>NW_026294469.1:51792108-53204608 GCF_007827085.1 Peromyscus californicus insignis
ATATATCAGCATAAAATTAGCTAAAATTGGCAATCAAAATAGACTATAACAGTCTGACTATTTCCTCACCTATGAACTGAAATAAAAATGCACATTTTAATTGAGAGAACAGGTTACTTTCCATAGCTGATAAAATATTATTAACACATATAGTTAAACAGTGTTCATATATTTAATATGCTAGGCAATTTTATCTTAATATCTTACATATAATTAAGCTTCCACTTGATCTTAAAATGGGTACAAGACTCTGCTATGATTATGGACATGCCTTTTTGTGTCATAGCCATTTTTTTTTCCTTTTAGTGATATGGTATTTCTCTGTTTTTTTTAAATTTTATTTTATAATTTAATTTAATTTTACATATCAGCCACAGATTCCCTTGTTCTCCCCCTTCCTGCTCACCCCCCAGCTTCCCCCCAGCCCACCCCCATTCCCATCTCCTCCATGGAGTCATAGCCATTTTCTAACACTGAAACCCTATGACTTCCTAAGACTCAGCCTGTAAAGCCCCTTCCACATCGTTAACAGAAACAGCCCCTTAACAATGTCAATAGCTGCACTTGGACTTGAAGTTTCTAAGGACATTCCCATCTTCCATAACCCTTTATTATGTACATTCAGTCCCAAAACAAGCATCTATACTGTTGAGGACAAGTAGCTCACCAATCATGTTTACTGTCCTTGTCCTTCTGACAAAGGAAAATGAGCTTGGGGGGGAGAAATTAGCTATTTGTGCTTAAGTAGTTTTTATTGAGAGTGTTCAAAAATGATTTTTAACATCCTCTCCAACTTCCTGAGAGTTTCATTCTAAATATCAGCTGAAGTGTTTGCCTACAATGTCTAATGAGCAGGTCTTTTAAGCAGTAAAGAGAATTGCCCTCAAGTATAACACTTCCATGAACTAAAGGGATGCGCTTAAAATGAGAATCAGGAGCTGTCCCTGTATGCCATGCACATATGACATGTAGCACTGTCGCCCTTTATGATCACATCTTATCTCCACAGAGTCAATGTGCAAAGCCTTTAACAGTGCTCTGCTACACTTCATTTCATTTAATAATTAAATAGATATCAATACTTGTGTGGGAAATATGTCTGATTTTCCTTCTACATTCTTGGATACCACCCAAGGCAGTGATTTCAGTACAGTTTTGGAGCTGATTATATGACAGTATGAAATACAGCATCTGTGTGTGTGTGTGTGTGTGTGTGTGTGTGTGTGTGTGTGTGTATATATATATATAGTGCATGTTCACCTGTATGTTTAGATGCATGCACCTGTGTGCACCCAGAGGCAAGGAAGGCAGCAGTCTTTTATTCCTTTGAGTCAGGGTTTCTCTTTGAACCTGGAACATGAGGGTTTTGGTTAGGCTGGCAGCCAGCAAGCCTAAGAGATCCTCCTGTCTCTATCTTACCACAGTGCTGTGGTTATAGATACAGGAGCCAAGATTATTCCCAGCTTATTACCTGGGCGTAGGTGTACATATTAGCCTCCTTGTGCTCTTAACCACTGTACTGTCTCTCAGACTCACATGTGGCATCTTTAAACCAGAAAATAGGTTGCCTATTCTTTATGTTTATAGACCAATGGGATCTTTGGTTTAGTACCGATTATGAAGGCAAGCCTCCCTGCCTCTCTTCCTTCTTCTGACAGGTTTTTATTGTGTAGTTCAGGTGGGCCTCAAGGTCAGCATCCCTCTGCCCCAGCCTCTCTAGGGCTGGTCTGGTAGACATATACCACTGCCCTCAGCTCCAAAGCATTCTTTCAAGATATCCACTATTTTATATATTCTAAAATTTTTCAGATGAAACCTTTCATTTTGTCATTTATGTAATTCCTGGAGCCCGTGAATATGTTTCTTTACAAAAAAAAACCCAACCGACTCTACTCTGATGGTGTGGTTCAGTGGATTACATGTGATGGGGAGAGCTGCCAAGGCTACCCAGGAGGTCAACTGAAAACAGGATGCTTAGAGAGGAAGGCAAGAACTGGTTCCCCCCTGAGGAAGACCAGACCACTCACCACTGACTTGGAAGGCAGAGAGGAGTGAGAGCCTTAAGTGTCAGTGGCTTCTGGAAGCCAAGAAATCACATCCTCTTGTGCTCTCCTCCAGGAAGGACCACAGTTCCTGGGTGTAGACCATCTCACCCGCACACCTACAAAGAGCTGTCAGACATGACATCTGCCAGGGCTTACGTGACTCAAGTCACAGTCTGTTGCAGCAGCATTGGGAAGTGTGTATAACACCTCATTTATCAGTGGTTTACCAACCTATGCTCTTGATTTTATTATTCTCTTAACTTTAGTCCAAAGTCAGCCACATACCAGGAAAATAGGCATTATTAAAAAAGCAACTGGGAGGTTGCAAGCAGAGCAGATAGACCAGCTACTGTCGGAAAGGGGAGCGGTAGCCTTCTCATTCATTTGGAGCAGTTACATTACCCCTGGGTGAGCTGATGTGGAAGCTAATTAGAACCAAACTGTCCTTTCAAGCAGTGACAGGGGAAACCTGAACACTAGGAGAAACGTGTCAAAAATGCTGTTAAGGAGCCAGAGTGGGGCTGAAGGCTCTTTCTATCCTCAAATGTGTGATTCCTTCTAAAACATATGTTACTCAAAAACAGTTCCAAGGTCATTGGTCAAAGTTTTACAGAGAAGAGCTGACGGGACTTCAGGACAACGTGGGTTAGTTCAAGACAAGTCGAACAAAGAAGGAGATGGTGGCTTATAGGCTCAGAGGGGGCACGTGCCCACTTCCTGCTGTGACCTTCGGCTTCTCCACCGAGTACCATCACCCTCAGGTGCTTGGTGATATCCACAAGACAGATGCCTGTGGGTCCATTCTACACCCTCAAAGGCCTAGCAGATCCTCACTGGGGAGGGCTGGTGTGCCTGTTGCCTCCCTCCTACGCACAAACCCCAAACCTTCCTGACTTCGTGAGAATCAGAAGAGAATACATCTATGGAGGACCATGAAAAGTCAGTTCCAGTCAACACAATGACATTTGTAAAGTCCTTTTTCCCCATGAGATAATGTTGAAAAGTTCTAGGGATTAGCAAAGAATAGATGGTTTTATCTGAAAATGTGAGAAGAAATGAGTTATGATGTTCTAACAGGGTGGCAGGGTAATGAATGCAGAGCTCCAAGCTCAGGTCAGAGGCAGTGGACTCTTGCCACCATGCTCACTGCCTTGCTTTACCCTGGCAGGGGTGGGGTGGGGTGGTGGCGGTGGATCTCTGTGTACTCAGCTACAAAGCAAAATCAATTTCTATAACTCCGGTATTCATACTTGATTTCTATTTCTTTTTGTGGTATTGTATTCTGCAGTAGATTCAAATTTCTCCTAGAATAAAAAAAATATGGACACACACATTAAAACCCCTTTCAGACACTGTTTTATGAGAACTGATCACTTGAAGACACATTCTGCTTCATATTGAGACTGGATCTAATAGAAACAGTTTATATATATATATATATATATATATATATATATATATATATATATATATTCACATCTACTTCAACAAGGACACACCTCCTGATTCTTCCAAACAAATCATGAACTGGGTACTAAGCATGCAAATATATGAGCATATGGAGGGAGCATTCTCATTCAAACCAACACACACACACACACACACACACACACACACACACACACACACATACGTACAGCTTAAATGGAGTTATCCTATCATCAGGGACAATACTTCAACTAGATGTCACATGCTAGCAAACAAAATTTCCAGTACCCAGAATGGGCTATCTCTTTTTAAGTTGTTGGCCAAATGGAGTCCTATAGAGCACCACACATTTCAGGATATTGTCATGACTCCTGCTTATCCTCCCGGACTCAATGGTAAGACCTTATTGCTCAAGATACCACATTCTTGAGTCATAAAACACAGAGAAAGCAAGTGAGTGTCAATTAGGAATCTTCCTTCCTATTGTCTAGTTTTCACAGTGCTCGAAGATTCTATGCATGCTACCAGAGGAGAAAGGCAATTACTATGTTTACTCAGGTGTACAACCTAAAAGCTATAATAATGACTGGTCTGGCAAAACATGCCCATCAGTTCAATAGTAGCATGAATGTTATGGGAGTAACCAATCATTTTCTGCCTGGATCTAAGGATAGCTCCATGAGATGGAACCCACATATGGCATCATTAACAAGAAGAAGAATATGTGGCTAGATAGGTCATAGGTCATAGGGGAGAACTCACTATTATTATTCTGCTAAATGGTAACAGTATTAAAATAAATCCTGATGATTGATGGCTATATCCATAGATTAGTGAATTGCTCATCTCTCATCATAGAAGCTTCCTGCTTCTTGAGAGATGGCAGCTAACACAGAGACACACACCTGGGCAACAAACAGAAAACAGGAGACTTGAGAGTGCTCATATCTAAGCAGTAGGTCTATATAACACACCCTTCCCCCTCTGGCTCACAGATCTTCTTGGAAGAGGGGACAGAAACATTGTTAAGAGGCAGAGGTGGTAGATGACTCTAAAGAAGCAGTGTTTTCTGGACACAACAGGGCAGTTGCCTACATGAACTCACAGTGATCGCAACAGCATGCACAAGGCCTACATAAGCATAAGCCAAACCAAAGTCCCACCATGGAGCAGGGAAAGTGGGCATGAAATCCCACTATCTAAGGAGATATCATCATCTGGTATCTGCTGGGAGAGGGAGAGTCAGTTTTTTCCATGGAGTGACTCCCAGACTACCACACTACAGGGCAGACCCCATCCCCAATAACAGACGGGCAACACAAATGGAACTTGTGTTTTTGTTGTTATTTTTTGGTTTCTTTTTCTTTTCCTTTTTTGTTGAGAGAGAAAGAATTTAGTGTGAAGGGACAGGGAGGAAGAAGTGGATATGGGAGAGGTTTGGGGAGGGGATGAATATAATCAAAATATATTATATGTAGTTCCCCCCCAAAAAGAAACAATATTAACAAGTTGGTTATTTAAATAAGTGATGTCTCTAGGTATCTTAGCCATTGTTCTATTTCCATGAAAAGACATAATGATGAAAGCAAGTCTTTTTTTTTTTTTTTTTTTTTTTGGTTTTTCGAGACAGGGTTTCTCTGTGTAGCTTTGGAGTCTGTCCTGGAACTCGCTTTGTAGACCAGGCTGGCCTCGAACTCACAGAGACCCGCCTGCCTCTGCCTCCCGAGTGGTGGGATTAAAGGCAGGCACCACCTGCACCCCTGTGAAAACAACTCTTATAAAGGAAAGCATGTAATTGGGAGCGTGCTCACAGTTTCAGAAGACTATCGCGTACCATTATGGTGAGGAGCATGGTGGCACGCAGGCATGCAGAGAAGCTGAGAACTTGACATTCTAACTCTCAGGCAACGGAGGTGGGGAACAAGACTGGGCATGGCATGGCACCCTGAGGGACACGCCTCCTCCAACAAGGACACATCTACTTCAACAAGGACACACCTCCTAATCATTCCAAACAAATCACGAACTGGGGACTAAGCATGCAAATATATGATCCTCTGGGAGGGGCGGGGCATTCTCATTCAAACCACCACACTGGGTAAAGGGAAAAGTCATACAAGCCTTAATTATGAATGGAGCTCTGAAAAAGGCAAAAATGCATTTAAAAGACACATGGTAATAATGAAGATGTCACCTCTGTAAAGATTTATAATATTCTGTGTATATCCTTTTGAGTATATGCCACATGTGTGCGGATGCTTGCAGAGGCCAAAATAGGGCATTAGATCCCCTGGAGCTGAAGGCACAGGGCGTTTTGAGCTGCAGGATATGTGCTCTGGGAACCGAACTCAGGTCCTCTACAAGAGCAGTGCATGTTCTTAACTACTGAGCCCTATCTCCAACCCTGAGGACACCACTTTTAACAGGAATGGTGTCCTCCTTTGTCCACACACATGCAGATCACATACATACACTGAGCTTTGTCTTAAAGTCACCTTTGCTAATAACTAGTCTTTTCATTCTCAACATTAAATGCTATTTCTGTTTTTCCTCACTTTTCAAAAAATATTGATTTTTTTTTCCACTTCTGATGCTTAAGCATAGACTGGGATGGGAAGACATTGTGCTATAGTTGGTATAAGAGTTCCCAACAGACTCATCCAGATGTTGAAGGCTTGACTCCCCAGGCCAAGGAACTCCCAGAAGTGATGGAACCTTTAAGAGGTGACTCCTAGTGGGAGGTCTTAGGTCAGTGGGGGTAAGCACTCAGTGACATGTGGGGATCCAGCCCCTCCTCTCTCTCTCTCTCTCTCTCTCTCTCTCTCTCTCTCTCTCTCTCTCTCTCTCTCTCTCTCTCTCTCTCCTCTCTCCCTCCCTCCCCACCTCTCTTTCTCTCCCCCTAGAAACAAGCTTTTGTTCTACATGCACCCCGCTACAATTTGCTTCTCACCACAGGCTCTAAAGCAAGAGAGCCTAAACCATGAACTTCCACAACCAGGAGCCCAAACAAACCTTTCTTCATTCTGAAGTGATACTCTGAGATGTCTCTCACAGAAACACAAACCAACACACCCCGAGAAGCTGAAGGAACACCTCAGAGGAGGCCACAAGGTTGATCTGTCAAGGTTAGAAAAAAATGCGAGATGCTGGGTACTCAAGTGTAGACAGAATCACATGACAAGCACATGGGGATAGGCAACCATCTGAAAGGCTCTCTAGATCGTGAAGGATATGAATTTTTTTTACCCATGTGTTTAAAAAATCTAAATATTAACTAGATGGTCTGCCCTGGAAGCCATTGTATCCTTGATACCACTAGTGGAAGAAGGGGTATTATGAAGGCAGAGTATAGAAAACCCAACCATCGGCCGGGCGGTGGTGGCGCACGCCTTTAATCCCAGCACTTGGGAGGCAGAGCCAGGCGGATCTCTGTGAGTTCGAGGCCAGCCTGGGCTACCAAGTGAGTTCCAGGAGGGGCGCAAAGCTACACAGAGAAACCCTGTCTCGAAAAAACCAAAAAAAAAAAAAAAAGAAAACCCAACCATCAAAAAGAGAGTTCTTCAGGAAAAGCCTCTTGGTATCATACACAACCAAACATCTGATGTTAGTAATCTCTAAGGACAACTGATTCTCATCATAATGTATTTTATTACCATCAAGTCATTAGGGAAGCAAGAATGTTTTTCCACTGGGTATGTTCAGTGCAGTTTATCCCTTAATAGATGCATGCAATGCCTGTCTCTGTCCTTCCAGGGCTAGAAAGCTTGCTGTAAACATCTTACTCACGTCTTCTCCTGGTGTTTATGATGGTTGGACTGCAGGATGAGTCATCAGCATCCTAATGGACTAGCATGCTACAAACAGGGTCACTCTTCCCTCTGCCTGGAACATCCCCCCTCAGCATGGTATTCATGGATTCCTTTCCTTCTACACCAGATCTGGTTATCATTCTCAGGCCATAGTTTTTCCACTGGTTTTGGCCCTATAGGAGTTTCTTGTGGATGCTGTAACAATGCATAAACTGGGTGTATCAAAATAAAATGATTGACTGCTTCATTATTCTTACAGGCTAGAAATCTGCAGTTATCAGTAGGAGTCATTCTCTCAGTAGGCTTGTGTGGTGGTTAGTTTTATGTCAACTTGACATAAACTAGGGTCATCTGAGAGAATGGAACCTCAGTAAAGGAAATGTCTCCATAAGATCAAGCTGTAGGGCATTTTCTTAATTAGAGGTTGATGTAGGAGGGCCACCCTTTTGTGGTCCTGTGTTCTATAAGAAAGCAGGCTGAGCAAGCCACGAAGAACAAACCAGTTAAGTAGCATCCCTCCATAGTCTCTGTATCAGTTCCTGCCTCCAGCTTCCTGCCCTACTTCGGTCCCTGCCCTAACTGCTTTGGATGATGAACTGTTATATGGAACTGTGAGTGAAATAAATGCTTTCCTCCAAAGTTGACCAAAGTTGCTTTGGATTATGTTATTTCATCACAGCAGTGGTAATCCTAACTAGGACAGCTTGGTCATTGCCTGTAACATGAATCTTAAAAGGTCTTATAATAAAAAACCCACAGCCAGATATTGGGGTTAAAGCTGAAAGATCAGAGAAGCAGAACAAGCTAGCCACTAGTTCTTAACTCTATGAAATCCTCAGCCTCAAGAGAGTGAGTTCCTGTTTCTTCATGCCTTACGTACTTTTCTGTGTCCTGCCATATTACTTCCTGGGATTAAAGGCATGTGTCACCACTGCCAAGTTCTGTTTCTCTCATGTAGCCCAATGTGGCCTTGAACTCACAAAGATCTAGACGGATCTCTGCCTCCCGAGCGATAGGATTAAAGGTGTGTATGCCACTACTGCCTGGTCTCTGTGTCTAATTTAGTGACTAGCTCTGTCCTCTGATCCCCAAGTAAGCTGTATTGGTGTACACAATATATCATCACATTTCCCCTTTTTTGTCTAAAATAATAAAAGAAGGTTATAACTGATATAAAAAAACTATATACAATAAGTGTATACAATATATACAGGCAATAAATACATCAATAATGTCTAGTTCACTTGCATTTGACAAATTCAGAGAAAAAATACTCCATTATCTATCCTATATTTGTGAATCCAAAGGATTATATCTAATTAACCTTCTATCCTAATTTGCATTAACAACCCAAAACAGGAACTTGCTCTCTTGAGGCTGAGGATTTCCTAGAGGTAAGCTATTGGCTGGCTGTTCTGCTTCTCTGATCTTTCAGCTTTCACCCCAATATCTGGCTCCAAGTTTTCTATTAATAAGACCTTTTAAGATTTGTGTTACGCCGGGCGGTGGTGGCGCACGCTTTTAATCCCAGCACTCGGGAGGCAGAGCCAGGCGGATCTCTGTGAGTTCGAGGCCAGCCTGGACTACCAAGTGAGTTCCAGGAAAGGCGCAAAGCTACACAGAGAAACCCTGTCTCGAAAAACCAAAAAAAAAAAAAAGATTTGTGTTACAATTGCCTGTTTCTCCCAGTTTCTGGTGGTTGCAGGCAGGCCTTGATTTTCTTTGACATGGTCACCATCTGGTGCATTCTGTGTGTGCTCATAAGCACACATTCACATCCACTCTCTCTTCTTGAAAGCAGAGCCTTCATATTGGATTAAGGGAACAGCTACTGCAGTATGACTTTGTGCTCATTTCAGCTCATCTGAAGAGACCCTATTTCCCAAGAAAGTCCCATTCAAATGTCCTGAAAGCTTTTGATGGGCACAGTGCAACCCATAACAGAAACCTCAAACACAGTATCTAAAATAAATCTATTCATTCTATTTCCAAGCACTTCCTCATGTTACCATACCCATCCATGTCCAAAAACTCAGGAAGGGCCCTTGATTTTTCTGTACTTTGGAGCTCACATCCAATCTTGCTTTCAACTCCATGCTACACTTCTATCCATCCCTACTCCCTTCCTAGCCATTAGATGGTGATCAGGGAAGGCCACAGCCTTCCAAGGACCCTCCTTGTTAACACCTTTCCTTCCTTAACAAACACTTTTCACACAGGAACCAAAAAGTTGTTTGGAGGCAGGAGTCTTGCTGCAAAACCCTGCATATCAAACCCTTCAGGGCTTCTCCACCAATAAAATGGAATCAAAATTCCCCAAGTCCTGTGAGGCTCACATGCTCTGACTTGACCTCAGCTCATTCTCGCTATATTCTTTCAGCATCTCTCTAGATCGCTAGGTTAGTCTTTTTCTATCTACTGCCTGGGACTTACATACTTCCCATGTGCTAACTTCATACCCTGATTCTCAGCACAAGTGGCTGGTCTGCCACTCTGGGTTTCAGCTTGAATGTCTCTTTCTCAGAGAGACCTGCTTCTGGAAAACATTCCTTTAGCTTTTCTCATGGCAGACTGTGTGGTTCTGGCCTGGACTCTCCTACAGGTTTCATGAGGACACTCTTGCAGTGTGTCCCATGGAGAGGAGAGCACTTGACACACTGTCTCTAGACACATGTATGAGCCATGATGTTTATTTCTGTATCCCTCAGGATGTTACAACTCTTCCATACACCTTTGTTTACTGAGGCTCACTAGGGAGCAATATCATGAAACAGGAAGTTCATCAGTACTAGGTCCCCAGTCCCTGACCTGGTTGGACCTTGTACTGGTGTGGTGATATTGTGTTTCCCAAAATATTGTGCACCTAAATAAACTTATCTTGGGTCAGAGAACAGAACAGCCACTAGATAGAGAGGCCAGAAAATGGTGGCACACACACCTTTAATCCTAGCATTCCAAAGGCGGAGATCTGTTTGGATTTCTGTAAGTTCAAGGCCACACTGGAAATAGCCAGGCGTGGTAACAAGAGCCTTTAATCCCAGGAAGTGATGGCAGAAAGGTATATAAGGCGTGAAAACCAGGAACTAGGGCTGGTTAAGCTTTTAGGCTTTTGAGCAGCAGTTCACTTGAGATCCATTCGGATGAGGACTGAGAGGCTTTCAGTCTGAGGAAACAGGATCAGCTGAGAAATTTTGGCAAGGTGAGGTAGCTGTGGCCTGTTCTGCTTCTCTGATCTTCCAGCATTCACCCCAATACCTGGCTCTGGGTTTGCTCTTATTAGTAAGACCATTTAAGATTCATGCTACACACTGGTACAGCAAGTGTTTGTGTAATTGGCACACAAGGTTAAGGCCCCTCTGGGGCTGAGTTTATCTGCTCTTCATCTGGCCCAGTACATAGTCCTCTTTCCGTTCCTCTTCCCTTCTTTTCTTTGTTCTGTGGTGGGAATGGAATCCATGGCCTTACACATGCTAGACAAATGCTCTGCCACTGAGCAGCACCCCAAAACCTTGTTTTTCTTTTCAAAGAAGCTTCCATGAAACAAATAACACAGTTCAACTTGAATCTCCCAATTTTAAAGTTTGGACTTTGAAGAAGACAAGTCATTTGAAGAAGGCAAGTCACAGCACACCTGGCACTTGGCAAGACAAGACAGTATAGGAGGGGTCACTTTTAAAAGATGAGACTGTGGCTTCTAATTATGTTTTAAGCAGTTCTGTGATTTCTAATATCTGACCTCAGCACTCCTCTGATGGGCTGCATTAACATCTTCAAGTCACCACCACCTTTCTCTGGCTCCAGAGGTCTTCACCAGACTCCCCGCAAGAACCATTTTGCTTGGCTGACAGGGAACTGGCATGCGGAATGTAGCCATTTCCCATCATTAGCCTAAGTCAAAATGCAACATGAGGTATTCTTGACTTGCACATGTACAGACTAGTCATTTGCTCGCCTGCCTCTGGCACAGATGAATTACTGTATTTTAATAAACTCTCACAACTCTTAGGGGTTATGAACGAGATCACGGTGAGCAACTGTTGTTCAAAGTACCCAGTAATTGCAGAGTACAGTTCTGAAGACATTAAGATTTGTAGTCTCTAGCCGCTGGTTAACCACTTAAATATAAGTTAGCTTAAAGGCACAGGGTAAGTGACATCTTATACTTCACAAAGTGAGCATTTACTTTTCTAAGCAATTCACTGGTCTCTCTCATAAACTCCTCTGTTGAAACCTGAGGCCTTGCAGGCAATTTTCAGAATACCCAATACTGGTTGTTTTACAAGGAAGTTGCTTTCCTGCTACTCTATGCCCTCTTGCCCTATCCCCTTAAGGTATTCCTGGTCTGCTTCCAAACTAGAGAACTCAAAGCATAAACATAAACCTGAAGGGGAAAAAAAATCAAAGAAACGCAGAAGGTGAAAAGTTAAGGAAAGCTGGCGGGAGAAAGAGCTGCTCCATTACCTGAAGCAAGCACCCTGCTCAGCAGAAAAGCAGACATTTGTGGCGCCACAGGAGGAAATAGCTTGTCTGGAGTGAGGGAGACAAACCAAACCCCAGGACCCATGGGGTTGGAGCACAATTGTCTCCAGGTCCATAAGGAAAGAAACGTCATTGCTCTCTACCTGTCTCCTGAGCCACACTTGCTCCCTCAAAGTCATAGTCTGCCTGTGTGGTTGCTGGCCACAGGCTGGGGATGTGGCTAGTCCCTGGGGAACAATCCACCGGGGTGTCATGGGTGTGGTGTCTGTGTGGTACTCTCACTCCCAGGTTCCTGTCTCTTCCATTCTGGAGAATTCATTTCATTCCCTTCAACAAAAGCCTCCTCTGCATGGAGACCATGCATGAGATTTGCTGACTGACTCTCTTCTCCTCTCAAAGGCTTCACAAGAGAACTCTGTTCATAGTGGTGGTGGATGGGAGGTGACCATCTCCAAGGAAGCCTGATGCTCTGGCCTCCTCAGACAACTTCCAGGCTTGATCCTGTGTTCTGTTTGTGTATTTTTTTAAATGGAGTCTGACTCTGTTCATCATTGTGTTTCTTCCTTCCTTCTTTCCTTCTTTCCTTCCTTCCTTCTTTCCTTCCTTCCTTCCTTCCTTCATTCATTCATTCTTATTTATTTATTTACTTGAAACAGGATCTCAGTGACCTCATTTGCCTAGAACTTGCTTTGTAGCCCAGACTGGCTTTAAACTCATGGAGATCTGTCTGCTTCTACCTCCCGAGTGTACAGACGAAAGACATGTGCCACTCTGCCCAGTTCTTATTATATGTTCTTAATTCTTGAATGAGAGCATCCAGTTGAGGTCTTCCAGAAAGAGTCCTTTCCTTGTAAGCCTCATGGGTCCAATACCATGTCTGTGCCCATAGGATAAATAGGAAACCATATGCTTTCCACTCTCTCTTCAGTAATGCATTTAATTTGCTGTATGTACTTGAACACTTGGGATTCCTCAACACTAAGATCCATGATGTGGATATGGGAAATGCCCAGCCTCCAGAAAACTTCCTTCTTCTGTTTTTTTATTTAAAAAATTAGATTTATTTATTACACGTGTGATTACTTTGTCTGTATGTTTGTATGCATACTACATACGTGCCTGGTGCCTACAGAGCTCAGAAGGCGGCATCTGATTCCCTGAAACTGGGGTTATAGATGGTTCTGAGCCACCATGTAGTACTGGGAACTGAACCTAGATGCTTCCACAAGGGCAACAAGTGTGCTTAACTGCTGAGCCATCTCTCCAGGCCCAGTTCTTCTAACTATTGACAGGAGGTTCCAGGCACTGACTTACCTTCTAATTACTGGTTTTGAAACATTTTGTTCTGAAATTGGACATATTTATGAGGCAATGCTTGGTGCTTGGATACAGACATTACATGCAAAAGAATGCACTAGATAAACTCTATATTTCAGCTCATATGTTCAGTGCTTCTTTGTGGCAAGAACACTGAAGACTGTATTTGTTATTTTGAAATAATGTAGTGATTGACATGCAGTCAGGCTCTTATGCAAAGAAAACGGTCCACTACAATGTTCTACCCTACTGTAGACATGTGACTGTGGACATGATTCTTTCTGAGCCAATCAGTTTTTGTCACTGTACAAAAACATCCCAGAAACCCACTTAGGGAGAGCACAGGGTTCTTCTGCTTCACAGTTCTGGAAGTTTCAGACTGGGAAGAGCCGCTCATCTTCCATCTGGCCTGTGGAAGGAAGGATGTCCAAGTAGTAATGGAGGAGAGCATGCAGCATAACATGCTGCTCACCTCATGAACCAGGAAGCAGCAAGAAGAAAAGAACGGGGTCCCACTCTCTCACACCCCTATGACCTGAGGAACTTATGTACCAGGTACATGTGCTGAGGTCAGGGAACACACTTGGTGTCAGTCCTCATCTTCTACCTTGGTTGTGACAGTTTCCTTGTCAACTCTTTGTCATGTGTGTGATAATAGATAGAACTTTCGGTTTCTAGGTGTTCTCCTGCATCCACCACTCATCTCCCCACAGGCAGGCTGAGATCCTAGACACTCACTCTTTGCATACAGCTTTTATAGGGGCTCTGGAGATTCCAACTCAGGTCCTCACAATTGTGCAGCAAGTGCTTTTACCCAATGAGCCATGTCTACAGCACCTCTAAAAATTATTTAACTAATAATAAAATAATTATTAATATTGAGTGTATGTGAGTATGTGTGTGCATATGCAGATGCATGATACGTGTGGGGAGCACCTGTGTGGAGGTCAGAGGATGACTTTGTGGAGTCAGTTATCTCCTTCCACCTTGATGTGGGTTCCAGTCATCGAACATGGGTCATCAGGCTTGTGCACCAAGTGCTGTACTCATTAAGCCATCCTGCCACCTCCCCAGCTCTGTTACTTTTGACCCTCCTAGAGCTTATGGAAGGCAAGTAAAGCGGATATCAATACCACTTGCTTTATATAATAGGTTTAGGGGTTAAGACAGTTTCTGATGAGACCTGGGCCAGAATTCAGGCTTCCTGGATGATACAGGCTGCATAGGGGCAGCTGTACTGAATGCTGGTCATCCTATTCCCCACTTTGGGCAATCTTATCTGGGCAAAGGAATTCAGGGAATTCTGCCCCTCTCACAGGACAGACACACTTAGTGCTTTTCTGGAACTCCCAAATTCTGGCTTTTTGCACTGACGTTTCCTGAGCAACCAGATAATGAGAGGATCTGCTGTCACAGTGTAAGACATGGCTTTGTTCCTTAAGTCACTCAATGTCACAGAGGCAATTTTCCAGACACTAAAGATACTCCATATCACGTCCTCTATGAGTACTTGGAGGCTCCTGGTCCTACAGTCTGTTCATTGACTCGGAAGAGAAGAATGACCTTGCTGAGTTCCACAGTAATTTTGAGCTGCTTAAGGATCCACAACCTATGCTGCAGGAGTCCTGGTCCCAGGAGTGGGGTGGGGTGGGGTGGAATGGGGTGGGAGTAGTGTCGAGGGGTGGAAGGTACTTTATGGAGCCACTTAGCTGAGTAAGAAAGAGGAAGTGATAGAGGTACTATGTTCCCATGAACAGGTGGAAAGACCAGACGGTGAGGCCAGCTGCCTCATGAATGTGCCTTAGAGTCAGTCCAGAAGCCAACGCAAGGCTGAGTGTCTCTGATGTCCAAAGTGCTCAAAATGGGAAAACTTTCAGAGCTTCGAAAAGATGCCATACATGCAAAATTCTGTGTCAGGAAAAACCTGGTTTTGCCACAGACTTCTGGTAATTTTCTTTTTGGTAGTATTGTCTTTGTTTTGCTTTGAACAGGATCTCTCCATGTAGTCCTGGCTGTCCTGATACTTGATATGCAGATCAGGCTAAAATGTCCTGCCATTGTCACCCCAGCACCCTCTGCATACCTTTTTCAAAATTCTATTGCTTTTTTATCTGTATTATGTGCCAAATGGCCCTGTCAATCCATCTCTCTCCCTAACTAGCTGTAACTGCCTTAGGAAATAAAACTGATTGCATGCATTTCTGTGCGCTCAGCTACTAAACAGGAAGAGCGAGAGAGGCATTTAGTGTCTCTGTATTACCCAAGACACACAGAAAGATGAGGAGGAAAAGGAGAGAAATAACCAGGATATCTCCATGCAGCACATAAGCCAATGAGCAATGCCTCCCTCCCCCCAGTCTTGCACAGGACTCGTGTTAAGGGGTGGCTCTGCCGGGAACTATCTTCTAAACAAAGAATGACATAGAGAAGCCAGTGGCTGGACTGTGTAAGCACAGGTTCAAGATCGGTTGCAATGAGAGCACACAGCAATTGGGACAAAGAAAAGTAGGTGTCGGTTCACCGGGCTTGGGGACAGAAAGTGAGCACCTCTAGGTGAAGGTAAAACTTGGAGATGAGGGTGGCTAGCGTGACTAACGATGCTGTGAGCAAGCCAGAGCTCTGGGCTGGCCTCTGCCTACTGCCCATAGGCAAGAAGCTGCATCAACTCTTCAGCCACTGACTAATACGGGGACTGCCCAGTCAGAGCCAAGGGTGCATGCCACTGTGTGTGTCGGGGGTGGGGGTGGGGTTCTGGGGTGCAAGGTGCAAGAGGTCATAGGGGGAAAAGGGAATTAAACTGGCAATAAAATAGGAAACGTCATTTATAATTTAATTTTCGAGATAATACAGGCCTTGCATGAGAGATGTCCCTAACAGTCATCTGGCTTTGGCTTCGGCTTCATATTTTATTTGGATGATTTTCTTTTCTGTGTTTTTAACGGGAGAAAATTGAATTTAAACAATGGTCTTAGGTAATGGGTATCTGGGTAAATGGGAGTACGGTGGGGTTCAAGTTCCACTTGGGGTCTCCTTTCACAATTACGCTGTGCAAATAACTGCAACAATCATTAACATTAGCTGAAAATGGCCATTCACAATGACTCCAGCGCTATGAGACCTTCACAGATCGTTTAGGCGCCAGCTCAATGCTGAAATTACAGCTTATGGCTGGGTAAGTGCTTTTTCCATTTCAGGGGTTTGCATTTTATAATTTTTTTTAAAAAAATAGCAGAATAGACTTAAATATAATCATTAAATATGCCAATAAGAGTTTAGTGAGATATTAACCCTGTCAGGTACATGGTTGCAAAGATTTCTTTTTTTCCCATTCTGTAGGCTGCCTCTTCAATGGCAGTGTTCACTGTTGTTCAGAAGCTTTTCAGTTTCAAGTGGCCCCATTTTTCAACAGTTGGTCTTAATCCCTGTTACCAGGGTCCCGTTCACCAAGTCCTTTCCTATGTCTATGAGTTCAATTCTATTCCCTCCTTTCTCCTCTATCAGCTTCAGTTCTTATGTCGATGACCTTGATCCATTTGGAGTTGAGTTTTGTGCACAGCTCCTTCCTCCCAAGGCTCAGGAGTCATTATGGGAGAGGGAGCAGAAAGATTGTAAGAGCCAGAAACGATGGATAACGACAAGGAAAAGTGTTCTCTGGACACAGCAAACCAGTCACACATATGAACTCACTGTAGTTGTGACAGCATGCACAAGATCTGTACAAGATCAAGCCAGACCAAATATATGCATGGAGTAGGACAGATGAGGATGAATTCTTCCTCCTAGATGAGGCAATTGATAGCTGCTACCAGGAGAAAGTTAGTTCTCTTTAAGGGTGTGTCCCCTGGTGGATTTAACATGTTCTAGTGGATGGCCACACATCTAAAAGCCTACAGTCAGCACTAATGGGACTTGATGGTGCTAAAAGAGATGATAAGAACACCAAGTTTGGTGGGCATGGAGTGAATTGTAGATTTGAGAGAAGGGAATTAAAATATTCCAAATATAATGCCTCTTTAAATTTAAAATGAAGAGTTTGACAAGAATAGTCTTTCTGTCAAAATGTCGAGAATGGCCGGGCGGTGGTGGCGCACACCTTTAATCCCAGCACTCGGGAGGCAGAGCCAGGCGGATCTCTGTGAGTTCGAGGCCAGCCTGGATTACCAAGTGAGTTCCAGGAAAGGCGCAAAGCTACACAGAGAAACCCTGTCTCGAAAAACCAAAAAAAAAAAAAAAAAAAAAAAAAAAAAAAAAAAATGTCGAGAATGATTCTACAGAATATGAAGACGTGCTATTCATGGCTCACTGTTTAAGGGCATGGTTCTTCATGAAAGGCAGAGAAAGCATAGAGACAGGAGCTTAAGGAAGTTAGTCACACTGTGTCTGCAATCAGGAAGTACAGGGAGATAAGTTCTTGTGCTCAAGTCTCTTTCTATTCGGTCTAGAATCACACACCCCATAGAATGGTACTACCTGGAGTCAAGGTCACTTTTCCCATCTCCATTAACCTAGTCTGAAACTTTCCTCACAGATATACCTGAGATTTATCTTGTAGGCAATTTTAGATCCTGTAAACTTGATAGCTTTAACCATCACAAACACCTACTCATTCACTTCTTCAGAAAATACACATCGTATGTCCTGGTGCCAAGAATATGTTTGGTATCAGTAGTAAAGCTGAAAACATTTTTGATAAGGGGCCAGGCAGCATGGTACCTGGCTTCTAAAGCACCATCAACCATGAGCTTGATAATCACTTATTTAAATAATCGCAGGAGCATTGTATTAGCTGTGAAAATTGTGTTAACTTGTAATAACCTCAAATTAACTGGGAATTACATTGATTTTTCACAGTCATGGTTAAAATTTGGTGTAGACCTGCTTTGTATTCACTCTGAGACTGATCTGAACTTGGCTCACATAACAGCCCCACTGGGCAGATTTCCTGCCAAGTCAAGCACATCATATCCAAGAGGGAGCTCTGGCTTTTCTTCCAGCAGCCCTGCTCCAGCTGAGCTCCCAGACTGAGTCAGTGTGCACTACCTCCAAGCCAGCTGCTAAAACCTGAAACTAAGGGCTTTCCCCAAATTCCCCCAGTTTCTCCCTATCACATACCATATCAAATCCATCTGTAAAGCTGATAATTTCTCTTCTAAAACAGATTTGGAATGTGTGTTCCTTTTTCTCTGTACTGGTTCTATCAGGTTCCTCACCCCAGGGGCCTCCAAGCCGTCACAAGCTCATGCACACACACATACATATGCACACACACACACACACGCACACACACACACACACACACACACACACACACACACACACACACACTTCAGATGCATGCTTAAAAAAAGATACAAATTTTAAATTATGTTTCTGTGTGTAGGTATGTGTGCACACAAGTGCAGGTGTGCACACAAGTGCAGGTGCCCACGTGCCCACAGGGGCTAGAGGTCCTGTGTCTCTCTGGAGCTGCAGTTACAGGTGGCTTTGGGCCACCTGACATAGGTACTAGCCACTGGAACCAAACTCAGATCATCTGCCAAAGTAGTACCTGGTCTTAACCATTAAGCATCTCTCCAACCCCTCAGGTGCATTTAAAATCAGCAAACCAGACCTTCTCCACTCCCCCTGTGAACAGCTTTTTAAATGACTCTCTATTGCACTTAGAATGAAGGCTAACATCAACAAAAGAGGAATAAAAGCTGCCACTTGTGGCAACGTGGACGGAACCAGAGGGGAAATTATGTAAAGTGAAAGGAGCCAGGCACCGAGATGCAAATACCACAAGTTTTCACTCAAGCTAAAAAGGTTAATTTTGTAGAAGCAGAACACAGAATTGTGTTTCCTAGAGGCTGGGAAAGGGAGAAGAGGGGGTAAGAGGGAAGTGAGTAGCAGTCTCAGTGGAGGAGTGAGTCTTGGGATGTTCAATGGAAGGTGGAAGTCATGATAACTTGGATGGGGGAAAGGATTCTGAATGTACAATAGCTACACATTAATTGAGAAGAAATACATAACAAAACTGAGGTGTCTCTGGCAGCCCTAGCCTGGGCTGCATGGCCAGGACTCCATGCAGCCCTAGGCTCTGAACATGTAACAGGACGCACTGTACACGCCCTCCTCATTCAGTACCCATGGATGCTGGCTGAGACACTCGGCTCCAGCTGGGGATTATGGTATGCTATGAATTATAGTGTCTTGCTGTACAGCAAGTTCTCTGTTTCTGCAGAAACATAATGGTTCCATCATAGAAAACTAAGACTTCAATGTTTTCCCACTGTTACTTCTCAACACGTACCAAACTGGTCTACCTTCAGATTGTACCGTTGGACGTCTGACACCCAAAGCTGCCCTTAGGCTTGCAGACCTGTTTCATTAGAAAATATTTCCTTTTCATGTGGAATTAGGCCAGAATTTCCAATAATTTCTGAAATGGCTATTAACATACTTGGACTATTTTGTACTATGTAATTATGTATGCAAAACAGCATCCTCAGCACTCATGATTATGAAACCAAAACACTGATCAATTCTGAAAAACACTGAAGATGCTCCACATCAAATATTTAGCCAAGATTTAATTTTTTATGTAAAAGTAAATAAGCACATACATGTCATCAGAATGCGTATGTGCTTTTTTTCTCTTAGTAGATTATAAAATTATGTGTATGCCAAAGAATCCTTTTAAAATAATTTTCTTCATAGTTTTCACTAAACACTTGATTTCCAGTATTTATTTTATAGACTTAAATACCCCGGACCACAAGAGGAAATGTAGAAGGTGCTAGTCTACAGCACAGAGATGACTATGGTCACAGAACTGTATTATAGAGTTTATGAAAAACTAGGAGAGGAGTCTGAAGTTTCTCAGGATCGGGGAGGAGACAGATGAGGGTAGAGTTGAAAGAGAGGGTTCTAGAAGATAGCACAAGTCCTGTTTCTATGTGTACAGCCTGACAAGTAGTCAGAAAACCCAACCCTAGTTTTTAGAATTAGGGCTCAGTTTCAAAACTAATGAGATGTCTTAACTCTGGGGCAGCAAAATGTCTTAGCCAACAGACAGCTGTGAGACCCACGGGGGACAGTGGGCAGTGTCCCAGAGGAGTTAGGAGAAGCCAAAGCACTGCCGCTGGATCACGGCACTTGAGTCTCTTGATGGTGACAGAGCCGTGAACATGCTTGAAGCTGCAAACAGGGATTCCTCTAAGGAGCCAGAATATATTCACACATGTGTTCTAACAAAGGGTCTGCATTCTCAAAGGACCTGCTGGACTTCTCCTCATCACTAAGAAGTCCGTTCCATTCCAATCTCTCTTTGGGGATGCTTGGTTTGTGTCACTAAATAAACTTTGAAACTTTTGCTTAAAATCTCTGTGTCTCTCAACTGAATTCTTGCCTTCAAAAAGACAAGGACCAAGAGACCCCTGGAACACCAGCCCCAAATAAAAAATAAAATAAATAAACATTTAAAGAGAAATGTTCATCAGCCTGATTTGGGTCTTACACATTGAGACAGGTATCAGGTTGTCTGTCTGTACCACCCCCGCAAACATGCCCCATGATTATATATATATATGGATTATGTTAGCCAAAAGACACTAAGTAGGGAACATTTAGGGAACAGGGACAAAAGCTGAAGGTTTTGCTTCCCACTGCAGGGTGCCTCCTCCTTCTTGTCCCTCCACACTCTAGCTCTCTCAGCCCTTCCTCCCAGAGACTGTCCTTGCCCCTCTCCTAAGTGGCAATCCCCTCTCCTCCACAGCACCTTAGGATCTTCACTATTTAGGGACATGCTTCTCTGCCCTTCTTCACTTGGGCCCCACCTTGGCAATTCCTTGATGCCCAGAGAGCTCTAAAAGCCCATGTCAAGAGCACCTGGCTTTTCAAGCTGAGATGGCACTGTCCTCTTTTTGATCCCTGAGGACACCTAATCCAGGCCTGGCACATTCAGGATGATGCCTGTGGTTATCTCGTCTGTCTATGAAGACAAACACCTAGAAAAAAGTATTTCACTTAATAATCATTTTTAAAAATAATACTCCAGTATCATTAATACTCCAGTTAATACTCCAGCCACCTGCTACATGTATTATTTCTGCTTTTAGGAAACTCTAGGGAGCAAGCTCACGGAGACCAAAACAATGAGAGGACAGCTTGCTTCTCTCATTCGTCCTCCATTGGCCCATCAGGACCTAATGCCAAGCTGCATTTTGTCTCCAAAAGTAAAATAAATTCACACATCACGACTCTTAAAACTAATCTTCATACTTAATTCTGACATTTTGTATGATTTTAAAAAAGGAGTGAACACAGCTTGAACGTTGCTTGCTTTATTTTGTTTGAGCCCATAATTTCTTAAAAATAGCTA
The DNA here is from genome assembly GCF_007827085.1 of Peromyscus californicus insignis. Classification (NCBI taxonomy): domain Eukaryota; kingdom Metazoa; phylum Chordata; class Mammalia; order Rodentia; family Cricetidae; genus Peromyscus; species Peromyscus californicus. The sequence goes on from NW_026294469.1 coordinate 51,813,549, forward strand.
AATTATATAGCGCTGAAGTTTACACCACTCTGATATTTTAACAATGCTGATAGAGGTGATACTTAAATTGATGTATTTACATATTTTAATTTGTATCCAAAAATATAGTTAAAGCACTTAGCTACCAGACTGGCAAAGATACCAAAACTCCACAAATGCTAGGCACGTCATGTCAGGCTTTGAGAGGAGTCAGGAGTCGTCTTTCCATTGCTGTTTGTAAGCAATGGTTCTGGGAGGAGTGAGAACCAGCACACTGAGGTGTTAGCTCTAGACGATTATCAACCTATGTGTCAATTTTAATATCTTATAATCTGTTTGGCTGAATAGGTACATGGCAGCTGAATGTCAAGCTCCACACACACACACACACACACACACACACACACGCAGTGGACTCTAATGATGATGACGGTAGTAATTCCAATAAGCATTACCATCATTAATGACCTGCCATGGGTCAAAGCTTGTGTTTTTATGCATGTGTTACCGATTATCTTATTTCATTTGTGTGACTCCCTCAGGCAGTGAGATGCTTCTGTGGCAGGAAGTAAAACCCCAGATGAGCACAGTAGACAGCCTACGTCACCCACTGGCTCACAGCCCGCTGACCTCCATAACTTGGGGCTATAGAAGGAACAACTGAGGCCGGGCGGCCTCTTAACTAGGTCACAGAAATATCTGCAAAGGTGTAAATGGCTTTGGCTCTGCTGCTGGCCACTCAGTGCCGTGTACGCGGATGAAGATAATCATGCCTTCCCCTTCTGTTCTCCATCACCTGAGACTACAGACTTGGGGGTTCCACCCACTGGCTGTCTCACAGAGCAGAGGTTCTTCAAAAGCTCTTGGCCACTCTGACTGGCACATGGCCAGTGACCTAGAACTCTAACAACCGGGGTCTTAAAAGTACAAGGGATAAATACAAATACTTCTGGGATGCTTCTGAAGTATAAAAGATGGGTTTTTGCTTGTTTGACAGGGATGATACACTCCATGCAATAAAGCAGCTGTGAAAATTCCTGAGGGATTTGGCCATTGGTACCTGTCTTTGCACATGGCTCCACCAAGCACACTTTCTCCTCTCCCAGAATAGTAGAGACCAATTTTAAAGGTGTTGCTTGTACAACAGATCTATATCCCTGTGCCTCTGTGTGTGTGTGTGTGTGTGTGTGTGTGTGTGTGTGTGTGTGTACAGATCTAGAGCAATCTGAGACAGACTATCATTCCTCCCAGATGATTTCAACTCAAATAACTAAGACCTCTTGCTGGACTCTGCCTCTTACTTAACTGGCAGAAGAAGTGGATTATTTGGACCACCCATTGAGAGGGCAGAGAGTGATAGCAGAGGCCTTCTAACTGGAAACAGTGCCAGGCACAAAAAGTGGATGGTGCTGGTGCTGCCTCCCTCTCTGGAAGGTCAAGAACATGGGGACAAGGGATTGAGGAACCAGTGGCCGACAGCTATTTCCTCTTCCTCTTGGTCACACATGGACAAGTGGGGAGAGGGGGAATAACAATGGTGGCTATTTGGGGGATGTCCTGTATGAAGCCAGCACAGCAGAGAATTGAGCCCTCTCTCCATGAGTCATCTTGACTCAGGGTGTGAGAGTCCGAGTTTGCTTTGCCCTGCAAGGCTGCATAATAGGATGCTTTGGCCGAAGGCATGGTTACCAGGTATCTTATACTTCAAGGTCTAATTACAAGATGCTTTGCCATAAGGCGTGGTTACCAGGTGTTTTGGAAATTAAGGAAGGGTCTACGCTTGTTTGTACTTTGTACCTTGACCTTGAAAGGGGTAGGTCTTTTGCCTCTCCCCTCCTGGTATATAAAAAGCCCATTAGGAATGAACTTGAGGTGACTGTGGTATTGACTCAGAGCCCTCCCAAAGATATCCTGTGTGTCTGTCTTTTCTTTGTCTACATCTATATTTTTCATATCTATTATTTTTTAATCTTCACTCCTCCCGTTCAAGGACTGTTCGTTCAACAGGTCAGGCTGGTCCCCGACAACACAGATTGAGAAGCACTGTTCTAGAAAACAGTGCATTCATGCCTGTGTGATGGGGATACTGCTTAGGGCTGCTAAAGCTACAAGTGGACACACACTGCTCCCCTCAGAGAGGGGAGTTCACAGGCCTCTTAGTGAGAAGACCCAGTAGAGCAAATACCTCGAGTAGAAAGAGGAAGTCTCTCTTCCTTCTGAAGAAAATGTCCATAGATCGCTGGGAACTAATATTCTGATGATTAAATCACTATTCTACAAAATTGTCTTTGGAAAAGATGTGCTAAATAGATGGTACACACAACAGTAAACAAGCCAAACCCCAAATGAGCAGGGTATTCTGACCCCAAGAGCCCAGACAACCTTCCTCTAATGAGCATCAATTAATATCCAGACTCCAAATGTTTGTCAGAGGGATTGTCTTGGTCTGTTTTCTGCTGCTAATAGCACAAAGTCCCAGACTGGATAAGTTATAAACAAAAAGGTTTATTTTGGCCCCTGGTCTGGTTCAAGATTGAGGAGCTACATCTGGGGAAAGCCATCCTGCTGAAACGTATTAGGTGAAGATGCGCTGGATCCTGTCACCACTGGAAAGGTTTAATTCACTCATGAAGACAATGCCTTAGTGGCCTCATTCATTGGTCCCCATTTGGAGTGCCCAAATATAGTGGGACATGAAGTCCAAACCCCTGGTACTTTTTGTTCATGCCCTTTGGAGAAAGTCCAGTGGCTGAGGCAAGTTGGCCCACACGCAGGGGCACTTAGCCTGCTGCACACTGGAATCACACAGGGTCTTCTGGAATATGGGAATTCTCTACCTTTCATCCAGGGACTGTGATCAAACTGGAGGTCCAGGTCAAAGTTCATGATCACTACCACACGCCCACGGGAAAGAGAACCTTGGCCATCATCAACAAAATGCTCTTTGTTCTCTCAGAAGGCCTTAAATTCTGTCGATGCCAAGGGTAACAAAGAGTGAAAACAAAAACAAAATTCCGTTTTGCCTGTTTACAGCAGGTGTTGTAAGAACACGTACTCTTCCTGGGGATGAATAAGAGGGATCGTGAGAGCACTGAGACTCACTGCATTCCTGAGAAACCTGATTAATGCTTTTATCCTCAGAATTCTGCGCATCACCCGTCCTTCTTTGTCTTGGCTGCTAAAACACTTACAGTTTCTGTGGACCCAGCTCAGATAAAACTGTCGGGAACTGGGGCTAATCTTACTCAAGGCAAAAAGGTTCATTAGGACAAAAATAAAACTGAACTCATTTGACAGTTCCTTGAGATTATAAGAAAAACGAGTATCTGCAAGTCAAGGCACTGCTCTGTCGTATCACTGACAATTGAGAAAGATGATTCAAAAATCTTATAATCATATTACAATAAGTAGAAGCTCTTGTCAAGAGTCCGAACGTTTGGAAACATGGCTGGCCTTTAGCTTATAAACTAAAACCTTGTACTCTGGACTTCACTCTTCTTATCACAGAGCAGTTAGATGTGTACCACAACTCATCGTGTCTATTTAAAGACTGTGTCCTAGAAAACAGGACCAACAAGAGGGAACAGGAAACAGAGACGAAGGTTTTATTGGTAATTTATCAGTCTGCAAACCGCTTAAACTGAAAAGCCATTACTGAGCTGTCCCGCCACGACGTATAAAGAGGGCATGCAGTCTTGAGAGATACAATCCACACTTAATAAAAACTGAGCCATCAGGAATGGGTTATGAGTGCTCAGCTGGGAACAAAGCAGGATCTTTTGTCCTCCAGAGGCCGGGAAAGCTTGTAATGGACTGGAAGGAGAGGGAATTGGACAAAAAGTTTAACTGTCCCTTTTTTTTTGTTTTCCTCTCTTCTAGGCCTGCTTCCAAAGATCCTCTGCTCATAAGTGCACTGAAAACAGCAGGTCCCTCCCAAAGCCATCGGGCCAGCGTGGCATGGAGAAAGACAAGAAAAGGCTGCTGGCCTTTGTGGGTTTCTTCCAAGATCCAGTTCTGGATTAGAACATGAAAGCCTTCAAAAAATAACTGTAGACAGCAGTTTCTTAGATGTGATAGGGCACGTAAAGCTTTGGACATTCCCATCCAAATAAGCTTGTTAAACATTAATTGTTTTCACAAAAAATAAAAAGTTTGCTTCCAAGTTGGAGTTTCTCCAAGTCAATAAATGTCCTCTTATTAGGCACATGGACAAACGCGCACACACACATATTACATGTGTTCAAATAAAGCATACCGTGCGAGCGCGCGCACACGCGTGCGCACGCACACACACACACACACACACACACACACACACACACACACAAACACACAGGCATCTAAGCAAGATGCTTAGATGCTGAATGCTCTTCAACATATGTAAGCAAAATCAGAGTGTCTGTAACTTTCCCTGGACTCCGTTACCACACCACTATAAATGACAGCTGTCCACATACTCACTGTTTTCTATCTGCACTATGTGAATTGCTTGCAGGAGAAAGCCACAGCCTTCAAATTGCTTAGCTGAGCAATTTTATTTCTAAGTTGAATTTTCCTTCCTTTTAATGTTTCAGCTGAGATCACTCAATGACAGGAAGTTCAAAGGAAGTTTTCCCATGCCAAGTGTAAGTCGGAACCCTTACTTAAGGAATTCCAGCCATTGCAGAGTTCTAGGTCCAAGGCAAGCCCTTCTGTTTACTCATCCTTTGTACAGTACCCAATGGGACCTGTGAGTTAGAAGTCCCTACACAAACTTCTGGTGCACACACTGACCACCACCGTGACAGGCGGGCACTCACACAGAGTAGCAGGAGGCAGCGTGGTAGTTAGGAAAGAACACTGAGTTAGAACAGGGGCAGGTGGAGCTCCACCCTGCTCCGCTGCTTGCTTATCATGTGACCTCAGGAAGATTACTAATGACCTGGATTACAGCCTCTTCCCTGGTAGAAATGCAAATGTAAATAAAATAACAAGCACAAACAAAATTAGCTCCATACAAAGACAAAAATGGAAGACAGTGGGAACTGGGGCTTCAAAACCACTGTAGCCTTGACCGGGTTCGGGGGCCAGATGTGTCTTTAAGCCAAAGAGCTGAATGGGGGTTCGATGTGTCTTTAAACCGAATAACTGAGTAAAGGGGGGAGGGTGTTCATGGCAGACCTAATTTACAAAATCAGTTTCAACAACCAAATACACTGCCTCCTTTACTGAACCTAAAAGAAGAGGGGAGGGGAGAGGAGAGAGGAAGGCAGGGAGGGGAGAGGAGAGATGAAGGCAGGCAGGGAGGGAGGGAGGGAGAGAGGGAGGAAGGGGAGAGGAGGGGAGGAGGGAGGAGAGGAAGGGAGGGGAAAGGATGGGAGGAGGGGAAGGAAGGGGAGAAGGGAAGAAGGGGGAAGGCAGTGAAATACTAAACAGGAATTCATTCGCCTGGTGCTGTGCTGGAGAAATGCCCAGGCTACAGCAGCACATTTTCGGCCGCCAGTAACACGCTGGCCGTTAGAGAGAGAGAGAGAGGGAAAAGGCCACCAGCCAAGGTGTTAGAGACGTCATTTGAGCAGGCTTCTTCTGAAAGCCGTCTACCCGGAGGAAGGTTTGGGTTACAGTGTTTCAGTGGTGCGTGTCTCCTTTCCAGCATTTCAAAAACTGTCTGAATTCTCTTAGTTTCCTCTCACCTCTCCCTTCACCTGCCTAATCCCACTCCTTCAGTTAGATTTAATGATGCCCTCTGGCCCCTCTCTCTTCCTCTCTTGCCATCGGTACCCTCAGGACCGAAAGCCTATTAAAGTAAAATAAGATATTGACTATGCTAAGACCCACCTCAGGACACAGCTCCCTGATAAATTATTATTTCAAAAGCTCCCTCCATGCACAGACACAAAGGTTGCTCTTTAACCGAGAGCTGGAACTGGCTTTACATCAACTGTATTCCATCAAGTCTAATGCGCACAGATGGCACCCACTTGGGCGTCTGAGAACACATCCGGAGCGGCTGTCGGTTGTATACAATCTAAAACAAGGTCTTCCTATGAACTATGCCAAACCAAATCTATAATTTCTCACCAGCTCCTCAGCATTCATGGCAAATCCTTCCCCTCACTATAAATCAACAAATTTTAGCTATTTACGCTCTTACTGTGGCCGAAGCATTTTACTTATTCACTTAACATTATGTTAAGTATAATATCATACTTGGACTGTTGATTTTTTTGAGTTTACAGATATTTGGTGTGTTTTATTATGTTCCTTTATATCCTGTGCAAGCTAGGCCACTGTTACTGTCACTGAGTATCTAAGATAAATCAATTCATGGGAAGGAAAGGTTTACGTTTGCCTCACGGTTTCAGAGGCTTCATCTTGCGGCGGGTGGTTCCAGGGTGGGTGGTGAGGCGGCACACACAGGAGGGGATAGATAAGAAACTGGAGTGGCCACCAGGAAGCTAAAGTAGCAGACTGGGTCCCCAGTATCCCTTCACAGTCTCACCCAGGTGATTTAACTTTTTCCCCACTAGGCCCCACCTGCTAAAGTTCTGTTACTTTTTAACACTGTCCCAGGCTAGCAGCCAGGCCTCAGTGAAGCCTTTGGGGACATTCTAAACATAAGATATGGTACATCCCAAGACGCAACTTAGGAAACCCTCCAACACAGGTTGAGAAGGTGATGAGCATCTTTATGAGATGATAATTAAGACAAAACAGGCATCATCAGTATTACAAAGCATTTCCAGGTTATGACTAAATTAATTAAGTAAGCAGTAGTTTTCTGGCTGTTCCTTGGCAATGTGACAGTTTGGGGGCTTGGGATGTTGTATCATTTCTGGGGATCGTTCATCTAGAAAACACATAGTTCAATATCATCTGGGCATCTCCACATCTAGTCACTTGTTAATACAATTAGAGCAGTCAGACCTCCTGAGTTCTACTCTCCCACTCTCCCACATTTTCAGCTCACCATTGAGTTGCTTTGGGCAGATGAACCACTTTTTTTTCCCAATAAATGGCTTTTCAGAAAACGGAATCTATCTCTTTCCTTTTAAAAGAAATCTTAATTCTTCACAATCACAACCCTAGATGATGCCCACGATAAAGAATCATTTAAAAATTATTTCTTTCCTTCCCAAACAATTATAAAGGAGAAAAGTACAAGGGGTGGTGGATAAAAGGATTGTTAAGGATCTTGAAACACCACAGTTTGTTTTGGACAAAATGGCTCCCTCTGGTGGAGACGAAATCCTTTGCCTAGGAAAGCAGTCAGCAGGAACCAGAGCACCAAGACCCAGGCAGGTGGGGGAACAGAGCAAGCTCTACATCTGAATTCCTGAATGGTTTGGCTTCCAGTCTCACTGTTAGAAGAACCAGCCAACATTTTGGAGCAACCTGCTTGAGACCCCAAACAGTGAGGTGTACCAAATACACACAAGGTCTGGAATCCAGAGATGCCACCCTCTGGCCACAGGTAGGTTGTACAACATGACCACTGACGTCTCCAAATCCAACCACAAACCATAACACTAAAGAGAAATCACCATCAAAGGCCAACCTCAGAGGCTGTGGAAGTCCTTGCAGATCAGAGCAGAGAATGACCTTGGCAGTGTGGCCCTGAGATCATGAATAGACAAAGACACGATTTCAAAGCAAAAGCAGCATTATGGAATCCATCCTGTGTGCCAGACAGCCACGTCCATTGTTTTCACAAAGGTCAGTGGGTTTTAAACTCAATAGCCGGGACTGGAGGAAACAGCGAGGTTAGTCATTGTTTATCTTAGCATATTATCTCCCCACATCTGTGGTCTTCGGTGTTTAGACTCAATCTGCACCCGTTGTTCTTCTGTGTCGATGGTGTGGGTTGTCTTAATGTGGGAAAACACAACAAACTATGGTTGCTTTACAACTTCTTATTTAAAAATGTAAAAGTACTATACTAATTTGGAAAGCCGAATGAAGAAATCTATAAGGAATTATTCAACTTGTTATTTTTTAACCCAATTCTCCAAAATAGTAGCATCCATTCACTTAATAACCACGATAATGCATAATCAAGCTACATTAAAAATGTTGCGGAAGACCGAGCAGAGCATGGCGTTGACTTTGCCCCTAACAGCCACAACCCAGCTGCTGTCTAGAGATCCATTCCCTGAGCTGCTGAGTCACCAGCATTTGTAACCAACTACTCTTATTCTACACCACTACTCACTGTTTAAGACCGCTCTACGAAAGATGCCAGCCCTCCACAGCAGTTTGAGGAAGGCAATAACGGACATGTTCGAGCCACCCTCCCTCAGAATTAGGAATTAAAGTCAACCGAGCATAACTGTAGTCCTGCCTGAGAGCGGTATTGGGGTATGATCCCCAGGAGGACGGACTCTAGGTCTCAGTCCATCCCCCATCCCCCGAGCTGAGGAGGCATGCGCATGCTCAGAGAGGCAGTGTCAGCATCCCACACTTGCATTCCTGCTGGCTGGGGCCTGGCCATAGGCACTTTTTACATAGAATCCTACTGACTCTGGCAACCATGTTTGAGACAGCCAGCGCGGGCAGAGGAAGTTTTGCTGATTTGCCGCCAATGTAAGCATCCTAAGGCTCACAAAAGGATGAACGCAAGGTCAGTACCCCACATACAGAACAAGGATGCCTGAGCAAACCTGCCCGAGGCTGACCAGCTCAGGATGAGGCAGAAGGCAGGACTGCAATGTGAGGCGAGATGCCATGCTTGGGTGGGTGACATTTCATCAGTTGTCCAGCAGAGAGGCTCTCTGTCCACTCGAAGCACAGCTGTCACCACCCCTAGAACAAGCCTGACTGACAGGTAATGTGCTCAGCTGTGCAGAGCACACAAACAGATGCTGCAAATAAAACCCCTAAAATTCTGAGTACTTTGGCAAATGCCGCTAAGTACTTCAGGCTCATCAACTATCTGAGGGACCTACCAACCTCCTAAGACAAGCTGAGTTAAATGAGAAATAGAAAGCACTCCTTCAAGGAAGAATCCATCAATAAATGAAAAGTTTTATCAGTAAACTCTGACGCCTAAAATAGTTTAAAGCACTGTTTTAGCATAAACAGCAGGGAGAGGATGTTCTGATACAAGTTTAATGAGCTGAGTATCACCCAGCCTGATCAAACCGTCTTAGTGTGCTTTGTATCTTAGCTGGCATCTGGTATCTGTCAAATGAACACCTGCTCGTCTGGACAGGTATCCTGCACTGGGTTGCAGAGCGATGCTAGCAAACGCTTCTCTCCTGAAGCCCAGACTGAGCCAAACAAACGATGATTTGAAAATGAGGGAACCTCTTTCCCCTAGGCATGCATGCACGCACGCGCACACACCCACACACACACACCCACATACACACATATACACACAGATATATACACACATACACACACAAACATACACACACATACATACACACACACACACACACACACACACACACACACACACACACGAAGAAAGATCACAGAGAAAATATAGGGCATGTAATCTAAAAATGAATAATTTCATATTTTAGTATAAATATGCTCTATGACATTTGTGACATCAATACACTAGAAGTTAATAGTTTGAAATCCAATCCTCAAGTTTAGCTGACCACACACTATTTTATCTGGCAATCTTAATTATTAAGTAGAAAACTAACTACAGACTATATAATTTATGAGCTATTTTTGGAGATTTTTTTTCTGTACATAAGAGATAAAAATGATTGAGTGAGAAAGATTGAATCTATAGAGTAAACAAGAATTGAACAAAAAAAAAATGTCATGAAATTCACTGGATAGAAGTATCCATTTTCTCCAGAAACCAAACAGTATACTGCGCACACTTCTAGAATAGAACCTTACTATAAGTAAAAATGCCCTCACCAGTATATTAATATTGATGTTTTCCAAGAGTCCTGCTAACATTCCTTTCAAGTCTTTTCATACTTTATAACTCAAAATTGGAGCTGGGCCTGATGGTACAGACCTGTAATTCTAGCTAATTGGGAGGCTGATGGAGGAGAATTACAAAGCCAAGAGTAGTGTAGGTAATTTAGTAGACATTGTCTCAAAATAAAAAGTGAAAAAGTGGGCTAGGGCCACACCTCAGTGGTAGGTCACTTAAGTATCTTGAAGACCATAACAACAACAAAGGTACAGAAATGTAGTGGGGAAACTGTACCTAGGTAGGCTTCCACTCTTTAGGGTACTGTTGCACATTATAAGAAATAGTGAAAGTAAATCAGCTTTGTGGAATGTAAAAATAATACTCTGCCTTAGATACCTTTCTATTGCTGTGAGAAGATACCATGACCACAGCAATTTATAGACCAAACAATTTATTGGGGGTCTTACAATTCCAAGGGATTAGAGTCCATGACCATCATGGTGGGGAGCATGGCAACAGGCAGGCAGGCATGGCACTGGAGCAGTAGCTGAGAGTTCACATCTTAATACCCAAAGATGCCGTAGAAAGCTATCTGGGAGTGACATGAGTCTTTTGAAACCTCAAACCTGCCTCTAGTGACACACCTCCTCCAACAAGGCCACACCTCCTAATCCTTCCCAAACACTTCCACCAATTGGGAACCAAATATTCAAATGCACGTGCCTATTGGGGCCATTCCCATTCAAACCAACACAATCTCATTAGCATTGAATTAATAATAATTTAAACATTAAAACTATAAAAGCAAGTAGGAGATCCAAGATGATGGATGGCAGATAAGGCTGCCAAAATTTCCAGAGAATAAACTGAGGAAAGTTGGATAAAAATCTCTAGTCTGACAGCAAAGTGAAAGATGAAGATTTAAGAAGCAGAACATGAGGAATTACAGTTCATCTCTGGAAGACTAGTGCAATCTAGCCTCCTACCACTCTGGCCACCACAAGGCTCTCCTCAGCTGATGGCTTTTGGCATGGATGTAGGCAGAGAAAGAATCCTCCTCCTTTGGAGGGCTGGACATTAGGAATTTGACCATGCTCCAGTGAATATATGGACCACGAAAATGGACTTGGTTTTTGTTGTTGTTTTTGTTGTTGTTGTTGTTTGGGGGGAGTCATGGGACAGGGGGGTGGACAGGGGAAGACTGGGAGGTAAGCCCAATAGGGGGACATGACATGAGATTCTCAAATAATCAAACAAAATTACTAATGTCATGGTAATAGCATTCAATGAAAGTGAATTATATAAAATTCTGGACAAAGAACGCAAATGAGTGATTACAAATGTGTTCAAAAAAAAATCAAAGAAGAAACAAATTCCTAAAAGAATCTAAAGCCAGCTGGGCGGTGGTGGCACATGCCTTTAATCCCAGCCCTCAGGAGGCAGAGGCAGGCTGCCTCTCAGTGAGTTCAAGGCCAGCCTGATGTACAAATAGAGTTCCAGGACAGCCAAGGCTGTTACACAGAGAAACTCTGTCCTGTGGGGGGTGGGTGGGGAAGAACCTAAAGCAATACAAACAAATGGCTAAATAAAATAAGAAAGTCTATGCAGGACAAGAAAATGGAATTCATGGAGAGCAATACTGGAAAAAAAATACTGGAAATGAAAAATTCAATAAGACAAAAATTAAATTAAAATTTAAAAGCCCAGGGACAGGGTCTCAAGAGACAGCTCCACGGTGAAGAGCATTGGCTGCTGCTATTCCAGAGGCTCTGGTTCAATTTCCAACAGCCACATGGCAGCTCTCAACTGATTGTAATTCTAATCCCAGGGGATCTGAAGCCCTCTTCTGGCCTCTGTAGGAATGAGGCATGCATGTGGTGCCCAGACAAATGTTCAGGCGAAACACTCATACACATAAAAATAAATATGTATATTTAAAAGTGTGGCAGTGAGTCTGACCATGAGAAAGAAGGACAGAATATCAGGACTTCAGGCAAAGGTGAGGAGTTAGAATATTCATGTGATGGTATAATAAGTAAGAAGGCACAAAGAGGATATTTCAGATCTGTGTGATGTGATTAAAAGACCAAATCTATGCATCGCTGTAGCACGAATCTTAAAAGGTCTTATAGCCGGGCGGTGGTGGCGCACGCCTTTAATCCCAGCACTCAGGAGGCAGAGCCAGGCGGATCTCTGTGAGTTCGAGGCCAGCCTGGGCTACCAAGTGAGTCCCAGGAAAGGCGCAAAGCTACACAGAGAAACCCTGTCTCGAAAAACCAAAAAAAAAAAAAAAAAAAAAGGTCTTATTAATAAAAACAAACCTAGAGCCAGGTATTGGGGTGAATGCTGAAAGATCAGAGAAACAGAACAAGCCACATCCAACCTCACCTTGCCAACTTCTCAGCTGATTTTGTTTCCTCAGACTGAAAGCCGTTGAGTCCTCATCCAAATGGGTCTCAGCTGAATGGCTGCTAAAAGCCCAAAAGCTTAAAAAGGCTCTAGTTCCTGGTCCTCATGCTTCTTGCTATCACTTCCTGGGATTAAAGGAGTGTGTCACCACGCCTGGCTGTTTCCAGTGTGGCTTTGAACTCACAGAGATCTGGATGGATCTCTGCCTCCAGAATGCTAGGATTAAAGATGTGTGTGCCACCATTTTCTGGCCTCTATGTCTATCTAGTGGCTGTTCTGTTCTCTGGCCTCAGATAAGTTTATTAGGGTGCACAATATATCGGGGGACACAATATTACCACACATTGTGGGCATAGAAGTAGAACCTCATGCTAAAACCATCAATATTTTCAATAAAGTTATAGCAGAATTTTTTCCAAATCTTGGAAAAGAGGTGTTCATCCAGGTACAGGGAGCATATAGAACATAGAAAACAGAACTTATCCACATGGTGGTATATTAAAATAATTAAATATATTGAAGCAAAGTATACTGGTATGTTCAAAAGAGAAATGTCAAGTCACAAATATAAAACAGTGCCTGTCTCAATGGAAACTTTAAAACTCAGGAGAGCTTGGAATGATGTACTCATCCTTTGAAACACAACTTCCGATGAAGACTACAATGATATGCAGCAAAACTATCCGTCATAATTAAAGGAGAAAGAGTTTTTCTTCATAGGAAAAACAAGATAAAGGAATTTATGACCACAAAACCAGCTCTACGGAAGATACTTGAAGAAACTCTTCAGACTGAAGTCAAAGATAAACACAACCATGAGGCTACATTAAAACAACAACAACAACAACAAAAAAAACTAGAATAGTAGCTAAGCAAGTAAGGAAGTGGAAAACACTAAGCACAACAAAATCAGAAGAATTAACACATATCTTCCAATAATAACTCTGAATATTAAGGAACTAAATCCCCTGATCAAAAGACACAGACTAGTCTTCAAGAAATGTACTTCACTATCAGAACCAGACACAATCTTAGGGTAAAAATATGGGGGAAAGTATCTAAGCAAATGGAATTAGGACACAGGCAGGCATCACTGTTTCAGTATGACAAAATGGACTTCAAATGAAAAGGAGTCAAAAGAGATAAAGGTCACTTCATGGTAATTAAAAGAACAGGCCTGAAAAGGACATTTACAATTCTAAACATATGCACACAATTTTATAAAATATATACTTTTAGATGCAACAACACAGGTTAACACCAACACAATAACAGGTAAATTCAGTACTCTGCTCTCACAAATAGGAAGGTCACTCCAACAACAAAGAAAATAAACAGAGAAACATTTGAATTAAATGACAGTTTGATCAAAGAAGCTTAACAGATATCGACAGGACAATTTATCCAAACACTGAAGAATACACATTCTTCTCAGCAGCCCATGGACTTTCTCTAAAATATATCACATAATAGGACACAAAGCAAATCTTAGCAAATATAGAAAAGCTGAAATAGTTTCTTGTTTTCTATATGACCACAATAGAATAGAAATAAAAATAACTACAAAAAAAAATACACAAACTTGAAGAAATTGAAAAGTACACTATTAACTGATGGATAGATCACTCAAAAGTGTTTAAAAAACAATTTTAAAGTTACCTAAAATCCAATATAAATTAAAATACAGCATACCAAAAGCCCTGACATACAGTAAAAGTAATGCTAAATGGAAAGTTAACTGCAATTGCCTACATTTAAAAAATCAGACATAACACAAATAAATAATGGTGTACCTTACAAACCTTGAAAACTCAAGAATAAACCAAGTAGATAGAAACCCTTAAGAACAAGGCAAAAATTAATGAACCAGAAATTAAATTTTTAAAAAAGAATTGATAAAACAGAGTTGGTTTTTTGAAAAGACAAAAAAAGCCACAAACTCTTAACCACACTAAGCAAGAGAGGGAAGACCCAAGGTAAAATTTGAAGTGAAAAGGGGAAATATTACCACAGATACTAGTGAAATCCAGACAATCATTAAGACACACCTTAAGGACATACCCTACTTAATTGGAAAACCTAAGTCAAATGGGTGAATATTTGAGTGCATCTGACTAACAAAAACTAAACCAAGATGAGACAACAGTTTAAGCAGATAAACAACAAGCAACATTGATGTAGTAATTTAAAAAAAAAAAATCTGCCAACAACAGAAAAAGCCCAGACCCAGTGGACTCACTGTTGAATTCCACCAAATCTTTAAAGAAAAGTACTGGTGAGTCTCAAGTTATTCCACAAAACCGAAAGGGCAAGAGTGCAACCAACCTATTCTGATTATCACCCCAATATCAAAACCAGATAAAGACATGAAAAAAATTAAACATGACCTTCCTGATGAATATAGATGCAAAAATTCTTAGTACAATACTTACAAACCAAATTCAAGAATATTCAACAACATTCATTCATCATGATCATATTGGCTTCATTACAGAGACACAGGCATGGTTCAAGCACAAATTCATAAATTTAATATTAATATATCATAGAAATAGATTCAAGGATAGAAATCATATGATCTTCTCAATAGGTACAGAAAATATTTTTTGATAAAAATCTATCATCTTGTTGTGATAAAATCCCTCTAGGACTAGAGAAAGTGTATCTCAGCATAATAAATTCTATATCCAACAAACAACATTCTACTAAATATACATATATAGCAACATTCTACTAAATGAGGAAAAACTCAAAGCATTTCTGCCAAAATGAGCAACAAGATAAGGAATACATCTTTTCACTCTTATCCAATATAGTGCTTCAATTTTTAACTAAACAATAAGAGAATGAGGAGAAAGGAGGTACAATTGGAAAGGAAGAAATCAAAGAACCTTTATTTACAGATGAGGAAACTTTATATATGCCCTTAAAGGCTCCACCAAAAGACTCTTGATCTAATAAACACATTTAGCAAAGTGGGATGCTATAAAACTGACATACAAAAGACAATGCCTTCCTATATATCAGTAACAAGAATGCTGAGATAGAAATCATAGTAACAATCAATAGCCTTCCTATAGATAAAAAATAAGAAAGCCAAGAAAGAAATCAGAAGATCAACCTCACTCGAATTGCCTTAACTACCTTAAAACAAATGGGACATCTATGTCATACCCCATCCTCCCAAGGCTCAGGAGTCACTGAAGAAGAAGGAAGAAGAAAAATGGTAAGAACCAGAGGCAGTAAGTGAATATAGTGAACAGTGTTTTCCAGATACAAATAAACTTTCAGTGGTTATGACAGCATGCACAAGATCTGTACAAGACAACACCATTCAAAATCCCAGCATGGAGGAGGGAAGTGATCAGGAAATCCCACCCCAACTAAGGAGGTACTGTCAGCTTATGACCACTGAAGAGGAAGACTGACTCATCTTCCTTCAAGGATGCAGGCCCTGAGAGATGACCACTATACTGTAGATGGCCCTATACGCACAACATACTGGAAGCACTAAGTGGGCTCAATGGATCTAAGAAAAAAAAACCCACACGAATTGTGAGGGAATAGTAGTAGGAAGGATAAGGGAGGAGTTAGAGAGGGCAGAGAACAGGGCTTAAACAAAACAGTACATGCACACATATGGAATTCTTGAATAATTAAAATTGCATTGAAATAAACCTAGTCAAGGAAGTAAAAGACCTCTATTATGACAACTTTGAAACATGGAAGGAACTGAAGAAGATACCAGAAGATCAAAAGCATTCCCCTACTGATGGATTAGAAGAGTTAAAGTTGTGAAAATCACTTGATCTGCAAATTCAAGTCAATCCTCATCAAAATCCCAGTGCCATCCCTTACAGAAACAGAAAAAAAAATTTTAAAATTCATAGGGGAAAAAAGGGAGTCCCGGATAGCCAAATACTGTTGAGTAAAATGAAACAATGTGAGAGGTAGTTCTTCATCCCAAGATATACTACCAAACCATGGTGGTTGAAACAGCATGGTTCTGGTGTAAAAAACAAACATATAGATCAATAGAATAAAGAAGGAACCCAGATATAAACCCATGCAATTATAGCCACTTCTTTAAAAAACAAGAATGGCATGAATACATATTGGAGAAAGGACAGCATCCTCAACAAATGGTTCTGGGAAACTGGATGTCTAAATGCAGAAGAATGAAGCCAGGTCCTTATTTCTCATTCTGCACAAAAATGGATTCCAGCCGGGCGGTGGTGGCGCACGCCTTTAATCCCAGCACTCGGGAGGCAGAGCCAGGCGTATCTCTGTGAGTTCAAGGCCAGCCTGGGCTACCAAGTGAGTCCCAGGAAAGGCGCAAAGCTACACAGAGAAACCCTGTCTCGAAAAAAAAAAAAAATGGATTCCAAAGGAAACAAAAACCTGAATGCAAGACCTGAACCTCTTAAACTATTCAAGGAGAAGATAAGGAGAACACTTCAAGAGAAAGGTGTATACAAGGACTTTCTGAATATGATAATGATTGCTCAGGAAATAAGGACAAAAAAATGACAAATGGGTCTTTATAACGTGAAAGAGCTTCTTCACAACAAAGGAAACAGTTAATCAATGAAGAGACAGACTATAGAATGGGAGAAAACCTCTGCTAGCTATCCATCTGATAGATGACTAATGTCCAATATATACAAAGAACTAAAACACTAAATAAAATATTCAAACAACCCAGTCAAGAAATAGGCAAATGACATGAACAGAATATTCTCAGATGAAATGAAAACATCCAATAAGCTTGTGAGAAATTGTTCTACCTCATTAGACATCAGAGAAATGTGAATTAAAACTACATTGTGATTCCACATCAATCCATCTACAATAGAAGTTATTAACAAAATTAATATAAGAAATGCTGCGGTGGGTGTGGAAAAAAAGGAAGCTTAGACACTACAGGTGGGTATGTCAACCAGTCCAGCCACCGTGGAAACTAGTATGGTTGTTCCTTAAGATACTGAAAACACATTCTATGATTCCGTAGTATTTACCAAAGGACTCCAAGTCAGCTTGTTACAAAGACACTGCACATGAGCATTTCTTGGATCACTGTTCACAACCTAGATATCCAATGACAAGGATGGACAAGGAAAATGGGACATCATAAACACACAACAGGGTTTTTTCAGCCATAAAGAAGAATGAAGGAATGTCATTTGTAGAAAAATGGGTGTAACTGGAGATAATCATATTAGGTGAATTAAGCCAGTCTCAGAAAGGCATATGTAGGGGGCCCAGCGGTCTTTGTGCTCACAGACATGCACCAGGGGAACCTGGGATGTTAAACGCACAGGAGGAATGCAAAACCTTGTTTCTGTCCAGAAGGCTAGGGCAGATGTGCTTTCTAGCCTGGTGTCCTTTGCACTGTGTGCCTAGTGACTTTTTTGGCCCTGGACCTTCCTTCAGATCCTTATCGTAAATTTTTTTCCAGTCAATTGTAAATCTGTTTTCTCAGTCAATCTACAGAACCTATTTTTATTTACTTTACAAAGAGTTTTGATGTCATTACATCTGATTTGTATTTAGCTTCCTTTGCTCCTCAAGGAGATTTGTGTTCGCTTTGTTGTGCAGGTGGGATTGAATTCATCATTGCCAGAATAATTTCCAACAAATTGTGCTATGCTTAAATATGCATAAAATCAACTACTTGGCATCAGACTCCAAAAGTTTGAACCAACACCAGCTACTGAGTCATGTTTTGGCAAACTTTTTTCTTACCTCCTGTGATTCATAACTCTACTGTCTGTGAAGGTGGCAGAGACCCCTGCAGACATTTAGTACATACTTTCTTTTATTTATGGTTCATAAATGTTTAGACACCTAAATTCATATATGCATATATGAGGTGAATGTAGAAGCAATCGTGTAGAAAGGCACTAACAGGATGGATAAAAAGGAAGAGAGGAATGAATTAAGGTGGGAGATGAGGTAAGACTTACAGGTTGTGGTGGGAGATGAGGTACACTTACATAGCAGCTTGAATGAGAATGGCCCTATAGGCTTTCGTATTTGAATACTTGGTCATTAGTTGATGGAACTGTTTCAGAAAGATTAGAAGGTGTGGCCTTATTGGAGGAAGCATGTCACTAGGGGCAGCCTTGAGGTTTCCAAAGGCCACACCATTCCCAGCATGCTGTCTGCTTCCTGTTTGTGCATTAAGGTGTGGCCTCTCAGCTGCAGTTCCAGCCCCACACCACCATGCCATCACTCTGCTATCAAAAACTCTATCCTCTAGAACCATAGCCTCATTAAACTCTTTCTTTTACAAGTTGCCTTGGTCATAGTGTTTTATCACAGCAATGGGAAAGTCCCTACTATAACCTCCAATGTGTACTTGTGGGAAAGAATCCCCTTACAAAGCCACATACCATTTATATACACAATGAAAGTAAAAAACAAAATAAATAAAATAAAAAGACAAATGAATGTTTCTTTCAAAGCTCCTTATCAAATTGCTGTACATGTCAACTCTGTGATGATACCTCAATTAGACCTGATTCTTGAGTTTAATGTTTGAGACTTCCATAACATAATCTTAGAAGACACTATTAAATACAAAATAGAGTCTATCACTAAATAGGAAGCAAGTAACATTAGATGGAGGGTCTACCAAGACATGTTACTCTCCACACTGCTAAAAGGCAGCCCATTTTGGAGAAACTTCCACACATTTGGCAAGCAATATGAAGTTTCTCTCTCCCTCTTCTGTCTTTTAAATTTAACTGACTTTCATCTTCTAGCAGAAAACGAGTCCAGCTGACTTATTTTTTTTTTTTTCAGAGAAAAAAGCCAAGAGGTCAGAGCTAAGAGCCTCACCCTTCCTGATTCAGGGATCCTCTTCAGCCAAGAGAGCTCTCCGAAAAGGGGACCTACTTCCTGTGTGTGTCTTTATATAGTCTAGCTGTTCTGCCTTCTCATTGGTTGTAAACCCAAACATGTGACTGCCTCATCACTGCCTGAATGTACCGCCCTCCAGGTCCTTAAAGGCGTGCGCCACCGCCGCCACGCACTTGCTATGGCTCTCATAGCTCTGACCCCCAGACAACTTTATTTATTAACATACAATTAAAATCACATTTCAGTACAAGTAAAATACCACCACATTTCCCCTTTTCTATTTTAATAAAAAGAAAAAAAAAGAAAAAGGTTATAACTAACAAAAGAAAACTATATACAAAAGTACAATGACTATATACAATATATACAAGTAATAAATGTCTAAACAATGTCTAGTCCATTTGTATTTGACGAATTCAGAGAAAATAATTTCATTATCTATCCTATTTTGGTAAGTCCAAAATGTATCCTAATTAATCTTCAACTATAACTAACTAACCTTCAACTATAACTAACTAATCTTCAACTCCCTCAGAGACCCAAGAAGGAGATAATATTAGCTAACAAAAATAAAAACAGGAAGTGCATGCAAGCAACTTCCAAAAAATTTGTGAGTTGACAGAAACAGCAAGCTGTCTGGACAGTCACCTGAGGTTTCTCCGCAGTGCTGTGGCATCATCTTCAGCCTATAGGCTTAGCATATCTGACAGACTCATTTGTGAAGTAGGATGTACACAAGGTCAACAGTTCAACCTCACATTGAATGAGAGTAGTCCATGTACCAGAAACACCTGAATTCCACTAGTGTCATGTCATGATTCAGGATTTTAAATTCTGGAAATTGTTGATGGCTTTTTAATTCAGCTGTTCATTCTTCTTGGCTGTGTATATATGGCTTCATCTCAGCATCCCGTTCTTCTCCACATCCCTCTATCAAATGCCAGTCTACTATTGAGAGGCGTGAGCTTAGTTACTCTTCAAGAATAACTGTTTCAGCTGCTGTTCCATTGCACATCAGAAGCCATCGGCCCACTGCCTGTTCAGCTCCCTTCGAAGAAAAGGGCACTGTACCTTTTCAGAATTGCGAAGGCCACTTCAGGGATGGTGCCATATTGTCCTGGCCTCAGAAGATGCCTTTTGATAAAGCCATAACCACACTTGTTTTGGCAAGAATCAGTAGCCCTTTGTTTCATGTCCGTCCAGCTGACTTATAATGTGCACAGATGCTCATGGGGCTACAGACTTAGAGAACACTCAATTGTTAGAGGGAGGCTAGTTCTCACAGGCCTCTGGCTATATTTCACTGACCTGTCAATACTTAAAATGTGGTTATTGTGTGCCTTTGCTTAAAGGAACCTTATTTAATGCACATTGTTGATTCAATAATATCAGTTGGCTCATAGCCAACAGCATTGTCTTGCATACTGGAAACAAAGGTAAATCAATGGAGGATAGCCATGGACATCAGTACCTCATACAGGAGTCATCTTAAAATATGAAATTGTCTAAAAAGAACACACAATGTGAAAAAGGTAGCATTTAAGAAAGTGGAGTTTCACCTTGTAGCACCTCATCAATACCACAAATACTTATAATTTCCTAGGCAACCATTCCCCAACTCTTCTCTCCCTCCACTTAGCCAGTCCCCCATTTCCCAGCAAAAGCATCAAGCAACTCAAATTTCTGTGGTCTAGGCACACTTGGAAGTGACTCTGAAGACACTTTGAACATTGATTTGAAGGTTACAATCTAAATTTAGCAGGAAAATGAAATTCATATATACATAATCTGTGAATAATGATAATTTAGCTGTATTTAGACTTCAAAGTGTATTCTATAGTTAAACTTACACCCCAAGGTCACTCATTACACAGCGAATTTATAGATTATGATGGCTACTTCTATTTCTTTTTTGTTATTGTTACATTTTTAGTTCCCCACATGTTAGTTGGAAAATGGGAAAATGTAGATGCCTCAAACATATTAGTCAGATAATGAATAAACTGACATTGTATCCAGCTCCATTAATTAATATATTCCTATCTTCTTGTGCTAAATCGTCATGTAGATGAATGTCCAGGGCTTTGTACACACTTAATTTGTATCAGAATATTATACACAACATCAAAAAGTGAGCAAACCTCTGGACCACAAATATTTTTAAATTTCCCAGGCAACCACTCACCAATCACTCATCCTTCCAACTAGCCAGCCTCCCCTTTCCCAGCACAAAGACCTGCCACACCCAGTTTTCAGAAGCTAGGCTCCTCATTCCCTGCAGTACATGTGCTGGCCTATACAAAGAATTGTAAAAGCCCCAGTTGCTGAATATTTGATGAATAGCATATGCTTCAATGATAGACCTACTCCTGCCATTTGCAGCCCAGGCAGCACCTTGGCACTGTTCTATGTTTCCTAAGATGGACTAGGCAAGTGCTGAAAAGTGTTTTTTTCATGAAAAAGCTGATAGTGCAACTTTCCTTCCTGACCATGCCTCGCTGTTACAGGAGTCTGGTAATAAATAAATAACGAGCCGGTAGTATAAACAGCTAGCAAATCACCATGGAAGGAGGAAGAGCATGTGGTGCCATGCAGCAGCAAAGCAGGTGGTCCCCACCCCCACTGGCTCTGATCAGAGTGTGCCCTGGCTATGCCTCATCCAGGAGCACTTCTGCTTGCTTATTCCATCTCTAATGCTCTAAGAGCCAGGTCTGGCCTCCTTCTAGCTTTCAGTACATGAGGAGACAGCTATGGCGCATCTCAACCACTTAGTCCTATATGGACCAGATGCTCCATGGAAATCAATGCAGCCGGGATCCTCCAAGACACTGGTTTGCAACAGGATCTGCTACACTGATCCAGCCATGATGATGCCGGATGTGTGAACTGAAGGGAAAACACTCAAGAAGGAAGAAGTAGGTGGGAAGGAAGGGTCTTCTGAGGAAAGTGAAAGGAACTTTCCCATGGAGAAGTTTGACAGGCAGCACAAGGGGCCTTGAGAAAGGCGAGGAGGGTCCTGCACAGGGTCATTAGACACAGGTAGGCAACTTCTTTCAGAAATGGTTTATCACTAACATATATTCCTAAAACACTCTGCTCTTTTCTGCATGGTCCAATCATCTTATGACTGGACTCTTTAATATCCTAGGTCATGCAATTCTAAGCTAGAATATTCATCTTTGGTCAGCAAAACAAGAGTCAGAATTCAGTCTTCACCTACCCTCTGGATAGGGCTCTGTGGAGAGTGTGACCTGTGTTTTCATGCTTCCCTGACAGGGTTCCCAGGAATCACCTGCTACTATTTGTCCTTGGCATCAGAAGAAGGATGTTAGCATGTAAAAGCTACTAAATTACCAATCTAACCATGAAAAGAGACCTCTCAAGACACAGAGTTGGAAATGGGTGCTTTAATAAGCATATGTTTGGGACCAGGAATTGGAAGGAAGTCAGTATGAACAGAGGAAAGGTAATGTAGGTGTTAATATGTGTGGCAGAAGTACCAGATGATCTCACAGAAAACTCTAGAGTGGAACTATACAGAGTTGTCTTGGAATTGGGCAAGAAGATATAAGGGGACCTACAGTGACCATTCATGGGGATATGAGCCATACCCACAAGCAGAAAGGGAGAGCCTGGGATGAGGTAGACCTTTTCGGTTGCAATGCACACACAGATGAGCCTTCTGCTGCCAATACCCCAGGTAGGGGGAGGGCCAATGCCTGGTTCTTAAATAGTAAGGGATCTGGGCAAGCATCCACTACAGTAAGAGTGAGGACATTCCCACCAACAACTGGGAAAGAATTTTTCCAGCCTCCCTTGCATCTAAATAGTTTTAATTTTGCAGATATCATATGTCCCCAGAAATGCTGTGACAATGGTGAAGATGTTCATATTTGATGGTGACATTCATTTATAAATTCCCAAAGGAGTGCAGATAAGCGCTGGACAGACTTCCATGGAAGAAAGAAAGATATCCCAAAGACTGAAGCCTGCATGTAGTCCTGAATGCACATCCCCCATACTCAGGTCTTGTTCCTGAAAGGTCTGGGACCCTGAAATGGGAGTCCTGGAGAACTCTCATGGTAGCAACTGTTAAGTCTGAGTATACAGATATTACATTTAGGATTAGTGTCTTCTAAGGGACTACCTGCTAAAGGCTTGGTCTCTGGTCCACAGTACTATCTGGAATTGATAGAAACTTTAGGAGGTGGGGGTCTAGTTGATGGAAGTTAGGTCCAGGGACCCTATACTTACCTGTCATCCTCTTTCCCCCTGGCTTTCATTAGTGAGTAGTTTCTTCTACCACACTCTCCCACCATGGCATGCTGCATCATCCCAGGCCCAAAAGAAACAAAACCAGCCAGCCCTGAGCTGAAAACATGAGCCAAGATAACCCTTTACTGACTGTAAGTTGATTATCTCAGGTATTTCATCACAGTGGCAGGAAGCTAACGTAACAGAAGCCATCATGATGAATATCACATGCCACGTTTTCAAATGTGACGACAGCCCTTGCTCTAGGTTGTCAGAGGGGACTATGGGGACCTGTTGCCACATACTTCACAGAGTGCATAGCGTCAGCAAACTCAAACATAGAAAATGAATATAAGCAAAATTAAGAACTGGATGAAGGAAAGAAGAGAAGGAGGGTCTCGCTCCAGAGCTGTCAGATTGAAAGGACCGTGGCTCCACTACCAAGTCACTTGCACAACACACTTCAGATGCTCAACATCCAATGAGCCCAAACAAACAAATATATGCTTTATATCAGCATCTACTCCTGCTTAATACTGAAAACTTCTACAAAATAGCTGTTTAGAGTTCAAACAGCTTGTGTTCATTATGCAAGGAGAGGGCATGCACAATGTCTGCATGCATTTTTACTGTTTTTTCACAGGAGCATACAGTATGTGAGGAAGTACCTACATGAATATCTGCCACTGTGTTGTTCATATGAGAAGCACTCCTCAATGGATCAACTTTTTAGACTGCTAGTTTCCAGCATTATTCAGTAGACTCTGTGAAGGTGTGTAAGGACTAAGGACGGACTGTGTAGAATACTTGCCTGGGTTCTAGCAAGCACCTTACCACCTGTTTGTCCCTCCTGTGATTACAGTTGGCCTTGTCTGAGAGCTCAAAGTAAGGTTTTATCTTGTAAAGCTTTATCACATCCATCTGTCCAAATCTAGGTACATGGATGTGTTCAAGAGAGCTTGCACAATTAACGCATCCATCCTGGCTAAGGAACAAATTCAAACTTAGTCTTTTGCAGGCAAGAAAAGACCAAAAAATATGTAAGTAAATCACATTCAGTAGAATATTCTTAAATGGAAACTGAATTTTTAAAGTCAGAGGACAGCCACGGTCCCTTTCTTGGTTTAGATTGGAAGCGCCCCTCACCAAAGGGATTGAGAAGTGATTATGGGTTAACTTTGTCAATGGGGAATTAGGAGGTGGGATCCACTTGGAGGAAGTACTCACTGAGAGTCTTTGTAGGTTGTATCTTAAAGCCCCCACTGGCCTCCAAGAAATAAACACCTCCTTCTGTCATAACTTCCACCCTGTAACACTCTGCCTTACTCCAGGCACAAAAGAATGAAGCCAACAGACCATGGACAGAAAAACCCAGAAACCATGAGGCAAGAGAAAGCTTTCCTCTTTTAAAATATTTCTCTCAGGTATTTGGTCACCACAACAGAGACTCAAAGGACTTATCTACAGCTATTTCCCCATCTACTGAGCACACATCACAGCCTTGGCTCGAAACTCTACCTAGGAACATGCCAAGCTCTCAGCAGAATTGAATACAGGAAGCTGAAA
This sequence comes from Peromyscus californicus insignis, assembly GCF_007827085.1. Taxonomy (NCBI): domain Eukaryota; kingdom Metazoa; phylum Chordata; class Mammalia; order Rodentia; family Cricetidae; genus Peromyscus; species Peromyscus californicus. The sequence goes on from NW_026294469.1 coordinate 51,838,489, forward strand.
ATTTCAGTAGCTTGCCCAACAGTGCAGAACCAACAGGTAACCGAGCTGTGTCCTGCTCACCATTGCATGTTGTGTGGTTTCACACATGGCCTGGCCAGGGAGCTGATAGGAAATGTCTCCCAACAGCTAAAGCATCATAATTTGAAGGACAGATCAACAGACTGAAATCAGTTCAAATGAATAATACACTGTAATCAAAATGGTGGCTTCGTTTCATAGATACCATTTGAGCCAAATAAAGAAATATTTGGGGCTCTGGGAATCTTTTCTGTAGTCAAGCAATAACATGACCTGCTGCTTCCTGAACCAAGAATTAATGTTGCCTGAAAGTCCCTCTGATTTCCTGCATGCCAAATTCACAACAATAATGGGATAATAACCTGTCCCATCCTACAAAAGGACAGAAAAACGAAACATCCTATAATTGGCTTTGAAAATGGAGACATGAACTTCTAACTAGTTTGGTTAGCATTTCTTTTGGTGGAGAGCTGATCTTACTGGCAACAAAACACTTACCAAGTAATTTATCCAATTAAATATTTTCTTGCCTTTTGGTTTATTATGACATAGTAAAACATTGTAATAATAAGCCTAATGTTCTAAAGACTATTTAACAAAAACCAGATGCAGGAGTGTTTTAAAATATCTGCTACTATTTCCGTTCTGATGTCTAAACACAGCTTTACAAGTTACAGACCTCTTTGCCTCTTTAAGTAGGGAAACTGAACACCATTTTTCTTTTTTTCAGGGTGCTGTTAGTATTTTGGCTAAGTGTAGCCTGGGCCAGAACCTTGGGATAAGATACTTTTGGTGAATGTGTCGGGGGGGGGGGGGATAATTTGTAAGATTAGTACAACTTCCTACTGACATAGAGCTCCTATTCAGTTACATTAAATAAAATATACTCCCCTTTTTGATCATTCTAAGATATGTCAACAGAACACAATAAAGCCCTTCTTTTTCTATGCCTCTCTACCCCTGCCTTCTCAAATGCTGCAAGAGATCCCACCAAGCAGAAAAAAAATGCATCAGTAATGATGTTAGGGTGTAAAAATGAATCAGAGGAACTGCTGTCTTGGTCCAAATAACAAAAAAAGAAAAGCTATTTGGAAGTATTCCAAATGAGAAGGTAAACAAAACCACTATAAGCCACACATTTAAAAAAAAAATCTCTTCAGGTACAGCCTGCAAAAGCTGGCATTGCACAGTTCTTGGGTTATTCCCTTGGCAATGCTGCTGGAATTGGCAAAGAACTGGGCTCCTCAAGTGCCTGCAAGGCATCAGAAATCCCTGTCTGTCATCCACCTCTGGGCATGAGGTTCTTATCGAAAGGTTTCAGGTTTGGGGTTCACTGTCCTTTTGGGTAAGAGATGTATTATAAGAGTTATTAATGGTGTAGACAGACAGACAAGCAGCATGGTAGAGCTCTGAGGAGAGTTGAAGACTGCCCATGTGGCATGGATAGGATTCCTTCTTAGAAGTTTCATCGGAAAGGGAGTTTCATGTTTGTAGCCAGCCTGTCTCTGGTCCCATGCTGGCAGCATGGGGCAGGGGTACCACATTCTAGGGAAGGGAATCTTGCTAAAGTGTGAATCAGAGGATACGGGGAAAGTGAGGAGGAGCAGCACATTTGGTTAAGAGGAACCCAGTACCCAGACAGTTATATGACATCCTTAGCCCTCTGATGCCTCAGTGTCCGATAACTTGAGTTCTAAAAACTTCCTTGGGGAAGAATTAGGGATTCCACCATTCTCCAGGAATCCATACACCTTTGAGATTCTGTTAGAGGACCAAAGATTCCCTGACCGGCTATAGGTAGGGAGGTTCTCATTTCCTTTATAGCACCTGTGATTACAGGGAGAGAGCGGCTGTAGGAGACGGGCATGGCCAGTTCAGCTCCCAGTCCCAAACATAAACACAGACGCCCATGCTGTCACCCTGAGTATGGCCCTGCTCAAGAAGACAGCTGTGTTCTTAGAACTACCTTCAGCAATGGCTAGCACTGTCCCTTAGCACGGTGTGGGACATACCCACTTGATACATGAATTCATCACATGATGCTTCTAAGATGTTCTCGCAGCAGAAACCAGCTAATGCTGTCTAGGACACGACAGTTCCTTCATTTGAAGCATCTCTTTTTAACAGACCCCCCCAAAAGAGAAATGAATCTCCTCCAAAAAGAATGAATAAAAGCCATCCATCACTTCAGACAGGGAGAACACAGGTGAACAAAAATGACTTCCTGGAGAGCTACGCAAGCAGACAGCAATTTCCAGTGTACTGCTAATGTCACACGGCAGGCGGATGTCTGTCGCCAGACGGTGGGTACACACGTCACTGACAGTACTAGAACTCTCACTTATGAGTCAAGGGTGTCCAGCACGTAGCAAATGGCAATGAAAGTTGCCCATGTCACTTACTAACATCCTCCAGGAGAACACCTGTCCACAGCAAAATCTGAGCTGGGCCTGGAGGACAGTGCTGCTTGTCTTTTAGTGGTTCTGGGATCAACTATTGCCTCGGGATGCTGCCTTCGCACCTGGGCATCCCACCTGATAACTTGTGAGATCACATGTATCCATCCGCACGAGCATCATGACAGTACACACATTTGTCACGTATATCAGCGCTATGGCTCTCATTCAAGTCAACATCGAACTGCCTCCTTCACAGTGAGCAGCAACCTCTGGACACAGCTTTGTACTAAGCATTCTATCCTTTTCTTCTGAAATCAACAGGATTCATTTAATAACCAGTTTTATGCACATCTACTCCGAATGCTACCAACTCAGATTCATCCCCCTGGGACAGCGGTTCGCCATTACCGTTTTCATCTCCCTGTCTCTAGACAAGTGCAAAGGGGTACCCTGAAATCACCTTAGAAAAGTAACAGCAGAGCTGGGGTTAAGTAGGCAGGTTCCAAACAACAGTTATGCTGGGAAAGCTAGCACTCAGTCAGCTGCATAAAACCCAGGGTGTGAAAAGGCCGCTCCAGTGAAATGCCACTCTTTCCTCACCACTTCATCCTCCACAAGACTCAACACAGGGCCTTGTGAAGGACAGTCTCTTGATTAACATCTGTCGAAAGGCAAAACCAGCCCCACTTAATGTGTTGTCTTATGTAACATGCATATACGCCGTCAGTCCACACCAATATCTGTTACAACGCCTCCCATAAGTAGGCTCATAGTGTCTTTCCAGACCTGTGTGCTCAGAGCCAAACAAGCTATCAGCCAAAAGTCTTCACTAGCTGCCCAGGCTTCCTTCTTCCCTTTCAAAACCCCAGAGGACTTAGCCCTGCCCAAAGCATGAGTCAGAACACCATAGAGGCCAATAGCCAGACCATGCACACAGCATCCTGGGCTTGCTGTCAGCCCACCTGGAACTCAGCCTTCACTGGCAATATAGATCCATAATAATTGTAGAGTTTTTTACTTATTTATTTTATTTTATGTGTATGAACTTTTTTTTTGCCTACATGCATATATTTGAACTATTTAGGTGCCTGGCACCCTCAGCAGTCAGAAGAGGGTATCAGATCCCCTGGAACTCAAGTTAGGGATGGTTGTTACCCACCATGTGGTAACTGAACCACCATGCTGGGAACTGAACCCAGGTCGACCAGGTGCTCTAATGGCTGAACCTTCTCTCCAGTACCATGTAATAATATTTAAAAAAAAATATATATCCCTCAAGAGTTCAGTGTGGGAATTCAATTAACTGATGCATGCAAATAATAAGATGCACTTACTAGACCATGCTAATGGTTCTCTATTAATAGGCCAATTAGCCTAAATATTATTAAATATCTAGGAGCAAAACATTAAAGAACCTTGGAAATTACTTAATTCTTTGCCATTATTTAGAAAGAACTAATATAGTGTTACCATGAAGATTAGCAAATGAGAAATATTTCTACATGCTAGATGTTTGGATCTAACATTACCTGACATTGTTACAAATACTGCTGAACTTCATAATACTGTGTTTAGTGAGTACTGGCTGCTGCTCTCTTTCAAATCACATACGTTTTAGCACTTATCTCCCCTCTGAACAAAATACAAACCATGTTGACCAATACTTTGTCCTTGGAATATACAGTATAAGACACCTATTGTGTGCCTGGATCAAGAACTTAGTGCCCTCTAAATTTGAAACACTGGGCCATGTGTTACTACTCTTAATTAATTACATACTATTAAAGAATTTAATGGAGGCCTGTCTCAATCCTGAACCCAAAGCACTCTGTTTATGAACAGCAAGAAAACCCTCATTTCCTCTCCTCCAGTATTACATTCTTAAATAAAATGCCCATCATTGTAATTGAACGCATAAAACATTTCAGCAGACTTGATGTCTTCAATTACTCATGACTGTCTGATCCTAATTAAATTGAAAACAGCAGAATCCTATGGCCTTTTGTACCCTAAGCTTCTGTCTCCAGAGGACCTGTGTATACAATAAACTATTGTATGATTTTGCTGTTAGAGATTGTGGTGAGAGTAGCTATGTTCACAAATGATCGTGAGCACTAGACTGAGGTAAATTCACCCATTCTATAAACATTGTCTGGATGTCTCCTATAGTCCAGGCACGATAGTACATGTATCAGTATATCCCTGCTACCTTGATGTTTATGCAAAAGAGAGCAAAAGCACACTATAGAAGCTTAGGGTAAGATCTAAAAGTCCAGGTGACTTTCATGCCTAATGCTTGCTCAGTCTCCAGTGAACCTCATGGCAAAGGATGTTTATTTGCAAGCTGTGGGTTTTTTTTAACCTGGTGGATAATACAAAAATCATGTCAGAGAATCTGGGAGAGTTTGATATAGGGTAAGGGGCTTCGATGGGAAGGCCCGTGAATGTGCAAGACACACTAGATGGCAAAGAGCTGTTGTTGGAGAAATCCAGGGTGAGAAATGGGGTCAACAGAACTGGCTTGTGGCTGTAGAGGGAAATAGTTGTGTGTTCACTGTCTTAGTGAATTCTGTGTGGCTACAACCAAGTATCCAAGCCCAAGTAATGTATAAAGAAACCTATTTGGCTCAGTGGTTAAGAGTACTTACTCCTGCAGCGGACCTGGGTTCAATTTCCAGAACCCACATAGCAGCTCAAAACCATCCCCAACTCCAGTTCCAGGGGTTCTGATGACTTCTGATCTCCATGGGCATTAAACATGCACATACAGCACATACATACATGAAGGCAAAACACTTATAGTCATAGAATGAAATAAATGAATCTTTTTTCAAAATTAAAAATAAAAATGAACTACAGGGGTTCTAGAGCTAATTACTGTCTGTGGAATGGATTTACACTTCATTTAAACTTCTATCTCCTCATTGGTCCTCACAGAGCCGAATAACCCCAACCAATGTGGATACCTATTTGTTAAGGGGGAAACAGCCATATGAACTGATATTCAATTGAATTCATCAGAGGCTGGGCCAAGCACTGGTGTCTGCACCCTTAGACTTCAGTGCTAGCGTCATTGTCATATCTAGTCCTAAGCTCCCATGTGGACTCCTCTACTAAGCTCCCAGCCTTCCAGCCTAAGCTAAGTGAACATCTGCAACAAGATGCCCAGAACCTGAGGTCCAGTTTATCTTGGACAGCGAGAGAATGACTTGACAGCACACCTGACAGGGAGCAGGGAAAACAGAACTGTACAGAGACGGGGATTGGACAGGGATGGACTGGAGCTGCCATGGCTCCTTAAGGACCCTGAAACACATACTGGATCCCGGCTGCCAGGTCAGGGGGAGAAGTCTATGTAAGCCATCTCGATGGTCTTAAATGTCCCCAGTGGGCCTGTGTGTTGAGGTATAGTCCTGGTAGGCACTATTGGGAGGAGGCGGGGACACTTCTGAGGGGTGGAGATCTAGTGGCAGGTCATCGGGCAATTGAGCACATGTCCTCAGAGGGGACTGAGATCCCAGGCTCATCCCTTTCTCTCTTTTTCTTGCACCTCAGCCATGAAGTCAACAGTTGGCTCCAGCACATTCCCTGTCCCAACAGGCTGCCTCTCTACAGGACCACATGCAATGAGTCCTCTGGCCATTGACTAAAATGTCTAAAATACTAAGCCTATCTGTAAGCCCTTCCTCCTTGTAAACTAACTATCCTTGGGTTTGGTTATAGTAGCAGAGAACTGATGAACATGGATAGACATCAGCAACACTAAGAAGAGACTGCTGGGCACTGCCCCAGAAAAGCCTCCAGACAGCAAGGGAAGGGGGCCTGCCCTCTGAGAGGGGGGGAAACACATTTGCAACAAAGTACCCACTATGCAAGGCATTTCAGAAGAGAATCTGACAAAGCCAGAGGCCTCTAGAGAAGCTTATTCTGCAAGAGCAGTTGAGAACTCACATCCTGGATGAACTAGGCATATCCAGCCAAGTTAAAAATGGATGATGATGAGAAGCATTATCCGTAAGCCTGTGTGCCAGCTGACATTAGATACCAGGAGCCCTTTCTGGGGACTGCTGCACCTGAGTGACACATCCCATGGTGAGGAGGGCTGTAATGCTGATGTACACATGGACGCACTGTCTGGCTTCTGCAGTTCCAGCGGTTTCCAATGGTTCTGTTACTGAAGTCCACTAACGTGGCTCCCCCACCACTGCATACACACCTTGCCTGATAGTTGTATGTTGCTTCAACATTCTGCCTGGGTTCTTGGTTTTCCTTTTGCTTTTAGTGAATTTCTAATATTAAATTTTCCCTTTTAAAATACCTAGAGTCATTCCTGATTTAGGAGAGAACCCCAAAAGACTCAGCCCTATGGAGATAATGGCACATTTAAAGATCTCGGCCATTTAATGAATGAAGTCCCTAGCCTTCCACAAGCCCTTCACAATATTATTGGAAGGTGACCCCTGATCTCTTTCAACTCATTGTTGCTTTAGGCAGGAAACATGCCCAGGAAGTGCAGGAAAGTACAGTTCAGTCTGTTTTAAGACTATCTGACAATACTTTAGAGCAGTGGTTCTCAGCCTTCCTAATCCTGTGACCCTTTAATACAGTTCCTCATGTTGCGGTGACCACCCCCTACCACCATAAAATTATTTTGTTGCTACTTTGTAACTGTAATTTTTCTACTGTTATGATTCATAATGTAAATATCTGATATGCAGGATATCTGATATGTGACCCCTGTGAAAGGATCATTTGGCCTCCAAAAGGGGTTATGACTCACAGGATGAGAACCACTGCTTTAGAGTTCCCAAGAAGAAGGGAGCTCCCAGCTCCACCAGCATGTAAAGGACCACATGTTGCAGAGGGTTCCCCTACTAGCTGCTGAAATGGACTTCACCACCCCTAAAAGCTCTTTATTTCAACTCCAGAATTCTCTGACTGTATAAATTACCTTTCTCCCTAATCATATAATACCATGTGTTATGTACAATGTGTCTCTGAGTAATTTTATTGCCCTGGCACTTGGGTGTATGGAAGGGTAGGTAGTACTGGGCTCAACACATAACATCACATGTGATAGGGAAGCTCTCTTCACTGAGTAGTTGAGAGCATGTCCTCAAAGGGGATTGTGGGATCCAGCCCCTAACTAGTTTTTAAAAACAGAATTTTTAATGTTTTAGGATATGACTGATTTTAGATCACCCTCCTTCCTCATCAGTACAGTTTATAACCCAGACACTGTGAAAACATCATCCCTATTCAGATAGTCTTCATCCTGCTGATGGCACCAAGGTCAAGACAGGTGGATGTTTCGAACCTAAACAATTTAAATTTTCCATTTGGGGTAAGTCCAAGGACTACATCAAAGAATGTACAGTCTAGCTTAGAACACTGATGTTTACCACACAACAGGCATCTCTGTAAGCACAGTGAGAGGAAGCCCAATCACACCAGCAAGGACGTCCATCGACACAAGTAGAGAGACAGAGCATTCTGGGGCAGTCGCTGTATGTATGCATCTTATTTCTAGCTCGGCTGTATTAATAATACAGTATCCTGACAAGGGATAATTCCTGCATCAGCTCCTGGGGCCAATTCAAATTTACATATGGATTGGACATGGACTTTCTGGGGAAGCACACTGCAGAGCTTGCTGAGAACCGTTCAATGCACCCAGCAGCTAATTCCTGAGATGTGGTTATGAACCCAAACTTTCACAGCTCAGTGCATTGGGGTCTAAGTCGGCCCTGAAAGGCCATGTTGCTCCTCTGTGACAGGTACATAGCTTGAGTACATGGACTCCATGCAGGACCTCATACCACCTAAAAATGTCTACCCACTCTGCCTTTACACACAGTCTCTAGAAATGCATGGATTTTGAGTCTTACAGATCAGAAAATAGAATCATGTAGATTATATAAACAAACAAAAAGATGAGGTTATGTTAACATCAGTCATGTTTCCTGGTGCTGAGATGCAGGAAAGAGGAAGATGAAACACCAGGATGCTGCTTCCAGAGGCTGGTGTAGGGATTTCCTAACCAACCTGTCCTGCCATTCTCTTCTGAGAAGACCAGAGTCTGCAGACACCTGCATTCTTCTTTGTGCACTGACCCTGTAACCTTTCCTTCACAGGATATGTCTGCACATGCCAGGGATTTGTGGTTTTCTATTCAATGTCGTACAGACCACCTTCCCAACAATGTACTGAGGCCAGGGTTCTGGGCTTAGCCCAATGAACACCTCCAAAATAGCTACAGATTCAGGATTAGTGACTGGGGAAGGGGAGGACAATCCAAGGGCTGTCACAAAAGTGTGGAGGACATTCTGGTTACCTGACCTCCAGATAGAACGGGAGCCTACACTGTATAGAATAGGAGCAACACACAATTCAGCTGAATATATAAAAGCACTCACTTTAAAAGCACTGTGTTCTGAAGGCTCACAAAATCTCCCTTTGCAGCATGTGGTCAAGCCCTGGAACAGGAGTTACCTCTACATTACAATCTTCTTTCTGAGGCCAGAAATCCTATGTTGAACTCTTTAGAGCAAGGTTACAGTGGATGGAGTTCCATAAACACTGTTGTTTGATAAGGATTTGCATAAACTTCTGTTTCTATAGCTTTTGTTAATTTGGGCTATTAAGCACATGAGTAATTCAGAGCTATCGTGAATGTGAATATTCTTTTGGGGCCAGGAAAACAGGTGTAACATCTATATCTCCAACCACTAGAATGAATGTGCAAAGCATTACTTAAATTCCATAATCAGGGAGGAGGAGACAGATGAAGCTGTTTGCTGCCCTTTGCACAACCGTGGTCTTTGCTGTTCCTCCCAAAGAGCCCATCACTAAAAAAGGCAGTCACCACCAATGGCCTTTCCCACGCCACTGAAGGTCAGGACAAACCTAATTTCCTTTTCCTGTCATAGAAATACACAGTTGGTTCACTTACCTACAACATTTGGCATGGTCCTCATTTCTTCTAATGGCAACATGTCACAAAAACAGTTTATTTCATCCAGCTCGAGGGAGCTTCATTTTCATATTTGTGGAAGATCTTCAATTAAGATCACACACCTGAATGCACTACCTAACTAGACCCCCGGAAAACACTCGCTGTTCTTTTCTCTGCCTTGCAGAGCAATTAACAAGGATCAAAAGCCTCATAGGAACCTGCTTTGGATACTATCTGCAACACAGCTCTGCTTTTACTGTGTACTTGAGGCATATGAGAAAAAAAAAGCTCAACTGATGAACAAGCAAGGAATCTCGACAAATCAGGCTTCCACCCAGTTCTCCCAGTAAAAGTCTTCAATGCACCAGATATTGCTCCACTCTTTTCAATGACCATATTCTCCCCAACAACACATTATTCAAGTGCATGTGCCAATTTTCCCATACCACGTGCCTTATTTATATTGACAGTTCTCTCAGTCAGTTTTCATTAACCACAGAAACCAGATTTTCTTAGTAAGGTCTACTCAGTAAGGAACTCATGTGGAATAGTCCTTTACACTGTGTGAATATATGTCTCTGTGATTGGTTTAATAAAGAAGCTGGCTAGTCAATAGCTGGACAGGTAGAAGTTAGGCTGAAAAACCAAACTAATGACACTGGGAAGAAGAAAGGTGGAGTCAGAGGAGTTGCTAGCTAGACATGGAGAAGAAACAGGAGGTGCAAGATGAAAGAGAGGTGATGCCATGTGGCTGAATGTAGATTAATATAAGTGGGTTAATTTAAGTTGTAAGAGCTAGTAATAAGCCTGAGCTATGGCCGAGCATTTATAATTAGTCTCCTTGTCAGTTACTTGGGAACTGGCAGGAGGGAAAGAAATGTCCACCTACGAGCTCACATAGGGAGAATGGCTGTGTAAGTCACAAAGACATGTGTATCCCAAACAAATTTGTTCTACTCTACCTGATTACCTAATTACGGATTACAATGCTGGACAACCCACCCCTGCTGCTGAGATAATATCCTCCTCACTGAAGAAAGACAAACCCGGGAGTCCAGAAGCATATCCAAGGCGCATAACTCTGCTGTGGAGTTGTAAAATATCTTACCTTGCATCGTTGTTTTCGTTGGTTCCGAGAACAGAGGAATGAGCAAGAGGTAGATAAGGTAGACGAAGGAGAGCCCATTGTATCGGAATGCACATGCTGTGATTGGGAAGAGAGAAGAGAGGAGAATGTCATTAACAACCACAGGCTAACACAACATCAGCATGGGCAATGGTATAAAAAAAAATCACATGGCTTCTCTCTCTAAACAAATAACTCAATCTCAAAGCAGTAAGTAGTATTCTGTGTTCACCATTGCACTGAGTATAATGGGAAACAGAAAAGTGAAAATACCTGGTCTTTGCTCTTAAATTCTAAGAATGAACTTAGATTTAACAGAATAACTCCATTCAAATTAGTAAAAATAACTCGTTAATAAGTACACAATATCAAAATATATAAAAAACAGAAAATGTTGAGAGGAAGAAGTTTTATAAACAAATGAAGTCACATTGTTATCAGGCTTAAAATTGACTGTTACACTATAAGATGTTTTCCATGAATTTAATTGTACCCATAAAGCAAAAACCTATAGTATATTTGCCAAAGGGGAAAAGAAAAACATGAAAAATCGAAGAAAAACGATCAAATCACAAAAGACAGTAAGAGTGGACGAAAGAACAAAAGGCTCTCTAAAACAACCAGAAAACAATGAACAAAATAGCAACACTAAGTCTTACCTATCAACAATCACCTTCGACATCAGAGCATTAAATTCTCTGGGCAAAAGATAGAGGGCAGTCTATAAACAGATGGAGGTAAGATGTACAAGGAAGGGAGCACGTAGGCTACCTTCAGATGTCCACCCCTCTCTCCTCTCTTCCTAATCTAATCCCCCAGTCTCACCTTCAACTCTGTGGCAGACTACTTGCTGTGACCTTCCCTTTCTCTCAGCCCATATCTCAGGTGGATCACACAGCTCTTCCTCCTCAACCTTCCTTCCCTACACTCATCTCTTTATCCCAGGCCCAGTTCCAGAGGCATTCCCTGGGAACCCACAGGCCACTCTAGGTAGGGAAGCTCTTCACTCTCCCTCAGCTCCTCCAAATTCAATCCCAAATCTCATGCCCAGCTCTATGATAGACCACCTGTTCTGGCCTCTCCTCACTCTCTGCCCCCATTCCCAGGGAACTAAGTACATCCTGATGGAACAGCCTGATTTTCCCCTCAGTCCCCTTTCCTAGCCCATCCCCATTCCTAACTGTCAGCTCCCAAAACATAGAAACACATTTTACTCAGAACCCCCAGTGGCCACACCTAGCAGAATCCTGGAAGAGTTCCCTACCAAAGGACACACAGCCACCACACCCTCCTTATAAATAAAGAGGGTGACTGACGACAGAAACCAAGGAACAAAACCACAACCCAACAAAGACAAGACCAGACATCAGCACCCAGAATTACAGTCAGATGCCTGGACATCAATGTAAAAACACAATAACACCCAGGACAATATATTGCCATTAGAGCTCTGCAAACCTACCACAGTAGGCCCTGAGAATTGCAACATAGCCAAAGAACAGGCAAAAACCTTAAAATAGCCTTTATGGATATGACAGAGGTCTTTAAAGAGGAGATTAATAAATCCCTTAAAGAAATCTGTAAAAACACAAGCAAACAGTAGAAGGAAATGAATAAAACAGTTCAAGACCTGACCTGAAAGTAGAAATAGAATCAGAAAAGAAAACTCAAAACTGAGCTTTGAAGAGGGAAATTGGGAAATGAAAAAATGTAGGTAATTGAACAGAAGCCGCAGAGGCAAGTTTCACCAACATAATAAAAGAGAAGGAAGAGAGGATCTCAGGCATTGAAGACACTGTAGAAGAAATGGATACCTCAATCAAAGAACATAATAATCTAAAAAAAAAATCCTAGCATAAAACATCTAGGAAATCTGAAACACTATGGAAAGACCAAATCTAAGAATAATAGGAATAGAGGAAGAAGAAACCCGTGTCAAAGCACAGAAAATATTTTCAACAAAATCATAGAAAAATTCCCCTAACCTAAAGAAGGAGAGGTCTATCAAAGTATAAGAATCATACAGGACACCAAATAGACTGGACAGGGAAAGAAATTCCCTGGTACATAATAGTCAAAAGACTAAATGCACAGAACAAAGAAAATATTAAAAGCTACAAGGGGAAAAGACCAAGTAACACATAAAGGCACACCTATTAGAATAACACCTGACTTCTCCATTGAGACTCTAAAAGCCAGAAGGGCCTAGACAGATGTGCTGTAGACTCTATAAGGGACCACAGATGCAAGCCAAGACCACTATACTGAGCAAATCATTCAACCACCATAGATAGAGAAAATAAGATATTCCATGATAAAACCAATAAGCCCTATGCAGGGTGATAGAAGGAAAATTCCAGCCTAAAGAGGTTAACCACATCCAAGAAAATACAAGCAATAAATAATCCCAGGCCAGCAAATCAAGAGAGGAGAACACACACACACACACACACACACACACACACACACACACACACACACACACACCACCACCCCCAACAACAACAACAACAAAATAACAGGAATCAACAAACACTGCTTATTGATAGCTATCAACATCAATGGTCTCAATTCCCCAATAAAAAGACACACACTAGCCTACTGGAGGCAAACACAATATCCTTTTGGTGCATCCAATAAACACATCTTGACATCAAGGATAGACATCACCTTAGGGTAAAAGAGTGTAAAATGATATTACAAGCAAATGGACCTAAGAAGCAAGCTGATGTGACCATTTTAACATCTGACAAATTAGACCAAACCAAAACTATCAGAAGAGATAGGGAAGGACACTACATACTCATCAGAGGAAAAATCCACCAAGAGAACACTGAAATTCTTAACATCTATGCAACAAACAAAGGGAACCCAAGTTCATAAAAGAAACACAACTAAAGCTAAAATGACATATTGATCCTTACATGTTGATAGTGGAAGACTTGAATATTTCACTCTTACCAACAGAAAGTCATACAGACAAAGACTAAACAGAGAAATGCTGGTTATAAACCAAACCACATAAAGATCCAACAAAAAAAGAATTACAGACCAATTTCCTTTATCAACATAAATGCAAAAAAAAATAGTCAATAAAATACTTGCAAGCTGAATCCAAGAATACAATAAAAATATCATCCACTGTGATCAAATAGGCTTCATCCCAGAGATGCAGGGATGATTCAACATATGTAATCAATAAATGTAATCCAACATATAAACAAACTGAAAGACAAAACTACTTAATCATTTCATTAGATGCAGAAAAGGCCTTTGACAAAATCCAAAACCCCTTCATGATAAAAGTCCTGGAGAGATTAGTGATACAAGGGACATACCTCAACCTAACAAAGGCAGCTTACAGCAAGCCCATAGCCAACATCAACTTAAATGGACACAAACTCAAAGAAATTCCACTAAAATCAGGAGCAAGACAAGGCTGTCCACTCCCTCCATAACTATTCAATATAGAATTTGAAGTCTTAGCTAGAGCAATAAAACAACTGAAGGAGATCAAGGGGATGCATATTAGAAGGGAAGAAGTTAAAGTATCTTTATTTGTGAATGATGTGATAGTATACACAAGTGACTCTAAAACTTCTACTGTGAAATTCCTACAGCTGATAAACACTTTCAGAAAAGTAGCTGGATAGAAAATTAACTCACAAATATAAGTGCCCTTCCCGTATACAAATGGAAAATAGAATGCAAAAAAAAAAAAAAAAAAAAAACAGGGAAACAACACCTTCACAATAGCCTCAAAAAATGTAAAATATCTTGAAGTAACTTTAACCAAGCAAGTGAAAGACTTGTATGATAAAAACTTTAAGACACTAAAGAACCTTAAGAAGATATCAGAAGGTGGAAAGGTTTCCCATGCTCATGGTCAGTGGGATTAATATAGTAAAAATGGCCAGCCTACCAAAAGCAATCTACAGATTCAATGCAATCCCTATCAAAATTCCAACAAAATTCTTCACAGATCTTGAAATGACAGTTTTCAACTTCATAATAAAACACAAAAAATATAAGATAGCTAAAACAATCCTGAATAATTGAACTGCTGGAGGTATCATCATCTCCAACCTCAAATTGTGCTAGAGCTATAGTAATAGAAACAGCATAGTATTGGCATAAAAACAGACATGCTGAAAAATAGAATCTAATTGAAGACATAGGCATAAATCCACACATCTATGGACACCTGATTATTGATAAAGAAGTCTGGAAAAAAAGACAGTATCTTCAACAAATGGTGCTGATCAAACTGGATGGCTGCATGTAGAAGAACAAAAATTGATCCATACGAATCACTCTGCACAAAACTCAATTCTAAGTGGATCAAAGACCTCAACATAAAACCAGATACATTGAACCTGATAGAAGAGAAAGTTGGGAATAGCCTTAAACTCATTGGCACAGGAAAGACTTCATTAACAGAACACCATTAGCACAGGCACTAAGATCAACACTTAATAAATGGGACCTCATGAAACTGAAAAGTTTCTGTTAAGGCAAAGGACACTGTCATTCAGACAAAGTGACAGCCTACAGAATGGAAAATGATTTTTACCAACAACATATCTGATAGAGGGCTAATATACAAAATATATAAAGAACTCAATAAACTAGGTATCAAGAAAACAACCCAATTAAAAAATGGGGTACAGATCTAAACAGATAATTCTCAATAGATGAAACTCAAAAGGCTGAAAAACACTTGAAATGTTTAATATCCTTAGCCATCAGGGAAATGCAAATCAAAACTACTTTGAGAATTAATCTTATATCCATCAGAATGGCTAAAATCAGTAAAACAAATAACAGCTTATGCTGGCAAGGATATAGAGTAAGGTGAACACTATCCATTACTGGTGGGAATGCAAAATTATACAGTCACTATGTACAACAGTATGGCAGTTCCTCAGAAAAAGGGAATTGATCTACCTCAAGATCCAGCTACAGCACTTTTGGGCATCTACCCCAAAGGTCACTTCATCCTACCACAGAGGCACTTGCTCTACTATGTTCATTGCTGCTCTATTCTTAATAAACAAAAATTGGAAACAACCTAGAGGTCTCTCAGCAGAGGAATGGTTTTAAAAAATGTGGTACATTTACACAATGGGATATTACTCAGTCATTTAAAAAAATGAAAGATGGGTTTGGGATGAAAGGATGGGGAAAGATATGCCAATAGAAATGAAAACAGAAGTACCGATACCTACATCACATAAAATAGACTTACAAAAAATTGTAAGATGAGGCAGCAAAGGTCATTATATAGTGACAATGTGGCTGTCATCAAGAGGCTATAACAGTTTTAAGTGTGCCTGTGTCATTAGGAACACCTAAATACATAAATAATGACAAGTATAAAGGAGAGAGATTATAACACAATAACAGTAAGAGTCTGGTACCCAAGTTTCATCAAAGACAAGTCATTTAGACAGAAAATCAATAATGAAACATCTGATGTAAACTGACTGTAGACTAAACAAACCTCCTATCCATGGACAGACTACTCTACCTAACAGCACAACGTATGTTCTTCTCGAGCACACAGAAAGGAGTTTCCAGGAGATAACACTTCTCATGCTGCAGAACCAGGCTTAAGAGCTTGAACAAGACTGGACTTTCATCGTGTATCATTACTGACCATAGAGTTATAACACTCAAAATTACTAACAGGAATTTCGGGAAAATTATTGGAAACATTGAAATTGAAAAGAAGAACATCAAAACCATGCCTCTGAACAGCTAATAAATCAAAGAAGAAGACAAAGGGGAGATGTAAAAATATGTTGAGATAAAAGGGACAAAATTCATACCAATGCTGACAGGACGCAGCAAAAGTAATTCTAAGAAAAGTAAACACAAAAAGAAGATCTCACATTAATGATATATACCTCAAGAAACTGAAGAATACCAAGAAATTAAGCCTAAAGTTAGTAAAAGATAGGAAATACTAAAGATTGGAACGGCAATGAAACAAGATTAGAAAAATAATAGAATATTAAATTTAAGAGTTAGTTTTCTATAAAGATAACCAAAAGTGATAAAAAAAAAAACCTTCACTAAAAAAACATCAGAGCGAAGATTCAAAACTAAAATCAGAAATGAAAGCGGACACATCATTGACACCAGAGAAATACTGGGGAGTGTGGCAGGCTACTGTGAACAATGTTTGCCAAACTTTCACAGTGAAAGTGAAAAGTTCCTACACACACACACACACACACACCATTGAGATGCTCTTCTAGTTCCCTTTCCATTTCTGTGATAAAACACTCTGACCCAAAGCAACCCCAGGAGGAAAGGGTTTGTTTCATCTTACACTACCAGGTTACAGTCCATTAGTGAGGGAAGTCAGGGCAGGACTCAAGACAGGAAGCCAAAGGTGGCATGGCTTGTTATTCCACACAACTTCTGACTGGGGAACTCACTCACAGCCGGGGAACTACAGCAGAAACCGTGGGTGAGTACTGCTTTTTAGATAGCTCACTCCTGGGCTTATGCTAAGATTGCTTTCTTACATAGCCCAAGACCACCTGCTTAGGGATGGTGGGAACCTCAGTGGGCTAGGTCCTCTTGTGTCAATACAAATATCCCATCAATATGCCCATCAGCCAATATTTAGGGATGGTGTGAACCTCAGTGGGCTAGGTCCTCTTGTGTCAATACAAATATCCCATCAACATGCCCAGCAGCCAATCTGATCTCCCAGATGACTCTAAGCTGTGTTCAGCTGATAACCAAGGCAGACAGGGTAATGAAGAAATAGAAACTCTGAACCAACTAGAAATGAGGAAGGAGACTGGGTAAATCATACAACTTGCCCATTATAGGAAAGCCCAGGCCTGATAGCTTCAGTGCTAGATTCCATTGAATACTCAAAACATATTAATTCTCCTAAAAATTGAAAGAAAGCACTTCCAAATTTATTTTATAAAGACAGCATTGCCTTGATTCTGATGCTAGACGAAGATAACACAAGAAAATATGTGTTAAATTGCACTCCCACATTGCTGACAATCCCAGGCACTAAAGTGCTCCATAAGATAAGAGCAAACTAAATTCAACAGCAAGATAAGGATTATTCAGAAAGTCCAAGTGGACTGTACTGAGATTACATGGTCTTTGTGAGTGACATACCATAGTAACAGAATGATGGAGAGAATCATATGACCATCATACAGAAAAAAAGTCTTTAACAAAAATTCACCCTCCTAAGCATGTCTAGGTTTGTGTCAAGATGCCAGAAACTAGTTGTAACAGCAGGGAGGGGGCGGAATGGGGGGGGGGGAGATGAGGTATCAAACTCAGAAAGAAATAAAATTGTCTCTGTTTGAAAATACATACATGGTTGTATGTATAGAAAAGCCTAAAGATGGCACCAAAATATTAGAATTAATTACAAAATTCAGTTAAGATAAATAATAACACAGGAAAACCATAACATTTCTATAGAAGTATAAATCATAAGTGTATTTAATATTATTCCTATCAAAATCTTGTGACATTTTTCAAAGAAATTAAATTTTTTTAAAAACCTGCCTTTTAGCTGGGCAGTGGTGGCGCACGCCTTTAATCCCAGCACTCAGGAGGCAAAGGCAGGTGGATCTCTGTGAGTTCGAGGCCAACCTGGGCTACAGAGTGAGTTCCAGGAAAGACTCCAAGCTACACAGAGAAACCCTGTCTCGAAAAAACAAAAAAAATATTTTTTAAAAAAAACCTGCATTTTTATGAAATAATCAGAGCCTAAATTCATCCCAGACCTGACTTAAAGATGATATCCCATAATGCTAAAGCAATCTAAACAGTACAGTGCTGACATAAAATCAAACACATGGACCAATGAGGCAGAAGAGAGAACCCAGGAAGGAATCCACACACGTTATTTTAGACAGGTGTCAAAGCCACAAATGATGGAAAAATCCTACGTCCACGTGTGGATAAAACTGGACCTACCGGATCTTAATCTCAAAGCCTCGATGGTTGTCTGCCTGTGTTTGCCTTTAGCTTTGCGTGGTTTAGTTCCCTGTGGTCAACTACGGTGTAAAAATATGAAATGGAAAATTCCAGAAGTAATTTAAAAGCTTTAAATCGTGTTCCGTCCTCAGTAACGTGGTAAAACCTCATGGCACCCAGCATGATCCCACTTAAGATATGAATCAGCCGTTGCCCTGGGGATCCACACAGTATAGACTACCAGCCCACAGTCACTTACTGGTACCTCAGCTATCAAAATGACGGCATAACATCACAGTGCTTATCTATGGGGATCTGGTCCTGTCCCCAGTTTCAGGTATCCACTGAGGTAGGGGTTGAAATGTACACCTCAGGGATAATGGGGAAACCAATACAGAAACACCAGTTTAACATGGATGAAGGTTTTATGAAGGAAGCCTGAAACTGGAACCTACCAGAAGAATCCAGAGTTCCTGTTCCATGGTGTTGGGCTGCAATCATATCTTAAATATGACCCCCCCCCAAATACAGGCAACAAAGTAAAAATGAGGCAAAGGATCCAAACAGAAATTTCTCCCAAGAAAGCACACATGGTCAGCAGATACAGAACAAAGAACAACAACAAAATGACCAACATAACAAATCATTAGAGAAATGAAATTAAAATAATATAATTTCATACCCATTAGAACACCCATTACCAAAAAAAAAAAAAAAAAAAAAAAAAAAAAAAAAAAAAGAGTTGGCTGTGACACCTGTAACTCACACCTGTAATCCCAGCACTTTGGAGGTGGGGGAAGGAAGGTTAGGGATGTAGGGGTAGCCTAGGCTATATAATGAGTTTGAAGCCAGCCTGGGCTACATGAGACCCTATCGTAACCTTGATTCCTCCAGTCCCCACCCCCCAAAATAATACTGGTGAATATACAGAGAAAAGTCAAACTTGGTACCCAGTGATGGGACTCTAAACCAATACAGCCCTATGGAAAATGATGTGGAGGCGCCACAAAAAAACAAAAATTACATCTACTGTACAGCAATTCCAATACTGGGCATGTATCAAAAGTAAATGAAATCAGTGTGTTAGGGACATCTCCCATGCTCACTGAGAACTATTCCCAACAGTGAAGATACAGGTTCAAACGACGATGTGTACAGCAACAAATGAATCGATAAAGAAAGCGTGGTGTAGAATACCATTTAGCTTTTAAAATGAGGAAAATTCTGTCACTTGTAACAGCATGGACGAGAGGGGGGACACCGAGCAAAGTCAATCGGGCAGAGAAAGATAAATACTGCACGAGGTCATGTATACGTAGAACCTAAAATAAAAATGAAATAATCAAAGTAGGAAGTCGGATGGTGTTTCTGGGGAGCTGAAGGTGGGGAAATGTGGAAATTTCAATCCAAGCACACAAAATTTTCTTAGAAGGAATGAATTAAAAGACGCCTTTACCAGCATAGTGCCCTGTACCTTGAATAATTGTAAAGCGTTCTCATCACAAAAACTAAGCATGTGATGTAATCCATATGTTAATTAGCCCACATGAGGTAATCCTTAGCAAACATACTTTTTTTTTTTCTGGATATTCTGTAACATACACTTATTTTTTTTTTCCAGGCTGAGGATAAAGGCTAGAGCATGGAAGCCAAACACTTGGCCACTGAGCCTACACATACATATTTTTAAACAGCACATTTGCCATACGCAATTTTTACTTTCCAATTGAAAATAAAGCTAACTTACTAAAGTATAGCCAGAAGCCTAAAGCTGATATACTTGAATGGAAGCAGTCCGCAAGGAAGCCTCACATCAGTGTGGGCTGCTTAAAACCCTTACAGACCAACAGAGGGCACTGGAGTTGGTGGGGTCTTAAGACAGTCAAGGAAAAGTCAGCGAAAGAGAAGAGAAAGAAAATTATTTCTTAAAAAAACGTTGTATGTAGTGTGTTGTGTGTGGTACATGCCAGTGGGTGTGTGAACATGTATGTGGGCATATGGAAGCCGGGGTCTAGGTCAGGGGTCTTTCCTTGATTAATGCTCTACGTTTATTTTTGAGACAGGTCTCTCACTGAACCTGAAACTCGTCACTTCAATTAGATTAGATGGCCAATGAGAATGAGCTTCAGGGATCCCATCGTCTCCATCCACCCAGCACTGGGGTTACAGACCTGTGCTGTGGCAGCTGGCTTTTTCATGTGGGTGCTGGGAATCTGAACCTGCTCTCAAGCTAATGAAGGAGGCTCTTCACCAACTGACCTACCCCCGCCCCCAAGGCCCTTACATTTTTTTTGTTGTTGTTCAATGTTAGTGTGCACCACATAGCCATATTACTGAATTCTATAAAAGTTTGGGTCAAGAGAAAAAATGAAAGTCACCCCTGTGACTCCACTTTAATAACCATCCACAGTGCACTTACCTATCTGTCTCTGCAGAAACCTGCAGCAGCGCGCTCACCCTGCCAAGCCCTGGTCTGTACACCACCTATAGAGCAGTTTTCTCCGTAACAGAGTCTGCTGTTCTCTCTCACACGTGACGCTGTGGGCAGAGTAGCCAGTGGCTTTGTGGCCAGCGATCTAGTTTGAGTCATCACCAAGTGTTGACCTTGGCACCATACCCATGTCCATACTGTGCATAGCTTTCTCTTAGTTAAATGTCAAGGCCCTAGTGAAGCCAGGCCCATAGCTGTACACCCCTCCACACACCCTCTGTTCTCCACACTGGCCCTTCCCAGAACATGACAGCGAATGTGCTGTGGGTGCCCTGCTGGGTGGCGTTTCACAGCCTCAACCTGCAGCATTCTGCAGCATTCACAGCTAAAGTACGTGTGCTGACAAAGCTTCCCATGATTCATTCTGGAGATTTTAAAAAAAGGCCTCTTTTAGGCTTCCCACTTCACATCCTCCAGTCACTGTCTTAGTCAGTCTTTCTACTGCTCTGTTGAAACACCATGACCCACAAGCAAGTTGGGAAGGAAAGGGTTTGGCTTTCCCTTCCACATCACTGTTTATCAACAAATGAAATCAGGACAGGGACTCAAACAAGGCAGGATCCTGGAGGCAGGAGCTGATGAAGAGGCCATGGAGGGGTGCTGCTTACTGGTTTGCTCCAGATGGTTTGCTCAGCCTGATTTCTAATAGAACCAAGGACCACTACCCAAGGGTGAGTGGGTTGAATCTTCTCATACCAATCACTAATTAAAAAAAAAAAATGCCCTACAGGCTTGCATTCAGCCTGAGTTTATGGAGACATTCTTCACTGAGGGTCCCGCCTCTCAAACGGATGTAGCTTGTGCTACACTGACATAAAACTATCCACCAATTAGCATTATTTACTGTGCAGTCCAAAGAGCTCAGGAAGAAAATTAGGATAGCCCAGTTGAGAGAAGAAACGAGGTTTTAAAGCCGATTCTGGCAAGCCCCACTATGCCTGTTATGGGGTGTCTTACCCCTCCTCCTGAGGGCAGGCTTGCCTGAATGGACTCCCAATGAACAGAGTAAAAATCCTGGGATTCCTTGTTGAGATGCAAAAGGATTTTGGCTGTGATTTTTGGCTGCTCATCTCTGGTTTACTCAGAAGGAAGCCAACTGCCCTATGGTGAGTTGCCTAGAGGGAGGCTCATGTTTGGTAAGGAAGCAGTGCTCCCAGCAACAGTGCTCCCAGCCAGCCTCACCCTCCAAAAGTCCAGCTGTAGTTTGTAGTTCAGAACTGTCTGTCCTGATGGCAGAGCTGGCTACAGACACTAAACCAGATGGCCCAGGGAAGATCCTCTTGAAGCCTGCATCCAAGAAAGGTGACACTGGGCTTGTTGTTTTAAGCACTCACTAACGTCTATGCAGCAATATCTAACTAATACCTAAACTCAAAAAGCAAAAGCAAACAAACAAAACCCACTTACGAATATGAAATAATCGCATTTGAATATGATAGCTGCCCAATTGTTAGATGTACCTCTTTACTCCGCATGTGTGAAGTGGCATCTCAGGAGTGATCCCAGCTTGTGAAGGCATGAAATGCCATATCGAAGTGAGTGATCTCCATCTAGGGCAAAATATGCCTTTGAATTTGGCAATGGGGCACATTCAAGTTAGAGAAGCCTTAGAAGGTAAAGCCGTCTCCTTTATTAAGAGTGATGTGTCCTCAGGACTTAGAGACGAGGCACATTTGTTAGCACTAATGAGCTACCACACTGTGGTAGCTCTCCCTGCACCCTATCCTCTCAAGGGCCCATCCAGTCCCCTGTAGGCCTGTTCCTGCCTCAAGAATGTTGTTGTGGACAGAGCAGTAAAAACACAGATCAAAGTGCCCAAAGAAAAGAAACAATCATTTTTGGGTAAGAATGTCATCTGCTCTCCTGCCTCCCTAGCTGGTTTTAACTATCCAAAATGATAAGGAGGTTTCTTCAGAAAAGTTATGACAGGGGATAGTAATTTCTTATTTTACACAAGATTTTTGTCAGGCTTAGAGTACGCATGATTAAAAAGCAGCTAATGAGTGAAGAGAAGTGCCCTATAAACACCAATCCTCCCCCTTGTACCATAAATATTTCAGCTTGCCTCATTAATAAATTTTATTTTCTAAAAATAAAAGCTAGTGCTTGGTTGTAAAAAAAAGTTTATAAGTAGAAAACAAAAGGGCAGATTTTACTTGGATAATTTATCAGTACAGAAAGGTGAAAAATCTCTTGCAAACATGGAGTTGTTTAGATGGCTGCACATGTTTATAAGAACATTCATGCTGCCATACATGGATGATAATCTCCCCATTAACAAACTCTGACAACAAGAAGTCTGGGCGCACTTTAAACCAGCCTGCTACAATAGTTCAAAACCACCCTTTTAGGCTGTGCTGTTAAGGCTCAGTGTTTGGCTCTCAGAGCCCAAAGCCTTCCCATGGCCCTCCCTGCAGCAAAGGCCAAATGGCATGCCACCAATGGCCCAGGAAACAAAGTCTTACATGCTTAGAACCTGTATTCCGCTGCGTGTCTTCTAAATACCCTTTATGCACCAGGGCGCTTAATCATTCCAACAGTTGCCAATGCAGGACACAGGCGCACAACATTAGAAAAAGCAAATGCCGGTGTCCAGTGACAAAATAGTTCAGTCAACTCAGCCTTTTGAAAGGCTGTCCTCTCAAAATTGGGTGATTTAAAAAAAAAAATTCTTAAGAAGAGGTCGAAACAGCTGCAAAGTATATACAATGAAACAGGAAACAAATTAAACAATCGTAGATTTTTTTTCCCCCTGAGGAAGCCAGACTATCAAATAATTGAGAGACAGGAAAGGGGCTGTTATGTCACCTAATTCATTGTCTGTTTGTGTGAAAGTCTTTTCCCCATGATGCGTCCGGTGCAAACTGCAAGCATCTCAACAAGGGATGCTCTGGGAAGGTTCAGACCAGGGTGCACTCCTCTGCCTCCATCTGACTCCACAGCCATGACAGGTTAGTCCCAGTGCTTCCTCCAGGCCGTTACAAAAACGGCTACTTCTTCAAACAAAAGCTGGTCCACTCTTAACTCTCATTCAGCAGGACAGAGCCACAGGCTCACCACTTATTGCTGGCATCTATCGGATGCATGAGATTCTGTATGCACACCCCAACATATTCAGATATGTGTCACAAAAGACTGACAGAAATAGGTTGAGAGAAGAATGTGCTCTCATGCTTGGGCATCCTGTTTAGAATATCTTTACATCTTAATCCAGGATAGATGACCGCTGTTGGAGTCATAATAAGGTCGTCAACAGAACACTGAATCAGCCATGCACATTTGGGCTTCAAAAATTAGACATATTGTAGTATACATAAAGTTCATTAAAGAAATTGGTTTAGCAAATGATATTTTAAGGAAAAGCCTCAAGGACAGACACAATCTATAGGAAACAAATGTCAGTGGCCTCACTGTATGAGAAAACTAGAGCCACTACCCAGACTACTAAAAACAATTAAATGATTTAAAGAAGAACCAGGTGAAAACTTCCTAGATATATAAGAAAAAGTATTTGAAAAAGCTTTACTTTTTCAAAACA
Source organism: Peromyscus californicus insignis (assembly GCF_007827085.1). NCBI lineage: Eukaryota > Metazoa > Chordata > Mammalia > Rodentia > Cricetidae > Peromyscus > Peromyscus californicus. The sequence goes on from NW_026294469.1 coordinate 51,862,987, forward strand.
GCTTGACATGCTATTGGTAATATAGATGGTGGAAAACAGAACAGACTAATCGTAAAACAATTTGACACTCTATTGCCAGGACATTGTATTTGATGCTGCAGATGCAGAGAGAATTAATTTATAGCCCCTGTCCTGTAGAGTAGCCCTATCAGGTTGCTGAATGAATTCTTAGGGGTTCTTGTTAGTACTGTTGTTGTTATGAGAAACACATCTCTCCCTTCCACATTGTTCCTTCCTTTGCAAAGTAGCATCTGTTATAGCTCAATGGAAAACATAACAGTTTAAAGCATTTTCAACCTTCCTAATGCTACGACCCTTTAATACAACTCCTCATGCTGTGGTGACCCCCAACCATAAAATCATTTTGTTGCTACTTCATAACTGTAATTTTGCTACTGTAATGAGTTGTAATATAAGTATCTGATATTCAGCCTATCTGCTATGTGAAGCCCAAAGGGGTCACGATCCACAGGTTGAGAACCACTGATTTAAAACCTATTCCCCTTAGGTAAAAAAAAAAAAAAAAAAAAAAAAAAAGTATTGTAAGAAAGTCTAAGTAAATTTACTTTTTTAAAAAAAGATTGACTTTGATTAGTGTTCTTGTGATGTGTCTATGTGTGAGCGTATGCCACATGAGTGGTGATGCTGAGTAAAACCAAAGAGAGTACCAGATCCCCTGGAGCAGGGGGTTGTGAACCACCCAACAAGGGTGCTGGTGATTGAACTCATCCTCTGGAAGACCAGTGAGCTCTCTTAACCATCTGAGCTATTTCTCCAGCCCCAGTAAATAAGTTTAGTTTTACAACTCTTAAATTTGTTTCCCAAGTTTTTTAATTAAATTAGTTTTTAACTACAACTTATTTTTAATTGCTCTTCTGTACTTTGCCCCAAAACTTGTCCTTTTTTTCCCCAGACATATGGGTTACTATACTCTAAATTCACTCTAATGTGCTTTTTACATCAGCGGTTTACTACAAAACCCAAGGCACAGCCTTAGGGCCCTGGTAACATGGCAAAGGTCTATGTCTTCTACTTCTGCAGATCTCTTCATGTCACATTCTGTTTCTAAGTTCAACTTCACAAATGCAAAGAAAGTCCAAATTTGGAACTTGTATTCCCCAACCTAATTTAGCCTAAAAGGTTGAATATCTGGATTCCATAGTTTTTGTGTGGAAAACAGCTGAATATTTGCAATCTCATATGACTTAGCTTAAAATAAAGTAGAACTTGCCCACTGCACCACTAAACAGCAGAAAGTATAGGCCATTTTCACTTTTAGCAATGAGAAATCCCTATTAATCCTGTTTGATTGTTCATGTCCAGATGGATGCCTGCCACGTATTCACCCAGGAGCACTTCAGACAGCTGTGGAGAACAGTGCTGGCAGAGGTCAGGCAGGTTCCCTTCCACAGGCTTTCTCTAAACAGCCGTGGGATTTCAGAATAGGGATTCATTTATGGCCCACTACTGTGTTCATCTTCCAAGGACTCAGTGAAAACAGAGTTTGGGGAAGCTTCTGTTGCAGGCTTTAGAATGCTCTGTATTGTTGTTGGCAGCACCCTCTGTGGACTGATGTGTATAGCAGTGGAAAAGACAAAACCAAATAGCTATGTGTTTGGAGAGCACCCCCTCCCCCAAGGCAGGAGCAGGATCCTAAAGGGCTGGGGCTAACAAATGGGCTTGGCTTGGTTCTAGGTTTTGCCCAAGACTTTCAAAGGGAATGGAAGAGACCCGCAGAGAGGCCGGTTTTGAGGCATTTATCCAGTTCATTGTCCTTTGGGATGTCGCTTTGGGGAGCAAGGGCTCCTCACAGGCCGGAGGCTGTTTTTCTTTCGTACCATGGCAAGAGTAGATGGAGATGAAGGCTGAGTTCACACATTAAGAGGGTGAACAGCAGAAAGAGTTGAAATTAATAGCTGCTCTTATGTCAGCTTGGGATACTAGGGTACCCCAAGGAAGAAGTAGGCACCACACTGCAGTAAACTGTAAGGTAAAGCAGTGATTTCTACAGGCTGCAGCCATTTGAATCTTTAAAGAAAATACAGGGTTGGGCAGTGCTATATGCTGAAGATGGAGGAAAGATGACCTCATAGATAACAGAATGAATTTTCTCCCGCATTATTGGCATATTGGCAGTTATTAAGGATCTGTATATAATATCATAAATATAATTTTTAAGTTAGTTGTAGCATATGGGCTGGTGGACACTCTATTGCCAGGACATTGTATTTGATGCTGCAGATGCAGAGAGAATTAATTTATAGCCCCTGTCCTGTAGAGTAGCCCTATCAGGTTGCTGAATGAATTCTTAGGGGTTCTTGTTAGTACTGCTGTTGTTATGAGAAACACATCTCTCCCTTCCACATTGTTCCTTCCTTTGCAAAGTAGCATCTTCTGTATGCCAGGGGCACAGGGTCTAGGAATTTGTAGCCATAACCTGGGAAGAGGGTGCGGAAGGCACCCAGGGGAGACTGAGTAGAAAATCCATCATACATCAAGACAAGAAAGCTTAGTGTCAATTAGCACCTTTCATCTGTGTCCACTCGGGCGGCATACCACGTGTCTTACTGACAGTGGGGTAGGTGAAAGGACCCTCACAGGGAACGATGCAATGAGTCTTTAGCTTACCCATCTAACATCACCCCGTGCCCTAGGCTGCCTCAGCCTTGTGATTTTGTGTGACCCCTTTCCCTTGCAATATACACCATATTCTTCCACCCTGAAACATTAAAATGTAGATTACAACCACATTTTTGGCCCAGCACAGGTTCACATCAATTCCTGGGTTAAAAATTGTTTTTGTTTGTTTGTTTGGTTTGGTTTGGTTTTTCACCCTTAACTGGCAAACTAACAATGCTTCGATTGCCTGTATTTGCAGACACCCATGATGTTTTCTGCTTCTCGGCCCGTTTCTGTGACTTGTATTTTACTAACTCGTGCAGAATGTTCCAGAGCTTTCCTTGAGAGGTTGATTTTATGGTGGCACATGCCTTTAATCTCAGCATTTGGAAGGTAGAAGCAGGTGGATCTCTGTGAGTTCAAGGCCAGCCTGGTCTACAGAGCTAGTTTCAGGACAGCTAGGGCTATTAAATAGAGAAACCCTGTCTCAAAAACCCAAAATAAAAAAGTGTTTTTCCAAAAAGCAGGTACAACACACAAGCCATTGAGACTCAGCTCTATGGATTCTATGAAAACTACATAGAGATTGGGTTACCCCCAACAAATACCCAGGCTAGGCCACCTGACAAGCTTTCTCCAGAGCAGAAGTCACCCAACCCTGCAACTCTTGGACTATCACCTATAAAAACCAAGCAATAATAATCCCCACCTCCCCAATTCCAGCCAACTCCATTTGTAACCTCTTCCCCAGACATACAAATCACTAAGCTTTCAGCCACTTGGAAGAGGGGCTGTTTCCTGTTTATGACTCTTATTTCCAGTTTCTATTCCAGTCACTGCACATAATAAGCATTCAGTAAATATTTACTTAAGTTTAAATAAATTCTTGCCTCTAATTTCTTTCTTTTCTGGCCTGGACTTATCCTGTGCCCAACAATATGTCACAAATTCATACCAGCTCAGGTGTTTGTCTCTTCAAGAAAAGCCCTCAGAACCTCCATAAAATGTTTTCTCAGTTTGTTGTTGCTGTTTTTCTGGTTTGGTTTTTTAAAGTCTCTATGTCTAGCTTCATAGGGATGATTCAGCAAGGACTGCCATTTAACGGAACTCAGGACAACAGTTGCAGAGGATGGCTGTTGCCATGGAAAGGGACATGGAAACATATCCACACTACAAAACTGAAATAAAGTAGATTGCAAAGTTGTATATCACACAGCAGGTCTATGACGTAGACACCATGAATATTCCCCCATTTAAAGGAAATGAAGGCTCAGAAACAATATTTAATTCACTCAGTATCAAGGCAAAAGTACAGTTAATCCCAGTCAAACTGGCTCCATAGTCCCTACTTGTCCTTCCTCTCCTCTGCCACTTTCTTTATAAGAATACATCGGTGATTACCAATGTGGCACACCTGAGAAGGAATTCCGATTCAGGATCAGCCTCCATCAGATTGGCCTGTCGTCCATTTTGGGGGAGCATTCAGGCATTTTCTTGATAGCAGAAGGGCTCCGGTGTACTGTGGGCTGTATCATCCATAGGCAGGTGTGGCTGGGCTATGTAAAAAAGCTAACTGAATGTGAACCTGGAAGCGAGCCAGTAAATAAGCTTTCTGCCGTGGTTTCTGCTTCAAGCTTCATCCTGGAGTTCCTGCCATGGCTTCCCTTAATGATGGACTGTCAGCTGTAAGATAAAATAAACCCTTTCCTCCCCAAACTGATTTTGGTCATGGTGTTTATCACAGCCACAGAACGCAGACTAGGACGGCATCAGACACAGTCTACATTAACATACTTAGACTGTCAACATGGAAAGATTAACGCATGGAGGATTTTTGCAGACGTCAGCAAGACTCAGACTTTCGTCTTGAGTGCCTGGAAATAGATTGTTCTGTATGCAAAAAGCAAGGGAATTGCTGGGCCCTGAGTGCAAAGCTGTTGGTGTTCACATGTGAGAGTGAGAGGGTAGACACACCCTCCTTCAGGACCTGCAGCTTCGTCTTCATTTTAGTTAAAAATCTCTCAAAACTCGACAATTTTAGTGAATTGCGTCTAGCTACTTTGTCAGTGAAAAATCAAATGGAGAAATCTACTGAAGATTTCACATTAGTAACAGCAAAGGGCGGGAGATGCGGTACTGTGACTTCTGAGCCTCCTCCATCAGAACAGATGCCGTTTTGAGGCTGCTTCACCTTGTTTTAGTTTGGCGAGCCCTTCCAGGGGAGAAATGAAACCTACAGAGCAAACATTCCTCTTCTTTTTTTCCCCTCAGAAAACGACAGGGCTGCTTTTCCTTGTCTTGCTTTTTCTTCTGATATCATCTGGAACACATTATTTTTTGTTGCAGATTGCCTGGAACTACAGTTGTGGAGAGGGCCTGAGAAGAGACTTTGAGGGAGCCTCTGAGTGTATTTCTAAGGCCAACTCAAGGGACTTGCTTTTCCTTTTGAAGTTGCCATTCCAGGTAATCGGCAACAAATATTAACGTGTTCCAGATGTTAGATGGAGAACCTAACAACGGATCCTAGCAAGCCATATTAAACCCAGAGACTGGAGGAATGGCCAACACACTTGATTAGGACCATCCGCAGCACGGTGACACAATCCGACACTCTGTGGACAGATTCGACTTTGCTCTTCAGAAGTCTCAGGGTTTGCCAAGCTCTCTCACTCCACACACAACTTAGGCTCCCCCTGGGTTGCATGCTGGTCTTGCCTCTTCACACCTTACCAACAGCTGCCTGCCCTACGGACTGTCTTCTGGCTCAGCTACGTGGGAGGATGTCGGAGACGGAGACCATCAGGCAGAACAACTTCCATGTTCTAACTTTATTTCATGTCCAGCTTCATGGTGCTTTCTTTGCAAGATGCACCCATTTCATCACACCACAGCTAAGGTCAGAATTTCTCTTTAAAAGGGAACTGTATTTGTTTGGTTGTTGCCTCAGATAAACTCTTCAGGTACAGTGAATGATCTCAAGAAATTCAGGCAAGGGCAGGAATGCTCTGCTCAAGGTGATCATAATGTCTGTGGCTTCAGAAGTAGAGACAGAACAGAGTGATGAGAGAGAGAGAGACCTGATCTAGACCTGAAGCTCCTAAGAGGAACAGACCTGTGGTCACTGCCACGGGCCATCCTGGGAGCCATGATGATTTCAGCAGTCACTCACAGAAATCAAAGTTAAGTCCTGTGAGGTAGGGACTCTGCTCATTCTTCTTGTAGAGAAAGGAAACAGAAGATGGGGGAGGTCACGTGACCACAAAAGAACTAAAACGGGGGCATCCCTCTAGAAAAGTGCTTGATAGGAAATTAACCAAAACCCCTTTCCCAGGATCTGGATGTCTACATCCCCTACCACTAAATTCATTTCCTGAGTCATAACTTTCAAAGTGATAATAGCACTACCTGGAGTATTTAAGGGTGGCTAGGCCACAAGGATGCAACCCTCCTAGGTGGGATTAGTGCCCTTACCGAAGCACCCTGGCGGATTCCCCTGCTCCACCCTGTGAGCATGTCATCTATGAACTGGGAAGTTGGTCCTCATTAGATAATTTGCTGGTGCTTTGGTCTTAGATTTTCAAAAGCTTTGTGAAGAAAAAAAAAATCCATTGTTTACAAGATACTCTTCTATGAAATTTGACTACAACAGCCACAACAGAGGGCAGCATGACCTTCAGTGCCCCACAGAGCCCAAGCACTTCTGGAGCTTAGGTGTTCTGGCACAGAGCCATCTACTGTCTCCACACCTTGCCATCTCCACCCCAGTGATCCAGGGCTTTGTTTATCTGATCTAAAAATCACATATCCGAGTATTGATGGTAACCATATTTTCCTTCTGTAAATAATAAGTAAGATTTCAGAGTGTTGTTCAACAGGGTCTCCTTGGGTGTTGGGGAGACCAGCTTGATGCTCTGGTGCCCTCTATTAATATAGACATGTCTAGTCCCCAGTTTGTTGATCTTCCTCCAACAACCCCCAATCTTACCACACTTCTCTTTACAAGAACAGATAAAACTCTACAGGAGGGTTTCACCTGCACTCCTACCTCTCCAGGTAAAGGCATCACCTTTCTCCCTAGGAGGCCATTCCTGCATCTTAGTCAAGGTGTAACAATCCAAGACACCCCCAGGATGTTTCCTCTTGCTTTTCCTATCATCTCTCACTCTCAGTTTCTTAATCCCTCCTGCAACTGTGGCTCCGCTGCTGCCTGCCTGAGTGTCATCCTGCTGTGGCTTCAGTTCACTTCCGCCTCTCTCTTGGTCTTCCTAGAAGCGGGGCTGCTCCCTGTGCTTCCTGTATGAGTCATTCCGGTATCTCCTGCTGGAAGTCACCACCAGAAGCCATTTCCCTGCCTGGGCCCTCCATGAATTTGGTCAGAACTCTATGGACCTCCAAAATTTAGTCCAGGCTTTTCCTCTACCAACTGGAAGCATGTGGAGACAGAAAATTGTTCATTTCACTCTTGTTTCCTCACAACTGGAGAGAAAAACCTGAAGTGAATGCCAGGAAATAGAATACTGAATCCCGAAGGAGAAGGGACACCTCCCACTTTGATACTGTTCTTAAAATCCTGGTTTGGGGGATCTAGGTGAAGCAAGGTACACAACACACATCTTCAAGTGAGAAATTCAGAAAATTCCCTGTGGCTTTCCACTCTTTGGATTTTGTTATCAGTCAATACCTCCCCTCAGCAATGCAGGTTAAGAAGGACCCTAAAGGGGAAGGCGTGCTCTGATTGAATTTACTGGTTGGTTTTTCTGTGCTCCAAATGTCTTATTCTTTGATCCCATAACAAAATCAATTTATCCATTGTTTTCTTTATCAATGATAATATTTCTTAGCTACAAATAAAGGAGGCAATTGCAACCTAATAGAACACAGGAGATAAAATCACACTGGATAACTGAAAAGAGGGGACCATACTGACTGGTTTGATCTAGAATTAGGAAAAGCTAAATAGAACATCAGAAGAGAAGGCGAACAGTAGGTAGTCGGTAATTGCTCCTAAAGCTCTCAGAGCTGAATTCGTATTGCTCTGTCATGAACTTCAAGGATTATGGGTCTAGAATACTTCCAGCAACATGATGACTGACCACTACTCCGACTGTCTCTCCAAGAACAATTCGTTTTCATTTGTTTCTAACCAAGAATGCTTAGCAAGATAAGAGAGACGTGAGTTACCTAGTTAAAATTATGTTAGATTGAGCTAAAACTGGAGAATACAATGTACAGTCAAACATTTTTCAATAGAAAAGATATGATTGAACTAAAGAAATAATTCACTTCCCCATGAGATGAGCATCCAAGTGGTGACGGCTGCTCTTGAGTTGAATTACCAAGGGGCCACCTAAGCTCCCAAGATGCCTTCCTGTCCCAGGACTCAGGAAAGAGTGAGAAAAAGATAGCACATAATAATTTGACTGGCAAACCCTTTTAAATGGGGTGGTTTGATATTTGTAAACATTTATCTATTTGTTGTACATGTATGTGTTGTGTACACACACGAGCACATCATGGTACCTATGTGAAGGTTAGACACAAATTGCAAGAGTTGGTTCTCTCCTTCTACCACGTGGGTGAGTCCTGGGGCTCAAACTCAGGCTATCAGGCTTGGCAGCAAGCACCTTACCTGTTGAGCCATCTCATTGGCCCCTGAATGAGTTACAGGATGGTTAGATTCCCCCACTAGGGACCAGCGTATCTGTACACTCACTATGTGCACTCCAGCTATAGCACATGGATGACTGAACTGCAGGACACAGATGCAGACGGATGAACAATGTATGTCCTCAAATGTGCCCTCTGGAGTTGGAAAAGGAGACTCCCTAGAGCTCCCCAGGGTATAAAGTGGCAAGTAAATCCCTCCCAGCTCTGCTCAATCCCTCCCTCCCGGCACCCATCTACATACCTGAACTCTGATCAAAGACCAACACCATCTATTTGCAAAAGAAAAATTTGTTTTCTCCACACTTCAGGGTAGGCCAATGTCCAATAGCAGATGGCCAACACAAAACAAAATCAATGGTATTTTAATAGACTTTTTGTTTCATATCACTTTGTTTGGGTATTTTTTGTCTTACTGGTCTTATGCCTGTATATTATAATTTCCAATTTTGTGTTTTTATGGATTTGGGTGAAGTTTTTTGAGTTTTTTTGTTTGTGTGTGTGTGTTCATGTTTTTTTCTTATAGTCTATTCTGGCTTCTTTAGGGTTGTTTGTTTGTTTACCTGTTTGATTTCTAAAGAGAAAAAGAAAGGGAATAGAGTTGGGTGTGTGGGGAGGTGAGGAGAATCTGGGAGGAGTTGAAGAATGGGAAACCATGATCAGATAATATTACATGAAAAGGAATGTTTTCAATTAAAAAAAAATATAAGACCATTAGCAATCCTGTGAGAAGAATCATCTGATCCCATGAGTGACGTTCTCTCAAGGGACAACAAGAAGTCACAACAGAGATGGCAGAAGCTTCCAACTCCTCACTAGTGTGTACAAGAGTCACAATAGGAATTCTGAAACTGGGCCTCATGGCATGGTCCTGCCAGCCCATGTTCTTGTGAAAGAAGGGAGGGGTAAGCTGCAGGAAGCTTCAGCATCTTGACGCCATGGTTCTGTCGCTGCAGCCTCTAGAGGAGCTCAGCAGCCACAGTGCCTCGGTGTCATGGATCCTGCATTTGGTCATCACTCTTTCCTGGAACAGATGGGACAGAAACGCGGACCTTACAGGATCCACTGACAGATCTCCGCTAGCAGAGTAAATACCAAGGAAGAAGGGGAAGTGGGAGAGAGGAGAGAGAGGAGTCAAGGATGGGGAAATAAGAAGCAAGGAAGGACAAGAAGGAGAGGGGGAAATTTGCAAAAATAATGAGAGGCTGGAGGTATAGATCAGTGGTAGGGTCCTTGACTGATGTGTATGAGGATGTAGGTTCAATGTCACAGACAGGAAGGGAGGAAAGGATGGGAGAGGGTGAAGGGGAGGGAAGGATAGAAAGATACTTTTTATACTTGGCTTCCATCTTGGAAATGTAAATGAGTAAGAAGGCTCAAGGCAAGAGGCACCATTTGACAGAACCTAATGGCTTTCCAACATCCACAGGCCAGACTGCACAAACGCTGTGGAGATCTATTTCCGACCTGAAGGGTGGGGAAGTCACAGGAAAGGAGAGGGCACGGAAGTCAATTACTCCTAGGCAAGCTGCCCAATAAGTTAAAAGTATAAATACAGGCAAAAAATAGAAGCGCAACCTCTTTATCTTTCCAATCAGGGTTTCACAAGCACACCCCCACTTCCTCTCAGGGTAGGTGCAGGGCACATCACTCTTAAAACAAGAAAGAGTGAGCACTGCGCATTTGCATTTGAAGAAAAACCATGCTGCTGAGAAAGCCCCATACATGGGCTTTTGGGGAGCAGGATGCTGATGTGCATGGGATGCCATCACTTCAGCCTCTGTCTGAAACAGAAGAAGTCTTCTCTATTAAACAGATGGATAGAATAATGAAGCTACAAAAGTAGTATGTTTGGTCATCAACAAATGATTTTTTTACATGGGAAAATTACTCCAAAGCAGAAATGATTTAGTGAACAAGTCATTCAGCAGCAACTCATCTTGTTGTGACTGCTTCTGACGCTGTTGTCAACAAAACATAAATAAGAAAGCTACGGAGGGAGACAGAGGAGTTAGTAAGGTGGTGTGAGCATGGCTGGCACAGGGCTAGTCCACTGTGAACACCACAGAAGGGCTCATTCTCGCAACACTAAGGACTACAGACCTGTTAGGTTCCAGTTCTCGGTAGTCTGCTCCCCAAATTAGGGGTTAGCAACTGTACCCATATTTCCAGTGGCAACAGTCCCAACTCAAGTCCTGAAGCAACCTCACTTCTCAGTCACCGTGTGGACACCACACAAAGAACTATCTTGCATCTCTCAAACCTGCAGCTTATGATTTCACGTAGGTAAGAGGTCGATCTGTGGCCTCTCTGGGCTACTAGGAAGCATAGTAAGTGTCCCGATAAAAGACTCTTGGAGAGCTTTTGATGCAAGGCTTTATTTCACTCGGAAAGATGCTTAATATGGCATTTTCAAGAGTGTCAGGTACACCTGGTCCATAGAGACAGATCCAAGAATGGGGATCACAGCACACACATTTGATTACAGGATCAAGAATACATCACCACAGGCACTGGAACCGGAAGTAACCACGAGGGAATGGCTGAGGGCCTATGAAGGAAAGCCACGCTGAAGCACACTGTGCATCCACGAGAGATCAGGTTAAGATATTTACAGACAGGTTGTTCAGTAAATAGAGCAAATTACAGAGTACTATCTAGTATACACTTCAACTTTGTTAAAATTTTTGATAAAAGCACAAGTAAGGACACTTTAAAATACTGGCAGTTATCACCACTCCGCAGCACAAAAAAACAATTGATTTGCATTACGTATTTATAGATCCGGGCCTATATTTGTATTCCCTAGAATTAACATAATTATTTTCAAAGCCAGGATGAGAGTCCTTAATTTAAATTTTTTATTAGTTTCCATGAAGAAAAAAAAAACATATTTTACCCAACCAAGAATAATTGTGACTAGGAAGGGCAATGTGAATTGAACTTGGAAGAAACTGAGCTGAGTTCCTAAGCCCAGGAAAGAGGTTAACAAATGAGGTTTAGTCCTGCCTTTCAGTAGGTCATGTATGACAAGGGTGGACATTGAGAAAATGTGGTCCGGCCTGCCTTTCTATCCACACGGTTTGCATTCCTGTGCACTGAAGGAATAACAGAGCTCACCTCTCAGGCTTCTCCCCATCAAAATCTGCTCACAAAAAAAAAAAAAAAAGTGTTGTCTATATGAATAAATTATCCTCTTAATCAAAACACCCTTACTAGCCCAAGGCCCAGCAAGCCAGAGAGAATTTGGTTATCAGATAATTTTCAAACCAAATGGTTTCTAGCAGCCTCGTGGCTTTAGGAGTTTTACTTACACATTTACACATTCTTAGTTACAGTTGCTTTGCTGTGGAGAGACGTCATGTCCAAGGTGACATAGAAAAAAAAATCTAATTGGAGGCTTGCTTACACTTTGAGAGGGTGAGTCCATGACCAGCATGGTGGGAAGCAGGGTGGCAGGCAGGCAGGCAGAGCACTGAGCAGCAGTTGAGAGGTTACATCTGATCCACAAGGAACAGGCAGAGAGCAAGAGAAACCACCTGCCATGGGCTTCCAAAACCTCAAAGAGCCCAGCCCCCATGGCACAACTCCTACAGAAAGGTCGTACTTCCTAATCCTCCCTAAACAGTCCACCAACTTGGTACCAAATATTCACGAATATGAGTCTCAGGGGGCCAGTGTCATTCAAGCCACCACAGCCCCAATGACAGCACTCACAGAATGATGGGGGAATGTCTTTCTGTACGCTGTAAATGTGTGTTGCTCTGTTGGTTGATAAATAAAACGCCGATTGGCCAGTAGCCAGGCAGGAAGTACAGGTGGGATAAGCAGATGAGAATTCTGGGAAGAGGAAGGCTGAGTCAGGAGTCACCAGCCAGACACAGAGGAAGCAAGATGTGAAGACAGAACTGAGAAAAGGTACCAAGCCACGTGTCTAAACATAAATAAGAGTTATGGGTTAATTTAAGTGTAAGAGCTGGTCAGCAATAAGCCTGAGCTAATGGTCGAGCAGTTATAATTAATATAAGCCTCTGAGTGATTATTTTATAAGCAGGCCACGGAACTTCGGGGGTTTGGTGGGACCCAAGAACCTTCCGGCTACACAAGTATATGAGTCTCTGAGGGCCAGTATCATTTAAGCCCTCACACTCCCAAAGATAACACTCACAGAATGTGTGGAGTAGATACTTAGGCGCCTCACAGACATTATCCTGACATTTACAGAAGCCCTGAGTCTCCTGAGTAAGGCAGAGCAGTTAATTCAGAGGATGGGCTAGTACAACCAACACTCTCCCCGTGACAAATATTAATAATAAGTAATCTTGATGGATACCTAAAATCACTTAATAAGCACACTCTTGTGGCTCCAGCAACCTAAAAGGCTGAGGCAGGAGGATTCCTTGGATCTTAGACCAGGCCCAACCAGAAAGAAAGAGAGAGAGAAAGAAAGAAAGAAAGAAAGAAGGAAGGAAGGAAGGAAGGAAGGAAGGAAGGAAGGAAGGAAAGAAAGAAAGAAAGAAAGAAAGAAAGAAAGAAAGAAAGAAAGAAAGAAAGAAAGAGAGAAAGAAAGAAAGAGGAAGGGAAAGAGGGAGGGAGGGAGGATCACTTTCTGCCAGTGCTCACGATTAAATAAACAAACAATAACTAAATATGATTTCACTTATTTGCCATAATTTTCCGACTATGAAAATCCAGCAAGGAGGGAACAGGTTGTACTGATGAGATCATATGATGGGCATTCTGGATAGACTCTTCTATAAAAGTTTTCCTTCCCAGGTTCAAAGTAGTCAGAAGATCGAATTTTCTTTGGCATCTGATCTGTCCACTCAACGTCTTAAACTATCTTAGAAGAATCTGTTGCACCCTTTAGCATTATCAGGCTATACCACAGTCTTCTCCAGGCTAAGTGCCATGAAGGTGAGCAAGGCATGCTCTCTGCAGCTAGGTAAAGAGCTGATTATTCTGCATAAATCATAAAATATCTTTAAGCGTTGCTGAGATCAAAATGTCTCTGCCTTGTAAACATTAGCCTGCAAATTTAGAAGCACTTAATAAAACATCCATAAGGACCTCCTCAGCTCTAATACGTATCTGAAAATCTAGATCTCAGAACCATGATTTGTGTGCCACCAACCCTATACCACCTCCAGCCTAGGAGGCCAGTGCCAATGCTCCCCCACCATCCAAAGTCTCTCTTGCACGTGGAGGGGACATCGTGTATGTTCCTATGATGGGTGTTTGCCACTAACCACTGAGACTCACCGAGTAAGCCATCTGCCTTCCACATGTAGATCAGAAATAAAAGCACAAAGTTGATGTCTAGACACTGGCTTCCTTCCTTTTATTCTTTTTAATCCAGTGAGAAATTAAAAAAAATAATAATAATGTCCCTTCCTTGTCGAATGATGGCAGGAGCTACTTGGAAGGAAAATCTCCATGACTCTTGGCTTTGGTATCATGGAGGAGTACCTGAACAAGGAAAAGCTGTATACCCCACCCTGACCTAACTTCCAGGTTTTTATATTATTTCTTTATTTTTGAGATTATAATATAGTTATATCATTTCCCCTTTCCTTCCTTCCCTCCAAATCCCCTGTGCTCTCTTTCCAGTTCATGGCCTCTTTTTTTCCATTAATTGTTGTTACATGCATATATGTATATGTATACCCATACACACACACACACACACACACACACACACACACACACACACACACACCTCTATAACCTTCTCAGTCTTTATAATTTTGCATGCACGTACGTTTTCAGGGCTGATTATTTGGTACTGGATAACCAGTTGGTGGGCTCCTCCCTGGAGAAGACCATTTCTCTCACTCTCAGCACTCACTCCTCAGTTGCCTGCCTGTAACTCTTTGTGTAGGGTTGAGGCTCTGTGGTTTCGCCACCGCCCACTCAACATGAGGGAACTCATGCCTGGTACTGGAAACCGAGCTTTCAGTTTTTAAGTGATAACACTGACACTCAGCAAATGGAAGCAATCCACCCCTGATCTGGGCTAAGCTAGAGCCCAGATCACGTCCCTGATTCACCTTTCCTCCTCGGAATTAATTCATGAGGCCAACAATATTTCTGAACAACGTGTGAGCCGTAGGAAATCCATAGCCTAGGAATAAAAATTGTTTTACTCATACCAAGAAAGAACCACAAAGGGGAAAGAAGTAGGTACAACCTGTTTTGTGGTTTCTCAAGCTGGATACCCTCCACTTGAACCCCCTCCACGGAATGCCTAACTCCTAAATCAGGACCCATCGGGAAGGTTTTATCTAAATAGCCCAGCAGCAGACAAGGGGGCTGTGAAATGAGCTGGGCTCCCCTTCTTCCCCCACTGGTCTCCTTGACTTCCAAAAATAATACTCTGGCCCAGCTGTTCGTTTATTTGTAGGTAGTTGAAGTAGAAGATTATAAACTAAATTCAGATGCCATGAGGGAGAATGGTCCACTCTTCCAAGTCTAACACTGAGAAACCTTTCTTGTGTCGTTGCCGGATGAAAGGCTTTGCGTGCAGTGTGGCTTTGACTCCGTGTTCCACTGACTGGAAGGGACCGCGGAGCACACAGACTGTCCTGAAATGGCTCAACTCAAAGCCAGGCCAGCCAGTGTGAGTTCCCACACCAGGCTTACAGCTTCCATGTGGCAATGCATAGCCCCAACAGAGCCCTAAAGGGAAGAAACCTCAGGAGACAGCCACATTCCCTGGGCCAGATCAGCAGTCTCCAAAGGACCCTACTGTCCCCAGACTTTTGGTTCCATGTTAAAAACACTTGGCGTCTGTGCTGTTTGCTTGTTGTGAGTGCTCAGCCCAAGTCAGGATGCACACAAAGGCAGAAGCCAAAGGAGCTCTCAAGGGCCTGACTCTGGGTGCTATACCTGGGAGTCACTGGGACAAACGCCTCACTGGGCTGAGGTCTCAGTCCCTCTGGGACAAAATCAAGAACTTTTACTAAGGATTGTTGTGACCACACTGGTCCCTCTCTATAAGGATCTCCATGAGAAGCAGGAAGCGGTAGACCTTTGAATTCTTCATATTTATGGTTTATTTTTTTCTCCTTTAGCTCTATCACCTATAGACACAAACACAGGCACTCCCCTTCTGTCTTTCAAACAAGACACGTCTCAAAACTGAAGAAGGGTAAGACATGACATCATGGGAGGGCACAGCAAGTCACCTGTGAAGCCCGGGAAGATGAAAAAAAGCCATCAAAAGCCCCATTCTTCATGAGTTCCATTATAAGAGAAATCAGAAAAACTTGACCTTCCAGGTGCCTGCCCCGGGATCTGCAACCTCTCCCTGTGGAGAGGAGCTGCAGGAAGAGTTGACTGAAACTATGACAGAAGACTTTCAAATATCTAAAGCCAACCAAGAATTTTGCTGCTTAATTTCTCTACAACAAGACACTGGGAAACAAAAATAACTAGCAGCCTGGCTCCCTCACAAGACTGTTCTTTCATCTATGAGGCAAATATCATCCTGACTTGCCAACTGTCCCGACTCCGTTTTCTAGGGACAAGTGTCAGCAAAAGAGCTCACCAATTTCTGCCCTCAAGGATAGAAGAGCTGTTGCACCAGTATTACCACACTTTTTAGTTTGTGGGGAGGGGGCTCAAAACAAGACTCTTATGCAACTTAGAAGTCAAGTTTTCAACGTCCATCAAGCTAGTTTATTTGGAGCGTACCTTTCAGGAATGTTTTTTGGCAGCTCGTTCACCGTAGCAGCCAAGGAGGGTGGCTGGAGGCTACAACAGAGCAGCAGTGTGTACACTCCAGTCTTTTCCTCACAGACAAGGTGAACTAGGCCCAGATGCACCTGGCCCACACTCTGTAGAGTGTACAACAGAGAAGATACCGAGGCTCCAGCCCTCCACCAAGAAAGCATGGGGTGTGGTCACACAGGCTGCACAGTGTAAAGAGACCAGAAGCTGCATAGGAAGGACAGGAGACCCTCTCATCCCACTACACAATAATTCACCATCACCCAACGGCTTCTTCTGTATTTTCTTTCCATCACAAATCTATTTCAATCCTCTTAACACTATATTCTTATTGTTTTCTCAGTAAGATAGTTAAGTACACTGAAACCTTGTGATATGGAAGACAGACACAAACAAAGCAAAGCCCACCTAGATGTTTTCTATGCTCTTTCATGCTCTGCCTTATTTGTGGACAACAAAGAAGAAACATGAGGCTCTTATTTTCCTCACCCTCTAGTCCTCTGTGACGATTTTTAACACCATGTCAATTATAATTAATATTACATCATTTTATTATAATGCATTAATTATAATATGCTAATTTTATCACAAGGATGAAGTCATTATAAAGCTGTCATCCAGTATATATACTCCTAGAAATCCATTTTAAGGAATAAATAGAGACAATGGTAAATATCATGTACCAAGAATGTTAATATCAGTGTTATTTACAACACTTAAAAATTATAAGCAAGCTAATAACCAACAATGTAGACTAATGAATGTCACAGTGATTAATGGTGGATCTCTCTCTCTCTCTCTCTCTCTCTCTCCCTCCCTCCCTCCCTCCCTTCCACATACACACACACACACACACACACACACACACACACACACACACACACACATACACACACACACACTGACATATACACACATTTAGAATCTCAAAATGTTAATAATGGTTATATTTGGGTATTAGAATTATATATTTCTAAGCCGGGCAGTGGTGGCACACGCCTTTAATCCCAGTACTCGGGAGGCAGAGCCAGGTGGATCTCTGTGAGTTCAAGGCCAGCCTGGGCTACAGAGTGAGATCCAGGAAAGGTGCAAAGCTACAAAGAGAAACCCTGTCTCGAAAAACCAAAAAAAAAAAAAAAAAAAAAAAGAATTATATATTTCTTCCTATGCTTCCTCCTCACTTTTCAATATTCAGATTTTTCCTTCCAAATTAATATTCTCTACTAAATTTTCTAAAATTAAATAATTCACACAAGAAAGTCCCCCCCCCACCATCAACATTGATTCCATTCTCTACAAGTCTTTAATTTGGATTTCAGTGTAGACACTTCTAAGATAGGTTCCTTGGGCAAGAGTAAAATTATGTTGCATGCAAAGCTTAACATGCATTTTAAGTTAAATGATCTAGTATTTCAGAAGCATGTGTGTGTGTTAATAAATTATTTTAAAAGACTGAATCGTTTCCGCAGTTACTATGATTTATTTAACCAATCTCCTATGCCTGGCCTGACATTTCACCAGCCTGTTTTGAGTCCTGCATTCATCAGTCTTATGCCCATATCTCACACCTGTGTTTATATCTGCTGGTCAACCTCCTACTGCATCATAAAATGGACATATTTTAACATTTTAATAGAAAATACCACACTACCCTCCAAAAACAGTCAGAAAACACAAGCTCCATACAGAAGTCTTGGCAAATATCATAACGAAACACATTACTTTGTGTGCTAATTAAAAACCTCATAAAAAAAAAAACGAGAAAGAAGCCCCTTGTCAAATGCACCCTCACCGATATCAACTCAGTCCATCTGTTTTGCCATTTATTTTCCGAAAGACAAGATATGGCATCTTGTCATTTTAATTTACATTTTTTATTAGTAGTAAGGTTTATTTTCTTTTTCTGTAACTTATTGATAATATCTATACACTTTTGTTGTTCTTATATTAAGTTGGGATATTTTAAAATGCAAGAAAGCAATCAACAATTTCAGATGAGAAAGGAAGCTAACACACTTATCTGCTGGTCCTGTTTCCTCAACAAATGTATATGAAGCTGTGTCATGCTCTGCAGAGAAGACTGGGGAAGAAATTTAGAGTTGGAAGAGGTTTTCTGCAATTATGCACAGAATGAGGTTTTTAATTGAATAGATCCATGGCTCTGAATCCACAATAATTTGATTCTTTTACTAAAATAATTGGTTTCAACAAATTATTCCATTTGATTTTTTCCTCCCATTTGAAGGCGTTTTAAAAAGCAATGAAATTAATTATCACAAAAATGTTCAAGGAATGGAGGCAAAAGTCAGGAAACTAATTGACGGTTAGGATGATGAGAGCATTGGAACTCAGCCAATGCCAGAAGGTCAACCACATGTTAAGAGCCTGCCCACCCACTAAGAAGTGCAGTTCACACCATATCGAGAGGCATTGCACTCTACTCTGTGATACCCACTGTGGTAATCTGAATGTAATTGGCCCCCAGAAGCCCACAGGGAGTGGTCCTATTAGGAGGTGTGGCTTTGTTGGAATGGATATGGCCTTTCAGAGGAAGTGTGTCACTGTGGGGGTGGGCTTTAAGGTTTCCTTTGCTCAAGATATCGCCCTGTGTCTCAGTCAACTTCCTGTTGCCTGCAAGATGTAAGACTCTCAGCTACAGCTACAGCACCATGTCTGCCTGCATGCTACTATGATGATAATGGACTGAAACTCTAAAACTCTAAGCAAGCCACCCCAATTAAATGCTTTCCTTATAAGAGTTGTGGTGGTCATGGTGTCTCTTACAGCAATAGGAACTCTAAGACACCCACCTAGACTCTTTTCCAAGTCATGCTCACTGTATTTTCCCTTTCAGGGTACTTCAGTGACAGCCTGGAGAACTGTGGGACATACAGCGAAGAAGAAAGATAATGAACTAACTCAAGGAGTTCCTAGTGGGTGGGGAAGTATTCCCATGGGAAGTATGACTTTAATGGTATGCCCAAGGGGTTCCTAGATTCAGAGTAGAGTACAGACCCTTCGTAAGCCTTACCCAGCTAAATGGAAGCCCACACTATTCTATATTCATCCCACTCAAGTTCACTCATGGTGCCCTAAATGAGCCAGCTCAAACCCTTTGCCAACCCTCTCTAGTCTTCAAGAGTATTCCTGAAAATTCCTAATTTCCTTAAGAATCCAGGACTCATAAGGTTATCAGAGACTGAAACTACATGCAAGTCCCCACCATGACTCACACTGGTCTCATGATGTGCTCTTGAGGGTCAGGGAGGCAGAGAACAGAAATGAATGAGGTCTCTTCAGCTATAGGATAATATAAAAGTAACTGTTTTTATAAAGTACCATTTCATACAAACAATATCAATTATAAAATGAAACTACTTTATGTCTAATACTGTTGTTAAGTATCTTTTATTTCAAATTGTATCTTGTTTAACAGTGTAAGGTTTAGAGCAAATGGATCCTGCAAGCTTCTTGGGCATATTCCCAAGGAATGCTCAATCATACCACAAGGGCACATGCTCAGCTATGTTCATAGCAGCATTATTTGTAATAGCCAGAACCTGGAAACAACCTAGATTCCCTTCAACTGAAGAATGGATGAATAAAATGTGGTACATATACATATACATAATAAAATGGAGTACTACTCAGCAGAGAAAAACAATGACATCATGAGGTTTGCAGGCAAATGGATGGATCTAGAAAAAATCATCCTGAGTGAGGTAATCCAGACTCAGAAAGACAAACATGATATGTACTCACTCATAGGTGGATACTAGATATAAAACAAAGGATGATTAGACTGCTACTCACAACTCCAGGGAGGCTACCTAGAAAAGAGGACCCTAAGAAAGATACAGGGATTGCCCAACGACAGAGAAATGGATGAGATTTACATGAGCAAACTGGACATGGAGGGGGAGGTAATGAAGGGCAAGGGTCGAGGGAAAGAGAGCTTAGGGGAGCAGGAGATCCCAGCTGAATCAAGAACAGAGAGGGAGAACAAGGTAAAAGAGACCATGATAAATGAAGACCCCATGGGAATAGGAAGAACCAAAGTGCTAGAGAGGTCCCCAGAAATCCACTGATACGTCCACAATAGACTATTGGCAATGGTTGAGAGAAAGCCCGAACTGACCAACTCTGGTGATCAGATGGCCGAACACCCTAACTGTCGTGCTAGAACTCTCATCCAATGACTGATGGAAGCAGATGCAGAGATCCACGGCCAGGCCCTAGATGGAGCTCTGGGAGTCCAATTGGTGAGAAAGAGGAGGGATTGTATGAGCGAAAATTGTTGAGACCAAGATTGGAAAAAGCACAGGGACAAATAGCCAAACTAGTGGAAATGCATGAACTATGAACCAATGGCTGAGGAGCCTCCAGCTGGATCAGGTCCTCTGGATAGTGAAACAGCTGATTAACTTGAACAGTTTGGGAGGCCCCCAGGCAGTGGGACCAGGACCTGTCCTTAGTGCATGAGCTGGCTGTTTGTAACCTGGGGCCTATGCAGGGACACTTTGCTCAGCCTGGGTGAAGGGAGGAGGGGACTGGACCTGCCTGGACTGAATCTACCAGGCTGAGCTGAATCCCCAGAGGAGTCCTTGCCCTGGAGGAGATGGGAATGGGGTTGGGCTAGGGGGAGGGCAGGGGGAGGGCGGGAGGAGGGAGGACAGGGGAATCTGTGACTGATGTGTAAAATTAAATTAAATTATAAGATTTTTCAAAAAGCTTCATTATTCTTAACAAATAAAAATCCATTCGATATTTAAAACAAAACTTAACTTTGTTCAACATTTTAATTTGTGTGTGTTTGGAGGGTACAAACAAGAGGTTAGACAACTAGTGAGAGTCTGGTTTCTCCTACCTTGTTGGTCCCAGGGATCAAACTCAGGATGTCAGGTTTGGCAGCAGGCACATATACCCACTGACCCATCTCACTGGCCCTAAAACAAAACTTTGTAAATGATTGTGTTGGCTCAAGCCTTTGATCTCAGTGCTCAGGAGATAGAGGAAGGATGATCCTGAGCTAGAGGCCATCCCGAGCTATATAGGAAGATCCTGCCCCCCCCCCCCCCCCCCCCGCACACACACACACAAATCCAAAACCCACACTCAATAAATGGGTTAATCAAATTAAGCTATTTTACATATGAGTCAAGGGCCAAAGAAATGACTCAGTGGTGGTTTCAGTTCCAAGCACCCAGATGGTGGCTAACAACCTTCCGTAACATCACTTCCAGAGGATCTGACGCCCTCTTCTGGCCTCCATGAGTACTGCACTGTTTTGGAATATTTATTTAACTATGCAAAGATGTGCTGCATTTGCTTATGTTGCAAAATGTGTTTAACTATGTAAAGATGTGTTGCATTTGTTTAATTATGTAAAGATGTGTTGTGTTTTACCTTGCCTGATTGGTCTAGTAAAAAGCTGAATGGCCATTAGCAAGGGAGAAGGTATAGGTGAGAATTCCAGGCAGAGAGAGTAAGTAAGAGGAGGAATTTAGGCTTGAGAAAGAAAGAAAAGAGACTCCAAAAAGATGCCAGGGGCCAGACAGACAGACATGGAGTAAGTAGGAAAGTAGGACATACAGAATGAAAGAAAGGTATAAAGCTCTGAGGCAAAACATAGATAAATAGAAACAGGTTAAATTAAGTTAAAAGAGCTAATGGGACAAGCCTAAGCTAAGACCGAGCATCATAACTAATAATAAGTCTCCAAGTTCTTATTTGGGAGCTGATTGGTGGCCCAAAGAAAATGCCAACAATGCTGCACACATGCGGTGCACTCACCAACATGCAGGCAAAACACCCATACACATAAAATAAAAATAAAATCCTTTAAAAAAAATTCTTAAAGAATGTGAATCATACTAAAATGTCTGAAATTTTTAAGTAAGTTGAACATCAATTACTAAGTCTACAGCTTATAGAGCATACAGCCTCTCTGCCCAGAATCAGTTAAATAAAGACAGCCTCACAGTACAAATTTATAGTCTCACATCTCCCTTCCCATCTTCCATCATCAACATACTTGTCTTTGGGGAACATTTCCCTACGGCCTTCCCTTGATACTTTCTCTTAGTGATTGTTCTGATGCTCGTATATTCTTTGCTAACCCAGGGCCATTGGCCTGGGTAGATATCTGATGGGAAATCACCCATCAGACTCCTTCCTGAGGAGGAGGCTGAAGCTACAGGTGAGGAAATGGATTCAATAGCAATGCAGGGAGGTGCTAACCCTTAGAACTCGTGGAAACTTGGGGAGGAAGGAGGCTGACAGGACACAGAGATGGGTAAGAAACAGCAGGGAAAGAAAAGGGACACCCAGCAGTCCTGACTACAAGTCAAACTAATACTCTCGAATTTTCTTTGTCACAAACTAGTGACTTAGAATCAAGAGGCCCTTTGAGTTTATGTGTGAAAAAAAATGAACTTCATGTTCTTGTTCTATACAATAAGAAGAGAGAGGTGGTTTAAATAATTCATATAATGACCTTGGGACTCTATACAAACCTAGACTATTCCTATGGAACTAGACATGGGATTCAGATTCACACAAGTAGTGACTTTTGACTTGATGATTTATAGACTAAACCTGTACCTAGCATCTCTAGATGGTCACAGACCTGAGGTCAGTCAGCTGAGGGTCTAGACTGGCTCCAGAGTCAACCAGGGAGTTAAAACTAACCAGTTTCATCAGTCTTAGGTGTCTACATCCTGATCTAGAACAGGCACATTCCAGTAGATAACCTCCAAAGCCATGGCCAGGTTTCTGTTGTTCTGTTTGCACGGTACCTCCCTAGGGAATTTTTAAAGACTCAAACTACCATAATCTGAGGGGAGCAGTGTCAATATTTCCAAGTGTTGAAAAGAACATTTTCAGCAAACATTCATGCTATGTGAAAAGGCATCCCTCACAACTCCTTCCCCGTGAGGAGCTCTGGAGACTTGGGCGCAAGAGTTCAAGGAACAGCAAATTCAGAACTATGGTCTGGAGTAAAGGCTCACTGATTAGCATTTTCAGAGCCATGGGAAACAGACTTTGTGGTAACAGGCTCACATCCTACAATTTTTTTTCTAGCCTTATATAGCTGAATAATGAACTTATTACAAAGAATCCAAATCCAAGAGTCTCAGAATGAGAGGGCCCCTAAAAGGCTTCAGCTTATCAGCTTCTCACATTATCCCTAAACTCCTTCTATCCATCATACTACTTTGAGAAGAGGGAACTATGGAAACACCAAGGATCCTATAGTTTCAAATAGTAAGAAGCATCTTCTTTGATTGAGGCAAAATCTCTCTGCTTTTTTTTTTTCTGATCACCTGGTCCGAATCTTTTGTATCAGTCTCAGAAGATTCAGCATGTCCCTATTGGTTCTGGAAGCTCTGATAGATATAAGATTAATAGGTATAATCATCTCTCCTGCGTCCTGCTCACTGTGCCTACTGTTGCTCAAGATTCAATATGCCTTCACTGTCATAGCTCAACATGCCTCACTGAGTCTTTGTCCCCAAGGTTTGACCCCAGGCATGAACGTGATAGGGTGTCTGTTGAGGGAATACCTGCTGTGTGTCTGCCATCCATGCCAGTAATTCCTCAGGCAGCATGGCAAGGCTTCTGACAGATGCTTGAGTACTTCACCTGTCACACTGTTGGCAAACATTTGGGAGATTGTTCATGCTTATAGCTACAGCCACCACCACCACCACCACACATACACACACACACACACACACACACACACACACACACACACACACACACACACACACAGTCCTCCTAGCACAGGACAATCACATTTTCAGCACTATGGAGTAGTTGGGAGCTTTCTTTTCTCTGGAAGGGCTCAATGACATGCTGCCCATCAGACCACCTTCATCAAAGAGGCTTCATGACAAGGCTTCTGCCATGTTGCCACAAACAAGCAGGGCAGGTAAGAAATCAACCTTGATGTTGCAAATCACTAAAATCGTGAGTGGTGTGTAGCCACAGTGCACTTTCAATGCATTCTCTCAGGGATCTTCCTCCCTCTTGGTCTAAAGCTTGGATGTAGAGACCAGATCCTATGCCCTAGGTTTGACCTCACTCAGCCAATGCAGCCCCTTCACAAGCATAGTGGTTGGCACAGGAGTCCCAGAAGAGCCATGGCATGTCCTCTTCAAGTTGTCAACAGAGCAATGGAAAGAATAAATACTCTTCAGGGGGATTCTGTCTATTAATGACATCTTCTTGTTGTCATTTGGCAAGAAATGGCTTTGTAAAGAATAATCATAACACAGAAAAAAACAGGGCCAGGGAAGGGAGAGATGTGAGGTCTAGATGCCTGGACATTGCCATAATAGAGGAAGTACTAATTAACTAACCTATTTTCTTTAACCAAGATTTAGTTTTGTTTCTATAAGCTGTAACCAAAAACCACAGCTGCCACACACAAACATATAAATCAATATTGACCCACATTCCATTTGACAACCAGTGTTTGGGCTGGAAATGAACTTGAAGATCAAACTTATTTCTTTGGTTTACAGGTCACAGAAGTAAACTGTTCTAAACTTATTTAAAAGGGGGTGCATGATTCTTGATGCAAGTTGATGGATAGAGAATGATAGCTTGTCTTAGAAATCCATTTCAGCTTGTAGAGCATTCATCTCACAACACACTTCCACATTTGGGTCCATCCACCACTTGACAAGCAACTCAAGTACTCATATGTCTTCTGCTCATTTATAAGCCCCGAAAGCCCTGAAACACAATTAGATTAACCCTCTCTCCAGGAAAGATTCATCTGGAAAAAAACAGTGACCCAGTGAACCACATCTAGTCCCATATAATCTAGTCACTCTTTAGCAGGATTATTTAATTGATGTGAGTTTGGGAGTTTATGGAAGGCATGACAATCTATTTCCTTAAGACATTCAAGATTTACTTTTCAACAGATAAAATGGAAATGTATTCCTGAATGTATTTTAACTTTCTCTTTACCCAGTGTGCCTAGAAACATTAAAAAATGCCATGTTAGCCTAAAATGAACATGACATGGTCACTTCTCTCAACAGGTCCGCCTTTCATGAGCTATGACAATAGTCTCTCTGTTTGTCCTCAGTACAAGGGAGGAGACTAAATGCCTTCATAGGAGAAAATCGTTTCACAGAGAGCAATGCCTCAGGATGGATGGCCAAGGAACAGGCTTGAGCAGAGTGAGCAGCTTTCACACGCTCAAACGACCTCCAGGAAATGCTGTGATTCCAGGGGATTGGAAAGAGTTAACACAATTCAGCTCAGAGGCAAATCACCTCAGACAATGTCCTAACCACAAGAATAGGGACCCCTACGTAGAGGTCCTGACTGAGAATTGGCCAGAGTGCTCGTTCAATAAAGAACATTTTTAACTGACTTTCAAGTGTACCTTTCCCCTGACCTCAATTACAGCAGCTCTGTAGGCTCCTTTTGGAGTTTATGGATATATATGTGGCAGATTACAAACATATCTAAAATCTTTTGAAGACAGAACACATGTCTACTGAGAGAAAGGATGTAAGTCAATATCATTGCCTGTTAGGTAGTGAGAATGAGACACATGCTTACAAATGCACTTAGCATGCTTGTTCTCCTCAGCATTTTACTTTTATGTAGTAGATAAACTTCCTTATATATAAAACCCAAACACGCTAGGCTGTATTTTATTGCTGAACATTGGAAACATTGGGGGTGGGGGAAAATGGGGAACTTAAAATAAGCAGGTAAAGGTAAGTATTTGGATGTAATAATGTATAGCAATCTATCACCTACCCTCTAGAACACTTTACTGCTTCTCTTCAAAGTAAATCACTCACTCAGTTGTGTTCATTTTTGCAAAAGACATCTTGGAATGTTGTGGTTACTATTCTATGGGCAACAAAACAGATTTTGCTATAGCTGTTCTGTAAAGTGCCATTTATTATATCCCAGACAACTGAAATTCATGTTTAATGACACAGAAATCAAAACATCAGTCCTATTTAAACTTTGTAATGGAATTAATAATATCACTAGAAATCCTGGTGGTTTCCCTTCATATATTGTTAAATCTTAACCTTGCATTAGGTTACATGTGGGGAGAATCACAAAGGGCCAATACTAAAACCCACAGTAAAATCCAATGCTCCCACTCCCCCCGTCCCCGGTTGCTGCAGACCAGGGGGAAGTCAGAATGCATGCTTGTGGCCTGACAGTGACTTCAAGGAACAATGTGCCTGAGTAAACTTACATTTTTCTATCAATTTGCTCTAAACCTATAGCACCATAGATTTGAGAGATGATCAGAGATTCTCTGGCTCCAGACAAAATGGCTAGAGGGGTTAAAATTTCCTCTGATGAAGTTAGAATACTTGCCAGGCTGTGGTGGCACACGTCTTTAATCCCAGCACTCGTGAGGCAGAGGCAGGTGAATCTCTATGAGTTCAAGGCCAGCCTGGTCTACAGAGTGAGTTCCAGGACAGCAAGGACTGCCTCTCAGGGAAACCTTGTCTCAAAAAAGCAAAGAAAGAAAAACAGAAAAGAAAGTAGATTACTCACTTGCTAAAAGCCTTAGTGCCTGTCTGCCCCTAAAATCACTTAGAGAAAGTTCTCATGGAATCTATATCCAGTGAACAGTACTCATGAGCTATGCATTTGTTCAGGAAAATTTGAATCAACTAAAATATGCCTCAAGTAAAAGACATGGTATTTCCAATCCAACCACAGCTAGATTTTATGTGCAAAATTTCACAAGGAAAAAAATACGATTAGAAAAATACTCTTGAACAGAAAGTTTATGAAGAGCAAAAAGGGCACCTCACCTTAGTTTAAAAGAGTTGAATGTGCAGTCGTCCTTTGGTCTCTACAGGGAATCAGTCCCAGGAGACCCCGTTGAGAGCAAACCAAGGATGTGCAGGTCCCTTATATAATACAGTACTTTTGCACACAACCAGTGAACATCCTCCCCAAACTCCCATGTCTAGATTGCTTGTGATACTGTCTACAATGCCAATGATGTTTCATTAAACTCCATGTTTAAATGAAGTGATGAGGACGGTTCATACATGTTCATTACAGATGCAAATGTAAAGAGTAGTCTCCAGCTGTGGCCATCTGACCTCCAGAGGAGGAGCCTTCAGAAGGCCAACTGTCCACCAAGATCCAGTGGGTATTGCTTGTCCTGTTCTGAATACAGGTATGGGCACTGAGGATACATGTACATGTCACAGCTGGCTAATAACAGATCACAGGGCCAGGAGGACCAACCTCCTGCTACTCTGGCATACTGCCACTCAAATACATCAGTGAAATATACATAACACCAAAGGAAGTGTGAGGGAGTCACATGGGTTTCGTCTTATACAGCAACAAGGTCCCCTTTCCACGGGCAGCACTCATACCCTATCACACCTTCTCTACCAAGGTGGTGGGTGAAACCTAGCACATCCACAGGGGCCAGAGGCACCTCTGTCTCTGGGGACGAGGGAAAGGTGACATCAGAGCAGGAGTGTCATGCACACCTCTCCTAATGCACTGAGTCAACAGTGAGAGCAGTCTAAACCATGCATCCCCACAGCCCAACAGAAGTGCAGCTGGGCTTTCACTAGCATTTTATGGTCCATGTGGTCAGTGAGTGGGGGAGGTGAAAGGATTCTTTGGCTAAAGGCACTATGGCAACAAACTGTCTTAGCAACCCTCTGTAAGACTAAAGGCATTCTTAATTGGCACGTGCTTGAGTGGCCCTGCTCCTTTGGCTATTTATTAGGTGAGGAGAAGTCTCTTTCCACAGAAAGAACAAGTTTAAGACTCAGAATTGGGTGCGTGAGCCAAAGCATAGCAGAAGCAAGCTGCTGTGGGCAAGGATCAGCCAGTCCTTGATAAAAAGTAAAATGCTGACATTTTGATTTATAGGTGGTTTACTTTCTTGGATTTCTCAGGCCGAAATTTCAAGTTAGATCTGACTTTATAGGTATATAATGTGGAACAAAAGTTATTAGTCAGGAAGTAAGGTAGAGAGAAAGAATTGAGACAAATCTATCACTTTTACAACACATATAGAGGAAACAGCGTCCCACTTGCCACCACGGCATGGTAGGTGGACAGTGACCAGTCCCCGGGAACACAGTTTGCAAATGACTGTCTTCTCTCTATACTTCCCTAAGAAGCATGCAGGTGAATGTCCTAAAAGGGCAGATCTCATCTGAATTCATTTCTAAACAAAACAAATCCTTGTGTTCAGAATGAAAAAAGTAAAGACTGCCCTGGCAAGATGGCTCAGGAGGAAAAAGCCTTTGACATGGAAACCTGACCTGAGCTTGATCCTCAGAATCCACTCAAAGGTGAAAGAGAGATCTAATGTCCCAAAGCTGTGTTCTGACTTCCACATATGTGCTATGGCATGTGTGCACATACACCAACACACACCAAACACACACACACACACACACACACACCATACCCCACCACCACCAACAACAACAACAAATATATTTTCTAAAAAGAACCTCACTCCATGTGAAGCCCTGACCACCACAACACTGTGGCTGCCAGGATGTTAGGACGCACGCTGAAAGAGCCA
This sequence comes from Peromyscus californicus insignis, assembly GCF_007827085.1. Classification (NCBI taxonomy): domain Eukaryota; kingdom Metazoa; phylum Chordata; class Mammalia; order Rodentia; family Cricetidae; genus Peromyscus; species Peromyscus californicus. Next base: position 51,891,578 of record NW_026294469.1, read on the forward strand.
CAAATTTGTTTAAATCAAGTGAAATCTCGTGGGATTTCAGTCCACTGATTGGTCCATTTCAGGGTCCTGACCTCTCTTCAAATCAGAGCTTACAGCAATAAAGAAAATGATTGTTGTTTCCTGTTTCCGGGAGATGCTGGCCTGAGTGGGAAAGAGTGAGCAGATTCAGTGTATTGACTCCTGACCAGATGATGCAGTCCAAGGCTGCCTCCCTGCCTCCTGATGGCCGGTCCTGGGCATCCTGGATTTTTTCCTGTCTGCTGTCCTGCAGAGGCATTTTTCTCTGGAACACAGAGTGTTGGCTAGAGGATAGCTTTAAATTTAGATTAACAACCAGAATATCAAAGCCCATGAGTGTGCTGCTCTGTGCTCCTTCCCTTCCCCTGTGCCCACTCCGAGACCTTCGGTATCTCCAGATCCATTTCTTCCACTTAATCTGTCAGTCTGAAGAGAAAGGCACCTTGTTGATCTGGGAAGGGGGAACAGCTGAGCTGCCTGTAGGGGAGTCATAAATGGGTTTGGTGGCCACCAGGTCAGACGCCTGCTGGGAAGGTCTCCATGTGCCTGTGTACCTCGGCATTGCCCACAGTGATGTCTCTACCAAGATAGCCAACAGCAGTTCCCACGGACCCCTGAGCCCTAGGGCTACAGGGAGCCATGCTGGGCACCTGGGCTGGAGATCTCTGGGATCTGGGGGACCTTCCCTGTGCACAGTGGAGGAAACCCCCAGCAGCACCGCATATTAGCCCTCTATGTTTAGAACATGCAAAGAGGCTTTTGTTTTCCTGACAAAGACCTGAACTGACATAAGAGTTCTTATAAAAAAAAATCTAGATATCCTCTTTAAAAATAATAATAATAATTTATACCTCCTACCAGAATCAGGCTTCTATGGCACATGGCAGCAGTAGGCTGCTGCTTTTGAAGGTGCATGAATAGTCCTTCAAAGTCCCTACACTAGGACCATATGTCAAAAACCAAAACAGGTCTGGGGATATAATTCAGTGGCAGAACACTTGTCTAGAATGAATGAAGTCTCTGCTCAATCCCCTGTACCACAGAACAAGAAAAGGGTAGAGGGGGGATTAAAGAGAGGGAAGGTAGAAGAAAAAGAAGACTAGGCTCCCAAAGATGGTTCACATTTGTGCATGTTTATTTATTATGTTTATTTTTATATGTATAAGCGTTTCGTCTGCATGGATGTCTGCATCACGTGCATGGTGGTATCTGTGGCATCCAGAAGAGGGTGTTGGATCCCCTGGAACTGGAGTTACAGACTTTGGGGATCAGCCATGTGGGTGCTGAGAATGGAACCCAGGATTTTCTGGAAGAGCAACCGGTGCTCTTAACCAGGGAGGTCTCTTTCCAGCTCCATATTTATGTATGCAGTTCTAGCTCAACTGATTGCCTCGAAACTGCGCAGCTACAGCATCAAGTATTTGAATGTTTGCAAAGTTAAAGGTGGCTTTTTACTGCACTTTCTTGTTGTTCATTTGGGTTTGGGGTATTGGAAAGATCCTTTGAGCTCAAAATCAATGACAGCACTTCTTGACACGACCACACTGGCTGACTGGAACACCTCTGAAGAAAAGCCAACAACGCTTTAGCCAAACAGGCCCAAATCCCCAGAATATAGGTGTCATGACCTCAACATATATCCTAACCCCAGCATTTGAGCATGAAGTATAGTCTTGAGACCCAAGCATCCCAATGTGACCTGTATCCTCTGCATATCCCCTAAGTTCTCATGGACTGGCCTTGCTGCAGCTAGAGAAGCCATGGTAACAACTCATGGGCAGGATCTCACTATTGGGATGAAAAAGCCACATACTCAGTCATAAGATTACTTTTTGCCAAATTGACTGCAGAAGTGAACCCAAATAACCTCTGGGGATGATGGATATGGCATTAAACCTTCTGTGAGATGTATGAAATCTTAGGTTTGCTAGAAAGCCTGGCTCTTATCTCCTATGAAGACAGCACTGAGGCAGACTAAAGGATGTGCCACACGCAGAGAGCAGTTCTGTTCCTGGAATGGTCAAGCACAGCCTCTGGGCTACTGCATTTCTAACTTCCACCCATCATCACCTCAGAAGCAGAGCTCTGTGTTTAGACCTCTAGGGATGCAAGCCATTTTACTCACTCATTTTTGTATCTAACAGGGGGCCCCACCCAGGGTTAGCATACATGAACACTTGACTTGAGCTGCCTGGATTCACAAAATGACAAAAGCAAGCATTTGCTTAAAAAAAAAAGGGGGGGGGGGACACTGTGCCCTGTGCTTCAAGAAAACAGCACCCTTCTTCTAACCCCACTTCTGTCTCCCAAGAAACAGTGAACTATAAAGGGTCCCTCCCCACAAGGCAACTTAGGGGACTCATTCACACACAACAAATTCACCAGTGCAGAGCGGACCTGGCCTCCAAGCACTGATCTTCAGCTCATAAATTACCAGCTAAACTGCTTGAGCAAGTATAATTTTTAAAGGTGTGTTTGCTTGTACTTTATTTGTGTGAGTGTCTGCGTGTGTGTGTGTGTGTGTGTGTGTGTGTGTGTGTGTGTGTGTGTGTGTACCATGTGCATGTCTGGTGCTCGTAGGGGGTGAGAAGAAGAGGTCAGATCTGCTGGGACTGGAGTCACAGAGGGCTATGAGCCGCTATGTGGGTTCTAGGAACTGAACCTGGATCCTCCACAAGAGCTACAAATGCTTTTAATCACTGATCCATCTCTCCAGCCCTTGACCAAATATTTTATTTGACAAAAGGAAGTACCCGAAGACTATCAGATAGGCTACCTACCCCTTAGTACATTCTCTGTGACATGGAAGCACAGGAGGCCACCCCTTCTGCCCCCACAGGGTCTCAAGGGGGAAAGATCAGAAAGAGAAGAGACGCCGGGCGGTGGTGGCGCACGCCTTTGATCCCAGCACTTGGGAGGCAGAGGCAGGCGGATCTTTGTGAGTTTGAGGCCAGCCTGGTCTACGGAGCGAGATCCAGGAAAGGAGCAGAGCTACAACAGAGAAACCCAGTCTCGAAAAACCAAAAAAAAAAAAAAAAAAAAAAAAAGAAAAGAAAGAAAGAGAAGAGACGAGACAAAATTTGTCGTCTGACTTTCTTGTCATGTGAATGACAGTATAACCCTTTCAGACATAACTTTTCACTCTGCACCTCTTCAATATTCAGCATGCTACTACCCTGATTCTAATGAAATAAATATTCATGGGTGCCAACAGCCCCAGCCAAGCCAATACTGACAACCTGGCTGATGTAGAGTGGAACTGACTATATTAGCGTAGTGTATGCTCTAAGTAGTCAAACATCCCTTTCATGGCTAATCTTCAAAAAATGATATGACTTCGAGTGAGTACTGAAACTACTCTGGTTTTATTGTGTGACCTTAAAATAAAGACATCAGGAATTTTAAGATTAAGGGAGACTATCTCTAGAATGATTGTTGACCTTTACAACAATTTTCAAATTCTATAGCTGAGCACTCAAGGGCCTCAGAAATAACTACTCAAACTACAAAGCCTCAGCCTTATCCACTGGACACTTTTCATTCGGCAGTAGGTTTTTTGACAATTACAAGGGAGAGGCACGCTACTGTGGTATGTTCCTCAGGCTACTGGAGAAAATGAAATTTCATAGGAATTGCTTTTATAGCCACAGACTTTCAATTACAATGCCAGCAGTCCTCATGGGTAGCCCAGAAAAGAGCTCAACACCCCTCAGCATAGTTCCCATTCGGCAACTCCCAAGGACAGAATGCAATCCGGTCATTTGGACACCATGTGTAGAGTACTGGCAGCTGTCTCGGAGTTTTGTCTATACACAGTGGAGGCACAGTTTTGCCTCTGCCTAAGGACAGTGTCTTTGATTCAAGAAGGAATCGGAATCTGACTTGTCAGGAAGGCTGTGGAACTGGTTATACTCACAAGTGGCATGAGTTTCAGATGAGATGATGAAAAAATGATCCTAGTACTTTATTTCCCTAAGAAGCAATGCACAGATTCATTTCCAGGATGAAAGTCCATGTACCCCTGCCTTCATTGCCCCCATACAGTCACAGTCACCCAAGATGGCAAGCCCACGACACTTCATATGCCCATTTAAAAAGTCCCCAATCAAGATAAGAAAAAGCTGGCCTTGTGATCTTAATGAGATGGTTCTCAACTCACTTGGGGTCCTTGGGGAGGCATGGGTACCTAGCTCAACTCTCAGACACTAAGTGGGCCTGGCTTGGCCTGAGGAATTGTACAGCTGATAGCTTGGAGGGGATGCTGCTAGACCAGTGTTGACAGTCACTATTTCCTGTGCCTGAAAACCTCCAGGATTTTGGAATGTATCTTAAGAGTTGGTAGGGGTGTTGTTTCTTTCTTTTCCAAGTAACTGGAAAAGACACCTAGTATTCCTCAACTCATGTCTTTTACATAGATATGAAGTCGTGTTTATATCATATGGGGAGGTCCACCTGACACCATTTTAATCAGGGCAGATGGGGGGTAATGTAACCTCCCAGAGTGGCTGGAAAAGACACCCCATGTCCACAGCTAGGTTACACTTGTCAGGACTTAATAAAGAAAATTTTCTCGTCAAATCACGCTATGTCACGAAGAGTGAAGTAAGGCTAGAGGGCGTCCAAGATGCTCAAAGAGCTTTCCACACCTTGCTGAATATGTCGGCACTTCCACTGACGTAGCTTTTAACATCCTACAAATGGACAGCGGAGGAGGAGTTCGTGACTATGGAGTTAAATGACCAGGAACGTTGCTATTTCCTAAACCTAATAATAAATCAGGACAGACATAAAATTCATAATCACTAAGCTATCTTGTAATTTACTCTTCCGTCTTCACCAGAGATAATGATAATAGGTTAACCAAATGTTTCTTACAAAGTATTCATGACCTCTAAAATTAGGGAAATAAATGCTCCCAATTCAAAAGTCTGAAACAAAAATAAATATGCTCACTTACTAGATGACCACTAACTAAAAATTAAGTTTTACAAAAGGATATTAAGATTAAAGCAGCCTGTGACAAAATAACATTAAAGAAACACTTCAAAGAATGAAAGTCTCTGTTTTGATTTCTCTCTGTTCCCATTATACTGTGTAAATCTTTTTGAAGTCAAGAAAGATAAGTACTAAATTAATGTTTAAATAAGAATATTTGAGATAGCTAAAATGTCCAAATTAATGTGTTCATAAGGTCAGAATTTACCTCATGATAATAGTATATAGCCACTGAAATAATAAATATTAGCATGTAGCAAGATAGAAAAATCATTGTGGTGTCATATTAGCAAAGAATAATAAAATTTACATACACATGAAGCCACGGTTATGCCTAAAATACAGGAATGTGAAGCACACTGTATGTAATCTTAACTATCCAAAACTTGCAAAAAGCATATTATATTGAAAGGAAAGTATATTGCTCATATGAAAACTTTAAATTTAAGTGGGAGTTTTGCATTTTATTTAATAACATCAGATAAAAACGTTCGCACTAAAGCTACCATTCTGAATATTTAAGTGCTGTGTTTAACTGAACAAGTTTGGGTCTTTCCCCACCCAGAGCAAGAGAAATGCGGAACAACAAAAACTATAAAGAGAAGCTTTGATCTTCAAAATGATAAAATACAATTACATGGTCATCTTGACAATGGTCTAAGTACCTATGGAGAGTTTCACTTTTCGCTTGGCTTTAGATAAGCTACCCAGACCTATTTTAAGGGGGAAATCTCATCAGATGAAGCCATAGAAGGCTACCTATAAAATATGCATAGAATATGCAAAATAGCTGCAATTTTCCAACAGTCGGCATAGGGGGAAGATTTTTATGAAATAAGAGATTTTAAGAAATTGAACATATGGCCATTGTCCAGAGTGCATCCAATGCTTTCATTATCCCTTACAAATCCTATCTGGTATATTATTTTAAAAATGTATAAGGATGTGAAGTTTCTATGAACAGGAGAGATTTTTCTGAGTCCCAGCGACATTAACAGGAATGTACACAGTACCTTTGAGAAAGTGGCTTCCAAGAAGTGTGTGAATGGAACTTCATGAAGCTGGGTTGCTTTGTTCCTTGACATAAATAAAATCTGAAAACTTATTTTTTTTTCTGCTATAAGTGATACCAGGTTGAAAATTATTTCCTGGATAGAAGCAAAATAGAATTCTCAGAGTTAAGGGCACTCTGGTTAAATCACAAGACATGACCAAATTTAAGATTTAGGAGCTGTAATATACCTAGTTAGATGAAGGAATCACCATGATTAAAGTTGCATGTGTCGTGATTTAACTGAGCACCCAGCATCACAGGCCATGGGTCCTAAAATGATTCATCATATTTCAGGACACATATTTCACAATTAGATTCACATATAACAAACACCACGTATACACCCAGCTGGTGGATACATGCTCGTTGTGGTCTTTGGGAACTCTCCACTGCCTAGCACCATTTTAAATTAGTCACTGCATTCCTGAACTGAAGACTTAGATCATGGCATTAGCTGCAGCTTTTCTCTGGAAGAAGAGGATGACATGTACTGTGTTTAAAGTAACATGTTTCTAGAAGTGTTTTCCCTATATGCCACCTGTCACCTATATCAGTAAGTCTTGAAACTTGCAGAATTTGAACACTTGTGGTTGATACACAGTAAGTTTGCCTTTTGATGACTGTTCATGGAATCAAAATGTGCCATCTACCTGAAAGACCTAACTACCATTTCTGAAAGGCTAGCATTAAGGGAGCTGCAGAATCAATAGGGTTCACCAGACCTGACAGAGGGACACAAAGCCAGTGCCCTCTGCTTCCAACACACCAAATTCTCCAAGGATATTGGCACCCCAACACAGCTGCTCCAAAGCCACTGAGTGGACATAGTGGCAGCGTTCAACCACATTCCTGAGACTGACAGCTCAGCTGTTATTCCTTTCATTAAAAATACTAAGCCTTCTCTTATTTACCATCTGGATGGCTAAAAGTTCATGTTGTCAGCACATGTATAATAATTCTCATATTTTTTCTTTAATTCCCATAAACTTCTTGCCTCGTTCCCCAGAGGTAACATTTGTTTTCACCTTGGTAAAGTCATCATCTACACACTGTACTTGAGTCAATGACATCTGAAACATAGCCCAAGCCAGAGATGGCCATCCCATACTAGTACCCTCCTCTACCTGACTAGCTGTCTCTTGCACTGTGCCTAGGGGTGGGGGGCTTGGGACATGCAGGCATTGTCTCAGCTACTCTGCTTACACACTTGTTTCTTTTTCAGTATGCTGGACAAATTGTTTGAAATGCCCAGAGAGAAAACTCCAAGATGTGTTAGGATTACTTCTAAGAGGAGAACAAACTATTTCAAACAGCACCAGAACATCAGACAACATAGGAAGACACGATCGGTCACACCTCACCTTTGGACTGCTTTGAAATCCCAACTATGCGGGAGTGTTTCTGAACAGAAATAATGCCAGATGGAAAAACATCTTCAAGCAGAGGAGTGAAAGGTAGTATGAGAAATTTCTCACCCGTGCTGTGTGCTGATTTTATTGTAAAATAAGTTCCTCAGGATGATTCACTAATATAAATTTGATTTGTTACATTGTTTTACACTAGGTTTAACTCAATAAGTGAATCAGTCCAAAAAAAAATCACTTATCTCCTAGATCAAGCTAATTAGGCCCCAAAGAGGCTTAACCCCTTGGTTCTGTAGAGGGACTTTGCAGTATCTTGAATGTTAGGCAGAGTTCAACCCAGGACAAGAAATACAAATGCTAATCTATCTAAGAATTTTGAATTCTCCCTAGGGACACTTGTATCCTGTCTTATAGCAATGCCCTTGCAGTTTGTCTGTTTGAAGTTTTGGGTGCAACTGGGTTGGGAGGAGGAGGAAAGTGGAAACATCAACCCTACTTCTCACTGACATGCACTTAGAGGATAAAGACAGCAATTCTTTGGGTAAATGATGAAAAAGCAACAAAAAACAAATATTTGCATGTGATTGCAAATACACTGACTTATGGCTCATTTTAAAATAACCTGTGCTTCATTATGCTTTAAAAGAACTGTCCTTGAGATTTTCACTGTTAAAAGCTATTTGGGCCCTGGTCGGTTATTCACATAATGAAATACTATGGAAGGAGTTAGGGTGCAGATTAAAAAGCAACATGACCTGTTGTACACATTCAATTCTCTGAGAGTTAGTTGGTCAGTCTATCTATCTATCTACCTACCTACCTACCTATCTATCTATCTATCTATATATCTATCATCTACCTGTCTATCTATCTATCTGTCAATTTATCCATCCATCCAATGTTGTTTTAACCAAGTACTGTAATTAAATAATCTGTTGGACTGAACACTGGTAGATCTGAAGCTATCAAAATTCTTTAAAAATTCTTTAAAAATACTGCTCTCTCTTCTTCCAAGAGAGTCAAAATACGGTTTAACAACTCATACGTGCTCACTATGGGTTATGCATGTGGTTTCATATGCACCAAATGGAACATTATCTTTCCAGACATAAAGAACCACATTTTGCTTTCATAGCCAATAACATGCTAACTTGAAACACAGCAGGCAGAGCAGACACTCCAGTTGCTGCTGATCCTGGCCAATGAAACAAAGCCTTTCTGATTCCAGTAGCAATCATGAACTTGGAAATTCCTACATTTTAATGAAATGTCACTCAATCTGATTCACTAGAAGAGACCACAATGTATTAGTGTAAAACATGGGGGAGGAAGACTTAAAAGTGCATGTTTTTTTCATTTTCAAGAATGAAAAAGGTGTTGTTAATCTCTGCACCATGTCGAAGTCTTTCATCTTGTGTAATGTTAAATGATTTAACCACTTAGCAATTGATAAATATATTCTAAAACATTATGTATATTTAAGTTTTGCTCCTTTAATGAATTAAAAAAGATACACCTTTCAGAGCTCAGGTGAGCATAAGTAATATTGTACTTGGCACATATTTTGCTGGATGACTGGATGAATGGTATTCCAAGAGGAGCCTGAGCTGCAGTTGAAACTGTGAGTTATTCATCGTGGGCCTGCCTGATGGAGCCACCTTAGATCCAATCATATGACTGACTAGTCCAGCTCCTTTGGAATCATGAAGCTACTTAATAGAGTCCCAGAAGGAATAAAGCAATGTCCTAAGCAATTGCTTCCAAGTTCTTTCTGAATTTGCAGCGTTTCTTATGTCACCATCTTTTGTGTTAGGCCATCTGGCACAATGCCCTATGCAACAGACCAGAATCCAAAAATGCCAGCTGAAACTACCTACAGGGTATGACACCTCACCATACAAATCTCTACAGAAATGAGCATAACGGTTAGTTACCTAACCCCTAGTCGTCCTTTATACGGGTCCCTAGAAGGGGAGGGTCACCTACCCTCACTACGTTCCCTCCAGATCCTGACAGAGCTTTGCTCAAGTGAAGTTCCAGGAAGAGCCCTTGGAGAGACAAGGAAGTGGTCTTTCCAGGTAGAGAAGTCAAACCCAACAAGGACCCCAGCCCTTATCTTCCCCTCAGAATGAATGAACACTTGAATCCAAACACAAAGTCTCAGTTTTAAGCACTGAACTCTGCTAAGAGGCATAGTCAGATTTTCTACTTTAAAAGATCATTCTGGCAGAAATGGAGGAAATAGATTGGACATTCCAGATGAGAGGCTTTTACAAGACTCGGAGCTAGCACTTGAGAGCAATATATTGGTTGCCAAATGTATCCTGGATTAAAAATGAAAAACTAATATCTGAAGTCCATGTCCTGGCCCACCACTTCCTGATGTGTGATCACACAATAAAAATATCTCTTAATTTCTCTGAGTCCTGTAAAGCCTATTTTCTCATTCCGTTTCCTCGTGTGTGAATTCAAAGGAAGTGTGTTTATTTTACAGAGCATCAGCAGCTAGTAAATAATTCCCCCCTACATACATCACACACACACACACACACACACACACACACACACACACACACACACACACACACACACACACTGCCCAGCCCTACAGCTTACAGGCATCCAGAGAGGAGGTGGAAAGACTGTGAAATGAGACAGTATCAACCTCAACCTTCTTGAACTTGTCATGGAAAAGGGTATTCATATCAACATGGTCTGGCATGTACAAGCAGCTCCTTCCAAGTCATGAGCATCATCCCAGCAGCACAGTGTTATAACGCTGAACGTGGTACTTCCACATCTCAAGATGCTCAAGGAAGGAAACAAGTCGCATATACACCTGAATAACTGTTTACCTAACAAGTTGCCTGCCTACTTCCCAGAGCAGCACGTTCCATTAATTTGGAACTGTCCCCTCAACGTACCTGAGGGAACCAGGACACTTTCCATTCTCAGTAAAGGACTGGCCTTCAGGGAAGAGCAATCTGACACAAGGAAGTCATGTTGCAACCACCGTGAAAGAAAGGAAGAAACTTCAAAGCAAGAGATAAAAGCTGTCTGCCAGAGAAAGAGCCTAGAGCCTAGGAGAGGACCACATTCTAGCCCCAGCCGACTGTAACTTGGGATTCTCTGTTTCAGCACTGCCAATTTTCACCAAATGTTGCAATGTCCCTGCCAGCATTGGCTCTCATCTGCTTGACTGAATGAAGTGGCTAGGAGTGTGTGATAAGATAAGCCAAGAGCCACAGAAGGAGCGTTCTTCACATCCCTGACTCAGGGGCTTCCCATGTAATTCTCACACACAGCTGCAAAGGACAGTATAGCCTCCTGGAAGATTAGCAGACACGTACATGACCAGCTGCTGTCCGTGTCTGTGGGACAAGCCTGGTTATTTTACCCCAAGCATTTATCAGTCAGTATTTATTTTTGAACTCGACTTACACTTTTTTTTTTTAATTTTTAATTCTAGGGTTTATGGCTAGGAATAAAACCCAATCCCTGGCGCAGGTGTGTCCGACTTTGAAATAACACAACATGGCCATCTTCAAAGCTCATGCTCAAGTACTATTCGGTCAAGTCGCACAAGCAAATTGAAGAAGAAAACATAATGTTTTAAGTTAATTCATGATTTGGGGGCTGGGCTGTGGCATCCCATGGCTCTGTCTGGCCACACATGGTTGCACTGTATGAGCTACACATTGCAAGTATCTGCCTGGTACATGCTAATCACACATGTTCTCATGCTCTCCCACTGAACTACCCCCGAGGCCCTGTACTACTCTTGAATTTAGCAGTCAAGTGCTTAAGACATTGAGCATGGATAAGGGATAGCTCCATTTTCTCGGTGTCCCTACCCACTGCAGGGGGATAGCGCAAGAAAGTGACCCAAACAGCCGTCCACCCAAACACTGGCCACTCTTGTTTAGAACATTTGTCCCCATGTTTTGATATTCCCGGAGGTGTCAACACTAGTTAGGGGGCACAGTTTTATCTACTGAATCATTTCTGACGGTGTTTCGGGAGTTAAGGGGTGCTCTGTCCCTGTTCAGTAGGGCTTTTCCTCTATCTTGTTCTCCAGTAGGGTCATGGCATTGTATTACAGCGGACAGAGCTCCTGGAGCCAGTTCTGTGACTGTCATCCTACCTCCCTCAGCCTACCCAACAGCCTCTTTCCACACAACAGGAGAGCTTCATCTCATAGCCAGCCTGAGTCTCTGGGTCGCCTTGTCCCATCCCCCACAACACTTCTAACTTGTGCAATGACCACCATCAGCAGTCACCACTCTGAGCATGACACAGCTAAAATTTCTGACAGACAGACATGTCCAATCCATGGCCTGGGGACTACAAATGATCAGTGGTACTTATGAATTTGGTCATACACAAAATCATGAACTTATTTAAACCAATATAAAACTTTTTGTAATTTTTTTTTTGGTAACTCTGTTGTGCATTTCTCAAGGCTGAATTTTGTAAATAACAACCTCAAAGGAGCAGACATGCCTGGAACAATCAGAGAGCCAGGCACCATGCTTTATACATTAATATTGCTTAAATTAAATGTCAACCTCACAGGATCTGTATTTAGTAAATTCATACTATATGCCAGGTACTGTTTAACAGAAAAACACATTAAAATACATTAGTATTACATTAGTAAATACATTAGTTAGTTCATTCATTTTTGTAATACTGAAGACCTTGAAGACATGTTGGGCAATTTTTCTATGACCTCGGCCCTACAATGTTTTTAGAACTCTCCAGCTACCCTACAATTTAGATAGCATTATCACCTCTATTTTGTAAGTGAAAAAAAAAAAAACCCTCAGCCTGAATTAAATGAAGGGGAGGAATGACCAGGAAGGTACCATTTCCCTCGTTGCTGTGTGAGCATGAAGGGCACTGAATTGAGGAGTTGAGTGTTTACTATTGCCCGGGCCCACATGCCATGCTGTAGACATAGCAGGGGACAGACAAACCGGATTCTGGGAGTCCTGGAACAAACACATCAGCCTGGGGAAAGAAGAGAAAAGGAAGACAGACAGCAACAAGCAAGCCCATGAGTATGAAGGAAATGAGACAGATGAAGTAGGGCGAGATGTGTGCTGAAGAGGCTGGGACTGTGAGTGAGTAGAGTGATTGATATTTGGGTAGTGCAAAGGCAGGCCTGGAAGCTGGGGTGACATTTCAGCAAAAACCCTAGTAGTCTGATTATCAGAACAAACAGACAGAGCAAAAGTCTCCATGTCTGAGTCATAAAAGCAACACAGTGTTTTCTTAGATGCAGTGAGAAAATCCTGGAGGGTTTAAAACGTAAGAATGGCACCTGACTTAACTGTCACAATGATCCCTGAAGCCTGCATTCAGAGGTGAATTACACAGAAGACTAAAAGAAAGGCCTCGGGAGAGCCCTGCAGAGTCCAGTGAGAACCCAGGGTCATGGCAGTTGGACTCAGTTTAATTCTTGCTGTTTGATCCATCCATTCTTCCTAGATGTAGACATGTCACACTCATCCCAGGCCATTACAAGCACTCTACAGTTGTTGAACTGACACCCATCCCAGGCACTTACATTGTTGAATTCACACCCACCCCAGACACTTCTAGGCACCCTACAGTTGTTGGATAACTCATTCATAAAACGGTCTCTCTCTTTCTGACCAATCTGTTTGTTTTTTTTTTTAAGATAAGAAAAAAATCATACTAATAAGTCAGCAAACAGGATTAGAAAATGACAAAAAATTTTTTTCCTTCTGGTCACTATGACAGTGACCGTCAATCAAAGTCAGTCAGCTTCGTATTCATGCCATGAGAGATTTGGGGCTTTTCTGAAAGACCGTTTCATTGGCCTCCCAGTTAACCCACAATTCCAGAAGACCAGAGTTTTTCAGTACGTGATCCTAAAACAGAAGCCTCAAGGGCAACAAATGGAACTTCTGTGGTCAGACAGGTTTGAGAAAACAGGGCATGCCTCTTAGAACCTAGTAACCTGGACACTAAGCTTTGATGGTGTTAGTTCATCCAATATTTATATAAACCCCATGGCAGAGCTCTAGTCAGAACAAGCAGCCGGCGAACAGGTTTCAGAGCCCTAGGCCCTGAACGATGAGCCCCAACACGTCTCAAAATGTGTAATCATAAAACTCTTCACTTCTCCCAGTGACGTAAGTGACAGCTCGGGACACTGAGAGCCACAGGTGTTACCCTCTCCCATCCCTGTTAAGGCATCATCTCCCTCCCCCAAATCTCACGATACCTTTTAAGCTTCCTCTACACAAATCTAAAAATTCTCAGCCAGGATCCACACATGGGAGAGAATATGCAATGTTCATCTTTCAGGGGCTGCGTTACCTCACTTAGTATCTTCTCCAGTTCCATTCATTTTCCTGAAAATTTCTTAATTTCATTTTTCCTTACATATGCATAAAGTCCCATTGTGTATATGGACCACATTCTCATCAGTTATCTACTAGTTGACAACATCTAAGCTAACTCCACTCCTTGACCCTTGTGAGCAGAGCAGGAAGGAACATAAAGTTCAAATACCACTGTAGTAGGACAACACAGAATCCATATAAGAAATATGTCCAGATGCAGTACAGTGGGACCACAGGGCAGTTCTACGTTTGGCTTTCTGAGAAACCACCACACTGGTTTCCAGAGTGACTGCTTCAGTGTGCATTCCCAGCAACAGTCAACGAGGGGTCCCCTCTCTCCACAACCTCACCAGCACTAACGATCATTTGTTCTCTTCATGACAGCCATTCTGAGGTGAAGTGAAATATCAAAGTAGTTTTCATCTATATTTCTCTGATGGATAAAGATGTTGAACCCTTTTTAGAACATTTACTAGCCACTTGCAATTATCCTTTTAAGAACTCTTTGATCAGTTTCATAGCGCAAGTTTTGATTGGGTTGTTTGGGGTTTTTTCAGTATTTTGTGTTTTGATTTTTTTGTATACTCTAGGTATTAATCCGCTGTCAAATTTACAGTCGGCAAAGACTTTCTCCAATGTTGTCAGATAACTCTTCACTGGATTAACTGTTTTGGTGTACAGAAGCTTTTTAATGTCATTGGGTCCATTTGTCAACTGTCAGTCTTAATTTCTGACTAGAGTCCTATTCAGAAAGTTCTTACTTACGCTTGTGTTTTAAAGTGCCCTCCTCTTTTTTTTCTAGTAGTTTCAGAGTTTGAGGTTTTATGTTGAGGCCATTGACCCATTTAAAGTTGATCTTTGTTCAGCATGAGAGATATAGATCTACCTTAAATTTTTCTACATGTACACACCCCATTTTCACAGCACCGCTTTTTTGCAGGGTTATCTTTTCTCCAAAGAATATTTCTAGAATTATTGTCAAAAAATATCAGATGGCACAGTTGTATGAACTTACGTCTGGGACCTCTATAGTATTACCTACCAGTGGTGAAAATGCTTAAGTGGGAAGGGTGTGGGGATGTTGGGCAGAGGAGAGAATTGGGGTAGGTTAACCAACCTAAGAATCTATACAACGGCAATATGTGGGGGGCTAGTATTTTGTAATTTAATTTTTTTAAAGAGTCGTAATGGTGGTACCCTGAATAGGTAGGTGTACAATACTACTCCAAGAAGCTATGGGTTATGAAATGAAAATTCCAGGACCACTTATGAGATACCTCCTCATGAGTAGTTAGAGAGGTAATAGAGCCCCCAAAACTATCCATGCTATTGCCGTCATTCCTGGCTACTTGCCAAAACTAAGTTGTAGGACCCTATGCTAAAGACATCACACATTTTATTTACAGAGCGAAGAGAAATAAAGAGGGACCTGAACTAGAAGCTTCATCTCTGCTGGCTAGCTTTCAAAGTTCCATATATGGTGTGAAGCAGGCCCCTGGTCATCACCAGCAGTGTTGCCCAGTTTTGTGCCCTGGACGCTATAACACTGACCTGCGAGGCAAGATGTGCCCACCGAGGTAATATTGGCATGACTGTTGTCAGGGTAGCCAACTACTTTCTGCCTGGATTTGAGGCCCACACCACAGGAACTCATACCTGGTACTATAATCCTGGTCAAAAGCTCATGACTGGGATATTATAGGTTCTAAGGGGAACTATTACTGCTATTATGCTAAATGAACATATTATCACGCTTCCTTACAAGTTTTTTTGTTTGTATTTACAGATCAGTGTTGCTTTCCATTTCAGTCAGAGAAGTTTCTTTATGCAATGGGTGGTAGTTAATGCAGAAAGTCTTAACTAGTCAGAGTGCTGGGAATAAACACCTATTGAGTGTCCAGCCCTAAATGGAGCATCTATAGCATACCCTCCGAGTTTCAGAGACCATCTCAGAAGAGGGGGAAGAAAGTATCAGGAGCTAGAAGACGGAGAGGGGCCCTGTGAAACGCTGTCTTCTGGACATGACATTGACACTGTACTCATGACCTCACAGCAGCAGTGATGATAAGACCTGAACAAGATGGAGCTGGTTAACATTCTATCATTGGTGGTCAATGGGTTCATGAGGCCCTACCCATAGCTGAGGGGCTATTGGCAGTCCATGGTTCTTTAGGGAGCAAGAGTCATTTTCAACAGTGGTGTAAGTGGTGGTAAACTGCCCGTGCCCCAGTAAACAACCTTTCACCTCTGCTCATGTAAACAATCCTAATTAAACTCAGTGGACAACATATAAAAAAGATACAAGAGAGCAGGGGGAGGGGTTGTTGGAAAGGAAGGGAGCAACAGGCGTAGAAGACAAAGAAGAGAGGCAATGGGGTGGATACCATCAAAATACATTATATACACGTATGGAGTTGTCAGCAAGTTTTTCTTTTAATTTAAGGGAGATATTGAAAGTCTATACAAAGGAAAAACACTTCCAAACATTATAAATTTCAGAGTCCTTAACAATAGTTGCTTGGGAGGAACGGCCAATAGCTGACCCAAAGGGATCAATACTTAGCTACTAACTCCTGGGTCAGAACTGAGCTACACACACCTGGGTCAGTACTGGGCTACTAGGATCAGCACTAGGCTATGGACTCCACAGACAGAATTATATAAACACTGTTTCAAACTGATCCCCCCTCTATGGTTTAACTTTCCAGGAGGAAAAAAAAAATTTAGGCAAGTGAAGCCAGCTCTTATAGTTCTATTAAGGAATGAGATGAAAATGAAGTGCCAATAACTAAAGTGGAAATACACAAATAAGAAATGTAATCATACTTAGAGACTTTCACATTAAGTTTTCCAAAATTGTTCAACTCTTTTGGGGTGGCAGCCAGAAAAGAAACCTAGAAAGCAGGAACATCCAAGGTAAGAAAGAGGTAGGGATCAAGAAAAAGTCAGGCATGTCTTTCCTTTGACATCTGAAATAAACAAAAGCAAATGCTATTTAAGGCAAGCGCTGGGCGCACACAGTCTCCCATTACTGCAGGCTTTTGATGACTGCCGGGAAATGTATAGAGATCTCAGGAGGGGGAAGGGAGAATTGATTCTGATTCAGACCGGAGGATGATTTTTAAAAATGATACAAGGAAACAAAACTACCAATGGACTATTCAAACCTCACTTCAATTACATTTTGATTAAGAAAATACGTTCCACGTATATTAAAATTTACTAAGGGTTGGGACAGTGCGACTCACACTACAGACTCTCCAGTGTTTGCGTGGCCGGCATTCTTCCCCCCAAAAAGCAGCACTACATTTAAAATATACATTTCAGAACTACATCTGACCCGAAAAATCTAAGTAGGGCTACATTGGCTTGAGCATCCCAGTGTTACAATGGTCAAATCATATCTGAGATTCATCCCCTGCCATGTAACAGTATTGAATTCCCAATCATCCTGCCTCTCCCTACCAAAGGTTAGAATTATGGGTATATGCCACTGCACCAGGCTTGTATCCAATTTAACAAATGCTTGTAAGGACTGGGTCCCATCCTTTCAAACAAACAATATGTTATTAAAAAAAAAAAAACTGGTATACCAACACCCGTGTTTGGTTTGGTTTTGGTTTGCTTATTTGTTTGCAGTTCAGGCTATCAAGGTTAGTCTCTTGCACATGGTGGACAGATAGTATTCTACCACAGAGGTGCATCCTCAGCCCATATGTATGTGTATATGTATATACAGTATATGTTTGTGTGTGTAACTGAGACAAGATATACTGTCTAACTCGGGCTGGTCTTGAATCCACCACCCTCCTACCTCAGCCTCCTGGGTATTGAGATACAACCAGCTGTGTGTGGCTGGTGTAAAAATAGCATCAAACATTTCTAACTGAAGTCCAGGGAAGAGTTGGGTGAGGAGAGTGTAGTTAGGCAGGAACACCACTGATGAAAACGTCAATGTGGCTCTGAAGAGACGCAAGAGCCAAGGTGATGCTGCATTAAAAATTATTTCTTGCTAAATGGGTTTGAGGTTACTAATGAACAGTCCTAGGGAACTAGAGATCTCAGGAAAATACTGATTCACAAGAAAACATCTCCATGTTCTGGCAAGCCCTCTTTCCACACCCTTGTAATCTGATCTGTAATCCTCTCTCCTGGCTGAAAATGGGTGGCCAGAGCCCTGTGCCACAGCAGGGCTGCCTGGCAGGCAAGTGGCAGTACTGGCACCAGCCATGAAGGTTTTGCTGCTTAGCAGCTAGATAGACTTTGGGCATCAAGTCCGATGAGAGAAGCGCAGATGAGCCCAGTGTGAGCGAGTGCTTCGATTTAGTTTGAAAGGGGGGAGGGAGGAGAGGTGGGGCCTTAAAGGACAGAGCGCTCACACTCCAGACACTTTTGCAGAGTCTGAGTAGCCTTCGCAACACTTCTAGGGTGACAGACTTACCTAGCAAAGATCCCAAAGTCTGTGGTGTCATTGTGATGTTACATTGATTAAATTCCCCATTTTACTCAAAAATATCCTTTCTTCATTCAAGTCTTTCTTAGATAAGTCTACCTCTACAAGACCACTCGGCCTCAGGTACTGCTACAGCAGTGTGGTTTTTTTCTTTGCATAACCCTTGCTGTGGATGGTGAAAGTCCTTTTTGTCTAGTAGGATGCATGCTACTGATTTAAAATCAAAGGTGTTCCTGCAGTTTGTTGCACGTTCAGCCACTATTGGTAACGCATAAGCCACATGACTCAAGACCATCAAAACTAAAAGCCTAAACCAGAATGTCTCCCCTTTATAAACGGATCTGTATAATCCTCACTCAAGTAGCTACATGATTAAAAATAAATCACCAGCAGTCCCCAGCCTTGCTTTAAGGGCCGTGAAAGTAAGATGGCCCTTAACAGAACAGAACCACTGGAATTGATGCGGAATGGTAATTTCCAGCCACACCCTTCCCATTCCAAAGTGCTGGGCAGAAATAATACTGTGAGACTCATGAACATAATCCATAGATGAGGAGTAAGGGACAAAGTCACAGGGCTCATTATTAACGAGATCCAGACTTGCCCATTAGACCACCCGAGCAGGGCCCTTCCCCAAGGACTGCATTCCCTCTGCGATGTCAGAGCCAGCTGCAGGAAGCAAGCAGGTGCAGTCTGGGGAAGCAGAGAAAAGAGGCGAGACCATTCAATCTTGCACATAACTATAACTCATTTCCATTGTGTTTGGGTTTTAATAAAAAAAAAAAAAAAACACCAGCTTGTTAAAACTCTGCCTTCTTCCTCCTTTTCCTTACCTGCGGCCAAAACTGCTGACCGAAAGGATTTGACCACAAGAGAAAACAGATCGATGCATGTGGATCCAGAAGAGCTGAAAGCATTTTAAAAAATAATATGCACTTCAAGGATGCTGCTCCGGTCAAACTTCACATTATCAGCTGGGTTTTTCCTTCTCTGTCTACTGCACAGCAGGTAGCAGATATTAGTTGCCAACACAATAATATTCTCATTTATGAAAGATACAGAACATAAACTAGTCTGTTGTGAATTTTATAGTCAGGAACTCAGAAACTAATAAGTAGGAGACGCTAGACTATATCTCTAGATCCATATTTTGGATATAGGCAAGAGAAAAAAATGAGACTAAGGGTCCACTCTCTTAGAGCCCTTGATGGCCAGCTGCCCTGGTATAATCTCACATAATCTTTTCCGTTATTAAAGCTACAACTCAAAAGACAGCCTAAATGTCTGCTACATATTAGGACATTTAATGCCTAACAAGGACCACAAGTCCTTGAACTTGATGGTGCATGAAAGTATAGTTCTAAAAACACAACACTGTGATGATTATGAACAAGGCACCAGAGGAGGCTGTGGGGACCATGTAATGTGTTTTGTCTGGGAGTTTTAAAGAAAGAGAAAAGGAGGTTACCATTGCCATATTGTATCCAAGTTAACAATGAACAAAGCCATGGGATCTTCCAATGGATCTTATCAGGAGTGGGTGTGGGCCAGCACCAGGCTCAACTTTCAACAGCCCATGTTCCAAACTTTATTTATGCTCTGTAACTGTCATAAATGTTGACTGGAACTCTAGGTTGTCTGCCCATGAAACTGCATTGCTCTTGGGGAACAGGTCTTCAAACCAGCCAACACATTTCCTTAACATATAACAATGACTCACTTCAGTCTAGAATATTAAGAGCCATTATATGAGGGCACCATTCAAAGCCCTTGACATTCAGTGCCATCAAAACTTGAAGCATTCCTAGGAGCTTAATGCTGTTATCTGTGGTAATATATTGTGTACCCTAATAAACTTATCTGGGGATCAGAGGACAGAGCCAGACACTAGATTAGACACAGAGGCCAGGCAGTGGTGGCACACACCCTTAATCCTATTACTGGGGAGGCAGAGATCCGTCTGGATCTCTGTGAGTTCAAGGACATACTGGGAACAGAGTCAGGCAGTGGTGGCACACGCCTTTAATCCCAGCACTTAAGATGCCTTTGCTTGGAAAGTACACAAGCCTTTAATCCCAGGAAGTGACAGGGCTGGGTGGAGAATGGTATATAAGGCTGAGGAGACAGGAACTGAGCAGCAGTTCAACTGAGACCCTCAGAGGTGAGGACTCAGAGGCTTTCAGTCTGAGGATTCCTGGAAACAGGATCGGCTGAGGAGTTGGTGAGGTGAGGTTGGCTGTGGCTTGTTCTGTTTCTCTGATCTTTCAGCTTTCACCCCAATATCTGGCTCCGTTGTTTTTTTATTAATAAGACCATTTAGCAATTTGTGTTAGAGTTATTATCCATTCATTTTGCAGATAAAATATCCAAAGAGCAGAGATGTCCCGTAACTTGATTAAGGTCACACATCTGCATGAAAAAGCCAGATGTGTGGTCATACAAGCCAGTTTTTTAGCCTATGCAGAATAATTTCAAAGAAATCTGAAATTCTGATAAAAGTCAGAAACCATGTGCAATAATGACTCACATGTTTGATTTCCTGAATGTAGATCCAGCCCTAGGTTTGCCACTTTCTCTGTTGGAGGTCTTCATAATGAGCCCCAGTAATATACTGGCCCCTAATAGTGCCCTGATACATAAATTATCCCATATTCACCCATATTAGACCTCTCTTACCCCACTCATCTGAAGTGCATCCAGGTGATAGAAAGAAAATAACTCACATTGATATATGGACGAGTAGTCATTTCATCACTGCCCAAACATTTGCCCTGTTTTTCAAAGGTAAGAAAGGCAAAATGCAATTGTAACTGTCTCCCAGCAAGATCCCTCCTAGTCCTTTAAGCGTTTTGGATGTGTGAATCAATCGCTCATGCCTGGGAACTGGCTGCAGCTCTGACTCTGTTTTGGTGATTCAAAGAAGCTTGACTTCTCACGTGAACAAGATATCCTCCCCTTAATACAGACCAAGTCAAGATTCAGAAGATATCTGTCTAATTGACTTAGAAGACACCATGACCAATGGCTGTTGTAGACCTCTGTCCCCCATTCCCATTTGCCTCCATTCTCCATCAACAGAAATAATGCACCTGGCCTTCCATGGCTAAGTGCAGCCTTTTGGCACTGCCCCCTGAACCCAACAGTGCCTGATACAGTGAAGCGGCCCCAACCCAGAGGCAACCACTCCCTCTCTAATTTGTGGTGTACAGAAGTACAAGCACTGGACCCTTGATGTGAAATGGGGTCCTATGTCTTCCAAGTTTGTTATCTACTCCAGACTTCTCCATTCCCATTGGAGAGGAATGATGCTGGATTTGGATACGCCCCATTACACCGGGAAACCCGTTAGACACAGGGACTCCAGAAGAACAGAAGTAAAGAGGCGGCTTATCAGCCAGAGAAAAGAGCCTCGTCAGTAAAGGCAGGAGTGAGTTTCCGGGTCTCACAGGACAGCCATGTTGGAGGTGGGAGAAGACAGCAGTGATCTGCCTGATTTCACTGAGGTTCAGGCAAAAGTAGACCTGGGTCCCAAAAGAAGGTGCAAATCTGCTCCTCTGGAGAAAGGCAACTGGGGGGGGCTTTGGGTAATTCATGGGATATACATCCGCTCTACACATGGTAGATAGAGGAAGGCTAAGAGAGCTTGAGGATCTGGCTGCTGCAGGACTCACAGGATGCAGAGTAGTTCGCACCTGTGAACCAGGATGTAAACAGTGATGGATGGCACGCCTATACAACACTTTTGATCCAGGCACTTGGTGGGTGGGATTTGCATTTGCCAAGCAGTAGTGACAACAGGCTACTTGTAAATGCGCTGGTCAAGGAGCCAAGAGCCACCTGGATTGCCCACTTGATCTAGAACATGCACACAGCAGAGAAGTCTACAGGATCGGGGGGGAATGCTCAGTGTTAGCCAAGATGGAGACTTTCAAGTTTGAAACAACACAGGGTGGGGTGGGGGGGTCACCTCAGTTTGAGTCACGGAATCAATAACTTCCTAAGGGAAGTATCAGAAAAGTTCTTAACCCCCAGATGACTGATAGAATCACACTAGCCACTCACTAGTTAAACACACACATACACACACACACACACACACACACACACACACACACACACACGCTTAATTCTTTCTTATAAAATGTACTTAAGATTTGAAAATTCATATACAAGAGCATGCCACTGTGTCCATCCATAATAGAATCCTGCTTTCATGAAGGTCTGTTACCAAAGCAGAATTTTCAAGCCAGCAGGATATAACCGCAAAGTTTTACCATTCTACCACAAAGGGAAGGGAAGGAACTGGGTATCATGGAGGAGACACTGAAGACACCTTAAACTAGTAAACTGTGTACTATACTACACTTTGGTTCTAGAATGTTCCCCCAAAGGTCTAGATATTGAAGGTTGGTCCCCAGCCTGTGGAATAACTGGAGGTGGTGTAAGGATACGTAAGAGGTGGGGGCCTAGTTGGAGGAAGTTAGGTCACTGGGACCATGTCTTTGTGAGGGATACAGGAACCCTGCTCCTCCTTCTCCCTCTCTGTTTCCTAGCCACCATGAGGTGAGCATCATGTGACAGCTCATGCTTCCTGCTGCCACAGGAACAACTGAACAAGGACAGGAAACAGAAACCAAGTGAGTTTGTCATTCCGGGTGAGACAGGAAGCTAACTAACACAGTTGCAAAACTCTTTGAAAAAAAAATGTGTTATGGCTCTGAAATTGTAAAAATAATTTCTTAATAGCAAAGGACTAGAGGTGTGGCTCAGGGGTGGAGTGCATGTTCAGCGGGTGCAGATCTCAGCCTCACAAACATTGAGCACAAGGTTGAGCAAAACGTGTGGGTCCCCTTAATCACTGGACAGTTTAGGATGTCTGGAAGTGTTCAAAGCCCCGAGTCAGTGGCTCTCCCCATAGGCTGCTGTATGCTTGGATCTCCTCTATTTGATTGTGCCTTGTCATAATGGATTTAATGACCATGTGGACACTGAGAAACACCAATGCTGATAGTCAAATATTTCTTTTTTCAAAGCTTACATTTTTTTAAAATTTATCTGTGTGTACAGGGCCTACACCTGTGTGCCTGAGGAGGCTAGCAGAGGGTCTTGGGCCCCTTGTAGCTTGAGTTACTATAGTTGTAAGCCACCTGACATGGGAGCTGGCAACCAAACACCAATCCTCTAGAAGAGCAGTAAGTGTTCTGAATCACTGAGCAATCACTCCCACCCCCAAACCCCTCCAAAAAAAAATTCTTAAATTTTTTCCAACACATTTTAGCCTCCATCCAAATAGAACATTTTATTTTATTTGCATGATCCCACATCAATCTGCAAATCTTACAAAATTTAATGTTGCCTAATACATCACACACATAGTATCCTCATATTGTTGCTACTTGCTCTTTTTTCTAAGGTTTATTTTCTTCTTAATTATTTGTGTGTATGTGTGTGTGTGTGTGTGTGTGTGTGTGTGCAAGCAAATGAGTGTTGGTGCCCATGGAGTCCAGAAGAGGGTATTGGGTCTCCCTGAAGCTGTATTTACTGGTGGTTGTGAACTGCCCATGTGGGTGCTAGGAACCAAATTCTAGTTCCCTAAAAGATCAGCAAGTGCTCTTAACCACATAATTATCTCTTCAGCCTCTATTAATTACTCTTAAACATCTAGATATGCTTATGCTAAGTTCTCCTGAATATTTATGCAAAAATTTATAATAATATACACATTACCACTATGTACCTTCAAAGACCACAAATGAAAGATTCACACTAATAAAATAAAATAAAATAAAATCACATCAAGTAGACTGAACATACGGTCACGAAGACAAAAATAAACAGTAACGATCACAGAGAGAATATATTACTTAATAAGAGGATCAGTATCTAAAACACTACATTACTGTGTTGAGAAAACCCTGGTTATTTAAAAAACCCTGCCTGTCACAAACACACTAATCTTTGTGGCTTGACGATACAAAGGGGCTATGTTGCTTTGCTCTGAATCCTAGTCTTCCTGTGGCCTCCCCTGTGGCCCAGATCACTACCCGCTACTCTGGGAGTTCTGAGTAGGTGGGCCAGCTCTCCTGACTGGCTTCACAAATGCAATGCAGCATCTTCAGTTTATTAGGCATGGTACATGTGATTGTGCACACACTCACCCAGAAGGCAGTACTCCCAACTCTGGTTTACAGGAAGAGAGAGGAAGAAATCAGTAAAAACAACAAAAATGACCCTAGAATCATATAGAAAGGGCCACAGGCAGGGCATGATCACCTGGCAACATGTCCTCACCCAAAAGTGAAGTCCAAGGCAATATGCTAGTCTCAATCTATGACTAAACACACTTCCCGCAAAGCAAGGTACCTACACGGAATTCCAGCCTCCACATCTCCAGTGACAGTCACTCATGCTCATCTGAGTTGAAATATTTTGTTCTAGAATTAACTGTAAGTGTCCAAGCCAGTGGATCTCAACCTGTGGGTCTCGACCCATAAAAGTTGAATGACCCTTCCATAGCAGTAGCCTGAGACCATTGGAAAACATAGATACTTACATTAAGATTCATAGCAGTAGCAAAATTACAGTTATGAAGTAGCAATGAAGATAATTTTATGGCTGAGAGTCACCACAACATGAGGAACTGTATTAAAGGGTCACAGCATTACAAAGGTTGAAAATCACTGATCTAAGCTCTTTTATTTCTAGGGGTAATTAACAGTAATAAACAGGCTGAGAAGACGTGACCAAAATCAAAAGTATTTTAAATGCTTTTGATGAATCCTTCAGCAGCTAAAACTCCCTGCCCATGAGGGCTATGATAGCAGCAATCAGTAGACCAGTATGAATCACAAAAAAGACTACTAAAGATCAAATAAAAAAAATAGCTTCTTTTGCTATTTTTGGACTATGTACAGTGTGATTTCAAAATGATATCTAATAGTGAAAATCTACTATAAAAAGAAACATTAAAAACCATAGATACACACATATCAAAAGGAGCCCCAAATTCAATCCAGCTGTTAGTTTTTGTCGACTTGACACAAACCTAGACACACCTGGGGAAAGGAATTTGCCTCTATCAGACTGGCTTGTGGCCTTGTCTGTGACGCATTTTCTTAATGGCTAATTTATGCCTGTCTGTGAGGTATTTTTGTAATTGCTAATTAACATAGAAAGGTCTAGCCCACTGTGGGTGGTACCATCCCCAGAACAGGTGGGCCTGGGCTGTCTAAGAAAGGCAGCTAAGCAAGCCAGTGAGCACAAGACAGTAAGAATTGTTCCTCCATGGTCTCTGACTCAGTTCCTACTTCTAGGTTCTTGTTTTGGATTCTTGTCTTGACTTCTTTCTATGACAGGTTTTAACCTATAAGCCAAATAAACCCTTTCCTCCTCCAAGTTGCATTTGGTCATGGAGTTTATCACAGTACCAGAAACCAAAGTAGGCTACATCCTAATCCCTCCTAATCTTGGAATAACCTCAAGTCATCTACCTCAAGATAAGTGAGAAGGCTAAAGTCTAGCACAGTACTTCAGCACTTAGAATATGCAAGGCCCTGGAAACAGTCTTCAGTACCAGAAGGAAAATAAAAGGCTTAAGTTGGAAATTGGAATCATACTGAAAGAAAATAAGCATAAAATATATATGTAAAGGACTCATCAATGCTCAGCTATTACTGCAATTACTATAGACTGCATATTATAGAAGAGTTTTGTTGTTCTTTTTTATGTTATGCATATAAAAGAAATCAAGTGGCTGGCAAGTGGTCAGAGATTATTCTGGAAATATCTGACATGTCCGGCGACTATGGAGAGGGACACATCTATCAAGAGATGTTCATTGTGGATGGCAAACAGCATATTCTAGTGTAGTTTGGTTTATTTGCTAACACACAGCAACTGCGCACAAGAAACTTGTCATCACTTACCACTTTCCTTTTAATTCCTTCAATTTAAAAAAATAAAAACTGAAGCATTGGCCTAAACCAAAGGCAGTTCATTTTCAGTATCACTCATTAGTTGAAAAGAGCAGGGCAGTTTTACAGGAAAATGTCAACATCCTGTGAAAGAAAAAGGTTTAACGGAAATATATGTGAGTGTCTATAAAGGCTAGGCTTTGAAGGCTGCCTTGCTCAGATATAAAAATAGATGGAGAAAATGCAAAATCGATTCTAATGGCAAGCAGGTCACTGTGCTCTCCATGCCCAGGATATTGGGGAAATCTGAACATTTGATTTAGTGGCACCTTGGGAACAAGTAGACCTAAAAACCCTCAATAACCTTGAAAATTTCCTGTAGAAGGAAACCAAGTGTTAAAATAAGGTGATTTCGACCTAGTTTTCCTAAGAGGGTAGTGATTCAAGGTACCATGCATCTCAGGACCTGGGTCATCTTTCCTAAATAACAGCCAACGAGCAAGGGATCCATGGCGTGAGCCTCCCCAGAAGCTCTTCTCTCTCCATCCAGTGACTTCTCTTCCCTCTTCCAACACTAGACTTTGGGAGGCTGGCAGAAGTCACACACTATAGGCTGAGCTGAGGGCACCAATACCTAATACCAGACACACACACACACACACACACACACACACACACACACACACACACACAGAGAGAGAGAGAGAGAGAGAGAGAGAGATTAATTCAATCTCACACTCTCACACAACACATATCCACGTGTATTCACACACTAAGCATACGCTCTTACATACTCACATATCCACAATACATCAGCATGCTCCCACATCTCCTTAACTCACAGAGGTGTAGGAGTGCAGAGGAAAGAGTAGAACAGGGGAAGTGTCCCCCACAGTCTCCTGGGCTGACTCAGCTGTCCAGGAAACTTGCAAGGAAGCGGAATGGGGCCAGGGATCCTATTCCTGTGGCCCTGCAAGTCCAGCTCCTCCCAAGAAAGTCCCAACCTCAGAGCAGACTCCATCTGCATCCTGAGATGGAGCCAACCCCCTGGCTCAAGCTTGCACATATGGGCACTACAGGGAGGGGCTGTGGAAGCAATAGGCATGATGGAGCTGGGACCACAGCTTTGGAGCAGGGCCCTTGCTTTGCCCCAGGCCCGCTGGAGCCTCTGGTGGCTGAGTGCATCTGTCCCTCTAAAGGACTTCAGTAGTGCATCATCAGTGTCTAGAGGAAATGGTTCCACACGGCCGCTGTGACTTGGAGAAAGGGGAGCAGTGAGCGGAGTCCTACAGAAGGCCCAAGCCTCGATAAGATGACAGTCAGTTGAGGGACCATTCCCTGCTGTCACTTCACACAGTGGACCCAGAGGGCTGTAGGTGGCCACCTGTTTAATTCTTCCAACAGTCACTGCAAAACTGCTGCCCCAGGCAAGGGCTTAGACAACCCAGAGCAGTAGGTGAAGACAGAGATGGAGCTGGGGGTGTGCACTGGGGGAGGCGAAAAGGCTATGCACTGGGGGTGAGGGGGCTTCTGACCCAAGGACCCTCCCCTTAACAAACTAGAAGTGCTTGGTGAACTTGAGACCTAACTTACTTCCAATGAACAAACCCAACCGGCAAGGAGCTAGCTAGGTACATCAAGACAAGAGACAGAGACAGTGACACCGCCTGTGTGCCGTGCTCCTAAAGAAACCTTTTCAAAATTGCTTTCAAAACTAGGAGAGAGAGAAGTTCCCGTGGTCTTTCAGGAAGCCGCACTCCTCCGGCACACCGGAACAATGATGACTGCCCAAATGGCCCTGCTTGGAACCTGGAAACTCACAGTCCAGGTCAATGCCAGCCTGTCAGTCTTCTAGAAGGTTCCTTCTCTTCTAGAAGCACCTGGTGCTATGCCTTTCTGCTTACTCTTCCCCCAGAGCCCTGGTTTCTGGCACCTAAGTGTCCCTGAGGCTTCTGGCTAAAGCTGTTACTCCTGTAGACATCCAAACTCCAGAACTCCCTTTCAATGACCTGAACAGATAACATCAATGTAATTCCCAGTCCCCTAACTCTTGTCAAGATACAAAAACAAACCCAACAAACAAAAAGCAAGTTGCCTTTTGTGGGAAGGCAAGGATCTCTTTGTAAACACAGCTTGGTATTGTATTGTATTTTCTAGCTCTGGTGGGGGTAGAGAGAAAGCCCAGCTTTGGAATTCTGTCATATTTAGCACAGGATTGAATGTGACACTCAGTGCAAAAACCTGCAGACTCGTGCCCTCCTACAGTTGCAGTGATCTTCAGACCTGACACCTTCTCCTAACTCCCTAGAGGCACCTAGGAGGAGGAGGTGCTCCTTGGGAGAATCACTGAGGCTCCCCAAGGGACTTTCTTAGTCTGGTCTGTCCCAGTGAGTGACTTTAGATCCCATCTTCTAATCCTTTAAACGTCTGGAGAAAGCTGGCAAGGCAAGTGTGGGGTTTGGTCTGGTGGTACTCTACAGCCTCAGCATCCAGCCGCTTTCTTTGTAAATAGAGGCTGTTGCGGAGGTAGCACAGAGAATCATCAAGGCAGCTCCTCCTGCCTGGCGTCTCCTTTTCTTTTTACTGCTATTGGAATCGTTCACTTCTTCCTATTTGGTTGCTGGAGCATAGGCTGGAGGAGAGACATCCTGAGCTCCTTCTGGTTGCACAATGTGCTGAGCATCTGGGGACGCTCGGAGGGTGGGGATGCTGGTGCTAGAGCTGCTGGTGCTGGTGGTACTGGAGGTGCTGGAGGTGGGGGTAGTGTTCTAACAAAGTTCGATCGTTTGTCTACAATCACTTCCCAGCCCCACCATCATCCTTTATACACACGTCAGTACTCTTCTAAAAGAAGTCCACGAGAAACTAAATTCAACTGAACGGGTCTCCACCGAGTGCCAATCCTGGCTACCCCAACTGTCTAAAAAAAGACCCTGATCCTGCGCCCTAGATCGCCAAGTTAGAGCGCAGGGCTGTCACACTCCAGACAGCGCATATCTGAAGCCTCTGCCACACAGACTACGCAGCCGCCTCTCAGAACTGAACCCCAGAGCTCTGGACCCCCACCTTAGTCACCTCCGTGAGCACACCACACTCACCTACTGCCAGGCAGATGGGGAGCAGCAGCCTGAAGACCAGTCCGCACACCACTTCCGAAGCCATCGTGTCGTGGGTCCTTGCTAGTCCGAGCAGTGGGGTGAAGCTCGGGGGTCCCTAGAGTTGGGATGTCAGGCCCATGCCTGTCTAGGGCCTCGTGAGGCCGGCGGCTCGTAGCCACCCTGGCATCGCCTCGGCTGGCGCGGCGCTCTCTGCCCCGAGGGCGCACTCGACGGGCTGGACCCGCGGCTCACGGGGCTCTCGGCAGCCACCTAGCCAGGCGCCCGAGCCCCTGCGGCCCGCCCATGAAGTGTGCAATCCAGCCGCAGCTGCTTCAGGGGTCGCCTGGGAAGGAGCCAAGGGAGGGACACTCTGGGAGTGGTGAGGGATGGGGGCGGCGAGGAGAGGGGATGAAGGAAGCTAGCTGTCCTCTGCCTACTCAGGAGGCGGCGTTCAAGGATGGCCAGGAGTTTCTAGCCGAGTCTGTCCAAAGCCAGCGTGTCTGGGCGGCGCAGCCGGGTCTCCGATGTCCACACGAACCACGGAGCTCCCGGTGCGCTAAAGACGGCCTGGCGCTCTGGAAGCCGCGTCCTGCAGCCCGGGCCTCGGGGCGGATCGCTGAGCCGCTGCTCCGCTCAGCCTCAGCGCCCCCCAGCTTCAGGCCAGGGAGAGCCCGGAGCCAGCTGCGGGGCGCGCAGAACCATCCCCGACACGCCGGGGTCGCGCTGCCAGCCTGCGGGGATGCGAGTCCAATCCTCACCGCGAGGAACCGCACGAGCCTGGACAGGAACCAAGACCCAGTCACGCAGTGCGCGGGGCCACGACCGCGACTTCAGTGAGAAAAGAAAGCCCAGGAACCGTGCAGATACCCCGGCGTCCCCAACCCGCGGTGGAGCAGCCTCTCCGGAGCCACGCAGCCCCGGCTCCCCGGAGGGCGCGCGCTTCTCCTCCTTCAATGAAACTTTGCAAACGCTCACTCCCGGACCGGCATGTCCCTGGGCCAATGGGAAGGCAGCTCCGAGCGGCGCCGAGCCCGCCCCTGCGTGCCTGGAGAAGTAGGCGCAGCTCGCCGGCATGGGGCGCGTCCCCGCAGCACCCGCCTGCGCTCAGCAGGGGGCCCCGCCGGGTGGGCTGTGTGGTCTTGGCTCGCACTGGACTAACGCTGGACGCCACTGCAGCTGTTGGCCTCGCAGACCAGCAGCTCTTCACACAGTCGCTGCATATGCGTCTTGCCATCCCATCCTCGCGCAGTGGCCATGAGCCTAATACTTAACACCTAAGGGAAAATGTACAAACCTGGCAGAATAGCTAAGAGCTTGGATGCCTTGGCGGGTATATCACCTCTGCTATGTTTACACTACTCGCTGGTGTTGACCTAGAACCCAGATTCATCCAGAACCTTGCCCACGTCTAACCTAATGAGAAGTTGACACTCGGAACAGGTTCTGGGTGATCTTGGGTCTTTTTTCAGAGTGAGCGTGGAGATTCAGATTTTCACCTATGTTGGGTACTTCAGGGAACTATGGTTTTATCTTGACTTTGTTTCTTGCTTATTGGTATTCTCAAGAGAATACCATTCATAGGATGGAGCTCGGAATGTTCTAATAGCTCCACCTCCTTGCTTTATAAACAAGACCTAGTCAAATCTGGTTCTAGATGGGAGATTTCTGTGTGACCTAGTCTCTGGTTTCACATTTAAGAATGGAGTCTTTGCTGCGTGCGCTGGAGAGCTCTCAGGACCAGGAGAGAGGTGATCATGGACACAAAGATATTGATTGAGGACTACTCAGGACTGTCAGATTCCAGTGGTAGGAAGCATTTGACTTCCTCTCCCCAGCAGTACTCATGGCCTGTGGTGGTTGTAAAGGTTGCAAGGGTCGACCAATGGGGTGGATCAACCGGAAGCCGGCAGTTCTAGGTTCTTAAATAACACCCTGTCACTTCAACCGTATAAACGGCTCTGTCTCTTTGGAGACACAGCAAGGTTCCAACTTGAGTTCAGGTGCCTTCATCAACTCCCTAATACAGAGAAATTTAAAAACAGTGGAAAACCTGAGAAGATGCCTGGTAACTTAGACCATCTGGATGAGCTGGCATCATAAGGAAACATGACATACAGGCAAGAGCCCAAATGTAAGGCCTGAGAAAAGGAAAAGCCGCTTCACTACCAAGAAATGCTCTGCGCATTGTGCTGTGATATACTGTGTTCTTAGGTCCTAACTAAGAAAGGAAGAAAGAAGCATCCCTAGTTTTAAATAACTTTGTGTCAAGGTAGGCATCTTGTTTTCTCTGAATATTTTCCTTGTTCCTTATGGCTTTACCTTACCAACCACTGTCTACATTTGTACCAACCACTGCCTACATTTCCTCGAAATCACTACTTTGAGATGCCTACAGAGACTCAGCAGGGCCGGCATAGGTCTTACCAAATACACTTCCTGCTTTCTCTGCCACACTGACTACCAATTAGACTTCCCACTTCTGCCCTGAAGTGCAAGTTCCAGGGCTCTAGACAAGGTCTGATAGAGGTAGTCCATCCTGGCTACAGTTGGAACTGCCTGGAGAGCTTTGTGAAAATCCTAATAGGCGTCTCCACACTCCCAGAAACCCTGACTTAATTAGTCTGGTATGGGTCCATACTACATATAGTTTTAAAGCTCTCAGGTGCTTAGGTATACAGTCAAGTTAGAGAGCCATTCACTGACTTCATTTATATATCAGAACCCAGAAAGCATGCATCCAAGGGGATATTGCACACCATCATCACCAAACCAGATCTGCCGTCTGGGGCTGAATTGCCACATAGATGGGCTGGTACATAAATATCAATAGCCAGTGAAACTATTTTTACAAGTGCCCTTTCACTCATCATCTCCCAGACCTTAGGGAGTAGGATCTGTTGTCTAGACCAGATTATTTTTCAAGGACTTAGGATTCCTTCTTCAAGATCTCACTTGCCCAGTGGCTTTTGTCCCCTGTGCCCCTGGATTTCCACACTGAGAAGATTAACCTTACACAGCACTCCCAGTCATATAGTTATGCTCCTCAGCTGCAAGTTTAGCACAAAGAAGGGAGGAAGCTCATGTCTGGACCTTGACTGGTGCATGCTGCCTTCATCTGATTATTACTGATGATTTTGGATTTTGACTGTTTCATTTAGGGAAAAAAAGTAAAATAGTAAAACCTACCTAATAGAGAGTGCTACCTGCATAAAGAAAATGTGTACACAGTGCTTAAAGAAAATAGGATTCGTAGCCTCTCTCTCTCTTTGTGTGTGTGTGTGTGTGTGTGTGTGTGTGTGTGTGTGTGTGTGTAAAGATTTATTTTTATTTCTTATTTTAGGTATATGAGTATTTTGCTGTATGTATGTATAAGCACCATGTGCATGCCTGGTGCCCTAGAAGGCTAGAAGATGGCACCACACCCCTTGGAACGAATGTTATGAGAGGTTGTAAGCTGTTATGTGTGTGCTGGAAACCAAACCTGGGTCTTCTGAAAAAGTAGCAAGTGCTCCTAACTGCTGAGCCATCTCTTCAGCTACATTACATATTTTTTTTAATCTGGTTTAGTGCTGCAATTGATTGACAATGTCATTCAGAAAAACACTATTTTGGGGATCCACAGTCAGTCAGTTTCCAGGACATCATATCTGCTTCTCCCACTGTCCACTAGGAAGAAGGGATTCAGTTGCTCTGGCAGGAGGGTAGGTTTAATATCTGAAGCACTCCCACAGACACAAAGCTCAGCATGACCTACCCACTCCCTCCTCTGCCCCTGACTGGAGCATCTTCAATTGTCTGTCTCTTCAGACTCCAGAAGGTCTCTTCCTTTCTGATGTCAAACGCTCTTTCAGCACTTTCCCAAATCACCTCTCATGGACTAGCAAATATTCAAGAGAGCTAAAGGCAAGCCTTCCAGAAGCCCCACTCCAGCACGTGCACACTATAAAATGTCTGTTAGTCATCAGCACCCACCTCTGAATTGTCATGAGCTTCTCTTTCACAGGATATGCGGGTAACAACATGGGATATACTACTTGACACATACATATATATGTTGTGTGTGTTTTATATGTGTGTATCTATATGTTAGTCTATATGTATATATCTATATGTGTTAGCATCTGTAAAGAGAAAAGTAATCTCCATCCCCAATGTTAATTTCCTCTATCAACCCAACGGACACTGCTCTCTTTCAGCCCCACACCCCTCAGGTGTTCTGTGAGCATCTTTAAAGGGTCGCCAGGGCAGCTATTGTCCACAAGCTAACTTTACAGAGTGGTGTCTCTACAGGGGAAAATGAAAGTTGTCAACCTGGCATTTTCTTCCTCCAGTGAATCTTGCCAAAAATCCATTGGCGCCACCCGGCCTGTGGAGAATGTGGCGCCCCTTGCCAAGGGAAAGTGGATGCCTTCTCACGCTGATGATGTGTTTTCCTTACTGTGTACTGGTGTTGTGTTTTAAAGCATACATTGCTGTGTTTTCATAATAATTGTCATTGTTTCTTTAAGGGAAAGTACCCATCTGTAAATTAATTCTGTTAAGGGCCACACAGGATTTGGCTTTTATACTTAAGAAAACATGGGGACGGGATCAAAGCACTTATAGCTAAAAAACACCAGTTGCATTTTTAAATTTTATTTTAAAGAGAATCGTGTCTGCACTGAATAGATATGAGCTTCTTGCTTGTCATTATTTTTAAATAATGCAATATAATATGTATGATTTGTAGCATTTTAGATATGAGAAGTAATTTTGAAATTAAGGCAAGAAAATGTGAATAGGTCACATGCAAGTACTGTGCTTTTTTCTATAAAGTGTTTGGAGGCCCTCAGATTTTGGTATGCATGGGTGGTGCTTAGAGCCAGCCCTCTGTAACTACCAAGAGGTCACTCAGGATTATGAGGCTACAATTTTTTAAGACTAACAATTTAAGATTTACAGCTGCAGTATTTTCCAGGCCCTCAAAGTTTAAAGACCCAGACAGTCTCTAATGATTTGTAGCAGATGTACTTTTGTTCTTTTTCTGCTAAGAAGTCACCCCAGAAAGTCTCCACGGAATAATCAGCAATGAAATCCACTCTCTCTGACATCTGTTCAAACTTTCTGTTGGGTCTGAAGAAAATTCACATCATGGCCTTTATTATAATGTATGATATAATACGGATCCCAAATCGGAAGGTGATTGCTGATTTGGTGTCTGTGCCTCAAGAACTTTCAAAAGCCAGCCACCCAACAGGTGTGTACGTTATCTTTCCAACTATCTAGTAGACCTCAAGGCAATGGCCCCATATTTCATCTGTAAAGTGGACTACAAAACAAATACTGCTTTCAAATGAATTGTATTTTACTAGCATCCTCCCATCACACACACACACACACACACACACACACACACACACACACACACACACACAAATGCATGCACACGCAAAGGTGAGATTTCATATGAAAATGTACATTTGTTTTGCTGTAAAATAAACACATAGGGGAAAAAGATCATGAATTTGTGGGGGAGGTACAGTGTAAAGTTGGTGACTAGCCTTGGGCACCACAGGCACCCAGGTGGCCTACGCTAAAATATGAAAACCACCATTCATTATTGATGGCCTGCATCATGAGTAGATTTTATCTGGGGGTTGCCTGGCTATACTCTGTGTCTTTGCTCCTGAAGCCTTTGAAGAGGCTGTCAGTTATTACATCATTTTTGTCCTGAAGAGCTTAGCAAACTCTGAGAATATTTCATAAGAAGGTGCTGGAATTTGGGAAATAATTTATCAGTGAAATGTAATAATTTCATATTTTTCATTTTCTATACAACCACGGAAACAGGAAAGTCCTACATGCCCTTATCCTATTACATTAGTCCTAGTAATGGTTAATAAATACATGCTTCAGAGTAATTAGGATTCCAGATATATCAATTTGAAAATCCATCTGGACCCCTTTAACAGTCACAGAAGTGTTAATATTCCTAGTAAATGCAAGATCTTTACATTCATTGATCCTCTTAAAAGATTTCAGCTATATGTCAGCATAAGAGCATCTACAAGGCCAGGAATGCCTTACTCCTGGTTAATAACTACACTAACATTAGCCTGTGACTAGGACTAGCGAGAGCCCTCAGGAACTGTGGAGTTGGCCAGTTAGAAGCTTCTTTTACTTCCCTACAGTGCCACCTTTTGGCTGAAATATTTTCAAATTCTCCCACCTTTAGGGAAAGTCTGCAACTAGATACACTCAGTGAGCATTCACGGAAGCCAAAAAAATGGGCGGATGGACTCTGGAATATAGCAGTGGGCAGAACCAATGCGGCCCTGCCTTCTTAAAGTGGCCATTCATTAAGGACAGACAGGCATCTACCAGTAAGTGTAAATAATTAAGTAAGTAAACCCTGTATGCAAAAAGTATTAGGCATTAAGGGAAAGCGTAACCAACCAGGGGGGGGACTGGAGGAGTCCAGTCTCTGGAGAAGGTGATGTTTCTTGCATCTTGCAGAGCAACTATGACATTATCAGAGTGTTGCTCCATGAGCACCCACACTGTGTCCTGTTCCTCATCGTCTCCCAGGGACTTACAAGAGGATAGGGTCTAGAGTAGACACTGAATATTTGTTAAATAGGTAAAGAGTTTGTCTAGATGAGGAGACAAAGAACATCATTCCACAAAGAAGGAACAGACAACACCCCAGAGGCCACAGAGGCTCCACTCTGTCACCTACAGACTCTATGCAGCTTAATGTGTCAGGACATACTGTTTCCAAGCCACAGGTTATTTTCTTTACTCTTAAGTTGTAGCGGTAGTGGGCACAAATTAAATGCAAGCAGGGTACTTGACACAGGCAGACCTGTCCTGGTGATAATGGCAGACACGACTGGAAGTCTCCACTTCGATTCTTACTCCCCAGTCTTTGTAGTGGAGAGAGAGAGAGAGAGAGAGAGAGAGAGAGAGAGAGAGAGAGAGAGAGAGAGAGAGAGAGAGAGAGAGAGATCATAGTTCATACAAGGAACACTGAGAGACCTGTACCCCTTCGTTTCTGGCAACCTCTTGTTGACAAGACTCTAAATAGATCATTCGACTTTTCAGACTTATGTATGTTTCCTCCCACTACCTAGCTATCTGTAAGAACTTTGTATCTCTGAGCATAGCCAGCAAGCCACATGTCCTCTGGCCTATAGCAACGCCACATCCAGTGAGTGTTCCTTCATAGGTATGAAGACATTCATGTTGCCCTCTTCCTCTCGGGGTTGGGAGGCTTAAAGGATCATGAGAGTAAAGTTTGGCCATCCTGGGCAAACAGACAAAGCTGGGTGTTGATGGACATTGAGAAGGGAAGATCCAATATGGCTTCTCCATAGTCAGCGTCAGACTTTCCTCAGCTTGTACACTGATAGGACAGGCATTGGTTTCTCCAAGATTCATTTCACCCTCCCACAAGAAGTGCTTTTCTTATTTCTATTGGGATGTGGGCAACTGGCCTGTCACTAAAGTAAACATAAACACCAGTCTTCTTTCCCCGAGTTTATGGTAAAATCTCCCAGATCAGAATCCCGTGTTAGGCAAAGGTCTCATGCCCCTCCTTGTTCAGCAGGAAAGGGTCTCATGCCCCACTTCCCTCAGCAGGCAATAGTCCCTGTACCCTGTCTTCCTTGCATTATTGCCATCAGCAGCTCCAAGGACCATTTACCCACTTCCAGTGTGAGACAAATTGCTTTTACTTATATCCTACTAACAGAGTTGGAAAACCTAAGCATGTAAAACTACAATGTGCTACAGCATCAAAACTAATGATCCATCTGGGACATAAAACACAGCTCTTGTCTCAAAGGGCTTCAAGGAAAGTTTATCTTTGAACCAAAGACAATGACTGTGACCTGGACACATGGATTCAGGTTCCTGCAAATAATATCATCCAACAAAGAGGTGGTCCCATGCGGTTTTTACAGAAGCCAAAAGAAGTCATAAATCAAGGCATTTTCCAAATGCACCGGGAGTATCAGATGGGCAGGTTACAGCAGAGCACTGGAAGGTTTAGGCCTTTGATAACCTTTCTCACTTGCAGGCTGGTGAAAACTAGTGGTCTGCTAAGAATGCATCTCAAAGATTCTACTCAGGGTCAAAAAGACATTAGATCAGGCACAGGGGTGAGCAATGAGTCACTATTTGGGGTACTAAAGAGACCCTTTGTAAGGATTCTGTCCTTATTACATCATCAGCCTGTGACAGAGTCCCAGCCTAAAAAGCAGACGTGCCCTCCCATGTGCCCTCTCTCTCTGTACTTCCCTTCTGCACGGTCTCTCTGTCTCTCTCTGTCTCTCTGTCTCTCTGTCTCTCTGTCTCTCTCTCTCTCTCTCTCTCTCTCTCTCTCTCTCTCTCTCTCTCTCTCTCTCTCTCTCTCTCTCTCCTTCCTCCTAATAAAGCTCTAAAAAGGTAACCATGGTTCATGATTCTTCCGCCACCGGCAGCCAACCATCAGTGCCGCCATATACCTGCGGTATTCAACACCGACCAAACCTCGGCCGCTATGATAGCCGTTGCCAGCCGTGAGCACCGCCGCTATGCCCCTTCAGCCTTGGCTCTGCAACATTCCGACTGTCTCCACCACGGAGTTTTAATCAGTCTCTATCAACCTGAAGAATCTTCAGTGTAAGAGCAGTATTAACTTCATTAACTCCAGTCTATGGTCTTTGCTGAATCTTGAGTTTCTAATGTTACATGTCCCCAAAACACTGACCATGTTAGAGTCACTATAAGATATTTGTTATCCTATCTGAATTGAGTCCAGGAGGTTACATAATTTGTAGTCCCTACTGTAAAATAAAATGTGGGCCCTTTGTTCAAATAGAAGGAATGAAAGTGTAGCTAGGAGTCCTGAAATAGAAGCCATCTCTCTTTTTCCCCACAGATTTCCCATAGCGTCTCTCCTTTCTCACTCTTTTGCTCTTTCTCTTTCTCTAACTCTCTGTCCATCTAAAATTGTCGTATCATTTTGATTAGCCACTTCATATTTTTCTAAGTACTTAAATTTAGCATGAGTTTCACCATGTACTTTGGTAGTCCAAAATGCCAACTTCAAATACAAATATAAAATAGCTTGACTCATATGAAATGACTTAGCCAATGCTCTACTGCTGTGAAGAGACACCATGACTGTAGAAACTCTTACAAAGGAAAGCATATAATTGGGGCTGGCTTACAGTTTCAGAGGTCTAGGCCATTATCATCATGGCAGGAAACATGGTGGTATGCAGACAGACATGGTACTGGAGAAGGAGCTGAGAGTTCTGCATATGGATATGCAGGCAGCAAAAAGAGAGAGCCACTGAGCCTGGCTTAGGCTTTTAAAACTCCAAAGCCCCCCCCCCCAACATACTTCCTCCAACACGGTCACAATTCTTAATCTTTTCAAATAATGCCACTCCCTAAGCACTTTGAATTTATGGGACTCAAAGCACCACATTTTACTCCCTGACTCCCATATGCTTGTAGCCATATCAAAATGCAAAAATGTATTTAGTCCATCTTCCAAAGTCCCCATATTCTATCACAGTCTCAACACTGTTTAAAAGTCCAAAATCCAAAGCTTTTTCTTGAGACACATGTAATCTCTTAATTGTAACTTCCTGTAAAATCAAAATAAAGAAGTAGATCACATACTTCCAAACATAAAATGGCACAGGATATACATTATGATTCCCATCCCAAAAAAGGAAAAGGAACATAGTGAGAAAATACTGGACCAAATCAAGACCAAAAACCAGCAGGGAAAACTCCAAACTCTGCATCTCCATGTCTGATGTCAAAGTACTCTTCAGATCTCCAAGTCCTTTCTTCCAGCTTTGTTGACTGTAGCACACTTCTCTTTCTTGGGCTGCTTGCACACTCTGTTAGCAGCCTTTGGCAGGTATTCCATGACTCTGGCATCTCTAACATCTTTGGGGTGCCAATGAAATCCAGGCTTGACCTTTACAGCTTCACACAATGACCTCTCTAGGCCTCCATTCAGGGATACCTCTGACATATGCCTGGCCTCAGTGGCCTTCCTTAGCCATGGAGGAAGCTTCCATAACCCCTTTCTTCTATCCTTGATTCTAAAGCCAGAACCATGTGGCCAAAGCTGACAAGTTCTGTTGCTTGTTGGGACTGAAACATGGCCCCCTCATTCAGTTACATCTTCACCAGCTTTCTGTTTCCATGGTTTCCTTCACTGCCTAAGCTTGGCTTTCTTGGAACTCACTCTATGGACCAGGCTGGCCTCGAACTCAAGGATCCACCTACCTCTGCCTCCTGAGTACTAGGATTAAAGGCATTCACCACCACATCCAGCCCTAAGCTTTTCTTTATTTCCTTTTCACAAGTTGGAAGTTTTGCTAGGTGGGGTTTTGCCCTAAGGTCACCACTCCTTTATTCCAATTAGCATCAGGTTTTTCTTTAAACTTTTTATCTCCTTGAGCCCTGGTTTTAGCTTCATTACACTTCCTGGTGCTCCTTTTCTCTTCAAACTATATATTTTGTATTTTTCCTTGCTCAGTTTGCTCCTTTTCATTATAGATCTACATAATGAGTGACCACTAAAAACCATGCAACATATTCAATACTAGGCTGTCTCGAAATCTTTTCTGTCAATACCATTAATCTACAACTCTTCTATTTAGTCTCAGACAAATTTTGGGGGACAAAGGTAGAAAGCAGTCACATTTTTGGCCAAAATATCACAAGAACAGTCTCTAGGCCATTTGCTATTTATTATTACCCTCTGAAACTTTGTGATCTGGGCCCCCACATTCCACACTGTCCTCAGCACCACTGTCTTCTACTCAGACAGCCCATTAAGCCCCATGCAAAATATTCAACTGGATTCCTAATCCAAAGTCCCACAGTCCACATTTTGCCAAGAAGCAGTATGGTCAAATCTGTCACAGCCATAACTTGCTCTCTGGTACCAACTTCTGTCTTAGTCAGTGTCCTATTGCTGTGAAGAGACACCATGACCATGGCAACTCTTATACAGGAAAGCATTAATTAGGATCTTGCTTACAATTTCGGAGCTTTTAGTCCATTATCAGCATGGCAGGAAGCATGGTGGTGTGCAGGCAGACATGGTACCGGAGAAAAAGCTGAGAGTTCTACATCTGGATTTACAGGCAGCAAAGAAAGAGAGCCACTGAAGCTGACTTGGGCTTTTGAAACCCCCAAAGCCCACCCCCAGTGACACACTTCCTCCAACAAGGCCATAATTCCTAATCCTTTCAAACAGTGCTGCTCCCTAAGCATTTAAATTTGTGAACTAAGGGGGTCATTCTTATTCACGCCAGAGCATAAAGAAATCAGTGTATACTGTGTAGCTGGTACGTACACACATGTATATTTTGTTCTCAACAATAACCAGTGTGTTAACTGAAATATCTCGTTCGCTTCCTGATAGGGTCATACTCTGTGACTTTTCCAACCTCAGTTACTGATACATAAGAAAGGGCTGAAAGAAAGTAGGACTAGTGCCTGTTGTTGCCCCCTCTTTCTTTGCTTGTGACATCAGTAGCTAGCTAAGGAGGTCAGCAGTAGGTGAGAGGCATTGGTTCTTCGGAGGAACACCCCCGACTCCTGGTCTGTATTTGAGGGGATTCTGGTTCAAAGGGAAAATACAAAATATCCAGAGAACTTGAACATCTGGTTATTTTGGTGCCCACAGTGGTTGCACTGAAATCTAATAATCCCATCTTTGTAAATCACACAGATCTGGAATCATTTCGTGCCTCTACTCCAACATATGAATAATTGTCAAGTTATAGGTCATTTACAGAGGTTCTATAATTTATCTGAATTTGATAATAATTATGCACATATGTTTTAACTACATGTGCATAAAAGTATCTTACCTAATAAATGAAGCCACACTACAACTTAGCATGAGGGCCATCACTGATGAGCTATATTTCAATCACTTCATGAATTTGTTTTGTTTTGTTTGCTTTTCGAGACAGGGTTTCTCTGTAGTTTTGGTGCCTGTCCTGGATCTTGCTCTGTAGCCCAGGCTGGCCTCGAACTCACAGAGATCTGCCTGGTTCTGCCTCCAGAGTGCTGGGATTAAAAGGTGTGCACCATGGCATCCCGGTCTTTGTGAATTTTTTATTCATTGTTGTGTGATCTGGTGAAATAATTATCATTATGGAAACCTTTCTACAGTGGCTTAACTAAACAGCCATGCATTTTCCTCACACTGAGGGTCCAGGATGGGCATCCAGGTTGGTACAGCAACACTCTAACATCCCCAGCCAGCACCTCAGTCTACAGTTCTGTAGCTACTAACTCAACCAACCACACTTGAAAAAGAAATTGCCTGGGAGCTGAACATATCTTAACCTTCTAGTGGCCATCACTGTCTAAACATCACAGTATAACAACTGTTTGCACAGAGCATTCACTGATGTGCATAGTAGAAGTAGCAGAGAGATGATATGGACTTCATGGTAGTCCCATCTCAGTGACATTCAATCATTTTGCCTTTTCATATGAGGTACCCAAGCCTTTGTGGATTTTGGTACTCACAGGGCTGCAGGAGGGCTGAGATCAATCCTCAGGGATGTTGAAGGATAACTGTATTCATTATGAGCCACTAAATTCTTCACTGTGACTTGAATGTGTCCAAGGTATCAGCTCTGTCTTTGATCCTACATTTTTGAACACAGTGACAGGGGAGCTCTAGGTGCATTCTGGGAAAAGAAGCCTTGGGCTATTAGGCTGTCATTCTTTCCCTTCAGATTATTTATCTTTATCCCCAATTAACATGGTACCTACATCATGGAGGCTCATGGTTTGGTCACAGTCTCACTGCTAGTATGAGGCAGAATTAAGGACAGACTCTAGAGGAAGTCTTTCCATTGTCCCACAGTGCCTCCAGAACTGCAGGAAATGTGTCCTTTGTAGGAACTGATCATATCCTGTAAAGGAGATGAACTGTGGAGCACCCCCATCCAACAATACACATTAATACCAACCCATATTCATACAGGGGTTCTTGAGCACAGAGGGTTTTTTGTTATTAATTGATTAATTAACTAATTAATTTTTTATTTCTGGAGACAGATCTCACCATGTAACCTTGGCTGTCCTGGAATTTGCTATTTGGATTAGGCTGTCCCTGAACTTGCATAGTTCCACCTGCCTCTGATTCTATCTCCCAAGTGCTGAGATTAAAGTACCACACCTGGCTTGTTGTGCACAGAGTTTTGGGAATGGGGAAAAAAAGAAAAGAAAACCCCAGGAATGACTATGGCTGCTTGATGCAGAATCCCTTCCACCTGCCACAGTTGGACTCATGGCAGTGTTATTTGGCCTAATTAGCTTCCTCTAGATTCTAGAGTCTAGATCCTCCTCACTGTGGAGTCGGGGCCACTGAAGAGCCTATTTTGTACTTTGTACAGTGGGACAGTATGTGCGTGAGGGGTTCCAGGGAACCCTGTGTTAGAGTTCTGTGTTTAAATCCCAGTCTGGACACTCAGAAACTGGATGACCTTAGGTGACTCACTTATAATTTTGTATTTTGTTTTCCTTAGAATAAAGAAGGTGACGGGAGCCGGGCGGTGGTGGCGCACGCCTTTAATCCCAGCACTCGGGAGGCAGAGCCAGGCGGATCTCTGTGAGTTCGAGGCCAGCCTGGGCTACCAAGTGAGTCCCAGGAAAAGGCGCAAAGCTACACAGAGAAACCCTGTCTCGAAAAACCAAAAAAAAAAAAGAAGGTGACGGGTGGCCAGAGGGAATGGTGAACTTCCAGTCTCTCTGGAGAGCAAGGATCCGTCCAGCCACTTGAGTAAAGGAATGGGGAAAGGAAAAGCAGCTCCTCTGTTTCCCAGCAGCACTGAGGTCAAGCTGCAGAGCAGCCATGGCGATGTCCTGCCTTTATCTGCTTCCTTTCTCTTAAGAGCACTTCTCAGACATTATCTCATTAATATGCAAATCATTCCTGGGAGTTAGGTAGGCAGGCATGCAGCCAGAGGAAGGGTTCCAGCTTCCCACTTCACTCAGAGCCAAAGAGGGAAAGACTACTGCAAGTTGGCAAACTTCTGCCCAGACAACACTGGTCTCGAAGTTGCCAACTCAGGAGATGCACTGCTGATTCCTTGTGGTTTTAAAATAATACATAACTTTAGTCCCGGATCCCTTTAAAAAACAGGAAAGTGTTTGAGTGGCATGGGGCGAGGGGGCCCTCTCAAAGGTGAGGTGAGTCACCAGGGAAACTGGGACCTACTCTTGGATTTAGTCCCCCTCACGTGTTGATGATGGGATACGTGGTTCTATCTGAAACTTCACGTTGCCTGACATAATTGTAATCGAGCAAGGCACAGAGTCAATGTGGTCTGTGTTGGTTTTTTGCGGCGCTCTTACCCTGCGAGGAAAAGTCACGAAACACAACAGAATCCACTAACAAGAGTTTTATTAAGATAAAGGAGAGGGACAGATGTGCACAGGCCCGCGGAAAGACACGTGAGTAAAGGGCCCCCGCGCACACAGGCCCATGTAGCTATTCTACGCATGTGCATAGATTACATGGTTGCGTTGCACGCTTTACGCAACCACCTAAAGCCACGGTCCTGGATCACAGGACCCAGGAAATGACTAGGCGGAAGTGACTAGGTCCTGCTGGGCATGCATGACCATGCCCAGCTGTGGGGGTGTGTTGT
Source organism: Peromyscus californicus insignis (assembly GCF_007827085.1). Lineage (NCBI taxonomy): Eukaryota > Metazoa > Chordata > Mammalia > Rodentia > Cricetidae > Peromyscus > Peromyscus californicus. Next base: position 51,935,525 of record NW_026294469.1, read on the forward strand.
GAATTAATATCAGTCTGACTACCCCAACTGAAGACCTGCTTTTAAAAAAGAATATGCCAGCTACAACTAAAGTATTGAAAGAATGAAACAATGTCTGCCAAGGACCAGACCCTGTGTGGCTGAAAGAATGAATCAGTGCTGTGTCAATGTCTACTCCCGTTTCCAATGCGGTTCCCGGAGGAAACATTTCCATTGACTCTCATCTCCAGGCAGACACAAGAACAAGGTTGTTACGTGGATTTCCCAGACAGAGAAAAGTCACTAGGATGAGGGTTAGCCAGATAGAAAGCAAGGCAACTTCCACAGGGTTAGGAGGCCTGCATTCCCAGGTCAGTAGCCCTAGAGGCAGATCCATGAGGATTTTTGAACAAATGATTGCTTGCTGAGGAGGCTCCTGGAGGAACAATGGCATAGGAGGGGCAGGTGAGAAGAGAGGAATGGAGAGCACGCTGTCCTTTGGTTACAGGGTCACCTGTCACAAGCTGCACAGGATGTGTACTGGGGTTGCAGCTTCCTGGAGAGGTCCCACTGCCCCACAACAAGTACCTCTCCAGGAAGGAGCACAGCCCCAGCCACAAGCTACACATCAATCAGTGACCTGGCAAGGGGCCAAGGCCGGGCACCAGGAGCCTTTGTATGCCAAAGGCTCTCAGTGTTTGGCCACACCATGTCGTCGGGTCAGTGACTTTGGTCTCACTCAAAACACCACATTCTTGTTGACATCTGACTGAACACAGCTAGTTTCTCTGCCCAGAAGCTCTTTCCTCCCATAGTCTCTGTCTTCCGTCTGACCTCTGGACACATCCAGAGTGAATCCTCCGGCAATGACCTCACTTGTTCTCTTGTTTCATAGCACATAATGCTGCTTTGGTCCATTTTCCTCTCACTATAATGACATGTGTGAGGCTAGGTGCTTTTTTTTTTTCTTTTTTTTTTTTTTTAAGATTTATTTAGCTCACGCTTTTGAAGACTTAAAGTATACACAATGCTTATCTGATGAGGGACCCATCATCACCTGGAGGATGGCACCATCATGGTAGGAATATGTGGGAGAGTAAGATTACATGGCAAGGCATGAGACCCGAAAGAAATTGAGGACTCCTGGGGGTTCCCAGGAAAATTATGCTCACACAGTCTTCAGGGGACAATGCTACTACTCCTTACTCTTAAAGATCCCACCACTTTTGACAACACCATGCTTGAACCATAGGAGGAGGTGTGGGCAGTGGTTAAGAATGGAGGAGAATTAGACTACCTGGGAGTTAATCCTGGATTACTATTTTTTTAGCTTTGTGGTCTTCAATCTCCTAAACCTCAATTCTTTCTCATTGGTATCATACGAATGTTCATAGCCCCAATGTTTTGTGTGTTGTCCTGATATTTAAACAGGCAAGTTTACAAAAAGTGCTTAGATTCACACTTAGCATACAGCAGGTATGAATGCAAGGCGCTTCTCTTGAAAGCTTGGCTCAAGGGTAGGGCAGGTAGAGAGGCATGAAACTGCCAGGGAATGACTACCCACAGGAAGCAGTCACTGGGAGTTCTCACCCAAGCTCCGCAAAGTGGCACCATCCATGAGGGAATGGAGAACACTGACTCTGAGATCTCCTAGTGTGCCGTCTTGGGGTCTCGATACGTGCATTGCAGATGTCATAGTGCAATGCTGCCCTGTCCCTATTGCGCATGCACATGCAGATGTGTATGCATGGGAGTTACTCCTGTCTACAGTCTCAAGCGTTTTTCCTTTGTCTGGACCCTCACAAACAGGGAAGCATTCCAAGCAATTGCACATAGGCAAAGAAAAGACACTAGAAGTTGAATGTAGTCGTATACCTCACAAAGGAAAAATAACATTTATTGGAGACACAAAAGAAAAATATTCCTGTCCACACATATTTACCATTTGTGAAATCAAACGAGACTCAAACTAAGTGGTCATCTGCCAAACAGAAAACGTGAGAGAATTTGCTGATGCTGAAATCGTTAAAGATATTTGCTTCAGTAGACCAGTTTGTCTTCATAAAAGTTTTTCCTAAACTTAAGATAGGGCCGAGCTTCGATTCTTGATCTGAAGGGAAGTGTTTTTGAACTTCAATAATATTAGTGAAACTCAAGCAAAGTTCCTGGGCTGAGGAGGCCACTCACTCTTTAATCAGTACTTTAGGGGTGTGTGTGTGTGTGTGTGTGTGTGTGTGTGTGTGTGTGTGTGTGTGAGAGAGAGAGAGAGAGAGAGAGAGAGAGAGAGAGAGAGAGAGAGAGAGGCACGCCGTCAGAGTAAAGTGCTAAGGAATTATGTTTGCAGAGCAGGTGGACAGCAGGCATCTCTGGAAAGAATCTTGTAGGCCCCGCCCACAGAAAGGGTGTGCACAGGGCAGGAGAGTCTCTCACACCGCCTGCAGGGATATCAAGGCAGAACTGGGGCTGACTTACGGAGCTTAGGCAGCTTTGTCTAGAGTTTGATCATAGATCAACAAAGAAACCTTGAGGGAAATTCAAGACTGGCTCTGTCTCAGGCCCATTTCTCTAGCCTCTGAGTCCCTTGCTTTCTTCCCTACCAATTCCAGTCTTCTCTGTGTGCTTACCGTCTGCACACAGTACCCCGCCCCACACTCTTACACGGTCCTTCTGTCTTTCTCCTTTATTGGATAAAGAAGAAAAAGTAAGGTGCCTAGATCAGACTGAGAAAACTATAGCCTATAGACCAAGTTGAGGCCAGTCTGCTGTTATTGTCATCAAAAAGGTTTACTGGGACACAGCCAGCTCACGGTGGACATATTGCTGTTATGACAGAGTTGAATTAGTTGTTGCATAGGCTATATGCCTGGCTCTGGATCAACAGTTTTTATCCTTGCATAACTGAGTGCCCGTTTCTCTCACTACATCAAAATATAGCTGAAGATAAAGTGATGTTCCTTCTGTCTTTCTCCTTTCATCCATTCTAGTGACTTTAGCAAACACAGAGCTCCTGAAAGCAAATCATCAAACTAAGTCCCTTAAGTCTGCAAAGAGTTCCAATTACGGTGTTCCAACTGTGTGACACACGCTGTACCAGGGGCTGAGAACAGCTGGTCAATAAGCTCTTTGAGTCTGCTCTGAGAAGAACAAAACAAAACAAAACCAAACATGGATGGCCAGCTACCTCAGCCTGACTCCTTTACAGAGAGACCAACCCAGGGCATCAGGACACACAGCGAAGCAGTTGGGGAGCAAGGTGAAGTCTGAGAGAATTTCAAACTGGTTAAAATGACCAGGCTTTGAGAGACAGAAGAAACAAAGGGAGTCACCAGCCACTTTGGAAAGCAAGGGCACTGTGGCACTCTTTGTAACCATTTTAATGCTTTTTTTCATTCCTTTTCCTCTTAGCTAAAAAACAGGTAAGACTTACTTTCATCGGTCAGGTCATAAAAGGAAGACAATCAGGGGTGTAGCCACTGGTGAAGTGCTCATGCTCCTGAAGGGAAGCTCATTGGCTAGTTGAAAAGAGAGGCGGGGTCAACAGGAGTGGGAGGGGCCAAAGGCGGATAAGTGAATCCGATCAAAACATACCGTGTACATGTCTGAAAATGCCATAATGAGACCCATCACTTTGTGTAATTAACATATACTAATAAAGCTTTAAATAGAGAAAATGCTTTAACAAAGAAATTCTTAATGTTTCAGTCTCATCTGCCCCGGGCCCATATGGAACAGAAAGGCACTCTGATTTCGTATCTAACATGGAAACCTTTAGGCAGATGTTGAGCCCTTGGTGAGAACCATGACAACCTGAGCACTGGTACTCACCCAAGTGAAAGGAGTGATGCTCCTTTGAACGGTGAGTGGAATGAGGGGGACAGCAGCCACGGTTTACCTAGCACGTGTGCTAACTCCGTGTTCAGTTCTTCCCGTGTCTGTGTTCACTCGGTCATCGCAGACATCAGGGCACAAGCACTCGCATCCTTGTGCTCCAGATAACGAAAAAAGAAAGCCAACGGAAGGTATGGAATGTCTGAGTTGTACCTGTATCAAAGAGGAAAACTAGTGTCTGAACAGAGATCCGCAGGATTTAAAACTCCCTGATCTCTTGGCTATATAATCTAGACCCTATCAAGCCCGAGCTGTTATAAACTTGTATCAAACTTGTCCCAATCCGACATGCTGATCACGTGCCACTTCCTTTTCAGGGCGTGTGGTAGGTTTGCACTTCCTGGTAGTTGTGCAGGTTTTTCAACTTTGTTCTGGCCAATGGGTTGTGAGTAAAGTCTTAGCAAGAATGATGTGTGTGCACTTCTAGGCAGCCCGTCCGGTGGCTTGTAAAAGCTTGCACAGTCCCGCTTCCTTCTTTGTGACCTTCAGTGGTGTTCCTGATGTCTTCTATGTTAGCACCCTTCTCTAAGGGATACAATGTAGACTTCAGTTAATCAGTAACAGACACACAGTATAAAAGGGAGACACAACTTTATTGTCTGAGTAAGCTAAACAGTCAAACAAAGTCTTGCAGTAACTAGAGAGATAAAACAAGAGGGAAAATTGGAATAAATCCTGGGATAACCCTGTGTCCCTCTGATGACACTTTCTAGAGATCCACAAGGAGAATACAGCACATGAAGAAGAAAGAGTTCACATAGAGTGAGACCAGTGGTTTACGTGTGCCAGAAAACTAGAAAAAATAAACTGCAAAAAACTCCAGAAATCTGCATGTGTGAGTCTCCTGCTGACTGCTAACCACACAGACAAAAGACAACATATTCCATGAGGGTGAACACACAGCCATCAGAGCTGGACGGGAGACATTTAGACGCTGATTAGCCACGGTGAAGAGTGAGACTCCAGAGAGCATGACTAAGCAGTGGGATAGCCTGTGCCATGGCCACGCTGGAGTGGTACAAACAGGCATCATCACCGTTCTGGAAAGAAACAAGTTCCCTGGTAAGTAACTTCACTATCTGAACCAAAGTTCAACACTTTCAGAAGGTCAAACACAAAAGAAGCATTCAACAAGGGAAGGGTCAAAGTATCTAGTAAGCTATAAAAATCCTAGATGTAAAACAGAGCAGTGAAATCTGGTACATTATCAAGAGAAACGGCAGCCCAGTGGAAACAGACCTTGCCATGAAAGTGATGATGTCCAGGGTAAACACAGACTTTAGATCAGTTACTCTCAGCAGCTGTTTTTCAATGAAAAGACTCAAGCAAGTGACTGGATCACCAGCCAAAAATTTGTAGCCAAGACAAGTTCAGAATCAGATGGTTTCATTTGTGAATCCTACCAAGTAGCTTAACAAACTAATTAGTACCAGTCCTTTCACAGCCTTCCGTGAAATTAAAGAGGAAAAAGTGCTTCCTACGTGAATCTACAGGGCCAGTATCATTCTGGTAGTAAAGCCACCCACAGGATACCATAAGGAAATGAAATGCTACAGGGTCCAATGGATGGCTTCAGTGACAAACCTGCCTGCCCATAGGACTCTTAGTTGCTGGCCAGCTGCTCTGGAGTGGGTCTTGCAGGTTACAGGGTCCAATGGGTGGCAGTGGTGATGTAATGGCCTGCCTGCAGGGCTCTCACCTGCTGGTTGGCTGCTGGGGCTGAGATGGGAGGGGGAGGGGCATGGGGATGTGCCTTGGGGCTTAGGGCCTAGGGATTGGGGCAGTTTAGTTGGGAGACCAGTCCCTCACATCTTGTTCCAAATGGTACAAATAGTGCTTTGTGCCTCTAGGGGCTGCCTTCTCCTGTAATCAGATTGGTGACTACCCTAATTGTCATCATAGAACCTTCAACCAGTAACTGATGGAAACAGATGCAGAGATCCACAGCCAAGCACTGGGCCAAGCTCCAGGAGTCCTGTTGAAGAGAGGGAGAAAGGATTGTAGGAGCCAGGGGGGGTCAAGATCATGACTGAAAACCCACAGAGACAGCTGACCCAAGCTCGCGGGAGTTCATGGACTCTAGACGGACAACTCAACTAGGGACCCTGCATGGGACCGACCTAGGCCCTCTGCAGGTGGGTAACAGTTGTGTAGCTTGGTCTGTTTGTGGAGCCCCTGGCGGTGGGACCAGGATCTGTTCCTGGCACATGAGCTGGCTTTTTGGAACCTATTCCCTATGGTGGGATTCTTCCCTCAGTCTTGATGCAGGGGGGAGGAACTTAGTCCTGCCTCAACTTGATATGCCATGCATTGCTGACTTCCATGGGAGGCCTTACCCTTTCTGACGAGTGGATGGGAGTGGTGTAGAAAGGAGGTGGGGGAGGGAACAGGAGGAGAGGAGGGAGGGGAAACTGTGACTGGTATGTAAAATAAATTTAAAAATTTAATAATAATAAAAAATTATACACATGACAAAAAAGAGAAAATGAAATGTTTATTAGAATTCTAGAAAACTGAACCCAATATCATATTAAATGGAGTCCACTACATGACCACATAAGAGTTATGTCATGAACCATAGGTGGACTTGGCTTTAAAAAAAAAAACCTCCATATAAAATGCCATATGAGTAAAGTACAAAAAACCATCCTCATGTAAATAGACACAGAGAAGACATTTGACAAAACCCAGCATCCTTTCATGTTTAAAAATTATGCAAAGATCAAGAATATAAAGGGACTTTTTTCAACTGATTAATAAAAGTTCTATGAAAATGCTATAACTATCATTCTGCTTACCATAAGATGCGAAGCACACTCTTTCTCTAATCAGGAAAAAAAAAAAACTTAAATTCAAATCCAGTTGAAGGTTCTAGTTTAGGTAATTTAAAAAGACAAAGACTACAAAAAAGACATCCTAATTGAAAAGGATGATACAAAATGACCTCTGCTGCAGAAATATGAGCTACTAAGGAGCTCCTTCAGAAACTACGAGAGTTAATACAAGATCGACACATAAAATTCAATTACCCTTTTAAACACTAGCCATAAAGAAAGAATGAAATTAAGAAAATGGTGGCATTTGTAATAGTATGAAGAAGAATAAGTGCGTCAACAAAGAAAATAAAAATCGCGTCCTAGTTAGCTCTAAGGTCAACTTCACACAACCTGGAGTCACGCAACCTGAGGGGAATGCCTCCCTTGAGGAACTGCCTAGACTATATTGGCATGTCTGTGGGAGGTTATCTTGATTATCAATTGGTGCAGAAGAACCCAAGGATAAAACGACAAGTAATCAAACTGGAGAATAGCAACTGACCTGGACAGACCTTTTTACACAGAAGATAGCATTCGTGTGCATATGGGAAAGTCATCTACACCATAAGTTGTTTGGAAATAAAATTCAAAATCCAATGAGATGCTTCTTCAAACTCCTTGGGATGGCTATATTTAGAAAGATGGATAGTAACAAGTATTGGGGGAGCTATGAGGAAATATGATCTCTTGAATATTACTTATTAGAAAAGTAGACATGCCTATTCTGAAAAACAATTTGTAATTTCCTTAAGTGCTAAACACAAGCACTGTAGGAACAAGCAATTGTCCTAGGTATGTGTTCAAAAAGAATGAAATGTTTATCTTAAAAACTGGTACATGAACATTGATAGAAGTTTTATGTGTAACAGTCCCAAATGTTCATCATTTGGTAGGAAACAGCCTGTCTGTCCACCAATTCATGAATTAAGAAATAAAATGGGATATCCTTGGAGTCAGATACTATCTAGCTATTAAAGAAAAAAAAATGTTAGTATGTGCTATATAGTGAGTGGATCTTAATAACACTAGGGTAAGGGAAAGACACCCGACTGAAAAGATTACAAATTATGTGACTGTGTTGCTATGAAATGGCCAGAATTAGGTTCTATCTGCAGGTTCATATGTTTCCACACTTGGTCCCCAGCTGTTTCAGAGATATCGTGGTGAAGTGGAATAAGGTCGAAAAGGCCAATTATTAGATGCTGCTTTATTTAATTGTTTACTTAGAGCACTACTTGTACTGACTATTTGCCAGGCATGTCTTCACTTGCTACCTGGATCAGAATGACCCAGAGAAATGGCTGAAACAACGGGCGGTTGCCCTAGCAACCTGATAACTGCCGGGTACACTTCTGTAAGATCTCGCTTGCTTGCCTGCCCTACCTTGTGGTTTTAGAGCATAAAATGAGAACACAAACTGGACATGGTATCAAAGGCTTCCAGGAGCTCTCCTGGCTTCGGTCCTCTGTGACATCTCCTCTCTTCCACTCTCGTTAGTGTCAGAGTGCTTATTCCAGAAAGATCCCTGCATCAGTGGAACCCTTGGGAAAGGAAGCACGGCAGACAGAGGTGAGACACTAGCAGAGGGTCTTGCGGGGGTGGAGGGGGGATGGGGGGTGGGGGTTGAGGGAGTGGGGGGGTGTTATAGTCTGGCTCTGCTTTCAGTCCTGTTTGCTGCTTCCTGGTCACACATAATGGGAAGAGCAAAAGATGCACACTCCTTCCTCCTAAGGCTTAGCCACTTCTGACACGGTGATGAACAGGAGTCGTGAGCCAAAATAAATCCTGCACCCATTAGGTTGCATGTGGCAGGTAAAACTCTTGACAACAACAAGAAAAGCAATACAGAAGTTTGGAATTAAGAGTAAGGTCATTAGAAAAGGTCACTAGTGCCGGGCGGTGGCAGCGGCGGCGGCGGCGGCGGCGGCGGCGGCGGCGGCGGCGGCGGCGGCGGCGGCGGCGGCGGCGGCGGCGGCGCACGCCTGTAATCCCAGAACTCGGGAGGAAGAGCCAGGTGGATCTCTGTGAATTCGAGGCCAGCCTGGTCTACAGAGCTAGTCCAGGACAAGCTCCAAAGCTACAGAGAAACCTTGTCTCGAAAAACAAAAAAAAAAAAACAAAAAGAAAAGAAAGAAAGAAAAGGTGACTAGCACAATACAGAGAAGTAATCCCAACATAACCTCAGCCACACAGGTCCCTGGTGGGAAGAGGCAAACAGTAAATTAAAAAGCGGCACTAAAGAGTCAGCATTCAAGAGCAGGCTGCATAAAATGAACATCCTCTACTCCCCTGAAACAAAAGAGCAACCAAACCAACAGAGGCACCGTTGGAACAAAGAAACATGGAAAAGCAAGGCAACACATTCCCCCTCCTCATAATCATAACTCCTCAACTACTAAACTTAAGACTGAAACAGGTGAAGAGTCGGATAGAGATTTCAAGATTTCTGGTAGAAATGATAACGACCTAAAGGAAGGTCCAAACAAGCCAAGGGATTTAATCCAGGACCTCGAGAGGCAGATTGGTAAAATAGAAGAGAGAGTCAGCAAGCTGGGTGAGACAATGAGCACAATGGGTGAAAAAGAGCAGCAACACAGAAGAAAAAAGTCAGCGAGGAAAAGGATATTTTGAAAAGGAAACAAAGAGAAATGTGGAAAACCTCGGCGGCTGAAGTAAAGAGCACAGTGGAAAGAATCAACAGGAGACCAAGTAGAAGAGAGAGTATCAGGGATGATAACAGACCAAGGTGGAAAACTACGGTCATGTATCAATAAAGAAAAATACTAACCAAGTATGCCCACAGTGTCTGAGAACTCTAGGATACAAACCAGAACCCAAACCGAAGGTCCATGAGCCAGAGGAAGGTGCTGAGATAATGTTAACGGCATGGAGAACCTAGTCAGTGGGATTATAGCACATTCCCCAAATCTAGAGAAACAAATAGACATTCAAACACATCGGGTATTAAGATTCTCAAGTAGACACGATCATAGAAGAACCTCTTCACTAAATGATGGTCAAGGTGTCAAAAAGATAAAGCAAAGAGAAAATATCAAAAACTATAATGGAAAAATCCCTACAAAGGCTGAAATAGCATGACTCTCATCAGCAACCCTCAAAGCCAGGAAAGCATAGATTATTAAATTTCAAGGCATAAAAGTAAATAAATGTCGGTGAAGACTGCTATCATCAGCAAAGCTATATTCATGGAGAAATAAACATCTCAAACAAGCACAGACCAAGGCAGCTCATGACCACAGAGCCAGCATTGCAGAAGATACTTAGAGTAATACTATATACACAGGAGGCAGAAAAAGCGCTCTCAATAATGAGACCACAGAAAAGAACAAATTTCATGAGAGGAAGGTATAAACAAAGGAGAGCTAGGGGGTAATCCATCATGTCCAAGACACTAAGCCAGCAAATACGTGATCCTAACAGGGAGAAAGTGAAAAGCAATCAATAAGCCAACCAGCCGGACAGCAATAAAGCTGCAAGAACTACTAAACATCTCTCTATAAAACCTGAAATGTAAATGGCCTCAACTCCCCAAAGAACAGGCACAGATTGGCTGACTGGATTGAAAAACTAGGTCCAACGCTCTGTTGTCTCCAAGAAAAACACCTTGTTGGTAAAGGTGCCCACACATTGAGACCCAAACATGGAAAGCAATCTACAGAGACCAAGGGAACTGAGAAAAAAATATCCCAATGATATTCTTCATAGAACCAAAAAACAAAATCCTAAATTTTATATGGAAGCACTGAAGACTCTGAATAGCTAAAGTCATCCTTTACCAAAAAAAAAAAAAAAAAAAAAAAGGAATGCTAAAGACATCTGAACATATGACCTCAAATTGTATTAGAGCCTAATCACAAATCAGCATGGGGCTGACACAGCCCGCAACATATGTATAGGCCACTGTAATAAACAGAGGGTACAGAAATAAGTCTACACAGTTACAGACACACCATTTTTGGCCAAATCTGTCAAACATGCATGTTGAAGAAAATGCAGCCTCTAACAAAGGAAGCTGGGAAAACTAGGTTATTAATGGAAAAGAATGAACCTAGACCCATGCAGGGAGAACAAGACCCTGCCCTATGAAGAGTCTGTGCAGTAGAAAAGCAAACTACGTGAAAGAATTTCTTTTAAAGGGGCAGTGCTTGAGAAGAGAGAACCTTAGGGAACCTTGCTCCAAAAACAATAGCTTAGAAATTGTGTTGGTTTGGATGAGAACGGTCTCCATAGGCTCATATATTTGAACGTCTGGTTTCTAGTTGGTGGACTGTTTTGGAAGGATTAGGAGGTGTGGCCTTCTTGGAAGAGGTGTGCCACTGGGGGTGGACTTTGAGGTTTCAGAAGCCATGACAGGCCCAGCCTCACTTTCTCTTCAGGAAACTTGAAGGTCAGATGTGAGCTCGCAGTTAATGTTCCAGGGCCATGCCTGTCTACCTGCCTCCATGCTTTCTGCCATGATTATCATGGATTAACCTTCAGAAACTACAAGCAATCCCCCAAATAAATGTTCTCTTTCATAAGCTGTCTTGGTCATGGTGTCTCTTCACAGCAACAGAACACTAAGTAAGACAGGACCTGTCTTCTACAGACTGGCTGTGCAGGTCCCAGGAGGCTGATATAGATATGATAGGATGAAAGGGTAAATTATTGAATCTACAATTAAAGAGTAACTTGTTTAAAATGTTTTACATTGCTATGGATTTTAGTTTATTGATACAAATTTAAATTTTGTTATACTGTATGTGTATTTTTACTCTTGTTTAAGGTATATTTATACAACTCATTTAAATTGTAATGGAACAATTAGTCTTCTATGATAGTCAAACTTATAGTCATGTTAACTTTTCTAGGTATACATAGATATATTTCAGATAGATAGGTAATCTTCAAATACTTCAAAGACCTACAGAATATGGCATTTAAAATATTTTAAAAATATTTAGACTTTCTGGACAATGAGATATGTCTGCTCCTGGCAGCACCAATTTACTTCAGAGAGAAGAATAGGCATTGAAGACACTCTGTATGGAGTTTATCTTCTTCTTGACAAAATAGCCATTTGGGCAAGAAACTGTTCTTGCCTGACTGCTTGAAAAAAAATGTATCGACTAGACATGCAGGACCCATAGGAAGGTGACCACTGAACTTTGCTTGACAAAATAGTCCTTCAGGTTCCTCCTTCGCAGAGGAAACTGCCAGATATTCTACAGGACACAGAGAAAAGTGACTGAGAGACTCTACGCCTGTGGACTGAAGACAGATGCCCCAACTTTACAAAGGAACATTAGGTGACTGTCCAGGCTGCCAGCAGTCTCTGTCTACTCTGGCAAGACTCCTGAAAGTTGCTTGCATGCTTCTCCCATTTCTCAGGTAATAGTATATCTTTCTGAGGTCTTCAATGTAGTTGAAGACTAGATAGTTATAATTTCCCTAGTTATGATAAAAGATATGTTAGATATAAAACCTTAGACTCACAAATATAGGATAGATAGGATTTATCTTCTTTAATTTTTTTTATGTATCCATATGTGGTGTTTATATAATATAATTATTATTCATATCTCCCACAAACATTGTTCATTATATAGTTGTGAAGGAGAACAAACACTAAATAAAAGTTGTTAACAAAACAAAATAAGTAGAACATGGGTGTTCATAGTGAAAGACAGAAACCACAGTGGAAAATTAATTCATGAATTATGTCCTTAAGTTCATTGTCCTGTCTTTAAGAAATTCTCTTCTAAATACTTTTAAGCACCATTCATAAAATGCTTTCACAATAAAATTTCACATTATTGGCAAATAATTTTCCATATAACTGACATAAATTATGACTAACAGAATCCATTTAGTTTGATATATATATACATATACACATACATATACACACACATATATACATACATACATATATATGCTCATGTGTTTCTTTTTTTTTTTTTAATTTATTTTGCAATACAATTCAGTTCTACATATCAGCCACGGATTCCCTTGTTCTCCCCCCTCCCGTCCCCCTCACCTTCCCCCCAACCCCCCCCCCCATTCCCATCTCCTCCAGGGCAAAGCCTTCCCCACAGACTGAGGTCAACCTGGTAGACTCAGTCCAGGTAGGTCTAGTCCCCTCCTCCCAGGCCGAGCCAAGCGATCCTGCATAGGCCCCAGGTTTCAAACAGCCAACTCATGCAATGAGCACAAGATCTGGTCCCACTGCCTGGATGCCTCCCAAACAGATCAAGCCAATCAACTGTCTCACCCATTCGGAGGGCCTGATCCAGTGGGGACCCCTCAGCCATTGGTTCATAGTTCATGTGTTTCCATTCATTTGGCTATTTGTCCCTGTGCTTTATCCAACCTTGGTCTCAACAATTCTCGCTCATATAAACCCTCCTCATTCTCGATAATTGGACTCCCAGAGATCCACCCAGGGCCTAGTCATGGATCTCTGCATCCAGATCCCTCAGTAGTTGGATGAGGTTTCTAGCACAACAATTAGGGTGTTTGGCCATCCCATCACCAGAGTAGGTCAGTTCGGGCTGTCTCTCGACCATTGCCAGCAGTCTGAAGCAAAGTGCTAGAGAGGCCCACAGAAATCCACAAAGATATCTTCTTTAATTTTGCCAAATACAAATAGACTAGATATTATAATTAGACTAGATATTGTAACTGTAATTCTTGCTTGATAATTGTTTTGTTATATGTAATTTTACTATGTGAAAGTTAAAACCTTCCTTTTTGAAAAAAGAAAAAAGAAAAGGGGAAGTGCTGTGGATATCACTCTATATAAATAAAATGCTGATTGGCCAGTATCCAGGCAGGAAGTATAGGCAGGACAAGCAGAGAAGAGATTTCTGGGAACAGGAAGGCTGAGTCAGAAGACTCAGAGTACCAACATGTAAGACACTGGTAAGCCACCAGCCATGTGGCAAGGTATAGATTTATAGAAATGGGTTAATTTAAGATGTAAGAACTAGAGAGCTAGAAGCCTAAGCCATTAGGCCAAACAGTTTAAATAATATAAGTGTCTGTGTGGTTTTTTTTATAAGTGAGCTGTCGGACTGCCCAAGGTTGGCGGGAGCTAGAGAGAAGCTCTCCAGCTATAGGAGGCCACTTCAGGGGTGGTCCAAAGGGATCTGGCTGCATTGTGACCTGGGAGAAAAAAATGGTGTCATCAAGTTATACTGGTTTTCCAGAATATAGATTACAATACACTGTGGGAAATTCTCAAAGAACTTGTTTTTAAAAAAGAAAAAAAAAAAAGAATAAGAAAAAATATGCATCATATTCTCAAATTCAGCATATAGGTGGAGAAGGCACAGTTGGAAGGTAAATCACATTGTAGAGTTTCCCCCCCTTGAACATGAAACCCAGGTATCACAGGATGGAGGAAGACATTTCTGAGAGGGATGCTACAGTGAGGAGGCCAATGGGTTTGGAGACTGTCTCAATTAGGCTTCTATTGCGGTGAAGCAGCACCATGACCAAATGCGAGGTAGGGAGGAAAGGTTTATTTGGCTTACACTTCAGCATTGCTGTTCATCACCAAAGGCAGTCAAGGCAGGAACTCAAGCAGGGCAGGAACCCAGAGGCAGGAGCTGATACAGAGGCCATGGAGGAGTGCGGCTTACTGGCTTGCTCAGCCTGCTTTCTTATAGAACCCAGGACCACTAGCCCAGGGATGCCACCCACCGATCACTAATTGAGACAATGCCTTACAGCTGGATCTCATGGAGGCCTTTCCTCAACTGAGGCTCCTTCCTCTCTGATGACTCTAGCCTCTGTTCAGTTGACCCCAAACTAGCCAGTACAGAGCCCCCACCCAGTAAGGCCATCCATCATCTATCAGTGTTCACAAGGGCCTCTGGGCGTTTTAGAGATTTCACCTGTTTTTTATTGTTAACTAATTGTTCTTCATTAGCAATTAGTATTAATTATACAAAATAATGACATTGTCATAGACTCATGTAATCTACTTTGATCTTATTCATTTCCCATTACCCTCTCGTCTTCCCTCCCCCCTCTTGGTAGTCCCTTCTTTTTCCCTTTTCTCAAGTCATCTCCCTTTTACTTTCATCTATACTGTCAAAGAATTACATATCTGATACTTAGCTATATTTCATACATTCACATTTGAGTTCAGGGTATTTGTGTCCCTCACTACCCTCTCTCATCCCCTAGCTCTCTCTCTAAAATTCTTCTCAATATTCCCCCTCCTATTTTGATGTTTAAGAGTTCTGGCTTTATTACTATTATTATTATTATTATTATTACTATTATTATTATTCTTCATTGAGTTTAATTAAGGTTGCTTTCATGAGCATGAGTGAAGGGATATTTACTGAAACGTGGACATCTTATCAGTGGCTACACCACTATGGAAAATGACATCCTGCCTGTCCCCTAGCAAGTCTTATCTTCCCACTTAGACCCTTGGTGAAGGATGAACCCCTCCCTCATGCACGATGAAATGGTTATCGGCCCAGTACTATGTGTAGGCCTTGTGCACATAACCACAGCTGCAGTGAATTCATACTCTCAGTGGCTGTGTTCTATCCTGAAGACACTAGTGTACAACCATCCTCCCCAAACTCTGGCTCTTCCATTCTTTGTGGCTCTTTCCCGCGACGACGTTCCCTAAACCATGGCAGAGAGTGTGATAAAGATGCCCGGTTTGCGGGGGAACACTGTAGTCATTTAGTCTCCACACACTGACCAGTTGTGAGTCTCTGCATTAACCACTGCCCACTGCAGAAACAAGCTCCTGTGGTGAGGGCTAAGAGCAGCACTGCTCTAGGGCGTTAAGACAAGAATTTGGAAGGCAGTGTGACACTGTGTCCATTTAGGAAAACAACAGCAGGTTCTGTCCTAGGGCGAGGACCCTCAGCCACAGATTCTGATTAAAAGAGACAAAGTAAACAAATACAACACCGGGAACTTGATCAGATAAAGATTCCAAGGCTATACAAAGACGTTCTTGGGGCTTTGTAGAAAAATTGAATACAGATTGGATAGTAGACATTTTTAAAATTAGACTTTATTAGCTTCAGTTGTGAAGATCTAGAAGACTCTTCTTCATTTTAAAAATGTATTTATTTATTTTGAGACAGGGTTTCACTATGTTGCTCAGGCTGGCGTCAAATCCCCAATCCTCCTACCTCAGTTTCAAGAGTGCTGGGTTTACAAGCATGAGCCAACATACTGATCCAAATGGCCTTATTCTCAGGAAATGAATACTGCACTACTTGAGGAGAAAGTTTTTCTTCTTCTTCTTTTTCTTTCTTTCTTTCTTTCTTTTTTTTTTGTTTTTTTCAAGACAGGGTTTCTCTGTATAGCTTTGTGCCTTTCCTAGAACTCACTCTGTAGCCCAGGCTGGCCTCAAACTCACAGAGATCTGCCTACCTCTCCCTCCCGAGTGCTAGGATTAAAGGCATGCGCCACCACCACCTGGCGAGGAGAAAGTTTCTTAATATTTGCTATTTATTTTCAAATGCTTAATAACAGCAAAGTGTTTTTACTATGTATGTGTATATGCATATACTTGTGTTTATACATATAAACAGAAGGAATGCATGTATTACCTAGAGGAAATAAACATATGTTACTATTTGAGTCTACTTGGATAAGTGTTTACTATATTGTCAACGTTTTTCTGCACTAAGATTTTTTTTAAGCTTGTAAAAACTTAAATTTTTCCTTTAAGGACTAAATCATTCTAAAACAATGCTTTTGATTCAAACACAATGGAAACAGTCTACCAAATTTCAAAAGTCCACATGTAGGGCTATTTCCTTTCAAGTCAGTAATAGGCGAATGATAAACTATTTATGGGATTCAATTTTCTGAGGACAATCTGACCCATAAAAGTTTAGAGTGAGACATTTGAAAGACAGCAAACAAAGCTGTCTGTCATTTTCATTCTGCATCTCCTATATAGATGCATGCAAAATGTTTTTAAGATTTAAGACGGCTCCTATGTCTCAGCCACAATCTGGGGAAGGCTGGTTTTCCACGCTTTCTAAAGGCAAGGAGGCAAAGGCTCTTTTGGAAAGCTTGGTGAAGTCGCTGAGATTTGTACAGTTCTGTGAGTCCGCAGCTTGGACATGCCTCATGTTTTGGTTTGGTAATTGCAGAGATGTGGTATTTAATGACATATTTTTATAGTTCCGTAATTGTTTTATGCTATTCTGCAGCCAAGATGAAAACTAGTAAAGCATTTTTCATCTCTGTTTTTTCTTCCCTAGGAAAAAAGGAAAAAGTACAACATGAAAACCATTGTAGTAATTTAGCATCAGTCTCTATACTCAAATGAATGGAGACAGTAGGCTGTCTTGGCCCTGAGACTGCCTGGCTGTGATGGGTACCATATTCTGGAATCACACCATTACCTTCCTCTTCTCCCTTCATTCACAACTGATTTTATTTATGTTCAGTCTCTTTGAAGCATCTTTACAAGTGGGTATAGGGCAGATAAAAGTCATAGAAGTTGTGCCATGAACAAAGCACATAGAAATAGGTATTTCTGGGGGCTCAGGGGCAAACAGTCTGGCACACACAGATTTCAGCAGTAGGATGTTCAACCTACTCCTTTTCCCCACAACACAGACCAGAGTGAGGATTCACTCCATCCATGCCCTCTGATGCTCCATCCCTACCACACACACTAGAGTGAGGATTCACTCCATCCACATCCTCTGATGCTCCATCCCTACCTCTCCTTCTTCCATGCCTTTCTCTCCCTCTTTCATGGCCTCATTATCTATCACTTTTTTCTTTTTATAAATTTTAACTTTTTATTTTCCACATAATAGTTCTACAGTTACAGGTATAATGTTTCAATGCGTGTAAACAAAATGTAATGATTAAATCAGGGGATTAAACACATCTGTCGCTTTCTGCATTTGCCATTTCTCTGGGATAAGAACACCCTAGTCCAGTGGTTACCAACCTACGGATTGCGACCCCCTCAGGAGTCACATATCAGATACCCTGCATATCAGATACCTACATTACAATTCACAACAGTAGCAAAATTAGTTATGAGGTGGCAACAAAATACTTTTATGGTTGAGGGTCACCACAGCATGAGGAACCTATATTACAGGGTCACAGCGTTAGGGAGGTTGAGAACCACTTAGTCTCTCTAGATATACAGTATAATCATGTTACCCATATTACATATTCTAGTACACCAGAATTTATCTCTCTGTAGCCCTACCCCCAAACCTCTGGTAACACAAGCTAAATCTGTAATTTTAAGACAAATTTTAATACATTCTTCGTGGGTTAGTTGGCTTTCCACTACATGACAAAGCACTTGAGCTAAATAGACTTAAAAAGGAATGAGTCATTTCAGCTCCTGGTTTCAGAGTCCCTGGACATGAGGCTCCATTATTTCTGGGCCTGTGGTGGGGCAGGCAATGTGTGGTAAACCAAGTTGCTCACCCTGTCACGGCCAGGACAGGAAAGGCTAGAGAAGAAAGAAGAAGGGGGAAATTGGAGCCTAGAGCCCAGGGTGTTCAAAGGCACACCCCCAGTGACATGCTTCTTCCAAATAGGCTCTATCTCTTCGAATTTCCACACCTGTCAATCAAACACCAGCTGGGGACCAAGCCATCAGTTCATGGGGCTTTGAAGAACACTTCAGATCCAAACTGTAACACAATGTGAATGATACAATCTGCCTTTCTGTTTCTAAGTTATCCTCTGAGGTTATCCAGGGTGCCACAGATGGCAAGATTTCATCTTTGCTCACTTATCTCTTAATTCTGTACCTCAGTAAATGTGTTGCAACAAACATGGAAATGTAGTTGTTTAAATGACTAGCTGATTTCATTTTCTTCGGATACTAGTCAGTGGTCAGATCGCTGGATTTTATGATAGTCCCCTTGTTTGATATCTTGAAGAACTCCATACTGCCGGTGCCATTCTCGGCTAATTGTGCACAGCAACATGCCACCAAGAGACACATGTACGGTGTGCAACATCAAAGATAGTTGAATGGAAGACCATTTCTCTGTTGGCTCTCTTTTTCTCCTTCAAGACTGCAGGTCTACTTAGCTTTAGACAGTGACCAGCATAGAAACCTCAGGCATGAAAAAAATCTTTGAAACTGAAATGTCCCCCAAATTCCCCCTAGCTCTAGATTTAGAAACAGATACATACATAAAGCATCCAGAAACTAGTTCTTCATCCATAGTTACTCTCATACTCACACACATCTGCAGCAGGTCACAGGAATATATTATAGAGATTCAGCTATATATTAAAGCCATACCTAGAAAATTGTCAAGGGATTTTTCTAGAGGAAAGCCATTTATCAAGGAATATTTGGTATTATTTAGCTTTTAATATATATCAGCCATTTTCTGCTATGAAATTCTTGTGTGTTCATATACTACTAGGCCATATGGCAAACAGTTACGCTTCTCAGACCTGCTGATCCACTAGGTAACACCCCTGCAGAGCCTAGGAGACAGACAGACTGTAGATGTATAGCTTTGTCTCTTGTGCAAATGAAGCTCAGGTCATCCCTCGCCTTCAGGCCTAATAGCATGGCAGAGCTATTGATTCAGGAGAATAGGGCTTTTTACATAACCAGGTGCAGTAAGGACTGGAGTGGAATTCCTGGGAGAGGCAGAGCTGTGTGGCTGGAGAGAAGAGAAGGCGGCAGAGTTTCTGTAGATGGTAAGGAAGAATGGATCAGGCTGAGGAGTGAGGAGCAAGGAAGAGTTTTTGTAAATTGTAGGTGAATCAGGTCAGGAGAGGAGAAGAGGGAGGAAAGATGGAGGACGAAGGAACAGGGGACGAAGATGAGACTGAAAGCATAAAAGCTTAATTATTACTAGGACTATGAGGGGACAGAAAAAGAAGGGACACAGAGGAATTGAGTGTCAGGGCAGAACTGGAGCTGTATAGATAGAATTTTGTCTTAGAGAAATAAAGTTGATGGAAATAAGAGCATGGTGTGTATAGATTCCTTTCCCTCAGATAACCCCACGCCAAATGTAGTGTCTTCCTCAGGACCCTGGGAGAGATTTTCTCAGGGCAGGCCCCAGGGAAAATTCTGATACATATCAACTGCAAAGCAAAATTTGCACTGTAGCCCCGTCAGCAGTTCAAAAGAGACGGAGGGCATGAGACAATGAGTTCCTAACACATGGGCCTTAGAGGTCTGTAATGCAACTGCTGGAACACAGGCTCTCTTTTCATAATAACTCACACCTGCAATAGCAACTCATGATTTACAACTGGGTCTGAGACATATCTTGGCAGGAGCCTCCTAATCCAGAGCAGTTATTATTAAGTGTCCCCTGGAATGTCTGTGTTTCTCAAGCTCTGCCACTTGGTAAATTCCATGATGATTTGGGAAAGCTTGCTTGCCTCTCCTGTAGGCTCTCCAGAGCAGCGTCTGAAGCGATTCCGTGTGACTCAGACCATCCCTTGGTCCCCCAGCTCCTGCAAAACACATCAGAAGGCCGCCCAAAGTTGAAGAAAGCTCAAGAGAACCATCAGGTGATAGTGCATTTTCCTTGGATTAGCAGTCCTGAAATACCCTCTTACTTGTCCGGGTCAGGCAATTCCCCGTGGAAGCATCCAACAGGCACTGTAACTTGAAAAATAGAAAAGCTGGCTTGCCCCCAAGGAGGAACTGGAAAGGTAGCAAGACCATAGAGCCGTAAGCAGGCCTGCTCCTCCCTCATGTCCTGCTCTTTGATTAAAGCAGCTGCGACATTCAGAAGGGAGCCCTGAGTGTTTTTTTCTGTTCCTCCCCAAGCTTAGTAGTTAATGGCAGGTGGCTCTCCTGTGAGCACTCATGCAATCCCATAGACATGAATGCAGGGACTTTAGCATATAGTAGGCACTCAACAAGTCATGGTTGAATAATGAGTGTTCGGTGGAGGACTTTGCAGGCACTGAGCGTGGGAATCATTTCAGAGCAGTGGCCTTGTGACCAGCACTGTGTTCCAAGGAGTGTTTTTTATGATGTTTCCTCTAATCCTAACGGTAGCTCTGCAAGAGAAGTTCTCTGATCTGTGATGGGGAGAGGAATCTTTTCAGAGAGAATGAGACTCCATCAATGGGCATGGCTGCCCACAGAACAGAACCCCATCCTGCTGACATCTGGATGTTCCCTCCACTGTCCTCAGGGAGCTCCAAGAGAAAAGGTGTCATAGTATCAGTTGGCACTCAGATTCCTGAAGACCACAGTGGAGCTGATCACTGATCATTATGGGGAGGGAAGGGAGAGAACGGGACAATGCTCAGGAGTTGTGAAGGGCAAAGAGGGGATGTAGCAAAAGTGCATGGCGAGCAAACACACAACAAGTCACACAGGTAACAAAAGCCACTCTTGGCTGGAGGTCAGGCTGCCTCCACAGGCAGACCAGCTAATGCCCAGAGCCACCAGGGATGCCAAGAGGGTTACAGAGAGGGAGGAGCCCATCTGACTTGCTGTTCATAGGGATTCTTGTGGCAGTCATATGTTGTGGACCCTTAAGACATACAGAGAAAATTCTAGGTAAAGTGGGAAGATGAGTGGCTACGACGTGGAGGGCCAAGAGAAGTGACAGGGATAATATCTTTAAGCCAAGAGCAGAAGTGGAGGACAGCTTCAAGCTCTGGGAGACTAGGTACTCAAGTCCATGTTCAGAAGCACTAGCTGTCCCTTGTCATTTCATCATGGTTTCCCTTGGGTTGGATTAACATGGAGGAGAGACACAGAGGAAGACCACAGACTGACTGCAGTCAGGGTCCGTGCTATGCTGTGACCCAGCAGAGGACACATGTGGGCTACACACTTCCTTGTCACATGGAGGTGTAGAGGCGGGAGCTTTCCTGGGTAAGAGCCTTTGAATGTGAGAAGCATGAGAGAATGTTTGCTCGGGACTTGGGGATGGGAGGAAGAGCTGAGTGTTGGAGAGAGGGATTCTTCAACAGAGGAAATGAGTTACACACTGGTTTCAATGTAGTCTTGTCTGCATCTCCAGAGTAGCGCCCCCTAGCAGGATCCCTTTGCTGCCCCAGCACAGTAGCCTGATTAAAACAGCATCTAGTACAGCCCAGGGGACACCTGGTCACCTTCCAGTCTCTTCTTAGCATCCACTTTGGATAATCAACAGCACAAATCTCCAACATGCTTCAAAGATCTGAGTTTATAGGGGCACCCACTGTCCAGGGAATGGAAGAGTGGATATGGAGTGACTTTCTCCAGTGGGGCCAACCCTGCTACTGCAATGCAGCTCCTCTGATATAGCATTGTTCCAGACGAGAGTGTGAAGCACCCCACACCAGAACTGAAAGAGAAAGAAAAGAATAAGTTGTTTTGTTTTGTTTGTTTGTTTTTGGTAAGGCTTGGCCACTCCATCCATGTCTCGGTTTTCATTTGACAGCCATACTTCTTTCCTTTTATCTAAAGTAAGACAATGAGTGGGGCCAGCTTTCACACAGAAAAGCCCTTCATGCCACCACACCAGGGGCATACCAAACATGAGACCCAGGGAGCATCCCTAGAGAATCCAGGGTAACATGACATGGGTGGGCAAGAAAGTCTGGGCTGAACACCACACGGCACTTCTGGTTTGGTTTATAAAGCAGGAGTCCCTATGGAAAGCTTCAACCTCAGGTGGGTGACTCAGCAGGGGTCCAAACCTAGTGAGTGCAATGATTTATGGACCTGCCAAGCCCTCAGCAGCTTCTAGAGTACTCGGACATAAGTTATTGTCATTGTATGCCAGGCAGGGGCTGGCTGACTCCCAGACACCCCCTGCCACCACCGTGTACTCACAGGGATTCTTTGTTGAGGCCAACAGAGCCTATGACAGAAAACTCCTATGTTCTTGTTCCTCTCTGAGTTTACTTTAAATACCAGGAAATAAAGTGAACTACATGCTCTAAATATCATTTCTAGCTCGTTTATCATCCAGACATGCTCATTTTGAGGAAGAAACAATTTCGTTTTCAAAAGATAACAATTTTTTTTCATTTTATTGTTTAAGGCTTAGAAAAACATAGGAGCTCATAGACATATCATACACCTATGCATATGCACCTGATTGTGCTTGCATGTGTGTGAGCATGTGTATGTGTGCATGCTCCTGTGTTTGCTTGTGTGTGTATGTATGTACATGTGAGAGTCTTTCTTTTTCCCTCCCTCCCTCCCTCCCTTTCTCTCTCTCTCTCTCTCTCTCTCTCTCTCTCTCTCTCTCTCTCTCTCTCTCTCTGTGCACGTGCATGGTGTTGGGTAGAGAACTTAGAACCTGTGCATGCTAGAGTGCTCTACTACCGACATATGCCCTAACCTGAAGGTCCTTAAGGACTCTGAGATTCATCTGAAGTCACAGTCCTAATGTCTACCACACTCACATGCACCTCTCACCATTAGTAAGAGTCACCTTGAGAGTCATCTAGCTGGAGCATCTCAGGCATGTCAGCAGAAGGATGTGAGCTTCAAACAGCTTAGGAAAGCATCAGTCACTCATACTTTAAATTCAGAACAGGACCAAGAGGATTCTAGCTACACCAATGATGAGAAGAACGGATTCAGCATCACTGAATCCATTATACAACTCAATGACAGTGCTTTCGAATATAACCACCATTTAAAGCATCATTCTACAGGAAAGAGATTCAGGTTTCAATTTAGGATACTGGGGGTAGGGTCCCCAGTCCATAGCAGAGTCACAACATGGATGACAGATTTCCAGAAGGCACCTTCTAGAGATGACCTTTCACACTCAGCACCTTTGGTCAGTAAGACAAGCAGCTGGTTTGGAGATGTCCTGGGTTTGGGGACCTAGACCTGAGGGAGACCGGAAGCAGCAAGAGCCAGGCTATAGGTTGAGCGAGCAGAGGCCCCCCATCACATCCACCCTCTCTCACGTCCTTCTCCTTCTCACAGGAACCTAATAAATAGCTGACAAAATGAGAAGTAGTAAGTGGGAAGTGAATTTGCATTTCCCCCTTACTGAGCTAATTAATTAAGTATAATTATTTATCAAATCCTTTTAGTTTCCACAGGACTTGAAGTTCAAGGATGGCAAGGTATCCTCCCTGATTTACTTTTTCCTGTCCATCTGCACAAACCCCTGGCATGCTATGGATCTGGATTAATGAAATGTATGGAAACAAACTGTTAAATCAATGGGTGTGGTTTATAACAATGGATCTTAAGATTAATTTGTCAGTTTTCTTCTGCCTTTGGAAAAATCACCATCAGACCTCATCACCTTTTCATATATAAAGAATAACAAAGTCTTGGAATGCTTCAGAGATGAAACTTGTACAAACATGTGCTCATACACATAGTAGACCCCTAAACAGTGCTTTTTGTTACACTGTGTGACACCCAGAGGACTGGGCATGCCAAGAATATACTTAAGGTATCAATAACTCCTACATCCCAGGCCCAGTTAATGGGTGGAACATCCCTCCCTAGGAGCAGTTGCAGATGTTTCTCAAAAAAATACCTCTGGACAGGACCTCCTTATGGAAGGCTTTGGTTGCTCTTTACTAAACTTTAACTCTGTGTTAATGCAGCTCATGTCCTGTTAGAAAAGTCTGGGCTTTCAGATGTGCTGCTACATGAACCAGGCTTACACAGATGTGCACTGTTCTAAAAGGTCCAGTCCTTGCTGAAGACCAATCAGAGTCAAACAAAGGGATCAGCAGGTGGCATCATCCCCTCGGTCTGGGTTCTGAGAGACCATTGCTCAAGAACCAGAACAAAGGAGGCCAAGAGTCTGGGAATCATTTCTTTCTTTCTTTTTCCCCCATTCCCTAATTACAGTCCTATCTGAATCAATTCTCCAAGAGTAAATTGTCTTAATCTTATAAGTAGGAGTTTATTGAAACAGCAGCCACTATACCAACCTAAGTGGGGCTCATGTACATGACTGAAAAGGATCACAGGTCCATGAATTGTCATGAAGCTCTATTATAATCACTCTCAATCATTTTAAACTACAAACCACTGTAGGAAATACTTCTTATTTCCAATACCACACACACACACACACACACACACACACACACACACACACACACGTGAAAACACAGATGAGCTCTTACTGTATAGTATTTATCCTTACTGAATGTGATGTAGCTGATTTGTTACTGTTTTCTTTTTTATTGAATGGTATTTTATTTGGGGTCTGACCCATGAATGGACTCAGGAGAAGTTCCACCTTAAGTGTGGAGCTTACCCTACATTGCTCACTGTAACCATCACCTCTGCCCTTCATACTGCATCATTTACCTCATTGCACTCACTGGAATTCTTAAGGCAAATTTCTTGCCCAATTTCCCCTCACATGAATGTCTGGGGTGTGTCTCAGGGCACCTACATGAGAGTTTAGCT
Source organism: Peromyscus californicus insignis (assembly GCF_007827085.1). Lineage (NCBI taxonomy): Eukaryota > Metazoa > Chordata > Mammalia > Rodentia > Cricetidae > Peromyscus > Peromyscus californicus. Next base: position 51,960,560 of record NW_026294469.1, read on the forward strand.
TCTCATTATCTTCTGATGGAGCCTGAGAGACATAAGCATGGTCCTTAACATTTTTGTCATTTGCATGTGCCATGCCATGAATCAAATAAATAATGAAAGGCACTGAGGCAGGCAGTTTGGAAGAACATCAGATATGAAATGAAACTTAATATCTGTCTCCATCAGCACCCACTCGGAGTGGGTTCCAAGACTCAGCACCGACACAAACATCCACAGATATTCAAGCCCCCTGTGCGGAATGGTACAACATTGACATACAACCGTCACAGAGCCTCCTGTATGCTTCAAATCATCTCTAGATGACCAATAATGCTCCAAGCAGCCCAGATCCTATGTAAATTCTTACACCCTCTCATTTGGGGAGTGATGCCAAGATAAAGCCTATATATGTTCACCAGAGATGAACTTTTTTAGAAGGTTATACATCTCTTCCTTTGAAAAAACAACCTTATGTGTTTACCATTCTTGATTCCCCTAGTGCTTGTCTGTGGACACAAGAACCTCCATGCCTCCCACAACTTACATTTGTCCTGGGTTCCTCTCTCAGTCATCACACCCAAACGCCAAACATATTGTGATATTAAATCAGCATCTCTCCATATCCAACTAAAAAGTTGCTTGACTTTACAGGGAAAATATTCCATTGCTTTCCAAAGAGAAAACTGGTGGAAATACTATCTAGTCAAGAAGTTGGAAAGTGGGCAACAGAACACAACTGATTCAATCAATCCTGGCCCCAAAGGCTAACACAGAAAAGAAGAACGGCCTCATCAACTGTGAAAATAATAAACCAGTAGGAAATGTCTTCACAATTTCCCAATAAATCTGTGACAGGTCGGCAGGAACAGATGTAAGAAGTAAGCACTCGTTATTCCCAGTGCAACTCACAACACAGAACAGAGGAAAAGCTGACTCGGAGTACACTTGGAATAGTGCTTAATAATCTGTTGAACATGTGTGTAAAACTTTATACATTGACAGAGAGGCAAAAAGAAAAACAGAGCACCATGTTTTGAATGCCTAATGCAAGTTCTTCAAATGTGTGTGCACCCAAGCATGCATGTCTGTGTATCCATGTGAAGGCCAGGGAGGGATTGATGTCCAGTGCCTTCCTGTATCACTTTCCACATCTTTTTTTTTTCTCGGAAGTTCTCTCATCCATTGACTGGACTGTCTAGCCTAGGGAGCTCCAGGCATCTGCCTGTCTCCACTTGTCTAGAAGTTCCAACAGGTCCAGCTTTTACATGGATGCTGGGGATCTGAACTCAGGTTCTTGTCCTCATGCAGCAAGCATTTACTAACTAGGCCACCTTCTCAGCAAATCCATCACTTTACAAGCTTATCATAATCAGGCATCTACATCACATCCTATAAATATATACAAAATTCATAAGCCAACCAAATAGAATGACTAGTTTAAAAATCACACATTTACTGCCTCCCTCTACAAACCAAGTAACATTCATCTTTCATCTAACTTTATTAAGACTATAAATGCACAGAGTCAGCCTTCCTAAAAGTCTCTGTCCATCCTTTAAATCGAGAATTCTCTGTGTGCAGAAAACCGTTCATTTTCATTACTTGGCTAAAAGGTTTCAGGAGACCCAATGAGCTGGGTCATCATTTTGGAAGTCATACAGTAAGAGAAAAGTTAACCACAAAATGCAAACTTGCTTTTAAGTTCACAGGGCAGTTTATAAAGGTTACTTTTATGCTCACTTCAAATTGAATCACACAAAAGTCAATACATAAATATATATTGCCTTTGTTCGATGAAGATTTCTTAGCCTGTGCCAGTTTTCTCTACAGACCTCTACAAGGTCAGCAAAGTAATGTAGCATCCAGTTCTGTGGAGCCGTGTGTCTGGGCACAAGGGTGATGAGAATGAGGATGGAATACTCAGTAATCTAAGAAATGCTTCCTTCTTTCCTTCCTTCAGCAGAAAGCACGGAGGGATATGTGTTAGAAGGAACCCATTAGATAAATAGACTGTGCTTGATTTTTTTCCTAATGAAAACACTTATATAATATCTTGGAAACCAACATTATTATATTTAATGATGTGCCCCCTAAACTGGTACTAACACACAATATTAAGATAGTCCTATACTTGATTTATACAGGGAAACTTATGGGAAGTCCTGAGTTTCATTATATAAGAAGATAGGAAAAAGAGTACATTTGAGCATGTTAAATCACTCTTTATGTTTTCTTCCTTTTTATATTAACTTATCATTTTGTGAGACTCCTAAGCTGTTGACTAACTGCCTTTGTACCAAGGCATCATTTAGCAACTGATGGGAGCAGATGCAGAGATTCACAGCCAAACACTAGGCAGAGCCAGAGAAACCCCTCCCCCAGGAGAGGAGGAAGAAGGCTTGTAGGACCCAAAGAGGTTTAGGACACCAGGAGAGTGGCCCACAGAATCAACTAAACAGGTCTCATAGGGGCTCACTGAAGTGGGTATGGGTCTGAGCTAGGTCCTCTGCATATATGTTATAGTTAGTCATAGTTATGCAGCTTGGTGTGTTGTGGGACTCTTAACAGTGGGCATGGGAGTTGTCTCTGACTCTTTTGCCTACTCTCAAGACCCTTTCCCTCCTACTGGGTTGCCTCATCCAGCCTTGATTATGAGGGTTTGTGCCTAGTCTTATTGTAACTTGTTAAGCCATGTTTGGTTGATATCCTAGGAGACCTGCTCTTTTTATGAAGGGAAATGGAGGAGCAGTGGATCTGAAGGAAGAGGGAAGACAGTGGAAGAGACTGGGGGGAACAGAGGGAGAGACAAAACTGCCATCGAGATGTAATATATGAGAGAAGAATCAAAAAAATGTAAGAAAACAAACATAAAAATGTGTAGGCTTTTACTTCACTCATTTTGGGGATGGCTGCTCTTCAGAGCTGTGCCAACACAACTGAGGGTAGGCTTGTACAGAACAGGCAGTGGCATTTTCTGGCATAAAGGACAAACAGGCTAGAGCTCAGTTTGCTATAGTCATTGAATCTAAGTACAGTGGCCCCATGAGAAGCCCACAAATTGTTGAGATGCATTGCCCCACTTCACATGTGTGCGTTTTCCTTCCTTGTTAGTCCCTATGGATATGCTATATTAACTATGGGCTACAATTGCATGTAACTACTGAAATACACTGAGAAAATATTTCATTCCTATTTAGTAATATAGTTGAGGAATCATTAGATTTAGAGTCAGAACCCTAGCTCCCAAATCTTGATTACTTGGAAGAATAATGGCCTCTCACATTGTCTGTTTTCTAGTTTCTCAAATGCATAAACATTAATGTCATATGACAAAGCATAAATCAAGGTTTATTATTGACTGACCTTAAAATAATGAGATTATTGGGTAGGTTCAAGGTACTCTCAAGGGTCCTTAAAAGTGGAAGAAAGGCTGGGGGTGCAGCTCAGTTGGCAGAGTGCTTAGCTCACATACAGTGAGCCCTGGGTTCAATCTCTGACATCATATAAACTGGATGTGGCAGCATACTGGAATCCTATCACTTGGGGGGTAGAGGTGGGAAGGTCAGAAATCACCATTGGTTACATAAATGAGTTTGAGGCCAGCCTGGGTTTCATAAGACCTTATCAAGTAAGACAGACAGACAGACAGACAGAAGGAGCATGTCAAAGGGGAAATGTTGGCTGAATAGGGTTGTAAAGATATCATGTGTTGTTAGACTTGCAACTTGAAGCAGTGGCCACCAGCCAAGAGAGAGACTATTAGAATCTAGGTCATACTGTTGTTCATCTTACACCAGTCAGAATGGCTAACATCAAAAGCACTAGTGACAGTTTATGCTGGTGAGGATGTGGAGTAAGGGGAACACTCCTCCACTGCTGGTGGGAGTGCAAACTTGTACAGCCACTTTGGAAATCAAGATGGTGATGTCTTAGTAAATTGTGAATCAACACACCCCAAGACCAAGCTACACCATTCTTGGGCATATACCCAAAGGATGCTGAATCATACCACAAGGACACTTGCTCAACAATGTTCATAGCTTTGAACATGAAAACAACCTAGATGTTCCTCAACTGAAGAATAGATAAAGAAAATGTGGTACATTTACACAATGGAGTGTTATTATTAAAAACAATGACATCATGAAATTTGCAGGCAAATGTATGGAACTAGAAAAATCATCCTGAGTGAGGTTGAAAAACATGGTATGTACTCACTCACTCATAAGTGGATATTAGCTGTAAAGTAAAGAATAATCAGATTACAATCCACAGTCTCAGAGAAGCTGGATAAGAAGGAAGGCCCAAGGGGGGATGCATAGATTTCCCTGGGAAGGGGAAATAGAAGAGATCTCCTGGGTATACTGGGGGTAAATGGGGATGGGAACATGAGGGATTAGGTTGGGGGGTGGATGGTGGGGGAGAGTAATGAAAGAGATGTCTTGATAGTGGGGGCATTTGGGGGTCAGGTAGAAGCCTGATGAAGGGGAGACTCCCATGAATATACAAGGATGACCCCAGCTAAGACCCCTGGCAATGATAGGTGGGTAGTCTGGACTGGCCATCTCCTGTGATCAGATTGGTAGCTGCCCCAGTTGTCATCAGAGAGCCTTCATCCCGTAACTGATGGAAACAGAATGCAGAGATCCACAGCCAAGCACTGGGCTGAATCTTCTTGAATCTTCTTGAAGAGAGGGAAGAAGAATTGTACTAGCCGGGGTAGAGGGGTGGAAGGGTCAAGGTCATCACAAGGGAACCCACAGAAATAACTAACCTGGGCTCATAGGAGCTCATAGACTATGAAACAACAGCTAGGGAGCCTGCATGGAACCAACTTGGGCCCTCTGCTAATGTGTGACAGTCGTGTAGCTTAGTCTACTAGTGGGACTCCTGGCAGTGGGAACAGGGCTGATTCCTAATGCTTTGGCTGGCTTTTGAGAATGTATTCCTCATGCTGAGGAGCTTGGTCCTGCCTCAACTTGATATGCCATGCTTTGTTGACACTCATGGGAGGCCTGCCCCTTTCTGAGCAGAAATAGAGGAGGGATGGATTGGGGGTAGATTGGGGGTGGCAGAGGGGAGGTGGGGGAGGAGATGAGGGAGAGGGGGTAGGGAAAACTTCAGTCGAGATATAAAATAAATGAATAGATTTAATTAAAAAGAAAAGAATCTGGGTCACCGTAGTTTTATTGCAGGTAGACCCATCAGAGTGTCTGACTGTACAACTGTGAGCTAACTAATAAGACTTTTCTGGTTTAACTCTGTGCTCATAATAGTTTGTTACAGCAGTAGTAAACAACGAACCCAAGCAGTAACTCCTCCTGGAGGTGAAAATTACAAAACAGTTTGTGACTCAATTCTATTTTCTAACAAATAAATCGGCTTCATTGGTACTGCTGGAGCCCTGCAAAAGCCAAACATCATGAAATATTAGACCCATTCAGTTAATAGAACCCAGTATTTAACAGATGAGCCTTAGGCTGCTTAATCCAGGAAGGCCAGGAGAACGTAGGGTTCAGATGCCAGGAGGATTGTCCGTGAGGACCAGTAACATTTGCACTCCTGAGTGTTACTCTCATTACTGTGGTCTCCATGTGTCCTCTGAACATTCACAGCAAACCTGTCACTGTTGAATGTCATCTGAGTACAGAACATGACTGTATTGCTCCTTAGAAGTGAGAAGGGAAACAGTCCAGCGGGGAGATTCTACATGCATCCAGGAGGTCAAGTTTCTTAGTATTGTAATGTTCAAAACATACCAGAGAAGCTGGCGTTAGACCATACTACAGGCTCCCAGCAGAAAGGACATCGGTTGGTGGAAAGCATGGTTGCATGCCTGTAGCAAATGTTAACTTGGCCAAAGTCACTGCCTTTGTTCTTCCCCCAGCTTCCGTCATGATTACAGAGCATCTTGGCTTGACAGGTTTCTACCTTTCATCACAGCTCACATGTGAGCAAAGATTTTTAAGATTCAAATATTACAATATGGTAATACTCATCTGGATCAATTTTTATTCCAAAGTAATTTGTGGTAACTACATGTCATAATTTTAAGGATTTAGTAGGTATATCTGCTAAACATAATTTTAGCAGACTCTCTGAAAGGGCTCAATCCTTTTTTTTTTTAATACTAAAGGAACACAACTTTTCACGAGAGATTATCTTTAAGAATGCATTTATATGTGTGTATGTACACCCCCAAACCTTCAAATACAACCTGCTCAGTCCGTATAATATTATTTGAATATAAGTGACTTCAGGGCTGACCACTTGTTATTGAACAACCAGTTTTGGGGACTCTTTCCTGGGGAAGACTATCTCCCCATGTTTCTAGCACTTCTTAGTTGCCTGTGGTCCTTGTCTAGGGTGGAGGCCCCATGACTCATGAGATTTCCTCCTCCCCTGTTGTACCAACAATGAAAGAAAAAGAGTCCATGGGTTTAAAAGAGAGCAAGGGAGTACATGAAAATGTTGGAGGGAGGAGATGTAGTTATATTTTAATTTCAAAAAATACAAAAATCTTTAAACGAATGTATTCAGAATTCTTTTTTTTTTTTTGCACCCTTGAGAATCACATCACAACCCACCATGAAACTTAGTTTTTTGCTGAAGTTTTATTTCCAAAGTGATTTTGATAAATCAATGAAACCTCTGGGCTGGACTATGGCCAGAGACAGATTATCTTTCTGATTAACAAATTACCAAGAGGTTGGGTGTATGTATTTGAAAAGGAAGAGGAACTTCCTGGATATGGCTTTTTCCTCCAAATGTTCACTTTCCAGAGCTAAGAAGTGACAGAAACTGAAGCATTTTAAATGAGGGGAAATCACAGTATATACCAATGACTTCTGAGCTCCCCTCCCTGAAAACTGCTGAGCTACACATGTACCCAGAAGCACAACTCCTCTGCCAGGATCCAGGGCATACATAATCTATCTGAAGTGATATACTTGTAAAAAGGAATGTCTGTATTTTTAATGGCTAACTTCCTTCTTATAAAGTATGCACATATAGAAAAAAAATTGCTCTAGATGCCCAAAAATTTTCAGCCAAGAAAGGAGAAAAAAAATGTCTAACTTCATATTTATCTTTGGGGGAAAATAGCTTATATTAATGGGAGATGTGCAAACTCCTAACAGAATGGAGAAAGAGAGGGGATTTCATTTTGTTGTTTGTCCATGTGCAAATCTGGACTGATGGGGGGGTAGAGAAGCCTCAAGTCCTCTTTGCCAAAGGATCTTAAGAGCAGAGTGTGATGGGAGTGGAGAGAAGGCCCTGGGATCAACACCTTTGGCACTGAAATTGTCGGCTCTGCAGATAGTGTGAAGGTGTTAGGAATGCACAGCTGTCTTCTGTGTGATGCCTACTTCCAAAACGTTTGCATCTGAGAATTACAAATGGAAGCCATTGCTTACCTCATCTTGTTGGGAAAGAAAGAATATTACATTACAATATGATTATGAAAAAAAATAAGGAAAGAGACTTTTAGTGTTCAAGTCCACGGCTCAGCTGCAGTAACTCTAGAAGATGAGAAGAATAAAAGAGTCAAATGCAGCGCTGTCAGCAGCCACAACGCTGCATAGGGCTAAAGAAAATGCACCACGATGAGGAAAGCGCGCTCTCTCTCTCTCCCCTCTCCTTCTTCTCCCCCCTCCCTCTTCTTCTCTCTCGCCCTCTCCCCTCCCCATGGAACTCAGATATCCATTTAAACATAATAAACATTTTTTGAAACAAGTTCCCATGTAGCTGGCAGGACCTTGAACTCTGGGTCCTTCTAACTCACTCCCTGAATGCCGGGATCTCAGATGTGTACCATCATGCCTAATTTTATGTGATAGTGTGGGTCAAACTCTGGACTTCCCGCATGCTAGGCAACCACCCTACCAACTGAGCTGCACGTTCCCAGCTTTAGACATCCTAATCTTTGGCATTAGGATGGTTCATCTCAGTTGTGAACTGTGTGAGATCTAGAGACATCTGAGAGATGGGCCTCAGGAGAGATCTATGAGGATTTATCTTGATTAGGTTAACTGGGGTGCAAGTATCTGCCCGCTGCGGGTGGTACCGCTCCCTGGGTTGGGATTCTGTACAGTATAAAGAGGAACAATGAGATGAGTACAAGTACCCACTGCTCACGGCATCTGGACTGTGAATGCTTGGTGACAAGCTGCCTCCGCAAGCTCCTGCCACCATAGCTCCTTGTGATGATGAACTCCAGACGCGAACTGTGAAATAAAATAAAACCTTTTCCCCATTTCTGAAAGCCGCCTTCTTCATTTCACAGCAACAGGGAAAGTAACTAAGACTGACACTAACTTGTCTGTAATGTTGGTCTTTAATTCAAGCAGCCAGGTAGTCCGTTATAAAAAGGCCGGCAAAGCCATGGGTAAAGGAAGCTTCATTATCAGTTTGACCTTGAAACTGAAACCTGCATGTTGAATATATGCATGTCAAATAAATCTGTATACAGATTTTTTTAAAGTACATTTTTATAATTAGTGTCCCTGCGCAATGATATATTTTTTTTTTCTAGGTGAAGTGGTATTTGTGGTTTTCAGACACCATGTTCACAAAGTTCATCCTGCATTCCAGTTCACTTTTTAGCAATAACTCCCTGAGTGTTGATGTCTTCAGTGAGGATTGTATTAAATACAGGTGATCTTACTTTAGGAAGACTTTGTTCTGAGGTGTAATGGAAAACCATGGGGCTGTCATATATAGGACCTTCCAGGGTGTGGAGGGTGGCCAGTTCTGATACTAACTAGGACCTTACTTTAGGTCTCAAACATTCACAAACCATCATCTCCATGAGTAACCACTGTAAGGTACAGGGTTCACAGCTGCCCACAACCTTCCTGACATCAGTCCAAACATCTTCACATACCAAATCATTTTCGTCCCTGGGAATGTCCAGGGTTCATGCCATTTCCTATGTTCCCATTTAGACCCCTCCCCATTCTTTCTAGAACTTTCCTCACCTATGGTATTTTCTCTGGTTCTTTTCCTAACTAAATGTGCCTTTGGCACACATTTGTCCACTGTTTCTGGATCGGCTAGCTATGTACCAACACTCTTGCATTTCTCCTTTTTGATGAATCACCCTTTTTATCCTTTCATCCACATTCCTTAGTCAGGAACGCTTGAAACATTAACTCTCTACCAACATTTCCATCCCTCCACACTACTACATGAAGCCCAACAATTGCCCACCTTGGCAAACATTAACTCTCGTCTGAGTCAGTGAACTTCAGTTTAGGTTCTGGGCTATAAGCTCCCATGATGACTATCTCGGGTACATAAAACCCTACGTATTCTGTGACTTGGGGTGTAGAGATCCTTCATATGTACCTCTCAGATCCATCTGTTCCTTATAGTCACACAACTCCTTATGTGTCTTCTCATTTGCTTTCAGCCTCCTTGTGTCCTGAGGAAGTGACTTCAGTGCACACAGCAAGACTTTTAACCTCGGGATGTTTTTAATGTGTTGGGTTGAGCTCTGTCATCCTCCTGACTTGCTTAGATTAGTTACGGAGGTGTGAAGTATTACGTCTTCAATCTCACTTGTCACGTCCTGTTTGTTTCTGTTTCCTGTTTTGTCCTCGTTTCTGTGGCTTCTTGTGCTAGTCTTGAAAGATTCCCTCCTGTTTCACTGGCTCAGAGTAGATTGCTTGTACTGTTTTCTTATTGGTTTCTCTGTGGGTGGCAATGTATTCAGAGAATTTACCACAGGCTTTAGGCACTGGTGCCCTTCCCACTCTTGAATGAAGGGTGGAAACCTCACATCTACTTCATTCCCACTGTTTAAAAGTATGTTCAACTCCTTTCAAGTATTTCCACTATACATTTCAAGCCCAATGTAAAATATCATTGCAATTTGTGCTCCAATCATCAAACCTGGCTCAGAAATTCATAAGTAGTTTCCATTGTATTCACCAATGTTTTCTAACGTACTATTTTTTCCCCTCTTCAGAGTCTAAGGCTTCTTATATAACTTTGTGTTCAAACACTTCCTTTGGTTAGATAAATTACTAAAAAATTCTCTTACCTTTACTTTGTCTGAAAACGTATTTATTTTCCTTAGTTCACGAAGGATAGCATTGCTAGATGTATTCATCCGTTCACTGTTGCTATAAGCATATACCTGAAGAAGTTCACTATGTTCTCTGTTTTCGAAGCTAACATTCAAGGGTAGTTAACTGCATCTCTTTGGCTTCTGGAGAGCAAATCCTGGTGAACTGCACTATGATGGGGAAGATGGAAAGAAACTGGGTATTTGGAGAAAGGACTACACCGAAGAGCTCTTGCTCTATGGCAACCACTCTCATGAGCACTATCCAGAACTAGTCCACTCCACTGAGAAAGCACCGATACCATCATGGATGTTGACCTCCATCTGACCACCTTCCATCAGGTCCCACCTCCTCAACACAGCCACAGTGGGAACCCAACATCTTGGATACCAGCCTTTGAGGGAGAAGCCACATCCAAACCACAGCCCTGGGGTCAGAATGTACAGTTGGCAGGACCTCCTGGCAGCCCTTGAGACACATTTGCCAGCTCCTGGATCTCTCTCACCAGTGTGTTAGCCACTCCCTCCCACGTTGCTGATCTCTTACTAGCATGTCATTTTTCTCTGCCTTCTTTTGAGTTTTCAGAAGTTTAGTTATGTTGTATTTTCATGTGGATCTCTCAAGAATTACCTTATGCTGATTTCATTCAGTTCCTTGAGTCTGTGGGCTGTGTATAAATTATATCTTTTGAATAGTTTTGGAAGCTTGCTGCCATTATTAATCTAAATACTTTCACAGCCCTATCATCTTTTGCTTCCCTCTCTGGCATTCAGACTGTGTGATGTGTGCTAAATCGTTCATGGCTGCCATGTTTAATTTTGTTCTGCAGAGGGTAGAATTCACATGTCTTTTATTGCAGTTGTTTGGTTTTCTGAGACCGGGTCTCTCTATGTGGTCTTGACTGACCTGGAACTCACTATGTAGACGAGGCTGACCTCAAACTCACAGAGAAACACCTGCCTCAGTCTGCAAGAATTAAAGACATGTACCACCACACCCAGCTTTTGTGGTTGTTTATCTCAGCTGCTCAGTAATGTTGAATTGGTCCTCTTCAGCACCTACTCTGAGGTATTTGGGAGATAAAAAGAAATCCCATGAAACCTCTTGTCTCCTTGAGTTTTCTGCTCAGGCTGACTGGAACAGGAGCGATCCCTGGATTTTGTAAACTGAGGGGATTGTCACTTAGATTCTTCTTTTGTTTGGATTCTTCATCTGCATGGTTCTAGTTTAGTCAAAGGAAGCTTCCTCTCCGGTCTGCATTAACTGTGCTCTGTTGAGGAGTTGAGAGCAGCCCCAGCAGACCACAGCACTCCAACAGAGCATGGTGGCATACCATAAAGACAAGGCTCTCGGTGCATTAATCAGAGTGACACAAACCAACTGTGTAGTATAATTTCTAGGTTTTTTGGTATAATGAGATCATTGTTTAAAATTAACTATCACATATGAGCTGCCAGACATCTTCCTAGGCATTTACTTCAAAGACAGTGACCTATGCTTACACAAACCTCCACCTAAGTGGAAGTCACAAGGCTTATCTTTTGTTTTATCTTAAAAGATTTAGTTGTAGGCTGTATGTTTATGTCTACTGTTCATTTTAGGTTAATATTTGTTTAATGTGTAAATTGGGGGTAACAGTTTTTTATGACGATATCCAATTTTTCTAGCACCATTTGTCAAGTAAACTATTCTTTTCTCAATGATCTGCCTTGGTAATTTTTATTAAACATCAATTGAACACATACACAGCTCTTTCAAGACTGTATTCAGTTCTGTTACTCTATCATATAGTAAATTGAGTACTACAGCTTTTTAATTAGATTTTAAAGTCCTGAGTTTTGTGCTTTTTTAAAAAAAGAATTGTTTGTCTGTCCTAGGTTTTTGCCTTTACACATACATTTTAAAATCAGCTATTTTATTTCTACCGATAAGTATTCTAGGATTCTGGCCAGGATTGCATTGAATTTATAGATTGGTGTAGAAAGAATTGGTGTCTGAGTCATACTGTTTCTTGAGCTGTGACCTCACAAGTCTACCCATCCATTTATGTCTTTAGTTTTTCTCAGTGGTGGTTTTGAAGCTTTTGGTGTATAGTTCTTGCAAACACTTTTCAGATAATTCTCCAGGTATACAAAATTTTGTGGTATGCACTGTTGTTTTATATATAGTTGAATCCTGTTTACTAGAATTTTGATGTTTCTTTTTAATTGAAAATAGATTTTTTTCATGCAATATTTTCTGATTATGGTTTCTCCTTCACCAGCTCCTCCGAGGTCCCCCCCCCCCCCCGACCTCCCCTCCCATGTTTCGCATTTGTATCTATGAGGGATATTTCCTGAGGTTCTTACTTGTTTTCACAATTTGGTTTTGAAATCAAGGAAAAAACTGTATTTGGAGCCGGGCGGTGGTGGCGCACGCCTTTAATCCCAGCACTCGGGAGGTAGAGCCAGGCGGATCTCTGTGAGTTCGAGGCCAGCCTGGGCTACCAAGTGAGTTCCAGGAAAAAGGCGCAAAGCTACACAGAGAAAATCTGTCTCGAAAAACCAAAAAAAAAAAAAAAAAAAAAAAAAAAAAAACTGTATTTGGGGCTGGAGAGATGGTTCATTGGCTAAGAGTGCTGCTCTTCCAGTTCCTAGAATACAAGCTCCAAGGCTATCAGCTCACAGCTGCCTATAACTCCAGCTCCAGGGGATCTAATGCCTTCTTCTGGCTTCCTTTGGCACCAGTACACACATGACGTACATGTGCACATAGTCTTAAAAAAAGTCATACTGATATTATACAAGGATTTAGAAAATAGCATATTAATTTAAATTTGTAAAGATTTATACTTATTATTTCTCTCTTAAAATTTGATGAACTTAAAACCCAATATGAAGCTCCACGGCCTTGGAATGGCTGTTCTGGCTGTATAGAAGTTCATTGAGATGTACAGACTTTAGGTCTAGTTAGTTTGGGTGTGTGATGTTCATTTTATTTGCAAGTTTTTAAATAATGAAATATATCAGATTTTAAAATTTGTAATAGAACTAGCCAATAAGAACATTTGAGTTTAGGGAAGTTTTTCAGCTATGTTAATAAACAGTGGAATTCAGTTGCTTAGTGTCTTGAATGAGCTTCGTTGAGTCTTCTTCTTCATAGAATTGCCCACTTTGCCATCATTACTGATTTTGTCAAAAATTGTTCTTAAATTTTTCTCAAGCCTATTTCTCACATGGACAAATACTGCACACCTTCTTTTTCCCCCTTATGAGTCTGAATAAATGGCTGTCAATTTTTGTTCAAGGCTTGAAAATGCTTCCTGATCCCTTCTCTTCTTCCCACAGGCTATTCATTATTCTACTTCGTTTCCATCATTTCGAGGATTTTCCAGATTTTTTTTTTCTGCTATTGACTTTCAACTTACTTTCCAAAATCCTGTTTTTCATGACTTGGATCCTTCAAAATTTGGGAGATTTATTTCATGGCCCAGAATATGGTCAGTCTTGGCAAATATTCCATGTGGTCTTCTGAGAACTCTACCCAATGCCCATGAGTGATGAGGTATTCCATTCTGGCTACTGAGAATAGGAAATGCTCCCACCTGCTGTGAGCGCCACCTGGATTTCCTCTTTTCTTTTTTGGGTGGTTCTTTCCCAATCTTTAGTAGTTTCCTCACATGCACATAGTGGTTGGTGCTCAATAGAAAGCTCAAGGGCAGATAGCTAGTCCTTACGTGCTTGCACTTACTAGGACTGAGCAGAACTTCAGGGTGAACATCTGTACTGCCGCCATGTGAAACTCCTTTGTCTGGATACTGTTTCCCTGTGAAGTCTAGCTGCTTTGCCCTCCCAACTCTTTGATCACATCATTCCTCACGACCACCTGGGGTGCTTCTTATCTGTGCAGCCACCAAGTACAAGGAGAAATTGGACTCACATCTGCACCCAGTCAGTAGATGGCAATGTAGTTGTCCTTTGGAATCTACAGGGGCTTGGTTCTAGAATTTTCAGGACTCTCCAAATGCAAAGGTATTGAAGTCTCTTCTGTAAATTGGCATGGCATTTACTGGTACACATATTATTTCTCCTATACTTTATTTCTTCTCTAGGTAATGCCCAATGCAATGTAAACGCTATGTAAATCATTCATACATGCTCAGTATGTATATATTTTGTTGCATTTTTGCTTTTGAGACTGTCTTGGACTGTAGCACAGGCTGGTCTAGAAATCACTATATAACTCAGGTTAGCCTTGAACTAATGGTAATTCTCTGGCCTTGGTCTCCAGAGTACCACTACACATTTGTTTTCTTTATAAGTTTCTCTACGGATCCCTTAGTTAAATCCATGGATGTGTACTTTCAAGATACAGAAGGTTGACCTCATCTTGTTTTGGATAAAATATAGGAAGAAACTGCAGCCTCATGGAGATGTGTAGTATATTTTGGGAAGCAAAATTATTTCAATAAATCTTCCCAATTATTATAGATATTCTTCAACCTCAAACCTGACAAATGATTATTGCAGTTTAACAGCAGTGAAGAATCTGTAAACACAGCAATTAAATGCTGCTAGTTCATCGAAAGTCATGAATCTGTCTTTGACTTAGAATGAGACTTATATCTATATGACTATATTTCATTATGGCTTCAGCATTAGGAGAACACAAACCCAAAGATTTATGTTCATTTTATAAATGTGTCTACATTTCATTATACATTATTTAAAATGCCTGATATTTATTTGTACTACAAATCTTACCATAAATTCTTAAACATTGAAAAATTATTGCATAGCTCTTAAAAGTTTCAAAAGTGCTAACATTCACTTGAAGCTTCTAATCTTAACATTAGTTTAAAAAATAACAGAATGACTTTATTTCATTAGAACTTTTAGATCAGACTTATCTAAATAATTAATGTTAATCAGATGTTCTTTAAGTACTAGTTGCACCGTGGTGATCCAATGATCTCTGCACAGGGCCTGGATATCCTATTTGAGTAGGTGACAGCTCAGTCCCCATTTCACTACATGGAATACTAAAAACACAGGAACTAAGCATAAGTGCGATGCAATTAGTAATGAGTGAGATCTCATACATACTGAGGTGAGCTTGACATTCTTCTATTGTAAAATCTAAGGCCGTGGCAATCACAGTAATGACTAATGTACTAGGCAAATAGCATCTTGTCTTGTTATGGACGTCCCTTGACTTCACAGACACTCCAAGTCCACCACTGGAAACTCCACACTGAGCATCTGTAGCATGGGAAGACTCAGCAAGATTGCTGTCTGTGGCACTCAAGGTACCAGATTTCACTTTGGGTAGAGCAGACTGCCGTTTCCTTCTCCCCCAGCCCATAACTTCCCAGTTTCCTTTTGTGCGTTACTTGGTGCAGGCGTAGCACATAGAGAAGTGAAGGGACACAGCTTGTTTCCCTTTGTGTCCAGTGTTACTCCACCACCTTGTTCCCATTAGTGCTCATACCGCTCAACATCGCATTAGGCTGGGGTTACAGGAATGGAATCATTTTGTTTACAGAGCTACCAACTACATTGCCAAAAGTGAGTTAAACAATTTTCAAATGGGGTTTACTTTCTTTTCATCCTCAAGCAAAAGGAGCAAAAAAAAAGTCTAAACAAAGGACATCCAGACCCAGAGGTTTTATATTGCTCCTGTAATTTTGACAGTCAGACACACCATCTTGCCAGAAGTTTGATATCCCGCCACTGTCTACTGCCAGGTCCCAAGCTCCTATGTGCTATATCTATCACTCATCAGCCTGGCTGCATGGGAAGGAGGAGATGCCTTTGCCTTGTGAAAATGTGTATCTCTTTTGAAATTATTTTAAATCATGACTCCCAACAAGCAATAAGTTCAGTGAAGACAAAAATATTTCCATGAATATCTAATCCATTTAATTACTTCCAGTAAAATGTATAAAAGATGAGTCACTTGAAAACTGATGTTTTCACTACTGAGTTTTATACCAATGTCCCCCTTTTATGACCTGCTGGTAAACCCTGGCCATCCCACTCAGAGCTGACTGTGCTGATCCTGGAGCCTTCTGATTGTGTCCCTCTCCAAGGGTCTGCATCTGATTGAGAAGATGAATCTTTCAGCCAACAGCAGTGTTTATCTAGACAGAGGCATCTTTCTTTTGTTTCTTTTTTGTTTATTCTTCTCACATATTACATCCTGACTGCAGTTTTCCCTCCCAGCCCCTCCTCCCACCTCCCCTTTCCCTCCCAGCCCCTCCTCCCACCTCCTCCATTTCCCTTCAGGGATATCAACCAAACATGACATAACAAGTTACAATAAGACTAGGCACATACCCTCATATCAAGGCTGGACATGCCAACCCAGTAAGAGAAAGGGGTTCCCAAAAGCAAGCAAAAGAGTCAGAGACAGCCTCAGCTTCCACTGTTAGGAGTCCCACAAGAACACCAAGCTACACAACCATAGCACATATGCAGAGGACCTAGGTCAGACCTGTTCAGGCTCCCTGATTGCTGTTTCAGTCAACATAGTGTCTTTCTGTTTAAGAGTTTTAATGGTTGTAATGATCTTCAAGATTTTTTTTTTGTCTACTCCAACAGAAGATACTGATACTCCCAAGAGCAATGGGACTGTGCTCCTTGGGAGAGGTAATACATCAGCAGAATGTAGCTCAAAACACCCAAGATATGGCCTTCTAAAACTGTGAGCTAGACATCTAGGAAACCTCTTGATTTGGTCATCAAGCATGAACAAGTGAGCAAACAGGAAGAAGTGATGGGACTGCTTAAGAAGCCTATGGCTTCTTCTTCTAAACACGCACGCAGGATTTTTAGTGAATATGTTTTCAAGTGCTTTGGGTGAGCATAAAAATAAGTTTGGGGTTAATAATTCTGTTTTTCATCATCCTGAGGTAACCCAGACTCAGAAAGACAAACATGGTATGTACTCGCTCATAGCAGGATACTAGATGTGGAACAAGGATGACTTGTCTGCTACTCACATCACCAGGGAGGCTACCTGGAAAATGGGACCTCAAGAAAGACACGGGGATCGCCCAATGACAGAAAAATGGAATGAGATCTACATGAACAGCCTGGACATGAGTGGGGGTAGTGAAAGGCGAGGGTTGAGGGAAAGAGAGCTTGGGGGAGCGGGAGATCCCAGCTGGATCAACAACAGAGAGGGAGAACAAGGAATAGGAGACCATGGTAAATGAAGACCACATGAGAATTGGAAAAAGCAAAGTGCTAGAGAGGCCCACAGAAATCCACAAAGATACACCCACAACAGACTGCTGGCAATGGTCGAGAGACAGCCCGAACTGACCTATTCTGGTGATGGGATGGCCAAACACCCTAATTGTCGTGCTAGAAACCTCATCCAACTACTGAGGGATCTGGATGCAGAGATCCATGACTAGGCCCTGGGTGGATCTCTGGGAGTCCAATTAGCGAGAATGAGGAGGGTTTATATGAGCAAGAATTGTTGAGACCAAGGTTGGATAAAGCACAGGGACAAATAGACAAACGAATGGAAACACATGAACAATGAACCAATGGCTGAGGGGTCACCAACTGGATCAGGCCCTCTGAGTGGGTGAGACAGTTGATTGGCCTGATCTGTTTGGGAGGCATCCAGGCAGTGGGACTGGGTCCTGTGCTCATTGCATGAGTTGGCTGTTTGAAACCTGGGGCCTATGCAGGATAGCTTGGCTCAGCCTGGGAGGAGGGGACTAGACCTACCTGGACTGAGTCTACCAGGTTGATCTCAGTCTGTGGGGAAGGCTTTGCCCTGGAGGAGATGGGAAGGGGGGGGCTGGGGGAAAGGTGAGGGGGGCGGGAGGGGGGAGAACAAGGGAATCCGTGGCTGATATGTAGAACTGAATTGTATTGCAAAATAAAAAATAATAATAATAATTCTGTTTTTCTGCCTAGTGTAATAGATTCTCTCTTCCAGTTTTCCTCTATTCCTGTGAAATCCTGTGACTACCTTGGGTCTACCTGGGCATCCCTACATGCTTTTCCTGTCTAAAGTCAGCTGTTTAGGAATCTCGATTGCATTTTCAAAGTCTTTCCAGGCCGTGAAAGAGTGTTTGATGGAATAGGAGGGGATAAAATGCTGAAGGCACATTGTTAGGATCATGCATGTGGAGCTGGCTTGAAAACCACATGGCTCTAGGCTAGCCCATTGGGTTCAATGAACTTTGAGTTTTCTTTCTGTAAATTGGAATTAATTAAGATGTAGTCTATGGAGTTGTCATCAAAACTAGATGACACCACCTATGTGAAGTGCTCATCTCAATAGTGGCAAATAGGATGAGAGTTCTTGAATCCTGTCATTGCTAGTAAGAGCAGCAGGAATGGTGGTGTACTACTGTGCACAGAGTAGAATAGAAGCTCAATAATGCTGTCCTCCTCCTTTCTCCCTGTGCTCCCGAGGGGTTTTCAGAGGGGTTTTCATCACAACACTTAGCTCTTCTGTGTCTTCTTCTGGAAGAGCAGTCATAGCAGTCTTCGAGTCTCAGGTGTCTATCCCTCAACACAGGAAGCTGCCATTGGCCCACAGACTACAGTTATATAAAACAGAACCACGTGATAGAAGTTGAAAAGCTTTGAGGGATGATGCAAACAGATCTGCTTTATACCAAAAATTGAATTAAAATGAAAAGGGCAATTCGTCAGAAGGATGTAACAACCCTAAATGTTTATATGCCTATTAGAGCTTTGAAATAGAAGGAGCAATAACTCAAACCTGCAAGAAGAAAGGCAAATTTACATTTTTAAATTAGAATGTCCCACCCTTCTTTCAGTAATTGAAGGAACAAACAGAAAAATCAGTTTGCATATAGAAAAGCTAAACAACACTGAATCAGCCCAACCTAACTTGCATGTCTTGACCAGTCCATCCAAGGGCAGCTGGATACATTCTTTTCATGCACACAAGACCATTAGGGTATGTTCCAAGATAAACAACATTTTATGTCATAAAATAAGACTCAATAAATTTGGATGAACAGATCCAAGTCAAACAAAGAATATTCTGTGACCATAATGGAACTGAATAAAAAATTAATAACAGAAAGATCTCTGAAAAATATCCAGATTTGGGAAATGAAAGAACATACTTTTAAGTAAACTATGAGTCAAAGAAGAAATCAAAAGAATATTTGAAAAATACTTTGAACCAAATGAAGGTGAAATATATCAAAATACATGAGATATTATTTAAGCAATGTAGGGGAGATTTACAGAGCCACTTCGAAAAGCACAAAGATATCAAAGAGATGATCTCAACTATGACTAAAAGATAGAAAAAAATCAAATTCAAACTAGAAAGAAAATAAAAAATGAAACAGTAAATTACTAGGTAGCCTTCACACAACCAAGTAAGGCCAAGGACACACACATGCAACAGAGGTGTGGGAAGCAATGACGGGAAGATTATCTCAGGTGTGTGCAGCAGGCTTCAGATGCACAGATTGAAGCACAGAACTTGAACTTTGTGGTACAAGTGTGAATTACGTGAAAGCAATGGCAGTTTTAGAGAAGCTAGCGACACGTTAAGACTGGACTTCCAGGAACCAAGCTTGTGGCAAGTGTGACTCAAGATAGGCAATCTCAGGACCAGATTTTTAAGCATGCAAATCATGGTGGTGGAAAGGGGGAACAGAATCAAAAGATCTTATAGAAAAGATCACCAGAACTTACTACATATGGAAACTGTGGCAGAGGTCCTCTAAACACGACACAGGGTTCTGTTCTGGATGCCTGGGAGAAAAATGAGACTCTTAATAGTTGAATTGGAAGAAGTTGTTTGGTTGCAAAAGTGAGTCCATTATGCCCCTGCTGATTCACCAGTCATGCAGTGACATGGGGATAGAAGATGATAGCTGGTCACAGACTTTAAGTAAAACAAAGCAGATGTGTTCTAAACACGAATCTCAGGAGCGGGCCTCAGAACTTGCTCTTCTAAAGGCACATGGGTGGTTCTGAGGCAGTGTTTGTAGTCATAGACACTTCCGCCTGGAGCACCTGTCTCACCAAGTTCACCTCCAAGTTGCAACTGGACAACGTTTTTCTCCCTGGCCTACACCTAAAGTCGATTTAGTGTGTTCCACGGCAGCTGTTTTCCCAGCACAGCAAATATGTGAGATCAACATAAAGGCTTATCCTGTTTCCAAGACCTTGGCACTTTTTTTGGTTTTTTTGTTTTGTTTTGTTTTGTTTTGTTTTTTTCAAGACAGGGTTTCTCTGAGTAGTTTTAGTGGCTGTCCTGGATCTCACTCTGTAGACCAGGCTGGCCTCGAACTCACAGAGATCCGCCTGGCTCTGCCTCCCAAGTGCTGGGATTAAAGGCATACGCCACCACGGCCCAGCAGACTTAGCACTTTAAAAAGTCTTATTACTGCAATTTGTTTATATCTTGAAAATGTTGTCATAAGAAATTAAATCACAGGTGCATTATTCACATGGATCTAACCACTACTTCTGATCTTGGAGGTCAACAGAAATTTGAATGACCACATACTGCACATTCTTTTGAAATGGTCCCAGGTCTCCATGGGTGTGATGGGAGAGAGTCTAAGTGGCCGGGAACCCTCTCTGGAGTTTCTGTCATCTGTCCATCGGTCAGTGTGTCCCTGTGAGTGGACCTGCTCCATGATTTTTTCAGATCATTACTTTTGTTTCTGTCTAACATAAAAAGAAAGTAGAACGTAAAAAGGATTGTAGTGACAAGGCCATGAGTAACAGATTCATACAGAAATGAGTATTAGGATTCATACAGAAATCTTCAGGTCAGTCTTAAGATGACAATCAATAGCCTGATTATAACAATGGTTCTGTATATGGACAACACAACCTCTTAAGAAATAACATAATAATAAACAGAGTGGCGCATGTTGAACTCACCAGTTATTGAAGAAATGCTTACTAAAACAAGATGGTTCCCCCCCCTTTTTTGTCACTTAGCAGACTGAGAAAACAAACATTTTTAACCTTTGATGCAAGCCAGGATGTAAAGACTTCACAGCTTTGAGATATTGCTGGTAGGTAGCATTTAACACAGACACATAATCTGAGGCAGTTTCTATTACCTTAACACAGTCAAGCCATCTTCCTCCAAACTTGTTCTTGCCTTATCTACAGAAATCCTTGCATATCTATAAACAGATACATACAAGGTGTCTTATTCTAGTTTCATTTTGTGGCTGTTGTGTTAAGATACCTTGACAAAAGGAACTTTGGAAGGAATGGGTTTGTTTCAGCTTGAAATTCCAGGTTACAGTCCCTAATTATAGGGAAGTCAAGATAGGGTCTTAAAACATCCAGCCACATCATAGCACAGTCAGGAACAAAGGGACATGAATGCATGCATAGTCACTTGTTGGCTTGTGTGTGCTCAGTTCAATTTCTCCATTCATATATAGTCCAAGAACCCCTGCCTAGGGAATGGTGCTGTAAACTGTGGGCTGTATCTTCCCAAATCAATTGACTTAATTAACATAATCTTCTACAAATACATCCACAGGCCAAACCAATCTAGACTGTCCCTCATTGAGACTCTCTTCTCAGGTGACTCTAGTTTATGTCAAGTTGACAATTTCAGTTAACCACCACTGATTATGGGGTTTGTTCAAAGAATGTTCATCTAAATGAAAAAAAAAAAAAAGAAAACTAGGCAGAAGATATGAGATAAGCTATAATATATATGTAGGACACATAACCAAAGGCAGATATTTTTTTACTAAGTTAAAAGGTAAGTAGCAATATATACTATATTAATATTACTTGTTATCATGATTTATCATATATTTATATTGTATGGTTGACTATATGTGTATGTGTGTATTTTCTTGGGAGCAGAGATAGAATTAGGTCTTTCAAGCTCTACAATTGAGCTATATATCCAAACTCAGAACATATTTTATAACTTGATAATAATTATTATAAATACAAATTATTAAAGCTTTTCTGAGCCTAAAGGGAAGAGTGTTTTCTACATGTACTGGTTAGTTTTTATTGTCAATTTGACATAACCTAAAGTCAGGTAGGAAGAGAGAATCTCAATATGAAGAATCTACTTGATCATATTGGTTGGTTAGTGTGCCTATGCAGGTGTAGTCATGATAACTAACTGATATGGGAAAGTCCACCCCACTGTAGGGTGTATCATCCCTAGACAGATGGTTCTGGGCTATAAGAAAGTTAGCTGAGCCTAAGACAATGCACCAGCCAGCTTCAGTTCCTGCTTGAGTCCCTTCCCTGATTTTCCTTTATAATGGATTGTGACCTGTAAGTGTAAGCCAAATAAACTCTTTTCCTCCTGAGTTTCTGTTAGTGGTGGTGTTTGTCAGTGCAACAGAATAAAACCAAAATACTGCATGATCAAGGGAACTGGAATCTGGATCCCAGCACCCATGTAACACCCATGTAATAAGTGCCACACACCTACATCCTTAGCTCTGATGAGAATAGAGGCAGGAGGATTGCTGTGGGTTGCAAGCTTCCAGCCTCCCTGAAAATACACCAGTCGCAGGTTTTTAGAAAGACCCTTTCTCAAAGGAATAAATTGCAAGTGACAATACCTGAGTCCATCTTCTAGCCTCTGCATACATGCAGAGGTTCATGAACACCACCACCAGTGTGCACGTGCACACACACACAAACACATACACACACACACACACACACACACACACACACACACACACATACACATACACACACTAAATTTTTATTTAAAAGACACATTTCTGAGATGCACATCTGCTGTGGGATAATTTTTCTGTATGCTGTAAATATGTATTACTCTCATTGGTTAATAATAAAATTGATTGGCCTATAGCAAGGCAGGATAAAGTTAGGCAGAACAATCAAACTGAGGACTCAGATGAAGAAGGGCAAAATAGAGAGAGACACTAGCCAGCCACTGGGGAAGCAAGATGCTAGAGGACAGGTAAGACCACAAGCCACGTGGCAATATATAGATTAATAGAAATGGGTTAATTTAAATGTAAGACCTAGTTAGTAATAAGCCTGAGCTATTGGCCGAGCATTTATATTCATATATAAGCCTCTTCATGTTAAACTGGGACTGGGCAGTCAGGAAGGAAAAACGTCCTCTTATACACATCATGTTATAAAAGGGCAAAAAAACGTGGATCAAGCCTTCACAGTGACCTTTGGTCAATGGAGATGGCTGGAACCTGTCTTAGGGAACTTGGGCCAGATCTGTAATGTAAAAGGAAATTGCATACATAGTGCTTGGGTAAATAAATTATTAATAGCCCCAAATTACTATAATGATAGGCTTCATCTGATACACATACTATATGGAAGACTGGATTGGACCAATGTATTCAATAGAACATTGTGGATCTTTTTTTCAATATTTGTATATTTTTCTTAAAATATCTAAGTAACTAGATATTTTCAAATATACAATATTGTTCCTTAATCCCAATGTGGGAGGTAGGGCAAGGACAGCAGAATACTTGTGTGACTTTGTTGGGGGCCCATGGCTCATAATCAGCATTGTCTAATTTAGTGGTTCTCAACCTTCCTAATGCTTGTACCCTTTAGTACAGTTCCTCGTGTTGTAGTGACCCAAACTATAAAATTACTTCGTTGCTATTTCATAACTGTAATTTTGCTACTATTGTTATATAAATATTCGATATACAGGACATATGATATGTGACCCTCCAAAGGGGTCACTACCCATAGGTTGAAAATCACTGGTCTAGTTAGATGTGAGGTCTTCTGAGCGTAGGACCACCATATCACTTTTGTTTCTCATGCCTATGTCTGATGGACGTATCATAACCTGCTTCAAATCACTCATCCTGAGTTAGTCCTCTGGATTTCCTTGTCAAAATATGATATACCCAGACCAGTTCACCTCACTAATCTCAGAGTTAGATGACATGCCACATCCTGGCCATCATGCCAGTAAGCATGAGATGATGCTCCACCTGCCGCCTTCAATCCGTTTTGATCCTGACCAACACTACCAGGTCCAAATCAGTTCCTGAAATCTGTATATGACAAGCCTTTAAACAAGGTCAATCTGTGGTCACCAAGGTCAGCCATTCCATTCAAGAGAGATAGTGCACATGGAGCCATGAATTAGCAAGAACAATGTTGCTAAATTCATGTAATGGGGACTTATATTTCCAAGCTTTACAAGCCAAGAGATACCAACATGGAGATTTCACTCAAACCCTTTACAGTCACACATTTCTTTAGCATATATTAAGCTCCCTGAATGTAGTAGCTTCCTACTACTGAGTGAAAAAGCAACATTTATACTAAGATGACCAAAGCTGAGGAAGAGGGGAAATCAAGAGCTCCACAGAGAGCAGAATCCTATGGCATTCTACTGCTGTTTCAGAGCTTCTCAAAGCAGAGGAGGACAGATGTTTTGAAAAGACTGGGACTCTGAGGCTCAGCTGAGTAACCTGGTCTCACAGTTAGATTGATGTCAGCAGAAGCTGAAAGACATTACTAAGGCCTACGATCCAGGGGACTCACGGCTAAGAACACAAGCACTTCGATGCATATGTGGCACATATCCTAACATATCCGGAGACTGTCTGTGAAAGGGGGCTCCAGCATGAAATGAAAAGACAAAAACAAGCCGGGCGGTGGTGGCGCACGCCTTTAATCCCAGCACTCGGGAGGCAGAGCCAGGCGGATCTCTGTGAGTTCGAGGCCAGCCTGGGCTACCAAGTAAGTTCCAGGACAGGCGCAAAGCTACACAGAGAAACCCTGTCTCAAAAAACCAAAAAAAAAAAAAAGAAAAGACAAAAACAAAAAGCAATCCCAGAGGAACATGATTGGAAATCGGGGACACACTGCAGGGATGTGAAAAGCACAATGATCCTACTAAAGGAAAGGGAGAAAGCACCGAGGACCACTTTGTACCCAGCACCTACCCAGACAACCCCAGAAAGCAACCAGCTCATCATCTGAAGGCTCAGAGAGCAAGGCACGTGAGAAACTGTTCCCAGAAACAATAAAATATTTGTACACAGACTTTTATTGTTAAGGAAATACCTTTGTAAAAAACCCATAAAATATGCATCTATGAAGAGAGCCATTATTTAAATAATTCATATTGTATCTTTTTAACCACAAAAGTGTATTGTATTTTTCTCTAGTTGTATTCTGTCTCATTTCTGAAGGAAAATATGTGGCATGGTGTACAAGCTCTCCAGGCAGAATTCAAACCACAGCACTGCTCTGTCTTCTGGGGGAATTTATTTGATCTTTCTGTCCCTTAGTTTCTAGCTGAGGAAAACAGGGATTAAAAATAGAACCTAATTCATAAGCTTCCTATGGGCATCAAACAAGTGACACACAGAATAGTCCATTGCGAGGCACCCAGCAAACTTCAGTGGTTAGCCCTGACAAGCTCCCCAGGTCTGTCAGCGCTCTGCCAGAGGACCAGTTCACAGAGGTCCCAAATGGAACAGGTATTGTATTCCTCGGCTCCTATAAAACCTGGCATCGATTGATGCACTCATTTTGTAAGTGTGTATTGTTTGCTAAACATGTGGCAGGTACAGATAAATCAAAGGGCAAAAAAATGACCCCTGATCCTCTTTGGGTTGATTAAACCTGGGAAAAAGAAAGGATATAATTAGTCAGCCCTGCAAATGGATGCCCAGCTGCATCTGTGAAAGGGGAGGCAGGGAAGCTGGGCAGACCTTCAGAACAATGATCAGTGAGGACGTTAGGCTTCTGCCCACCCTCAGTGGGGACACGTCAGAGGATGTGCATGGCCAAAGAGGTGGAGGTGGAGGGTAGGTCTGCCTTGTGACCTACTAGTGCGAGAAGAGAACTGTAATGAGGGGCTAATGTGAACACAGGAGAGCTATTCCAGGCCCCACAAGGTAGAACTTACCTGTGTGGAACCCATGAAGTCAGAAAAAGGACTCCAGGTTTCCTTCTAAGATGAATGGCAAGCCTCTAATGTGTATCCCATGACCATGAAAGACGTTAATCTCAAGACACCTGACTGTGGGTCAAGGTACAGCAGTCCTTCCTCTCTATGGTGCTCACTGTCCTGAGATATACAGGACATAGGGAAGTGGAGGCAGGCATTGAGACTGCAGCTGAAGGCAAAGGACTCAAAATCCTAGAGAGGAAACAGATGGAAGTTTAACTAGCTTCAGAGTTAAAGAAGGAGGACTTGTTTATGATTTATGTATAACAAGAAAAGGGATGCAGAGACTCAGCCAAAGAAAAGTTAACATCATAAAGACAGAAGCCCTTACATGAGGAGAGTCCTCAAGCTAAGCTTAGGTAGAAAAATCACTGATGTCTTCTCTGTCCATCTTGGTGACATTTAGACCCACTATAGGCCATCCATGTGGCAGTCTGGCCAGAGTATCCCTCATCTCTAGATCTCTTCTGACAACACATCACTGAAATATATGCCAGAAGCACTGGCCAGACACCACACCAGAGCCATAAGGAATGTCTCTACCATGAAGCATGAAGACTCTCCTCAAATGCCAACATTCCCATCTGGGGGCCATTTGCAAACCAGGCATACCATGTCTGAGTTTTCTAAAATGTGCCTATTTTTCATGCATAGTGACATGGGAAGAACTGCCAATGTAAGCTCATAAGTACAAGCCTGTTCTAAAATGTATCACATTATTGCTTACTTTTTTGTATTAGTCATCTTCCCATCACTATATCAAAATCCTGATACCAGCTACCTATAAAGCAGAGAGACTTTTTTCAGCTCATACTTCTAGAGAGTCAGCCCCAAGGTCAGGCAATCACATGGTTTGGGGCTTCTAGAAAGGACAGTGTATCACAGAAAGAGGATGAGTTGGAACAAGTACTCACATCTTAAGCCAGGAAGCAGACAGACTGAGAGATCAGGATCCTACAATGCCCTGTAAAGGCGAGCTCTAAGTGAACTAAGGAACTCTAGGGACCCACCTTTTAAAGGACTACTGCATCTCCCACTAGCATCATCCTGGGGCCAGGTTTGGGGGGACATGTGCATTACACCCAAACCAAAGCATCATCACCCCAAACCCAAGTCAGCACTTCCTGAAAAGATGTGCAGCTGCAGGTAGACCTTCTCCAGACATCTGTTAAAGTCTCCATGTGGTCTTTGTCTTTGAAAGAACACATTCAATTTTATACAAGATTATTTTTGAGAAAGGACTATAAAGTCTATTGTTACAATCCCAGTGGCAGAAAATAAATGTTATCAAAAGTGTTCCAAAAAGAAAGAGTTGGTGATTACAGATCACATTCAACTTTCTCAGTGATATCATCTATGTGGCTATTGGCCATGTCATTGTCTTGTTATTCTGTAGTCCCTTGAGGGCAGTGGTAGCAGTGGAACTATCCACACTCAAGGCATCCCTCACAAAATGTTAACCAGCTTCCAATGGTATTAATAGGGAGAAGGGCACCTGGTTCAAATCTTGGCTCTACCAGGACAAAATTGTGTGGTTTGGGGTAACATCCTCATCTACCACCATGGCGTAGTTTTCCATCTCCATGGACTCCTGTGAGGATTAAATGACATCTGTACCAAAAAGTATCTAGAACACTTCTGAGCTCATCAAAAGTGAAATGCCAGTACTGACCATTGTATGGCACATGGGACATATACATATGTATTCATGGGACCTTGTAACAGCTTGGTGACACAATCAGAAAATCAGTCTCACTTTTACACAGATGAGAAATTGGATCTCAGGCAGTCTTGGTATTGTGTGACTTTTTCTGGGGAGATGTGAGCCAATAGAGATTCACCCCCACATGGGGCACTGACAACAGACCAAAGACACAATGCCACATACATCTAGCTAAGTGAACCAGCGAGCTTACTGTGACCATGTGCCTATTACTTAGCTCTAAACCTTCATAGATTACATCAACACAGGAGTGAATTGAAATACAAACTCCTCTGGACTATCCTCCTAAGCCATTAGGAAAGTTCCTGCCCTTGTGAAACTCCTGTGAGGAGGTCTGGGAGTGTTTGGATTGAGTGGTATGTCCTTACTGATGGCCTTGAGTTCACTGGAGAAGCAGGTGGCTTTCCAGAGGATGCTTAAGCTCTGCCAGAGGTACCATGCACAGCATTCCTTCCCCTGGCTCTCCTCTAACAGTCTAGCCACAGGTGGTTGGCTGCTGAAGCTGCTAGACTGTGAAGCTGTGAGCCTTGATACCCTCTGCCCAATGCAAGGCAGGACCAGAAAGACTGAGCCTCACCGGTGACTAACCACTGAGGCAGTAGGCTGAGAGACCCAGTGCGTGGTACTTGCTAGGTATGCCCTCTACCACTGAGCCACACCCAGACTATGAGATTAATTCCTTCTTGACCAATGTGTGAATTCTTTTTTAGTAATAAAATGTTAAAGCATAGTTTTCAAAAATGTGTCTCCTAGGAAAATGAAATAAGCATTCATGGAAGACTTTTGTTTAACTCATTAATTTAAAAAGGAGCCAGTAAGAAGTCACGGATGGTTCAAAAACACCCAGTATGCTAAACATTGATCAGATGATGAAAATGTGGGTTGGGTATGGTGGCTCACTCCTATGATCTGAGTACTTAGGAAGTGAGGCAGGAGGATTACTCTGAGTGAATTTGAGGCCAGCTTGGGCTACAGATTGAGAACCTGTCTTTAGAAATAAACAAACAAAAGAATGCTGGCTACATACAAAACTGGCAAATGTCCAATAAGACCACAGACAAAGCAAGCATTTTTTCTAGTGAAATATAGCAATTGTCCCATCAAATAGAATATAGAAAAAGTTTTTTAAATGCTTTTATTACTTCTTATTCAGAATTATAAGACAAATTTATCATCTCAAAAAAGAGAAAACCAAATTCAAGCTTTAATATAATATTTGGCAGTAAGAGTTTCACAGAAAAGTCCCCCTATTTATGAATAAATCCATAAGAAATGAACCCAACTAGAAAGTATTGTAATGCATTTTACTCTCTTCCAGATTTGCTACTACAAATCAAATAAATGAGGTTCTCTTTCGGAAAACCTGCAACTTTCCGTATTCATTTGGGCTCTATTTTTCCCTCTTAGTTCATGTTTTAAAGCAGTGGTTCTTGACCTGTGGGTTGTGACCCCTTTGAGGATTGAATGACCCTTTCACAGGGGTGGCCCATTAGATATTCTGCACATCAGATATTTACATTATGATTCATAATGATAGCAAAATTGCAGTTATGAAGAGCAACAAAAACGATTTTATGGTTGGGGGTCACCACAGCATGAGGAACTGGATTAAAGGGTCACAGCATTAGGAAGGTTGAGAACCACTGCTCTAGAGGAGTCAGATTTTCAGACAATGCCCCCTACAGTCTTATCAGTTAGGTAAGCAGGAACACAGTCCTCACTTGTGCCCGTGTTTTCTCATGGTAATCTTATTCAGCAGAATCACAGCCACTTAGATATTTCCTTTATTAGAAAATTTCTTCCTTCAAAAAAATATATTTTGATCATGTTTCCACCTCCCCAGTCTCCTCCCAGGTCAACTCCCACCTCCTTATCCACCCAACTTTATGTTCTCTTTATCCCTCTCTCAAGCCTTCCCCAAAAGAAACAAAAATGAAATGAAGAAACAAAAAACCTCTGCAAAAATAAAAATCAAAACCAACAGGCAAAAGACAAATAAAACAAAACAAAACAAAATCCAAAACAAAGTAAAATGAAACAAAGTGCCACAAAAATACCACTGAGTTTGTTTTCTGTTGACCAACTACTCCTGGCCATGGGGTCTGCCCTGGAAAGTGGTTAAAACACCCAGTGAGACTCCACTGAAGTAAGCTAATTTTCCCTTTGTCAGCAGATATCAGTTGCCAATAGCCTCTGGGTTATGAATGGGATCCTGTGTCCTCTTCCCCATTTCAGTGCTAAAACCCAGTCTGGCTGGAACCTTTGTGGATCTTGTGCATACTGCTAACATATGTATTAGTCCTGAAGCTTTACCCATACTGCCTAATATGGGTGCTGCTGAACAGTACTCCTGCATGTTACCAAAGGAGAAAGGCAATCATCAATATCATCCAGCTACAAACCCTGTCACCTACAAGAATGACCTGCCTACAGGAAATACTGGTTCAGTAGTGGCACAAAGGTTATGGGAGCAACCAACCACTTTTTCATTGGATTGAAGGCTCATCCAAGAGAAGGAATCCATATCTGACATTGCTGAAGGAGTAAGACTTCAGGCCTAGGGGAAAACCTAACACTGTCATTATGCTAAAGGAACAGAACAGTAAAATGACTTCTAAAGACATACTGCTGTACCCGTAGATCTTGCCTCACTCAACCCACGTCAGAGAAGGGTCTTCTTGCAGCAGATGGGAGTTAATACACAGACCCACAACTGGACAATGTGCAGAAAGCGAGAGACTTTGGAGCACTCAGTGATAAATGGGATATTTTCATCAAACCCCTTCCCTCAAGGCTCAAGGAAGAGGAGGCAGAAAGACCCTAAGAGCCAGTTCGAACATTTTTGAGCTAGCAGTTGTAAGAATAACTTCCTAGAATTTCTCAAAGAATATCACACGAAAAGAATTAGTTCTTTTTTAAAAAAAATTTCTGTGGTATTTGGTTGTTTCATGTCCATGTGTGCTTTTTCTTTTTAACAAACCAACCAGAACATAGCTTCTTTGACTTAAAAGACATTGCAATTTACTGCTGCCATCTGACACTAAGAAAATATTTAATATTCACCTAAGGCTTGCTAAAAGCCTCCCCAAATTATGGACACACCCAGTTTTTGAATTTTTTTGTTTTGGTTTAATTTTGGGTTTTTTTTGTTTCATAATTTTATGTTTTTGTTGTTTGTTTGCTTTTGTTTCTTTTTTGTTGTTGTTGTTTGTTTGTTTGAGACAGTGTCTCACAATGTAGCTCTGGTTGTCCTGGAACTCACTATGTAGACCAGGCTGGCCTCGAATGCACAGAGATTTGCCTGCCTCTGCCTCCCAAGTGCTGTAATTAAAGACATGTGCCACCATACCTGGTTCCCAGTTTTTTATTTTAATTCTGTAGTTTATACTGTGGTTCAAAAGCAAATATAAAAACACAAAACCTCTCCAGTCTGGGTTGCAAAGACTCACTCACCTTCCCAAGAAGCATGAAATTCTTAATCTATTTGAACTCAAGACATAGGCAATCAGACAAAAAGAAAAACACCAAAAAAAAAAAAGATCCTTTATCATCTTTTACCTGTCAGAGACATCTGCAATTTCCAATCTGGATACCATCAATTGGCCAAATCATAAAACCAAATCTCCAATCATTGCTGCTCTGAAGATATACAATGTATCATCCCTATGTGGGAAGAAACATAATAAGATAAAAGTACTAGATAGGAAAAAGATGTAGAGAAAACAAGTCAGCCACACTAGCTGCCAGGGTCAACACAATTCAGTTGGGAAGTCAAGAAAAGATACATGAAGGCTTAAGGACTCCCAGATTCCCATCACAAGTGGAGTCCATGCTGGAGACAAGATTTACCAGGGTCATCATCAGGTGAACCTGTCTAGGGAGATTCTATAATCTAGGCAGTAAGTTCTAAGAGCGTGGCTGGACCAGTGAGATGGCTCAGCGGAGAAAGGCACTTCCTACCAAGGCTGACAACCTGAGTAGAAAGAGAGGATGGATTCTTCCAAGTTGTCCTCTGACCTCCATCTACACACTGAGGAATCCACATGCTCACTTCCTACCTGACACACACTTAAATCAAAATACAACTAGATATTTAAAAACTAATATTAATTGAAGACACTGCAGGGAGAGGAGACAGAGAAAAAGTCTATGGGAACTCTGCAATGCTCTATATACTGAAAAATTAGTGGAACAAATAATTTTTTTATCAAAGGACACTGTTATTTAGCGAATCATGCTCAGAACTGATTATGTATGCATACATACATATATATTTACATATGCATACATATATAACATTTGGTAACAATTAGAATAAATAAGAGGTTGAATGGAGGGAAAGAGATGAAGTACATGAGAGATCTTAACAGAAAAGGCGACCTTTAGTATTGAATGTGTGCAAAGGATACTGACACTATGGCTCAGCTGCTGCTGGCAAAGCATAATGGACTAGTTCTGTTCTTTGAAAATACTTCACTGAACATATGGGTTAATATGGTGATTAAGTTTGTGTATCAACCTGACTGAGTCAGAGGGAGCCCATGTACTTGGTTAAATAAATACATTGTTCAGGGGGGTGGAGTGGGGACGGGGAGGGATGTGAGAGTGGGTTGGGTGGGGGAAAGGAGAGCAAACAGAGGGAGAATAGGGATCATCATCATGTATGCATGTAGCTGTCACTCACGGTTAATGTTCTAATTACTCAACAGATAATTATTGAACTTCAACTACACACCCGGACCTGGGATAAAGAGGAGACTGAAGGAGAACAGTTTTGATCCCGCTGAGTTTTGAATTAAATGTGACATCAGTAAGCAGTTCCTCATAATACAGTGAGGGTAATGATGGGGACCTCAGGGTGGCAGGAAAGCCATCATCAAAAGGCTCAGTCTGGTCTAGAAGAAGGAGTCTTTGGTTATAACTCAAGGAGCCCATATGTTTTCCAAGACAATCCTAACCAACGTCTATACAGAGGAATAATCAATAGTCTTGTATCTATTCAGAGGTATAACCAATGGTTTTGAGTCATTTTGCCCTTATGGCATTTCCTTGGGATTACTGGGTTCTCATCTGAGCCAACCTGCTTGTGACTGACCCTCTCTGGGAAGTGTAGCTTCTTGAGGATGGGGTCGTTTCTGTGCTTCTGTGTATCCCTGGCAGCACCTCGTGTCACTTGGGGTTGTCATAACTCTGTGAACTTAGTCAAACAGTGATCAATGATAAGGCCCCTATGTGCCACATCAGGACATTGGTCTTTTCCATGCCTCCCACATGTCACATCACCTTAGTTAAAAGTTAAAAGTCAGAAAGAAAGTGTCTAACACTTGCTCCAGTTGAGTCAGGTGACCTCTGGCACAGAGAGACTTTATCTGAAGCATGACACATTGCTTCCCAGCTCCATTTCCACAGTGAGGTATCAAGGCAGTCCCCTCTTGCCAAAAGTTTACCCTGTGTGGCTTTGGATAGAGAACCCTCAGAGCTCTGAGGGGCCATTATCTTATCTTCCCTCATCTGTGGGAGGTCAACAGGACTTGCCCCTTTAGACATGATGTCCTCATCCTGCCTTGTGGCTAGGGACTGGAGACTCCCTTGGACAATGTGGAGGTCAATGCCAAGTTCCTGGGAAAAAAAGTAGGAAACCGCAAAGATCTCCCAAGGTCCTGAGACTAGACAGAGTGACTCACAGGGTTGTGTCTGCCTTAAGACACCCTACCCCACCCCCAAGACTCCCTCAGCACCTCAAGGAGTCATTCCTTCCTGTCCTCCTTTCTCGAAGGACGTTCTAATGCTTGAGCAGTGATGGTTTGCCTCTGTCCTGCCATGATGGGTTAGGTTGGGATTAGTCTTATAAGTTATAAAATAGTAATATACATTACTTGTGGATTTAGAGCACCACACAATTTTTCTAAAGAAAAAATAATTTTAGACTCTTCACTGTTTTCAAGAAAAATATGGTCTGTTTATTATACTGCTACATAATTCTCTAATCTTTAATGGAGAAAATATAATAGATCAAAATGTTCTATATCCTAAAGTACACTAATGACAGCAAATCCCAGTTATTTGTGTGTTCATTATTTAACACAGGAACAATTTTACCAGAACTATATTTACATAATTTTGCATGTTAAATGATACTGACAATAGCTATAACTGTATGTCATAAGCGAGTTTCTGAAACAAAGCCACTGGGCTTAGCAGAGGGAGGCAATTTGAGTCTACCACTAAAGCTACTGAGGACATCTATTAAAATATGAAGAAGCAATTTATAAGAAAAAATGAAACACAGGTTAACTTCTTAAAGAAAAGCAGAATTTATCCTATGTTCAAAGGGGAAAAAGACAGGCAGAGAATATGGCAAAATAAGTTGAGGTAACAAGTGGAAAAGAGCAGATCCACAAAGCCGATGCCTCAGCATGAGCTGTGGAAGGCATCCTGAGCATGATTAGTCATTCTGCAAGCTGTACACCCCCGACACTAAACAGAGGTCACCATTTCTCCCCTTACTGAAATTTGTTTGTGGAGAATTCTAACCTCACTTCTTTTTAGAATAAAGCTACCATCTACCTTTGATCGATGTGTGGGCATATCCACTGCTTTTGTGTAATTTGAGAGAAACTGAGTTTGGGAAGAAAGCTTTTCTTTGTGTATTGGATACTATCTGCTGCTGTAACAAAATACCTGACAACAAGCAACTTAAGTCAGGAAAGGTTTATAGCTCCAGGGGATTCAGTCCACCAAGGGAAGGAAGGAAGGCATGGTCACATGACATCCTTAGTCAGGAAGCAAAGAATAAAAAGAAAGTGGTGCTGAGCTATAGAACCATAAGTGGAACCTTCCCCTGCCCTGCCCCCAATGCTTTGACTCACAATTTCAGAGTCTTACCCATCTGTGGCTTGGAAAACATGGCTTGAGTTCACGGCAGGACAAGGGTATGAGGGAGGCACCTCAGGTCAGGACCAGGCAGCAAACAGCAGCTAGATCCAGAGGCCAGGCTCCAATCTTCAAAAGCCCAAAACTTACTTCCACCACTTGGGCCAGATTCCCTCCAGCTCCCCCAGCCTCCCCCAGACAGTAACACCAGCCTGGAAATATGTGCTCAAAACATGAGCTTGTGGGGGAACATTCTAGACTCAAATGGTAACTCGGGTGTGGGATGTCTGGTGTGCACTGAGATGGAGTAAGTCAGAAGAGATGGGTGGATAACCAGGTTTCTATATTACTTTGCTCAAAACGATCTTAAATGTATATCAGTCAGTTACAGTCATCAATTCAGTTTTCCTCTGAATGTATCAAGAGAAAGAAAAGTCCACGAGGTTGCTGTGAGACTTCCTGTTCATGGGCTTTGTTCCCCTAAATGAGCCTTTATGAGCACACTCCAACTGACACCTTCCCATTGGAATACACTCGAGTGATCTCAGAAACCCATAGCGCTCTTCTGTAATGAGTAGCACTTCATAGAGAAGTCATGTTCTTTACTAAGAAATAAAAGAGAATGGGAGCTGTCAAAGAAAGCAAAGACACAAAAGGGTATTCCCCTTGGTTAATAAGCAGGGGATAACATTTCATTTTCCCCATGGAGTTTATGATAGAATTAGCCCAATGAATAACTATTTTAGTTACGATCATTTTAGCTAATGTGTTGGATAGATCTAAGGCAGTATTTTTTCACCATAAGCTCCCTATTCTCCAATCCACAAAATGTTCCTCTTCAAAACCCACCCTATGAAGAAACAGACTTGACAACCCCCACTGACCTTCCCTTATAGCACTACATTGGAATTATCACCTTAGAAACAAGAATCCTTGTACTGTGTGGCCCTGGTTAGCTAGCTTAACCTAGGTCAGCATTGCTTCTCAATTTCCAAAGCTAATATGGCATCTGTGAGCCAAACAGGACTCCAAAAGTCTAACCCAAACTTCTACCATACCTACTTACTCTCCCTCAGCCAGAATAGTTCCACAAAGGCTAACGCCTCTGCGGGCTGGACGAGTTGCTTTCAACCCAGTTCAAAGTACAGTGGGCTTAAGTTTCCCAGCCACAAGATCTCCCCACAAACATGTCCCCTCTCACTATAGACTTTATTCCCACAGTTCCCTCTAACCTCTGCTGCCCAGTACAGCTCTTGTGTGGTTGATAAGGTTCTCAGTGTCTGCTCCCCCTACTGTGGGCTTCTGGGCCTGGTGAACTAATATGTGTCTCATCAACATGGTGTGTGAGTCCTTTGAGCCTCCCCTGCTAGTCATTTACCATCGGTCTCTGCCCCTGATACAGTGAAAACACATGGTCCAACTCCTTAAAAAAGGGAATCCTTGGGCTGGACAGAGGGTTCAGTGCTGAAAAAATGCCTGCTGCTCTTCCATAGGACCTGAGTTTAATTCCCAGCTCCCACAATAGGTGACTCACAACGGCCTAGAACTCCAGTTCCAGGTGATCCATTGTCTTCATCTGGCCTCTTCAGGTGCCACACACATGTGGCATATACTCAAACACACACACACACACACACACACACACACACACACACACACACACAGAGAGAGAGAGAGAGAGAGAGAGAGAGAGAGAGAGAGAGAGAGAGAGAGAGAGAGAATTAAACAAAATCTTTGAAAAAGAATAAGGGAATTGCTACCAACAATAATTTTCGCATGGATTTAACAACTTAGAAAAATGTGAAACATTTACTTAAAAGTAGCAACATTAGAAAATTAAAGTAAAATCCGGCCAAGATGAAACAGACAGCCTTAATAATTTTATATCTGCTTAAGAAATCAAATTTGTAGCTGAAAAATTATTAAAAGGAAAACTCTATTCAGAGGTCAACTCAGGAAAGCCAGATTCTTAAAAAAGTAACCACACCAATTCTGTACAGATTGCTGGAAGAGACAAAAGAGAAAGGGACATTTTATTTAGCTATGAATGTTGATCTCCTTTGAGACTTCCTCTTTGACACACTTTTTTTTAAGGGCGTGTTGTTTAATTTCCAAGAATTTGGGGGAATTTTCCTGTTACCACTGTCTTAGAGTTCACAGAAGTTTAACGTAACTACTGAAATCCTAAACAAACCTTCCATGAGTACACTCGGGTGCTTAATATTATATTATGTGCGTGTATGTTTAAGAACTTTAAGAGTTTTTTAGCTTTTTGATTTCAGGGACCCGGAAAGGCTGTTGTGAAGAGACCTGATTTTCTCTCCGTGGTTTGGTAAGCTACAGAGGGTTTGGAGCACAGGGGTGATACCATGCTAGTCAGGTGATTTTTAAGAAATTAAAAAGCACTCTAAGTAACACGAGGGCGCTGATACTCAGGAAGCTGGGGAAGAAGTTGACGTCAGAAAGGCCCCGCAGCCTCCAGAAGGATGCTGAGATCTGGAGCAGCTATGGGAAGTAATGGGGAAGGAGGTCACGTGGGTGTATTTTCTGTGTGTTAAATGGGGAGAGGATTGCTGTACAATGGGAGATGCATGCCCTGGGCTCCTCGAATGCACTGGGCTCTCCTGTATGCTGCAGCTGGTGAGGGGTATGGCTAGTTCTCCCACTCTTGTGACCCCCAGGGCCAGCTCTCTCGCCTGTGGCAGGTAGCAAGGGGCGGGAGTCGGGGAGATCTTTTCCTCACCCGTGCCAACACAGGGCAGACTCGGGGCGCGGGATCAGCTCTACTGCTCTCAAAGTGTTAGAGCCGGCTCACCTGCACCACCGCCAGTGAATGGATATTTCTCACACCTTTTTTGGTTACGAACAGCCCTGCTGTCATATGCCTAGGCACATTTACAAGCCCTCTCTATGTGGGATGGGAGATAAAATTGCATCTAGAACGATGGAGTAAACACCCAAGTATACCTTACTAACATTCCTACTGCTATTGAAAATTCAAACATTTTCATTCCGTTTCTGGTAAAATTACAAATCACACCCTAATGTTTGGCTCAGTGGGTCACTCCTTATAGGTGTTGCTAAGGCACTAACAAGGGAGATTTCCAGCCCTTTGTTACAAATCCATGCCACATTTCCCCAGGTGGGTTCCGGCCTCCCTCGGCACTCTTCAATCCATCCTTGAGCCTGGATCTGGCAACTCCAACTGTCTGTAATTCTGTGAGCAGTAAATCTTGCAGTGTTCATGGAAATACCATCTAGTGTGTTACAACTCAAGAACTGGGCCAGAGAGCACTTTTTCTTGGCAATTAATTACCTCCAGCTGTGGGAGAACAAAAGCAGGAGCGCTCCATCTTCAAGCCTCAGATGGAAATTCTTCCTGCCCTTGGGGTGCAAAGTTTATTTTGCTTATGTGAACTCCACAGAACCATAAAGGAAATTAAATACGATTTAATACAAATGTCCGCGGCTTCACAGGGGAAAAGTGATGCTTGGAGTCAATAAATAACATGTCCAAGGTCAAACTTAACTTGTAGTCCATCTAGAAGCTTGGTGACTTAGAGTTTACTTATGTGTTTTGCCCTTCCTTAATCAAGAATGCTAGAGAACCACACTGTCCCCCAGTTGTATCATGCAGAGGAATGTGTGTGTAAGTACTTAGGGGTGGACATGGAGATCTTGCAGAGAAGACTGCGTACATGCCTAGGGGTGGACATGGAGAAGAGTGTAGGCTAGAAAAGAAGATCATCAGTGCAGCAGGGATAAGGATAAAGCCCTCATTCCAACCAGTGGGTACACATCATCTAATTGCATCCAAGAGGCACTGGAGAAGAGAACAAAAGGGTCATTCTGAGTTTTCTCACCACAAGTTCTTGTAGAAATGATGTAATGTGATGGAGTGGATAAAGTATGAGTAGTTGGAGAGGAAGCCAGACAGAGGAGGCTGAAATGCCTCAAGGGCAGGATCCTTGGTTCTGGTACCCACCACACAGCTGCATTTCTCTGAAGCTCCATCACATTTTAGCTGATAAGGGATAATGATGTAAGCATTTCACTTAACATCATGCTGCTAAGGTACCAGGAAGCAACTCACCTTGTCTTGAAACACCCTTCATGGGCCCCTCAGTTCCCCCAACTCTTTAGGAA
Organism: Peromyscus californicus insignis; assembly: GCF_007827085.1. Taxonomy (NCBI): domain Eukaryota; kingdom Metazoa; phylum Chordata; class Mammalia; order Rodentia; family Cricetidae; genus Peromyscus; species Peromyscus californicus. The sequence continues at coordinate 51,999,284 of NW_026294469.1, forward strand.
TCTGATTCCTGGAGACAGAGGGGACAATAAGGAACACTGTGTCTTCCATTTACAACATCTCTTCTAGCAGTGACTTGGCATCAGCACAGTTGAGACAGGAGATTCTTCAAAGGGCTCAACGCCAAGCCTGAATTCCTCTCTCTAGCATGGATCCGCTATGAAATTATGCTAAGTTATGTCAGCACCTCTCCCCGATTTTCCAAGGACGCATCTGTAAAATGCTAATGGTAATACCATGTACTTCCTTGTGTTCTTGATGGAAAAGACTCATGAGTTCATAGCTATGAAAATGCTCATAGTTACTGCAGAGCTACCGAACAGGATTCATTACCTGGGCCAACTGGGACAAAACTTCAGCTCTCTAGGACCCTCTGCTGTGGCCCCTGACAAAGGATCCTTTATGTCCTATAGCTCATGTAAGCAATGACTTGGGCTTCTTTACATGTACATATTTAAATGTCACACATGCTTCCATGTATCTCAATTCTCATCTACATACTCCACATATACTCACACACATTTCCACACATCTTATTTTTTTAAAAATTTGTTTATTAATTATGTATACAGTGTTCTGCTTGCAATGTATGCCTGCATGCCAGAAGAGGGCACCAGATCTTATTACAGATGGTTGTGAGCCATCATGTGGGTGCTGGGAATTGAACTCAGGACCTCTGGAAAAACAGCCAGTGTTCTTAACCCCTGAGCCATCTCCCCAGTGCAACTTTCACACATCCCACACCATATGTACAATCTCGCACATCCCACATCATGCTCATACATTACACTATAGTAGCCATGGATATTACACAAGCCTCACACCAGCATGGACGTATGAACATGCATCTCTCATTCATATTTCACATTTGTAAATGTTCTCATACACTCTCCCTCCTTTTCTCTGTCTTCATTTTATCCAAATTGAGTATTGGAGCACAGCTGACAGAGGCCATCCATGCTCACCACATCTCTGACATTTTGTAAATGTGACTCCCATTCTCCCTCCTTATTAGGCCCTAGATGACTCCATTCCACCCTTCGGGATCCTCCTCAGGCTGTCTCTGTTCCCTGCAATGCCATAAAGAGCCTTTCTGTGACCCTCCACAGAACAAGATGCATGCCATGTCCTCCAGAGCCCCACAGCAGCGCTGGGATTACACTCAGCTCTCTGTGTTCTTCACTATAATGTCCTCAGTTCAAGAAAAATAGCATGCCTTTAGTGATGAACAGATCAAATAAAAAGTGGGTAATGACTGAGGGAATGAGTACACAGGGAAATACCTGATGTTATAAAAAAAAAAAATCTAACATGTTACACCCACAATGAAAAGGCTCTCAGAAGGAGTGGTTTGAGCAATGTATCCAGCATCCAGTGAAAAGGCAAGCTCAGCAACCTCTGTACATTAGTGCTCTCTCCATGAACATGTACACAGACACACAGACATAGTAAGACACACACACACACACACACACGTACACTTGCACACATATATCACTCTACCACATGCATGTACTATGCACTGTACACACACACACACACACACACACACACACACACACACACACACACACACACTTACATTCTCTCACACATTAACCCATACCCTCAAATTCATGCCCCCCCACACACACACTTTTGGGGTCATAGGCAAAATGTTTGCCTCTGCACCATGGAATACATGGCGCACCACGTGACTGAACTCTCAGTCTAACCCATCCCACTCTGCTCCAACGCCATTGGCAGCCACTGCTCTTGTGCTGAGATCTGATTGTGGCACTCTTCCTTTTACATTGTTGACAATTTCCTTCTGTCACTCATCTCTTACCTTGGCTCCTTGGGGAGCTCTGTGTTGAGGTTTCTTATTTGAAGTCTCAAATGAGGGATTTGACATACTCCTTTCTTGGCATATATTCCTATTTGGGAATTCCTACTTGTCAGGTCCAAGAAACCTTTCAGCCAAGAATCATGCATTTTCAGTGTTCTTGTGTTCCAACTGTCTGCTTAGATATGGAACACTCACAGCCCTCATACATTTATCTCCTCCTTCCTGGTTACTCTCCACACAGGAGGCCTGTCTCTTAAACCTGCTCTACACTGGCTTCTGGCAATTCTAAACTACGAATTTTCATGCAGACGAGCGAATTGAGGTCTGTTTAATTTCTGATCTGTTTCATTTCTGCTCCTAGCTGTACAAATGGCAGACTGAACAAAAGCAAGCACAACCCGTAGCAAGAGTCATATGTTTAAATGGGGTTCTTCACCTCCTGCAGAATACACACCCATCCGCTGTCACCCTGGACATACAGTGTCAAAATGTGAAGTCAAGTTCATGTAATTTTATTTGCTCAAGTGCATGCATCATTTAGGAGTCTAGTTTTTAAACACAGTTATGTGCCCTATATCAATATTCCAGTCAAGGGCAGAAGGCACAAACAGTGGTTGTACCCTCAGGTCCTGTTACCTAGTGGCATCAGAGCTCTCTAAACTTGCTAAGTATGTTTAATGATGTTCACACATGACAGAATCACCTGTGCATGCCACTAAGCATTCCCGCCATTAAGCCCACCTTGACTATGGCACAAACTCACCCCATACTCTGTAAAGCAAAATTCTGGACAAAGACACTGGGACCTTCAGAGATTGGGTGGGGGAAGAGTTGGCTTCAGGCTCAATGGAGAACAGATAGCATGGCATTAGGATTTTGTCTCTGCTGTCTAATTTCAAGTTTGAGGTGCTCACCATCTCCACAGTCTCTGTCTGCTTGTCCTTGTTTACAACAACATTACCTGCTTTTGACCTTAATACCCTGAGAGGAACTCAGAATAGACTGATACTCATGCTTCTTTCCCCACAAGATTCCTAAAGTGGTGGGTTTATTAACCTATTTGGGGACTGATGCCCAGACCTGAACCAATGGACAATAACCAGGGTTATTTTATAACATGATAGCTACTACACTGCCGTAAAAAAAAGAGGTTGTGGGAGCTGGTGGTGTAGATCAGAAGTAAAACATTTCTTGCTTGTCATGCACAAAATACTGGGTTCCATTTACAAAGATACACACATACAATAATAATAATAATATTTTTTTAAAAACTTAAATAAAGTATGGCATAGGTCTATGAGTCTAGCACTTGGAAGGATAATTGAGCATTCAAGGCCAGCCTGCCCAATATACAGAATTCAGGGGTATCCTAGGATCCATAACAAGATCTTGCCTCAAAAAAAAAAAAACAACAACAACTAAATAAATAAACAATAAGCAAAAAATAAAACAAAAGGGGTAGACATTGGGACGGGCAGTTTAGGAAGAAGGGTGGGTATAGATTTCTATTGGCCTTTCATCATAGTAGCTGTCTATCTGCATAAGACAAAATAATGTACTCTGGTGTGTTTTGGACACATAATCAAGTGTGTTGTTGGTTATATTTTATCTTCTTCCCTGGCCCCAGTTTATACCAGCCTCTACTTCTCATAGCAAACACATACACAAGCTCAATGGCTTGATGTGCCAGGCGTACATTCCCACTGCAGACCAGGGCACATGCCTTAGATTATTGTTGGTTTTTATCATTAAAGAATTCATTAATGCTGCCAAAGAAAGAAGTTCATTGGGAAACGGTAACCTTGGATCTGTAGACCAACTAGATATTGTGTCTGAGATTTCTTTAAGTCCTTATCAAACCAAAGAGCTGATTGCATGATTCCTTTCGCAGAGGATTCCTTTTGCTGAAAAGCCCCAGAGGTAACAGTGCTGGTCTTTTCTGGACTAGTTGTTTCGCTTCTCCTTTAATGTTGGAACAGCTGCCACCAAATCTACACAGTTTTCCCAAGCAAAATCAGAGAGAAGCAAGGCAGAATGTCTGCCACTGTGGCAGAATCATTGCAGGGTGAATGAAGAGTTAATTAATATTCCATTGTGGTAAGCCATTCATTTTTGACTATAGGAATATAACCTTAGTTATACTTTGTGATGACTTGAGTAAAAAAATGCCCCCCCCCCCCCATAGCCTCAAGTATTTGAACATTTGCTCTACAGTTGGCTGTGCTCTTTGGGAAGGTTATGTGTAGTTGGTTGGTTGTTGTTTTTTTTTTTTTTTAACTCTCAGTTCTTTGGAGGCCTGCCACCCAGGTCCCAAATAGTCATATGAATACTTATTCTTTCTTATGAGTATCTGACCTTTGCTTGGCTTATTTCTAGCAAGCTTTTCTTAACTTAAATTATTCCATCTACCTATGGCTCTGAGCTTTTAGCTTCTTCTATTTCTGTATATCTTTTCTTTCCTTCTGTGTCTAGCTGTTTGACTGGGTGGCTGGTCTCCGGCATCCTCCTCTCCTCTTTTTCTTGCTCCCTGATCTTCTCTTCCCAAATTTCTCCTATTTGTTCTCTCTGCACGCCAGCCCCGCCTATCCCTCTTCTACCTAGCTATTGGCTGTTCAGCTCTTTATTAGACCAATCAGGTGTTTTAGACAGGCAAACAGACACAGCCTCACAGAGTTAAACAAATGCAACACAAAAGAATGCAACACATCTTTGCATCATTGAACAAATATTCAACAGCATAAATGTAACACATCTTCAACTAATATTCTACAACAATTATGGAACCTTTTGGAGGTGAAGCTTTAGTGGAGGAAATATGTCATTAAGCTTTGAGAGTTTGTAGCTTTGTCTCTGCTAGCTGTTTGAGGTTGAAGGTGTGGACTTTCAGGTTCCTGCTCCAGCCTCTTGCTGCCATGCCTACTCTGCCACTATGGTTCTCCCTCTGAAACTGTGAGCCAAATTAAACTCTATCTTCTATAGATTGTGAGTCACAGCAACAAAAAGTAACTAATATGTGCAGGGAGGAATCTTATAAGATCAATAGTTCACAAAGTAAAGCATGGATTGGAGGGAACTGGATCAATTTAAAAAAAAAATCAGTGTCTTTTTAACCAGAAGAGGAGGATAAGGGGACATTAAGTAAGGCTAGGGGGACATTAAAATTATTTCATCCACTGTTTTAGTTTTGGTTAGCAGTGGCCATCCCTTGGTCTCATACCAGCCTTCAGCTAGAATCCTAGATAGTTTCTATTAACCAATAAGTATAAGAGGAAGTAGGGACAGGAAGAGGAAGTAAACCCCTCCCCAAGATTGCTTCTTCCTACAGTCTTTCCTTGCTAAGTGGGGTCCAATGTGTGAAAGGAATGGAGAGCAGAGCTCTGGCCCTACATGGAACTGGAGAAGGCCCTTTTGCTTTTATTGATAGTGACTGAAAAATAAGACAAACTCTTGAATTATAGCGTGAAGGAAACAGACATGAAGGGACAGTGGTGATAAAACTGTCGGTTTTTCTTGTCTCCTTCTAATCCTTCTCTCTTCAATTGCTTACCCTGGAAAAGACTTAGGGCTCGTGGCTGGGGTTCATCTCTAAGCTCTTTCATACCGGACCTCTGAGACTTTGGTTCTATCAAGAGGTCACGGGTATTCTAAGCACACTCTTGATGCTTCTTTCTGTACCTGAAGAGAAGCTGGGGATACCTACACTGTGTGTTGCAAATATCAAATGATGCATGAAATCAAATTCAGGATATTTCACTTAGAAAATCTTCAGCTCAACACCTGATGAGGGCTTCCCATGCCAAAATCTTAGTGGACCTTTAAGAAATCAATTTTGGGCTGGAGAGATGGCTCAGAGGTCAAGAGCGCTGACTGATCTTCCAGAGGTCCTGAGTTCAATTCCCAGCAACCACATGGTGGCTCACAACCATCTGTAATGACATCTGGTGCCCTCTTCTGGCCTGCAGTCATACATGCTGTATACATAGTAAATAAATAAATCTTAAAAAAAAAATACCAATTTAAAAAAAAAAAGAAATCAATTTTATTGTAAATAAATATATCACCAAAATCATCCTTTGGCTCTGTTCTGACCTACGAATAGTTAGAAGTGTACAGTTCTCTCCTCTATAATTCTACAATTTAACTAATGTTAAATAAATTTAATAATAATAAACATTTGGGCAGTGACTTTGGACTTCTGACTCATGGAAAACCACTAGTTCTCTCCACAGATGTTTCTATTGATCCAAATGCTCCACTCTGAAGCTATAAGTAGTTGTTATTGGGAGGGACACAAATGCCTTTCTTTATATTTTGTTCTGTTAAACATTTTTTTCCCAAACTGTATAGTCACTCTTTCCATGACTCTTCATATAATTTTTTCATCCCACAGAAGAGAAGCAGTTGATCTTTAAAATACGTTTAATACAAGGGAAGTTGGGGAAGTGGGTTGCCCTGTAGACCTAAGGAGCTGATAGCTCGGAAATCCTGGCTCCCAATGCCAGAGCTGTGTGACCACAGGTAAATGGCTTGAGCTCTCTGAATTTGCCTTTATCACCTGAAAAAGCCAGAGGAACAGTGCTGACCCCCGAATCTCTGGGAGGGTAGAGTGATGGGGCTCCAGAGCTTGACAAGAGGAGAGTCTTAGCCACCCACTTACCTTCCAGAAGTGTAGACCATGGTGATTTAGAAAAGATCCTCCTCACTTTAGGAAAACCTCTCCCTGGTGTGCGTAAGGGGGAGGCCAGGGAATCCCGTGGAAAGTAGACTTTCAGTTGAGTCTGAGAAAAGGTGCTCTCACTGGACACAAGGCCTCTGAAGGGAGGTTGGGCTTTTACATAGGAAGAAACAGGCTTCCCACTAGCTCTGTCAGACCCTGAAATGACATCTGTTCCAGGTACATGCCATTGTCCTAGTTTTCATACCTGAAGTCTGCAAGTCACTCCTTTATCATCACTGAAGAAGCATGAAGAAACCAGTCCCACATCCTATTCCGTCACTGCAGACTCTTTACCTGGGACAAATCCAGTCAGAAGAGCACAGAGGTACTTCAGAAGAAAATTCAGAATGAAGGCTGTGAAATGTTGGCTTGAGTTCAGGAACATCCTGGCTAGGAAGGGGTAAGCTGGTGTCACATGCCTGTGGGTGACTGTGGGAACCACTGCCTACCCCGCAGCCATGCTTGGAAGTGTGGCCACAGTTCTGAACAGGAGTAAGAAATGGGTGTTTCTCAGAGGGATGAGTAGAAAATCTGCCTTAGCCTTTGTAGTGGGTAGCCGTTCCAGCTTTGATCTGGAAGTTCCAACCCCCATTGAGGCTTCGGTAACTGTCACGCCTACAAGGCGGGGCCAAGGGAGGACCCTGAAGACCTGAGATCTGGATGCATGGTCTCTCTTGGTTCCTGGACCCTGGATGATGGAGGTAGACCGAGCAGAGTTCTCCGGAGAACACCGCTGGACTGTGCTGCATCTTCCCCAGACCCTGTAACCTACCTATCCCTTCATTTGTAAGTTACCCCACAAAATAAACCTCCCTTTTAACTACGTGGAGTGGCCTTAATAATTTCACCAATAAGCCTTGGCTTGGCTTTGAAGGCTAAGGAGTAAAAGGAGAAGTATACCTTGGCCACAGCTTTGAGCAAAGGAGAAAAAGAACACCTAAGCAGTGTCACCTCTAAGTGGGGGGGGCAACAATATCAATTCATTCTTTCATAGGGGGCACTATGAAACAGAAAAAAATAATAGCACTGTGGCTTAAAAATTAAACTAGATAACATGAAATATAGACTATAACATAGTTATACACAATGTATGACATTAATTATAGCTAGAAATAATACACAGTCAGTCATTCTATTGTGTAGATAACACAAGAAATTATTTCTCCTTTAGAATCTTAGTTTTATCACGGTTGACAGTTTCTCCTCAAATCCCACGTTCTACTAACTCGGATGTGTTCATTGTACCAGTCAAGCAGGTGTTGAAACTTCACACAATACATCATACATTCATATAATTACGAGTCAGTTTTGAAAGATTAACTATAAACAGAAGACACACGTTTTGACACTGTGACATCCCACAAAGGCTGCAAAGATGCCTCGCTGTGCACAATGGTCTCTACAGCCAGTTCTGTGGTGCCTCAGCCCACCCAATAATGTTTCAATATTTTATAGGGATTATACAAGAATAATTTTACAAGATAAGTGCTACTTGAGGACATAGTTATACTTTCATAACATCCTAGATTTCTGGACCACACAGAATAAATAATTATGTTGATAAAGATACTCAAAGAATAATATTTTCCTTTTGGAAAATGGAAAACTTCTGATTCCTCAATCCTAGGCTCAATGGCCTGATCCCGTTATCATAGACATAGCCTCTGAGTGTTGATGTCATTAACATATACACCTGGATCTTCTTTACCCCAAAACATAAAACTCACCCCTTGGGCTGATATCTACTTGAGATCCATCCCCGCTAGCTAAGACCTGTCTTTCCTTCATCTTCTTCTTTATAAACTTTACTATTTGCTCCCACATCTTTGCCCTTGTCCTTCATTTCCCAGGAGACTGTGGGAGTCTCTGCAAACACCACAGACAGCAGTGTGAGGTAGAAGGCAACTCAGTTCAACAGGACTCAGCAGCCAGTGTTGGTTCAAACTTTGAGAGTCTGACACCGGGTAGTTTATTTCAAGCATATTTAGACACTGAACAATTTGGTGGGGGAAATTTCCTGGTGATAATTAGCTCAATTCCATGTGTACAGCAAAGCTTAACACATGACTACATCAAAACTCATGGTAAAGTACATGTGACCTCTTCCATAAAGATGGGTTCTATAGATCGACTACATGTGACATCTTAAAAGTCTGGGAGAGGATCTGGTATGGTCTTGATAGCTCAAAGACCACCAGGTTATTGACCATCTTTGCTACCAACCTTCTGGGTCGAAAACAGTTTATGTATCTTTTCCTTTTAAGAGACAACCCCACGTGTTTAACTTTTCTGGTTTCCCCAGAGTTTATCTGTGAGCACAAGGATCTCTGTGCTCCCTACAGGAGACAAGCAGTCCCCAGGAGATAAGACAAAAGAGAAATCTACAATGGCAAAGCCAGCAGTAGGCAGGAGCCAGCAGCCTCAAGTGGTGCCCTCTAGTGCTAACAACTCTCCTTGAGGCCTCTGCTAAGGGACTCAGCTCTGTATATGGCCTGAGAGGTCAGTACTTCTTATTCCTTGGCAGCAGCTAGAGCTGCAGCTTCCAGCAGGCCTGGAAATTATGATTCCTCAGTTCATGACAAATGTCATTGTTACAGCTTCTATATCTGTTTTGTCTGAGATCCTTAGTCCCAAAGATGTGATCAAGGCCTGCAGGTTCTTATCTACAGCTTTCCACCCATCAGCCTCAGAGTCCTTTCTCTGCTCATTGTCTTCCCTGCTTTCACTACCCATCGGCTCCCTTGAACTGTTCAGCTACTTCTTGGTGCTCTGGAGGCTGCCACAGTTACTGGCATTCAGGAGGTGGCGGCTGCAGCTTCTCTGGGGCTGCTGACGCTTCTGACGCTGTGAGCCACCAGCCCTGCAGCCCTGCTTCTTTCTGCAGCTACCTCTGCTGCCTCCTGCTAGTCTACTGTTGGCTGCAACTCCTCTGCTTTACTGTCTCTGCTTCATGTTATCAGTGTTGCGTTGGAAGTGCCACCTCAGCCCCACTCCCCCATTCCAACCCCCCCCCCCACCCACCCACACACACACAGAAACCCCACCAGAGCTGCTCCAGACCTCTCCTACAGGGTATTTAAGCTGCAGTCCACAGATCTGTCATGTGATTTCTCTCCCTCCCTCTCCCGAGATCACCCAGGAGTGCTTCCACTCAGATTAAACCTGGTCCTTTACCTTTTAACTGGGCTCAGTTTGGCTTACTGCGTCTGCAGAGAAACCTAGTACCCGGGATTCAAACTACTTACCAGTCAGTTCAGCCTGCACTACTAAAAGTAAGCAAGACAGGCTAAAATCTTTTCCTTGGGGCTAATGCTGCAGCACCAGGAAATGCAAAATGTGAGGGCGTCACTTCGGATCCTCAAATGAGACAAAAGGCCTGCTTAATTAGACAGGGGAGAGTGTTCCATCACAGCAAGCCCTGTAAGCAAACAAACGTTTGTGTGTGAACCAGCTCTGGTGGTTCCTTCGGCCTACTAGGAAATGGTTGCGTGGACACCTACAGTTCACTGAGGTCTGAGAGAGCAAAACAGGTAAAAACATTTGAGACAGCCCTGACTGAGGTGACACTTTCAGAAGCTGGAGCACGCTACTGCGAGTGTGGTGTCGTTTCCCCAGGTGTCTAGGGAGTGTTCAGAACAGCCACGGTTGTCGCAAGAGTCCAGGCAGCCATTTTTCTTGTGCTTCTACAAAACCGAGGCAGCAAGGGAAAGTCCCACGATTACAGACTAAGTCAAAGTGTCCCTTCCTAAGTCAAAGTGTCCCCTCCCCAAAGCCTTGGCTTCTTCACAGGAAAGTGAACAGCAGGAGTGCTGACAATAAGCACTTAAAGAGCTCATAATTAATAGGAACGTGATCTTGACCTTGCCTAATACTCTCCCAGTGCTTCAAGGAGAGGAGGGTCTCATCTGTCTCGGTGCCATCCCTGTCACACTTTCTGCCACCCCCATTTTTTAAGCTTTCAATACGTTCTCCATGTTGAATTACATGTTAGCAGTATCTGCAGTGGAACAGTATACGGGATGGCCGGAGGAGCTGGTGATTAAAACCGAAACCGTGAAAACAAAATGATTATGATTCAGTTTTTGTTCTGCAGAGCACAGCAAAGACGCGGCTAGCCTTCAGGGATAGAGGGTGCTAATGAACTGAGTTTTCTGATTAACCAATGGGAAAACAAACAGGAAAGAAAGCTGCCAAGGCCTCTTTGTTTATAAGCAAGGCATGTAAAGAATTAAAACCAAGTCTTTACAGCGTAGGCTGCAACTGTCTGCCGGGCATTCACTAAAAAAAGGGCCTACAATCATAAAAATGGATCTTCTGCTTGGAGAGGCCCCTCAAGGCCCAGAGGAGAGTCATGCTCTGGAATGTAATCATCTAAGGAACAGAACCTAGGTCTCCAGACTCCTGAGGGCAGAGTCCTAACAGTGATCATCACCAGCCACAGGACAGACAGCTGGCTTCCATTTTCGGGAACTGAGCCTAGGTTGTTTCTGCTTCTCTGTTACTCACTCACTGTCAGTTGACCTTGAACATCTGCCTCTGGAGGTCACATAGATGAGCTATGTTATCAGTCTCTCACTGGTTGCTCTAGACAACTACAATTAGCTCTGATGGGCAGATCATGATGATAATTGTTGACTATGTTACTTTTCAGGGTCTGTTGAAACTAATGACTTTTCTTTTGGGCCCATGTGTCTGATTGGTGACCTTGTCACATCAGGAAGTCAAAAACTCCATCTCAGACCATGGTGACACCTTTTGAACATGCAGTTCAGAGAGGCCACACACTTTGACTCTGAGTGCAGTACCCTTGTGTACAAGCAGACTTTACCTCTAATCACTTTTCTCCATGCCTTAAATCACCTGCTTTTTCATCCCATCAATACCCCAAATCTAACCTCTGGGACTGAAAACCTGGGTCTGTCCATCCACTGGTATGCTGCGTGACCAACAAGCTGGTTTGATCATAGAATTGTACTCAAATGATCTTTAGATCTTTAGAAGTACCTAAAGTTACAAGTGGTGCCTGAGGTGGGTTGATAAAAATAGTCTTAGGGAACAGAAGGGACGCTCCAGGAAGGAGCTACAAGAGAGCAAGAGAGATAAGAAGGACACACTTGGTAAGTTTTCCCCCAAATTAGCTTCATTAACTGAACTATGTAACTAGAATTCTAGACTATTTGTCAACGAGAAGAGACCTTCCAGAAAGTTGTATCCCCACCTAGGGTCTTCAACTGGCTTCCCAGGTTCCACCCTGCTCCTGGCTTCCCTGTGGGTTCTTTGGTTGGGAAATTGGCTACCATGTCAGCCTGCAATGTTTCGCCCATGATGACTCACACCCCTGACCTGTTTTAATCCTCATTTCTTAGGCTCTCTCACCAAATAAACTTGGTCTTGGTGAAGGGTTTTAGACCAGAGCCAAGTCATCCTGCAAACACAGGCAGGTCTTTCCCAGAACTCCTGTTATTTTAATAATTTAACTCTCATCAGAGAGTGCTGTCTGACCCTGAAAGCATTCTAAGTGTTTGGGGTTTTGTTTTGTTTTTCCCCAAGTGACTGAGTTGCTCCTTTGTTCTCTGGAATCATTCAGCAAGGAAGGCTGCTGAGCCCAGGGATTTGGACATTGAAATAACATTCCTCAGCTTGAAAGCAGCTCCAGGAGCCACCAGGAATCACAGCTCACACCCTCAGCCTTGTGGAAGCAATAGATGCAGTTTAAAAGGGACAGAGATGTTTATAGATTGTGGGAATTAATGAAAATGCCCCCCCAAACAAGTTGCAAAGGCATTTGCATATTGCTCAGGAAGGAACTTCAGTCTAGGAGGTCCCAGCAGTTGAATTAGATGCATATGTATTACACTGGCTGATGCAGGGCAGGAACACAGCATGCATTATTCAGGCCCACCACTTCCAGTAGTTGCAGACTACATGCTGGAGAGGCCCAGTGACAGGCTTTGTTGGCCAGTCCTACAAACACACAGCATTCTGAAGGCCTCTCTCTGCCCCTCAAGGACCCATCTTCACCCAGACTAGGAAGGCACAAGAATGTGTTCAAGATTACCTTTTATAATTATTTTTTGTGGTTTAAAGTTCTAGAGTTTTTACAAGAAAATAAATAGCGGATCTTTTTCTTCTAGGCAGCCAATTGGAGACGCTTTATTGATTGGCTTGATTCCTACTGAGCAAAGGAAACAGTTCACAATCAACCTTGTCATCTAGGACTGTTCCAGCAGTTCTGGAGTTATCATGCTTTTCCTGAACTTTCCTTATTCAAGTTCTCAGTCACACAAATTAACTCTTCTTTTAGAGTCAAGGAACAGGCAAGAAGACTGATAGTAAGAAAGGAACATACAAATAGTAAGTGGAATGATACTAGTGACTATTGACTGTGTCTGGCCCTTTAGACAGATCAGAAAGGGTCTTGATGATGTTTTGTGGGTTGCTCAGAGGCTAACATCAATCTCAAGGGTGTGAAGTAGACCTATTATAACTAAGTATGTCCCCTCATCATCCAAGAGAGTGTAAACAGAAAAACCCTAAAACAGACTCCTTAGCAAGAGGCAATATGCAGGACATATACCCAGGCAGGCTCGAAAGAACAGGAAATAGCCCCAGATTGTGAGTGAAAAGAAGTGAGAACAACACAGTGCCTACTGGTTGATAGCAAGAACTTGGGAGTTCCCAGGAATGAATTGTGACCCTGGACACTTTGTAGATAGATACTTTGGTCTCATTTCTGAATGATAGAAGCATATCTGTTATATAAAGTATAGGACAACATTTTTAGGATAAAAATCTTCTAAGACGCTGGGCGGTGGTGGCGCACGCCTTTAATCCCAGCACTTGGGAGGCAGAGCCAGGCGGATCTCTGCGAGTTCGAGGCCAGCCTGGTCTCCAAAGCGAGTTCCAGGAAAGGCGCAAAAGCTACACAGAGAAACCCTGTCTCGAAAAAAAACCAAAAAAAAAAAAAAAAAAATCTTCTAAGAAATAGGGCTGAAGTAAAAAACAATGATATCATGAAATTTGCAAGCAAATGGATGGAACTAAAAAATACCATCTTGAGTGAGGTAACCCAGACTCAGAAGGACAAACAGTATATACTCACTTGTCAGTGGATACTAGATATGAGGGAAGGAATGGTCAGACTGCAACCCACAGCTCCAGAGAGGCTAGCTAACAGGGAAAGGCCCTAGAAGGGACACATGGATGGCCCAGCTAAGGAGAAGTAGATGAGATGGACATGAGCGGACTGGGTGTGTGTGAGGGGTGGCAGAAGGCGAGGAGTGGGGGATGAGAACATAGGGAAATGGGAGGGTTGAGATGGAACAGGGACAGAGTGGGAGGGCAGGGAGGGAGATACCATGATAGATGAGGACATCGTGGGAATAGGAAGAAGCAGGGTGCTGGAGAGGCTCACAGGAATCCACAAGGATAACCCCATCTTGGACTGCTGGCAGTGGTCCAGAGGGTGCCTGGACCGGTCTACTCTGGTGACCAGCCTAGTAAATAACCTAGCTGTCATCATAGACCCTTTGTCCAGGGGCTGATGGAGGCAGATGCAGAGATCTATGGCCAGGCACCAGGCTGAGCTCCGGGAATCCAATTGATGAGAGAGAGGAGAGATACTGCAGGCAGAAGACATGGAGATCATGATGGGAGGACGTGCAGAGATGACGGGCCACACTAGTGGAAGCCCACGAACTGTGGACTGGTGGCTGTGGAGCCCCCATGGGACTGGACTAGGCCTTTCTGATATGGAAGACGGTTGTTTGGCTTGAACTGTATGGGGGGCACCCAGGCAAGGGGATCGGTATCCATCCCTGGTGCATGGGCAGGCTTTTGGGAATCAGGTGCCTGTGGTGTGATGCCTTGCGAAGCCTTGGTGCAATGGGAAGGGGCTTGGACCTGCCTAGGCTCAGTGTGCTGGGCTCTGCTGACTCCCCATGGGAGACCTTGATTTGGGGGATGTGGGGATGCAGGGTGGCTTGGGAGAGAGGGCTAGGGGGTGGGAGGGAGTGGGATCTGTGGGTGGTATGTGGAGTGAGTAGAAAATTTCTTAATAAAGAAAAATGAAAAAAAAAAGAAATAGGACTGAGGAGATGGTTCAGTGTATAAAGTACTTGTCGCATTAAGCATGAAGACTGAGTTCAAATCCTCAGAACCTATGTAATGCCAGACAGCATAGCCCACATCTGTCATCTCAGCACTCCTATGGTGAGATGGGGTGGGGTGGGGAACAGGTGGAGACAGGGGAATCCCCAGAAGCTCATAGGCCAGCCAGTCTCGTCGATGCAGCCACAAATAACAAGAGACTCGATCACAAACAAGGTGGAAGGTAAGGATGGATACCTGAGATTGTCCTTTGGCCTCCACATGTGCACTGTGGCACATGCATGCACTGCGCACACACACATGCATGCATGTGGGCACACACACATATACACATACATCATTCATACACACACACACACGTGCGTCATATGCACAAAGATGAAAAACATCTTTCAAGAAATAGCCTAATCATCGTGAACACTTTGAAGCTACAAGGAGCTCCACACACGAGCGACTGTTCCGATCTCCCTCTGTGTTCGCTCGCCATCACCAGACTCTGCCGGCCAAGCAGGAAGCCCCACTTACTGAGGTCTGAGCTGATTTCTTGCATTCTTAATTCGCTTCCCGCTTCTCTTCATTGATTTGTGCACTTTATATCCGTGCCACAGGCCCGTCCTTACATCTTCCACAAACACTTCTGAAAGCTGTTTGGGGGTAACAAGGAGAAGACCCCCACCTGCAGGGCACAGAGATCCCTTAGGCTGCCACCAGGGGGCGAAAGAAGTACTGTCCCCTGGGAGAGAAGCCTGTGCCTGGCCTGTGCCTGATCCATGCTCGGCCTTTATGCTACAAGTAATCTGCACCCAACTTTGAGAACAGAGAAACCTCAGCCACAGCTGGCTGTGGGATGTTCTGACATCTGCCTTCATTGCTTCTTTGCCACAGGGATCTTCTGCCCTGCAAAACATCACCACTGCCCAAAGTTAAAGGGTATGTATGAACCCCTTGCTACGAATAAAATCTCCATGCTCAAACGCCCATTGTAGATAGTTAAAGTGAAGGTTGTGTGATTCAGTCATAATTATATTGACTATGTTATTATATATTCAATTATAATTATAAATTATAATACTTGTTACTATAATTAAATATCTGCTACATGGCAAATGTTATACAAACATATTTTGTTATACTTTAATAACAGCACTTCAGGAAAAGGTTGCAGCCAATCACAGATTCAGAGAAAAAGCATCAGCTCCGCCAGTTGACACACTGTCCGTATGATGAACTCTCACTGCGCCTCGATTTCCTCATTTGCTTTTATCATTTTTAGAAATGTATTTGATTTATGCAAATGAATGTTTGCCTGCGTGTATTCGTGGGCACCGTGTGTGCCCAGAGCCTGAGGAGATCAAAAGAGGGTGCTGAATCCCCTATAACTGGAGCTATAGAGAGTTGTGAGCTAACGTGAGGTGCCAGGAACTGAACCCGGGCTCTGCAAGAGCAACAAGAGCTTTAACGGCTGAACCGTTCTCCAGAGCCTCACTTGTATCATTTGTAAATTGGCGATGGTAACAAAACACCCACGTTAAAGAATCCTTGAGAGACTAGCAATACACATATATGTCAATCACTTTTGAGACACTGGCAAGAGCCAGGAACAGACCTACAGTGTAGCTCAGTGAAAGAGCGCATGCTCAGCACGCAGTACGCCCTTCGTTGACGTTCCAGCAACTACAACAGTTGAAGAAAAACTGTCCTCAATAGTTAGCCTCATAATGCTGTTTTCAGATTTTGTAGGGGAATAAAAAAATGAAGCCCAATGAATGTGTACTACCCAGCGAGCAAGCAAAGGCCAATGACTCCAGCTCAGCTCAGCTCACTTTACAGCCCCGTTCACTTAACTTTCACTGCCAAAGCATACCCCTTCAACAATAAATGTTATCCATCCTATTAAAATAAACTCAATAGACATTTGGCTCGCATCCGCAGCAGGAAACTTACGTGTAGTCGCAAAGCTTAGTTTAAACTTAGTTCATCGGGCTCAGGGACAGGCAGGTAAGTGGTGGTAGGGAAGGGGTTAAACAAAGACTATGGCGCCTAAGAAATTAATAAGAGGGAATGGGAGATGCCAGCTAAATGCTTTGAGTTGAGGCTGGTGAACTCCAAAAGTTGAGGAAGAAATGGCTGCTAACCAGGTAAGGTATAATAACACGCAGAGGATGAAGTTCAGCAGACCACTTTATCTAATGGGTGAGGCCCTGGGGTCAATCCCCAGCACTGCGCATGCGCACACACGTAGCCTATTGAAGACAATACCCTGTCAATTAATCGGATAGAGAATTTTCCCCCCAATCTGTTGGATGTGGACGCAGGGAGAGTTGGAGAAGGTCAGAGAACATTTCAGCTCACGCATACAGATATGACTCCAAGGACTCACAGAAGGAGATAAGCGTCCTTCAAACACGGTAAAGAGTTTGAGCGAGGAGCAGAATTTGCAAAGCAAAGCACACACTGAGAAAAGCTGTGTCTGTATTCAAAAAAGCCCAGGGTCCCCAGAGGAGCTAAGCACGATAAAAAATAAAAAAAATAAAAAAATAAGGCCTGAAAGTGAGCGAGTCTGGCACAGCTGTAGGGCAGGTCTTGGCTATGAGGTTGAGCTTAGATTTATTCTCTGTGGCTATAGGGGCTGATGAAAAAGTGGTATGTTTGGACTTCTGCCTGGGGTAAGTGCTCAGATGTCTCCAGGAAGACTGGCTGGGAGTGGCAGCTTCAGGGAGTCTGAGGTGGGCTGGAAGCCATGTGAGGAGGAGGAGGAGGAGGAGGAGGAGGAGGAGGAGGAGGAGGAGGAGGAGGAGAAGCTCGGCTGACCTACAGCTATTTCAGGGGAAAGTGAAAAGAAAAGACTGTGTCCATGGAACTGGTGGTGGAACAAAGGAAGTGCAGGCAATATAAATGACATGACGGTGGCTTTAGGGCGAGCACCTGGGAGGAGTTGGGGGCAGTTTACTGAGAAAGAGCACTGGGCCGGCAAGCGTCTCTTCTCCGGAACTTCAGTGGGCAGAGAAGCGGGAGCAGCAGCCACAAGTACCACCTCGGAGAGAGTCAGGTCCTCAGGTGGCATTCGAGGGCCAGTTCCCATAAGTGGCGGAAGATGCGGCTGGACTCAGGCCTGCGCTGGAGAGTGGATCATCACACTTCAGAGAAGACAGTCGGTATCGCCTCAGTGGGAAAGACCATGGAGGACCCACAAAGGAACAAAGAGAAAGAAAGTAGAAGGAACCATGCTGGGGGATACACAGAGGAAGCATCCTCATCCTCTAGACAGACCAGCCAATGAAAGCTGGAACAAACGTGAACGACGGGCTGGGGCGGTGGTGGCCGGGAGGAAGACTGGGGTGAGTGATTGTCGAGAAACTTCTGGATTAGACCTGCGAAGTACAAACAATAGTCAAACTGTAAAGTTCTCTCCTGTTGTGTCAATTTAAGAAGAAAATAGCTCCTTCCAAAGAGCCCCCCAAAGGATGCTTGCTTTGCAGATGGATACATCTGGGGAGAATCAAATCATTTTTAAGGGCACACTGCTTAACCTAAACAGTAGTGTAACACAATAAAAATTATAAACCTGTGGAAAAATATAAAGTACTCAACCCCTTCCACTTTTTACTTAACCTACCTGTCCTTATAAAGTGAATTCGTTTAGGCACCAAGTGTCTATTCGGACACTCTCGGTATTTGCTATCAAGATGCTGGGAGAATAGTCCTTCAATGTCTTATTCTTCAGAACGTTCTGCTTATTTGTTTGAATTTTGAAAGAGTAAAAATGCTGGCGACTTGTCGGAAATAGGAGCGTGCTTTTATAAAAGAAAAGGATCCACGGAAAGCACGCTAATACTTTTGGGCATTTAACAAGAAAAGGATTCTAAAATAATCAACAGCAGTGGAACTGGAGAGCCGGCCTATGTGCCTGTGAATTCCGAAGGCCAAACAGGCTGAGTCAGGGAGGGCTCGGCACCTCCCTTGGCCTTCCTGATGAAGGCTTTCAGAGTGCAGACTCGGTGTTAGGAATGGCTGCTGATAATCAGCGCTCTCAACAGAGCATGTGTTCCTAACTACCTTTCTGCTGCCAAGGAGCGCGCCAAGGCAGCTCTTTAAATCATGCACTCCACAGGAAAACTGGAGGCACAGCCTTCTGGGTTTCTCATGCAGCTAAGATCATGCCTGGGGGAAAGCCAACCGCAGAGGCAGTTTTCTGTCTGTGAGCTGGAAAGTCCCACTGAACTGAAGTTCAGAAGGTTAAAAAGACAGATTTCAGAGAGAGACAGGCGAGTCTACTTGGTGGTGCAGGACAGTCACAGGATGCCCTGACCCCAGCTGGGCTCAGGACATTGAGCAGCAGGACAGGGCAGTTTTCCCTCTGGTCGGCTTGACTCTGTTCCTTTTCTCACAGAAGGCCCTCTGTAAAGATATGGCAATTTGATTTCGACTCCTGAAAATATCCCTTGTTTGGATTCCAATAGTCCTTATTTAATTAAATAGTTCTAAATACCACTTTGATTTTGCCAAGCTTTTTTTTTTAATCTCACTCACGTCACATTGTAGAAACAACTCCAGGAAACAGGCTGTATTTGCCAAACTGCAAACAACCTACCAAGAACCAGAAAAACAGAGCAGTTCAGTCCTAGGACAGCGGCCACACAAGGAAATCGAGTTACCCTGGACTACAGCGGTGGCATGCCAGATCCCAGGAATGCAGTGTAAGCACACCACCACCTTGCATCATGTGTATGCACAACCTTGAGTTCAGATTTTAAAGCAGGAAGTTGGAAACTACAGTATAGTGTCTGGAAGCCTAGAAACAATGGTGAAAATATCTCAGCAATAAACTTGAAGCCTCAAAGCAAAGAATTTCTTCACAACTGAAAAATTAGAGATGGCGCCTTACTTAGATTTCCATCACTATGGGAAAAGCCTGGACCAGTGGGTAAGGGGAAAGGTTCATTTGGGATTGGGGTTTTGGAGGTTCGCATTCATTTGGCAGGGTGTGTGTGTGTGTGTGTGTGTGTGTGTGTGTGTGTGTGTGTGTGAGAGAGAGAGAGAGAGAGAGAGAGAGAGAGAGAGAGAGAGATGCAGTGGTACATGATATAAGAAGTGTGTTAAAAAGTTGGGCAGCAGTGGCACACGCCTTTAATCCCAGCACTCGGGAGGCAGAGCCAGGCAGATCTCTGTGAGTTCAAGGCCAGCCTGGTCTACAGAGCGAGATCCAGGACAGGCACCAAAACTATATGGAGAAACCCTGTCTCAAAAAAACAAAAAAATTAAAGCAAAACGTCTACAGTCAGGAAGCAAAGGAGAAAGAGAAGAGGATGGAGTGTGTGTGTGTGTGTGTGTGTGTGTGTGTGTGTGTGTGTGTGTGATCATTGTCTCCCCCCACCACCACCCCATCTTCTTTAGGGCATGCTCTAAATGACCTGAACTCCCCCAACACAAGACTTCATCTCTTAAAGATTCCAACTTTCAGTAGTGTCGAGCTGGGGACCAAGGCTGTAGAGCCTGTAAGAGACATTAAGGATCCAAACTATAGTACCCAGCAAGGGACTGTCTTCCTCCTTCCAGAGCCTGTGCCCAAGATGGTCAGGGAGAGGTAGAGAAAATGAGTGTGTCAACACTATTTTGTGTTGGTTCAGGTCTGTTCACTGGTTGTCTAGGTCAGGGTTTGACAAATTCTTTCTCCAAAGGTAAGAAGTAGTTTATCCTTTGCAGGACATGGAATGACAGCAGTCCAGTCTGCCTTTGAGGAGCAAAAGCAACAACATAAAATATATAAGCCAAGAGCCTCCCTCTAGTTAGTGAAATTTCATTTACCAAATTAAGCACCAGGCTTCCTTGCCACCTGCCACAGTATGCCAATCATTAAATGGCTTCGTTCTGCCTTTCATATGTTAATTATTAACAAGGACATTTCCATGAGCACCTGGAGTTGAACTTGGAGGGCCTGTAGGGTTGATCCACTTTATTGGGCCAGATATTGAACTCAGTCCTCCCTGGGAGATAAAAATCACTGCAAATTTACAAGTCTCTATTAAAATCTAATCATTGTTAGGTCTTTCTTTTTTTTTTTGTTTTATCAAACACTCAGTCTAATTAGATGGTAACAAGAATTTGAAAGCAGCCTCAGAGGTGTCTATGGTGTCAGCCATGTTCCCAGTTTTACATGTAAATGCTTGTTTTAGGATAAGAAGCCAAATTACTCCACAGACATACAAAATATTTACTAGAGTTTCCTATTCTGTACTAAAGACCTGATTTGATTTATGGTAAACTTCCAGGTCAGTATAAACTTCTCTTATAATTAGAAAACTAACCACTATGCACTATGGGTTCAAAGTTGGCCTCAGAGAAGAATCTTGGGGCTTTTTAGTTTTGTAAACTTGTTCTGCCTCTACGAAATTATTACAGTTGGCATATTTCTGTCTCTTAAATCTTAGATTGAATATAATTTAAATGTTTCTTTACAGAAAAGGAGAATTAAAAAAAAAACAACTCTCAGAACTAAGAAATTGACTTTCTTGGTGCTGGAGAGATGGCTCCGTGTTTAAGAACACATACTGCTCTTACAGAAGGCCCTGGGTTTGGTTCTCAGCACCCATACCAGGTGACTCACGGATTCCTGTGACTTCAGTTCCAGAGAATCTGATGCTTTCTTTCTTCTGGCTGCCATGGACACCTGTATGCATCTAGTACACATCTGTGCACTCAAGCACACACACATGCACAGGAATTAAAAATTAAGAGGCTGGTGAAATGACTGGAAAAGTAGATGTAAATGCATTTGCCACTAAGCCTGATGATCTGAGTCCCTGGACCCACATGGTGGAAGAAGAGAACTGACTTCTACAAGGTGTCCTTTGACCTCCCAATTCTCACCAGAGCATGTATGTACTCGCATGTACACATATGTGTACACACACACACACACACACACACACACACACACTAAATGAATCAATGCAAAAATGACATGCTATTAAAATAAAATTTAAATCTTAAAAAAAAAGAAATTGACATTCTTAAGTGTCACCTTATGTTAGTCTATTTGTCTTTCTGCACCTTTGCCTTGAGGCTCAGGCTCACCCAAAGGAAAGTTGCAAACTAAGAGATAAAGTTCTTAGCATTCTGGAAATGCCCAGAGAATCAACTCCTACTTCTCATTTCCATGAAAAACTAAACTTACCAAGGTAAAGGCAAACTTGTCTCCATTTATTTAAACCATATTTAAGGAGTTCCTACTTACTTTTTAGTTTTATGAATCTACTTGAATTGGTCTCTGATAAACAGCAAACGTCCCTTTGAAATGTTTTGTGAGGAATATCTACTTTAAAAAATGACAGCCAAGGATATACACCCATGATTAAAAAGACCTATTAAGAAATGAAACGGTGAGATCTAGACTCAGCAGTTAAGTATAAAAAAAATAAATAAGTAAAAATACTTGAAAAGGAACATGGAATGATTTTTAGAGGACCTAAGTTCAATTCTCAGCGCCTATGTTGGGTGGCTCATAACTGCCTGTAACTCCTGCTCCAAGGGCATCTGAGACCTCTTGCTTTTGTGGGTTCCTTAACTCACAGTGTACATACCTACACACACACACACACACACACACACACACACACACACACACACACACTTAAAACTGTTATCTTAAAAAGAAAGAACAAAATTAAATTGTCTCACTCAATCAACATTGGGAGTGAGTTTCTTGACCACTCAGACCATCTTTAAAAATTTCACATAAAGTAGCCAACACCCTGTTTCAGGGAGACCGTGTCTTCTCAGCTATCAACTCACTGATTCTCAAGAGAAACTTTCCCTTCAGTTTCCACACTCTAGGGAGTCTATGGGAAGTATCCTTTTGCATGTCATAGGTCAAATTGTTCGTGTGAATGGGAGTTGAGAGTAAGCACCATATCACACAAGCAAAGTCTTGCTGCTTTTACATCCAGATATCTTGAGATGGGAGAATTTGCAATGACTCCCAGAGGACTGAGTCCTCTATGAGAAGTAATCATCCCCTGAGCATTACAGAAAACCCCAAATCTTCCAATAATAACTATATTTTAATTGCTCACTGACATTTTATGATAAATAACACAGTGGATGTTAGCAGAAAGGCTAACACCATTCTCCACCTGCCATCCAACCTGGACCATTCAAATTTAGACATGAATAACTTCCCATCTACCATGAACCATTCCACAATAGACACGGCACCCTGAGGCAGCCCTGTGAGCATGTCACTGGGCTAGGAAGAAAGAACGGAATACAGTGAGGTCTGGAGGTAGAAGGTCACAGACCTGCAAAAGCTTGAGGTTTAAGGTTGCAGGGACATGGAACACCTGCCATGCTGTTGGACACCCTCACTCTCCCCTTGACTATGTGCTTCTTCTCCAAGAAGAGGTTAACCACTAAACAAAGAAAGACGAATAGCTACTTCATTGAGAAGACAAGATATACTATAGCTGCAAGTGCCTGTCAAATATTTTGAAACCTGTCTCTCCCTGCTCCTTTTTAGAGAAATAACCCTAAGAATGCAAACATTATAATGATATTGATATATATATATATATATATATATATATATATATATATATATGAAATATAAACTTTCAGTGGTGACAAGGCAGCAAAAAAAGATGTAGTGAGCTGGAGGCACAGTGGAAAAGGGCATCAGATAGTAACAGCACCTGGAAGGATACCCTCAAGTTGAGTTCAGGATGGATGGAAGCTAACCACACATGGGCAGGAGTTCAGTTAACTCAGTGAGGCACACTGAGAAACCGAAAGCAATGTCCTGGGATATAAAGAAAGAAGAAAATGATCACCAAAGACAAGAAATGTAGCAGTCATCAAAGTCTTTGTAGGATTGTATTCTTGACAATGGAAAGAAAGCAGAGAATTAAAAGCTAGAGGAGGATAGAATTAATTTATATAATTACAGCTTCCAATGGCTACAATGAAATGCCTGAGATAATCAACTTATAAGGAGAAATGTTTGTTTTAGTTCATGTTTCCAGAGGTTTCAATCAGTGCTTACTTCATCCCATTACCTTTAGGCCTATAGTGAGATCATGGTGGATGCATGTAGAAGAGGAAGCTGCCCACTTAATAGAAACAAGGAAGCAGTCATAGTTAGCATGAACTGTCAACTTGACACAGCCTAGAATCACCTGAAAAAATGACCCAACTGGTCTGTGGGCATGTGCTTGGAAGGATTGTCTTGATTGTAAATGGATGCAGGAGCATACAGCCTACTGTAGGAGGCACCATTCCTTGGGCAAAGTGGTCCTGAGCTGCTGGATAAGCAGAGAACACTAGTTGAGCATGAACCTGGAAGCCATTCAACAAGCAGTGTTTCTCAATGGTTTCTGCTTCAAGTTCCTGCTTGAGTCCCCGTTCCTGACTTCCCTCAGTGATGGACTGTGACCTGGATGCATAATCTAAATAAACCCTTGCTCCTCTAAGTTACTTTTTTGTCAGTGTTTTTGTTTTGTTTTGTTTCATAGCAACAGAAAGGAAGCTAAAACAGAAGCCGAGAGAAAGGGAGGGCTGGGGCACCAGCATCCTTCCAAGGACATACCCCTGATGATAAAACTTCTTTCCACAAAATCCCAACTTCCCAAGGTCCCACTACATCCCAGCACACCATGGGCTAAGGACTAAGGCAGGTAACCCAAGCCCAAGCTTACAGCAGGTTGCATTCTCATGACGGCAGAAGAGCAAATTCTCAGACTGGCGAGGAGCGGTTATCACAGAGGTATGTTAGAACAGGAGAGCGCCTGTTCTAAGGTGGTGGCGGTAATGGAAATGAAAAAGTGAGCAGATTCTAGAGCCGTGCTGGATGAGGGGTACCTCTCTAAAGGCACAGTCCCATCCTCGTGTGCAGATGTTTCTGTAAAGCACCTATCATCAATCCTTCTTTCCCCACCTGAGGACAGTCGCCAGGGGCAGCAGTGGTGTCTTTGATATGTGTGGCTTTACTCTCCGTACCATGTCCTTCTATTGCTCCAGGGTTATCCTCCGGGAAGAAGGAACGCTGAATCCAGGAGAGTAGAAATGAGTGAAGGTGTGCTGAGAAGTGCCCAGTGGTAGCTGTGGAGATCCCGTGGCAGAGCAAACCCACTTACAATCATACCATAAAAAGAAAGAGGGGGAAAAACAGAACTTCACGGTCTGAGGTCACCCCTCCCTGCAGTATTCTGAGGACTTCCCACAATGCTCCACTCCTCAGTGTTTCTCCCACTCCTCAATAATCATCCTGGGACACAAACATTTAACACGGGGCAAGGGATGTTTAAGATCCAAACCACCACACTCAGTAGTTTTTCCCAAGAACTTTATTTTGGCTCACAGTGAAGTGCTCGGCCCACATCTCAGCCCACAGTACTGTCTAGAAATGTCAGTGGCTGCAGCAGGGTTATTTTTGTTTTTGTTTTTTTGCTGTTGTTGTTGTTGTTTTTGTTTTTTGGTGTTGTTTTGTTTTTGTTTTGTGTGTGTTGTTGTTTGTTTTGTTTTGCTTTTGGCTCTGGAGGTGTGAGATCTAAGTGACATCTCTCTGGGGGTGTACTGGACAGCATCACCTAGAGAGAGAACCATGAATAACTGTGAGTCTGGTCTCTCTCTGCTTACAAAACCATTGGGAATCAATCGTGTGGCTCCACCCTCCACTCTTATGTCTTTACCTAGCCAAAGGCCCTGTCTTTGAGTACCACAGTCAGATTAAATTCCCCCCTTCATACTTCATAAATGAGATTAAACTTTAGCATTAGTTTTGGAGGGATAAACCTTACTTATGCCCAGCAAGAAGCAAGAAGCAATGGCCACCCTAGCATTTTCCTAGTCATTTACTATTACGCCTGCTTATTGCCCCTAATAAACCTGATTGGTAATAATAGAAAGTCTCTCTTAATTTTTAAATTTTTCTTTTATTCTTGAGATTATAGTATAATTATATCATTCATCCTTTCTTTCCCATCCTCCAAATCCTCCCTTATACCCCTTCTTGATCTTTTTCAAATTCATGGCTTCTTTGTTCATTCATTTTTTGTTATATGTATATATATGCACATATACATACATACATGCATTTATACATACCTATAAATATATCATATACACACATACATATATACATAAAAGCTTTGGGGTCTATATAATGTTACACATGTGTATGTTTTCAGAGATGACCACCCTGAACACATACCTATCTCATCTGGTCTCAGAAGCTAAGCCGGGATGTGCTTAGGTCTGCTTCTATGTGTACAGTGCTCTCTAGAAGTACTGTGGCAGCCAGTACTCTCTGCTCACACTTGGGACACACATGGCTAACAGCACTGTGGCAGACTGAGCTGGGCTGGCCTCCCATTCTGGTAACTGCCCAGATACCAGGTCCAAGCTTGGCATTCACCTTCCCATGCAGTGGATACTCAGCTCTTAATACATTCTGAACTGGGGGCACATTTCTTAGTGCCTCCACAGGCAGAACAATTTTACAAAGAAAGGGAGGATATATTCTCTAGGGGAAGTGGTCATATAAATTCTATTCTCCTTAATTTCTAGGAAAATGAAGCTGGTAGAAGCTAAGGAGCACTAGTGTGGAATAACTCTGTCAGCTGCCTTTGGATTTGTGGCACATTTTGATGGAGACCTACTATAAAGGGGGAAGGCTCAGAGAACTCAGTGAGAATTCAAGATGATTCGCTCCATATCAACCACTCACCCCCCTCAGTACATTGTCGTGGACAAATGTATGATGGGCCCAGAGTCTCCTTGATAGGGAGATGCTCTATCAGGTAAAATGCCCAGGAGCAGGCCAAAGGAGCCGTCCTCAGCACTACAGGTGCCTCCTCACCCCACCCATAAACGTTCTTCCCGGAGTTTGCAAATCTGAACAACCTTTTAGCACGGTTTTCCTGGTCCCCAGGCACCTCTATCCCAGTAGCCTTCATCGCTTATGACTTCTTCTCCACCTTCCCCTCCCATCCTTTATCCCTGGTACACATTCAGTCATCAGCCACTAGAGAGTCCGTATGGGAATGGCCAAGCAGGCAGACATCAGGAGGATGGACCAGTGCTAGATAAGAGCTCAGATACAGCCTACAGAGGAAGGCCTGGGCTGTGCTTGGAAGACATGCTGAGAGGGGCAGCCAGGAAGCATCCATGAACACACAGCTGAGGGGCTGTGGTATATACACTGGGGCTCAGTAGGATATTCCAGTGGGATTCCTCCCTGAACACTGGGCTAAACCCCAAATTAGTATGAATGATTATGAGCTCCCCAGTAGGGTACATCTGGGTCTGAGCCCTGTGCAGCCTGCTGCACAGGTCTAGTTAGTAGACGATTGCTTTGTTCCACTCATTCACTCGCGTGGCTATCATTTTTCTTACTTCTCCCCGAGGTAAGATGCTAGGAACGCAACAGTAAATGAATACAGACTCAACATTCCCTCAGAGAGCCCACACTATGATAGAGGGAGACAAGCAAACAGGCCAACTCAATTTGGAGTTAGGTACATGTCTAGCTGGGCCTCATAGGACAGGATGGAGGGAGGTGAGAGGCCAGGCTTAGCTTTAGGAACTCAGAAATAATGCCTGAAGGTACTGGTTTCTGGATGAACTCCTGCAAGCTCCCATCCCAAAGCCGAGCCTTTCCTGTGTGGCCTGCCTCAGAACTTTCCAGAATATTCCAGGCTCCATTTCAGGCAGAATTTGTCCCCCTCACTGCTGTTCATTATTCAGTGAGTAATTTGTTTGCTTTTCAAGTGGATGCCTATGCTGAAACCCTTCCCTTTTTTTGAACATGTTAGGTAGTGAGGCCTAGGAATGTGATTAAGATTCAGTCGAGTGTGTGAGGTTATGTGAACAGAGTCTCCAAAAAGATGCACATCCCTTCAAGAGTCTGTGAGAGATAGCTTTGCCCGTTTCTATTCAATTTAAGGATACACAGAGATGCATCCAACTTGCCACTCAGGAGGAGGTCCCCACCACAGCCCTGATATTCAGATACCCTGACCTTATAATTCCAGCCCTCCAGCACTATAAGAAAGAAATATTCATTGCCTGTCAGTTACCCAACCTGTGGCAACTGGATATAGCAGCCCAGGCTGGATGAAATATGAGCCTTGGAAAGTGACATAGGAGGATGTGGTACCACATCCGTCACTGAATACTAGAAAAGTTAAGTACAAGGTCTCCAAGAGGTACACTTGCCACAGCATGTGCCTGCAGCAAACTGGATGAACTGGATGACGGTGTTCAACGTTCTCACATCCAATTTCATCTTTATCTTTGTCTTCTCACCTCCAAGTGTGGCGCTCCCTGACAGGTGGCCCCAAGCATAGGTGCATCCTCCTGGTTCACTTCGGCTTCACACCTCACACAGTAAGCTTACCTGCTTTGTGTACATGCCTGCCTTTTATTGATTATACCATCTTCATTTAACCTAGATTCATAGAAGAGACCATAGACTGGAGAAAATGCTCGTGATCAATATCAAGAGAAGAAATTAAACTCTCCGATTGAAAGCCATGCTTGCTGTAGAGTAATTATTACTTCGTTTCTCTGACAAACTTTAGAGATTTCTATTCCATTTAAAATACAAAATATAGGTGGACCACAGAATAGTCACACATTTATTAATGTCTACACGCACTAAGAGGATGCTTACAGAATTTCATCTAATTTTCTTTCCTTTTGTAACTTTCTGAAGGAACACTAGAATGGCCTGAACGCCCTACACCAATCAGTACCTTCCTGTCAGGTAGGTAGCTCCTCCCACCCTCTACTAGCTGGCTTTGGCTTGCCTCTGCCTCGCACCAGCCTTGCTGTCTACACCAGCAACTAACAAAACAACAAAACCAAGTCTTCACTAAAGGGTGGGGGACCTGAGAAGTCTTCCCTTTCCTGCTTGAAGTCCCATAGGTTCAAGACAGGCCCTCTGTTCACCTTCTGCTTGGCTCAGGTCAAGATGCATGATGGGTCTACAAAATCCTTTCTCTGGTTTAGCTTCTGGTGATTTGTCATTCCAAGTCTTACCTTGTTCTGGAAGGAAACCATGTAAAATTCTCACATCTTATATTGTTTCCCTCCTTACTCCTTGGCTTCCTCCCAACATCAACCTCAGTCCTGATTGCCTCATCCTTTGGCATGTTACAAATCCCAAAGTGCTTTGCACCAAACCTGGCTTGCATCTAGATCTCTTTTTTCCTGCACTTATCTACCCTACCTTAAAGGTAGCAGAATACACAAGAATCTTGGACTCCCATCCAATTTTCTTACACAGAAATATATTTTTGCTTTAAAAAAGAAAATGTGACCTTGAGCATCACAATAATAGTAATAGGAATATAATGATTTCATTAATCATTGTCAAGAATGTAGTATGTGATTATTGTCAAGGTACCCTGACAGACACTGGAAAAACAAAGAGAGAAACCAACAAAGGTTGGCTTAGATCTTAGTGCTGCAATTTGTTAACTATCCTCTCTACACCCTGCAGAGCACACCATGGTCCTTAAAAAAATACCCCAATGCTTTCTATGTGTTGCATTTACAAGAACAAGCATAATATGAGTGAAAAAATCTACATGAATGCAGTGTTTGTCTGAGACAGAGCTGGCAGGCAGGTTTTGCAGAGTTAACGGTACCTGGAAAATCACTGCCTTGGCAATGAATGCTTACATTGTACACATAGTACAAACCCACCACATGCATTACAGCCTATAAATATAACACAGGAAATTAACATAAAGGCATTTGTGAAGCAAATGTTTATACATCATTATCCTACTGAGTAACGAGACTTGGCTTCATCTCCCTAAATGTTAGAGCCAAGGGGGCATTTAAACCCACATGTTGACTTCACTAGTCATAGGAGGGTGGGAATGAATACGCTCCCAAATATGTGGAGAAAGGGGCTTTTTTTCCCTGCCCTAATATTTATTATCATTCCTAGTGCCCAGAAGCAACACATGCTGGGGGTCAGATGTCTGGCCAGATTTGGACTCTGGGCCAGAGGAGAGCACAATTTGCCACTGCCTGAGATCCCCTCTACACCCAGCAGAAAAAGATGAAGATATCCCACACAGAGAGGCTTCCCATGCATGTGCAGGCTTCATGACACATGGCACTGATGGATACTATTAGTTGAGTTCAGCCTACTCTTTAGACATGTGCCAATGAGGCAACTGCTTTAATCATGCTGGTACTTTAAGTATTGGTGGCTGCCAGGATTGAAGAAGGGGAGTGTTCATCCATGTGTAAGAAATGAGAGGTGAGGCCAACTTATGGTGGTATTGTGTTCCCCAAAATATTGTGTACCCTAATAAACTTATCTGGGGTCAGAGAACAGAAAAGCCACTAGATAGGATAGGCAGTGGTAGCACACACCTTTAATCCTAGCATTCCAGAGGCAGAAATCCATGTGTTCAAGGATACAGCCAAGCATGGTGACTCACGCCTTTAATCCCAGAAGGCGAGCCTTTAATCCCAGGGAGTGGTGGTAGAAAGCAGAAAGGTATATAAGGCATGAGAACCAGAAACTAGAAGCTTTTGGCTGGTTAAACTTTTAGGCTTTTGAGCTACAGTTCAGCTGAGACCCATTCTGGATGAGGACACAGAAGCTTCCAGTCTGAGGAAACAAGACCAGTGAGAAGTTGGCCAGGTGAGGTTAGCTGTGGCTTGTTCTGCTTCTCTGACCTTCCAGCATTCACCCCAATAACTGGCCACAGGTTTGATTTTATTAATAAGACTCTTTAAGATTCCTGCTACACCAACTACTCTGTGAGATTTAAAAACTGGGATTGGAATGGGGATCACCACTGAGGATAACCCAAGTGTGTAAAATATCCAGGCTGCATATATGAGATCATCTCTATTTTACTGCAAGTTGTACAACCTGCCAACCCATGGTGTGTTGTTGACAACTG
Source organism: Peromyscus californicus insignis (assembly GCF_007827085.1). Taxonomy (NCBI): domain Eukaryota; kingdom Metazoa; phylum Chordata; class Mammalia; order Rodentia; family Cricetidae; genus Peromyscus; species Peromyscus californicus. The sequence continues at coordinate 52,029,862 of NW_026294469.1, forward strand.
GTGGACAGCAGTCTGTTCCTCTGTGTGACATCTCGGGGGAACTTGTCCTTATCAAGCATTGTGTTTTACGAGTTTGGGTTTCTTGTTCACAAAGCAGGCAGCAGATGGTAACATTGATTACTGAATTTGATGAGAGATCTTTGCAGGGGTTCATCTGGGGGGAAAGTGGGAGTGTCTCCTGGCTGTTCATCAAATCTAAGAGAACATTGATTGTAGTATACAGCTTTATTTTGTGTACTTCTAAGGAACATTATAAAGTACGAGTTGAAACTGGAGAAGCCACCCATTGGGAGATTCAAGGTCATTCCACAGAGGTGATAAATGTATACATAACTTGGAGTCAGTGAAATGTTTTTGTCTGGTGTTCCTATTGTCCTCAGTTTGTCAGACCTGTTGTCTAACCAGACACATGGCTAACTGTGTCTGTAAGTCTTCCGTTCTTCTGCTAGACCCATTGCAATTAAGTTGTACTCACATGCAGTGGATCAGAGCGGGCCAGCCAGCCCCTGGGCTCAGTGTGTTTAAGACCAAGCACTAGAAACTAACAGAACGGGTGGAGTCAGAACCAACCCTCCAATCAACAAACACCCATACAGGGCAGACTCTTGGAGAATCTGATCCAATAAATCTGTACAGATGCCTCTTTTGTTTGCAAACATGTTCCCTGGGCTTATTACTGCAAATGAATAGCACTCACCTAGTCCATTTCTATTTTAAACAAACAAACAAAACAAAACAAAAAACCATGCAAACATGTTCCAAATCACAGATGGGAGCACACTATGGAGGAAGAAGCAAAGGATGCTGGGAGAACCAAGATGGGGGTGAGAGAACCCAGATGGGGTGACTATTGGGGTTCACATACTTTGAAGAAGAGTTTTAATCGCCACTTCTTCCAAGAGCCTTAACCCTCTCCACTTGAGGGATGGTTCCTGCAGGAAACTCTCTTTGGGGCTGGACGTCATTATCATTTTGCCCTGACACTCACTTCCTGAAGTAATAGGTCAGCTATTTAAAACAGAACCAAAAATGTCCAGACTGAAGAATAAGCTGCGTGGGTTGTCCTCACTGACTAACTCAAAGGGCTCAAGCTGCAGGCCCAATGCCAGCATCCCACCCTTGAATTCCATCTTCTGTACTTCCTCAGCCTACAAAATCCAAACTGTCCACTCTCCAGGGGACAGGGGTTGGTTCTTCATCCCACTTCCCTCTCCAGAAGGCCTCGAATGCATACATCCCAGCCTTCTTTACTTCTCTGGCATAATTTCCCGTTAAAAGTTCCAGGAAAGCCCACAGCTAAGCATGCCCTTCTGAAGATGCTGCTGTGGATTGCTGCCCACCCAGTCGTGCTGGAAAGGTCGTTCTCAGAGCTGCAAGTGTTGAAATGGTCTGCAGACTCAGAACATTGACTTCCCTGACAGAGCCTAGTCTTGGTTCAGAGTTCCAGACTATGTTGTCGTCACCTAGATTATTCTGCTAGGGTTTTAAAGACATGTTCAGTGCTGTTGACATTGCTGAGTGAGGAGATCCTTAGCACTGTCCCGCCGCAGTCCGCTTAGTTCAGAAGTGAGCAGGGACATGGGCACTCTCTGCCTTGTCTTAGTCATTTCTTTCTAGCCCTGCTTGGGACTAAGAATCGTTCTCATGTGTCAAATGCTTTGACGTTCCCAGGACATTTTTTTTTTCTTGTATTACCACAACTCAAATTCACAAACACATTTGTTAAGGAACCCATCAAACACAATTAGGCATAAAACTTTTTACTTTCTTTTCGTCTTTAGGTAAGAAGTGGGAAAATAAGCTCCTTTGCTGGCTTTTGATGTTATCTTCAATTTTAAGATGAAAATTTAATATATATGTACTTTACAATTGTAGTGTTAAAATTTAAGGAGACAGATAGACAGACACAGATAGATACTGATTTTTACCCGGTTATTTTATCATCAGTCAACATAGTACCTCAATAGATTCTATAGTATCATTAAAAAAAAAATGTTTTCAGGCAGCATCCATGAGTCTTCTCACAGTGCAGTGTTCGGTTGCTAGAGGAAGTTAAGTGGCTCAGGTTTAAGAAAAGCAGGTTGGGAGTAGGTTAGGGGCTAGCTGACAGAGAGGTGATGTGGAGCTCAGGTCTTCCTGAACAGCGAAACACTCCCATGAGAACCTGCACCTGGACCACCCTGTCTTCAGAGATGGGCTCCTGGGGCTGCTTGTGAGCAAAGCCACAGCCACCCTACGCCCCTCGGACTAGATGTAGAAGGATCATTGAGCCCCTGGAGTGCAGGCTCGAAAGAAGCACTGTCAGGGAGGCACAGCAATTCGGCCTTTATCCACGGAAGATCACACACAAATATCCGACAACAAAAGGCACCATGTGGGTGCTGGGAAGGGAACCTGGGTCCTCTGCAAGAGCAGCCAGTGTTCTTAACTGCTGAGTCATCTCTCCAGCGCCAGGCGTGATCATTTTAAAATCAGGCAAAATCCTGTGTATCATGTCCACGAGGTACATATGATTATGCACACAGTCATAATGTTGGTGACATAAGCATGAACAAAAACAAAAACTATTTAAAATTTAGTCTTTAATCTTTTAGTTTTTTATCTTTTCCGAAGGCAAGAACTGTCTTCTATTTTTGTTAAATTTGATTCAACTATGCAATATAAGAAAATAATTCAAGGGGCTAGAGTAACAGCGTGGTGGTTAAGAACACTGGCTATTATTCCAGAGAACCTGGGTTTGAGTCCCAGCACTGTGTGGAGGCTTACAACCTCCTATACCTCCAGTTCTAGGGGATCTGACACCCTCTTATGGCCTCCATCAACACCAGACACACAAGTGTACACAGACACATATGTAGAAAAAAAAAACACTCATACACATAAAATAAAAATTTTCAATCAAAAAAAATTAAAAGAGATGCAATTCTTTAATTCCTAGCTTCGGGGAGCTAACTGGTTCTGGTCAGTCATCTCTGGAAACATCCTTTAGGAGTCACTGTGTACCACACACTGCCCAGCCAGGGAGTGAACTTGGAGAGGTGAGTGCTCATGCGTGCTGACAGCCAAGGCTGGGACAGGAAAGAGTCCCTCCTGCACTCGCATCAGTGGGCCCCTGGTGCCACTGAATGTCCTCTCTGCCCCTGTCCTGGGATCCCAGCTGCAGAGCCTCACACTGGCTTCATCTTGTTCAATGTCTGATCCTTTGGAGGTAAAAATCAGTGTGCAAAGGGCTCAGGCCATGCTATGCCAGCTACAAAGACTATTTTACTTGGTGGGGGAGAAACAAGGCTGTGGGTCTGTGTAAGTGGGGGCTGTGAGCACTTCAAACCTCTCTGCCTGCAGCTGCTAAACCAGAGGACTGGTCCCACTCACTGTGCCAGTCAACTTTCAGTCACTATGACAAGTACCTGAAAACATCCACTTGTAGGAAGGAAAAGCTTATTCGAGCATTTGAGTTCGGTCCACAGAGCCTTGACCTTATGCCTGGGGCAGGACATCTAATGGACATCATGACTGAGTGCTGAGAGATAGATGGACACAAGACTTTTGTAGAAGCCCTGAAGAAAGGACAAAGAGAACTTTAGTTCTGTGTTCCTGTCCAGATGGCAAAGTCCATCTAAAGCTGGAGCCAGCCCCTCAAAAGAGACAAAGTTGTGTTTCTGAGGACCTGACTCTTCACCCCTGGGCTGCAGTTATCAATCCTTAGGCAGCTGTGTCTGAGGTATCCTGTGTTTTCTTTGCCAGCATTATCTGACTTAACTCGCTGCTGACCTTGGTCATTTTTCCACCTGCAAATACATAAGATAATGTACTTTTTAATAAGCTTGCTTGGCATAAGTCATCAGCTTACACAAGCCCTCCCAGGCCCTGCTATTGCTTTTGTCTTCATTTCTCATTGTCTTTATTTCTCATCCCTGGACACCTCATGGTTCAGAATCCTCATTCCTGCTGGTTTGAGATAGATGAGACTGTTCACCGTATGGAAGACAGAATGAAAATACAGCAAGAGTAAAGGGCCAGTGTCCAGCAGTACCCTTCTAAGACATACCCCTTAGTGACCTAACTTCTCCTTCTACTAGTTCCTACCCCTAACATTTCCAACAGGCCCACAGGGCAGAGGAAAATTCTTAGCAGGTAGGGTCTTTAGAGACAAGATGCAGATCCCCCTACCAACCACCACCCCTGAAGCTTGCTCTTACCCTTGAAGACGTGCACTTTGAGGAAGAGTTGCAGTTGGCTGGTTAAGAAAGCTCAACCCAATGCCTACTCTAATAATGGAATCCTCCATAAACAAATGTACATATTTGAAAACTCAAGAGACTTTTGAAAGAACTCAGAGCAAACTGGGGGAAAAATGACCTATGTAAACAATGAGAATGGGAGGTCCTAAAGAAAACCCCAGAGATCAAGTCGGAAGGAAACTGGTTAAATATAAGTTAGTATTGAGAGAGAACTTATGCCATTAACCTCTGTTTGCTGTTCTAAAAGAGGAACTCACAGAGAAATGAAAACATCAATGATAAAACAAAAACAAATGCAGAGATATTGGGAACTAAAACACTGCCCCAGAGCAAGACAAAGAGATGGAAGGAAAGGGGTCAATATTGAGTTTGTTTTGTGTTGACCATCTACTGCTTGGTATGGGTCCCTTAAGAGTGGTTCGTATATCCAGCCAATGAGACTCCATTGGAGAAATCTAGCTTTCCTTTGGCAAACTGTTGCCAATTGGAGGTAGCTTCTGGATTATGGATGGGGACTTGTGTCTGCTTCTCCTCTCTGCACTGAGACCCCATCTGGCTTAGACCTATGCAGGGACTGTGCATGCTGCCGCAGTCTCTGTGAATTCATCTGTGCGTCAGTCCTGTCGTGTCTAGAAAGCCTTATTTCCTTGGTGTCCTCCATCCCTTCCAGCTCTTACAAGCTTTCTGCTACCTCTTCCTCAGAGGTGCCTAAGCCCTGGTGGGGAGGAATTTGTTAGAGACATCCCATTTAGGACTGAGTGCTCTAAAGTTTCTCAGTCTCTGCACATTGTTCAGTCCTGTCTTTCTTTTAAAAACAATTGAAGAGTTTAATCCACTCCCATTTACTGTAAGTATTGTTAAGGTAGGAATTGCATCTGCCATTTTACCATTTTTTTCTAGATGGCTTAGGTTTTCTCCCCCTCATTCCTTCAATACTATCTCCTTCTTGGTTCTGAATATACATTCAAAAAACAAATTGAATCCCTGTTTACTAAGAAAACATGCATGTCAGTTCATATGCCACTTGCAATATGTCTCCTTCTGCTTTTCCTATTGAATTATCAATCATGAATGAAAAAAGGTAATAAAATTAGTGAATGGAGACTATAAGAAAAGATCATTTTTCAAACTATTAGGAAAATCAGGAAGATTCAGTGAGATTAGGTGTTGTAGAATACTAGTTTAAGATGTGTTACATTTGTTTATGCTGTGGAATATTTGTTTAATGATGTAAAGATGAGTTGCAATCTTTTATATTGCATTTGTTTAACTCTGTTTATTTTGCCTGCCTAAAACACCTGATTGGTCTAGTAAAGAGCTGAATGGCCAACACTTAGGCAGGAGAGAGAAATAGGCAGGACTGCCAGGCATGGAGAATAAATAGGAGAAGAAATTTAGACTTGAGAGAAGGAGGGTGGAGCAAAAAAAAAGGAGGAGACGAGGACACCAGGGGCCAGGCACCCTGCCACACAGCCAGCCATGGAGAAAGAAGGAAAGAAAGATATGTAGTATAAAGAAAGATAAAAGCCCAGAGGCAAAATGTAGTTAAAGAGAAACTGGATAATTTAAGTTAGAAAAGCTGGCTAGAAACAAGCCAAGCCAGGCATTCATAAGTAAGAATAAGTCTCTATATATTTATTTGGGAGCTGAATGGTAGGCCCCTAAGGAGTTAAAAAAAAAGAACAACTATAATTGGGAGTGTCTAAAAACTAGTCTCAAGCTCAAAGAAGCAATGGGCAGAAGATAGGAAGAAATTCTACCAAAAGCCAAGAAGGCAGAAAGACTTGCACTCATGGCCAGTGCTTGTCTGGTTTTAGCTGATACACCTGAGCCTTTCTCACAATCCATATCTGCTCTCCCAGCATCCCCAGAACACTATTCACACAACTGATCCTCCGCATGTTTCCCCGGGAAACGTTTCCCCCCCAGTTTCTCTGCTTCCTCCTAGTGTCCATCAGAAGTGAGCAGCTGCAATTGTTTACTGATCATTACAGCACGATGTTGGGGACAAGGGACTTTATGGTGAAAGGACACATCCCCTACTGTGGCATTTCTGTTATTATCAGCAGGAAGAAGATACTGTTCCTCAGGACACCCTCCAGCTGTGGCAGCTGCGTCACCATCACCCAGGTTTACCCTGTTATGGCCTGAAGGGTCCTTGTCTGCAGTATGATCTCCCTCTCTGCAGTGAATCCATGAACCGTCTCTATCGCTGTTCTTTTCTGACATTTGAAGTCTGGCACTGTCTGAAAGAAGTCTATGCCCTCCAGTCCCCAACATTAAAATGTCTAAAGGCAAATTCTAGCAGTCTCAAGAAACCCACCATGGACATTTCTCCTTATTTATGAAAGTATATATAAAATTACGGTATAGAGAACTAAAGGTAACAAAGACCACTTTCCTTGGTGGTATCCATTGCATCAATTAAATCTCATCTAAAATAAGTTATCTGTAATTCCAAACATGGTGGAAAGGTTAGATTCAATAGCAATTCAAAATCAGAGAATAAATAAAAACATTCATCTTTGGCACAAAGAATGCCTGAAGATGGGAAGTGGTTGCCAAAAGGATACTTCCCCTTAAAGCTATCAGATTTTTGATATTCGTAGGAGACAATATTAAGAGGTCATTTCCTTCTGAGAGCCTACATCAAAGACTATGGATCTGAAGAGTTTCCAAAAGTACTGAAAGTTCAGGGCTGCCCACGCTTCTTAGTTATTTTTAACATAATGAAACCAGGTTAACAAACAATATTCAAGGCTGAAAAGTAAGTTAACAATCTAACATTCTATTGCTACTACATTGAAACAAGTTTCAGGACAGGAAATTAGGAAAGGGACGATTGCAGGATTAAAATAATCATAGGGAGAAATACCTAGGCTTATAGTTTGAGTAGTTGAATAAAACAAAGTATAAGTTAGTGAGAAGATGGGAAAGACATCTAGGAGGCAGGGTGAGAGGGGAAGGGGACAAGTGTGTAGGGGCATGACTGGCCTGAGATTCCCATAGGAAACTCAGAAAGAAAGGTCAAGTATACAATTGACTACAAATTTAGACCCTTAGAAATTTAAGCAAGAGACACAAATGTAGGCAATCCCAGTAAATAAATAGTGTTGTCCAAGGCAGAAAATGCAGATATAGACTTGACTCAAAGGTCTGGAGTTTGATGCAGTGAATACATACACAGCATCCTTTGGTGTTGGGAGCATCCTTTTCTGTCTCTCAGCATGTTTTATACCCTATGTCATCTGAACTTCACAAAATACATTCAGGAGTGGTGTTCTCAATGACGCAGTAAGATTGTGCCTTCTTATTTTAAGGGACTTTGATCATTACTGACTTTACAGGGTTCTTCTTGAGTGATTCTTATTGACGAGGTTCATAGCGAGACCAACATAACTGTTTGTGGTGGCAGAAATGGTTTCATCCTCTGTCATAACCATGAACTATTTGTGGATATTTAACACTTGAAGTGTGATTAGTATAAAATAAGATACTGAACTGCTACTATTTCCCCTTTATTAGTGGATTTTTAAAACCGTATACAAAGATAGCTACCGTATTGCACATGGAAGAGTGTGTACTTTGAGGAGTTATTCTGTGTGTGCTTCATTACATAGTCTGCTTTACACATTAACCAATACACACTTACACAGATGATGCGAAAATCTGAGATCCTGTTTGCTAACACACGGAAGCAGCACTCTCCATCTAATGAACAGCAGTTGGACGCCAGCCCAGATTCGGGATAAACAGAAAATAAGATGAGTAAGTACTGTGTGATCCCGTTGCTGCACCATCTACCCATCAGAGCAAGGGCCCATTCTGAATTAAAGGTGACGGAACATTAGTAATCAGCTCCATATAATGTAGTGAGGGTAATGATGGGGACTTCAGAATGCTAAGAAGCCATCGGAAGGAGGCTCAGCCCAGTCCAGGAAGGCAGGGGTCTTTGGTAGTGACCCAGGGAGATCATATGTCTCAGTTTTCCAGGACAGTCCTGACTGATGTTTCCGGTAGAGGTTACTGTGTGTTCAATATTGTGTCTTTGTGCTCTCAGACATGTCACACATTGGGCTACACAGAATCTGCCTGAATCAGCCTGAGAGTTCCAGCTGGGTGTTGCTCCCTAGGAAAGAACAGCCTCTTTAGGACCAGAGTCATCTCTGTACTGCTTTATGTCGGGTAGGGAGGTTGCAATCACCAGAACTGAGACAATCAGTGAGCTTCAGTGTGCCTGTTAGATGCCAGCTAATGATTTCCATATTCTTTCTCGACCTCCATATACTACAACACCTTGTTTAAAACATAAAAGTCAGAGAGGAAACATTTGGACACTTGCTCAAGTTCAGTTCCATGGCACTGGGCACAAGAGACCTGACCTGGAACATTCCATTCTGTTTCTACCAGGCCAGTACCTGGGCTCTGGCTCTTCCCAAGGTTCCTCTTCACAGCTTTGGGCAGCTCAAGGGTTCAAGGCTCTGAGGGACCATAACCTTCTCTGCACACATCCCTGTAATATCAGCAGGCCCTGATCCTCTGTACACAGTGTCCTCATCCCGCCTCATCATCAGGAACTGGAGACTCCCTCAGAAAATATAGAGGTCAACTCTAAGTTCTTGGAGGAAAAAGTCCAAAAAAAAAAGCATGAAGCTCTTCTAGGCCTGCAGACAACATGCCAATTCTGTTCATAAGGAAAAGAAACTCACATTTTTTTCCATAAAAAAGATATTAAAGTAATACAGTGACCCTTCTCCAGTGGCGGCTGAGGATATCCATAGGTTTTGGCAATGAAAGCTGATCCTAGCTTTATGACTGAAGAAAGTGAAGGGCATTTAAACCATGGTTGCTCCTAGAGAATTGGTTTTTAACCAATCCTCAGGACAGTGTGACCTTCAAGTCCCCAAGTGAAAGGCCATTTCGGCTTTGGTCATTCCCTGGGTCCACCTGTAAGGATATGCTTACAGAGCCTCAGTGCTTTCCCACTGGAGCAGCCCTGCAAAGGAAGGGAAGAATTTATAAAGACTGGTCTTTTCAATCTGTACCCTAAAAGCCAAAGATGCAAACACATGCATCTCTGTTCTGTCACATATACCACACTGCCAACATTTCATACTGATTTTTCCGGGGTAAGGATCACATTCATCGGGTACATATTTCTGGTGATACAGATTAACCTTCTCAGCAATTCTGTTATGCTCTAGGAAATAGCTAAGTGTTCTTCAGAAAGCTGAGAGGGTTTCTCATAGGACAGTTTTCTAAACTCAACTCAGGGCTTTCCCAGTCCATGTGTCAAGTAGTTCTGTGCAAGGGGCAAGAATCAGACAACCTTCAAAAGCTCAGAAAGGTCCACAAAGTGTATGATTTTGATGTGGCCACTGAGACAGTAGCCAAGGAAGAGCACTATCCTAGATAGGCTAAAGACACAAGTTTCTCTTTTGTTAGTTTCAAAAATAATTACTGAGTTCCCGCAAAAAGTCCCAAAGTCACAAACCTCCCAGAAACCTTGGGAATCTAGAGCAAACTACCAGCCTGCAAACTTCCTAGAGATACGAGTTAAGTTTGTAAGAATTCACGATGGGACATAGGTCATCCTGATCATGTTCTGCATTCAAAGATTTATGAGGGTGGTGGTGGAGGTCCTGAGAAAGGAAGACCTGTGGGACCAGAATCTTAGATGCCAGAGGATAGAGTAAATGGCACTTGAATTCCTGTCTGAAGTGGTGTCCCCACCCATTTCTGCACACAGGGTAGGCAGAAGTCAAGGAAAAATTGTGGTGTTTGCCTGAAGTGGGGGTCAGGAGAGTCCTAGAGCCTACTCTTGGTGTCATCCACTCAACTGCTTGATAAGCACACTGAGAAAGCAGTATGCTACTTTAAAACTCAAGTTCATGATGCTCTTCTCTCCCTTCTTGTGCCCATCCAGTCTCAGGCTCAAGCAGCTGGTTCTCCAGGTAGTCGAGGAGCCTTCTGACAGTCATGGCTATGGGAGTTACTGGGTCTTATTCCGGGAATGCTTATAGTTGACCCGACTTGACTGGAATTATTGCTATTTACTAATGGAATATACAATAGTTTGGTAGTCATTTGTGCTACATGGACTACTATGCACTTCTATTTGCAAATTATCTAAGAGTAATTGCTCTATGAATCCAAAGGTTATTATTCCCCATCAAGGGCATTCTGGGTCCAGAAGTAAGCAGTCTGCAACAGCTCTGCAGGGTTGGGTAATCACTGGGAGTTTTATTGCCTTTCATTTTCACTTGGTTTGAAAAAAAAAATGATACAGTGCTCTAATGATATTTACAGCGATATTCTTATGTGTTGAGGTATTTCAGCTATTTTCCTTGTGGGATCCTAACAGAGTGGCCCAGCACTCTGGAAGCAAGGGAAAGGCCTGGACAGTCTCCATACCTTATCCGAAATGATCAGCTGACTTGTTTGGGTTAGCTTTAATTAGCCCTAGACAGTCATTTTTGTCTATTTATCACAAATTGAGAATGAAATGTTAGAGATTAATAAATCCTACCAGCTCTCCTCAGACAGTCTAAAAGAAACATCAAAAATTTCAAGCAGTAAATTGTCTTTTGCAGGAAATATTTGGTTGACACAGAACCAAATAAATGACCGCCACTTATTTTTCAATTTTATGTTGGGCTAGGATGTAGATTATTTATGCTACTTTCATGTGATAAGCGGTAATTTCACATTGACAGATTCAGACACAAGCTCTGGAGTTAATTATATAGGAGAGGACATGCGACTTTTCTTTTGCTATTATTGTGATAAAATACCCTAACTACAGCAACTTAGGGAAGGGAGGGTTTATTTTGGCCCACAGTCCCAGGATACACAATCCATCATGGCAGGGAACTCATGTAGGAGGAGCTTGAGGTAGCTGATTACATTGTGTCTACAGTCAGGAAACAGAAGGAGATGAATATTAGCACTCAGCTCTATCTGTGTCCCTTTTATACCCTCTAGAATCCCTGCCCAGGGAAAGGTCCTGACCAGAGTGAAGATAGGTTTTCCTACATCAGTTAACCTAATCAAGATAATCCTTCATAGGTATGCTCAAGGACCCATCTCTCAGGTGATTCTAAGATTTATTTATTTTTATTTGTGTGTGTGTGTGTGTGTGTGTGTGTGTGTGTGTGTGTGTGTATGCGCGCGCGCGCGTGCTGTATGAATGTATGTGCACCACATGTGCCTTAGAGGGTATCAGATCTCTTGTAACTGGTATTGCAGGCAATTGTGAACCACCATGGGTGTGCTGAGAACAGGACCCAGTCCTCTACAAGAGCACCAAATGCTCTTAAGCACTGAGTCATCTTGCCAGCTCCTTCCAGGAGATTCCAGATCTCATCAGGTTGACAGTTAACTGTCAAGCTGACAACACTACCATCACAGAGTATTTGCAAATGATGATTTTGTAACTGCATGCCGTGGGATGTTCTGTATGTTAAATGTGTTGCTCTGATTGGTTAATAAATAAAACACGGATTGGCCAGTAGCCAGGCAGGAAGTATAGGTGGGACAAGGAGAGAGGAGAATTCTGGGAAGTGGAAGGCTGAGGCAGAGAGACACTGCTAGCCGCTGCCATGACAAGTGAGATGTAAGGTACCGGTAAGCCACAAGCCATGTGGCAACTTACAGATTAATAGAAATGGGTTAATTTAAGATATAAGAACAGCTAGCTAGAAGCCTGAGCCATTAGGCCAGTTTAAATAATATAAGAGTCTGTGTGTTAAAATTATAAGTGGGCTACAGGACTGCTGGGGCTTGGTGGACACTGGAGAAAACTCCAGTTACAACTGCACATGTACCATGAAGGAATCTTAGTATTTAACTTATAATGCAAGGCTAGGAGCTTGATTTTTCTCCATTTCAGAGATGTGATACAGAACAAAGAAAGCTATACAATTAGAGACCCAACCAAGCCTCATGCAATTTTAATGATTTTACCTCTGTACCAGCTGAGGATGCATATAATAATCATGTGTAATCCTAAAAATACTGGACTTTTGTAACCTAGAGAAATGTTCTGTTGAGTATATACAGACTTAGTTTTATCTCCCTCTGTTATTAATTCCAAGGAATTCATGGAAGGCTGAATTTCAAATATAGAATGGCCTAAAGAAATCTTTAGTGAATGAAAGAGTCCTTTTAAAAAATTGATAATAATAATAATAATAATTTTTGTTGGTGTTTAGACCAGAACGCACATATTTTTTTCTTTTAAAAATTAAAATTTAACTACATCATTTTTCTCCTTCCCCTTCCTTTTCCCAATCTCATCCATTTTCCTGTCCTTGCTCCCTCTTGAAAGCATGGCCTCTTTTCCTTTAGTTATTATTGTTACACATACACACACACACACACACACACACACACACACACACACACACACACGCACACACGCACACACACTCACGCACACCTAAATATAAAAATACAACCTGCTTAGTGCATTTAATGTTACTTGTATGTATATTATTTCAGGGCTGACCACTTGGTGTTGGATAACCAGTTAAGGGGTTCAAGCCCTGGGAGGACTATTTCTTCCACTCTCAACATTCCTTTGTTCTTCCTGTGGTGTTTCTCTGTGGGTGAGGCCCTGGGAGGTTCCCCACTTGGATGTTAGCCTGTGTGTTGGCAATGTGCTTCTTCCAGTCTCATTTAGGCAGCCATGGTGTTTGAGGAACCACAGGGGAAGCTACCCTGTCACTTGACATTTTTTTCCTTAAAAAGTTTTAAAATGACAGCCTGAGCTACAGTCACAGGGACAGCATGGCCTGAGAAGTCGTGCATGTTTGTGCATTTGTGGGTGTGCATGAATTTTGAAAAAGGGAAAGAGGGAGCTCTGGAAAATCCCTTCACCTTGCATTGATAACGGCAAAGGTCACTGTGCTGTTTAGTTATCACCACCATCCCCACCATTGGGTGATTCTTCAACAGTTTATTAATATGCTTTTGTCCTTTGGTATTTTTACTACTGGTCAGAATTTATTACTTTATTTTGACCTGTAATGTAATGTATTCTAATAAAAAAAAAAGAAACTACACCATCTAATATAACCGAGATGCAAGGAAGACGCAGAACAAGTGGGTACTTTATTAGCTTTTTAAAGATATCCTTGCTCTGTAGCTAAGACCACTAGATGCTCTTGCAGAGGACTTGGGTTCAGATCCCAGTACCTATATGGCAGCTCACAACTCTCTGTAATGCCAATTCCAAGGATCCAATACCGTCTTCTGACCTCTCTGGGCAATAGACATATATGTGGTGCATAAACAAACATGTAAGCAAAATACTCATACACATTGTTGTTTTTTTTAATCTTAAAGGAATCCATGAACCTCTTAGATTTGTTCTTTTTGAAAGAGAAGATGTTGGCCATGGTGACACACCATGTTAATGCTAGCACTCAGGAGGCAGAGGCAGATGGATCTCTGAGTTTGAGGTTAGCTGGTTCACAGGGTCAGTACCAGTGCAGCCAGGGCTACACAGAGAAGTCTTGAAACCTTGTATCAAAAACAAACAAAAACAAAAAACAGAGAGCAAGAAGTTGGCAGGCTTCCTCTACTGTATATTCTTACACACAATATTTGTTTGCACAGAATTGTTTCCATGCAGGGGCCTGACCATACTCATTGGTGAGATTCAAATATTTTTTTATAAACTCAGTATTCTAAATTTCATAGGCCAACAAATTATCTGTTCAATTGGTTAACATGTTCTGTATACTTAGTTCATTAGAAAAGTGTAGTTGTTGAGTCCATTGGAAGTCTCAGTAAATTAACCAAATAAAGACAGGGAGATTTTCATATTGGCCTTTCATTATCATGGCATGAGTCTGATGTTACTGTTGGCATTGGCAGGTGGTGTATATTTGAAGATGCTCTGGTCATTTCTTGGAGACAGTGGCTTAGAGATATGTTAAACTTCAATATTGCATTCCATCTGATAATGAAGATTTGATTGCTGCAGTATAATATCCTATCCTATCTTGTAATAAAAATTTGGATTATTATAGGATAATATTCTATTCTTGTGATGTAGATCCTAAAGCAGAACATAAAATTAATAATGAAATTTCACTTTTGAAAGACTGTTTCATAATAAACACCTCATAAAATGGAAAATTATTAAGTTAAAGCTAAGTAATATTAATTGCAGAGGCCTTTTGTTTTATAGATATTTTTAGGCAGTTTGGGTGTTAACAGCAGAGTTCCTCTTGGCTCCACATCATCACAGTCTCTTCCACTGCCAGGGTTCCTTCCCACACAGATGCACTCATGACCACTAGTGAACCTCTGCCTACACAGCAGAATCACTGAGGCTGCAGCTCACAGGAATGTCACTCCTGCTATGAACTCTGTGAATGTGGGGCAAAGGGGTAATGACAAGCATTGATAAGCATCCACTCACTTCAAAAGTCCCCACAGGTCTGTAGCAATCTGGCAGCAGGAAGAAAGAGAGTCACTGGGTCTGGCTTGGGCTTTTGAAATCTCAGAGCCAACCCTAGTGACACACTTCCTCCAGCAAGGCCATACCTCGTAATAGTGCCACTCCCTGGTGACCAAGCATTCAAATCTATGAGTCTATGGGGGCCATTCTTTTTCAAACCATCACACACCCTTACAGTATCAAGGAGAGTACCTACATGGCCCTAAAAGTCTTATGTACTCTGGTTATTGTGTCACCCTCCCTGACTCACTACAACCACTGAACTCTTAACTATTACCATCATCCCATCTTTTCCAGAATATCACCTGGAAGCATACAATGTGAAGGCTTTAGGGGTTAGTATGTTTTGTCTATCAGGAATCATTTTAGACACTTTTATGTCTTTTCATGGCTTGATCACTATCTCAGTTTCTATTGCTGTGAAGAGACACCACGACCGTGGCTACTGTATAAAAGAAAACATTTCACTTGAGGCTGGCTTACAGTTCAGAGGTTTAGTTCGTTACCATCATGGTGGGAAGCATGGTGGCACACAGGCAGACATGGTGCTGGAGAAGGAGCTGAGAATTCTACATCTGGATCTGTGGGCAGCAGGAAGAAAGAGTGAGCCACCGGACCTGGCTTGAGCTTCTGAAACCTAAAAGCCTACCTCCAGTGACACACATACTCCAACAAAGCCATACCTGCTAATAGTGCCACTCCCTTTGGCCCTATGGGGCCTATTTCATTCAAATCACCATAATCACCATAATCACTCTCTTCTTTTCAGTACTGAATAACATCCCACTCTTTGAATGTAGTAGTTTCTTTAGCCATTCCCCTTCTGAGGGACATCATGACTGATTCCAGTTAAGTAGAAAAGGGAAACGAATATATATGACATGAAAATTATGTCATGGTTACAGTTTCAATGCATCCACAGTCCTCCATTCACTGATATGCAATCCTAATATGGCCATATCACATATGAGTTGTTAGATACTAGTGTCATTACAAAATAAAGACTGAGATTTTGAGAAATTACCATTTACACCAAAATTTAAAGCCATAAAGAACATAAAGTGGCACCAAAGACATACAACAAATTTAGCTTGCTATTAAGGTCTAAACCAGGCTTAGTAGATAAGCCAGCTGATAATGTACTTGCCTGACAAACACAGGGACCTGAATTTGATTCCCAGTATCCACATAAAAAAAAACTAAGCATGATGGCATGTATCTGTAATCAGTACTGCAGAGCACTGGGGAGGTACATAAAATGGATCCCTGGGATCGATTGACTAACCAGTCTAGCTGAATAGTCAACACCAGGTCCTGTGAGAAATCCTGTTTCAAAACATAAGTTGGAGAGCAATAGAGAAGACACTTGATATTGAACCCTGGCTTCCACATGTACACACTCCTATATGCATGCATGTACCCACATGAACACACACACACACACACACACACACACACCCCTCACATGAGAAAAGGAGGGAGGGAAGGAGAGAGAGAGAGAGAGAGAGAGAGAGAGAGAGAGAGAGAGAGAGAGAGAGAGAGAGCTGAAGCCATGGGTCTTACTTATTCTCATCCTTCTATTAGTCCCTGATAATTCTCCTAATACCCCCAGAATTGTCTATCATTTTTACCCATAACTGGAATTATTTCTGCATACATTAGGTCACTGTTTACTGTTTCAGTGAGTCTAAGTCCAATAAAGACTGAGAGGAATGCTTTCTTCATTTATCCCTCACCACCTGTATTAGTTACTTTTCTGTTACTGTGATAAAATACCATGACCAAAAGCAACTTGAAAGAAAGGAGTTTGATTTAGAGTTCCACAGTCCCAGTGACTGGGCAAGCTTGGCAACAGGTAGCAAGTGTAGGAAACTGGCTGATCACATTTTTATCCAGACACAAGAAGCAAAGAGAGCCAGAAGATAGCAAGACAAGGCTATAAACTCTTAACTCTGCCCCCAGGAACATGCTTCCTCCAGCAAGGCTCCACCTCCTAAAGGTTCCATAGCCCTCCCAAACAGTGCCACCCACCGCAGACGAGGTGCTCAAATACATGAGCCTACAGAGGCCATTTCTCATTCAAACCACAGCACCACTGACTGGCCAACACAAACGGGAATGATTCTACAGCACTGCACGCAGAGCTATGTAAGTGTTTCTGAGTTTACAAAGTGCAGAAATGAAACAGAGAATGGCGTAGAAGACTTGTCATTTGGATAAAACAACAACACAATGAGGCTGTCACTTTCAGTTGAGCCTGACTTGAAGGATCACTCAGGAGTGCTATGTCCTGGTTTTCTATTGTCGATGCTTCCTTCTGTAGAAATAGCTACTTTCATTCAGTGCTGCCATTTCCAGGGCTGGAAGCTTTGTTTTAAGTTCATGAAAACTATATTGGCTCAGCAATGTTGCATGAGAGAGAGAGAACAAAATAAACTTCCTCTTTGTATTTCCTAAGAAGTCTGAGGAGTGTTTTGAAAGTTATTAGAATGTTCTTGGCTTTTGAATAGTTGATACTGTCTCCACCCAGATATTCCTGATTCCTCCATTCAAACTCCATTGGTTGCCAACTGGCTTATGGTTTCATTTAGGAGGTGCAGAACGAGGCAAGTACTTAACAAAAACACAGTGACACACACACCCAGACCATTAAGGCAATGGGAATATCAGAATGTGTTCTACTCATTATTCTTTGGAGTTGAGTGTTTAAATTGGGACATTTTCAAGAAAATAATCACAGAAGGGGTTCCTTAAAGAAACAGATTTGTGAAGAAAAATGATCAAAAGCAAGTCTCACTTCCAATACTCAACAAACCATCACAACTAACTAGTTTTAGAACAGACGGAATATGCCTGGGGCCCTTTTCTCAAGTTCCACCACAAGCTGAGCTGCCTGGAGTATTTAAGCAATGAATGGCCTCTTGGCACAAATGAATGCTATGTCTTAACATCTGACTTATTCTACACAAAATAGAATGTGAGATAAATACGATTTTTATCACCCAGCTCTGGTTTTGAATCTTGACTTTTGCAAAACCTCCTATTTATTTACAAGACTTTTAGGATGATTAAGTCAAACTAAATGCCATTAGAAATATATGTAGGATCTCATCAAGATCTGTTATGCCAGCTGTATGGCCTAGAACAGTCTACTGAATTTCTGACCAATGGCTTGTCTGTTGCATTCACCACCCAATTTCTCAACTCAGAGCAGCTAATGTGTTTATTTTTGTGGTTGTATGGCACAAAGGCCAGCTTGTTTATGTCTTCCTTTGTTCTCACCCAATCAAGTTAACTCTCTGGCACACTGTTGCCTCACCCTGGCAGTGTCCATGGATAATGTGCTATGGGGAGGTGAGGGACTGGCAGTAACTCTGGCTAAAGTAACCCTGTTCTTACCAAAACATTTGTTGTTTTCTTTTCCAGATTCTTGCAATGGGTAGGGTTTGATTTGGTGGGGGCAGGGCATTTAGATGGATGGAAATAGAAAAGAAAGCATCCTTAAAGATATGTTCAACATTTTGGCATTGTGACACAAGGTTGCTATCTACAAAGTTCATGCTTGAAAACCACAGAATCAAGTTACAAAAAAAAAAGTGAGAGGGAGAGGCAGAGAGGCATCGACAACAGAGACAGAGACAGAGACAGAGACAAAGGAAGGAAGGAAGGAAGGAAGAGAGAGGAAGCCATGGAAATTATCTCACATTTTAGGTAACTTTAAATATAAATGAATTAAAATAACAGTCAGGAAATGTACAGTGGCTATGCTGATCAAATAATGAGATCCAATTCTATGCAGCCCACAAGAGACTCACAAAGCTTCCAAACACCACAGATAGGCTAGATGTAAGGGGACTGAGAAAAGTTCTCCGTGTAAAATGGCAGAGCCACTTGGAAGATAGATTTGCAGTTTGTTGCATATGCCTATCACATGATTCAGCAAACTTTCCCCTAGATAGTCGTTCAAATAAGGTAAACAGTTATACTCATACAGAATTTTGTATAATAAATTTATAGCAGATTTATTAATGTTTGTCAAATGAAATCAGGACATCCTTTAATGCATAGATGGATAAGCAAATTATGAAATTATGGTATATGCATGCAAATGAATATTGTGCAATGATTAAAAATAAAACTTTAAGCCTAAAAAATATGTGGAGATGTGGAGAAACCTTGAGTGTATACTTCTAAGTCCAGTCTGAAAGGCTGTATACTGTGTGACTCCAGCTTACAGCAATCTAGACAAGGTAAACTGCATTGGAAATCTAGGCTTAGTGGTTGCTGAGGACCTGAGGGGCATCAAGGAGGCATGAATGGGTGGGGCACAGGGCAGATCTTGTGCAGCAAACCTATTTGTTATGATGCTGTAATTGTGGAAATCTAAAATACGCACTTACAAATATCATAGACTTATGCAACACAAGGTGGCATCTTAATGTAAATGATAGGCTTGTGTTAACAATAACGTAATGATTTAGGTCCACTGATTTTATCAGTCATGCCACATTAATTCTCTATGTGAATAATATATTAAGCCACAATGAAATAGTGGGTGTATGTAAACTCTCTATGAGATCCACTCAATATTTTATAAATCGAAAATATTCTAAATATGAAATCTATTATCACAAAAACTGGACTGCTTTTCTGTTCTCACCACATTTAACAGGGACACCATTTGTTGATACATTCATGGCAAATATAGATAAAATAAAGATGATAGCAAAAGAGGGACAGAGAAGGGTCAGGGAGGCAGCCAGAGGAATATTACAATGCCCACTCCATTCCTACACAAGGGGCTAGTTGGGAGGAGATAAAGTGGCCAGAAGTATGTTCAAAGTATGGATTTCTCTGCACACACAGAGGCAGAGACTATTCACAGCCCCAATAACAACAAGTATAAAGGGAACGATCTGCTTGGCCTTTGGAATGTTATAAATATTTCTAGAGGAATGCTCAAAAATGTGTTTGCAATCCAGGATTCCAGCCTTGTGAAATGAACATGTCTAGACAGAAGACTCTAAATCCCCAGGTTATCACAGGGATGTTCAATCTGTCTTTCATTGTCCCGGGTTCCTTCCCAGGAATGCAACCCTTTGTCACTCTCAGGAAAATCAAAGAACTTCTGCTGTGTTTGGGATGGGTGTGAACCAGCTCCATCCTTAAGGAGATGTATATTTGAGTTATAATAATAGAGTCATGAGAGGAGTGAAATATTTGGAGATCAAAGTAAGACATTCCCTAGCTCCATAGCACTTCATTTTCAGTGGTTCAGAGGCCAAAACTTTACAGATAGAAGAAAAATTGAGAGAAGATTTATTGTTATACATTTAAGCCTAGAAACTCCCTTCTGTTGGCTGACTTAAGGGTATTTCACAAAAGCTGTCTTGGAATTGATATTCTCCTCACAGTGTTTCTCAATTTCTTTTAATGACTTCCTCACCTCTCTCCCTCTCTCCCTCCCTCCTTCCCTTTTTTCTTTGAAATACTTTAAATCATACTTCTTAGTTGCCAGTCATTTGGGGGGGGGGGCGATATATGTATTTCTCAGTCAGTTTTTATTACCTAGCTGAAATCAGTATGTGACCAAATAATGTAACGAGAAGCTGATAGCAGTTTCTCTTTGGACTTTGTCAAATCTAATGCAGTCTGTGATTCTGTTCCATTTGCATTTTCTTTTGTATTGTGGTTCTATACACATCACTCTCAGATGTGGCTCCTTAGCATTTGAATAAATAGCCAAAGCAGGAAGGTTCCCATTCAACTCCGCTCCAGGAGCAGTCATAAAAACACAGGAAGGTCACGCCACAGCTCATGCTTCTGCCCAGAGCATGTCTTAAGATCCTCAGTTATGAGATGTCATTTCTTACTTAGAGGAAAGGAGCATCCTTATTGCTGAAGATGCCAGGGTGCAGAGAAGATCACGTACGAATAGGCCATGTTAACTCTTCCTCCCTCGATGCCCATTGACTCAGACCTGCCTTTGTCCAGGGATATCGCCCCTCAATTGTCCTTTTTTAATCCTCAGCACAGAAACATCTGGCTTCAGTTTTTCCTTTGCATCTTCATTTCCTTCTGAAGGCTCTTGAGTCAGAGACAATTTATGTTAATAAATGGATTAGTTTGAATCAGTAATATCACATACAGGATTATCTGTTGAAGCCTTAACCACCATCTGATGGTATTACTTGGAGAAGTGGTAGAAACTTTGGGAGTGGAGTCTAGCTGGAGGTCACATCTTGGAGGGTGGTCACATCTTGCCCTTGACCTTTTCCTCTGTGTCCTTCTACTTCCAGGCCACCACAAATGGAGTGGCATCTGCCCAATGTTGTAAACAAATGGTATTTTGCTTTGTTTGAAGCTCAAAGCAATGGAACCCACCAAACTCAGACTAAACCCTCTGAAACCATGAACTAAAAATAAATCTTTCTTCCACCAAGGTTTCTCCCAGGTATTTGTCATAGTAAATAAATGCATATTACAAAATACTTTGCCCTTATTGACCTGTGTTTTGTTAAAGAAGCCTAAGCCATGAACTTTGCAACCTGTGAAAAAAATCTTAGCCCATATACCTGCAGTAATAAGTTACAGAGAGATGATAGACAGACAGACAGATATAAACTTTTCATTTCAACCATCTTTAAGTGTACAATTTAATGACATCCATACGGTTTTATAGTCTCTTCTTTTAATTGACAGCTACCAATGGATTTTATTTAATACTACTGGGTCACTCAAATCTATATCCTTTTTAAACTTTTTCTGCTGCCTTTTCTATTCATTATTTCAAAGAGTATAAATCCTATTATAATTCCATGATTTTTTTAGAAATTTAGTATTTTGCACCACATATTTGCACAGTGGGTTTCAAGAGCGATTATTATATCTTCCTAGAAGTTATTCATCTTGTAGATATGCATTTTGGCCTTGAGTGTCAGGCTGAAGAAAGCGTGTCCCATTTGTAGCAGAGGCTACAGTGTTGAGTCTCTTTCCCTTCTTGTGGCTGGCCATGTGAAAGCAACTCGGAGCCACATGGGAGAAGAGGGACTTCTGTGGAAGGAAAAGCAAAGGCAGAGTTTTCTATGACTCAACACCCTGTGGGAGGGCTGTGGTCAACTTTCCTCATAGATAACATGGTTCACTGCTCCTCCATGTGAGTCTGAGTCATCTTGCCAGGGGCAGGGCATTTGGCGCTTCACAAGACCTGGTATTTTTTCCTCTCCCTTTCATGTCTGTGCTATTTTCAGCCACCAGAAAATTCATTCTACGTTTTTGTTTTTTTTTTTCTGTCTGCCATTTCTCTCCCAAGATGGCTGTGTTCCCCGTGGCGTGTTGGGGCTGAGGTCAGGGTTTGCAGAAACCACAATCCTTTCAATGGCGCTCGTTTCCACAGCAGCCAGCAGTCTTTGTAACTTGTCCACACAACAATCTCTCCACCGTTATCTTAGTTAAATAAGAACAAAACTATACAGTGAGCCATGAAGATAACAGAAGTGAGAAGGCAGACAGATTGCTGGAGAAGGCCACATCTTAGTTCACAATGTTCCTTTGTTTGTTTGTTTTGACACCTGTTCTCCTAGGAGTGCTAGCTGGCCTGGAATTCAAAATGTAACCCAGGCTTGTCTTGACCTTGTGGCAATCCTCCTGTTTCTGCCCACTTAGTGTTAAAATTGCAGGCATGAGACACCAAGACTGCCTCTTGATGGTCACATTGTTGTCCTTTGGGTTTTGAAACAGAATGTCATATATCTGATTTCAAATTCACTGTGTTGCCGAGGATGAATTTTCCACTACTGATCCCCCTGCTTCCATCTTCCAGGTACTGGGGATTGCAGATATCTATGCCTCTCTATGACAAAACAGGTGTGTGTAGAGGGGTAGATTTAATCTTCAGCACTCCATCCTCCAAAAGAGAAAAATCAAACATAAATGTTTTGAATTACTGCCTGTGTCCATGTGTAAACTGGTTGTGGGGCACAAAGACACCACAGATCATATGCGGAGGTCAAAGGACAACTTTGGGTGTCAGTCTTCATTTTGTTTGAGGCACTTTCACTTCCCATTCTCTTTGTTGTTTGCCACTGAGGGGTGTCTGTCAGACCAGCTGGCCAATGAGCTTCCAGGGATTCCCCTGTCTCCACCTTCTATCTCATCACAAAAGAACTGACTCTACCATCATGCAGGCTCCACATTGGGTTATTTATGTGGCTTCTTGGCATTCAGACTCAGGTCCTCATGCTTGAGTGGCAAGTGTTTTTTTTCCCATGGAGACATTTTCCCAGCCCAGATTCATATTCTGAAGGGATGAAGCAGCCAGCACGGCAGTACCCAGCAGCCCCAGTTGCTTGGGCTTGTGACGATGAGACAAGAGGGTTGCCCTAAGAGTTTGAGTGGAGTGAGTGGAAAGGCAGGGAGCAAGGAAGGACCTTGCTTGGTCAGAGAGCTTTTGTCTCTTTTTCACTTAAAAGGAAAACAACTTTTTGTTCGTAAAATGTCAATTGCTATCCCCTCCACTCTTCTTCTTGCCCTTCAAAAAATGTCTGGTGTCTTACAGTCACCCCCATTCTTCACCTTGCCCTTCAAAGAGATAGTTGGGGTTTCTATGCTGTGGTTCACAAATGCTTCTATTTCCCCACCTACCTCACTTCTATGCTCTTTTGGAAGCATCTCCATCTCTACTACTACTACTACTCACACACACACACACACACACACACACACACACACACACTCACTTTATTTTTTGAAGAGTTAGTGATGGTTCTAAAATCTATTCAGTTCTACAAAATATCTCTTCCTATCACACAAAGGTGTGGCCACCGTTAAATTCTTTGGGTCAAATGGAAGGTAGTAGAGATCAACCTTTTCTCTCCATCTCTGTTGTGGGTCCTTCCTTACCCTATTGTAAGAACTCTCCCGCACTTACTCTATAACCTCCGAGATTTGCTCCACAAGCTGATAAATCTCCCTTCTGTGTAGGAAGGTTCTTTTAGACCACTTGATCATTTGTTTTTAGTGTAATAATGCACATGTAATACCAAATGCGTCAGCTGCACCTTTCAGTACTAACCGGTGGAGGCAGCCAGGACATGCCCTCCTGAAATATGCCTCTGGGCCTGAAGGTTGTTCTGAGATGCATTTTGAGAGTCAGCAGACACTGTAGAAGCTCTGAACATTAGAGAAGTGACTCTCTAATATAGAAAACTTAGCATTAGGAAGGACATCACCATTCAGAAGTGTCTCTGCACCAGGAAGGGAGGTAGGTTCACAGTCATTATAGACTTCTCATTGCGGAAGGCACAAGGGCCCTTCCTACTGTTTACTGTGATTTCTTGTCTTCTTTTCACTCAGACATGCCAATTATAATCATCATCATCATCATCATCCTCTGAAGATGGTACTTAGCCTGAGCTGTTTTATTGTTTTTTTGTTACCTAAACCTTATGCATTTTTCTGTTACTCATTCCCGAGGTCTCTCCCACATCATTAGCAAATAGATGTAATTGTAACTCTCTGTTTTTCTCTTATGAATCTATCCTTTGGGTAGGTGTCCCAGCTGAGAACTTAAAAAAAAAATGGAAAAAAGTTTCTCACCCACCAGAGTTCACTGAGCTGATGCTTGGCAGCCTACAGCCCTGTGATCCATCACTGCCAGCCTGCACCAAAACCCTTCCTTTTGGAAACCTGGGAGCCTACACCCACAAGCACTGACTCCTACCCACTCCTGACTAGAAACACATCGTTCCACTTTCTGTCCCCTGGAGTTGCTGTACTCCAGCTACTTCACATAGCAAGAATCATATCAGTTTTCTTCCCATGCATGGCTAGTTTAGTTCACTTAGAGACCTGAAATATGGCACTCTGGCATATTTACTTTTTACAGTAACATGCTCAGAGTCCTTCCCCCCGGAAGCATGTTGGAGTTTCCTTCATTTTAAAGTCTGGCTAATACCCTTGTCTTAGAGTTTCTCTTGCTGGGATGAAACACCACAATCAAAATGTAAGTTGGGGAGGAATGGGTTTATTTGGCTTATACTTCCGCATCATAGTCCATCATCGAAGGGAATCAGGACAGGAACTCAAGGAAGGAAGGAACTCAGAGACAGGAACTGATGAAGGGGCAGTAGGTAAGTGCTGCTTACTGGCTTGTTCCTTACGGCTTGCTCAGCCTGCTTTCTTAGAGAACCCAGGACCACCTGCCCAGAGGTGGCACTACCCACAATGGGCTGGGCCCTCCCTTATCAATTACTAATTAAGAAAACACCCCACAATCTTGCCTATAGCCTGATCTTATGGAGGCAGTTTCTTAGTTGAGCCTCCCACCTCTCCAATGATTCTAGCATATGTTGACATAAAACTAACACCCCACAATCTTGCCTATAGCCTGATCTTATGGAGGCAGTTTCTTAGTTGAGCCTCCCACCTCTCCAATGATTCTAGCATATGTTGACATAAAACTAGCCAGGACGCCCTGTGTGCGCCTATCCTATTTAACTTATCCATTCATCTGTCAAGAGACATGGGTTATTTCTACCTTTCAACTACTATAATAATTGTTTTCTGGAAAAAACAAAACACCAAACCAACTATAAAAGGGTCCAGAAAAGTGACAATAAGGCACCGACAGAATGACAATTAGCCATTCTCTTCTTCATACCCCAGCATGAGCCATTTTTATCACTGTTATGAAGGACTTTCCAGCATTTTTCTGTTTATATACAGAGATAAAGAGATATGGATAAAGATAAGAGATTGATGCTTTACATGAACAATCTCACGCTGTTCATACCATTCAGCAATTCAACAAACCAATGCTCATGGACCCCTTAGCTTTGTCCTGGATCCTCTGTTCCATCACGTACAATGTCTAGTGTTTTATACATCCCACACCACTGTCGTTTTAGTGCTTTGCAAATGCACCCAATGCTGTTCTGTTACGCACTTTTTTTTTTCCTTTTATTTTCTTAACTTTTTGATTATCCTGTTGGGGAGAGGGTCTGTAACTTGACTATCACCACATTCAAAACAGGATTTCAATAGCCTCCAGAATATATTAACTTCAAGAGTGATACTTTTCTGTAAAATTACCTCCTTAACAGCTAAGTGTATTGCTTAATTAATGCAATCTTCATTTATGTTCTTTAGTAAGACATTTTTATTATTTTCTTCATTTTAATCACTTTTCAGTAGGTATGATCAGAGAGTAAAATATAAGCTTTTCAGTTCAAAGATTATAATTAGCTTGTTTTCTGTTCTAGGACGCACGCACGCACGCACACACGCACGCACGCACTCCTTTGGGCTTCCTGTCCTTTCCCACTAGCTTTCCCTCTCATTCCCTGCCCTCCTGCTGCCGTCCATCAGAGCTAAACTATGGGGCTCACAGACTTTGAACTAACAGCCTCTAAAAGTTAAAGCTGAAGAAGCATTTTCTCTATATGAAGTACTTTGTATCTGGTATTGGATGGAAGTTAGGGAAAACAAAGGAACAATATGTTTACATAATTTTCATTGCCAGTAAGTCTAGCGGGTTAAATGATCACTTTCTCCTTCATGATTAACTAGTAGCCTAATAGGTGTTGCAAGTATCATCAGAAAAACCTTGACAGCTGAAATAACAGAAAATTTCACATGTTCTAAATTTGGAGAAAATTCTCTTCAAAGCTTTTGAGATTGGATCAACCATTTGGTCCTTTCTTCCTTTCACTGATGTCTTGATTTCTTTTCTATTCTGACATTGAACCTCGGATCACTTCTACACCTCACCCTTTCTCAAGCTTTGAGAGCTGAGCAACTTCCATGATGCTCATTTGTCGTGTACATCCTGACACAAACAAACCCAAATTCTGGTTCTATGGCTCTAAGGCGGGACACAGAAGTCCAACGTTCCATCTCTGCCTCGTGTGGATGGCTAGTGACCTCCTGCCTCTAGAGAGCTGGGCTGCCTGTGGCTAAGCAGGCCTGCAGCCACAGCCCTCCCACAGCTGCTCTCGCTTGCTCTTAACTCTTCAAAAAGATGTTTGCCTCTGATAGGAAAGTCAGTAAAGGCAGCTGTTCGTTCTCTGCTCTCAAATGTCACTGTACAAACACGTTAAAGTAAAAACTTGTTCTGTGTCACAATAGCTTTGAATTATTACACTAAGAAAGTGAATATACATGCAACATAGGCTATAGTTTATTCCTATTATCCATGGGGGTTTTAAAAATTATTTGCACCCCCAAGTCAAATTGTTCAATAGACTTTTACCATTTGTACTTAGAACGTTGTATATAATATGAAGAGAAAAAGAAAGAAAAGTAATCATTTTCTTCACACACACACACACACACACACACACACACACACACACACACACCACTTTTGCACCTAGGCCACCATCCCCCGGCTACCGTTTTCTTGAAGGTATTTTTGCTGAACACAAAGACCTCTTTATTCTTTCTTAAGTTGTAATAGGGAAAATGCCCTGCGTGACTGTTTGACTCTACCAGTTGGGTAATTTCATTTGCTAGAAAGATCTGGGCTGTGTGTTGAAAATGAATGGCAGCGAGTAACTAGTCAATTACAGCCTTCAGAGTAAAGACCCCAGCACGATATTCATCTAGCCACAGCTTATTTATCAGCCTAGAAGCTTCGGCTCTCCTCAAAGACTCATTCTTCATGACAACCACAGAAAACACTCCAAAAGCAACGTTGGGCGTGAGGAAACCTGGGGAGGTTTTGAGCCCTTACCCAGATGTTTACCTGTGGGCAAGCTATCAGTCCTCTGAGCCTCAACTTACCTATTATGTTAATAGTCTTTCTGCTGCTTTAATAAACATTTGAGAAAATCTATGTACAGAAGGAAAGGCTTATTTTGGCTCAGAGTTGTGGGACTCTAGTCCATGGCAGGTTGGCTTCATTGCTCTCCAGCCTGTGACAAGGCAGCATATCATGGGAGAAGCATGGCATTAAGCAAAGACATTCATCTTGTGACCAAAGAACAAAAAAGGGAAGGAGAGGTGCCAGGGTTCTTCAATTGCCTTCAATGGTATGTCTCCAGTGACCTAGAGATCTCCCCAACTAGACTCCACCGACTAAAGCAGTGGTTCTCAACCTTCCTAAGGCTGTGGCCCTTTAATACAGTTCCTCATGTGGTGCTGACCCCCAACCATAAAATCATTCCATTGCTACTTCATAACTGTAATTTTGCTACTGTTATGAATTGGAATGTAAATATCCTGATATGCAATAAGTAATATATCTTTGTAATAAGTAATAGATCTGGAATGGTAATTCCTCCAGCATTATTCTTTTCGCACAGGATTGTTTTGGCTCTCCTGACTCTTCCATATGCTTTTTAGGATAGTTTTTTTTTTATTTTTTATTTATTTTTTTTTAATTTTTTTTTTTTGGTCTTTTGAGACAGGGTTTCTCTGTGTAGCTTTGCGCCTTTCCTGGAACTCACTTGGTAGTCCAGACTGGCCTCGAACTCACAGAGATCCGCCTGGCTCTGCCTCCCGAGTGCTGGGATTAAAGGCGTGTGCCACCATCGCCCAGCTAGTTTTTTTTTTATTTTTGTGGAGAATCAGTTGGGTATTTGAGTTGGGATTACATTGAAACTGTAAATAGCTTTTGGTAAAATGGTCATTTTCATGGTGTTAACTCTACCAGTGCATGAGCATGTGATGTCTTTATCTCCTTCCTCAGTGGTTTATAGTTTCCATTGTAAATGGTCTTTGCTCCTTGGTTAGGTTTATTCCTAGATATTTTATTTACTTTGAGATTATTGTGAGTAGGAGTGTGTCCATGATCTCCTTCTCTGTACATTTGTTGGTGGTGTACAGAAAAGCTATTGATTTGTGCAAGTTGGTTCTGGATAATGCCACATTGTTGAATTTGTTTATACTTCTAGAACCTTTCTGGTAGAATTTTGGGGATCTCTACTGTATAATACCACATTATCTGCAAATAGGGATAGTTTGACTTCTTTTTCTATTGTATCACTTTAATTGTCTTTTCTTGCTTTATTGCTCCAGCTATTGCTTTAAGCACAATATTGAAAACGAGTGGGATAGTGCACAGTCCTGTCTCATTTCTGACTTCAGTAGGATTGTTTCACATTTTCTCCACTTAGGATGATGTCAGTTGTGGGATTTTTATGTACAGCTTTTATTATGATGATAAGCTACATTCCCTTTAATCCTGCATTCTCTAGAAATTTTATTATAATGTTAGGAATGAATAGGAATGTTGCATTTTGTCAAAGGCTGTTTTGACATCTATTGAGATGATCATGTGATTTTTTTTATCTTTAAATACATTTGTGTGGTTTATTACACTTATTGACTTGCATATGTTGATATGGGATAAAGCCAACTTGGTCATGATGGATAATCCTTTTTCATGTATGTCTATTTTGTTTGTAAGCATTTTATTAAGTGTATTTGAATCTATGGTCATCAGGAATATTAGCCTGTAGCTTGCTTGCTTGCTTTTCTTTTCTTCTCTTTTCTTTCTTCTTTTCCTTTTGTTGTTGTTTTGTCTTTACCTGATTTAGGTGTTAAAGTGATACCGGCTGCACAGAAAGAATTTGGGGGTGGTCCTTCTGTTTCTATTTCTTAAAAAATAGTTTAGAAAGAGTTGACTGTAGATCTGAAGTCTAACAGAATTCTGCTATGAAACCATCTGTTCCTGAACTTTTTTAGTTGGAAGACTTTTTTATTACTATTTCAATCTCCTCCTTTGTTATGGGCCTGTCTTAGTCGTTGATTTCTTCTTGGTTTAATTTTGGTGGTTTGACTGAATCTAAAAATTCACCCATTTCCTATGAGTTTTCCATATTATTAGAATATAGGTCTTTACAGTTTTCCCTTATGGCATTCTGTGGTGACTGTTGCAATATTGTTATTGTTGTTCATTTGGGTCCTCTCTTTCTTTTGGTCAGTTGGACCAAGGGTCTATCAATCTCTTTTATCTTCTTAAAATCCAGCTCTTAGGTTTGTTGGTTCCTTATATTGTTTTCTTTGCTTCAATTTCATTAATTTCTACTCTAATTACTTCTTACCATTGACTTGGTTTGGATTTGGTTTGGATTTTGTTTGTTCTTGCTTTTCTAAGTTTTGTAGTAGCATCATTAAGTTATTTATTTTTGATTTTTCAGTGTAGGCACTTAGAGCTATTCATTTCCTCATAGATCTGTTTTCAATGTGTCCCAGAGGTTTTGTTATGTTGTGTTTTCATTTTCATTTAGTTCCAGGAACTTTTTATTTCTTTATTTCTTCTTTGACCCATTCATCATTCATTAATGAGTTGTTTAATCTCCATGAATTTGTGTATTTACTAGGGACTTGTTTATGATCAATTTTAAGTTTTATTTCATTGTGGTCATATAGAGTACACAGGGTTATTTAAATCTTTTTGAACTTGTAAATATTTGTTTTGTGTCCCAGCATGTGATCTATTTTAGGGACACTTCCATGTGCTGTTGCAGAGAATGTGAATCCTTTGGTTTGGGGTGGAATAGTCTATAGATATTTGTTAAATCCATCTGGTGTATGATGTAAATTAATTCTGATGTTTCTCTGCTTATTTTTTTCCCAGATGACCTATCTATTGGAGAAAGTGGGGTACTGAAACCACCTACTATTAATGGATTGATGTTAATCTATGTCTTTAAATCTAGGGTTTTTTTTGTTTTGTTTGTGTGTGTGTGTGTGTGTGTGTGTGTGTGTGTGTGTGTGTGTGTGTGTGTATGTGTGTGTTTATAAAAGTGGGCATACCAGAGTTGTTTGGTACATATATGTTTAGTAATGTCTTCTTGGGTAATTATTCTTTTGATCAGAATGAGGTATCTCTCTGATCTCTTCTGATTAGTTTTATTTTGAAATTTATTTTGTCAAATATCAGATAGTGACACCTGCTTGCTTCCTGGTCCATCTTTTTACTCTTAGGCAGTGCCTATGTTTAAATCTAAAACGTGTTTCTTGTAGACAACAAATAGACAGATTGTGTTTCTTCATCCCTTCAGCCAGCCTGTGCCTTTTAACTAGAGAATGTTTAAAGTTATTATTCAAATATGTATGTTAATTGCACTCATTGCACTGTTGATTTTAATTGTTGTGTTCTCAGTGGTACTTTGTATTTTAGTAATTTGGTGTTATATTTCTTTCTTCAGTTTCTTGGCTGTGCCCATTCCTCTCTATAGTCCAAAATTTTACTTTCTGTGTTTTCTTTAGACTTGGTTTCTTAGATTTAAATTAGTTTCAGCTCTGTATATCATGGAAAGTTTTTTTTTTTTTATTCTTCTTCAACTATTAAAGATAGTTTTGTTGGGTATATTAGTCTAGATTGGCCTTCATCATCTTTTAGGATTTGGAATTGCTCCAGATCTCTTCTGGCTCTCAAATTTTTCATTGAGAAGTCAGCTATTGCTGTGATTCATTTTCCTTTATGTGTGACTTCCTTTTTTTTTTCAGTTTTCAATACACTTTCTTTGTTCTGTATACCTTGTAGCTAGAGTTTTCCTGCCTGGCCCACAGTCAGGACATATCTCTCTCACCTGCCAGTCCCACAGCCACTCAGACCCAACCAAGTAAACACAGAGACTTATATTGCTTACAAACTGTATGGCCATGGCAGGCTTCTTGCTAACTGTTCTTACAGCTTAAATTAATCCATTTCCATTAATCTATACCTTGCCACATGGCTCGTGGCTTACCGGCATCTTCACATGCTGTTTCTCATCATGGCGGCTGGCAGTGTCTCTCTCCTCAGCCTTCCACTTCCCAGCTCTAGTCTCCTCCTTGTCCCGCCTATACTTCCTGCCTGGCCACGGGCCAATCAGTGATTTATTTATTGACCAATCAGCAACACATTTGACATACAGACCATCCCACAGCACTTCCCCTTTTCTTTTCTTAAAAAGGAAGGTTTTAACCTTTACACATCTCCAAAGTCAGCTTGGTATATTTGGGAATTTGGGCGTAGCTTCTCTTACTACTTCCTGCTGGAGGGGGGCGCTGTATCTTCTGGGGAAACAAAGAAAATTTTAGGATCATGGAGTAGTCCGTGAGGCTGTATCGTCTGAGCCAGTTGCCTTGAAACCATTCTGGATGTTGGATCATCTGGGCCATGGTGTCATCGGAGACCTTTCAGGGGGTCTTGGCTGGTCAAACCTGATGTATCTTAATCTGGAACAAATCCATAGCCTCTGGCTTTCTGTAGAAACAAAAGCAGAGACTCTTTTCCAAAGCAACACATCCTTACATCCAAATTTTGAAGTCAAGTTATCTTTAAAATATACATTTTGGCATAACTCAACAGCTTTTATGATCAAATGTTTTTCTGCAGTTAAAAATCCCAAAGACAACACAATCCAGATTCTCTGTGTAATATTCATCTTTCCATGGCTTATTTTTTATATTAATTTTACTGTCTCTTTAAAGACTTTATTTTTTAAAACTATGTATTTGTTTATATAACTGTATATATCACCTTTTTTTTCTCTTTCAAGCCTATGTATATTTTACACACATTGTAAACTATTACATCTGAATCTGTCTTATTGTGAATCTATTGCTTTAAGCTGCAGCAGCTGTGGCTGCTGGCTCCGCCCACCTCAGCTTCCCAACATGGCGGCGGTAGTTTACCACCAGCTCTGGGAGCTATCGTGGGTCTCTATGTTTTTATCCAAGCAGCGTGTAGCCCAAAATACTCTTTTTTTTTTTTTTTTTTTTTTGTGCTAGCAAAGTCTAAATCCACCATGCAGCTTAATGTGCCACTTGCAGAGGCCTCATTCCCGCCAAACTGCAGGTCGAGCACACACGCTAGGAACCCGCCAGTAGCTCAAACCAGCAGCTGCCGCTCATTTGAGAGAGACAATTAGGAACTGTTTTTAGCTCCATTTTAGAATCTTTTCTCTCAGTTTTTAGGTGGAAACTCTTGCCACCATGTTGGACGCCATTTGTAGCTAGTTTTCCTGCCTGGCCCACAGTCAGGACATATCTCTCTCACCTGCCAGTCCCACAGCCACTCAGACCCAACCAAGTAAACACAGAGACTTATATTGCTTACAAACTGTATGGCCGTGGCAGGCTTCTTGCTAACTGTTCTTACAGCTTAAATTAATCCATTTCCATTAATCTATACCTTGCCACATGGCTCGTGGCTTACCGGCATCTTCACATGCTGTTTCTCATCATGGTGGCTGGCAGTGTCTCTCTCCTCAGCCTTCCACTTCCCAGCTCTAGTCTCCTCCTTGTCCCGCCTATACTTCCTGCCTGGCCACGGGCCAATCAGTGATTTATTTATTGACCAATCAGCAACACATTTGACATACAGACCATCCCACAGCAATACCTAGTAATTTAACTTTGGTATACTGTGGGGATTTTCTTTTTTGGCCTTGTCTAGCTGGTGTGCTGTGTGCTTCTTGTATCTGTATGGGTGTGTCTTTGCTTGGTTTGGAAGAAGTTTTCTTCTATGATCTTGTTAAAAATCTGGTCTATGTCATTCACTTGGGATTCTTCTCCCTTATCTATGCTTATAAAAAATTGGAAGATTTTTGTCTTTTCACAGTGTCCCACATTTCCTATATGTTCTTAACCTGTTTTGCTTTAATTTTTCATATTCTTTGTTTATTTGCTGTACATCCTCTCTTTTATCTTCAAGTCTTTCTTCTGCTTGATCCAGTCTGCCTGTACGGCTTGCCTTTGAATGTTCTAGCTGGGTTACTGGGCTTTTCAATTCCATCGTCATCATGGCTTGAATCCTTTTCCATGTATCTCTTTATTGAATTCCAATTTAAAGTCCTGAGCTGTCTTTGTCATTTCCGTCAGTTTTATGTTTCTGTTTTCTTTCTTCTTCTGTTCATTTGTTTATTCTCCATAAGTTCTTTCTCTTTAACTGCATTGAGCCATCTCTTAAAGTCTTCTTTACACTCTTTGAAGTCTTTGATAAAGTTTATGATTGTTCTTTTAAATTCCATGTCCTGCCATTCATCTAGGTAACGCTCACTGGTCTTACATGTCTATGGGACTGGTAAGGTTTGGAGGGGAGATACTGGCTTGGTCTTTCATATTGTTGGTACTTTTGCAAGAAGATCTGAGCATGTGAAATTCTTTTGTTAGTTCTGTGTCTGATATAGACAGAGCGGGTTGGGGCAAAAGATAGCATTTGCAGGTCCGGTGGGCCTGAAGGTTGGAAATGGTTTTGGTGAGCAGAGGAGACTAGGCTGATGTGCAGCATTTATATCCTTGTCCAAGACTGTAGTCTGGGGGCAGAACTGTATGGAAAGGTTGGATATAGCCTAGGAGGGGCCTAGAGGAGAGGCAGGGAGGGAGGGTCCTGGCAGAATCCTGTGGAGAGATTTTATTTGTACTGAAATGTGGTGACATTTTATTTGTATGTTAGTAAATAAAGTTTGCCTGGAGATCAGAGGACATAGCCAGCCATAAACAAAAGTTGGGCAGTGGTAGCACACGCCCTTGATCCAATCACATGGCAGGTAGAGTCTCTGTGTGTTCAAGGACACACTAGGGAACAACTGAGTGTGGTGACACATGCCTTTAATCCCAGTACCACCATAGAGACCTGGAGGCCTGTACAGACAGGCAGTGACAAGGAAGTGAGGTAGCTGGGCTAAGAGCCAACGAGAGGGCAGAACAGCAAGGCAATAAAAGCCTGGGTAGACAGGAAGTAGCTCTCTCTTGGGAAGCTACCATGGCATGGTGAGCTAGGGTTAGCTGGTGGCTCTCACTATTTCTCTGATCTCTATGGCTTTCACCCCTGTATTTGGCTCGGTGTTCCTGATTTAATAAGGTTGTTTAGAAATTCGTCTACAGAATCCTAAAGGTTTGTCGCAGCACAGACAGGGTTGGCCAAACTAGAATATGGGATCCAGGCTAGATCTGGTGGATTAGGGAGGACTCATGGAGGGGAAGCTCAGGCAGACCCACCCAGCTAGACCCTGAGGAAGATGTGCTGTATCTAGCTGGGTCGAGAGGTTATCTGAAGCATTTAAATGCAGCTTCCCAAAAGGCACTTAGGACATGTTTAAAGGCACAGTTCCAATATCTGGTGGGGGCTGAAGGTGAAGTCCGTTGAAGGACTGGTCGTGCTTGTGAGGGCATTTCTGTGAGGAGCACATAGAAAATGCAGGAATAGTGCAGCAACAGGCAAGGACTTGGTGGGTACTTGTTTATAGTGGTGTGAAAATGGGGCTGAGGAATCCTAAAGACAGAGGCAGGGAGGCAGAGGCCTCAGACTCAGAGGCTGCAGAGAAGCTGGGACCCTGAGTAAAGGCCACTAACCAGGTGGAGCAGGGACAAGTGCTGGTCCCTCCTTCTACACTGGCCAAGGCCCTTGATCAGAGGGCCGGGTGCAGCGTGGACAGTGTAAGCTGTAACAGGGAGCTTGGCACTCTGTGCATAGTGCCACACGCCAGGTGGAGTCCAGGGCATCACAAAGAACTGGGTGGCATTGCTGTGGTTTCCACAGATCTGGGTCTAAACCCAGCTCCACACGAGGCTCCGTTTCAGAGGTCCCAAGGCAGAATAGGCTTTCCAAGGTGCTCTACTCAAAGCCTCCTGTGGTGCCTTCAGATAAATTCCTGCTGTGCTGCATGAGGGGGTGAGGACAGAGTTCTTGTGAGTGGAAGAGTCCTTGTGGGTGGAGTGCCCCAATGAGGAGGGGGCAGGAAGGGGCAGTCAGGGTCTCTCTGTACACACACTGGGATAAGAGAGCCAAGGAGGCTGCCTGCCTCCAGCACCAATTCAGGAGAACAGTTCAGGGATGTCTGAAACACCTGGCAGGCATGCAGACACACTACCCACACGTGCCTTTCAGGAGGGGCCTCCTTTCTAAACCTAAGGGAGAGAAATGTGTCCTTTAGTTCACCCAATTACAGGCGAAATGACGGTGAAGCCCTCCAATGACCTCAGAAAGCCACCCAAATAGTCAGGCAAGGTGTAGGACAGCTAGGAGCTAAGAAACAGGAGACATGCTTTCCTACACAAGCCAGCAAGGCAGCCCCACAAACTCTGCAGCCAGCCCTCACAGCGGGAGCGGCTCGTGTCCTTTGCTGTCCCCGAGACAGTGAAATAACTGAGAGATGCCGTGCATCAGCGAACTCCATTGCTCCTTTGCTCACACTGCTAGGAATCCTGTCAGGCTCCCACTGACGGCCATGAAGCCTCTGGCTAATTTGGAAAATACCCAAGCGTGGAGATGTGGTTGCAGGGTGGCTAGTCCCCAGGCCAGCTCAAACAGCCAAGCTTCTGGGGGAAATTTTGAAAATAAAAGATAAATATGTTCTTCTCCTTAAGAAAATGCTTTAGCATGAGTAAGTGGACTGTAAATTAATTACCCTGTCTTCAAGAGGAACTATTTCTCCAAAAAAATATGTGACCCCAAGAAGCTCCAGCCCACACTGGCACTGACTGGGGAGCCCAGAGGAGGGCACTACACTGGCCACCGCTGCAAGTTTTAAGGAAGTCAGAGGAAGGAGTGAGCAATCAAAATGTCATAGTCCCGGACATCCCTAGAAACCAGTCCACAGTAGCCCACTTATGGAGCGGCATTGTCATTCTCTAGGACATAGGACAGGGCAGAGGTTGGAAAGGTTCTGAATGGGGTAGATGGGAACCATCCACCACGCTCAGCCAGCAGCTGTCAGCTATACCTCTGCTCCAACTTACTGAGTGTAAAAGGAATAGGGAGTGCCTCAGTGAATAGGAGGGCTTTAGGCTGGAGTTGGGGAAAGTCTAGACCGCAAGCATCCTAGACCAGAAGGCATGGTGACTCGCAATAGAGGATTAAACAGGTAGGTCCAACCCTGGGAACATGCTTCCCTAAACAGATCGACAATGGCAATGGGTAATGTAGAGCATGCAAGAGCGGATGTCGCTCTAACATCCAAACGGGCATCGCATCACAGGAGGTGAGCCTTGCTGTCACCATCCTAAGCACTGGGATGGGCTCAAAGAACGACTTCTGATCCTGGGTAGTAATCACGCTGTCAGCAGTTCCAGGAGAGATAGGAACTGAACTGAGGCCGGGACTTAAATTCATTCACGTGTGCAGTAAAGAGAGCTGTTTAAGATCTGTTTAAGTCAAACCTGCCTCACCCCATTTCAGCCTGCTGTTGACATGAAGGCAAGTGATCCAAAGCCTTGAGAACAAGGCTTTGCTCCATCACTATCCAGAGTTTTTATTGCACCCCTCCTTTGTGATAGATACTTTCCAGGCTGAAGGGACAAAGGAGCAAATGGTCCTGGGCACATCACAGAACTCGTTTGGTAAAGAATCTAAAGCTAAAATTAGTCATTTGTGGCTAGGAATTAGTTTCTAGGTAGAAAACTAGCCCAGAACACAAAAGGCCCTAGGGCTGCCCCCAACACTAAAAAAAAGAAAAAGCACAACTAGAAGTTGATTTTTTAAGAGCAGACATACTGCACATCTTGTTCTTAGCGGGTCTCAGGACCAGAGATCCTGTACAGCAGAGATTTCTAGGTCTGGGTACATTCACACACCAAAGGCTTGGTCCAGGGTGGCTGTTTTCAGAATTCGGCAAAAAAAGGAAAGGAAGGGAGGGAGGGAGGAAGGGAGGGAGGGAGGGAGGGAGGGAGGGAGGGAGGGAGGGAGGAAAGAAGGAAGGAAGGAAGGAAGGAAGAAAAGAAAATGGTACACAGCTCAGGAAAAGGGAAATCAGTAAAATATTTTTCATAAAGAGTGAACTTGGAACTTTCAGTATTAAATTTTTTCCCTCCCGGAAATACAAGCAATTTTGTCCAGAAATACAAGCAATTTTGTCCACTTTGATACAAAATGATTGGAAGGGCCTCATTTTTTAAATGGAAAAAAAGAAAAAAAAACCCTACTTTTCAAGAACTATAATTTTGAGTGTCCCTGGGGAACTTGGAGTTGAAAGCCAAAAACAGGAAATCTCCAAGCTCAGGGAAAACCCTGGCAGGGCCCCTCAGAGTGTGGACCAATGGCTCTGCGCTAAGGGATAAACAGAAAGTCAAGAGTCTTCAGAGCCAGAATTCCAGAGAGTTTCCACCTCAGCTCTCCCAGCACCAAAACAGAGCGGACTCCCTAACTGCTGGGGAAGCTCATCTTACTGAAGGCCAACAAAAACCAACCAAAGCCCTGCTAGAGATTCACCTCAAGTGTGGGCGTGTGAGGGATGGCTCGCTGCAGTTTACTCTGAGCAAAGAGATGCATGTATTATGAAAACTAAACCACTTTGGATTCTCTTTTGCTAGTGTCTCACTCTGTAAAGCCTGACTTTGACCTCAGAATCCTCCTGCCTCAACCTCCAGAGTGCCGTAATCATGGGCTCGCAGCACCCTATCTAGCTCTCCGATTTCTTGTTATCTTTAGCAAGTACTGAGGGATTAGAACAGGAATGACAAGAGTGTTTTATCTTTTAAGCAAGATAAACTAAATATTTGAATTCTAGAAACATCTTGATCGGGGCCTGGAGAGATGACTCGGAGGTTAAAAGCATGTGCTGCTCTCCGAAGGAACTGACCTTGGATCCCAACACCCACCTGAAGTTGCTGCTGCCGACAACTGCCCATCACTCTAGGGGATCCAACAACGCTCCCTTCTAGTCTCCGTGGGCAGAGTTATGTACATGATACACATGAAAATCAATCTCTCTCTCTCTCTCTCTCTCTCTCTCTCTCTCTCTCTCTCTCTCTCTCTCTCACACACACACACACACACACACACACACACACACACACACACACACACAAAGATAAATCTAAAGTGTTTTCTTTATTTCTATTATTTCGTGTGTATGAATGTTTTGCCTACGTGTGTATGTGTGTATCACATGCATGCCTGGTGCCTGAGGAGGTGGTGAGCCTCCATGTGAGTGCTGGGTATCAAACCTGGGTCCTTTATAAGAACAACAAATGCTTTTAACAGCTTTGCCTAATCTCCACTCCCCAGAATAGATAAATCTTTTTTTGGTTTGTTTTTTTTTTTTTTTTTTTTTTTTTCGAGACAGGGTTTCTCTGTGTAGCTTTGCGCCTTTCCTGGAACTCACTTGGTAACCCAGGCTGGCCTCAAACTCACAGAGATCCGCCTGGCTCTGCCTCCCGAGTGCTGGGATTAAAGGCGTGCGCCACCACTGCCCGGCAGATAAATCTTTTTTAAAAAATGATTTTAATATGAAAAACTAAGTGCTGTTATCCTTGAGTGGACAGGTTGATCTTCCCTTGAAGGGCATCAGAACTTCTCTCTCTGGGCAAACAATGATCATTTTTATTGTTGACAATGACGTTTTGTCATCATGGGATTTTAATACATCAACTATGAGGTTGAAAAAGATAAGATAGTACTTTAGGATAGACAATATTAAAATTGCAAACCCAGCGTCAAGTACTTTTCATTGTGATAGTGGTTGAGGGTGGAAACATTTCTGACTGTAAAGGTCTTTCAATTGCACTGTTGATGAATTACCCACTGCTGGCTAATTTTCCTATTTTGTTGTTTTTGTTTGTCTGATTTGAAGGAGGGAGAGAGGGGGAGAGAGAGAGAGAGAGAGAGAGAGAGAGAGAGAGAGAGAACACAGGCAGACACTTCTTCTTCCACTAACTCTTCTACCCTTGGGACCGTTGGTTGCACTCAGAAGTTGTTATTATTATTTTGTAAAGCAATGACAGCTGCCATCTTACAGGAACACTGCAGTCAAGAGTTTAAAATAATGAAACCAGGCGGTAGTGGCGCACGCCTTTAATCCCAGCACTCAGGAGGCAGAGGCAGGTGGATCTCTCTGAGTTCAAGGCCAGTCTGGTCTACAGAGCGAGTTCCAGGATAGCCAGGGCTACACAAAAAAGGGGGGGTTAAAACAATGAAATTTCAAATCTATTTCCTTCAGGTAATGTGTGTAAGTAAGGCTCAAGTGATATGTAAATGAATTTCAGGTTCAGACTTAGGTTCTATCTCAAAGCTATCTCAATATGTAAGTGAAAATATTCCAAACTCTGAAAACACTTCTGGTCTCAAGCATTGCAAATAAAAGATATTTTACATGTGCTTAGTTCTAAAGGTGATAAGCCATGTCTCCTCACCGTTACTGCTCTGCTACAAATAAGGAGCTTGGTTGAATCTTTTGAATGTTTCTAAGGATTTACCTAAAAAGTGAGTATTCTACAAACACCTGCATTAGAAAGAAAAGTTCTGGTCTAATTTTAGTTTTACGGGAGAAAGAAGTGAAGTGTAATATTTACAACATTCTATTGCTTGATTTGTTATTTGATCTAGAACTTCAGTATTTAAGATAAGATAAAAAGATGAATTATCTCACATTAAGCAAAATTCAAAGCCTGGGTTCTATGGTTTTGAGTAGTATGTGGCTTCAAGTTAGAGCAAAAAAAAAAAAGGAATCCATGTTTCTTTCTATAAGGAATATTGCAATATTGCAAACAAATAAACAGCAAGCCAAACAATACATACAGCATGAACCTGTGATCAATTATAACACTGATTACAGAAGGTGACAGAGGATAGTAATACCAGCATATAGCCACATGTTTATGTGATCACTGCATACAGATGTGTGTATGTGCAACTGTTAGTCCTCATCATCTGTGTAGATGGAAAAGTCGAAATGACGTGGACCAAACTGGTTATTTATGGAAATCCTCATCCTCTGTCTTTGAATGAGCTATAATTTTCTAAAATTTCCAAAAAGAACATATGAAAGTTCTTAAAAAAAAAAAAAAAGACTAGTAGAGATAACCTATTTGCCTTCCAGGATATTGTTAGTAACTGGACTATACCAGCTGTGTCTGTGTGTCCAATTGGTGGATTCAGTCAACTGGATCCTAATTTGGTTTAGCTAATGGGGAATGGAGTTTATTCCTGAGGTTCTCAGTGGTGTAATCAAGATGACTCTCCCTCTTGACCTGAGTACTCCTTGAGTACTTATCTATGATAGCTCTCTCTCTTCTCTCTCTCTCTCTCTCTCTCTCTCTCTCTCTCTCTCTCTCTCTCTCTCTCTCTCTCTCTCTCTCTCAAATTATTCTCTAACCCCAGGCATAGCTACTAGTCCTGGGATTCTACTATGTGTGCAGGTTCCTGTATCATTCCCACAGATTTTAAGGACAGCCTTTAACACCTGACCACAGGCCACACAATTCTGTGTGTCTTCCACTGCTACCGAAAATGTGACTGAAACATGGAAGTGATTCCCGTAGTACATTTCCTGGAGCTTCTCTACCAGGCAGGTCTGTCCTGGGACTTCATTGACTGTGACCATCCAGTGTAGACAGAGTCAAGAGAAACCCACATAGGCCAGAGGAATTACTGTAAAGTCAAGAGCTACAATTCTTCTGTCTTCCTTGGGACATTAAGTAATTCTGAAAGTGTTTCAACTTTCCAACTTTACCTCCTTAATCAGTGAAGTGTTCCCTGTCCTAAGTGTGTCACATGGGCTGGAGCAGAGGACAATTTCTGGATGCATGACATTATAGCTAACACAACAGGAAAGAGGAGCCACAGTTTTAAAAAGCAAAGCAAAAGAAAACTACACTTTGGACCATGATGAGAGAGCTACCTGAGGCCTGGGTTCGGATGAACTTCCAAAGGCACAAGCTCTTCCCAATGCCAGTCAAGCTTGGGAGAGCTGTTTGCTCCCCCAGCTGGGCTGGAACCAACCACTCAGGACATAGGGCATTGGGATGAGTTCCCAGAAGGGCATTGCTTCAAATCAATCTTCTACCAAACATCCACTGCTGTCGCCTAAAAAAATAAAAGAGCAAGGTTTTCCAAAGGACCAGAGCTGTGTTCTAGAAAGGGACTCATAAATATTGATAGAAATAGCACCCCCCCCAAATGCCAAGAATTAAAAGCATAAAATCAAATATTGGAACATCTGATCAAAAATGACCAGAAAGAAGCAAGAGAAAACAACCTGCAATGAAGACCATCATTAGATTGTATTACCAATCAGTAGAGACAGACCCAGTAAGCAAAACACAAGTACTAAAACTGATAGCCCATGACACTTAGCACCACTGGGACTGCAGTATGCAGGCTCAGCAGAGCACAGTGCCCACCAGATGAAGAGACACACAAAGTGGAGTGGATTCGGACGATCTAGGTGAGTCACGATACAGTAATGCTGAGTAGAAGAAGCCAGATCAAAAGGGAAAAGTACGTAAAATTTAGCATGCATGTTACAAATCATGAAATTCTGGAAAAATGGGGTATTACATATGAAGACAAAAAGCAGATCTTTAGATGTGTGAAGGAGGGGTTGCAAAGGAAATTGTGTGTAGGGGGTAATGGTTATATTATTTAATTACAGACTTCCTGTGTGTACATCATTCAAATCTGTACACTTTTGTGGTGACTAATCTTGGTTGTCAATTTGACTGTGTTTGGAATCAACCAAAATTTAAGTGGCTAGACACTCCTGTGAGGGTTTTCTTAAACAGATTACCTAAAGCAAGAAGACCCACCTTAAACCTTGACCACAGATTCTGGTGGTAACCCAAAGAAAAGGACACAAAAGAAAGAAACTTTACCTTGTGCCTGCTTGCCCACACCCTGGCTGTCAAGTTAATCTATCTTGTTACTTCTGCATTCTTTCAACAGTGTTAAAACTAACTTCTTTGGGGTTCCAATGTAGAGTGGAGATCAGTAGCTCTCTAGGATGGTCCCCCAGGACTCCAGCACCAGATTGGCACTGCTCTGACATCCAGCCTCGTGGACTGAACAACTCCCGGAATCTCAGCCCCCTAAGCATGAGACTGGTGGAGTACCTGGACAAATCCTACTTTAACATATATGTTTATCCTAATGGTTCTATGCTTTTAAATAATCACAACTAATGCAACTTCATTAAATGTTTATTTGTGGAGCGGGGAGAGCATGCTCATGCCATAGTGCATGCGTGATCAATCAGAGAACAACTAGAGGAAGTTGATTCTCTCCTTCTACCATATGGGCTCCTGAGATCACACTAAGGTCATCAGGCTTAGGGGCAACACCCCTAACTGCTGAGGCATCTCACCAGCCCATCAAATTTGTATACTTTAAACGACTTCAGCTTACTGTATGTTCAGTATATGTCAACAAAACAACGTGTTCCTTTGCAAATGTATTAACTGAAAAGAAGTTGCCTAACATCTTTTCCATTCTCGAAACCCTATCATGTACTCTCCGCAGGGCCATGCTCCAGCAGGAGGAAGGAGGGGCTTGCCCATGATGATCATGAAGATGTCACCTCTTTCATTCAGCCGCCTTTCCCATTTGAAATATTTGGCTAAACCAAGTTCTAAGTGCCTGACTGGAAACATAGAAACTCAACTGGAAACTGGAAACCCAAACACACAAAATCATCTCGGAAACTGCTTTATTTTCCTTTTCAGGATATAAGTTCGGACATTTTTTTTTTTACATGAGTTCAATGTTACGGTAACCAAGTTTTCCCTAAACTCTGTCAAATCACACTCCACAATTCTCTTAGATCTAGTTGATAGCCTGTGAACATCACTCAGGAGGGACTGAGTGTTACCCATGGCACCTGGATTATCCCCAGCCCATGTTTACCTCTGAATTTTTATTATTCACATTAGTTAGTCATTGGGTCTGATCATCCAAAGACCCCAAATGCAAAGTGGTTTTTGATAAAAGCAACCTAAGTAGACTGTGTGAAAAGGTGGATTTCAAATAAGACTACCCTAACAATGAGGCCTGAAAGGAGCATGGGGCATGCAGCTTCATTTATGGGGACGGAGGCTACGAGAGCCACTGCCAAGGATGGGACTCAGAAAAGGGGACAGGGAGAGATTTTAGGAGTAGAAGGACAGCAAAGGACAGAGAGAGGGCAATGGGCCCCTTAATAACACAGTGGCTGTTCTTTTGATAATAGCAGTCATGATGGTATTAAAGTCTCCTGGAAGCTGACGGGTGGCAGAGGGAAGAGAAGTCAGTAGGATAAATGTAGCAGAGAGGGCCTCACCCCTGCAGAAGGGGCGTAGTGCCCCATACCAGCAAGTATTTCTACAACTAAGACACGTTCTGTTCCTCCCAAACACTGAGGGAAATGTGTGACATCATAATGGGGCCAATATAAACAGAATCAAGCAAAACAAGTCCTCCATGGGGAGAGAGAGTTACATGTACTGAACCACAGCATTGCAGGTCCTAAATCTTGTTATGTTCCCTGCCCCCTCGCCACACACACACACACACACACACACACACACACACCACTCCCCTCTCTCACAAACAAACACATTCATTCATAGGAATGTCTGTGCTGAGGTCCAGAATCAAAGGATGTGAGAAGTGAGAAAACAGGAATTCGGGCAGGATAACTAGTGATAAACTTTTACACGTTTACAGTTCTCACAGCAACGGCAAGTACATGAACTGATTGGATCCACACCAATCATCTGTAAAGTAAGCAGCCCCAAGAAGGCCATGCCAGGGTGAAAACTAGAAGCCTATGAACAGCCCTATCAGACACAAGGCCACCCCCATTTACCTCCCTTCTGATCCACTAGACCCTGGGCCAGTGAGGCTATCAGCGTTTATCTTTGGAGTGTGTCTCAGTACAGGAGAGGAAACATTTTCATCGGCAGGG
This sequence comes from Peromyscus californicus insignis, assembly GCF_007827085.1. NCBI lineage: Eukaryota > Metazoa > Chordata > Mammalia > Rodentia > Cricetidae > Peromyscus > Peromyscus californicus. The sequence goes on from NW_026294469.1 coordinate 52,074,168, forward strand.
ACCGTCTTGGAGTTCAGTGCTAAATATGATCCATTAAATGAGAGGACAGGAAACTATCAATGCAAAGATAGAGACCAGAAAGAAAGGGTGGAGAGAGGAATCACCTGTGGCTGTTAGTTCCCTCTGCATTAGCGGCAGCCATCAATAAAGTCAGCGTACTTTCAACTGAAAGGCAACTACATTAACAGAGTTCCGTGAGCCACTTTGATGAGCCTGAATAATGTTTTCAGTTAACAACATAAGTACTGCATCTCCATTATCGAGAGGGTTTTTAAAATTTATTTCCTTAAGCATTATCGAAAGTATCTCCAAGCTAGAGAGGTCTGGAGACTTCCGCAGGTACAATAAAGCTATGAATAATTAACACGACTCAGGTTGTCCCTTCCTTTAATATTTCCTCTCCAAAAAGACCATAAATCACTTCAGTAAAAGTGCATTTTTTTAACTCTTATCTGAGTTACGTCTCTGTGTTTCTGACTCCATGCCTCTGATATGGAGGGAGCTAAATTGGTGCCCTGTTCTACAATGTCATAGTCATTTGGTCAGCGCTCATTAGTTCCAGCAAGAGGAGGTTCCCCCAAGTAGGAGAGCAAACATCTTCTCCTTTCTCCAAAAAGTTCACCCTCCATGTTCTGACCCAGATTTATAGTCATAGAGATCGATTTTCTCTAATGATTCCTTTCTATGGTGGATACCATGAGAGTGTGGACAACAATCATAATCTACCAAGGACCTGGTATGTAAAGGATTCTCTTTTATTGAATACTCAGATGTAACCACACATGGTTTATCCTATTTTCTATACTCTACAGACTAGGTAGTGTGTCCATCTGGTGCTGGGTTTGCAGGTATACAAAATGGAAGCATAAGGGGCCATGGAGGTTCACACAGGGGTTACAGGAAGCTGCTAAGAGCACTGAGCGAGTGTCAGGGTTAGATTCCCGGCAAGGAGGTCCTGCAAGGCCATTGCATGATGCCATAAATATGAAGCCTAAGTTGCTATGGAAACCCCAGAATGTTGGTGATCCACCATAGAAAAATCTTCCCAGGAAAACTGAAGGCACTGAGGTAAGCCAGCCCAAGAGAGAGGCTATATGTGCTGCAGATGAGCTGATGGAACTGCCCAAGGCTGTTGGAGCTCATATGTTACCATCAAAGCCCAAGATGCCAGACAGAATGGCACAGTTTGTTTACCTGATAGTTTCCCCTTTTTTAGGACTTGCTTTGGTCCAGCCTTTCCTTGCTATACTCTTATTCATCTCTTTTTGGAATGGTAATGTCTATTCTGTGCTACTGCATTTTGGAGTATATAATTTGTTTTATTATTTCCTAGAGGCTCACCGTTAAGCAATTGCCCAAATTATCTTCATAATAAAATCAATACAAGATACGAAAATATATTTAATGATTGAGATGGGGTCTCATGAAGCTCAGGCTGGCCCAAACAAACTGTGTAGTTGAAATAACATTGAACTCCTGACATTCTTTCTCCCATCTCCTAAGTGGTAGGATGAATGCATCATGATGCCCAGCTTTAATTATTAATATTTAATTTAAATAACCAATTTTTTGCAAGAAATAAAAATAAGTAGAAAAACAGGCTACAAAAAGTAGGAGCATTTCAAAATATCAATATATGTTTAGTAAATGATATTTATGAATTTCAATAGATAACTCTATAATAACTGGTCAAACAATTGGTCAATAGAAACATAATTTTAAAAAATTGATGCTTATTTTGTCCGGAGAAGAGGAGACACTCCAAATGGTTTAATTCATGTGAGAAAAAGTGACTTTTTAAAAACCTATTTAAAAAAAAACACAACAGCTTAGTGTATTGTGATGCGAAAGTTACATCTTCCTAAACATGATGTTAAATACCGAGACTGTAAACAAATGAGTGCAAAATAATGGAACAAAAACTCAAGTTCCCCGATGGTGTTTCCATTTGGGGTGTAGCTGTTGTCCTGCTGTTTTGCTGAGGACTGGAAGTAGGATGGGTATCACCTTCCTCCAGCCTCAGTCTCCTACCAAGTGCATTAAGACAGGTGTTACCACTCAACAAACGTTTCCTTAATAAAGGAAAATGACAAATTTTATAATGAAAAAATATTTTCATTATAAAAGCCAGAAAGGGACCATGGGATTGAACCAAAGTGTACATAATTCTTAATGGCTAAAAATAACACTAGAGAAAATTGGATAGTGACATGGTAGGTAATTCACACATGGCCAAAAAACACAAAAAGTTATGGTCAGTTAAAGTGAAGAAGAAATACAAACACATGTAAGGTTTTCACATGTACAATTAATGTTTAAATGTCCACAATAGACCTGATTGGATACATGTTTTCAACCGTCTTAGACTCTGTGTTAGTTACTTTTCCATTGCTGTGATGAAATAACAGGAGCAAGAGCGGCTTAAAGATTTTATTTGGTTGTGGTTCCAGGGGACTAGCTGCGATAATGGTGGGAAGGGCATGATGGCATGTCCAGGAAACTGAGAAGCAGAGATAACAGCGCAGGGAAGGAGAGTGAATTGGAAATGGGGCAAGTTATAAACTATCAAAGCCCACCCCTAGTGACACACTTCCTCCAGCAAGGCTGTGCCTCCTAAGGGTTCCATAACTTCCCCTAAACAGCACTACCCACTGGGGACCAAGTGTTCAAATACATGAGCCTACCTGGGACATTTCTCATTCAAACCACAACAGACCGTTTATACTGAAGCCACTAAATATGACATTAATCTACTCATGAGCATGGCTACAAATCCATATGACAACTGAATGGGAGAATATCCCAGTTGATCCTAGTGGTGAGAATGTGTAGATATTCATGACATGTGTACCTACAGAGAAGCCTCTGGGGACAGTCTCCACCATGGCCACCCCTTGTGATCAGCATTCGATATGGGTGACAGGATTGGAATAGGCAGCCACTATGGTTAGGACCTTTATCTCAACACACCTCCAGTCATCAGCTTAACAGCCATTTGCTTGGAGTGCAAGTCTTCCTCTTCCAATTCCCCGTCTTCTATGACCCATGATCTCATGGGCCTGGGGAACCTTCTAGAACTCACTGTGAGACAGATGAAGAGGATCCACCTCTCCCCAGGGCACTGAGCACATTTACACCCTGTTAACATGTGTTTAAAAGTCACCATTAGTGTTGATGATAGCACCTTTAAGTTCTGGTATATGCTCTTTCTGATGCACAATGATGTTGAGGAACAAGACAATCAGGTGCCTTATTGGCAGCTGTTAAACCTTCCCTTGCAGCCCTGGATGCCTTAACCCAAGGAACCATCAACTCACCAGCCAGCTGGACCAAAGCTTATGCCAGCAGCAGCCCCTCTGAATACTCCACAATTGCCTTGAGCAAATGACACCATGATCACAAATGATTGCTCTGGCTCCTGTAGGTGCAGTCTCTGCCAGGGCTGTTTCAAACATTTTGTATCAGACACATCGCTACACAAGCTGTCATGAACTCTAGATGATCCTGCAAGCGTTTCCACCCTGGCCAGAGAGAGGAACAACACTTCCCCTTGTGGTCTAGCAGAGAGATTCCCGTGACTAGAGCTAAAGGGACAGTGCTGGCTGGGACTATGGCAAGCACCAAGTCTTCATTTGGATGCAAGGTTTGTTATGACTGGAGTGAGCAATCCTTCTCTGCATGCATAAGCAGATTGTTTCACTCTTGGGGCAGATGGGAGACACCCTCCGAGCTGTCTTCCCTGGTATTGCCCAATAAAAGTCTTCTGACACTGTTAAAACCTCCCATAGTAAGACCTGCTGCTGCATTAAAACTTGTAGATAAAATCATATAGTCTGATATAAATTTTAGGACTGCAAAATTTGATCTACTTAAATTTATTCTTGGAAGTAAGAATGAAATAATGAAAACTCTTGCTGGAATTAATCATTTATAAAGTGATATTCATTAAATGAATCAAATCTGATTATAAAATATAAAATGTGATTGATATGATGAAAAATGATCACAGAAGCTGTTGCTTAACTGTGCTGGATAGAATGTTAGCCAATAGCTTAGTTTGATACAGTGACATATATTTCAGAAGCATAGTCTTAATGGACATGTTAATATTGGTGTTGCCAAAATGAATAAAAATAAAAAGATAATAGCACAATAAGGTACAACAATGGGGTATTGGGAACAGAAAAGCATCCCAGTGGGTTCTACACATGCCTTAGTAGACTATGGACCTATTTGAGGTTGAGGTAGTAGGAGGTGTTTAATGGGAACCAGAAGAAATTTACATGTGGTTTTTTGATACATGTTCATTGGTGTTAGAGAGCAGAGGGAAGAGTTGGGAGCACATCATTGGAGGCGCTGTTGCTGGGCAGGGCTGGGAGGATCTTGTCTAAACTGTTGCACTCTTACAGGATATGAAAAAACAAACTTTGACCCAGAACACTCACGAGCATGCGATTTTGTTAAGGTTGAGATGAAAGCCATGTCCCAAGAGTGACTATTGCTTCTGGCAATCCCCTGGCCTGGACTGAGATTCCCTTATTGAAGACACATCTGGCCAATGAAATGGCTGCTGCAAACCACCACTGGGCTGAGTAGAAAGAGATGGGCTGTCAGCTCTAACTCACCGAGGCTAGAGTGATGAATTAACAAGGTTGGAAGGTTAAGTGTTTAGTTCAAGGCACAGAATTTCCAAGGCCACTTAGAAAATCCCTTACCTCTTGTAAATGGTTGGCTGCTGTAGCCAAACATCATTACTTAATTACAGTGTAACTTTATGACCTCACCAATACTCTGCCATCAACATGTAAGATGAAGAATGTGACATCAAGAATTAGAAGAGAGATTTTGCACAATTCCCTTGACTATAAATATTCTCCCTCATTGAGAGGCTCTTGCCAGCAAAAAGTGACCTTCTGTTACATGAAACCAGGGTGAGTTTTGACTTGCTTGGAAGTCCTGCAATGATTTTATCTAATCTCACTGTTTTGTTTGGGCATGCCACCTCTGCTGGGGCTTGCTTAACCTGGAAACGTTGTTGTAGGAAGACTTGAGGGGACTGGAGGGGCTATGATTCTCATCTTAGACATGTGTCTGCCACCTAGATAAAATGATCACACCATTCACAGATCTAGTGGTGACTTCTGATCATGTGCCTTCTGAAAATTCTATCAAAGAACCAACAAAGGTCACCATAATTCTGGAGATATTGACCACCATATTCAGTCCAAAACAGGAATGGGAGGAATCCAAGGCATAGACTAATTTCTTGTCTTTTCAATGGTCACATTTCCAGTAAGAACAAAAGAGGCATTTTCCAGGGGGAGGGGTTAGCTCACAACGCTAAAGCTACTCCCATGAACTACTGTTCATTGCAGTGCTTAGACTCAGGGCTGCTGACCCTACAGCTTCATTTTCCCAATCATCTGTTCTTTGGATGTCTTTGAGAATGGATGACATTCATCTCTTGAGTGAGCAAAATTTCTCAAAAGGAGAATATTAACTCCCTATGCCATGGGGGTGGGAGGCAGGTATTAGTAATCCCTTTCCTTCCCAGTGGCTCCATGGGCGTGAAGTGCCAATGCCCACAGGCAGAACTGGTGTTACCATGCTACCTCTCACCCTGCCTCAGCTGTGAGGCTCATCAGAACAATGAGCTCAGCTTTCTGGGCTGAACTAGGTACCAAAGAGTCTCAACCATCCTGGAGGCTCATGGGAGCAGAAAGAGGAGCCTCCATTTAACAATCTCTTAGCCCTGGTCCATCTCTCAGCTCTTCTTTCTTGCTTGCTTCAAAATTCAGGGCAATTCCTTTAGATGTTTTCGTGAATGTTTTTACTATCTGTTCTTTCCTGTAATCTTGGGCCCCTGACTTCTATTTATATCCTGTAACTTCACTTTGGAAGCCCTGGAGCCTTGGATACTTAGTCACTAATCCCCATACTGGGAATCTCTTCCTCCAGGTTCAGTTTTCCGGCATCTGTAACTTTCGCGACCACCTCTCTCCTCTGTGGCCACACAAACCTCTCGCGTGGGTCTTCAGGGTTCACCCCAGTAGACTCACAGCTATTTCACAGCCCCACATCCAAAGCTAAAACCACGGTTCTTCCATTTTCCACTCACTCCCTTCATCTCAAGCTGACAAGTAATCAATCACACAGTCTTCTCCTTTTCCGTCTACAAAACGCTCCATTTACCCAAGCCTCTGAGTTAAGTTAGGACCTTAATTTCTGAGGCCTTCTTTTTCATTTGTCTTATCATTTTCAATTTCCACAGTTTCCTTATAATTCAACTCAGAGGTTCTTGCCTTGCAGGGCCTAAGAATAGTCAAAGATGTTTCAGAAGTAAGGCTGAGGTCACGGGTTTGGGAGATGCGACCATCTGTTTTTCCTCTCTTTTCTCTCAGATACTTCTTACATACAGTTCAGTGTGGGTTAAGAACCATTCTTAGCCAGACTCAGACTGCTTTTTCTCAAGTACACATAGCTTTTCATCAGATTTACTCAGCCACCTTTTTGGTTTGGCATTTATTTCTTTGCTGTAGGGCACGTTTAAGTCAATTTTACTTCCTTCAAATAAACCTACAACTTTTAGAGTTTGTTTTTTATCATATGTTTGTATGTGGTGATATGAGTATGGGTATACATATGCCATGTATGTGTATATGCCACAGCACATACATGGAAGTCAGAGAACAACATTCTGGAGTCAGTTTTCTCTTTCCATGGGATCTGGGCATTGAACTGAAGTCAAGCTTATGCTAAGAGAAGAAAAACTAAAATAATGTTTTCTGAGGTTTGAATTTAAGAAATCATTAGAAGAATATCAAATCCAATATAAGTAGACAAATGAAATATGAAGAGAAAGAAGGAATCAATGGAGTAGACTACAAAGGGAGCGAATATTGAAACTGGCAGCTAGTCCCTTAAAAAGATCGATAAAATTGCTAAGCCTTTAGCATTCAGGTCCACTGAGGGTAGAGGGAAAACAGAAGACACGCATTATTTGTAAAAGAAAAAGAAATCACCATGAACCCCACAAACATTAAAAGGATAATTACAAATAGCAACTTGATATTAGTAGCCTAACATTTATGCAAAGTAATTTTTAAAATATAAATTTCCAAAGTAGACATTATTCTTTTAATTAAATGGAATGCTGATTGAGGAGGTTAAATTAATCATCAGATGCACTCTAACAAAGAAAGCGCCACGTCAAAATATCTTTCCTGGTTAATTCAATTAAACATGTAAAGAAGAAATTACCAAATTTTTCATAAACCATTTCAGAAGGCAGGTGACGAGGAAATTCTTCTAATTCATTCCACAAAGGAAACATGATCCTGGTAGAGGAGCTACAAAAAACAACAAAGTGGTGTCTGTCCTTCATAGCACAGGTATAAAATTTTGGGTATAAAATCCAGGGAGGTATATAGGGTAAAAATGAACCATTACCATGCAGCACTTTTCAAAGGGGTATGAGTTTCACTCAACACTAAAAATCGGTGTAATTCAGGGTCTACAAGATGACTCAGTGGGTGCAGGTGCTGGTCACCAACACTGTTGGCCTGAGGTCATTTCCCAGGACCCTTACTATTTCCAGAAGGATGGAGCCTATGGCATGATTGAAAAGGTGAATCACGCATTAAGTATACCATCTGTAAAGCTCCAAAGGACCGTGGGAAGTAACATCTGATGGCTCATTTTCAAAGAGACTTTGAACAAGCTTGGATCCTTCTACAACTGAAGGGAAAACACTAAACTGCTGATGCCTCTTAACCTAGCTACCCCTGCCACCAGCCAAATGCTGGTAAGCCACCTCAGGTAAGTGCACATGCATGCACAAGCACACACACACACACACACACACACACACACACACACACACACACCTACCCCTAGAATTTTAGAAAGAAAATCTCTCAGAGCCTAGCTTGCCCGCAAGGTCACAAGTCTAATAGGCTTTAAAATAGACAGGATGTAAATGCAGAGACAAGCCTGTGCGCATGTTTTGTTGGGAAGAAGGCAAACATTAAGTGGAGGGGGAAAGATAGGACCCAGATGGCACATAAGATTGTACCCTCCTGGCTATTAAAAAGAAATAAAGAGGGAGGGAGTACCATGAGTTAGGGTTTATAAACCGTACACTACACTCAGTCAGCACACCTGCCGTTCTAGGCTGACACCCAAGCTTACCAAGCTGTAAATAAACCTTCTTCTGCTTCACCTCTTGGGGTCTCTAGTTCTCTTATTACCAAGTGAGAATCATTGTTTCCCACAAGGACCTCACAGATACTTTTATTTTATTCATGTTCAACTTGTTATTCTATTCATGAATACAGTTGGGGCCAGAGATTTGTTGAGATTCATTTGTGTTCTTAATGGCAAAACAATCAAGATTTTCCTTTGTCCCTGAGCACAGCACAGGCGATATTACGGTAACTCAGGAATTACTGATTTAATGTTGATACTTACATAGACATACAAAAATATTCAGGTTAAAATACCACTCAAAAACACTGTCATAACTTACATACTATTTTAAACTTAAAAGTAATATGATTTCAGTTCCTCTGAAGAAAACTAGCTCCCATAACACTCATACTTCAATAGCTGACTCTATAATTTTGCTGAGTAACAAAGGGCTAGACTTTTGCTTCTTAGAAGCTATGGCTGACATGTTCAGTTTTATAAAGAACTGGAGAAGCATTTCTGCTCTGTCCCCTGGTTTTGTAGGATTTGCTTCCATCTCCACATATTGGAGTGACTTGACATACCCTAAGGACTGTCTACCAGCGAAGCAAAGCATCCATTTTGACAAGACCCACACACATGCTCTGGGCGTAACTAGAGGGGTGGCTGCGTCAGGAGTAAGCCCAGCCTTTTGTACCTTCTGATATGTATGGATACCAGCATCATTCCAAGTTACAATGTACTGAATTATATGCTCCTTAGGTTAAAAAAAGATCCACCCATCCAATGTTCTCCTTTCCAATTGGACTACTGTACCCAGCTCATGCTTCTCTCACATGTTGCCTATATGACTGTTGAAATGTCCTTTCTTAATTTCTGTTCTGTATAAATATTGAACCTGGGGCCTCACACATGCCAGGTAAGCACTTTACCACAAAGCTAAGTCCCTAGCCTTGCTTTGGTTTACTTTTTATCTTGAGACAGGGCCATACTCCACTTCCCAGGCATACCTTGAGCTTGAAACCCTTCTGCCTCTACATCTTTAGAAGCTAGGATTCCAGTCTCATGCTACCAGACCCAGCTTGGATTGTCTTTTCTCATGTGTATGAGATAAGCCCTCTGTTTTCAACATGCAAAGCAAACCCCATGCTACCACCCCCACACTGTAATACAACTTAAGATAGTCAGCTTGTCACAGCAAAGGTTTAGTGTGCCTCACAGTACAGGAAAGGACAGCTCATTGTGAACCCATTGCTTTTAGGGCCCTGATTAGGTGTGGGGAAACACGTGGCTATAGAAAAAGCATTTGCCTTTTAGCCAATATTCCAAGTGAGAAAAGGAAGACCAGGCAGAATCCCATGGTTACTCTCAAGAGCATTCCCTAAAGCCCTGAAGACCTGCTACTAGGTCCCACCTGCTAATGTTTCCATTCCCAAAATTTCAATGCTGGGTACCAAGCCCTTAACACATGGACCTTTGGGTATTTAACATCCAAATTGCAGCAGCCCCTTACCACTTATTTCTCTCGCTCTGCTTTCTTGCCTGTTTCTAGGTACATTTTGCCTCCTACAATTCTAAACTGTAATGCCTACAAGGCTATAAGTGCCTCTGTGCCCTAAATATGCCCCTCTCTCTTTACGTAGTCCCCTTGTTGGGGCATTTATAAAACTTCTATACATGCTCCATGGTTCAGATTGAGCATCATCGCTCCTGACCTTCATCGCTCAGACTGAGTTCATTTCCCTCTTCTGCCCCATTTTCCCTACATGTCTATTTAATATCTTCACATTCTACTTAAAGTTCTCTGCAGTTTGTGTATTTCCCAAGGAAATTTTACATTCTATATTCATCCCCAGCATAAAATCTTATATAGACACTATAAAAGTTAAATTTATTTAGATTACCCTAACTTTTGAGGTAGAGAGAACATAATAATTGGACATTAAAACTCCCCGATTTTCTCTGGCAAAATATCGTTGTCACTAGTTCTAAATAATCTAGAAAACTTCAGTTCATAGCCACCTAGAATGCCATATTGCATTTTCTCATTCATATAAATCCTAACAACATGGACTAGACTCATTAGCATGAGCCAGTAACTATGACTTCTTGTTTTACGATGTATAGTCATTCATAGACTACGTAGGCAGTTGACCAGAGTAAGAAGGATGTGATGCCCATCCCCCACCCTTAGAGTGTATTGCCTGGTGTCACTGAGCTAAGATGCCCTGTTATACCAGTGACATGTTACCTGCACAAGGCTTAGGACTTCTTGAGTTAACTATTCTAAATATGGAAAAAATGCAAAATACTTCTGTTTTCCTGTCTTTAAAACACATTCAAGTGGCTTGTCTATTTCATCCAGAATGCAATAAATATCCATGAATGTTGGTGACTAAGTAAAACTCTTCTCATGAATATTTTTAACCCTTCTGACCACTACAATCTAGTCAAAGGTTCCTGTAATTCTCAAGTTAAGGTAAACTAAATCTATGCTGAATAAATGTGCATTAAGAAAAAAATGGCTATTTCTCAATTAGATGGTATGACCCATCCTATAATTACTGAGCTCCAGACACAGACGACTATGAAGATAACTAGAATTCCCAACAGGGCTTGTGGAAACCTGAACAGTTCTCCAGGACACTGCACTTGCCTATCCCTTTCAGTCAGCAGCAGACCTTCTTCGGAATAGAGGACAAGAACCAATGAGTGGCCCTTGTGTTCCATGGACACCAGTGGTCCACACACGTGGGAGTACATAACAAATATGTGAGTGCTTCGGATGACAAACACATTCAAAACGTAAGTGGTCCTTCAACTAGTGTGTATGCTGTTCTCAAAGGTCACAGATGGGAAAAGGCAAGTAATTCATCAAAGAGTGAGACTGTCTGATATGCCATTAAAATTATGTGTGAGATGTTTGTAATGCAATCTCTCAGGTCTTCCTGGCATAATTTCTTAGGTGTTTTCTCTCAGAAATATTTATTTGTCAGACGCTTTTATCAGAAGCAGGAAGGCAGGATCTGCTGAGCTTGTGTTTTGTTTTCTTCATACGTAATGAATTAGTGGCATTAGAGATCACCAGATAGACCCGAGAAAGATGATGCAGATGTCAGTGGTTAGGATTTATATTTTAGGTTTTGACCAACAGAACTGAGAAGCTCAGAGCTGGGCAAATGGCCCGAGTGTCCACAGCATGCACAAGCAGCTGCCTGATGAGAACAAGGCACACACTCTTTCCCCCTGGCAAATATAAACAGTCACAGAAACTTGACAAGCAATGGCTGCTGACCTCAAATGCGGAAGTTCACAGCCGGGGAGGCGGGGTTAGCAAGGGATTTGTACACATGTTTTCCATTACGGGGCAGAGCCTCAGCCACATCCCAAATGGGGGATGAAAAAATTAAACCTCCAATGGCCTGTCTTAGAGAAAGTTGGCCTTTTCAGGTAAAAGCCTCTTCAGTGTCTGTCTGTCCTTCTGATCCTTGGAGGAGAAAATGCCCCTTCCAGAAACTAAAGCGCTAATCCAAACATCAGAAAACTTCGTGAGGGAGAACAATGGTGATTCTGTCATCATTCTTTTTCCTCTGAATGTTTGGAAGCCTCAGAAAAGGGTTCATACTAGAGAAATACATCTTAGGCCCTCTTCTCCAGACAAGCGAGGCAGTGGGAGAATGCTGAAAACAAATTACAACTCTCTTTCGGATAATTGAGGTAGGAGTTGGCTGCAGAGCAACTTTCTGGCAAGAGTCTCTCTCCTCCCTGCACCACACAATGAACTGTCATTGAGAAACACCACGAGAACCAATTGCCAGGTCCCATCATATCATGCGGACTAGAGTCCGACTTTCGGCCATTACCCAGAGATTGGAAGAGTACTTCTCAGCCCTTGTGGCACTGTCAAGCTAAGTCCCCAGCCATCCTTCCCCAATTTCTGCAGCCGCAAAGACACCAATAGTTTATGTCAGGGTTGTCAAATGTGGTTAACTAACAGCAGCAGCAGAGCCAGGAAAATGAAACACTGAGAACAGTTTCCAATGGCAAGCAATAGATGATACATTTTAGGGCCTTAAAATGGCAAACGTGTATTACCTCACAGTCTCAGGAGCCAGAAATCCAAGGGACAGGAGTCCCTCCAAGCCATTCTTCCTCTGGAGGCTCCAAGGGACAACCCATGCCTCCTCCCAATTCTGTTGGCTGGTGCGTCCCTTAACTTGTGGTTATACCACTCCAATCTCTCCATGGTCACGACACCACCTCCTCTTCTGTGTTCATGTGTCCTCCTTCCGCATCTTTGGAAGACACTGGTTCCTAGATTTTTCTGAAGTTTGGATTAGATGAAGCCTCTTTGGTTACCAGAAAGACCATCTTCTCCAGTGATAATCAAGGCTCAACACCCCATGTTGAAGATAGGTGATTAAATCCTTTCCAGGACCTGAAACCTTTGAGTGGCCATTATTCAGCCTGCTACAGGCCACCAAGAAGCTGTCCTTTATTTAACCCCGTCTACTCTTTTTCTGCTGTCCTAAGCCTGCTTAGTGGACCATATCAAAATACCATAGAAAAGGTGGCTTAAAGAACAGATATTTATCACCTCACAGTAGATGCTGCAACAGTGAGATCAAGGTACAAGAAGGGATGGTGTCTGGCAAGTGACTTCTCTCTAGTTTGAAAAGGCCACCATCTTGTTGTGCATGATATGTGCTCTTTGTGCATTAAAAGAAGAGAAAGAGTGAGAGCAGTCTCATGTTTCTGCTTGGGAGAGCATTAATCCCACCATGGGGCCTACCTCCATGGGCACATTAATCCTAATCATTAACCTTCCTAGTCACTTCTGAATGCTGTCACACCAAGGTCGGAGTTTCAGCATTTGAATGTGGTGGGGACATTAACATTCCATGCATAACACCTAACTCAAAGTTCAAATGGGCACTATAGGTGTGCTAGCTGCAAACCTCAAGAAAGAAAGTCATCTAAACACTCAGAGTCACCCAAGACATTGGGTCCCACTCCATACACAGTGGAACTGGCTGCATGAGAAATAACAGGTCATCCCTTAAGGATGGGAACACTTCCCTCTAGGATAAAGATGGTGATCTAGGCTTCCTAGGCCTTGGGTAAAAACAAGACAAACACTTGACAGGGTAAAAGTTACAAATCACTAAAAGTTGTCTGTAAGACAAATTGCTAAACGGTCTTACTAGGAAAAAACCTGGAGCCAGATATTGGGATGACAAGTGAGAGATCAGAGGAATAGAACAAGCCACAGCCAACCTCATCTTACCAACCCTCAGCCTCCAGAGAGATCTACTTCCGTATACTCATGCCTATATCTTTTCTGTGCCCTGCCATCTCACTTCCTCTCTCCGCCCAGCTACATTACTTCCTCTTTTTGCCCAGCTCTATCACTTCCTGTCTGTCTGTATAGACCTCCGGACCTCTATGGTTAACTAGCACTGGGATTTAAGGAGTGTGCCGCCAACCCTGGCTCTATTCCCAGTGTGGCCTTGAACTAACAGAGATCCAGATGAATCTCTGCCTCCTGAATGCTAAGATTAAAGGCACATGCTACCATTGCCTGACTTCTATGTTTAATATAGTAGCTGGCTTTTTCCTCTGATCCTCAGATAAACTTTATTGGGGTACATAAATAAGACATCACCACAACTGTCCACTAAATCTACCAATATTTGATTTTTTTTTCAGCTATGCAACACAGCTATACTGACAAAGGACAAATATGTGCAAAGCTACCTTGATGCATAACATCTAATTCCTCATAGTCCTTGAGAGCCAGGAACGTCCTAACTTGCCTGAGACTCCCACACCATCTGCTACACTTGTCCCTCTGCAGCTTTGCATCGTGCGTGTACATCTGGGCCTAATCTTGGAACTTCATGTAATCATTCTGCAGGGCAATAAATTCTGGCGCAAACTGAAGAACGCTGCATTCTAACATGAAGGACTATGTTCTTTGGTTCTAAACAGCCACCTCTCCTCAGAAACCAGCAGTACCTGCTGCCGCCATGTCCCTTGAACAACAGCAAACAAAACAGAATATGTGACTATCATTCTTCATCCTGTTTCACTGACTGTGAAAAAGAGCAGAGATTGCAAATGTCTACATCAGGCAGTGCCTACAACAGAGTCCCTAGTGATACTACCAGAGTGAGAATCTTAGAGAGAGAGATAACATGCTAGAAGATTCAGAGCACATCACAAAGGCTGTCTGAGGTCAGCTGGTCCTGCCGCCGTACCACTAAACTGTTTGAAAAGTGTAGTTTGCACTATTTATGGAGAATTGCCCAGCTTTTAAAGCACAGTATAGTACTTGAAGTTCTACCTAGAGCAATAAGACAACAAAAGGAGGTCAAGAGGATACAGATTGTAAAGGAAGAAGTCAAACTCTCACTATTTGCAGATGATATGATAGTCTACATAAGTGACCCCAAAAATTCTACCAGGGAACACCTACAGCTGATAAACGCCTTCAGTAATATGGCAGGAAAGAAGACTAACTCAAAAAACTCAGTAGCTGTCCTATATGCAAATGATAAATGGGCTGAGAAAGAAATCAGAGAAACATCACCCTTTACAATAGCCACAAATAATATAAAATACCTCAGGGTAACTCTAACCAAACAAGTGAAAGACCTGTATGACAAGAACTTTAAGTACTTGAAGAAAGAAATTGAAGAAGATATCAGAAAAGAGATCTCCCATGCTCATGGGATAGGTAGAACCAACATAACACAAATGTCAATCTTACCAAAAGCAATCTACAGATTCAATACAATCCGCATCAAAATCCCAACACAATTCTTCACAGACCTTGAAAGAATAATACTCAGTGTCATATGGAAAAGCAAAAAACCTAGGATAGCTAAAACAATCTTTTACAATAAAGCGACTTCTGGAGGCATCACCATTCCTGACTTCAAGCTCCATTCTAGAGCTATAGTAATAAAAACAGCTTGGTATTAGCATAAAAACCGACATGTGGACCAATGGAATCAAATTGAAGATCTTGACATTAATCCACACACCTATGAACACATGATTTTTGACAAAGAAGCCAAAACTGTACAATGGAAAAAAGAAGCATCTTCAACAAATGGTGCTGGCATAACTGGACGTCAACATATAGACGATTGCAAATAGATCCATATCTATCGCCTTGCACAAAACTCAAATCCAAATGGATCAAAGACCTCAACATAAATCCAGTTACGCTGAACCTGAAAGAGGAGAAAGCAGGAAGTAGCCTAAAATGCATTGGCACCGGAGATCACTTCCTAAATATAATATCAGTAGCACAGACACTGGGAGCAACAATTAGTAAATAGGACCTCCTGAAACTGAGAAGCTTCTGTAAGGCAAAGGACACAGTAAATAAGACAAAACAACAGCCTACAGAATGGGAAAAGGTCTTCACCAACCCCACATCTGACAGAGGGCTGATCTCCAAAATATATAAAGAATTCAAGAAATTAAACATCAAAATACCAAACAATCCAATTTAAAAAAAAAAATGGGCTACAGAGCAAAACAGAGAATTCTCAACAGAAGAATCTCAAATGGCCTAAAGATATTTAAGGAATTGCTCAACATCCTTAGTCATCAGGGAAATGCAAATCAAAATGAGTCTGAGATACCATCTTACACCTGTCAGAATGGCTAAGATCCAAAACACTGATGATAGCTTATGTTGGAGAGGATGTGAAGCAAGGGAAACACTTCCCCGCTGTTGGTGGGAGTGCAAACTTGTACAGTCACTTTGAAAACCAGTATGGCGACTTCTCAGAAAATTGGGAATCAATCTACTGTAAGATTGATTCTACCCAAGGATACCACTCTTGGGCATATACCCAAGGAATGCTCAATCATACCACAAGGACACTTGCTCAACTATGTTCATAGCAGCATTATTCATAATAGCCAAAACCTGGAAACAACCTATATGCTCCTCAACCAAAGAATGGATAAAGGAAATGTGGTACATATATACAGTGGAGTGTTATTCAGCTGTAAAAGCAATGACATCATGAAATTTGCAGGCAAATGGATGGAACTAGAAAATGTCATCCTGAGTGAGGTAACCCAGACTCAGAAAGACAAACATGGTATATACTCACTTATAAGTGGATACTAGATGTAAAGCAAAGGATAATTAGACTACAACCCACAGCTCCAGAGAAGCTAGGAAACAAGGACCTTTAGAGGGACACATGGATCACCTTAGGAAAGGGAAACAGAGGAGATCTCTATGAGTAAACTGGGGATGGAGGGGGGCAATCAAGGAGAGCGGATGGGGGATGAGACCATGAGGAAATAGGATAGTTCGAGCTGGGGAAGGGATGGAGTGGGAGAGCAATAAAAGAGATCTTGATAGAGGGAGACACTACGGGGTAAGGGAGAAACCTGGTGCTAGGGAAATTCCCAGGAATCCACAAGGACAACCCCACCTTAGACTACTAGCAGTAGTGGAGAGGGTGCCTGAACTGGTCTACCTGGTAATCAGATTGGTAAATACCCTGTCATAGAACCTTCGTCAAGTAACTGATGGAAGCAGATGCAGAGATCCACAGCCAAGCACCAGGCTGAGCTCCAGGAGCCCAGTGGAAGAGAAGGAAAAGGGATTATATGAGCAAGGGGAGTCAAGATCATGATGGGGAAATCTACAGAGACAACTGAACCGAGCTCATAGGAACTCATGAACTTTAGGCTGACAGCTGTGGAACCTGCGTGGGAGTGGACTAGACCCTCTGCATACAGGAGACAGTTGTGTAGCTGGGTCTGTTTGACCTGGCAGTGGGATCAGGATCTATCTCTGGTGCATGAGCCGGCTTTCTGGATCCCACTGCCTATGGTCGGACACCTTGCTCACTCTTAACACAGTGGGGAAGGGCTTGGTCCTGCTTCAGCTGAATGTACCAGGCTTTGCTGTCCCCCCATGGGAGGACTTACCCTTTTGGAAGAGATGGGGGGTGGGGGAAGGAAGCCTGCAGGGAAGTAGGAGAAGGGATGAGAGGGGGATCTGTGGTTGGTATGTAAAATGAATAAAAAATTTTAATAAAAATAAGAAATATATATTCCATCTACCCACCTCTTTTATTTTAAGAACACATCGTCTTTTCCCTATTTGTAAGTTAATAATTATTGCAGTGTGAGGAAGGTGGGGTTTTTTAATGTGTGTATGTGTTTTTCCCCTCCAAAGATCATGGACCGTTATATAAGTATGGGGGAAATAATTTGTAAATGTCACAGCCATAGTACCATGCTTCTTAGGGACACAGATGGGAGGCAAAACTACCCAGAGAGAAATGGCTACAGTGTTTTAAGAATTGTTTGAGAATTGCTACACAGCTCTCCATGTCTTGACCTTAAGCATTCTTCCAGGGGCTTCACGGGGAGATAGTCTTCTGCAGTAAGTGGGTAATACCGTGCAGGTGACTGGCATGGCAGAGTGCATTTGCACTAAGGATAGTTGACCACCAGGAATGGACTGAACATTTCCCTCACCCCCCTGCTCTCCTGAGTGCTTGCTATTAAGCCCTGCCCCTCTCACTCACCTCCCCCCACCCCACGCCCAGGTGAACATTGGGTAAGAGCTGCCTCTAAATGGTTATGACTCAGGGTAACATCTCCTTTAACTGGGGACGCAGTGAGGAGGGAGCAGCCGGAAAAGTCACCACATCTTCTCTGGTGGTTCATTCATCAAGGAGCAGAGAACTCAGGTTTGCCAGTTCCAACTGTCGCTTTCTGAACATGGATATTGTTTTATTTGCTGAAACCATACAGTTTTCACCCCATCCAGATCTTTTAGGGGAGGAAAAGTGTAACCAAAAAGTGCACTGGCTGGATAAAACAAGCTTCTTTCTATTGTTGAAAATACTGGAATAATTTTGTCCTGATGCATAGTCATCTAATTATATTACTAAAAAACAAAAAACACCACTTGTGGTCTCAACATAGTAACCATTAAATAAGGTAAAAGAACAAACTGTATCTGAAAAACGAATTAGCTTTCCTAGACCATGGCAATGCAGAGTTCTTTGTGACTAGTGTTTGTGAATACCCATTAACCCAGGCAAAAAAACTTTTTATAGGCAAACATTTCCCATCGAATTGGCTGCAAATTAGCCCCAGGCCTCCCTTGTCAGCCTGCCTGCACTGTGGTTTCATGATAATTATTGCCTGTATCATCAATTTGTATTTACTATATTCCACTCTTAAGTGAAAACACAGTTTACTGCATAAACCACAAAAGCCCCTCGCTACTCTTCTCCATCCAGCATTAATAATGTATCTTGATTCGATGTTCGTGAATGCGAGTGCATTTACAAACTGCACATTAACCATCAAGGCCTCCCAAGCCTCCAGAGAGCCTACTACCCTGGCAGCCACAGAGGCAACAGAGTGGGTCAGCCGGGCCCTAGCACAGTAGCTGCCTACGGGCCACCACCCATTAAAATCCACAGCAGTGGCCAGCTCCCCCAGCCCCATGGCAGACACTGAGACTCTAAGTCTAATGAGGTTGGCTCCTCAAAAGGAGGCATCCTTAAATACTTTCCTCCAGGATGCGATGGATCATGCTGTAGTCACAGGAAGCTGAATACAGCAAGTGAAGCACCACTACCCTGCCCGCCCCCTGGCCTTTATTTGGCCAACTCAAGACAGGCCTAATGCTTTTCCATTCCATTTTCCTGACTTGAAATAACATTCTCTTGTTTTTGAGGAGATTTTAAGAGAAGGTGAGAGTGTTGTCCGAGGAACCACACATTCTGTGTGACTGATGAACCTACTACATCCCTGCTCCTGCTCCCCGCCCCATCACCACAGTTCTCATGAGCCCTTAGGCATCAGCATTATCCTTTACTTTGTATATCATCTTGTTTTTCTCTCTTCTCTCTACCTCTTTGCCTCCATACCTCTCACACTCACACACACATACACACCCCTTTTTCTCTTGTTGGAAATCAAGGATTTCTGAGGCAGCCATCTCTGGGGTAGAGTCAGGGAGATGTCTTTCAGAAGTCCTGTGGCAATCAAATGGCATCACACATGTGGCAACATCTGGCAAGCTTGGACCATGAGCATATTTCTAAGTTTTAGCTTCCACTGGCCTTTCTTCCTATGTCCCATTTCTCTGTATCACTTGAGTTGATTGGAGATAACACCCTTTTTAGTTAATATTTAACAACATAATGAATTCTTTCCTCCTTTTTATGTTATCTCAGCATCCATTTCAATCTGATAGCAGTCATTTGAAAGCTAGTCGCCCATACCCCTTCACTTCCAGACTAATCAAAATTTCTCCCACCCACCCCCACGAATGTTCCTCATCCCAGTTACACAAAACCCAGAATATCCCACAGTGTCCACCATGGCAAAGCCTAATGTCAATTCTGGAATCAGGTGAAAGTGGTCTCCACTTCTCACCCATGTTCCTTAGGCTGCTCAATCCATCTCTATGGGAAAGTCAAGAACAATAATCATGGGTACCAGTAAAGCATAGGCTGACAGTCTCCCTTCTCTCTCACTCCTGGTTCTGCATCCTGCCACCTCTGGACTTTCTGTTGGCCCTAAAGCTCCCCTTCTTTCTGCCAGACTGTAAGGAAAGCAATCTTTCTGTTGCTGTTTTATGTCCCCTGCTCTGTCTCTCACATGACACACATGCCTGAGCCTGACCCGCTTTTCATCAGGCTCTTACAGAAAGTGGCTTCTATGGCTAGATATTCTGCAGGCAGACCCTGAGACCAAGTTAGGAGAAATCACAAGCAACAAACATCAACTGGAGATATCATATCCAGCAATTTTCTTGCTCGTGTGAGAATTGCCCTGGCCACCATGAATTCAGATGTCAATGCTGGAGAAATACAACAAATATGTATAATACAGATGATCCACCATTCATACTCTTACCATTTATCTCAAGGCTACCTTACCCTGACTGATTCCCAGATTCAAAATATTTAAGAATCCATATGAACAAAAAGATCACAATCACTTCAAGACATCCCTAGAGTACAATAGCCCATCCAGTTAGCTGTTAAATGTCACCAAATTCCATGGGGCTTAAGGAGTTAAACTCTACACTGGTGATGACATTAGATATTTAGCAGAATTATCTAGATGGACTCATGATTTGGAGATGCTTTTTATGACCACTGAGATAGCAAAAGCAAAATGAGATGTGTTGGTATTAGTGTGGGAAGAAACACCTCTCTCGGTGGTCTTGCTCAGCTATTGATACTTAGAAGACCTTCACCCTGGGAGGATGCCAACTGACCATCTGCCTGTAGATGAATTCAGAGTGGAAACCCATCTGGGGCTCCTCCCAGTAAGTTAGTGGGGGAAACTCTTAAAGGAAGACAATATCTAGTTGTCTCAGGCAGTTTTGTTTCTCTAAATAATGAATGTCTAAGTGATGAAAAATAAGCCCAAGATGATTTCCATAAGCTATGAGTGGATGTGAAAGTGGCAAAGAAGTCTCATCATAAGCCATTTAAGTTTTATGAACCACATTATCTGATCATAAAAGAAACATTTGTGTGGCTGCTTTTTTACATTGAGTGTATTTTAAACAGTATAAGAGAAATGAAGCTGGTGTCCCATGCCTTTTTCTTCAAGGAGAGTATAATCTAGCAAGGGCTGTTTACACAACACTGGACAAAAATAATTTGCAAACTGCAACATAAGTTACATTTGAAAGGCACATCTTGAGTGTTTGAGACAGAGAAAATATCTTCCTCCAGAACATATGGATTTAAGTAGTTGACAAAATTTAAAAGCCATTCAAAGGGAGTTGGGATTTCGCTTGGCAATAGAGAGCTTGCCTAGCAACTACAAGGCCCTGGGTTTGAGACCCCATCTCCAAAAACAGAAAATAAAATTTGTTTGAGTGACTTAGTTACTGTTTGTTGCTGTGAAGAGACACCATGACCAAAGCAATTGGGAAGAAAAGGGTTTATTTGGCTTATGTTTCCACATCACAGTTGATCATTTAAGAAAGTCAGGACAGGAACTCAAACAAGACAAGAACCTAAAGGCAGGAACTGATGCAGAAGCCCTAGAAGAGTGCTGCTTACTGGCTTCCTCCTCATGGCGTGCTCAGCCTGCTTTCTTATAGAACCCAGGACAACCAACCCAGAGATGGCACCACTCAATAATGGGCTGGGTCCTCCCCTACCAATCACTAATTAAGAAAATGCCTTACAGGCTTGCCTATAGCCTGATCTTATGGAGGCATTTTCTCAATTGAGGCTCCCTCCTCTCTGTCGACTCTAGCTTGTGTCAAGCTGATATAAAACTAGCCAGTACATCGAGTTTTATCTTTTTCCCTAAATACTTACTTTGAATACATAGGTCAGTGGAGTCTGTTGCAGACTTAATCAAAACAAGTACTGAATAAATTTCTGTTTGCTCAGTCAATGAGAAGAACATTAAAAGTCAAAAAGACATCATGCTAAGTCTGAGTTTTTACCTGAAATTCAGCGTAACCCTGGGATCCTGATTTTTTAAAAAATGTAAAAAAAAAAAAAAAAAAATAGAGATGGGCTCATTTTCATACGATGCCATGTTAAATTGGCCCAGCTCCTTTAGAACTGATCCTACTGTGTATTCCTCCTCTGAAGCCCAACTTTAATTCATACAGAAGGATAGGATCTCAACCTTCTATCTGTGGCACTCTTGAAGACTGAGAAAGAGCCGTTTGGAGTGAGGGGGCACGGAGGAGTGAACTGAATCCAGGAAGGTTTCGTTGCAGTTTGTAATGGCCACACTATGAGCACAACAGGCTGGACCATTGGCAGCATCAAGCATAAGTCTATGACAGAACAGAAACTTCCCCAGAGTTCATTTTGGCAACCCTGAGCTCCAGGCTGGATACCTGCTAAAAGTTACTTGACTTGCACAGACTCAGTTTGCTTTCCCTTGGGAGTGGCCTTTGGACAAGGATGGGTACACACATTACTTATTGAGGAAGTGAAAAAAAACTGCTAGGAGAATAGATAGTGGGTATGCCAACGAAGGTATCAGGTACATGCTCATTATCCACTCAGTTGTCAGCCAGGGCCCTGGGGAATTGTGGGAGCTGATGATGAACTTAAAGCTACAGTTTCTGTGTGAAAACACACAGGGTACTTATACACCAACTCTCATCAGTGACCAAAGACCACATTCTTTAAGTTCACCACAAGTAGTGCCTTGGCTGTCTGGCTCCATGGGCCAGCAAAGAAGTGGAAGCAATTGTTAGACCTAGCCTGGGCTTTAATGAGGCAAGAGCAAGGTGAGCTTCTGGGACAATAGCCCATACCATTCATGAAACACAAGTCATGGTCAGGGCAAACATTCAAATCAGTAGTGCCCTGGCTCTGAGAGGCAGTAGATGGATCACCTTCCAAACTAACACGGGCTCTGCTGGCTTTGTTGTAAGTCTCTGGAAGTAGCTAACTCATCTATTATCCCCTTCTTCATACCAGTCTCCATACAAGAACACACAATGCATCCCTAAACCAGGTCCAAACCAGGAGCAATTCCATGTCCCTGGAAGCCACCAGAAAAAGCGAGCCACCAACAGTCAAAGATTCACCCCTTGCTATTTCCCAAGAAGTACAAGAGAGAAATAAACCACAAGGCTGCTCTCTGCCAAAACACATATGGCCATTTTAAGTTGACTCAAGCAATTTCAGAGAAAGGACCAAAAAAGCTTAAGCCAACCAAACTGGGAACATCACTCAAAATGGCTCTAAAATAAATTAATATATCTAAAGCCCATAATGGCTCTCTGATGACTGTCTAGAGATTTAAAGATAAAACTTCCCTGCTAATATCAATCAGCTGTGGACAGTCTGGACCCAGTCTGCCTCCTTCCACAGCCAGTCCATGACAAATGCATTGTTGGAACTTCAGCCATGCTCCAGCTGTCGGCAGACACAGCCCCCAGCTACCCTCGGAATAACTGTCTGTAGTCACCACAGCTCTTCAGCACTATCACAGACCCAGTGATATCACCTCAGCTAAAGGAGTGAGAGTTTCCAGCCACTGAGATTTCTTTGTTTTGCTTTGCTTTGCTTTGCTTTACTTTGGTTTTGGTTTTTTGAGACAGAGCTTCTCTGTGTAGTTTTGGTCCTGAATCTCGCTCTGTAGACCAGGCTGGCCTCGAACTCACAGAGACCTTCCTAACTCTGCCTCCTGAGTGCTGGGGTTAAAGGCATGTGCCACTGCCGCCCAGCTGCCAGTGGGATTTCATTTCAAGGACTATGATGTTCTGAAATTCTGAAAGAAAACGCACCCTCTGTGTCTATGTCTTCGGCAGGACTGCCTCTGCAATACTGCAAATGACGCTTGCTCAAGGGCATTATCTGTTCTACAGACACATACACATAATGGGAATGCCTTAGTGAAAATTCCATAAATTATTGCAGGATATTTGATCACACTGTGACACCCCAAGACTATGTCAATACAGCTAGCCTTGAATCAGGGGGTGGAACCAGTGACTAGCCGACTGGAATTAGCCAAAGAGAATCCAGGAATATGGACTGAGAAGATGCACAGGCAGGAGTAGGAGGGACTTGGAGAGTCTGCAGGCTCTTCAGTCTGGGATGTGTGAAGAGAGAGGCACTTGCTGCAGGTCCAGGAAAAAAGGGGAGGTCAGCTGGTCACTCAGTTTTTCACCCCATTATCTGACTTCTGAGTCTTTATTGCTAATAGAATAATGTAGCTAAAACCAGTTTATTTTTAATTTAGTTGTTTAAGCACACTTCTTTGTTTGCATTCATTTTAGTTGTTTTTTAGAATTACATACATTTGTTCTGTGTTCACATCATTTCCGCACCTCCTTCCTTTCCCCCCCACTTACTTCTCAAATTCATGTCCTTTTTATTATTGCTACATGTATGTGTGTATATGTGTGTGTGTGTGTGTGTGTGTGTGTGTGTGTGTGTGTGTGTGTGTGTGTGTGTGTGTATGAATACAACCTTACAACCTTCTGAATTCAGTCAGTCCTGCTCATATGTCCATGTGTTTGGGGGTGACTACTTAGGATGAGATAATCTATCAGAGGGCTCATCCTTGGAGAGGACTGATTTTCCCCTCTCTTAGGAGTCCTCAACTACCTGCAGCTCTTCATCTAAGAGCAGAGTCTTGTGAGATTTTCCCCATCATTGATGGTGGGGCGGCAGCTGCTGTTGTCACAATACAAGCCCTGTTTAGGCCACCATACTGTTAAGATTTCTCGGGTTAAGCACATTTCTAATGTATGTATTTTGATTGTTTCTTAATTTTTTTTCTTTGAGGTTTATTTTTACTTCATTTGTATGAAAACTAGGTTCTTCTCCTTCTATGATACAGAGATTTGGTTTCCTCAGAGTCCTAGGTACATCTTAGAATCCCTTCTGGTACCTTCTTATGTTTTCTTTGTCCTTGTTGATTGTCTCAGTTCTCCTGCCTTGTCTTTAAGCTCAGGTATTCTGTTCTCTCCTTGATCGATTTCCATATTCTACTTGATCTATGCTATTGGTGATACTTCCCACAGGGCCTTTCATTTGACTTACAATACTTTCCATCTCCAGCACTTCCGATCAGTTTTTCTTCACTCTTCCTATATCTCTGCTGAGTTCCTCTTTCAGAGCTTGCAATGCCTTTCTTATTTCGTTGAGCTGGTTGTGTTCCCACACTCAAGGATCACAGGCAGGCTGTCATTCCCACTTGGCATTTACACAAGTTCTGTGAATCCACACACTACATGACAAGGGCTTTACCCACTGAGCCTTCTCCTCAGCTCCAAAGCAGGGTTCTTAAAGGCCAACAATGAAGAAAATGAGGAGCACTGGCTTCAGCAGCACATGTCTTCCTAAAATTGGAAGGATGCAGAGAAAATTAAGATGGTCCCGGTGTACGAATTATACAAAAATTCCAAAAGCATTCCATATTTTCCAAAATTTCATGGCTAGAGAAACTTTGGGCCTGAGAGGAAACCCTTCTATTGTTATTTTGCTAAATGGACATGTCGGCAAACTGCCTTCTAAATATTTGTTTATACCCAAAGATCTGTGCTGCTTGAAACATGGTAAGAGAAGCTTCGTCTTGCAGTGGGTCAATGCAGAGACTTAGAATTGGCACTGAGACTAGGTGACTGTGAGTGCTCATCCCTGGGTTGGGATATCTGTGTCAACCCCTCCGTGCAAGGCTCGGGGTTTATTGTGGAAGAGGATAGAAAGAATGTAAGAGCTGCAGGATGGGGAGAAGTGGTGTGAAATACTGTCTTCTGGACCAGACACAGCTGTCACATTCATAAACTCACAGTTGTGGTTAAAGCTAGACAAAACAAGAGCATGGATGGGAGAGAGATTCCTCAGACCTTATCCCTTGCTGAGGAGCTACTGGCATGACGGCTGTTGGAAGAGTCATCTTTCTTGGGACTGTATCTACCTTTGGTTTGCCCATGCTCCATGGATGGCTTCACACCCACGCACATATGGGCAGCGCTAATGAAACTCAGTGGGATTTTCTTAAAAGAAGACACTAAGTTAGGAACGAATGTTTTGGGAAATCAGGGAAAGTTGGACTGAGGAAATGGGAGATGAACACACTCAAATTACGTTCTATACATGTGTAAAATTCTCAAAGAATAAATGTAAAATTACTGTGGGATGGTCTGTATGTCAAATGTGTTGTTGATTGGTCAATAAATAAATCACTGATTGGCCCGTGGCCAGGCAGGAAGTATAGGCGGGACTAACAGAGAGGAGAATTGAGAGAACAGGAAGCTGGGTGAGGGAGACACTGCCAGCCGCCATCAGGACAAAAAAGATGTAAAGTACCGGTAAGCCACAAGCCACGTGGCAAGGTATAGATTAATAAAAATGGATTAATTTAAGCTGTAAAAACAGTTAACAAGAAGCCTGTCACGGCCATATAGTTTGTAACCAATATAAGTCTTTGTGTTTACTTGGTCAGGTCTGAGGGGCTGTGGGACTGGCAGGTGAGAGAGATTTGTCCTGACTGTGGGCCAGGCAGAAAAACTCTACCTACAAATGGCGCCCGGATTGTGTTGTCTTTAAGATTCTTAACTACAGAGAGATGTTTAATTATAAAGAAAGCTGAGTTAAACCAGTACGTATATTTTAAAGATACTTTGACTTCAAAATTTGGATGTAAGGATATGTTGCTTTGGAAAAGAGTCTCTTTTGTTTCCACAGAAAACAAGAGGCTATAAATTTGTTCCAGAGTAAGATACATCAGGTTTGACCAGCCAAGACCACCTGAAAGGTCTCCGATGACACCATGGCCCAGATGATCCAACATCCAGAACTGTTTCAAGACAACTGGCTCAGATGATACAGCCTCACGGACTACTCCATGATCCTAAAATTTTCTTTGTTTCCCCAAAAGATACAGCGCCCCCTTCCAACAAAAAGTAGTAAAAAAAACTACGCCCAAATTCCCAAATATACCAAGCTGACTTTAGAAATGTATAAAGGTTAAAACCTTCCTTTTTAAGAAAAGAAAAGGGGAGGTGCTGTGGGATGGCTGTATGTCAAATGTTTTGCTGATTGGTCAATAAATAAATCACTGATTGGCCCGTGGCCAGGCAGGAAGTATAGGCGGGACTAACAGAGAGGAGAATTGAGAGAACAGGAAGCTGGGTGAGGGAGACACTGCCAGCCGCCATCAGGACAAAAAAGATGTAAAGTACCGGTAAGCCACAAGCCACGTGGCAAGGTATAGATTAATAAAAATGGATTAATTTAAGCTGTAAAAACAGTTAACAAGAAGCCTGTCACGGCCATACAGTTTGTAACCAATATAAGTCTTTGTGTTTACTTGGTCGGGTCTGAGGGGCTGTGGGACTGGCAGGTGAGAGAGATTTGTCCTGACTGTGGGCCAGGCAGAAAAACTCTACCTACATAAAATAGTATTTTTAACAAAAGAAAGAAAAATAAATTATACAATTAAAAAGTCTGTAAATACTTTATTAGAGACGATGGCTCAATGTCTTAAAGTAAATACAGACTAAGACAAGAAAATACCACGTGAGTCCATTCATTTTCTTGTTTCTGGGACAAAATACCTGATGGATTTCTTTCAATTCACATTTTCATGGCAGAGAAGGCCCTGATCACTGTGGTAAGGACCCCTCCTCTTCCCGGTGATAGGCTTGTAAAAGGACTTGTTCACATCTCGGTAGCCAATGAGAAAACAGAGTGTGGGCTAGAACCTGGACCAGGCTTTAATCAATCAGATCCAGCCCAGAAACCCATTTTCTCCAGTGAGGCCCCCTCTCTAAAGGTTTCCAAACAGAACACCAAAGTGGTACATAACTCATGCTCCAGTTATACAAATGACATTCTGGAATTTAAATTATAGTGATATTCTGAAGTTATAGGTTATTGGAAGAGGGAAAGGAAGGCTGGAATGCATTTTTTTTCTATATTTATTTGCTTTGTGTTACACTCAACACTTAGACATGACACAAAGACTTTTTTTCAACTTATACTGATTTTAAAAAATGCAAAACCTTCTTCAGGTTCCCATTATTATTTTGATAGAGACCACCAGGCATCTTCATCCCCACTTCTCTTACTTGTTTAGAAGTTTACAAAAAGAGCGTTTGTGGCCTCTCAGAACCAACTGGATTTGCCTGGGTAATGGACCACACCAAAAAAAAGAGAGGTTAGGAACCTTCAACTGAAGCTACTTCCAGGCAGTTTTTAAAGACCACTCCACATGCATTTAGTTCTAGAAAGAAAAAAAAAAAAGCAAACGTCATGATTATTTGACAGGCAAGTGTGGTCACACTGATGGAAAAGAATTAGCTAGAGATCTCAGCATGCTGAGAGGTGAGGCAATGTGGAGAGTCAGGCAGTGGGGCGGGGAGGGGGGGGGACATTTGTAAATCTATTATCAATTTCCATGGGGTGTTTTACTGAGAGCAATTGGAGATTTGTGACAGATGTTTATTCTGGCTGCCTGCCCAGGACGTGTGGGCTGAAACCATTCATCAGTCAAAAAGCTGAACATAGTTTCGTTGTATATTTCAAATTGAACTTTCCAAATGGCAATGAGTTTGGGAGCCTGACAACCCTCCTGACTGTCCGTGCATTCTGTTTTGAGGCCTCAGTGATTTCCCTGGATCCGGCTTGCAGGATCCCAGTGAGTCTCAGAGTTTGCACAAGGAGCAGGCCGCATCCTGCCTCTTCAAGCATCTTGTGGTTTGCCGTGCTGACGGAGTGTTACAGGTGCTACGTTTAATTAACTGGCCAATTGGTTTCCCCATCTTTTTATGACACTCCCTTGAGACAAATCACATTGATGGAAATGGCGCGTGTGGGTGCAGACATGCATTCTGCTCGTTCCTAATGAAGACGCCATGAAGTGCATTTAAGATGCTCCCTTGTCAATAAGGGATTGTATTTAGAATATAGAATTTTTAAGCAGGAAGGGATCTAAGTGATTATCTAACTCAAAATCACCACGATAAGAGTTGCAGTGATAATCAATCAAAATCTCTCTCTCTCTCTCTCTCTCTCTCTCTCTCTCTCTCTCTCTCTCTCTCTCGCCATTATAAGTTCATCCAACATACGGAGTTTGCCCCTTAGAAATGGAGCTGCTATAGGAATTGGTCAACTATTACCATCTCTAAAAACACATGCATAAGAAGGAGAAAAGATCTCAATGCTGCCATCTCACTGAGCTAAGTGCTCAGAGCTACGCCGTTGGCTGATTGTGACCCTCCTCTGTGAGGGATAATCTCCCTATGATAATGAGCCAACAATGTGCTAATGAGCCCATAATCCACACACTTATCCTTTTTTTTAAATTATTTGAATATACGTAAAAATGTGGGAATGCCACTGTATTTGCAGCTCACAAGTTTTAATATTTAATATGTCCATTGTCAGAAGCTTCACTCACTTCTCTTCTTTAAACAGCTTCACCGAAGCCCAACCACTTCAGTGTCTAACAGATGAGTTTGGGCAAATGAGTTTTATAATGCAACGACAACCACATTCAAGATCCAGACCCGCTGTGTCCACCCAGAAATGCTCCTCTTCACCTCTGCTAAGTGTCCCTCCTTCTCCTCAGCCCATCCCCACTGCCACACCAATTTGATTCATAAGGTTACTGAAATAAAACCCCAGTGCCAAGAGTCAGCTACCTTCCATGAGATGTAGGCCAGAGAGACCCTGGGGCCAACATGACAGGCAATTGTCCTTGCTGTTGGTTGCATCCCGTATCTAGATGGTAAACCCTAGAGCTGACAATCTATACATTTTGGTTATAGGCCATGAAGATATAAAGAGGAAGCTGCATTAGAGGCACGCTTCCTGTTGGCTAGCATTCATAGTGCAGGAAGGTTCTATTAGGACTTCTGGTGAGAAACTGCTACCAGTGACCCTGATTATAAACACAACATACTAACCCTATCAGCATGCCGAGCCTATTGGTACAATGATGGTATAGATGTGACAGGCACTATTAACTATTTTCCAGTTGCCCTGAAGGTCTGTTTCACAGGAAAAGGACCTTTGTAAGAAGGCTGTTGTAAGAAAAAAAATAACTTTGACTGGGGAGGCCATGGCCTTCGTGGGGGAGCTGCTGCTGTTAATTTGTTAAAATGGATATGGCATGCCTGTTAAATTCACTTCGAAATGCATGCTCCTGTGCCCATAGATTACTACTTCTGTCAGCCTCAGTTGTGAAGAGAAACATTGCTTTGCATGGATGGTGGTTTCTGCACAGACTCATATCCAGTGAAGCTACTGAGAATAAAGTGACTATTTCTGTGACATAATTAATTAAATGAATGTTAAAAGATAGATTCTCTCCCCATCTCCTTAATGGTACAGTCTGTCAAGATATCTCTTTCATTGCCCTCCCTCTTCATCTCTTCCCCATGTTCTCCCCTCCCATACCCTCCCCTCTATTTCCCCCCCTCTCAGTTTACCCAGGAGATCTTAACCCTTTCCTCTTCCCAGGGCGATCCATGTGTGTCCCTCTTCGTGTCCTCCTCTTTACCTAGGTTCTCTGGGGTTGTGGATTGTAGCCTGGTTATCCTTTGCTTTGCATCTCACATAAGTGAGTACATACCGTGCTGCAACTAGGGAAAACCCTAGGAACTCACAAGATTGTCCCCAGCTAAGACTCATAGCAATGGTGGAGAGAGTGCTTGAAGTAGCCTTCCCCTGCACTCAGATTGATGTCTACCCTAATTGTCATCATAGAATCTACATCTAGTAATTAATGGAAGCAGATGCAGAGACCCACAGCCAAGCACTTGGCCAAGATCCTAGAGTTCAGTTGAAGACAGGGAGAAAGAGTTGTAAGAGCAAGTGGGATCAGAATCATGATGGGAAAAAAAACCACAGAAATAGCTGACCCAAGCTAATGGGAGCTCATGGACTCTGGACTGACAGCTGGGGAGCCTGCATGGGACCAAACTCGGCCCTTTGAACGTAGATGAAAGTTGCCTGGCTTGATGTGTTTGTGGGTCCCCTGGTAATGGGACCAGGACTTATCCTGGGTACACGAACTGGCTTTTTAGACCCCATTCCCTATGGTGCAATGCCTTACTCAGCCTTGATGCAGCAGGGGGAGGGGCTAGGTCCATCCCCAACATGGTATGACAGCCTATGTTGACTACCCAATGGAGGCCTTACCCTCTATGAGGAAGAGAGATGGGTGGGATGGGAGTAGTTGAAGGGGGAACAGGAGAAGAGGAGGGAGGGGGGGACAGGGGTTGGTATGTAAAAGGAAAGAAAAAAATTAATAAAAAATATATATATATAAAAGATAGATTCTCATTATTTAGCATAATTTCTTTCAAACCTACAGGGTCATATACTCTAGGCAAGTACTTCATCACTAACGTATATCCCTAACCCCTTCCTTGTTATTTTTTTAATTTTTATACAGGGTCTCACTAGGTTGTCCAGCCTAGCCTTGAACTCACTTTGTCACCCAGGAAACCCTTAAACTTATAATCCTACTGCCTCAGCTTCACAAGCAGCTGGGATCTCAGGCTTACAAGATCAGGCCTTGATGATCTAGCATAGTATGTGAGGGTAACGAACATAGTGGCAAGCGAGTTTAGGACTGAGTTTGGAATCCCTCCATGGAGGGACAGGAGAGATGTTGATTATGGTTGTGGTTGTCTGCTGGCATGATTGTGGTGCCTGGTAAGTCTACTTCCAATATCATTAATATGTTTCCTATTTCATACCATATTGGCCTCTAAATAAGTCTACCTACCACAATGCAGAGTGGGTAACATAACCAAGAGTGACCATGCCATGTCTATTGGGCACATAAACCATCCCTAACACAAAGCATAAGAATACACAAGTCAGTTTCTCTCTTATCTTGTTGCATACCATCCAGAAGTCTGTTCATGAGTGGACAGACCCTTTCTCTGCCATCACCCAGCCAACTGTAGAACACAGTGCAGACACCCTTCAGAAGGCCTCCCTCCTACCATGCTAGATTTACTGCCTACTGGTGATTTTCAATATTAACCATATGAGGATACCAATCCCACTGTGGGATTAGCCAACTCTTTAAGATTTGTTTAGGGATCATGTCTCCTCATGTCTGTAATGGGTACCTTCAGTAGACTTCCCTGAAACATGTTCTAGGCAGTTAACTTGCAAGTACAGTATTTTTCTGACATATTCCAAGTGCATGTAAAGTGGTCCAGGTCACAAATAGTTTGTGTCATTTAGTAATAGATACACTTTTGGCGATCAATAGCAGGATAATAGTAGTTTCTCAAAAAGAATTTATCTGGCAGTCATCTCAGACAATTTCCTAATATTAAATATTGAGAAGCCATCACTCATGAGCAATCGAGGGCTTTTGTCAAACGTCAAGTCAGCATAAGTACATGCTGCTGACATTTTTTATATCATTTATTTGAGTTATTTTTAGAGATTGCTTTAGGGATTACAACAGGCATCTTTAATTTATCAAAATCTACTTGAAGTTAATTTTTAATTACTTTGGATAAAAGTTGAAACTTCAACCAAAATGGATAAAATTGGAGATAAGTGCAAGCACCCCTATACACACATTTGTATTTATACATTCACCATATGTGATAGTTTTGTTTCTTTGTTATACCATTGAGTCTTTGTTGTTCAATCTAAAAGACTTCCTTTAACCTTGGTTGTATAGTGTGTAATATTCTGGGTTGTGAAAGACTTTCTTTCACACATCTTGGAATAAAAGTTGGTTATCAATGAAATCTGTTGTTCATATGGGAATGTCTTAATTTAACACTTCAACGTTGATAGACAATTTCCATGGACATGGAGTTATTCTTTCTCTTTCTCTTTCTTTCTCTTTCTCTCTCTCTCTCTCTCTCTCTCTCTCTCTCTCTCTCTCTCTCTCTCTCTCTCTCTCTCTCTCTCTCTCTCTCTCCCCCTCCCTCCCTCTCCATATATATGAGTGTGTGTACAGATACCAGATGAGGCCAGAAGAGGACATTGGAGCTGGAGTTACAGGAGATTGTGAGCTGCCTGTGTGGGTACCGGTAACTGAACTCTGGTCCTCCACAAGAGCAGCAAGCACTTTTAACCAGTGAGCCATTTCTCCAGCCCCCGGTCAGTCCTTTGAATGTGACATTTCAATGTCTTCTGTCTGCCATTATTTCTATTGCACTGGCGTCAACTAGTAACCTCATTGCTGGTCTGTTTGTAATATGTCATTTTCTTCCTTCATTCCACATTTTTGCCTGGTTTTCTTGAGTTTTTTACTTTGAGGGATTTTATCCTAGTATACGTAGCTTGCTTCCTTTGTATTTCTTTCAGGATTTGCTGAGCTGTTGCTTCTGCGAGTTAGAGTTTCACTAACTTTAGGGATTTCAGCAGCTGTCGTTTCTCTCTCTTGAACTTCCACTTTTATGTATGGCTGTCATGGCTTGGGGCATGGAATGTCACCCCAAAATTCATGTACTCAAGGTTTGTTCTCTAATGCGATGTTGACAGGTGGGGCTTTCAGGAGTTAACTGGATCATGAGGACTGTGCTTATACCAATGGGCTAATTCATTGACTGAGGTACTAGTATTATTAGAAGCTGTGGAAACTACAAGGTCCAGCATAGTTGGAGGAAGTAGATCACTGGATGTCTACACATGTGGATGTACCTTGTCCCTACACACACACTGCCATAAAGTGGGTGGCTCTACTCCTCTGTGCCCTCTTTGCCATAATTATCTGCCTCATTATACCCCCAGAGAAATAAGGCCAAGCAACCATGGACCATGATGCTGCAAGCCAAAGTAAACCTTTCTCCCTTTAGGTCAGTTTCCTCATATATTTTTGTAACAGTAACAAAAAGCTGTCTAACTCAATGCTGAATTTCTTGATGTTGCTGTGCAAATGCTGGAGGCTTTCTTCCTAGTTCTTCAACATTTGCTCTTGGTTCTTCAAACATTTCTATCCAAATCTGTTCTCCAGTGTGAAAATTTGCTATCATCTTCTGTCTTTTAAAATAATAATAAAAATAAATGCCTTTGTCTTAGTTTTTATTGTAAAATCGTTACTCCAGTGCAACTTCTGCTGATATTTTCTTTCATGTTCTTATATAAGTTTATTTCTGGTAGCCAATAAAAATACGTACACAGGGTACATTTCGGTTTGCCCACATTAATGTCAATGTCTTTAGTCATCACTCATTGTATCTGAATCTCTATTTTTAAGTTGAACTTCTTCTGGATTAAGTCCTCCAAAAGCCCTTTCAGTGAAGGTCTGTGGCTCTTTGGGGGCTCCCACTCCTGATCCCCATTTCATCCTTACACTTGGAGTACTGTTTAAATGAGTGCCGTTATAGTTCGTTTTCTCTAAAAGCCATATGTCTGTATAAGGTTAACTGTAACTGCACTCTGCAGGCTTTTATTGGTTACATTTTTATTTGCTATGAAATATGTCATAATTTTTCTCCTGCTTTTGTACATAACCTATGAGTCATTTCAAAGTATGTTATTTATTTAACAAATATTAAGGCATATGATCTAACTGTGCTGTTGTCAAAGGATCTGTTTATAAGATTTTCATCTTGAAGAACTTATTGGCCTTTATTTTATGACATAGCATGTGTTTTATCTTACTGAATGTTCTTTCACACTGAAAGTAATTAATTAAGTTAATTGGTATAGTGTTAGTGAGTAGCAGTCGGGCAAATTTAGTTTGGGGTCTTACAGATATTTAATTTTCTCAGTTACTGAAAAGGGATTGTAAAAAAAAAATCACATACCCCAAATGAACTTTGTACAGCTCTCCTTCCAATTCTGTGCAGCTGTGCTTAATTTTTAATGTTTAATTATTAGAAAGCACGCATTGAGACTGGCAAGCTTTTTTATGTATTTTTCTCTTTATCCTCATAAAATATAACTCTAAGTAACAATATTTAATTTTAAATATATTTTATACAATTTATATCCATTTAAAATGTTTACTTTGTATAACATTAATATACTTATCATAGTTTGCGTGTGTATGTTTATATTTACAGCATTTCTCTCTTCCTTTTTTTCCCTCCAAACCCTCCAATATACCCTCTTCCTTTCTCTCCTTCAAATTCATGGCTCTTTTTTTCTCTTGTTAAGGCATATATGCTCATGTATATACATTTATATCCCTAATTATAGCCTGTTCAGTCCACATACTGTTACTTGTGCGTATGTTTTCAGGGCTGAGCATTTGGCACTAGACAACCAATTGGTGTGCTCTTCCCATTGGAGGACCACCTCCAACATTCCTCAGTTGCCTGTAGTTCTCTGTGTAGGGGTGAAGCCTCATGGGCTTTTCCCCTTCCAGTTTGGCATGTTCATTGGTGTTATCCTTATTTAGCTCTTGTTTGGATGGTCATGTTGATGAGACCTCACTGACATAGCTTCTGATGTTACTAGGAAACAACTCACAGCAAACTTCCCGATCCTTGGGCTCTTACAATCTTTCTGCCTCCTCTTCCACAATCTTCCCTGAGCCTTAGGTCTATGCTGATCTTACAACGTTTATAGTTGTAAGATGTATGTTGTTCTGTTATTGTAAGCTTGTATATTTAGAATGAGCCTCCTAGAAAGTTCATACAATTAGACTTTCTTTTTTCATTCAAATATAATAATCTTTGCCTTTGACCCTAAGGCTAAACATAGGCATCCTTAATGTTGGTACTAATATCGCTCAGAAAGGGATTACCTCATTGTTTTAAATACTTTGTGTTTTTCTTTGGTTACTTCTACCTTGAAGTCTTCAGAAATAAATAAAGAAGTTTGGGGTCTTTTTTATTCAATATTTTACTGTCTTCATGGTACTTGAAGAGTTATAATGGGCATCTACAATTCATCATAGTCTGCCTAGGTTTAATAATGTACCAATTCATTCAACATTAAGAACTCTTGAACCAGTGTAACTCTGTTTATCCTCTCTGTCAGACATTTACTTTCGTAGCCACCATCTTATCATTTATCTGCATCTGTTATAAATCTCAAATCAGAGACTGTATCTGTTGATATGCTGCCAATTTTCTATTAAAGAAATGAAGAGGAGAAGAAACAATGATCACTTACATTTATGCACATCATTCTCTATTCCTTCCTGTTTTGGGGTTTCTATCAAGGGTCATTTTCCCATGGGTTCAAGAAGTCTCTTTGCTACCTCAAACATTTGCTAGTAATTAATTCTCACTTTTCACTTACCTGAAAATTCTTCATTTTATGTTCTTATTAGAAATTTTGGCTGGATATAGATTGCTTAAATAACCTTTTAAAAATATTACAGTTATTTATTTGGGGTTGGGAACCATGTACAGTCCATGGCACACGTGTCGGGGTCAGAGGACAACCTGCCAGACGTTTCTCTCCTTCCATCACGTGGGTCCTGGCAATCAAACTCAGCTCATCAGTCTTGGCATCAAGTACCTTTACCTGGCAAGATACCTCATCCTTCCTGGCCTACCTGTAGATTTTTGAGTTGGTAGGTTATCTCAGCCTTCTTTTCCTCTCAAAGATACTCTGTAGTTTCATGTTCATTATATGGAACGTTCAAAGATTTCTCCCCTTATTTTTGTTAGTTAACAGGTTGACCATGCTGCCTAAAGATGTGTGGAGATTTAGTTTGTTTACTTGGTTTGGTTTTACATTTATTGAGTTTGGAATTCTCTGTGCTTCCTAATTCTATACAGTACATGGGTCTTTGAAAACCAGTGTGAGGAGTCCAAGGTCACTACTTTCTCAGTCTTTCCTCCCTGATTCTTGCTCTCCTCACTTCCCAGGAATTCAGTTACACCTCTGTTAAGATTTTTGACGTTGCCCGATAATTTTCCACTAGTCTTTAGGCCCTCAAAATTTTTTGCTTATTGAACCAGATAATTTCTGTTGATTATTTTCCAAGATGACTTTGCCTTCCGCCCTCTAGTTTGCTGTTAACTTCTCTACATTTGATTCTTTCACTCTTTGCTTGGCTTTTCTCAGAACCTCATTCTTTGCTGGAACACCACCAACCATATCCACTCACATGCTATGACTATTATTGTCTTTAAAGTCATGTCAGATTTACATTTTTAAATGATTTTGCATTTGAGTCATTGTTAACTGCAACTTCAAGAGAGTTTTGTAGTCTATTTTTTTTAGCATATGTTTTTCTAGTGACTGTTACATTTTATCAATTTTCCCACACATAGGAATTTTATGTGGCATGTTTGGCACTGTGGATGATACTACCCCACAATTCTTGATTATATTGTTGAATTCTAAATACTGTTTACTTTTGTTCTTGAATGCAGTTGGGCAGCTTGCTGATCACTTTGTGCATGCAGAGGCTCAATCTTCAATTTGCTGGAGACCAAAGGTCATCAGGTTTCTTTTAGTTAAGTCATCATCACTGTTAAGACATAACTAATTTTTCTTCAGGAATAGGCTCTCCAGGATTTCAGTGAAAAGACAAACCCTTCAAACTTCAAATTCCATCTCCACTACAGCACAAGAAGTTGGCAGGGTATGGCGGCACATGCTTTAATCCCAGCACTAGGAAGGCAGAGAGGCACTCACATCTGAGGCCAGCCTGGACACTCAGACCTACATAGTAAGACCGTGTCTCAAAAACAAAACAAACAAACAAAAACCTTCTGCTTAGACTTTTTGGCCATGATGTCTGTCTCAGTCATTTTCCTGTTGCTGTGATAAAAGATCCGACAAGAGCAACTTCGGGAAGGAAGAGCTCATTTTGGCTCACAGTTTGAGGTTATCGTCTGTTGTGATGGGTGAGTCACAGTGGCAGAAGCTTGAGGCAGATAGTAGAATTTTGCATCTGTAGTCAAGAGGCAGATTAGCAGGGTTGGGGATTTAGCCCAGTGACAGAGGACTCGCCTAGCAAGCACAAGGCCCTGGGTTTGGTCCTCGGCTCCAGAAAAAAAAACAAGAAAGATTAAAAAAAAAAAAAAAAAAGTAAGAGACAGACAGCAATGAATACGTGTGTGCAGCTCACTTCCTCCTTTTTACATAGTCCAGGATCCTAGCCCAGGGAACACAGAGAATGGTATCAGTCAATCACAGTGGGTTGGTCTTCCTAGCTCTACTAACTTAACCGAAATAATCTCTCATAGGCTTTCCCAGAAGCCCGTCTTCAAGGTCATCATAGGTCTCATCAAATTTGGCCACAGAATTTAACTCTCACAATTCCTTTCACCCCTTTACAATTTAACAACAAAACACATCACTCTAGGTCACAGCCTTCCAACCCTGATCTCTAAGTCTCATACTCATTTTTTTAAAAGATTTAGTTATTTATTATGTATACAGTGTTCTGTCTGAATGTTTACCTGCAGGCCAGAAGAGGGCGCCAGATCTCATTACAGATGGTTGTGAGCCACCATGTGGTTGCCGGGAATTGAACCCAGGACCTCTGGAAGAGCAGTCGGTGCTCTTAACCTCTGAGCCATCTCTCCAGCCCATTATATTCATTTTTTAATGCAAACTACAACCCAACTTCAAAAATTCCTTTAGTCTTTAACAACGTTTCTGCTTTCTTATGGGTTCCTTGCAATCACTGTAGAGTTCTTTGATACACTGGCAATCACTGTAGAGTTCTTTGGTACACTGGCAATCACTGTAGAGTTCTTTAGTATGCTACATACAGATGAGTAGCTTCTGTAAGACTGTTGAGTCCCTTCTTCTGCCTCCCTCTGTCTTAGGACATTTCTCCTCAAGTTTTAGCTTCTCCAATAGCCACGATCTCCCTCTATGACAGAATATACTAACAAAACAGTGATGTCATCCTGCTCGAATTCTAGTTATTCCCAAAGTACGTGGCTGTGGTGATTTCAGAAGAAGATAGCATTACACACATTAGTGATGAACTCTGAGTCACTGATAATGCATTGGTGCTGCTTTAAGAAAATAAACAAAAGCACTTTCCCTTGGAATTGTTTAAGCAAGATGGAGTTTTGAATTTTCGACTTCCTGCTCTCTATGTCTTCTGTCCTCTGTCCGTCTGTTGTGTGAGTCTTCCTGAAAGCTGTCCTATGAACCTGTCCCTATCTGTGTCTGTTGAGTGACTGTGTCTATTCCTAACCATAGACTTTGCCCTGTCTTTATTGAGCAGCAGAGAAGGCATCACATGGGAAAGATTTGGGACACTTTACAGAAATCTTTAATAGACTTTTTACAAGTCACTGTCTCCAACTGATCCCAAGTGACCCAGATAATGAGCATCATTGTTTATCAGCCAATATCCATAAATGTTTGCTGTCAACCTTTATGGTAGATTTTAGGACGTTGCTTTCAACTTTCTGTATTTGCTGTGTTCACACACATCATCTGGATCAGGGGCATAGAAGAGTTCACAACTTAAGATTGAAGTTATGCATTAACTTAGGTTGTGAAAGTTGCTTATATGAGAAATCCAAGGCAAATAGGATTAATTATTAGATTGTTCTCTTAAAGTCAAGTTAAACAGACAGGCTGGGTGCACAGTAGGATAGCACTCTTAAGTTTTAAGTGTATTTTTAAGTGTTTTTAAGGTGTATTATTAACTCTGACTGTGAGGTCCAGCAAAAGTCTCTTAGAATGTGAGAGATATTTTCATAATATTGCATTGCCAGAGGGTGGTGCAAATGCCACTCTCCTCTGCCATTTTTTTTCTTTCAAAGGTCAATCAATCATCTTTCCCCCAGTTTGAGCCTCCTGCTTTTCATTACTCAGTAGCTTCTAACAGTTGTGGTTAGAAAAGTATTTTGTCCATAGTTTGACAAAAGGGATTCCACTATTTCTGGATCTGGAACTCCAAGAACTATGTTTAAATATTAATTGGCTTATGGGTTTATGGTTTACCAGATCAAATAGGCAATATACATGCAAACCACAAACCACATGAGAACAGGCCTGTGGTTACAAACTCTCAGGTGTAATTCTTCATTTGTATCCAGAACTCTGGCGAAACTCAACATATTCATCTGCCATTTTACAAGGGGCCAAAGTATATTTTATAGTCACTGTTTCAGTGGTGGTTTGTATGGTAGTCCAAAGTCCAAATGTCAGACAAGCACTTCAGATCCAGCTATTCCCTTGACTTTATGCCCCTACCTAAGTGCTTGTCACTACACGGCCATAACACCCCCTTTTTGTTGTTTCTAACACTATTAGCTGCAGTGAAGACAGACAGGAGAAATTTATCATATGTATGATAAATTTATTAATATATTACCCTAATGCCTAATAAGTCCTTCAGTCATTATGTGCCTAACAGAGCTGCTGAACTTTCCCTTCAACCATCCTTTCCCTAAGGCTTCCAAAGTGCAATAAACAGCCTGATTGATATCATCCACTTTGCCAAGTCCTTTCCATTTTCCCCTAAACACGTTTTAAAAGAGCCCAGTTACCTCCCTTCGTTGCCGCCATCCTATCCCCACCTTCTGCCATCCAATGTGGATCACTCAGTGTTCTCCAAGCAGGTTCCTTGTTCTTCTCTTCCTGCTATACTCCCCACAGCAACCAACTAAGTGTTTCCATACAGCCATGTTATATCACCCTCCTGCTTAAAGCTGGTTAGAGTAATAGCAAAGCTCTGCCATGGGCAAAAGCCCACCATCACCAGCATCACATACATCTCATCACTTTTATTGCTCAGATCACACTGACCCCAAACAATTCTTCATATCACCCACCATTTGAATATATTATCTTCTTGTAATGCTGGCAAATGGGAGGGTCTTATGTTAAATCCTTGGGCATACAGGATGTAACGGAAACATCACGCAGCACAGCAACTGAAAACATGTGGTGCCGATTAGAAAAACTGCCCCAGCCAGCTCTCCTTTTGGAGGCTGAAGTACTGTGGAGGTTTTCAATACAGTGGCCACTGTGGTTTAAAGGAGAACATGGTTTCTGAACTGCCCAAAGTGACTCCATTTTGTCATAGCTTTAGCTAACTCCATCTTGTGTTCCCCTCCCCCTCTGTGGCTCCCCAGAACCCCCTGAGCACATCCAGCTAAACAGAACATTCTCACACAGTCACACCTGCAACTTTGGCGGGGGCTGGGGGTGGGGGGTGAGGGGTGGGGGTCATTTGTTTTGCAATATAAAACAAATTATTTTAATCAACAGAATAGAAATGTCTGCTGCCAGGCCTGCCTCTGGTATGATGTAATTGTGGGTTTTGGCTTTATAAACCAGACCCTGTTTCTCTCCCCTCTCAAGAATCCTTTCTGGCATGAGCCTGCTTTTGACTGAAGGCAAATAAGGAATCTTAAGCTGACTTTCATTGAGTGGCATTCTCCTGTGACCTGCCTCTGCGACTGTTGAGAGTTTGAGGTGTGTTAAAGAACATAGGTCACAGTGGAGGGAGTATAGATTTGGGTAATGATCAGACTCGGGTCAGAAACCCATACTAACCTAATGATTCTTTGATGAGCTCATGGGAAATTTTATTGGTTCTAAACTTCTGTTTGTTCCTTGGTGGGGGTGACAGTAGTGGTGCTGCTATAGTTTTGATCTTAAATATTCCTCCAAAGTCCTTCTGTCAATGTTGGTCCCAAAGCCTTGAACACTCCTTTAAGGTGGTAGAACCGTTAGGAGACAGGACCTCATGGGAGGATCATAGGTTATTAAAGCCATGTCCTTGATGGGAATTTTGAGACTCCAGACTTACCCTCTCCCTCCCCCTCCCCCCTCCCCCTCCCCGCCCCCTCCTTCCTGTCTGCCATAAGACAAACATTTTTCTCTCTACTGTGCTGCCTCACCATGGGCCCAGAGGCTATGGGGCCAAGCCATCCACGAGCCAGACTAAGTCTTACCTCATAAGTCGAATGATAGCTATCAAGTGATGCAAAATGCACTAAGCCAGGTGCCCATACAGGCTTCAAGAACATCAGGCACAGGGAGAAACTGACTAATGTCATTCACTCAGTCCTGCAAAATGCATCTATTAAGTGCTGTGCACCAAACGTGGCTCTTGAACACTAGACAGACATAGTGCCTGTGTACATGGAGTTTATGGTATAGCAAAGAAAGCAGGAAATTGCAAAAATATTAACAATATGATAGAAATTGAATTATTACAGAAAAGCAACAGGTACCTCTGGGAAGTCCTGTCTTTTGAGTCAGAAATGGTCTCCCCAACCCCAGCTCCAACCCCCAAGGAGATGATACACAAGCTGCAGTCTTGAGACTACAGAGTTTTGGATGATTTATCCATGGCCCAGTGGCTGAAGGACACAGGCAGACACACACACACACACACACACACACACACACACACAAAGGCTTTAGAATTCTCAACATTCAACAAGGTGTGGTGGTGTACGCCTTTAATCCCAGCTCTCAGGAAGCAGAGGCAGGTGGATCTCTTTGAGTTCAAGAGCTGTCTGGTCTACAAAGTAAGTTCCAGGACAGCCCGAGCTGTTACACAGAGAAAGCTTGTCTTGGAAAAACAACAACAACAAAGAATTCTCAACATTCACTTCCTATTTATGGTGCCCTCAGGAGACCCAGACTCAGCTTCTGTTTTTTTAGGGGCAGTAAAGCGAGCTGGTTATACCGCTAAGACTAACCAGTGAGGGGCTCCTGGGAGATTTCCTCTACTTTATTCTAAGAGAGTTAAGCTGAGAGGGAAGAGAGCTTTGCTCTCCTGTAATGGGGAGAGGGCTCACATTAGCTTGACAAGGGTCCACTTCCTTCTAAAGAGTCAAAAGCTGAAGACTATTGATCTCCTAAAGTGGAATGTTGGCCTTCAGTAAGCAGTGAGAGGAACGCATAAACAAACTCCTCTCTGCCAAGGCATCTTGTTTTATCCTCTCAACACCCCATGCCTTGGTGGTGGCTCCCACTGAGCCATTCCTTGCTCCCCCAGCAGGAAGAGCAAGATAGTGGGGAGCAGGCAACAGCGGGAGCCTCTCTGGCCTGGCACCCAGCAGTCTTCACCTTTGCTGTGTGAACGTTAGTGCTGACTCAATTCTCATTATCCTCCATACCTGCATTAGCAATAGAAAGATTCAGACTGTGTGTTTGTCAAACACAAGGAATGTTACCATCACCACTGATCTCTTCAGGTCTCCGTGCTCTTTCCACTTCTGGAGCTTATGAAGGGCAACTCAGCCAGAGCAACCCAGTCACTGGCTTTCTGCAAAGAACTCATCGAGTACTTCCTTGTGAAGTAGATTACAGTTCAACTACAAGAGCAGGACTACCAAGACTGGGTTAGAAGGGCTGTTTCCGAAAGAAGAAACAAGAGGCTGGGGAAATGATTAGGTCAGCACAGCACCTGCTGTGCCAAATGAGCCTTTACAGAAACCCACAACTGTTAGGTTTTGGACAGGGAAGGCAGTAAATTCAAGGAGGCACTGAGATGAATTACTGGGGACTAAAAAGTTTACTAAAAGAATTACTAAAGCCACCTGGCGGTGGTGGCGCATGCCTTTAATCCCAGCACTTGGAAGGCAGAGGCAGGTGGATCTCTGTGAGCTCGAGGCCAGCCTGGTCTACAGAGCTAGTCCAGGACAGGCTCCAAAGCTACAGAGAAACCCTGTCTCGAAAAACAAAACAAAAAAAAAAAAAAAAAAAAAAAAAAAAAAAAAAAAGAATTACTAAAGCCAAGAACAGACAGACAGAGGGGCAGTAACATGACAGGGACTCCAAGGAGATTTCAGACCCCAGCACCAGACACAGAGGAGCTGGGCCTCTGAAGAGAATCAGATCCTCTATTACAGGTGCGGGAGCCTCTTTTTATACCATTTTCAGAATATGGGGGTGTAACAGGCTTTCTTGGACCACTAGCCCACAAGTCATGACAGGAAACTTATTAGTTATGATGTGCAGGCTTAGTTTTGGCTTGCACACTAGCTCTCAGAACTTACATTAACTTGTTTCTCTTTATCTACATCTTGCCTCGGAGCTTTTTACCTTTCTTTCATTCTGCATGTCCTACTTTTCCTGCTTCTTCTGTGTCTGGGTGGCTGGAGGCTACCTGGCTGGCTGGCCCTGGGTGTCTCCCTCTCTCCCTCATTCTCATTCCTCATTCTCTCTAGCCTTGATTCCTACTACTACTTATTCTCTCTGCCCGCCAGCCCTGCCTATCCCTCTACTACCTAGCTACTGGCCAATCAGCTTTTTATTAGACCAATCAGGTGCCTTAGGCAGGCA
Organism: Peromyscus californicus insignis; assembly: GCF_007827085.1. Taxonomy (NCBI): domain Eukaryota; kingdom Metazoa; phylum Chordata; class Mammalia; order Rodentia; family Cricetidae; genus Peromyscus; species Peromyscus californicus. The sequence goes on from NW_026294469.1 coordinate 52,117,997, forward strand.
AAGCAACACATCTTTACATCATTAAACAAATGCAGCATAAACAAATGCAATACATCTTTGCCTAGTTAAAAAATATTTTACAACAATAGGGGGCTTCACTGCAAGAGCCTGCAGCTAGATGCTCTGATCCCCAGGCTGAAGACAGAGAAGGAAGTTGGGGGTGGGGGGCAGGATGTGACACTCCCAGGTTAAATGTCCAAGTGTCCTAGCTGAGGACTCATAGACAGTGTCCCAGTAGGTTGCCTATCAATGTCTGTGAGAGAAGGCCCCAAAGAGCCTGGATTCTAACATTACATTCATACAAGACCCCCAGCACTCACTTAAGTGCCAGCACTGGGGAGACACAGACAAAGGCCGTTGTTTGCTGGCCAGCCAGTCAACCAAGTCAGCAGACTTCAGGTTAAATGAAAGACTCTGATTCAAATAATAATAATGTGAAAAGTGATTAAGGAAGACCCATGATGTTGACCTCTGGCCTGAACATGGATGTGCACATATGTGCATGTATACACACACAGAGAGAGACAGAGACAGAGACAGAGACAGAGAGAACAAAAAATGCTGGTGACAATGTGGAGAAAAGTGAACTCTGATACACTGTTGGTATGACTGTAGGTTAATATATATATAAGGGCCCCTCAAAGAACTAAAGATGGGTCTACTGTCTTAGGGTTTCTACTGCTGTGAGAGACACCAACTCTTAAAAAGAACCATTTAATTGGGGTGGCTTTACTTACAGTTTCAGAGGTTCAGTCCATTATTATCATGGTGGAGAGCATGACGGCATGCAGGCAGACGTGGTGCCGGAGGAGGTGGGAGTCCTACATCTTGTAGGCAACAGGAAGTGAACTCAGATACTGAGTGGTATCTTAAGCATAGGAAACCTCAAAGCCCGCCCCCACAGTGACACACTTCCTCTAACAAGGCCACACCCACTCCAACAAAGCCACACCTCCTAATATCGCCAGTCCTTATGAGCTTATGGGAGCCAATTACATTCAGACTACCACGTCTACCATGTAATCCTGCAATCCCTCCTCTGGCTGGCTTTCTGTGATATTGCTGTCAACTTGATAGGCTCTGGAATCAGCAGGGAGGTAGGGCTCTAGGCACGTTTGTAAAAGGCTATCTAGGGGCTGGAGAGATTACTCAGTGGGTAAAGTACTTGCTGCTCATCCACAGGACCTGAGTTCCCAAGCATCTGCATCAGGCAGCTCACAGACTCCTGTAACTCCAGCTCTTGGGACTCTGAGGCTGTCTTCCTCAGGGATGCTCTTAGTTTTACTGCTTGTTCTCTTCAGCGGTAACACATTGCCTCCAGCTCCCTTAAAGTCAGGCTACATGGTGCACCCGTCAGCTCATAACACCTGATGTCTGCCAGCTGTTTACCTGCCTCATCAAGTCAGTAACTTCACTTGCAGGTGCTGGCCCTCAGCCAGAAGGCCTCAGCACACCAGGTCCCTTAGTATCAAGATGCAGAGCTGGACAGGATGAAAGCAACAAAATCCTAATAGGCTTAATACTTCCAACCACATGTATAACCTATCCAAACACTGTAGACCATCATTGGTGTAGACTTTGGGTCTGAGGCAGGCTCAGAAAAACCCGAAAGCATTCAACACTGTCTCCATATTTCAGTGCATAACGGAACTTCAGAGGCAAAGAATGCTTCTTTTATCAATATAAATGCAAACATGACGCATGAATTGTGTAAAATACATAAGTCATAACCTACCAGTAGGCATTGTCAAAGCACAGCAGAAGGTAAAAGACGGCTAATGCTGTTTCATTTATTAAGTCAGTGTCTAAACAAGGAACTGCTGGAGCTCAGAGACACGGTGCTTTATTTGGTGAATGGATATTTTTATTTTATTTTACTTTTGTCCCTGACAAACAAACCACTTCAAAAAAAACCAAACAAACAAACAAAAACAAAAAACAGCTATGTGACTATAGAGATGTCTTAGGGGTAGGTAGGATTGCTTGATATCATCACCATACTTTATCTTTCCTACTTCTGAGGCCAAAGCCCAATCCCTCAGGCCCTCAGCAACTGGCCCTAGCAATGTGAGAACTCTCCAAAATCCATCTAGATCCAGAGGTGTGATACTAAGTAACACCTCATAGTAAACAAGACCCAACTTTGCCAGCAGCTTGGTAAAGCTGCAAGCCATCCACTGGCATGCTCCGCCTTACTGTTTCCTCATAGGTCCTGAGATGCCCTGTGGCAATAAAACGTGTGCACAAATGTGCTGGTTAGTTTTTGTCAATGTGACACAAACTAGAGTCACCTGAGAAGAGGAACTTCAACTGAAGAATTGCCTCCCTCCAATTGGCCTATGGGCATAACCGTGGAGCATTTTCTTGATTAATGCTTCGTGTGGGAGGGCCCAGACACCATAGGTGGTTCCAACCCTGGGCAGGTGGTTGCTGAGAATATAAGAAAACAGGGGCTGGAGAGATGGCTCAGGGGTTAACAGCACTGCCTGCTCTCCCTGAGGTCTTGAGTTCAATTGGACTCTCCACTATGCCAGCACCTAGGAAACTGATCCTGGGTACTAACAGCATGCAGAAACACAGACCTGGTTTAAGTGTAGCATTAACAGAAGCACCCTAAGAATGTCAAGGTGCCTTGCAGGCAGCAGCAGGAGGCTGGGACAGCTGTCCAGGCTGAAGGAGGGCGTTACAAGAAGACAGTAACGAGAAGCAATGAAGCAGTTTGGTCAGGCTTGCTGTTCGCCAAGTTCCCGGAGAGACATTTGTTAGAGCACTTCTCTTTTCTCCTTCTGACACCATCCCTTTCCTCATGCTCACATCAGCAGCTGAACACACAACCTTTTAGTGCTCTGCCTGTGATCCATTATTTAAGGAGCTTATGTATAATCCATCACCGTTACCTTCTTGTTCACATCACTGCTGCACATGCAAGCAGAACTCCTGCACGGAAGTGCATTAAGGGACACTGAGAAGAAAACGTTACTCATCCTAAGCAGAGAGAAAGGACCACCTCATCCTCTGATGGGCCGTCTGGAACTATGAAAAAACGCATTATTTACAAAGCCAGGTTATATAGTTAAAGCGACAGTAGGCAGACAGACATGCAGTCACATGGATTTGGGGGCAAGTATTTGGCTCCCACCAACCCCAATTTCTATATTGATCAAATGGTCTCCTTCTTTCCTGAGTGGGATATAAAGATGCGAGGATGGATATATATATAGTGACCTAGCCCAGGATTGGGGTGATGTATTTGTAATCTAAGAAATAAAGCTTGCCTGAAGATCAGAGGACAGAGCCAGCCACAGAGTTAGTTAGCTATAGAGGTCAGGCAGTGGTGGCACACACCTCTAATCCTAGCACTGAGGAGGCAAAGGCAGAGATCCAGCTGGATTTCTGCAAATTGAAGGCCATACTGGGCTACATGAGATAAATCCAGTCTAAAAGAGAAACAGAGCCAGGCAGTGGTAGCACACACCCTTAATTCCAACTCATGGAATCACACACCTTTAATCCCAGAACTAGGAAGGTTGAGACAGGAAGTAATTTGGCTGGGCAGAAAAAGGAATATAAGGCGGGAGGAGACAGGAACTCTGGCTCTTTCGGGCTGAGGAGTTGGTGAGGTAAAAGGTGGTGGCTGCGGCTTGCTCTGCTTCTCTGATCTTTCAGCTTTCACCCTGATATCTGGCTCCGGGTTTTTATTAAGACCATTTAGGATTCATACAACACAGGATCTAATCCATTTTCAGTAGAGAGTCAATAAATGATGGCAGCACCAGCAACCAGGACCATAGGATGACCTCTGATAGGTTCTAACCACAAAATCGAAGGCCCTGGACCTTTCAAAATAGTGAAGACATCGACTGAAGAGCACGTGCTTAGGAAGTGTGAGACTCTGGGTTCAGTTCCCAGCACCACAAAACATGTAAATAAAGGGAAGTACACAAGTAGCTGGCTTCCCTAGAACAGAGTTTTGAGGGAGTGTTGTATAGAATGTGTGATTCATAGGGAAAAGCTTGAAAATTGTGACTCCCTATATTAATAACTAAGAAGAAATCAATTTGACAATGTAAATGAGAATAACAGAATAAGTGCTAAAATAAATAATGATTATTCTTCTCTGATAATTTTAACAATAGTGTCAACATCTCTGCACACCACCTTCTAACATCATATTTGTCTCCTCTGGAAATGAATTCCAGAAATTCAGAAATCTGTCACTTGAAGGAGCTGTGGCTCTGCTCATCCTTGTCCAGAGGCACTACCAGCCAGGCTCTGGAGTTTGGCCCACCCACTGGCTCAGTGCTCAGACAGTACTCTGCCTCCCAGGAGACCTCTTAGGGTGGGGTCTTGACAGTTCTGGGTCTTGATGGAATTGTGTTCCCTACACTGCCGTCAATTTCATACACCCAAAGCCTTAAGCACATCACGTGCAACACATCCTTGCATTTCTATTTGTAAGGTGTCTCCACTGGAGGAAGAAAGAAGGCTGAAGACAACAAGTGGAAACACAATCTAGGTCCCTCTTGATGGCAAAGTCCGTCACAGCTCAGGAAAAAACCAAAAGCAAGACTATCTTCTGCACATGAGTGTGAAGGTGGGTCACTGGTCCCCAATCTGCATAAACTACCAGATCCTGAGTCCATCCTCTTCCTACAGGTCTTGCAAGGATAGTAAACCAAGAATAGAAATAGAGAAAGGGTGATTAGCATATTTGAAAGTGGGATTAAGGGACAAAAGCAACTTCCTGTTCAAGTTGAGTCTAACACCAGAACATCTCTAACTAAGCTTATAATTGTTAATCTCCCCGATTATACTGCTAAGCTTTTAACGGCTGAGCACTAACACGCAAGTATCCCTTGATAGTTAGCTTGCACAACTGTACATGCATTTTGCATCAAGCAAACACCCATTGGGTTTCCACAGTCGCTAGGACTGCCTGTAGTTGACTGGTACCCTAGTTTGCTTTTCTGTAGCTGTGGTAAACACCATGACCCATAAACAACTTGAAGAGGAAAGTGTATATATTTCACCTACAATTCCCAGGTCACACCCTATTATTGAGGTAAACCATATCAGAGCAGGAACTCAAGCAAGAACCTGGAGGCAGGAACTGAAGCAGAGACCGTGTAGGAATGCTGCTTACTGGCTTGATCCCTCTGGCTTGCTCAACTACCCAGGCTCACCTGCCTAAGGATGGTGCCACCCACAGTGGGATGTGCCCTCCTGTACCAATTAACCATCATGAAAACACCAAATCCCCAGACAGGCCAACAGGCCAATCTCATGGAAGTAATTCTTCTGTCAATGTTCCCTCTTCCCAGGTGACTCTACTTTGTGTCAAGAAGACAAAGACTAAGAAGCAGACACAACAATAAATAAAACAAAATTCCCTGCCCATATAAAATGTGTCTTCTACCATAATTATCAACAATAAAAGTCTGTGATGTCAGTTTACAGCTGACTTAAAACTGGGTTGGAATACAAGTTTAAGTAAGTGCAGAAAATGATGAATATTGCCCACACAAATAAGGCCAAAGATCCCGAGCCTGTGGGAATGAGGGGGGGGGGGGGGGACTCACACATAAACCCACACACCGTGCTAGAAATGGATATTAAAAATATACACATACATGTGTGTATTATATGTTACATATTATGTATGTGTGCTTGTGTGTACATTTTAATATTCATTCATAGCATGGATGTTGTTACAGGTTATATCTATATTATCTATATATACAATATTTTATATATATGTGTGTGTATACATAAGCATACATGTAACAACAATTAAAGGAAAAGAGGCCATGAATTTGAAGGTGGGGGGTCATGAAAGGGCTTTAGAGAAAGAAAAGGAGAGGAAAATTATGTAATTATGTTATAAACAAAAACTAAAAAATTATCTTTTAAAGAAAGTCATGCAATGAAAAATGAGGCATTTGCCAATTCTAGGTTTGTTCTGTGCCTGCCAAATGAAATGGTAAAATGACAAAAATAAATGGATGCCCATAAAGTACTTAGCTAAAGCAATGCTGCTGTCTTTATTGTAAGTCTGATGAGTTTCATTAACTATTTATTTACAGGAGCTCTGCTAATTGAAAAAGGCACTTGGGGAATTCTAAGAGGGTGCATGCTTTTAATGGGGGAATAAAAATTGAGTCTGACATTAGCTTTAAAACAAGTTGGGAGAAGTAAACTGGTAGAAGAAACCCAACACGCTCCCTCCCAGTGTTACCTGGTCTGAAGAGAGGCCCTGAGCTTATGCGAAATTCTGCGACCCTGGTCTCGGCCCAGACAGCTCAGCTAAGGAAGACCTGGATTCACCTTTGAAAAGTTAGATAAGCATCAAGGACAGTTTGGAGCTATTCACTTCAGTTTTGTGTACATTAGCTTCCTCTGGCTAGAGGATATCATTAATTTTCAACAAGAAAAAAAAAACCTTATGAAGAGTTGTTGCCCCTACTTTAAATGGCTAGTATCAAAGACTCTGAGCTAGCATATTCTTCTTCCCCTCAGCCAACCGGTAGACTGAGGATGGAAAAAAAGAGGAATGAAATACATGTACAGGAGGAAATTGCTGGAGTACCCCATAGTTTTGCAATAACCCATTCCAGTGTCATTGAGAAGCTGTAGATTGTTTTCTAATGACCAAACAGTGGGCTTTTAAAAATGCTGGCTATTTACTTCTTCATGGCAGGTTAAGATCCAAACTTCCTTCCCTTGAGACTGGTTGGGCTGGTGACTCTTGTAATCAAGAGAATACAGTATAGTAGTAAAGCTGCCACCACCTTAAAGCTAGATCACAAAACACCTGATAAGCTGGACCTTTGCTTTGAGAGACCTGACCTACAATGTCAGGATCTGGCTATTCTGAGGCCACCATGTTTTATAAAAGTCCAAGGCATGTGGAGAGATGTGTACATGCTCTAACTATATCCTTCAACAAGGCTACATTGACAATAGCATCAATATACAATACCACCACCCACAGTGCTTAGAGGCCTTCCTAGTCACAGATCTTGAACCTTCTATTAGAGGAGAGGCCAAACACTAGAAAACAGTTAAACCAAGCCATACTCATCTAAGTTTCTGACCCATGGGATCCATGAGAATACCAAAAGGTGTTTGTTTGTTTAATTTTTATTTTATGTGTATGAGTATTCTGCCTGCTCTCTGTCTGTGTACCACATAATGTAGTGCCTAAATTATTCAGAAGATAGCATAGGAGCCCCTGGACTTGGAGTTACAAATAATTGTGAGCCATCGTGTGTCTGTTCAGGACTGAACCTGGATCCTCTGGCAGAACAGCCAGTATTCTTAGCCACTGAGCCATCTCTCAAGTCCCCAAAAGGTTGTGTTTAATACTACTATGTTTGGTGCTTTTTAGTTTCCCAGCAATCCTAATAAAGCAGAGACTCCACCTTATTGGTATATTACAGTTCTAAGACAAGCTTCATACCCCATAGTCACAAAGACTCTAGCACTTGACTTCAAACTACTGATACTCATTTTTTTAAAAAATGTATTGGGCCGGGCAGTGGTGGCGCACGCCTTTAATCCCAGGACTCAGGAGGCAGAGGCAGGCAGATCTCTGAGTTCAAGGCCAGCCTGGGCTACAGAGTGAGTTCCAGGAAAGGCGCAAAACTACACAGAGAAACCCTGTCTTGAAAAACCAATATATATATATATATATATATATATATATATATATATGTAATGGTGCTGCAGAGAGACAGCACCAAGAAGCCTGTTGTCCTGAGTGTCCAATAGCTTATTTAATGGCAGTGTGTCTTGTTTCTTGGGATTCAGACCTCCTATTTCATCATCCAATGATTTTTGAGGGATTCATGTTTGTAGATGGCCATATTGGATTATATTTGTGCCTGGACTGTGTAAGAGTGGACAAAATGAGCTGAGGAGCCAGCACACGTACACTCCTCTCTCTGCTCTAGACTGTGGATATGATGTCACAAGCTGCATCAAGTTCCTGATCCCTTGATTTTCCCTCTATGATGGACAGCAACCTGGAATTCACTCCTGAGTTGCTTTTTGTCTGTGTGTTTTTGTCAAAGTAACTAGAATGGAAACTAGAACACAGTAATCTGAAAATCCAAATGTTATGAACTCCATAATTTTTTGAGTGCCAACATGAGGACATATGTAGAAAACCCTACATATGATCTCAGGTGATTGACCATGGTCAGAACATAGGGACAATACAAATTTTGTGTAAAATTGTGTTTGGTCTGTGGATAAGGTATGTTTGGGACACAAATGAAGTTCTTGGTTAGACAAGTCACATCCAGTTATGACAGTGTGCACATGTAAATATTTTGAAACCTAAAATACTTCTGCCCCCATGCACTTGTTGGATAAAGGGTGATTGACTTATATTATTCAGAGAAAGAGGTGTTTGGGCAATCCACTTATGAATGGAATGCTCTCAGTGGAAACCTGTGGGACCTTGGGGGAGCCATACATGGAGGGAAGCAAAGCAAAGGAAGGAAGGATGTGGTTCCGTGAGCCTGGCTTCAGCCTGATCCACGGGGGTTTCTGAATCGTATGGTGCCTGCTCAGTCTTCAAGCAAGAACACACAGTTCTGTTCCCTGCACATGTTAATCACCGGCTCAGGGCTGTGGAGTGGGTAAGATTAACCTCAGCAGCTCCATGTGCACAAAGCCAAACTATCCACACAGAATACAGATTTCAGCCTACAAGATCAGTATCCAGTGCTCGGTACCAGTCAGAGGCATTCTCCCTCATAGGCACGTGTCTCTCACTTTATGCAAGGTAAGGGCAGGTAATGAATATAGTGAGGCAGTGGGTAACTGTGACCTGTAATAATTCATCACTAAAAGAGACTAAAATTTCTCAACACAGAGAAATGGATAATGCCTGAAGAGATGGAAACGCTTATTACCCAGATATGATGTTCATACAATGTACACATGTACCTAGTTGTACTAAGTTCCTTCCAGATGTTTATCCTCTGCTCTGTGATTCAAATGCATACATCAGGCTTCTCTAAACTATCGTTCGAGATTTTAGAAGATGGTTTTGATCAATTTTAAATCCCCGGTTGCTGGGTATCCACTGCCATCAATGTAATAAGTCAAATCAAACTGAATTAATAAATCCAGGTTTAATGAACAGAGCAAAGCAATCCTGGGTGGCCCTTGGGAAGGCAGGGGAAGAGTCACATGGCAAATATGGCTACCAGGCCTTAAGTACCCTGTAGGCGTGGTCTTGAGCAGCCCCAGGGAGGGGCTGACTTTGGTGGGCTTTGAGGGGGCAGGGGTCTGGACTAGGAGGGCAGCTCTAGGGGAGGTGATGCTGTTTGGTGAACTTTGAGGGGACAGGTTTGGGGAGAGAGGTGGGGGAGGGGAGTTGAGGTGGAGCTTCCACCAGAGCAGGTTTCCCAAGTCATACTTCATTTGTCTTTTCTGGATAATTTGTTAAGCACATGACAACAGACTTCAGGAGGACATTGCAATCTGGAGTACATGTTCTGTGTGAGCCCTGCTGTGCCATTCCCTGCAGGGCATTCATCCTGTTCTTGTGGGCAGCCAAGCTGCTGCCATGCTTCCTGCAGGAACAGAAGCTCTTCTTTACAGCTGCCTGCCTTAGGTGGAGAGGCCAGAGGATTACGGATCCAGAGACAGATGACACAGTGATGACAGTCTCATGAGAACTCAGGAACAAAGGGGGCTTTGAGAAGATGAGAAACATCTGGCCAGGTTGGAATTACTCTTTAGGCTTCATTTTCTTCCTCATTATTTTCTGCCACAGTGAACTCTTGACACCTTATTTTGGCAAAAGGTAGGGCCGGTGTGGTGCTGAAGGTCCTGGGTTAGAGTGTCTGTAATTAGAATAGACAGAGGGAGAGTCTTGGAGAAAGATGTTAATGTTGCTGGATGCCTCTGCTTAGGACTAAGTTCAAGTCAAAGTGCTTCCCATCAATTTCTCTCACCTACCTCTCACTGAGACACCGGAAGGCTAAGCATTATGGTGACCATTTTGTGCAGAGAAATCTGATGCTTAGGGAAATGAAGTAATTTAAGCACAGCAACACAGCAGCTAGAACCTGTATGTAGAATTGTCCACTCCTGCTTTTTACCCTGTCAACCTGACCACTAACCAGGCAGCACAATCTTAGAGGTATAATATGAAGGCAAGCTATAATGGAGCCATGAAGGCATTCCAAATGAGTCACGGTTGTGGTAGGCATAACTGAGAAACAAACCAAAGAACAAACGTCAAGAATTCATCTCTGAGAACTCAGAGTAACAAAGTCTAAAGAAGAAGGAAAGATTTTACTGACCTGCCATTCTCTCCAGAAAGTAGACTCTCTTCAGAGTCCCTACAGATGTTTCTGAACCTCTATACAACGGCATCCCATATGTGTTGTAGAATATTATTTTAAGGGGTGTTGCTTTTGTTTATGTTGCATTTGTTAAACTCTGTGAAGCTGTGTTACTGTGCCTGTCTAAAACATCTGATGGTCTAATAAAGTACTGGACAGCCAATAGCTAGACAGGAGAAAGGATAGGTGGGGCTGGCAGGCAGAGAGAATATACAGAAGGAGGAATCTGGGAGGAGAAAAAGATCAAAGAACAAGAGAAAAGGAAGAGAACTCCAGGGGCCAGCCACCCAGCTACACAGCTACACAGCAAGCTATGGAGGAAGGATAAGATTTACAGAAGTAAAGGAACAGAAAAAGCCCAGAGACAAAAGGTAGATGGGATAATTTAAAGTTAAGAAAAGCTGGCAAACGACAAGCCAAGCTAAGGCCAGATGTTTATAAGTAAGGATAAGCCTCCATGTGATTTATTTGGGAGCTGGGTGGCAGGCCTCTCAAAAGAGCAAAAGCAAACAATAATACATATGTATGTTGATTAGCTTTCTGTTACTGTAACAAATGCCTAGGAAAACCAACTTATAAAGAGAAAAGGGTGGTTTGGGCACATACTTTTCATTTTAGTTCATAACTGATTGTCCCTGTTGCTTTGGGCCTATCAGGTGCATCCTGGTGAGAAACAAACTGCTTGCCTCTTGCTCAGGAACTAAAAGAGACAGAACAAAGGAATGAGGTGCTAAAATCAATCCCCTTCAAAGGCATGCTCCCAAATGATCAGTAGAACTTCCACTGGGCTCCAGATCTTAAAGGCCCCAAGTCCTACCAATTGTATCTTGCCCACGCTTCTAACACATTATCCTTTGAAAGATATTCAAGCTCCAAACTCAAGCACAAAGGGACCCCCCACTCCATTGATCTCACTGAACTTAAGGTCAGAAGATCCTTCTTGAGGTTAAATCAAATATGCAATCTCATGTCTGCGCATTGCTTCTAGCTGTTCCTGAAACAAAACAATGTAAGTCCCCCTCCTTCTGTGTGGGTCCTGGGTTAAGGTTCCAAGCTGGAAGGCTGCCATCAGCTCATTAGGATGAGTCCACACTAAACTTGCATTATTTTCTTTCAGTGATTCTGGGTGACACTGCTTTCTGATTTTTAATATCTTGGAAGCCCAAGATTATTAAAACATATCAAAAATATCTTTAATTATTTGTTATAATGTGGATACAAAATATGCACATTTCTTATGTATACGTGGGCATTATAGAGTTGAAGTTTTTTAATTTTCAAAGTTGATATTATGAATTATTTTAATTTTCAAAGCCTAAAAATATTCCCTTTGTTAATTCCTGTCCCATATATTCAAGCAACATTCACCTCCCAAATGCATTTCTCATAAGCTGTGATACCAAAGTGCACAGGAAATGCTTGCTCTTAAAGAACCTGTAACCGTCCCCCAGCAACATACAACTCATTATCCCAGCCCTTTGATTTATTTCATTGTTTTTGTAAATCTCATCTTCCAGGAATTTGATGCGTCTGTATAAAACTAGGCCAGTTTCAAATTCCTTCCTGAAAACCTAATCTTGAATGAGAAAGGTTTCAGAGCAGCAACTGATCTACAACTATTGCCTCATTCAGGTATCCAGGGACAGAACCAGCTAGCTGTGGAGAGGAAGTCATCGCCTTGTGCTGTTTACATGCTTCCTTCCCAACAAAAGATCCTGGATTACTTTGTGAAACACAAAATATAGAGATGGCTAAATTAAACTCACCTCTCCTCCTTCAGACTGTGGGTCAATCAGCCTTCTGTTGGTGTAACAAATACCCAGAATAAATCAACTTAAAAGAAGAATTGTATCAGCTTGTGTTTTCAGCCCATGTCCACTTGGTCCTGGCACTTTGGGTCTATGGCAACACAGTGCATCATGGTAGGAGTGTGTGGTGAAAGCCGGTTCACCTCATGGCAGCCAGGAAATAAAAAAAGAGAGAGGAAGGGACCAGAGTCCTAACAGTCTCTTTAAGGACATGCGCACTGGCTAAAGGTTATGCCACCTCCCAACAGCACCACATGCTAAGCCAGGCTAACACACGGGGCTTTGGGGGAGATTCATAGTCCAAAACATAACAGCCTTGTTAACTAGTTTAAATAAAACAATTACTCACTAACTACCCAATCCCCATTGTCTCAGTGTAATTTCTGTCACTCATCTTGCAAAGATTATGTTATAAACCAACAATAAGTCCCCAAGCCAATACCAGTTTGATCCTTCTGCTGAGGGTGTTGCTATTAATGGTGGCATTTGGAGGGTAGGATGTTGTAGTTAGAGTGAGGCGCTTGCCATGTTTAACTTTACAGCTGTTGGAAATGTAGACACTGTGGTCCCTTTCTAAGAACCGGTCTTGACTAATAAAAGCCACCTTGCCCAAGTTCCTGCTTCCTGCTCAAAGGTAGCATTTTACCCCAGGGAACTCTTGAGGAGAGAGGGATAAGAGATATTAGGTAGAAGGATAGAGGGGAGAGAAACAGAAACACAAGATAACTTTGGGAGGGCCTGGATCCTTATCCACTGGCCCCTCCTGTCTCTTCTAAAGGGCTATTTATAAGAATGCCAAGGGGTGGAGCAAAGGACCTCCCCCTAGCACATCCAAGTGCAGACTCTTCCAAACACCTGGTAACCACACATGTGGTCAAGCAATCCTCTGATGCAGCCCTGGTGGGTGAATCAAGCTCAGATCTCACTAGGAAATCTTTGTGGGCCTCCACAGGCAGCCCCTTGGAGTGACACAGATAGGGACTAGAGAAGCCTGGACTTTCTGTCTGGACAACAGCAGCCTTGTAGAGTAATCTAGGACCCAAAGTCTCTCTCAGGACTGACTGAGGCTACAGTTGTATCACAGATCAAGTGCTCCTGTCTGAGCTTCCTCCTCCTTTGCTGTGCTCCTCCCCCAGAGCCACCCACTAGATTTGAGCCATCTGTGTATACCTAACAGCTGCTAACAGTATGTCTGGCAGGGCACAGTGAACCCTTGATAATGACAGTTATGTTAATGGGTGTTTCCATCCTTCATCACTGTCCCACAAAAGCCCAGCTTCTAAAGAGAAAGCAACAAATTCTATCCAATAAATCCATGTGTCAGATATTTTATCTTCATGTGTTTACTAATCTACCTAACAACTTGATATCTTTTTTAAAATATATCAATAACTAATATCTGCTATGATCTGTATATTTTAATTAAACCTAAATATAATTGTTGAGTTGCTGATTAAAATAAACTTTGTAATTATTTTCAAGTGAAAGTGCTTTGGAAACACATTAATAAAATTACAGGGCAGTGGCCATCTGATCTGGATCATGAAATACGGAACACAGTTTTGCTCTTAACTTTGCTTGCAATAGTTTTAATAGGATTTCGGTATTTGGAATCAGGGTTGAAGGATGCTCCTGCCCTAGTATTTTTGGTTTGGGTTTTTGTCCTTGCTATTTGTTTGTTTGTTTTGACATGGCTGTTCTGGAACCATACTGGAATCAAACTCTTAGAGATCCATCTACCTTTGTCTCCCTAAGCGTTGGGAGCAAAGTTGGGTGCCACCATGCCCAGCCCTGCCTTACTCTCAAAGCTTTGAGGTTCACTCATCTTCCTCTCGCTGGCTGTGGGAAGTTACTCATGTAGCATTGTGTGCAGTTTTGAATCTGAGCTTTTCAACATTTCCTCATATAGAATTGTGGACAACAACAGATGAGGCCAAATGGACCAAGTACTCAACACATGCTAACCACATGCATGTATATTTTACCAGACAGCCTCCGTGATTCTATTTTACTACGCTATTATATCTTTGGGGTTATTTTTGTGTCTACAAAGTTCAGATTATTAGTAAGATGTCTGCATTTGAGATTTTTGAATTGTATGTTTTGTAAGTTGTTACAACAAAAGATAATAGGGAGGTATCTTCCAAGTAAGCTATGAGGCAAAATATACTGTGACTATTATCAGCATAATTAAAAACACCATAGAAAAGCATTAAATGAGATGTTTCTTGGTGAGTTCTATTATTACTTGGAGATGTAGCTAAGAAACACTACAGAACAAAAGAAAAAGGATATCATGGAGCATGAATACCACTGTATACAGAGGCTTGACTTGTCAGTATGTGACTCCCAGAATCCACAGTTTGTCTTCTGTATTCTCCAGGACACCTGTAAGCAGCAGGGCCCTCAACCACGTACCTGTAAGACCAAGGCAAGGAAGAATTGAAGCCCCATTAAGTCAAACATTGTAGACTAGCAGAAGGGCAGGTTGGCAAGAGAAGTTCTGAACAGCCAATAAAAAGAGGACACAGTGATTGCTAATTAGGATCCCAGGGCCTGCTGCAGTGGCCACCTGAGCTTGGCTCACAGGCCTTCCACTCTTCAAGAGAGGCAGCAACTATCTCTGGTTTCTCGGAAAGAGTGAAGTCATCTCATTCATTTGTGAAGAATAGAGATGTGCCAAGTTATACAAATCAATTGCAGTATACAAGCGGCAGTGTGTTTTCATATTGGATCTGTTTTCTGAGCAGCAATCTTCCTGTATAAAAAGACTGGAGATTTAACAGGAAAATCAAGTCAATCTGAGAGATCATTAAAAAGTGAGGAGAATTGCTGACTTGTTTGCAGGAAGCTCTGGACTGGATTTATAGACCTCCAGGTCTCCCGCAAACAGCTACCGAAAGATGGGATGCTTTGATGGAAATTTTGAGATACACAACCTCAGATATAGGATAGGTTTATCACAATGACTAAGAAGACCTAAGGTGATGTCTCTGAAGCTACAGACCCAGACCTGGTAGAGCAGTGGGGCTTCTACCTCATGATATGAATCCATCCAGTACAGAAAAGTCACCTTAAACAACCCACACCCACATAGCTGACACCATAGTTACATGGCATGTGTCCTTGCTAGGGTTTTTATTCCTGTGAAGAGACACCATGACCACAGCAACTCTTATAAAAGAAAACATTTAATAGACCTAGCTTACAGGTCCAGAGGTTTCGTCCACTATTGTCATCATAGTGGGGAAGTATGGTGGCACGCAGGCAGACATGGTGCTGGAGAAGTAGCTGAGAGTTCTATATCTAGATCAGCAGGCAGCAGGAAGAGAGAATGCTTCTGGGCCTGGCTTGAGCTTCTGAAACCTCAAAGTCCACCCCGCATTGACACTGTTCCTCCAACAAGGGCATACCTTATCCAACAAGGCCACAACTCCTAATAGTGCCACTCACTATGAAACCTATGGGGGCCATTTTCATTCAAACCATCACAGCATGGCTTTCTCTTATCTCTGCTCTCTTCTCCAGAGTTTTCACTGATGCCTACCCTCTTGTTTTCACTAACCTGTGTCACTGGAAAACATATCACCCAGTAATTACACTGTCAGCATCACCACCCAGGGAGGGCTCAACCCACCAAAACCAGAATCACTTGTAACCATAACTGCATCTCTGCTCTGCTGCTATCAGATAACCCCTAGTTGAGCCTAGTCAGTTTAGGACAATAAACCTGGCTTTTGTGGAAATATACATGATGCTTGAGAGAAGACATTCAGCTTACAATAGACTCTCCTCTCTCTCTCTCTCTCTCTCTCTCTCTCTCTCTCTCTCTCTCTCTCTCTCTCTCTCTCTGTGTGTGTGTGTGTGTGTATGTGTGTGTGTGTGTGTGTGTGTGTGTGCATGTATACATGTATGTGTTGCATGGGAAGGACACAGGTCAACTATTGCTTTCTACCTAATCTTTGGCAACAAGATCTCTCATTGAACCCAGAGTTCACTGACTAGCTACAGTGGCTGGCCAGGTAGCTCCGGGGATTAGCCTGTCTCTCTCCTCTGGCCCTACTTGCACATGGGTGCCAGGGATCTGAACTCAGGTTCACATGTTCACAGCTGGTGTTTCTTCTCAGTCTGTTATGTCCATTACAGTAGGTGCTCATGACTTGCAGAAAGATGCCCAGCATTTCTTGAAATGTTTCCTTGGTGAGTAAGATATGTGTTATATATAATCCACCAGGGTATAACATTTTTCTAGTTATTTGGGTTTTTTTTCTTTTGCTTGTTTTCTGTAAGGCTTTCACTGTAGTGCCCAGTCTGGATCCAAAGTGATGGGCTTAAAAGATCTCCCTACCTTAACCTACAGAGTAGTTGGGACTACAGGTATGCATCATTGTATCAGGGTCAGTGGACCAACTTGTTCAAAGTTCCTATAGTCTACCTTCATTTCAATATAATTTTTAATTCAAATACCTTATTCAAACTAATTTATGGTCCCCCGTCACCCAGTAAATCTTTAATGGCTATTTTATTAATTATCCCACTAACAACATACAAAGGGACTAGAGTGTTCTTCCCATTTACTCCTGTTGAGACTTAAGTCGTACAGTTGCTATTCTTTCAGAGTCAGTGTGTTTCAGTGCTGAAGAGCATGTGCTCTTTCTTTTTCAAAATTTATCCACTCCAATATTTTTTAAATTGAGTCCAAAATATGACAATGATAGGTTAAGTGGCTTTGATAGGCACACTAAAAGTCATCAGCAAATATTAAATGACTTTCCATAGACAACTCCATCTGTGTGTTGTCTCCAGACATCTTTGAGAGAAGCCCAATGATCCCTCTAGTATAATCTCTTACAAGACACAGGAACAGAGGAGAATCAAGGCTTACTTTTATTAGTGAACATTAGTAAATGTTCTTTAAAGGGTTGAGGAAACGAGGTAACGGCTCCTGACTGTTCTGAAAAATAGGTCCTTGGTGTTCCAGAGACCATGATTGTACATACAGCTCCAAGAGAGTAGGCGTGACCTCATCACTATGAGGGACAGCAACATTACCTTCCACATGCACAGAGGGTTAAAAGGTAAGGGGTTTTTTTTAAACTTTTTTTTTATAATTTACTTATTATTTTTATTTGCATTGGTGTTTTTCCTGCATGTATGTCTGTGTGAGGGTGTCAGATCTTGGAGTCACAGACAGTTGTGAGCTACTATGTGGGATTTGAAGCTGGGTCCTCTGGAAGATCAGTCAGTGCACTTAACTGCTGAACCATCGCTCCGCAAGTTAAAAACCAAACTATTATGACCTTAGAAAAAGTAGCTCATCGAAAGATATTGTAGCAAATGCCCAATTATTTTAATTGAGAAGACAAAAATCACTGCAAAATGGCCTTAGGGCAGTGTGGTAGTTTGAATAAATGTGATCATCTATAGGCTCATATGTCTGAATACTTGGTCTCCAATTGATAAAACTGTTCGAGAAGGATTAGGAGGCATGGCCTTGTTGGATCAGGTGTACTACCAGAGGTGGGCTTTGAGGTTTCAAAAGATTGGAATCATTCCCAATGTTCTCTCTCCATCTCCTGCTTACAGATCAAGATGTGAGTGCCCGGCTGTTCCTGTCACCATGACTTTTCATGGTCATCATAGACTCTAACCCTCTGAAACCATAAGCCCAATTAAACATTATAAAATATTTCTTTTATAAATTGCCTTGGTCATGGTGTTTCATCGCCACAATAGAAAAGTAACTAACACCGTAACCTTCTGTGACAGGTATGATCATGTGGTGGGGGGATGTTAGGGGAAGGGTAGTAGAAGACTCTGGGTTGAACTAAAATAGTAGTTCAATGCTGTAAGCAGAGTTTAATAGGTGATCCTAGTGGGAACTTGATAGATAATATCATGGAGAGCAATATGAACTACGGAGACCCAACTCAAGAGGTTTCAGAGAGGAACAGTATTAGCAACTGGGCTAATATTGTGATGTGCTGGCAAAGTCCGTCCGTGCCTGCTTTCTGTTCTTATCCTAAGAATTTGCCTCAGGCTAAATGGAAACTCTGGACTAATTTCTTTGGCAGAGGAGATTTCAAGACAGCCTAATATTGACTCTGTGGTGTGTTTATTAGTAACCCCTCCTAGGCATGTCTATAATGAAAAAGAGCAAGTGAAAAGAAATAGGAAATGTACAGTTTGAAGAATGAAAGAGCACCAGGCGATCTAATCTAGAGACAAGATTTGTGCTGAAAGAGATTAGGAGATTAAGGAGCAGCCTGATCCAAGATGGAATTAAGGCAGGGTGCCCTCAGGGTCAGACCCCACCCAGCCTAAGGATTTTTCTGCTCCTAAAAAGTTACAACAAATGAAAACTTCTGAGAATGTGATTCACTGGGGCCAGGCTCCATCCCAAGTGGACAGCCAAACTTGGTAATGTTGTCCACGTGGTTCTGGCTTTAGAGTAGTGAAGGATAAACAAGTAAAATTTGTGGTTTTAACCATGGGTAATTCCTCTGTAGTGATGGAGGGTCGTAGAAGCCAAGCATGGGCCAAGGGAGTCCCTACATTGAGACCATAAAAGATTGTTGTGTGAAGTTGTGAAACTGAAGCCTGGATTGCTTTGGAGACCCCAAGATGTTAGTGTTTCCAGAGCCATGAGATATCTGCCAAGGAGAGATGCATGTGCAGAGTGGAACCAGCCCACTGGTTGCAGACATCAAAACTAGAAGAGAAGAGGCAGCCAAGCCACTGGCATCATATGTAGAGCTAAAGGATTTGGGTTTTGCCCTCTGCATTTCCATCTTGCTTTGGTCCAGTATTCCCTCACTATGTCCCCATTCCTCTATTTTGGAATGAGAAATGTATATTCTGTGCCATTGTTTGTTGGAAGTATGTAATTCGCTTTTTTTGTTTTTATTTTACAGGGGTTTACAATGAAGAGATTGCTTGAGTCTCAGAAAATACTTTGAACTTTTGGCTTTTAAACAGTGTTGAGACTGAAAGCCTATGGAGACTTTTAAAGCTGGACTAACTGCGTTTTGCATTATGATATGGCTAGGCACTAACAGGGCCAGGGAGTTGAATGAGAATGGCCCCCAGAGGCTCATCTATTTGAGTACTTGGTCCCAAGTTGGTAGAATGGTTTAGGAAGGATTAGGATGTGTGTCCTTGTTGGAGGAGGTAGGGGCAGACTTTGGGGTCTTAGAAGACTGGTGCCCAGTGTTTTCTGTCTCCTCCTTGTAGATCGAGCTGTGAGCTCTCAGCTGTCCCTGCCACCATGCCTTTGCTCCAGCACCATCGACGGCAACCCTCTGAAACCAGAAACTCAATGAGATGTCTTGGTCAGGGTGTTTTATCACCCCAATCAAAAGTGACTAATACAGGAAGCAAAAACCTTGAACATCCTCATTTCCAAGTGGATTAAAACAAACAAGCAAAAACAATTGAATACATTGGTCTGCCTCCAACGTAGTGTGGAGCTGAAACCAGAGTGGCAGGATCCTGTTCTCCTACCCTTCTATCTCCTTAGGATAGAATCTACAGTACTGATACATTAAGGGCTCCAGCCCTCAAGATGTGAGAGATCAGACAGGCAATCAGACCTGCTAAATATCTGTTAGCCATGGTTAAAGCCACATTTGTGTTAGTCTTCTGATGACCGTTTTTTCCACCCTTGGACTTGCTCCCCCACCTCACTGTTTGCCCAGAAAGCTACAGATCTTTCCAAAAGTATTATATGGCAGCCTGGAAAGAAAGTAGTATTTATCTGTGATTTAGAGTCTGTTTTCTAAAAATATTGCTGTACTTTCCTGCACTTGGATTTTACTTCAGTCTCTGTAGTTAATCTTCCTGGGGTGAGTGAGACTCTCCGGGCTGCTAAATCAGTGGAATTTGTTCATCCTGCTCGCCTCTGACCATCTGTGGCACCTGGCACACTGTTATGCTCATTTTAAAATACCACCTTCCTTTGGTGTCTAGGAAAGAACATTCTCTGGGTTTTCCTCCCGTGTTTTCCTTGCCTTATTACTGGATCACTGTCCTCTGAAATGTCATTTCTCTAAGTTCATTTATGGTTCATAAATTTCACACTCTCTCAGGACCCATGGCCATATAATGCATCCCAGATTCCTAGACTCAACTTCAGTTGCTCTATGGAGACTCAGCACTATGTACACAGTAAGCTGCCTTCTCGCTATGTCCACTATGATAACAAAAAGGAATACTTTACCATTACACATTTACAAGGACTAGGTACAACCTCCATCAAACATCTGAAGAACTTTGAAACCTAGGAATTAGTCTTGTATTTCTGCCTCCCTAACACCTCTGACTTAAAAGGGATACTGTCAGCATCTCTTAGACAAGGTTTTTTGCCACCCTCCTCACCCACCTAACATCCATGACTGCTGTTTACTTTGCCTGCTTACTCATCATACAAAGACATTTTTTCTAGAGAAGATATTGATATCCTTAGCAAAAAGTCGTCTTGTGGATCTAGTCAATTCCTGTCATTCAAATGCCTTAGGAGTTAGCGGAAGTAAGTTGCAAAGACGACTCACTAAGAATATGGGACACAGCTGCGCTGAGGACCACTTGCTTTGGGACCTCATGTGACTCACTCATGATGGTGGAAAGAACAAAGTGGTTATGGGGATTCAAATTCTTGGCCAAATAGCTCATAAAAGGTCACATTGTTACACTCAGCCTAAGCAACAGGTAATAAATTTATTGAATTGGCTTTCTGCTCTTAAATTTAAAGGGATAGATTAGTCACTTTAACATTTCGATTTTTAAAAACACATAACACTCTCTCTCTCTTGATCCTCTGAAGAGCAAAGAAAGCCATGACGCTAGACTTGTGGCAGGTTACTTTGCCAGGGTAACAAATAAAGGCCTGTGGGTGTTGAGGTGCTTTCCAAGGGGGGATCAGGTTACCAGTTTCTCATGATAGACAAAGGAACGGCAGATTTCCTTGTTGGTATATGGACTCTTGTGTTTAAACTGGGCAGCACATAAGTGTTTGAGTCTTCCAAGAACAGAGTATTTCTTCAGAGTCTTTTTTTTTTTTTTTTAAGAAGAAAACACTTTTTGACGAAAATGTAGGAAGATGCTTTCAAAGACTGGAAAGGATGCAGCTTCTCCAGCCACAGTGAAATCACTTAACACAGACACCACCTCAGAAAGTATGTCATGAGAGAGCACAAAGTAGCACTCTCCCATCCCCACCATCATCATTCCCACACTGGGATTTGTCTATGAATGAAAATAACAACCATGGACCACTGTGTCAGCTCTTAAGTCCTTTGTAGCCTCTGAAAGTAGGACTGTGAGGCTTCACTGCATTCTCAGAACTTAGCATTACAGATTTTACACCTTATGTAAATGCATATACCCATTTCAGGGCAGAGAAGGTGGTATTCTAAGAAGTGCATTGTTGTTTTTAATGGTTCTCAAAGCATGAAGAATAAAGCATAAAGGCATTATGGTGCCGGGGGATGTGAATTCTAATGCCAGCTTGCCTATGTTTCCACCCCCTACTAATCACCTGCTGTGTGACCATAACATGTTCCAAGGCTCCTTGAAGCCTCCATTCCTTTGGCTGTAACATGGGGTAAGCACACAGAGATCAGTCACTGTACACTCTGAGGGGGATCACACATGGGGAGCACGTAAAACAATATCCAGCACATGGTTTACTCTGAAAAAGATCTAGTGAGGTCTGTCAGTCACCTAGAGGGCTTGGAAAAAGTAGGTTACTTCAACCACCTTCCAGATATCCTGACTCATGAGGTCTGGGCAAGAGCCTCAGAGCTGTATTTTGACACACCCTGCAGGAGAACTGGAGAGTCACTGTTAAGGCAATCAAAGATGCCAAAACCATAGTCCAGGTCCTAACACCTGGAAATACATTATTTACAGGCTTCTTAATCTTCTTTTTTTTGATTTTCCAGAGGTGCTAGGTGTCAGTTCAATCCAATATCTTCCAAAATAACCTCTGATCTATGTCAACTTAAAACTAAATTCTCATATTTTCTTTGTCACTTTGCAGCTAAGTCACAATATTTTCCAATAACTTCTGGTATCCCATGAGACTGCCCTGGTTGGAACATGATAGCCTTCCATTACATGGAATCAAGGACTTACCTTCATCCTCTCTATACCGTAACCCATTCTCTAAAAAAGCCACAGGAATATAACAAGGATGCTTCAAAGACAAGCTGTCCTCAAGGCTGACACTGTCTCCACTCAGACCAGCAGGCCTGTGTGCTCATGCACCACACAGTTAGATTGGGAAATTAGCTAATGTTAAAACACAGAGATAACCAAGATATCTCTTTTTTTTTTTTTTTTTTTTTTTTTTTTTTTTTTTTTTTTTTTTTTTTGGTTTTTCGAGACAGGGTTTCTCTGTGTAGCTTTGCGCCTTTCCTGGGACTCACTTGGTAGCCCAGGCTGGCCTTGAACTCACAGAGATCCGCCTGGCTCTGCCTCCCGAGTGCTGGGATTAAAGGCGTGCGCCACCACCGCCCGGCCAAGATATCTCTTAAAATATGAAGATATTAGGCCAAAGACCATGTTTTATAAAATTTATCCCAGTTCCTTCTGAAAAAGTAACATGTGCAACTTCAATTTCAACCATGTTGATTTTGGAAAATGAACTTCAGAGAATAAAGGAAAACACTCCACTATTACAAGCCCACATCATCTTCCATGGCACATGCAGTGAAATCAACATTAATTGGTGCTTCTTGGCTCTCTAAGGATAATATTCAAAGGGGAAAGCTGATGCCAAGAATGCAAATTTTATTGTCCTGGTATTTGTGCATGCAAGTTTCTTTTATTTTAAAAAGCAAGGTTATTTGACAAGAGACAGAAAATAATAGAATGATTCTTATTAGTGAGAAATTCACTTCAAACAAAGCTCTTTGTGACCTTTGGTGGCTCACTGACTAGTCTTAGCCCAAATTCCCGTGAGTTCTGTCTGCAAAGAGAAATGCCATCACAGGTGGCACTAGTCCATCACAGTGCTCACTAGTACACTGTGAGTTCCAAGATTGGAAAATCGAGGGGTGCTAAGACTTTTGTAGAGTTTTTGGGGGTCACTTATGTATACTATCATATCTGCAAATCGTGAAAACTTGAATTCTTCCTTTCCAATGTGTATCCTCTTGATTTCCTTCAGTTGACTTATTGCTCTAGCTAGAAGTTCGAGTACTATACTGAATAGATATGGAGAGAGTGGACAGCCTTGTCTTGTTCCTGATTTTAGTGGAATTGCTTTGAGTTTCTCTCCATTTATTTCAATGTTGGCTGTCGGCTTGCTATAATTGCTTTTATTATGTCTAGGTATGTTCCTTGTATTCCTGATCTCTCCAAGACCTTTATCATGAAGGGGTGTTGGATTTTATCAAAGGCTTTTTCAGCATCTAATGAGATGATCATGTGGGTTTTTTTCTTTCAGTTTGTTTATATGGTGGGTTACATTGATAGATTTATCAATGTTGAACCATCCCTGAATCTCTGGAATGAAGCCTATTTGATCATGGTGAATTTTTTTATGTGTTCTTGGATTTGGTTAACCAGTATTTTATTGAGTATTTTTGCACCAATGTTCATGAGGGAGATTGATCTGTAATTCTCTTTCTTTGTTGCATCTTTGTGTAGTTTGGGTATCAGGGTAACTGTAGCCTCATAAAAAGAATTTGGCAATGTTTCTTCTGTTTCTGTTGTGTGGAACAATTTGAAGAGCATTGGAATTAGTTCTTCTTTGAAATTCTGGTAGAATTCTGTGCCGAAACCATCTGGCCCTGGGCTTTTTTTTGGGGCGGGGGGAGACTGCTAATGACTGCTTCTATTTCCTTGGGGGTTATAGGTCTATTTAAATTGTTTATCTGGTCTTGATTTAATTTTGGTATGGGGTACCTATCCAGAAAATTGTCCATTTTTTTTAGATTTTCCAATTTTGTGGAGTACAATTTTTTGAAGTATGACCTGATGATTATTTGGATTTCCTCTTTGTCTGTTGTTATGTCTCCCTTTTCGTTTCTGATTTTGTTAATTTGGATATTCTCTCTCTGCCTTTTGGTTAGTTTAGATAAGGGCTTGTCTATCTTGTTGATTTTCTCAAAGAACCAACTCTTTGTTTCATTGATTCTTTGTATTTTTCTCTTTGTTTCTATTTTATTGATTTCAGATTTACTGTGAGAAAGCGCAGTGTGTTGGTTGGTAAAGCAGGCAGCCCACAATTGGGCACCTGGGTCACCAAACCATCTTTACAGCTCCCTGGTGCCTTTGAACAGAGAAATCAGTGAGCCTCCGTTTCAATAAGGGTTATTTACTGGGTGTCTGCCCTGGCTAAAGCACACTGCTAACCCTAGATCTCATTTTGTTGTTGTTGTTGGTAGTGGTGGTGATGGTAGTGATGTGGTGGTGGTGGTGGTGGTGTGGTGGTGTGGTGGTAATGATGGTGGTGGTGATGATGGTGGTGGTGATGATGGTGGTGGTGATGATGATGATGGTGGTGTGGTGAGGTGGTGTGGTATGGTGGTGGTGGTGGTGGTGGTGGTGGTAGTGGTGGTAGTGATCATGGTGGTGGTGGTAATGGTGGTGGTGGTGATGGTAGGGGTGGTGGTGGTGGTGGTGTTTTTGAGACAAGATCTCACTATGCAGTCTAAGCTAGCCTGAAGTTACAGGCATGCAGCATGTTCTACTTAATACTAGATTCTCAATTAGAACAGTAGCAGCATTAAAAACACATTATTGTGCCCACTTATAAATGAAAGAATTGAAACTGTGACTTCAAGAGTTGGCATTCCCAACAACTGGATGGCACGTGTTCCCAGCCCATTTTCCATGGTTGAGGAAAGAATTTTAACCTCTAACTCATGTCTCAGCCTTTGAGAACCTGCAGTTCTTCCACTCTTACTTGAAGACAGTCTCTGCAGGGCCCACAGATGACATGAGAAAAGAACTCTGATAGAGAATGATGTAGTGATAGCAGGAAGCATGCAGTGGTGGTGGTGGTGGGGGCATTCTGATGCTGGGAGGGGACCAGATCCCACAGAAGTCCAGGATTGGAATTAGCACTTTGTTTCTGGCGTCAATGACCAGCTTTGTGGTCCTTCCTTCTGTATCTTTGCAAGTCTTTCTCTCCTGTGGTGGATTCCAAACAACTAATGGGAGCCAGCCACAGTGACAGCCTCTGCCATAATTGGAGATGACAGCCATGTGGAAAAGTCAGGTCAAGCTAGCACCCAGAGAAAGACAAGGGAAGAGAAGGCTGTGTACTCCTGGGTGAGCTGCTGGCAGACACCAGTGGGCTGAGGCATCTGGTATAGGTGAAACAAAAAAAGGTAGTGTGGTGCCAATGGCCCCTGTGCGAATGCCAGGAAGTGAGCTTTCTTTCCCATTAAGGAAGGGGAACTTGGATCAACTTCTTCTGAAAATCTTAAATCATTTTTATTGATCTCATCACTTGACTAATCTAATTACAGCTTGCTACTAATGCCAGCAAACTAGGAGCCAAACCTCTACATCTGGGAGGATGTTCTGGCCCCACAATGTCTTGCCTTCCACCCAACCGGGTAAGAGTATCCACCAAGGGCAAATTTGAACCGACCTTCACTGGACATTCACAGGAGGGAGGGCCACAGTGACAAGGAGCTTGCACCCTAGATGGCCAGGTTCCTGGGTCACACAGCCTGACCCTCCTCCAGATGCGCCTCTGCAAAGTTTCCTGGCATTATTGTATTTTTTTACTTCTGGTAACTGCTTTAAAAGAACAAAGCTCTCTGTTTAAAGGGGCCCAGGGACCTCATAATTGCCACAAGGCACATGAGTAGTTCCTATACTTTCTAAACAGTTTCTCTTTTAACATTAAATATTAAATTCATAACGTTTGGCCGAAGTGTAGATGCTACCTGGAAAGGGAGGTGATGTTATCAGGACTGTAGAGACTGCCAAGAGAGACCTCCTGCCTTACTTACCTCAGAACCACAAGGAAAAATCCCCACACACATATAGCAGGGGGATAGAGAGCACAAACTGACCCACACCAGCACCTGACAACAAATGGCTGGAAGCATAATGCATTCTGGCTGCCAGAGTGTCTAGGGCTTCAGTCTCAGGCTGTTCCTACTTGAACATGATTCATCTGCATAGCTCAGTGGGGGCGTGTGGATTCTAGCAGAAACATTTCCAGGATCTTTAGAAGCTCCAGGCCATTCCATACAGGTGCTCACATCGTTGGTGCCTCTCTTCTCTGATGACTGGGGTCTCTTCTTCTCACCCAGAATTTTCCAGTTGTAATCTGAGCAGGCAGGTCAAGCAGTTCTCATCCAATCCCTCCTCCACCCTGAGCTAATCCCCAGCTCTCAGAGGGGCCATCTGCTGAAGGCATGATTCATGAGGGCAGAGGAGGAGGGTGGGGGAAACCCAGCTGTACCAATTTTTAAAATAATAATGTCCGTTATTATTATTTATTATAATAGTCATTTCCAGAATGGATATTGGACTGGCTGGTTTTGTGTGTCAACTTGACACAAGCTAGAGTCATCAGAGAGGAAGGAGCCTCAGCTGAGGGAATGCCTCCATGAGATCCAGCTGCAAGGCATTGTCTCAATTAGTGCTCAGGTGGTGCCTCCCCTGGGCTGGTGGCCCTGGGTTTGATAAGACAGCAGGCTTAGCAAGCCAAGGGAAGTAAGTCAATAAGCAGCATTCCTCCGTGGCCTCTGCATCAGCTCCTGTCTCCACATTCCAGCCCTGCTTGAGTTCCTGTCCTGACTTCCCTCAGTGATGAACAGCAATGCTGGAGTGTGAGCCAAACAAACCCTTTCCTCCCCAACTTGCTTTTGGGTCATGGTGTTTTGTCAAAGTAATAGAAACCCTAAGACAGCTATGCTACAAAAATCATCTGCCTGGGATTTCTTGATGCTAACCTCAAAACTATAAACACTAGGAATGTCCCTCTCTGGGTGGAAGAGACACCCAGCACTCAGGAAACCGTGCACATAGTCCAGAAAACAAGATCTGTGCTATTTTGAAAGTGCTTAAAGGCAGAATAACGAAATAGAACAGCAATAAAGCCTCATTTCTCAACCCAACTCGGACTTGTGGCTAACTCATTCTAGACTAGTTAAATAAATCTTGTGTTTGCTGAATTCACTTCACATAATATATACTCTTCCTGTATGGATTAGGCTGGTAGAAGCGTGAGGAAACTGAACCTAAGTCAGATAAATTCAGTTTGTGGTAATCGCAGACCTGAGAAGCGAGCGGCCATGTTGGGAGCACAGCTTTAGATTTAATGCTCACACTGGGTATTAGAGAGTTGTGTACCATGCTCCTTGCTACAAGATGATGTCTGTGTTTGCTAGAGAGCAATCTGAGCTAAGCTCCTTGGATTGCTTTTATTCTAATGTCATTGTAGGAACAGTTCATTTAGACCTCACTGTGCCCAGTGTGTTGTTCATAAAATAACTCAACGTCAACTTGGCCCTGAAAGTACCGACAATTATAATTCTGGAAATAAAATTTGTATCATCCCCCTCCCCAAGGCTCGTGTGTGTTGAAGGTTTGGTCCCCAGCTTATTGAGCCAGTCATTGAGATCATGTGATTGTGATCTAATCATTGAGCCAGTGATTAGATCATGAGGCCTAGTTGAAGGAAGTAAGAGTCTAGGGGTGTAGACATATTTTCCAGGCCTTGCCCCACACTCTGTCTGTTTTTTGGCTGCTAGGAGCAGCTCTGCTCCACTACACCCTTCTGCCAGGATATTCTGCCTCCCCACTGGTCAGGAAATGTAAAGCCCAGTGGTCATGGGCTGAAATCTCGTAAACCAGAAGCCCCAATAAAATTGTTCTGCTTTGTGCGGTTATCTTGGGTATTTGGTCACAAGTATGAAGTTTTGTTTGCTCTCTGTTGCTGTGATAAAGTACCAAAAGCCACTTGAGGAGTAAAGAGTTGGTTTGCCTTACATGTCCCAATCACAGTCCTTCATTGAGGGATGCCAAAGGAACTCAAGCAGGGCAAAAACCTGGGGGCAGGAACTGAAGCAGAGGTCATAGACTGTGGTATACAACAGTGGCTTTCAACTTTCCTATGGCTGCAATTCCTATTTAATACAGTTCCTCATGTTGTGGTGACTCCCAACCACAAAACTGTTTTCATTACTACTTCATAACTGTAATTTTGTTACTGTTATGAATCGTAATGTAAATATCTGTGGTTTTACATGGTCTTAAACCAACCCCTGTGAAAGGGTCAGTTAACTCTCGAAGGGGTCACGACCCATAGATCAAGAACCAGTGGCATAGAGGAACACTGCTTATTGGCTTGCTCTTTGGGGCTTTACTCAATTTGTTCTCATTCATAGTCCAGGATGGCCCATAGAGGGATGGGCCCTCTCCCATCAATCATCAATCAAGAAAATATTCCAAAGCTTATGTGTAGGCGAATATGATGGGGGGGGTGTCTTCTCAATTAAAGCTTCATCTTCCCAGGTGATTCTAAACTGTGTCAAATTGACAAAAAACAAAAACAAAAACAAAAACAAAAAAACCTAATCAGCAGCTGGCACACCAGCAGTCCTGAAGCAGAGCAGAGCAAGTGACAAAAATAGAGAGCCCTCATATCAGGGACACTCCTGGATCTACCTTAAAATTTCCTCTTATTTCGTTAGTGTCGTAGCCAAATTAAGATTTGAAGGGCACTGTTAAATGTCTAGGTAAGGACTTGGGTCCTGCTCTTCCTAAAATGGGGAGAGTAGATCTGTGTTATTCTCTGAAGCAGGAAGACATTTTTTTTTTTTTTTTTTTTTTTTTTTGGTTTTTCGAGACAGGGTTTCTCTGTGTAGCTTTGCGCCTTTCCTGGAACTCGCTTTGGAGACCAGGCTGGCCTCGAACTCACAGAGATCCGCCTGGCTCTGCCTCCCAAGTGCTGGGATTAAAGGCGTGCGCCACCACCGCCCGGCCAGGAAGACATTTTTAATAGTTTCTTGGCCCTCTAAGAGGCGTGAAAAATCAGGTCCCTCTAGACAAAAACTAATCAACATTTTTTTGGTGCAACTTCTACAGAGTTCTGAAAGAACGGTCAGCTTGTGACTGTAGAGTTGAATTACATCCTCCAGGTAACCCATGTGCACATATTAATCACACCAAATGGGGATAAAGACCACCGACCACAAATTATGGCCAAATCAAAGCAAGCTTTATTGTGCACACCAGAGAGCTGGCCAGCTGTCTCACCCAAGGCAGGGTGCAGGAGAACAGCCCTGAGACAATTTCACAAAATCCACTTCTACAGGGCAAAACTATAGGGTGGGGGGATTTTGTGAGCAAGCGTGATCACAGAAGAGAGACCACACGTTCAGAAAATCTTCCTGGAACATTTGTTATAGAACATGCCGTGGTCACAGTGGTGGTGCGTACCCCAGTTCTGAGAAACAAAATTTAAGGTTTACAGTTGACAGAGACCTTACTGAACTAGAGCTTCAAAACGGCCCCTGATTACAAAACAGAGCCAAAGCCGGGCGGTGGTGGCGCACGCCTTTAATCCCAGCACTTGGGAGGCAGAGCCAGGCGGATCTCTGTGAGTTCGAGGCCAGCCTGGTCTACAGCGTGAGATCCAGGAAAGGCGCAAAGCTACACAGAGAAACCCTGTCTCGAAAAACCAAAAAAAAACAAAAAAAACAAAAAAAACAAAAGACAGAGCCAAGCTTGTTTCTCACACAAGTCTGCACAGAGATCTGAAGAGTAAGTGCTGGCTTTCCCTCCACTTAAATTCCATCCTCAATTCATATATATATATATATATATATATATATATATATATATTTTACCAATAGAGGTTATAATATGGCCAATAATGAAAACTATGAGTTTTCAAGAATGTTATAGCATGGGAAAGTATCGGTCCTGGTTTGATACGTTTCTTTGTTCACCTCCCACAGAAGGCATTACACTACCATTAGCTAACATTTGGTGAGCCGAATACTATAGCAAAGTTAGACTTTAAAAATTGTATTGTTGCTTTTCCGCGCTACTCTGGGACGGGTCCATATGTTGTTGTTCTTGATTCCCGTCGTAACTTAAAGGGAAACTTACACAATGTCCGGAGTCCTTGATGTCCTGCAGATTAAGGAGGAGGATATCCTCAAATTCCTTGCTGCAGGAACCCACTTAGGTGGCACCAACCTTGACTTTCAGATGGGGCGGAAAAGTGATGGTATCTACATCATAAACCTGAAGAGGACCTGGGAGAAGCTGTCACTTGCAGCCCGTGCTATTGTTGCCTTTGAGAACCCTGCTGATGTCAGCGTCATCTCCTCCAGGAACACTGAGCAGCGAGCTGTGCTGAAGTTTGCTGCCGCCACTGGAGCCACTCCGATTGCTGGCCGCTTCACCCCTGGGACCTTCACTAACCAGATCCAAGCAGCCTTCAGGGAGCCGCGGCTTCTAGTGGTGACTGATCCCAGAGCTGACCACCAGCCCCTCACAGAGGCGTCTCATGTCAACCTGCCCACCATTGCGCTGTGTAACACAGACTCTCCTCTGTGCTACGTGGACATTGCCATCCCACGCGACAATAAGGGAGCTCACTCAGTGGGTCTGATGTGGTGGATGCTGGCCCGGGAAGTACTCTGCATGCCTGGCACTATCTCCTGTGAGCACCCATGGGAAGTTATGCCTGATCTTTACTTCTACAGAGACCCAGAGGAGATTGAGAAGGAGGAACAGGGCGCTGCTGAGAAGGCTGTGACCAAGGAGGAATTCCAGGGCTAATGGACTGCACCAGCTCCTGAGTTCACTGCTGCTCAGCCAGAGGTGGCAGACTGATCCAAGGGTGTACAGGTGCCCTCTGTACCCATCCAGCAGTTCCCTACTGAAGACTGAAGTGCCTAGCCAGCCACTGAGGACTGGTCAGCAGCTCCCACAGCTCAGGCCACCCAGTGTGTTGGAGCCACCATTGAGTGGTCCTAAGCTCCTCTGAAGACACCTGAGCAAAGGGAAAAAAGGTGGAAGGAAAATAGAGTTCCTGCAAGCTGAAAAAAAAAATTGTATTGTTGTTTTAAATATTAGTTTTTTGTTTTTTAATTAGTTTATAAAGTGAATTATGAGAGTTTTATATGTATTTGATTTGGGGCTGATCCCCTACCCCAACTTTCTCTTTCTTTGTCTCCTTGTCCCCAGATTTCCCACATACTCTTTATCCTACTATTCTTCTTCTATTTTGTTCAATTGTCTTTCTGACTTCCTTCCCTTAAAGGCTTTCTTTTCAATCTCATGGGCCCTTTCAAGTTTCTTAGGATTTACCCATATTTATTCCTACCTGGATACACAATATTAACACTTAGAGCCTAGAATCTGCACATGAGATATAATGTACAGTATTTGTCTCTGAGCAGAAATGCCTTGTTCAATATGTTTTCCTGTAGCAGGAGAGTTTTCTCTCCAGGTCCGCCAAGCCCCGGCAGTCCGACAGCCCACTTATAAAACAAACACACAGATGCTTATATTATTTAAACTGTTTGGCCTAATGGCTCAGGCTTCCTCCTGCCTGGCTACTGGCCAATCAGTGTTTTATTTATTAACCAATCAGAGCAACACATTTGACATACAGAACATCCCACAGCATTTTCCATTCCACCCATTTTCCTAAAATGTTCATAATTTCATTTTTCTACATCTGAATAAAATTCCATTATGTATTATCCATTCCTCTGTTGATGGCCATCTTGGAAATTACAATTTCTTTGCTGTTGAGAAAGGGCAATAATAAACATGGCTGTGCAAGTATTCCTGCAGTAAGATCGAGAATCCTTTGGGTATATTCCCAGGAGATTTGTAGCTGGATAGATAGGCATCCTCTTTTTGGTTTTTGTGATAAGCCACTGTGGGAGACCAGCTCCCACTTTTTTTTTTCAAAAAGTATGTTTACTTAGAAAAGTAGATTCAACACCCCAAATGCAAAAAAAAAAAAAAAAAAAAAAACAGGTTGGATTGAGCTTAGATTTCTTGATATCCTACTTCTAACTCTAAGAAAGAAGTATTGCACCATCCACTCACATGCCCATACATCTGATCCAGGCTAAGATGCTGGAAAAATAAGCTCAGAACAGTCCCAAGTCAATATGGGAAGCCATGGTAGAGAAACCTAAGATTTCTCAGAAATAGTTTTAAGTGGGAAGCCTCTAATCTACCTGGTTAGTGCTTTTCTGCAGGTTTCTCAGTATGAGTCCAAACCTCTTCCAAAGCACCTTCAAACACAAGTTATGGCAGTAAGTCCAGAAGGCTCTATACAAGGACTATGTAAGTAATGGTTCATGAAAATTGAGGACCAGCTCCCCTTGTGTCCCACAGTTGGAATACGCAGTTGAAGCCTAGGTGGTTCTCCTCTTCTTAGCAGATGGTCGCTCAAACACATCCCGTACCCCAGCTGCCTTTTGTTTAAAGAACTTTGTGTTCTGGGCACTCTCTTGGCCCCATGCAGAGTCAAAGGAAGTGGTATCTTGATCCACAAGGTGGGTGTACTTGGTGCGACCAGACCGTCCAAAATTCTTGACCTGCATGACTTCCGGAAGAATGGTTTTGTTGAAATGGTCCTCAAGAGTAGGTGCACTAAAATCTCTCTTGTAGAGCTCTTCATCCTCATCCATGAAGAAGGCCCCCCGGTGATAATACTTCTGTAAAAACTTGTATTTGCCCTTAACAGCTTTGTTGGTAATGACTTTGCCATTTGCCCGAAGTTCACCCCGCCTTTCTTCCTCAGTCAGGTTTCGCATGCGTTCAATTTCTGCTTTCTCCTTTTGAAGCGCTTCTCGGTCTTCTCTGTCCCTCTTGATTCTTTTGAGCTCTCGGACTTTCCATGCCTCGTACTCCTCCTCCTCATTTTCGTCATCAGTATTGAGTGCGTCCAGTGCGGCGAGAGACCGCTTGTTCCCCTCTAGCTCTTTCTTGGTCTCTTCTTCTACAATCTTCAGTGTGTACTTGTGCCGCTCCTCAGCCCTGCGCTTTGCTTCCTGCTCCAGCTCCTTCTGTTTCAGTGCCTCAGCTTCTCGCTCTTGAACTGTCACCCGGTCCTTCTTTCGAATGAAGACAGGCTTAAGTCGAGGCTCCATCTCCTCTTCACTGTCCGTGTACTCCTCAGACTCAGACTCGGACTCGGACTCCGACTCCTCCCCAGAGCGTCCTTCATCTTCCACTTCCAGCTCCTCATTTTTCCTCTCCTGTGCTCGCTGACGCATCATGCCACGGCGCCGCTCTATTTCCTCATCATCAATTTCTTCCCCCTCTTCTTCGCTGCTACCTTCCCGTTCCAGGCGCCCAGCATCTCCTTCTACTTCTGAGTCACTTTCCCCTACCACTTCAGGTTCCACTACTTTCCGGTGTCGAGCCAGTCTCTCTTCCACATCTTCGCTAACGCGGTTCTGTAAACGCCGAAGTCGGGGGTCACTGGGTGAATCCTCTTCCTGCTGCTCAGGTTCTGCTTCTTGTTCCTCAGCTTTCTTAATGAACTGAAATTCTTCATCCTCTTCATCTGAGGACTCCATAGGGGCATAATCTGGCCTCTTTCCAGACACATAACGCTTTACCTTCACTTTTTCCATTGAAATCTCACCTTTCTCATTGCGAACTGGGACGGCCCCAGCCGTAGACTGAATGGGCAGCTGCTTCATGAGTGCGCTTGGGACCCACATGGTGACGGCTGCGGTCCCGGCAATGGAGTTCAAGGAACACAACACCGCTTTCCAACTAGCTCCGCTAGACACTGCTGCACCACTCCAGCTCCCACTTTTTTATGACAGGAACTCTTGATGAGAGAGGGATACGAGATTTAGAAAGAAATATAGACGTAGAAGGATAGAGGGGAGAGAAACAAACAGAAACACAAGATAGCCTCGGGAAGGCCTGGCCCCTTCTGTCTCTTCTAAAGGGCTTTTTATAGGAATGCCAATGGGTGGAGCAAAGACCGCCCCCTAGCTCAACCAATGGTGATTGGTGTACACCCTCCCAATCACCTACTTGCTGTGGGATTGTCTGTATGTCAAATTGCTCTGATTGGTCAATAAGTAAAGCACTGATTGGCCAGTAGCCAGGCAGGAAGTATACGCGGGACTAACAGAGAGGAGAACTGAGAGAACAGGAAGGTGGGAGGAGACACTGCCAGCCGCCACCGTGTCAAGCAGCATGTCAAGATGCTGGTAAGCCACAAGTCATGTGGCAAGGTATAGATTTATGGAAGTGGACTAATTTAAGCTGTAAGAACAGTTAACAAGAAGCCTGCCACGGCCATACAGTTTGTAAGCAATATAAGTCTCTGTGTTTACTTGGTTGGGTCTGAGCAGCTGTGGGACTGACAGGTGACAGAGATTTGTCCTGACTGTGGGCAAGGCAGGAAAACTCTGGCTACACCTAGTAACCATGTACATGGTCAAGTAATCCTCTGATGCAGCCCTGCTGGGTACAGCAAGCTTAGATCTCACTAGGAAACCTTTGTAGACCTCCACAAGCCTACACACTGACTTTCACAGTGGCTACACTAAGTTACATTCCCATGAACAGAGAGTAAAGATCCTTCCTCCCACCACATTCTCCCCAGAATTGATTATTTTTTTATGGTGGCCATTCTGATGGAATCTGTGATGTTTTATAATGATTGTCAATAGAATCTAGAACTTGATTGTGGTGGTATTGTGTTCCCCAATATATTGTGCACCCTAATAAACTTATCTGGGGTCAGAGACAGAACAGACACTAGATACAAAGGCTAGAAAATGGTGGCACTCACACCTTTAATCCTAGCATTTCAGAGATAGAAATCCCTCTGGATCTCTGTGAGTTCAAGGCCACATTGGAAACAGCCAGGCATGGTGACACACGCCTTTAATCCCAGAGAGCGAGCCTTTAATCCCAGAGAGCGAGCCTTTAATCCCAGAGAGCGAGCCTTTAATCCCAGAGAGCGAGCCTTTAATGCCAGAGAGCGAGCCTTTAATCCCAGAAAGCGAGCCTTTAATCCCAGAGAGCGAGTCTTTAATCCCAGGGAGTGATGGTAGAAAGGAAAGACATATAAGGTGTGAAGACCAGAAACTAGAAGCATTTAGCTGGTTAAGCATTTGGCTGGTTAAGCTTTCAGGCTTTTGAGCAACAGTTCAGCTGAGACCCATTGGGATGAGGATTCAAAGACTTCCAGTCTGAGGAAACAAGATCAGCTGAGGAACTGGCGAGGTGAGGTAGCTGTGGCTTGTTCTGCTTCTCTGATCTTCCAGTGTTCACCCCAATACCTGGCCTCAGGTTTGATTTTATTAATAAGAACTGTTAAGATTCCTGCTGCGCTTGATCCTAGAGATACATTTCTGGGTATATGTGTTTGGGATTATTTTATTGGTTTAATTAAAGTGGGAAGACCCACCCTAAATGTAGATAGCTCTATTTCTCAGATTAGTGTCCTAGACCACATACCAAAGAGAAAGCTAGCTGAGCACCGCTAGTCACTTTCTGCCTCCTGACTGTTGGTATAATGTGACAAGCCACCTCGAACTCCTACTGCTAGTACTTTTCTACCATGATGGGCATATCCTTGAGCTGAGAGCCAAAATAAATGTTTTCCCCTTAAGTTTCTTCTTTTTTATAATTTATTTTTATTTTTATGTCCATTGATGTTTTGCCTGCATGTATTTCTGTATTCAGGAGTTGGATCCCCTGGAACAGGAGTTACAGAGAGTTGTGAGCTGCCATGTGGGTGTTGGTAATCGAACCCAGGTCCTCTGGAAGAGCAACCAGTGCTCTTAACCACTGATCCATCGCTCCAGCCCCTCCCCTTAAGTTTCTTTTGTCAGGGTACTTTTACCATAGAGATAGGAAAAGAAACTAGTACAGAAGTTTGGTATCAGAAGTGGGGCCACTAATGGAATAAACCTGACCATATGGTTCTTCTACTTTTGGAACTGATTTTTGGGAGAAACGTGGAAGATATTTTAGCTGTAGGCTAAAAAAGCCCATTCGTTGACTAACAGCTTGAGTGTTTATAATAATAGTATTTTGAGTGTTTAATTTTTTTGTAATCCTTTAGATATTCTTTATATTGAGCCCTTGTCTGAAGTATAACCAGAAAAAAAATTCTGCTCATAAATTCTCCATTTATGAGCACTGTCTATTTATTTTGTTGATACTTTCTTTCGTTATGCAGAAGCTTTTACATTTAATATTATCACATTTGCTAATTTGAGTTATTTTGTGTGCTAGCGAGGTTTGATTTAGAAATTTGCTGCCAATACCCATATCCTAGGGAGTTTTCCATGTATTTTTTTTAGCAGTTCCAGCACATACAGTTTCAAATTAAGACCTTTGATACAGTTTGATTCAATTTTTGTACATGGTGATAGATATGGATCTAATTTCACTCTTCTGCATTGGATATCAATTCTTTTGCTGTCTTAAAGTTTTTCCTTATTCAAGTATTTCACCCCCTTGGTTGAGTTTATTCCTTAATAGTTTTTGAGACAACATATATCACCTGATGCCTAACAATCCCAGTGTAATGCCCCCCAAGGAGAATGATTACATGAAATTCCAAAGAATTCAAAACAATAATCATGAATATGTTCAAAGAAATTAAAGAGGACATCAATAAACTCCTGAATGAATTAGGAGAAAACACAAACACACAAACAAATAAATAAAATAAGGAGGCAAATACAGAACTGAAAATGGAATTCAGTAAAGATAAATACTGAAGAAAAGTCAAACTAAAATGATGCTTGAAATAAAAAAATTAAATCATTCAAACTACAAAGACTCATAAATAAAATGAATCATAGAGAGGACAGGGACCAGAGTTCAAAGGCAGATTAGAATCGTTGGCATATTCAGTCAAGGACAATAATAAAAGCCCTATAAATGAAACATGCACTATTTCGAGGACACCATGGAAAAAAACCAAATTATTAATTATTGCCCAAGAAGGAGAACTCCATACCAAAGGCATTGAAAATATTTTCAATAATAATCATAGAAGATTTCCCAAATCTAAATAGAGGTCCATCAAAATATAAGAGGCATATAGAATATCAAATAGGAGCAGAAAAGACACTTCACACATCATATAGTTAAAAACACAAAGTGTACAGAACAGTGAAAGCATACTGAAAGCTATGAGAAAAACCAACTCACATATGATTCCAGGCCCATCAGAATAAGAGCTGATTTCTCTTATTCTGAAACATTGAAAGTCAAAAGGGCATAGAATGGTATTTATGAAGCTCTGAAAGACCACAGCTACATACTCAAACTGACAAGCCCAGCAAAACTGTGTGTTGTAGTTGATGGAGAAAGAAAAACATCCCATGACAAAAGGAAACTAAGACATTTTTATGATCATTAAATTTTCTCTTCAGTGGACACTGGGAGGAATTCTTCAGATTAAGAAGAATAATTAAAGAGGCTGAAGAGGGGGAAAATGTTAAAATGTTAAGCAAATAAGGACTAGGAATACACCAAACACTATAAAAATCAATAAAATGAAAGGAATTCACTAACACATTTCAATAATAACTCTGAATTAAAGATCTTAATTCACCAAATCAAAAGACATAGGCCAGAAGATTGGATTTGAAAACAGGATATATCTGTTTGCCATCTCCAAGAAACATACTTCACCATTAATATAGACAGTGTTTTATCGAGAAATGATGGGTAATTAAAAACACCCTGAATAACAAAGCAGTCCTGAGCAAAAAGAATAATACTGAGGGTATCAATACACCTGATTCCAAGTTTACTATAGATTCATAGTAACAAAAACAGCATCATATTGGCACAGATATAAACACATAGATCAATGGAATAAAATAGAAGATCTACACATAAGTTATAGCTATTTCTGTTTTGGACAAAAAAATGAAAAAAATATTTATTGGAGAAAAGACAGAATTTTAAATAAATAATGCTGTGAAAAGGTATCTACATGGAGAAGAATGAATCAAAATTCTTATCTCTCACCTTCCACAAGATTACCTCCAAATGGCTCAAAGACCTTAATAAGAGACCTGAAAATCTGAAAGTTCTAGAGGGAAAATAGAGAAAACACTTCAAGATATATATGTAAGTAATGAGTTTCTGACTAGGACTCCATCTGCTTAAGCAAAAAGGTCAGCAGCCAACAAATGGGACCTCATGAAATTAAAAAGCTTCAGGACAGCAAAGATAATAGTTAATCAAGTGAGGGATTCAGAACAGGAGAAAAAAATTGTCATATATATAAACTATTCATACCCAGAACATATTAACGCCCCCCAAATTAAACAGAAACTGAAAATCCCAGTTAAAACCTAAGGGAATCAACAGTGACAATAAGTATTTTTTTAAAGTACTCAAAATCTTTAGGCATCCAGGAAATGTAAACTAAGACTACTTTGCGATTCCATCTTAGACCACTCAGAATGGCCATCAAGAAAACCAATGTTGGTGAAGATGAAGAGAGAGAAGAACTTTTATGTGATGTTGTTGAGAATGCACATTGGTGCACCCACGGTGAAAATCAGTGTGGGGGTTTCTCAGGAAGACTAAAAGGAAAACTTCCAGCCTTCCTGAGCATATACCCAAAGAACTTTATATTTTACCACAGATAGACTTACATATCCAGGTACACTGCTGCTCTATTAACAATAGCAAGGAAATGAAACCAGCATAGATGTATGTCACCTGATGAATGGATAATGAAAATGTGATATATATATATATATATATATATATATATATATATAAAATCCATCAAGAATATTATAACAACTGTGAATATATCATATTACACCACATCATATTATATTATATTGCAATGTATACACTGAATTATGGGGTTCTCAGTTTCATAGATCACACATTAATGAACATAAAATAACAACTATCTCCTGACACAATACTATTTGGTGACCTCAGTACCATATTCCCATTAATAGATCTCCAGGACTGAACAATTAATAAGGAAACTTCAGAGTAAATTACTATAGAATACATGGATCTAACAGACATTTACTGAGTCCAACTGCTGTGGAATGCACATTCTTCTTGGGAGCCCATGAAACTTTCTCTAAAATGGATCACATCCTATGTCATAAAACTAGTCTTAGGAAATAGAAAAGTACTTAGGAAATTTCTTGTGTCTCATCAGGCCATAGAAATCAACATCAAAAGAAACCATAGAAACTACATAGATACTTGGAGATCAACTAATACAACTTTGATCAGTGGGTCATTGAAGAAATCAGGAGATAAATTTAAAACTTCTTAGAAACAAATAAAAATGATATCCCAACTTATCATAACCTTTGAAATTCAGCAAAGGCAGTTCTAAAAGAAAAATTCATAGTCATGGGTGTGTGCGTTGTAAAAGTCAGACAGGCTGGGCAGTGGTGGCACATGCCTTTAATGCCAGCACTCAGGAGGCAGAGACAGGTGGAGCTCTGAGTTCAAGGCCAGCCTGATCTACAGAGTGAGATCTATGACAGCCAAGGCTACAGAGAGAAACTGTGTCTCATAAAACTAAAACTAAAATAAGAAAGAGGCGGTGGGGAGGGGAGAGAAAAGGCCACACATATCTCAGACAAATAACCGGACACACCTCACGGTCTTTGAAAATCAAGAACAATCCAAACCTAAAAGCACCCGCTGTGCCCCAGCACTAAAATGTAGTGTCACCATCAGACTTGATCACAGGTCTACTGAGTCTGGTGTGGCCATGCGGCTTGGTCACAACTATTTTACCTTTGCCCTCTTCCAGTGCCAGTACATGTTAATGCTGCCTCACCAGTCTGAAAGCCTGCAGTGTTCCCACACTACCCCCTTGCTGACATGGGCACGCCTCTTCACACTCATTATGTGTCCCAGTCCCGCCATGTAAGAAGGCAGGCACCTGTTGATGTACCCCCATGTCCCAGCATAACTACATGGTGATGTGGACATGCTAATTCTTGTGTCTGACATATCACAGTACTGCCACAAGACGGCACATGCTCAGCTATTCATGTGCCTGCCACATCTCAGTGCCTACATGTTGTAGACAGGCAAGGCTGTTCACACGTCTGTGATGTCCCAGTGCCACCATGGAGCAGCATGGCACTCCTGTTCATGCACCTGCTGGGTCCTAGTATCACTGTGGCACGGCATGGGCACGTGCCTGTTCATATGCCTGTTGTGGTTCATTGCTAGCACTTGGCATCACCCGCAGGCCTGCTCACACACCTGCCATTTCCCTGTTCCACGTGGTGACATGGGCAACCCTTGTTTCCTTACCTGACATGTCCCAGGACAAGCCTGTTCACACACTTTCTGTGTCCCAGCACCAACATTTGGCATCATGAGTGGGCCTATTCATATGTCTTCTGAGTATGGAGTCACAATGTAGCCACACAGCCACACCTATTTAAAAGGCCAATCTTAGTGCCATCCTCTGGCATCATGTGTACATCATGTGTACTCCCGGCAACACAACATGTGAGCATGGGCGTATGTGTTAAAGGCTACCTACCATGTGCCAGCATCACTACATGAGGGCATGTGCACCTCTGTTCACAAGCATGCCGTGTCCCAGTGCCACCTTTTGCTGGAATGGCATTGCTGTTCACATACACACACACACACACACACACACACACACACACACACACACACACACACACACCTGCTATTTCTGAGCCCCACACATGGCAGCATGGGCATGCCTGTTTTTAGGCACTTTGTGTCCCAGCACCGCCACCTAGTGGCTTGGGCACGACTGTTCACATGCCTACCATGTCCCAGGGCTGATTGCGAGGGCAGCAGGTCATCTGTTCATATGCATTCTGTGTACCAGTGCGGTCACCTGCTGGCATGGGGGGCCCTGTTTGCATACCTGCCATGTACCAGTGCCACCACGCATTGGTGCAGGCACACCTGTTCATGACCCTGCCATGTACCAGCACTCACGTATGGCGGCACTGGCAAGCCTGTTCCTACAACTGTGATGTCCAAGCACCACCATGTGGCAGCATGGCACTACTTTTTGTCAATCTGTCCTTTCCCAAGGCTGCCATGTGGTAGTGTGGGCACACCTGTTTACATGCCTGCCACGTCTCAGCACCATCACCTGGCTGCATGGGTTTGTGCCTGTCATGTACTAGTACTGGCCCTGGCAGCGCAGGGTACACTTGCTCACGCCTGCCCTGTGTCCAGGTGCTCTCACACAGTGGCACAGGCACGCAATTTCACATGCCTGTGGTGTTGCAGTCCTTCCGCATCATGGCACACTCATGAATGTTTGCATGTCTTCTGGGTTCTAGCACAGCTGAGCGCTGGAATGGGCACACCTGTTCACATGTCTGCCCTGTCCCAGGACCACAATGTGACACTTCAGCTAAGTCTGTTCCCATACCTGACATGACCTGGCGCCACCACGTGGCAGCAAGGCTCTCCTGTTCATGCACTTGCCACGTCCCAGTGGCCCCCATGTGGTGGCCTGAGCACACCTGTTTGCACACACCCCCTCTCCTAGAGCCACCAAATGGCAGACTGTGCATGCATATGCGTGGTTCCCATGTCCCAGCACTGCCACTTGGGAGTGTAACACATCTCTTTGCACACCTGCTGTGTTACAGAGCTGAAATGAGGTGTTAGTGGCTGACCTGGTCATGCCTACCCACTCTGACACCATCACATGGCGGCACAGCCACACCTGCTCACACCCATGCCCTCTCCCAATGCTGCCATATGGTAGTCCTGAGTCACCTGTTTGAAAACCTGGGATGTCCTAGCACTGCCCTCTGGTGGCACATCTGTGCCGTGTCCCAGCACTACCATGTGGCTGCTTGGGCATGTCTGTTTGCATGCCCACTGTGTACCAGTGCCACAACGCGGTGGTGTGGGCAAGCTTGCCCCAGCACTTGCTATGTCCCAGGGCCGCCATGTACCAGCACAGCACTCCTGTTGTGTCCAGCACCGCCACAGGGCAGCACAGGTATGCAGTTTTGCATAGCTTCCGTTTTCCGGCACTGCCACGTGGTGGGTCACCAGTGTTGCCACAACTCGGAGGGGCATGCATGTACATACACCTGCTGTTCCCAGTGCCACCAAGTGGCAGTGTGAACATGTGTGCTCATGTGCCTGCCAGGTCCCAATGCCACCACATGGAAGTGTGGGAAATCCTGTTCGAGCACATGCCATGCACATAGCAGGACAGCAAGCCTGTTCTTTGTATTTGCTCTGTCCCAGAACCGACATGTGGTGGCACAACTCACCTAAGGAGCCACCTGCCATTTCCCCATACTGTCACATGGTGGCATGGGCATGCCTAGTCATGCACCTGCTGCACCACAGTGCCAGTGTAGTAGCACAGCCACCCCTGTTCACACCCATTCCATCTCCCAGTGCCACACTTGGTGGTCCTGTCTCACCTGTTCTAAAGCCTGTAGTGTTACAGCGCTGTCCTCAGGCAGCATGGGCACGCTTGATCGCACCCATTCTGTGTCCTAGTGTTGCCAGGTGGCTGTCTGGGCACACCTGTTCATATGCGTGACACCACACGTCACTGACGTGCACATGGAGGTACAGGAGTGCTTGTTTCTGCAAATGTGTGTCCCAGTGATATCATGTGGCAACACAGACATGCACTTTTGCAACTATTGTGTGCCAGCATCACTATGTGACAAAGAGTTTGCACACCTGTTCACATTCCTGCCATGTACCAATAGTGCCACATAGAGGCTGGGGCACAACTGTTTGCATGCCTCATGTTTCCCAGTACCTCCACATGGTGGGACAGTAACACCTGTTTGCACACCTGCTGTGTGTACAGCACTGACAAGTGGTGCCATGGACAGGCCTGGTCATATCCACGCCATGTTCCATCACTGGCCCGTGACCACACCTGCCATTTCACAGCGCTACCACATGGAGGCACTGTTTGAAAGCTGGAGTGTCCCGTCATCATCAACCTCGGGCATCCCTGGCGAACCCATTCACATGCCTGCCATCTCTCATCACAACCATCTGACAGGGTAGAAATGCTTGTACACACATGCCTGCCACTTCCCAGAGCCACTACATGGCAGCAGGATATGCCTGTTTATGCACCTGCTGTGTCTCAGTGCACTGGTCCACTTGTTTGAAAGCCTGTGGTGTCACAACACAACACCTTGGTGGCATGGGCACACCTGTTTGCATCTGTGTGTCTAGTCCCAGTACTGCCCTGTAGTGGAGTGGGCACGCCTCTTCACACATTTGCTAGGTGCCATGGCATCACGTGGCTGTGCAGGCTTGAAGTTCATGCGCCTGCCATGTCCTGGCAAAGCCACCTGGCAGCATGAAAACTGGTGTTTGGGGCCTGCTGTGACTCCACCTGGTGGCACAGGGTGCATGTTCATGCACCTGCTGTGTCCCAGTATCAACAGCAACCTACAGTATCAACCTGGTTACACTTCTGCCGATCTGAAGCTGCATATGCCATCAAAGCCACACATGGTTCCATCTCACAGTGTTGCCATGTGATGAGGTGCTCACCTGTTAGAAAGCCATCGATACCCGGGCACTGCCTTCTGATGGCACAGGAACACCTACTTGTATACTTACCTATACTGTGTCCCATACCGTGGCAACACAGGCATCACATTTTGCAGACCGGCTGGGTCCCAGTGCCACCATGTGGCAGCATGGCCACACCAGTTTCCACGCATGATGGATGTATCCAGTGCCTCCAGGCAGCCATATGGATACACTTGTTCCCATGCCTGCATAATCCCAGCACCATAGTGTGGGAGTGCAGCTCGCCTTCCATGTCCAGGGCCACACTGTGGTAGCACAGAAATGTCTTTTCATATTTTCTCCTGGTGGCAGAGGCACATCTGTTTGCATGTCTGCCATGTCACGGTGCCACT
The DNA here is from genome assembly GCF_007827085.1 of Peromyscus californicus insignis. Lineage (NCBI taxonomy): Eukaryota > Metazoa > Chordata > Mammalia > Rodentia > Cricetidae > Peromyscus > Peromyscus californicus. The sequence continues at coordinate 52,162,055 of NW_026294469.1, forward strand.
TCATGGCAGCACAGGTATACCTGCTTGCTTGCTCTCTATGTCCCCGAGCCTCCAGTGGTAGTGCAGGTAATGCATGTTTATGTGCCTTTGTTGTCCTAATAGGTACCGCATGGTGGTGTAGGAATGCCTGTAAGCAAACACGCCATGTTCCAATGCTGCCATGTTGTGATGCTGGAACACCTGTTTGCACATCTGCTACATCCCAATGCCACCGTGTAGTAGCACGGGCATCCACATTCAGGAACATGCCATGCTCCAGTGCCAATATGTGATGGCATGACACTCCTGTTTATGCATCTGCCATTCGACAAGGCTGCCAACATCAAGTGACATTGTAGGTACGCCTGTTTGTGTGCCTGTTACATCCTAGTGTTGACAAGTGGTGGCCTGTGTATGCCTGTAAGTGCTGCATCCCAGCGCCACCACCTGATGGGGCAGTATGCCTGTTTTTGCACCATGTTCCAGCACCAACACATGGGCAGGCCTATCTACATGTATGTGAAGTTTGAAGTGGCACATGGTGCTGCACACACACCTGCTTGTACCCATGCAACCTTCCAATGCCACCACATGGTAGTGCTGGCTTTCCTTTTTGGACTCCCGTGGTGTCACTGATCTGCCCCTGGTGGCCTGGGCACTCTTATTTGCACCCATGCTAGGTCCCAGGGCTGCACAGGGCAGCTTAGGCACAACTACCTGCTCATGTATCTACCATGTCTAAGTAATATCATACGGTAGTAAAACAATTTTGTCTGGACACTTACCATGTTCAGCACTGCCATAGGCATGTCTGTTTGCATGCCTGTGACATGCCTGCCCTGTCTATGTCACCATTTGCAGCACAGGTACTGTTTGCATGCTTGTCATGTCCCAGCACAAGCAGGTAGCAGTAGGGTCAGGCCTGTCCCAGTGCTTGCCATGTCAAATGGTAGGATGGTCATGTCGGTTGACATATCTGCTGCGTCCACATACGTGAAGGTGCAAGCAAGCATGCACCTGCCATGTCCCAGCACCACCACACACCATAGTACAGCATGCCTGTTCACATGCCTGTTATGTCCCAGCACCACTGTGTGATGGTATGGGCCTTTGTGCACGTGTACTGTGTACCGGTGCAGTCACTGGGCAGCGCAGTTGTCTTTTTTATTGCTGTAAAATATGCCATGACCAAAGCAACTTATGAAAGAAACCATGTAACTGGAGACTTGCTCGGAGGGTGAGCCCGTGAGCATCAAGGTGGGGAGCACGCAGCAGGCTGGAAGGCATGGTGCTGGAGCAGCAGCTGAGAGCTTAGAACTGACCCACGGGGAGGCGGCACAGGCAGGCAGGCATGGAGCTGGAGCAGCAGCTGTGAGCTTAGAACTGACCCACAAGGGGAGGCAGAGGCTGGCCTAGCAAGGGCTTTTGAAAGCCCACCCCCAGGGACATACCTCCTCCAATACGGCCACACCCCATCATCCTCCCAAACAGTCCACCAGCTGGGGAGGAAGGGTTCAAATATTCGAGCCTGCCTATGGGCGCCACTCTCACTTAAGCACCCCAGGAGAGGACAGAAACTCTCGAGACAGAAGGAACAAATGGCATCACTTAGTGAGCACTCAACCTTTCCACGTCAGCCTGCTTTTCTGAATCATTCCGAACACTAACTTTTCTTCCTTTTGCATCCTTTCTAAGCATGCTTTAATATGTTGGGTCCCCCCAAACGTTTTTGGCCACCTTACTCTCTCTGAAGCCTCCCTCCCCACCATGCAGCTGCTTGTCTGTGTCTGACCTCCACATCAGTTACCGCACAACTTTTCTAACTCCTCTATTCTCTGGGTAGCTGATAACTTTCCTGTCCCCAGCTTGTCTTTCTTCTAACTTGTAATAAAATTGTCCTTGAGCATACATTCGAGCCCATTCTTCAATCCTTTCATTAATGAAACCACAAATGTATTTTAAACTTGCCATGATTTATGACTTTCTTTGTTCTGTAAAACTATAAAACTCCCTGAAACCAAAAAGAAAAAAAAAAAAAGGTATCCATGCTGAAACACGAAATTTGAGATAGCCTAAATCTGTGTTCCTAAGCCATGGTCACTAAAAAGTATCTCCATAATAAACTACCTCATACTCCTTTTACAAAATGTGTTTTATGCCAGGTGTAGTGCAGATCTTGTGAGTTTGAGGCCAGCCTGGTCTACAATAGTTAAGTTCCAGGGCAGCCCTACATAATGAGACCCTGTCTCAAATAAATAAACAAACAAATATATATATATAAATTTATTTTATTAATGAGACTAAAAACTTCAAGAGGAAATTCCAATTCCCCTTGGATCAAGATTTCTCAAACACGATAATCAAATGAGGTGAATAGACAAATAAGACACTGAAAATTTCATATATAAGCACTTAAGAAACTACAGACAATAGAGTCATTTTCTTTGGTATAATAAAGAAACCAAAGGTATTGATTAGTACTGGTTCAAACAAGGTACATATCAGCAACCTTATATTTTTAGATTGTAATGTAATCCTTTCTTTTTCCTGGTGTAATTCCAAAAGCCCACACCATTCCTAGTTAGCTGTCTCTGCCTCATACTTCTGGATCAGATGTAAGCAAGCATTCAGCTCCTGCTCCTGCAACATGCCTGCTTGCCTGCTGCCATGCTCCCAACAGAAGGGTCACAGACTCACCCTCAAAATCTGTTAACCCAATGAACTCTTCGATAACATCCTTGGTCAGGGATATTCACAGTAATAGAAAAGTAACCAAGACATATACACATACACGTGTATATATACATAAATACAACCTGCCAAGTCCATTTAGTGATGCTCAGATTACGTTGTTTATGGTTGACCACTTGGGATTGGATTATTGGGATTGACCAATTCTGAGTGTTAACCCTAAACACATAGAAACACACATAAACCCAAAAGAAGCTTTTCTCTGGGTAAGATTGATTCTTAGCAGCTTTTCTTTTAGAGATAGGGCCTTGTAAGATTTCCTCATCCCCTTTTGGCATGTCAACCAGTGGTGTCATTGTGCAAGTCTTGTTCAGGTGACCATATTGTTAATATTTGATGGGTGCAACTCCCTGTCACATATAGAAGAGTGCATCTCATCCTACATTGTGGTCTCAAGACTCTCAGTATAAACTAAAGAACTAATGGTAGCCATAAAAGAAATGCCTGTATTAAATGTACACTAAGCAAAAACTATGAACAGCAGAAAAGACACCTTATGCATCTTTAATCATTTAGACAAACATGGTTGGCAGACAGCTGAGTGACTATCTCCATCCAAAACATTCATATACCAAGAGGGGGCAATTTGGTAGCTGACAGCCAGACAGCCAAAGCACATTTCTAAAGGACCAATACGAACACAAGAGTGCAGTAACAAGTGCTCGTCTTATTCTTAGGCTTCCTCTGACAAAATCTTCCTATGGGAACACTTTGTTTCTGCTGACGGAGTATTTCACTGTTATGTCTGAGCTAAGCACCTTGATGTGAAATACAAGGTGCATACAAAGAGATTGTTTTTTTGACAAATAGTTTGACAAAATATAATACAGTTTGACAAAACAAGCTAATTAATTAACATATTAGTTTTCTAGAAAACACTAATGGATGGCTAGTGTTAAAATAACCAAGGTTACACATTCTTCATGTTTCCTGGAAAACTGTTACATGTAAATATTTTATATATGTGTATACATATAATATTTACATGTGACTATATATATGTACTATTTTAGTTTAACAGAAAATAGCATTGTTAGCTTGATGTTTTAAATGTCAACTATGCATCGTTATCTTTCGTAGTAATAAAACTTGTGGCACACAGAAGTTTCCTACTAGATTTCTTCACAATTTATAACCTGAATGACAGAATACCTGTATGTGGCAACAAAGTTACAGAAGTCATATGAACAACAAATATCTGATGTCTGATCCTTTGCAAATGCGAAGCTACTTTTACCTATTTTTTCAAGTAGTCAAATATAAATAGGATGAGGCCATTTACACTTGAGATGAGGCACTTCAATGATTACCCCAAAAGAGTAACTATGAACGAAAATTCTTGATGTTAATCTTATTCTTCATTTCAGGTATAATAACTTCAGATGGTTTGCACTACAAGTATTATAAACCTTTATTTTTTGTCTTCCTTTTGATCTAAGTGAACAAAACTGTGAAATACATAAAATACAGACATCAATCACCACAGACCAGTTACTGTGCTCACATACAAATGAACTGAACACAATTAATTACTTAATGACACAAGTTTCAAAGAGGACTACTTCAACACTAAACTTCCATAGTTTTTTCATTAGCATCAAAAGGGCAGATCTCAGCACTATTTCTAGATAAGAATGTCCTCAAATACATTAACTGAATTACAAGCTATAATCTTATATATGCTTTCAAAACACTGAATTAAAAACTAAATGTATAGGGCTGGAGTAGCAGCCTTGTAGAGACCTGGGTTCAGTTCCCATCACCTACACGGCAGTTCTCAAGCAGCTGTCACTCCTGTTCTTGGGGTTCTGATGCTCTTCCAGCCTCAGGTGGGCAATACATATAAATGAATATAAATACATGGAGGCCAAACACATTTTATACACATAAAATAAACATTTAAAACATTAAATCTACCAATATTTTAGCTGAAGATCCAATTTTAAGTGTTTAAAAAAAATCCGTAAGAACAAATATTTTGTTTAGCCAGTCTTTTGCAAAAGATCTTCAAATAAAATAGTTGGAACAACTCATTTTCAATCTTAAATCATGTTCTTTGTCTATACATTTATAGTGAATGTTTGGTGAATTGAGGTAATAAATATTAGATACTAATTCCAATTTTCCATAAATTTATTCTATTATATTTTGCCAACTGTCTGAATTCAGTATACCTTAATTATTAAAGAAAATAGCTGACTCTAATTTTTAGGTTTATACAAAAAGAGTTAAAATCTTGACATGAGACCAGGTTTGGTGGTCCATGCCTACGATCCCAGCATATGCGAGGCAGGCACAGGACAGCAATGGTGAGGCTAGCCTATGCTACCTATCAAGACTCTTCCTGAAAAACAAAAAATTTGCAGGCCTGTTAACTACCAGTAACAGATAAGATTACTGGCTGCTTATAATTTGAGTAAATTTATAAAGCCTAGATACCCAAATGTCTTTTGATAAAATACAAGTCAGTACTTACTCGAACATGGTTAGCTATTTCAAATCCATGTATCAAAACACTAACATTCTGTTCCTCTAGAGACAGACTAGCTTTAAGCCAATGTGATTCCAGAAAGAGCTCTTCTAAAACAAAAAGTTAGTCAATATTCAAATAAAAAAGAGAGAGAGAATGCATTTATATAGAATGACAAAATGTAAGCTTGACAAAAGTAGTGACTTTTATTTACAACTGCATGTATCAAGATTACAACAGAAACACTAGTGATGCCATCTGAATAAAAGCAATGATTTACTGGTAATGGCAACAAATGAAGATGAACAGTTTCCGAAGAGAATCAAGCAATTATCCAGGAGCTGCAAATCTGACTGCAGTAAGTCTTCCAGTGTCTTTTGTAACTTTAATGGCTTTCTCCTTTTTTGCCAACTACCTACAAAAACAAAACAAAACAAATTATGTACAACTTAATGATTCCAAATTATGTTTAAAAAAATACTAGCGTGATAATGATTTCAAGTCACTTTGGTCCTTTGGTCCTGGTATTAATTTTTAATCCTTGAACCTTTCCGCATGCACTGTGCTTAGACTGTCGCAGCACACTGTGACACCCCTTCCCCTAAACACAAGGAATTAACACATGCAAGCTATTGTTGGTTTCCCATTGTTTTAAGTAATATAATTTTTCCAAACCAGGTTGACAGTTTAGAGAAGTTAATAAAAAGGATGATGCTATGAGTAAAACATTCTTGGTGTACTAGTTTTAAACAATTAGAAATCAAATGTCAATTACAAAATAATCTGTACTTAAAAGAATACACTAAATTCATGTCTTTGTGCCCATTGATGGGTTTCTAGATATTTCCTTCAATATGTAAACAAGAAATGAAAAAGACTGAAAATAATGAGTTCTTTTCCAGCTTTAAAAAAAAAAAACAACCTGGTTGATAGAAATGGTCTATAAGAAATGTAAAAAATAAACCTTGCATCTGAAGTGATTTTAAAAAAAAATCTATCTAGTTCTGAAGGAGGTCTGTAAAAATATCCTAGTTCATATAAATGTCCTAGCACAAAAAACAACAACAAAAAAAAGCAAGAAAACAAAGAAGAACCTGGTATCTACCAATAAGTCATGAATGAAACAGTCTCTGTTGGCTTTGTTCTAGAGTAATTTATCTAAAGAATAGAGTTTATCATTAGTTAATATATTTTCACAGCATAAATGTCTCAATGTATTACATGTATATTTGTATAGAAAAAGATGTATATACATGCATGAAGCTAAGTTTCTTATTTTAAAGTGATTCTGTTCATAATGATGTCTGCAGGTCATTCATACATGTCTGGTCAGTGATAGAAAATAGCTGAGTCAATGTCATTCTCAAAAAATACTTAAAAACTCTTTCTATCAAGAATTATTAACCAGAGAAAGCTAATGTTTTTGAGTTTTTGTTGTAGTTTGTTTTTTCACTCAATCCAGGAAAAATTTTTAAGGAAATTCCTCTTTGGTCCATGCAAACTATGGTAGAATAGCTCAGAACAGACAATAGCATCAGAAAAGAGAAAAGTGGACAAGAGTAAGAAAAACGGGGCTTTAAAATACACCAGAATGCAGGGGAGATGGTACCACCAGTACCATAAGTGAATTTTAGCTGATACACAATGACAACATTATTGACCACTATATTACTTAGGAAATGCAAAACACAGAGCTATTAGATTAAGCAAAAGAAAACAATTAATATTAAAACAAAATTTTAGAAGATGTGATACAGTAGAAGATGCAAGTCTGCATACTGTTTCACAGGTTGACAACTCTCAACTTGCCAATATGTATTCTCTGTAAAAAAAGAAGAAATTCAGCATTCCATGCGGATTCTTACCCCAAACATAAAGCTCTTTCATTCTGTCTTAAGTCTTTACGTTACACCTCAGATAAACCAAAGTCTAGGTACATCAAAATCAGATGTTAAAAACTTTCATTCAGTAAAGAAGTCATTGATCTTCTTTCTGCATTAGTGTTTTAACCCAGCCTGTTTAGTCCATACGTCCTTCAGCTGGACTTGAGCTCACATGGGTAAAGCATGAGAGGAAACAACCGCAAAAAGATTTTGTGGCTAATGCTCCAAGGAGAAAACTCACAATTTGCAACTAAAACCTAAGGCGTATATATATAACACTAGCTCTAGTTTGAAAAAAACAAAAACAAACAACTTATATTTAGTTTCCAAAACAACTCTCCTGTTCCTAAAATATAAAACTTTAAAATGGATGAAAATATTACTCAACTAATTAAACTTGAAAGCATTTTAAAAAAATTTAAGTTTTACTCCAAAATTATTTCTCAAAGTACTGAACAAAATTAAATAAGAAACAGCAGAAGGTTAAAAAAACAAAAACAAAACTGCCTTGTGAGCAACATAATAAATATGGTAAGAAAATTAAGGCACCTAATTGCAAGCAAAATAAAGGGCCAACTGAGAGTCATGAGTGGGATGAGATCTGAAGGAGGAGGTGGTGGAGGCAATCTAGGTAACAAGAAGGCTGATCCAGATGCTGAGGCTGAAGAAATCTCGCAGCGACAACTGAGGAAGGACATGGGGAGGGTGAGAGCAGGTGACAGATGAGCAATGAAGCAAGGAAGGGAGTACAGTGAGACAAAGTCTATCTGTGTATTACTTCATTAAAAAAAAAAATCTTCTGGTTTAGTTCATTGAGTTGTATTAAAAAAGCTGAAAAATAAACAAACAGAAATGTTATAAAAATAGCGTATGTGGTAAATGGCCAGTTTAGAAAAGTCTATTTTTATAAAAAGTGATAAAGACGTGGTATACTTTTCACATGCACCTTGTTACCTCAGAAGCAAAAGCCCAAATTTTCTCACTTTTGCACACCTGTATTTTAATACAAAGCAATCTATGTAAAAAGCCTATTTTAGCAAAGAAAATATTTACCCTTAATTAAAATTGCAAGCTTTTCATGCTGCACCAAAAAGAATGCATTTACAGCAAATAGCCAAAGTATGCATGATGCCTTTGAGGGCCAAAACAGATAAATAGAGGGTGTGTTCTATTCTAGCAAATCTAAAAGTGAACTTATAAAGCTGTAACAGCATGCAAAGTCATCTAAAGTAGCTATCCACAACCAAGATTTATTAATATTACCTTGGCTTCTGTCAACTTAGTGACGTAAGAGGGAGATCAGTGACATGCTGAAAACTAAAATCATCTACAAATAACTCACACAACAGAATATACACTGAAAATACTTAAAACTTTCTACTTCATGATCCAGTAAATCATTTTACATAGATCTCTCTCCACTTCAGAAGTTAACAAATCTATCTTCATTGAATATAGAATACATACCACATATACTTTGAAAATTTAAAAATCACAACACAGATCCTTTTAATATCAGACTCACTAAATTGTAAAAGGAAAGATGGTTGTGAAGAAGAAAATGTCACTGGGCTGGAAATATATGAGAATGCTTTAACTGTCTGTTCCACTTATACTGTCTTGTAAGAACACAATCTTGTTACAATAAATAGGGACAATGACTGCCGTGGCATGGTAATACAGGAGCAGGAAAGTCAAATGCATTACTGTTCCAAAGCTAGAATCCAAAATTCACTGAGTTTTTAATAAGGAACTCTATAAAAGGACCAAATGGGCCAATCTCACATAAACCCTGTTTTTCTACATTGAAGTTGTTGTTTCTTAAATATAAAAATAACCCTACAAGACAATGAGTGACTGCAAGCAGAATAAACCTCACCCAGAAGCAATTACCAAAGCAATGTCACATTAAAATACTAATATACCTAAGGAAAGTATTCAACCAATTAAAACTTCAATTTTGAAATCAAAGGACTCAGAATCCTGTTTTTAGATTCTTCTTATAGTAGTTCTAACAGTATTGCTAGGGACCCCAAAGCTGTTCTTTGATGAAGTCTATGAAGTTAAAACTGTCTTCAGAATAACACTAATTTACTTTTAAAATTCTCTTTCTCTTCCAAATATACATGTTTTCAAATGGAAACATGGTATGTGCTTAACAGGTTGAGTAGAAAAACAGATATTACCATAAGAACTCTATTAGGCTAGGGAAGAAATTCATAAAAATATAAAGCAGTGTTTCTTTTCTTATTAAAGCATTTTTTTCTATTGGAAAGGGTAGAATTGTTGAAGTTTTTAAATTTTATTTTATGTGTATAAGTCTTTTGCCTGTATGCATACATGGGGATGATGTATGTGTCTGGTACCCACAGAGATCAGAAGAGGCTGTCTGAAGTCCTGGAACTGGAGTTCCAGACAGGTGAGTCACCAAATTGAACTTGGGTCCTCTGTGAGAGCAACAAGTGCTCTTAACCACTAAACTCTCTCTCCAGGCCCTGGAAAATGTGCATTTCATTAGAAATATCACTGCTAATTTATAATGAGTTTATTATAGTTTTTTTTAATTCAAAGTTTAATTTTTGTTTGTTTGTTAAGACCCCCACTTGTAGCAATCACCCTCCCTCAACCAAATATGCAGGTAAGTGGATGGACCTAGAAGAGATTCTAGAGTGAGGTGAGCTAGATCCAGAAAGACAAATGCTGTGCTGCATGCTCTCTCATCTGTGGTTCCTACACCAAACCTTCAGATATGAATACACAACATGGAGTATCCCAGAAACAAGTATAAAGGGACCATGGGATGGGGGTAGGGCCTGAGAGGGGAACAGCAGGACACAGGTGATATGAAGTAGGAAATGGGAGGGGCTTCAAATGAGGAGGAGGGAAATGAATACAGAAGCAGGAGGGATAAATAACACCAAAGTGGTTATTTATCTCAAGGAATCATATTTTATATTTGCCTAAAATTATACAAAATATATATTAGTATACACATACACACACATCTTAAAAGAAGTTAAACTACTTGGGTTAACCCACAAAAACCATAGACTAACAAAAATCTTAGTACCAGACACAAGAAACCTTTGAAGGCTTGGTCAGCATAGTCCAAGTGACTCCCAAAACAATATAGATGACCAATGTAGCCCTTGATTACCTCTCAGGGGTTGAAGGTTGGACCCTATTGCTGAAAACCACACACTGAAGATACATGACTCAAATGACTTGAGCTGGATCTGACCTGAAAGCCTCTTCCTGTGGTCTAACTTTCATGATTCCAGAAAATACTACGAAAATTATCAAAGGAGGGAGGGAAGCAACTAATCAGCCCTATCCAACTGTAACATCTATGAACCACAAGTACCAGCGTGGCAAAATATGCATAAGAGTGCAAGAAGTGGCAGTCACATGTTGGTGGCAACCAACAGCTGTCTAACTGGAATCTAGTCAGCTTCCCAGGGCTAGTGAGGTCATGGATCTTAGAAAAGCATCCATTACTGACACTTTGCTAGACCAGCATAATCCTTATCACATCCTAAATCTCATCCTTACATCCACAGATAAGTGTGACTACCACACCTCATCAAAGCTTCTCCTTACAGAATATGGAAACCATCACAGAAAAACACAACTGAACCCAATGCAGGGATCAATGGATCATGGGGAGCCAGCTCCAGTGGATATAGCTACATCACAGCTCCTGCATCTCTGGCTGAGGGAACACTGTGGAAGACGGGGGAAGAAAGATTGTAAGAGACAGTATCAGAAGTCTGCTGTGAAACTGTCTCCTAGAAATGGCTGTACAAACAAGACAGGAACAATAGCAAAATCAATGGACCTGCTAATGTAGAAGGAGAAAAATGCTGTAGGGTCCAACTCCTAGTTAGAAAACTACAGGGAACTATTAATTTCTGGGAGAAGGAGACTTAGCCTCTTTCCAGAGATGAACTCTCTTATTGGTTGTCTGATGCTGAGTCGTCAGTCGTCATACACACACAAAGAACAAGAATGGACGCAGCAGGTTGTTAGATAGATAGATAGATAGATAGATAGATAGATAGATAGATAGATAGATAGATAGATAGATAGATAGATAGACAGATAGACAGACAGACAGACAGATAGATACAGAGAGAGAATATGTAATAAATATAATAAAAGAGGCTATCAACTTGAGATTGAGGGTGTTTAGAAGCCCGTAGAGAGGGATTTTTGCCAATGGACTTCAAAATAGGAGGGCCCTGAGGGAGTCAAAGAAGAAAGTGATAGAATTAATTCTATTTTACTTAAAAATACTAAAATTACTGTTGCTAATATATGATGAGTTTATTAGTTATAATTTAAAACTTTTTCCAATTCAACTTTTCTTTTTGAATCTCCTCTGAAACCTAGGGAGGCCTCAAACTTGATAGCAATCATACTACCTCAACTTTCCAAGTGCTGAAATTACAGGTATGAGCCACCATACCTGGATTCCCAGATTAACTTCTATTACATAAATAGCTTAATAAAAGCTCTTCTTGATCCTCAATCATCTTTCATATTTAAATGATACCTGAGACTGAAAAGTTTAAGAACTGCTTTTTCATGATTTAGATAAGGTGAAGAAGGTAAAGTAAACAAATGATATGAAACAAATAAATACTCTCAAGCAGCTTTGGCAATCAGTGAGAACAGACCAAGCAGCTAGACAGATGTGAGACAAATACGTAAGACAGTCATTAAGGCAAACCAGAAAATTAACAACTGAAAAGCTGACTGGTCAAAATGCAGAAGAGAATGTCACTTGCATTAAACAGAAGTTGAGTAGCATAAGCTGAAGGTACAACAGGATATTGAAGCAAAACTTAACGACACGAAGATATTAACCTGACTTACAGTCACAAATCTTACAGAACAACTAGGCTGGTAACAAACTGCAACAAACAGTTAAAACCAATGCCAATGGCATTTAATTCAAGCCAGAAAAGCAGAGAGCCAAACCATTTCTGTTGCCCACACATTTCACCCAGAAAATACATCCTAGAGGGTAAAAATTAAGCTGCTTGATACTGGCTTCTTCTGAACAAGCATTATACACATACCAAACATCTGGGCATGGCAAAGCTAAGTACAAAATCATTCCTACAGCTCCCAAAACTTAATTATGCTATGAGACAGTAAGAGTGACTGAAAAGTAACCAGCAAAAATATGTATCATCCAGGCCTTCTTTTTTTTTTTTCTTTTTTAAAGCCAACATGTATATCAAAGGACCATTTACTGTTAAACAATTTAATTAATTTTCTAAAATTAAATCAGGTCTGCAGATATCACCAGAAGAGAAAGAGTTCTCTCAGGCTGTTCTAATTCCATGAAACAATTCCTTGCATGAAGTGTACTGGGAACCTCCTCCTCCATGAACTGGCAGCTCTAAGGAAACTCATTCCTGGTAATTAGTCCTAGACCACTGGCCAAGCACAGCCAGAAGCACCGTGGCCAATGTTTTCTGTGTGGCCACACGTTTCCTTGTACACAGCTGCAGGTTTGGCACTAAGACAGCTTTCAGTGGCACCTCTATGATCTGGGTTTGTGTATTTAAAAGCCACCCACACAACTACTATTAGTCAGAAGCTGCGCCAGAAAGCCTGGGAAGAGGCTGACCCTTGCTCCTCCAAGTCCTGGGTACTCAGAAAACTCCATGGAAACCTTTAGGGATGCATCCATCAAAAATACAGACATGTATTTATAAAAATAGGAGAAAACTTGCACAATCACTTTAAATGCATTTGCTGAAATGTATCCTTTCAAGACACATGCAATGTTTGGAAAGTTATAACATGTCCATGTGTTAAAATTTATGTTTATTCTTTCATAATAAAATTATTCAAGTAAATACATTTTCATTATTAGCAGCAAAGTCCTTAAAAATCTTACTATGCCTTTCAAGTAATAATTTAACTATAATTCCCTATTATTCCTAAGCATTTTCTGTAATGAGATTATTATTCTTACTCAGATATCATTAATATGTAGTCTATCAATTAAGAGTTACACTTACTAAATAAAGACTTCTTTTAGTTGAATATCTCAACATGTTATATTCATTTAACCTTCCATGAGACAGTTTTGAATCTTTATGTTTAAAAGCAATGTCAACTAAAATATAAGGAATTATTCCTTTGGAACTGTTTGTATTGGCCTTAATTATCATTTGAACAAACTTACTCGTTTGAAGTCATTCATATTTGTTGCCTGGACTGGAGTACCAATGAAAGTAAAATATGAAATTCTCGTTGTCTCTTCTTCACCTTGATTAGACTGAACAAATAACTGAAAAAAAATCAATTTATAGTTTATAATTATCATCTGGTTTTCATGAGCATGCTTGAGATTTAGTCTATTTGCTTTCTTAATAAAAATACCTTCCACCTTTGTAAGGATTAATCCAGATTTCATTCACTTACACTAGTATTCCTAAAAAAAAAAAAAACTACCCATTCTCTGTCTGTACTGCAATTCTCACCTTCGCTAGAGATGCCCTGGCAAGATGTTCACATATGCAAGTTCATGGTAATTTAGTGTGATGGTACAGAGAAGTCATAATTAAATCCTTTACAGAGAACACTAAGGGTGTGAAATCCATGATTACAATGGGTAGACTGTTGTTGATAATTTTATTAAAATCATAGTCTTTCAACAGTGGAAAATCTCTGTAGTTGTATCCTTTCTAACATTCGTGCACCTATTCTATTTCCTAGAACAGGAGAAGAAATGATATTAGAAATCTGTTCCTGAGGCTATGCTCTGCCCTCTGATGTGCTTTAAGGCCCAACTCTAATTTCTCTATTTTAAAATTTCCCTCGGTATATAAAGAATAGAAGCAGTACTTATACTGGATTTTGAAAAAAAAAATTTCCTCCATTAAAAAAAATACAATTTAAAAATGTTCTCTATTTAAAAATATTGTCTCTCACTGAACAGCAAGCACAGGGTCTGCATGAGTGCACTAGGTCCTCTGCATACATATTGTAGCTTGAGTTTAGTGTTTTAATGGGTGAGTGTGTGAATGAGTGGATCTGTGATACAAGTGCCTTCTCTTGGCTTCTTTTCCTTCTGTTGATTTGTCCTGTCTAACTTGGACGTGATGGCTTTTGTTTCATCTTATTACATTCTATTCCGTTATGTTTTGTTCTCTTAGAAGCCTGTTCTTTTCCAATAGGAGATACATGGATGGGAGGGGACGTGGGAAGGAACTGTGAGGAGTAGAGGGAGAAGAAACTGTAATCAAGATATACTGTATAAGGAAAAAATATATTTTCAATAAAAGGAAAAAATACTGTCTCTCTTCCTTGGATAATGTACGTAGTTCCTTCTAAGACATTACTTATCAGTCAATTTTTATTGTTTTCATTGGCAACCATAGACTCCTTTCAAAGAGTTTATCTAATCAATTTAAATATAATAAATACAGTATTCAATCAGTTCCCAGCTTACTTATATCTGGCTTTTTAAATGTGAGTACTCCTGCTTATGTTGTTTATACTTACCTGTTTTTAAAATTCACCTTTCTTTGATTAAACTGATCAAAACTATTACTTTATTTCAACATTCATCATCATAAAAGTGATAGGTATGCCTTATGGGTCTTTACTTAGGTCACTGACTAAATGTATGGATATAACACACAGAGTCTTGAGTGATAGTATTCTACTATTATGTGACCTTCGTCTTCAACTTCATTTAGAAAAAAATGTCTCAATTAAAGCTCAGCTTGCTCACACAGCTTCATATGATCACAGAACTGTCTAAGTCTAATTGAAACCCTCCTAAAAAGAACTTAACAGTGTTCTCTGATTATCTATCGATCATCCATTGAAATAAAGGTATCTAATCAGTGTGCTCTGTGGCTGATTTCTCCTTTCTTTTCATAGATGCATCACTTAGAATCATCTCTAGCACTATTCAATACTCAGATATACCTTTGCTGTCTCTTAAAATGTAAAACCATCTTTTTCAAAACGTCATTTTTAGCTGGATATAGTGGCTCATGCCTACAATTCCAGCACTTGGAAGGTTGAGACAGAAGGACTGTTGTGAGTTCAAGGCCAGCATGGGCTATACAGTAAATCTCAGGCCAACCTGGGCTAGAGTAAGAATCTGTCTCAAAAAAATTTTTTAGAGCCAGCTTCAGTAATATCACAGTAACTACACTGAAAGACAACAATCCAGAAAATTAAGCAGGATTTTCACACAGGTACCAGCACTCATCACCAACAGAGACAAAGTGATCATAAATATCTCCAGTTTAAATGTAAATGTTCTAGAACTGACAGATCCTATGAAGCATCCTCCATTCCTCCAATTTATTGGACAAATATTTCTTTAAAAGATTATTTAGAATCACCTAGAATCACAGGACAGCATTGCTGCCCACCAACCAGAGGAAGATATAGTAAGGAAATGCTACTCACAGTTACACTGTTAACATTCTGAAATTTAACATAACGAAGAGGAACAATGCCGTCTTCTTTAATGTCATCTTCTGTCAGCTCCAGAGCTTGAGTTGGCTCACTCCTTTCTGCCTCCTCAAAGTCCATAGACCGGGGTAGGTTGATAAAAATTTTTACATATTTAGGACCCTGACCTATGAAATGGTTTAAAGAAAAACATTGAAGTGCTAAAAACTACATACTATACATTTCCTTTATTATCAAATGCATCTTATACAGAATCCTGTGTGGGGCCACATATATACTGGCACACAGCAACATACACATCTTCATAAACCTCTACTAAAACCTCTAAGAATCTGAATATTGACAGTCAATCCTTTTCCCTCCAATACTCATTTGCTGGTATCTTCTGAGCCTAGTTTCACTCTATATTAGAAATATCTGCTAAATATTATGAATATTTAGGAAAATAAAACACAGACACACAAATAAGTTTCTGCCCTCAATGTCAAAAGAGGTGCTATGAGCAGGATGTGGTGGGGCACACCTTTAATCCTTGCACTTGGGAGGCACAGGCAAGCAGATGTACATACCAAGTTCCAGGCCAGCTAGGGCTTCATGGTGAGATTCTTAAAAATATCTGAAAACTATACTATAATAAATATAACACTATCATTGAGGAGCTATATGGAAGGTGGCAATGGATTTTGGTAGTATATGCAAGTGAACAACCTTTCATAAAATAAACAGTATACTAAGTTATGGTTGCCAACAACTGCTACAATTTGTTACCCATGAGGAAAACATCATTAGCATTAACACTATCCAAAAAGGAATTAATCATAAAATTACCATCTTTTACTTTTCTTAGGTATTAGATAAGGAATATGCCCATGGTTACACCACTTAACTCCTTCACTGCCAGTATATGATTTAAAACTCATATATGTGGCTGATTAAATAATACTGATTTCTATAGAATTTACTTACACAGTACTTCATAAAATTTTATTATTGAAAAAAGATTAACATATGAAAGTATATAAAAACAAGTAAGTAAACATTATTAAACAAAGTTTGGCCAGGCATGGTAGCATATGCCTTTAATCCCAGCACTCAGGAGGCAGAGGCAGGCAGATTTCCTGTGATCCTGGTCTACATAAAGAGATCTAGGACAGCAGAGCTATAAAGAGAGACTCTGTCTCAAAAAAAAACACAACAAAAAATGAATAAAACAAAAATACAAAACCCAAAGGCTTGGCTGTTTCTGTCAATCAGTTAAAAAAGAAAATCAAACTAAACAAAGCCCCTCACTTCTAACTCCCTTCTCAAAAAAAAAAAAAAAATCAACAGTAATGGGGGGGGTGTTGGAAAAAGAAAAAGGCTTGATCATTTATGAACCATAAACCCGAGTCTGTAAAGCTACACTGTTATGCATGACCATGACAGTGTGTTACACAAAAAGCAGGGCCTGGAGCCTCATTTTATCACCCAGAACAAGAACAGTTTGAAAACAATCATTCCTTTTTTCTTTTTTTCAGACAGGGTTACTCTGTGTAGCCCTGGGGCTGTCCTGGAATTCACTCTGTAGCCCAGGCTGGCCTTGAACTCACCCTCCTGCCTCTGCCTCCCGAGTGCTGGTGTCACCACTGCCTGGCCAATAGATTCTAAAAATGACTGTTAAAAATCTATAAATGGGAGGAAGAAATCGGTACTCTGTAAATTAAGGGGAAACAAACATTTTTACTTTAACTCTTAATTAATTCCGCATTATTTGGCCATTTATAATCTTCAATGAACAACACAAGGTAGACCGACCTCTATTTAATAAAAAGGTTTTAAATGTAAGCTAAGAGGTTTAACAAAGTAGAAAGTCAGTTTTTAATTGACAGTCCTTTACTCACCATTATCTGGTCCTTGAAATTTCATGGAATAAAGCTTAACAGGTTGATTGAATGCCACGGTAATAAGTAGCTGTGAAAGAAACAGTTTAATTATAAAATGATTTGTCAGCACCATCAATACAAAAAAAAGGGGAGCTAAAATAAATGTGGCACAAACCTAGTTCATCTAACAAAACCATTGTAATAGAGATTCTGTAAGCTGAAATTAACTTCATTAGTTTGGCAGTTAGGAACAGCGACCACCAATTATTTACATACATAAAAATTAATGCAGTAAACTTAAGATCTGGGGCTGGAGAAATGGCTCAGCATTTACCACCACTGGTTGCTCTTCCAGAGGTCCCACATTCAATTCTCAGCACCTACAGGCATCTGTAATCCCAGTCCCAGGGACCCAACACCCTCTTCTCACACCTCCAAGGGCACCAGGCACGATGTGATATACAGACTTAAATGTAGACAAAAAACTCATTTACGCCAGGCAGAGGTGGCACACGCCTTTAATTCCAGCACTCGGGAGGCAGAGCCAGGCAGATCTCAGTGAGTTCGAGGCCAGCCTGGTCTACAGAGCAAGATCCAGGACAGGCACCAAAACTACAGAGAGACCCTGTCTTGGGGAAAAAAAAACAAAACACCCATTCGCATAAAATAAATAAGTATTAAAAAACTAAGATCCTGTGACCTACGAACTGGCAAGTAACATACATTACCAATAAATGAAACAAAATTCCCAAATGAAATAAATGTAAGTCCTAAATTTGAATATGTAGTTTCTAGTGTGTCAAATACTTAGCCATACCACTTAACTACGGGAAGGTAATACACAGTCATGCAGAAAGACTGACCCTCACATGAACTGTAATCTAAAATTCACAAAGCAGGACTCTTGGGACCAGGCATGTGGCTCAGTGTGTGCAGTGCTCTGTGTAGTGGGAGGGAAGAAAGGCATTAAGATCTCTCAAAGACCTCCTCAAACTGCATCCTAAATTTCTCTAAAAGGCCACATAAGACACCAATGTTGTCCAGATTCTCTCAGAAACTCTAAGTTATCCATAAAGTTTCTTTCCATTCAAAACTGTGTTTACTGCTCATTAACTATACTCCCACTCTGTAAGAAAGACTTCCTTTAACGTAAGATTTCAGCAAAGCTGTAGACAATGCTACTGTTTACACCGTCATGTTTTTAGGCAACTACACACAGGAATATGGTATAAATCATAGTTCTGAAGCTGTAATAAAGTAGCTCTGGATAGAAAAAAGGGTTTAGACTTATTATTTCAAAGTCATATTGAGGTCTAAGAAAACAGCTAGATTATTTCCTCTGGTTACACCACTCACTTTTTTTTTTAAAAAGATTTACTCATTTATTATGTATAGTGCTCTGCCTGCATGTATACT
This sequence comes from Peromyscus californicus insignis, assembly GCF_007827085.1. NCBI lineage: Eukaryota > Metazoa > Chordata > Mammalia > Rodentia > Cricetidae > Peromyscus > Peromyscus californicus. Next base: position 52,180,873 of record NW_026294469.1, read on the forward strand.
TGCACCCCAGAAGAGGGCACCAGATCTCATTATAGATGGTTATGAGCCACCATGTGGTTGCTGGGAATTGAACTCAGGACTTATGGAAGGTAGAGCAGCCCTAGTGCTCTTAACCTGAGCCATCTCTCCAGCCCCATCACTTACTTTTTATGCTTCACTCACAATAGTGTGTCAAAACATAGCAAGCATGGCATGTGCAAGGGGCTTAAATGCTGGTGAAAAGCAGGTGAGAGGGGAAAGCTAGAAACAGATCAGGTCAAGACATCCAAAAGATGCCAGTAAAGAGTTATTACCTCTTACAAGAAGTATGGTACAACAAATATGCAGACTTAGACTTTATAAACCTTTGTGACCGAGTAGAAGAGGGAAAAACCCCAACAGTGGAACAGAAAGTAAATTAAGAAAAGTAACACCCAGAAGATAAAGATGGTGTGATTAAGGTGGTTACCCGACTGCTGTGGGATGGTCTGTATGTCAAATGTGTTGCTGATTGGTCAATGAATAAATCACTGATTGGCAGTGGCCAGGCAGGAAGTATAGGCGGGACTAACAGAGAGGAAAATTGAGAGAACAGGAAGCTGGAGAGGGAGAGACTGCCAGCCACCATCAGGATAAGGAAGATGTAAAGTACCGGTAAGCCACAAGCCATGTGGCAAGGTATAGATTAATAGAAATGGATTAATTTAAGCTGTAAGAACAGTTAGCAAGAAGCCTGCCACGGCCATACAGTTTGAAACCAATATAAGTCTCTGTGTTTACTTGATCGGGTTTGAGCGGCTTGGGACTGGCGGGTGAGAGAGATTTGTCCTGACTGTGGGCCAGGCAGGAAAACTCTAGCAACACCCGACTTTCTCTGGGGCAAAAGCAACGGAGGGAAAAGAAGAAGACAGTCTGTTTTTATCTGGGACTAAGGAGACAGTCTTCCATGGGAAGGCTTATCTAACCAATCTCTACTGCTCAGACACAAGCTATCTGGGGAGGGAAAACACGGGAAGCAGTATTAAAACAATGACCAAGTACTGGTGGTGATCTACGCAGCAATGGAGCCAACCATGAGCTCCGCAATGTTCTTCAGAGCACATGGCAGCTCACACAGGACACAGAGAAGAAAATGCAGATAGTGAGGGGACAGAGTCAAAGGAACTGACAGCTAACAGGAGAAGAGAGACGTGAACCACGAGGCGAGACTACTACAGGAAACAAGAGCTCACAGAGTGGCAGTGCCTGCCAGCCTTAACATAAACATTGAATTACCTGCTCATCACAGTCAGATTCCAAGAAGGACATGTCTTTTCGTAAACAGTTGTCAAAGCCATGTTCATCACTTTCATTAAGACATTCACAACCAGCTTTGTTAATAAAAGGCATTAAATCCATCTGAAATAAAAGAAATCAAGAACTTAGGCAAAACATTTGGTTTTAGCATAAAAAAATATAAAGACTCGGATCTATGGTTCTTTCTAGATTCAGTGATTTTGAAGAAAATGTTTGCTTTAAAACAGTTACTGAAGCCGGGCGGTGGTGGCGCACGCCTTTAATCCCAGCACTCGGGAGGCAGAGGCAGGCGGATCTCTGCGAGTTCGAGGCCAGCCTGGGCTACCAAGTGAGTCCCAGGAAAGGCGCAAAGCTACAGAGAAACCCTGCCTCGAAAAACCAAAAAAACAAAACAAAACAAAAAACAGTTACTGAAACTTTCATGCTGGCCTTTCCACCTGAATTTCTGACTAAAATCTATCACTAATTATTAAAACAAAATCTAGGCTTAGCCTACATGGCAAGGTATTACAAACCCAAATTGTAGGCCTTGGTATTCCCCAGGACATATTCTACAAAGAACTTATGACTGTAACTATGTGTTTCGTGTAGCCCAGAAGCCTCTCTCAAGGACCCAGGATACTTGTAAGACAGCACTTGAAGTAGATGTAAGAAGTGCAGAGCTGAGGGTCCACTCTGGTTACACAGTGAGTCTGAGGCCAACCTAGACATACATGAGATCTCATCTCAAACAAAACCAAACCATACACAGCAAACACACACACACACACACGCACAAAAACAACACCCAAAGAAACTAACACCACCAACAAATGTAATCATCAAAAGAATAAGACCCCTGTCTCCAGGACTTCTACAAGGGCAAGCTAGCAAGCACCAGCAGCCTAATCCCATTCATCCTAAGCAGTACTCTGTTCTTTCACTTCTTTTGGGGGGGGGGGGGGGCGTTTCAAGACAGGTTTCTCTGTGTTGTTTTGGTGCCTGTCCTGGATCTCGCTCTGTAGACCAGGCTGACCTCGAACTCAGAGATCTCCCTGGCTCTGCCTCCCGAGTGCTGGGATTAAAGGTGTGCCCCACCACCGCCCAGCTGTACTTTCACTTGACTCTATGGAGTGAGCCCCTATGGCCCCTCCTCCTTTCATAACATCCAGATAAGAACGGGGCTCAGTCCTTTCCCTTATAGCATTTTCCTCATTCTTAACTGTGTTTAAAACGTTTTATAAGTATAGGGCTTCCTGTGAGATAATTAAAGCCTGACCCAGGGATGATTCCAAGCTGGACAGAACTAAGGCTCAGACCAACACAACCTTAGTTCAGGTCCAGGCACTACAAGGACTAAAATCAAAGGTATCAAAGGTGATGACTGAAATTACCACATTAGTAGAATCTCACTAGCTTAGCTATAGATAACATCCCCCTCGTCCCTCCCCCCCCCCCTGCAGGTCATAGGGGCACAAGATCCTAAGCACTTTTTTAAGGAATTTGGAGGTTGCTTTTCTTTAGGACAAACCAGTTAAAACCACTGACACTGCAGTGGAGCCTGGGCAAGTGTCCCCAGGGAACTTCTGTCTAGTCATTTCTGAACACGGACAAGATCACCAAGTGTAACTAACTGCAGAAAGCACCAGTCCCCTCACCTTCTCTTCCCTCCAACCACCAGTTCCCAGGCTTCAAAACCACTTCATCCCAAAAGCAGCCTGGGGGCACAAATGAGAACCGTGTTTTCTAGTCTTCCTGCTTGGCTGACTTGTAAATCAACTTTATCTTGTACACCAGGATGACAAGTACAATGACCTAGTTCAGTAATTATCAACCCTGGCTCAAAAACACTGTTTACACGTTCTGATTGGGTGTTATTTTAAATAAATACTAATTGTATAGACTAACAGAAAAATAAAGATAGATCACCACACACAACCTGCACACAAAAGAAGCTCTTGGGTCTACCTGACTAGTTTTTCAGCTTGAATTTAAAGGGTTTACAGACAGGAACACAGTGATTTGCTTTTCTGAACCTAATATAAAATTTTTAATGTAGTAGCTTCAACTTGAGAAACAAGTGTAGACCATAAAATACTATTTCTGAACTCTGCTTCCCTCCTGAATAATCTCAAACCATGCACAACTGTATTAGAACTATTTATGCTATGCAGCTTCAAAATATCCTTTGAGTTCTTCAGCCTTCATCTCAATTAAAAAAAAAAAAAGTACCTTACTGTTAAAATACATTGAACTAAAGCTACATTTGATTCTAAACCAAACAAAACTAGACTGCAGGAAATTAAGTAACATAGGCACTCAGTACACTGAAGCCATTTTACATAACTATAAAAATGAGAAATATTTGTCAATGCTATGTTTTCCACTCATAGAAGGAAAACAAGCATTAGAATATGGCTACTTAATAGTTTAGAAATTAATTTCAAGTGGAAGTAAATTTAGCAGAAGAAATTTAGGGGGAAGTGATTTACAATGTAGACAAGGTTATAACAGATGAACGAAACTCAATAGTCCACTTTAGTTTGAAAAATCCTCATTTGAAAATATTTTGAATTAGTAAGAAAACAGTAACTTTCATTTCAAGCAAATAACACCCAATTCAAGACTCTATTTTTAATCTTCTGATGACATACGTAGCCCTTCGGAATGTCTGTGTCCTCATTGCTTCCAGGATCATTTTCTAGATGCTGCTTGATTTTCTCTTCTAGTCCCACAGCATCTGCTCCTTGATACTGATCAATTCTCACTTTGTTTCGAAAAAACAAAAATGTAGGTGTTGCTGATATATTGTTGGTGGCAGCTGTTCCCTAGAATTGGCAAATTAAACAGTGATAAAATTAAAAGAAATCTCTACCATTTTGATTTTTCATTCAACAACTTTAAGCCAATTAGAACAGCACAAGTCCTAACCAGAAAGGTAAAACAATGTATTCCTAATTGTTGAGAAAGAGCAGACTGGGCTGAAAAAGGTGGCTCTTTCAGAGGACCGGAGTTTAATTTCTAGCACCCACATGGCAGCTCATAACCACCTGTATGACTCCATCCCAGACGATCTAATTCCCTCTTCTGGCCTCTGCAGGACACAGGTACACAGGTGGTACTCAGTCAGGCATACAAGCAAAATACCCACGTATATTTAAAAAAAAAAAACAACCCAACAAACAAAATAAACAAACAAAAAACAAATGAAAAAAATCTTTTTTAAAAGGCAGACCTATTGTAATGGAGTTCCTATGGAAATACAGGTATATTATCCATAGACCCACAATAGAGAACAGCTGTTTTTGTTTTATAAAACATTAGTTTTATTGTCATGTACTTTATACAACAGAACTACCTTCTAATACAGAAATTGTGCTTTATGGCAGGCAGCTTTCTTATAATTACAAAGTATGAATTTTTCAAAAAGAAATAACCAAAGGCTGGGCATGGTAGTATACACCTTTAATCCCAGCACTTGGGAGGCAGAGGCAGGCAGATTTCTTGAGTTTGAGTCCTGCCTGGTCTACAGAGTTCAGGCCAAACAGGGCTAAATAAGACTGTCTCAAAAGAAAACAAACAAACAAAAATCAAACAAAAACCAGAAAGGTAATGATGAGTCAATATAAACCACTGCTGCTAAGAAAAAGTATCCACCTGAAAAAGAAGAGCCAGTCTATACCACCTGTCAAAAAAAAGGTGACAGGGCAACGTCTTTTGTCTTAAAAAAGAGTTGCCCTCATTCAATTTCTACTCTTACAGAACCGATTTCAGGTCATCATAAAACTAATAGCTATCTTTTACATTTTTGCTCTAGTTCTACAAATTAATACGAAATGGAAATTAATAAACACCAGAGCACCACTGTTGAAACTTTTCATGACAGGATTTAAAAACCAGCAGAGCAAATCTGTCCTCTCACATAATGCAAGTTGTATGAAGAGGCACAGAATATACATCATTCAAAGAAAAAAAGCATAAAGGTAACTAAGGGATATCTTCTCTAAATGTCACAGCACTACTTTAAAAAAAAAAAGTGAGACAGAAATATGAGTTATACATGTACACACGTGATCTTAAATTTCCTGGTATGCATAATAAAAAACTAAAGTAAGTAAAGTCAATAATATATTTTAGTTAAGTCAATATGCACATTTCAACATATTCAACATAAAGATAATGACGTTATTTTTCTTTCATAAACTAATATACCTAAAATAAGGACAGTGATACCATCTATTAACATTTAATGTAGGTAAACAAAACAAAAGTGTGTAATATTGGACTTACACAAGTTTTTCCTAACATTAAAAAAGTTTAAAACAACTCAGATTGGGCAAAAATATATGCAGAACATAACAAAGTACTTTAACTCTAGCAGAGGGCAAAGACAAAACAGTAAAAACAAGAAAGACATCCAAAAGAAAAGCGCTCGGAATAGGCAACTTGACAAGTGAGATACTTAAGATGAAAATTAGTTAATAGGGGCATTAAGGAAATGCAAATTGAAGCTACTTTTACTGCAGCAGGTAAAACAAACCTGTGGTATTCAGAATGAGGAGGAACTGAACTTTCTTTCATGCATTAACTTAACGCACAAAGTATATCCACTTTAAGGGGAGGGTGGGCACATGGAACTTAGAAGATAAGATTATAAAGTGATGAAATTAAATCAAACTACTATCAAAAATTCTCCACTATAACTTTATGATCAATAAGCCAATGCCTCAGCAGAAGATAGAGAACTACTAAGTAACCTATTACTTTAACAACATTGTATTAATTTCACCTCATATTTAAAAAAACTTGAAATAGTACTTTCCTAACCAATGTAGTCAAAATGGCATTCATAAAGGAGTAAGCATCATGTAAATAAAGACATAATGGGTAATATTAATGTTGGATTTTGATCTGTTTCATGAAAAAAGAGGGGAAATAATGCTCTTCTGCCTTACCTGGCACTGATGTACATCTACTTCCAAGAAAACTGCCTGTGGATATTTATTACTCATAGAACTGAATGCTGGAGCAATCCTCAAACACGGTCCACACCTGTGAGAAAAATAGTTATATTCAGTAAAATAATACAAAGACTGTACTAACTTAAATCTATAAAAGCATTTATCAAGTTAAACAAAACAAGGCAAACTGATATTCTTGGCTTTAGGCACTCTAATATATTCATCTGGGTCATTTATAATACTGTATTAATACCATATTGCTTTAATGAGAACAGATACAATATTAGGTCTCAGGCTTAAGATTGTAAAATCTTTCTGTTTTGTTCCTATTGAAAGAATGCAAAGCGGGGATGGAGAGATGGCTCAGAGGTTAAAAGCACTGCTTGCTCTTCCAAAGGTCCTGAGTTCAATTCCCAACAACCACATGGTGGCTCACAACCATCTGTAATGAGATCTGGTGCCCTCTTCTGCCCTGCGGGGATATGTGCAGACAGAACACTGTATATATAATAAATAAATAAATCTTTAAAATTAATTAATTAATTAAAAAAAGAAAGAATACAAAGGAAAATAAAGGGATATGCTTCTAAATTGAAAAAAAAGTCAATAATGTCAAATCAATCCTCCTTGATTAGGATTAATATACAATCCCAAATTTTTAAAATGAAACTAACAAATTTATAGTCTAACATTTATGGGGAAACACAAAAGACAACCTAAGCTGAGGTTTAAAGCTTTAAAAAAAGAATTACCAGGTATTAAGACCTAGCATAAAGATTTATTAATTAATAGCACCCAATACAATAGGTTAAATGTGTTATTTGAAAACATTTAGAACTCAAAAACCCCAACAAACTCTGAAAGCTCAAACACTCTGAACCCACACATTTCAGATAAGGGATAAAGAGTGTGGAACCTAACACAATTACCTTCTACAACCTAAAGAACAAGGCTTAGTGCGGCAGTGCATGCCATTAATCCCAGCACTTGGGATTAATGTAGGTAGGTCTCAGTGAGTTCAAGGCCAGAATGTCTACATAAAAATTCAGGAATCATTAACATGAGGTCATTTTAAACAGGCTAAAATATACATACAATTTGAAACTACTGAAGAGAAAAATACTTGAAGCACTATGTAAGATAATTTTAAATTTCATAAAAATTATTCATAAATATAATCAAAGATAATTTGTTAATCCAAAAAATATTAAAAGAAAAAATAAAGGCAAGTGGGGCAATGAGAAATATAGCAAATGACAGACTCAAATCTAACTATACCAGTAATATTAAATATAGTTTGAGAAATTAAATTAAAAAATTAAAAAACAAATTATGACCAGGTATGGTGGCACACACTTTTCATTCCAGCACTGGGGAGGCAGAGGGAGACTGATCTCTGCAAACTAGAAGCCAGCCTGGTTTACAAAGCAAGTTCTAGGAGAGACCCATCTCAACAAACAAACAAACAAACAAAAAGGAACTGAAGGCCAAAAGGTAAGTAAGTTGTGCTATTCAAAACCCAACATCCTAGTTCGTAAAAGGGCCACAGGTAGGACAATTTATAAATTCAACCCAATCCCAGTTCTTTTTAAAGGAGCTATTCAGTTTTTATTAATAAATAAAATTTTTCCTTATAGCCATAATATTAAATGATATTCATAAGCTTGATAACTGCCCCCCTCCCCACCTTCTTCTATAGCCAGTGCTCTTTTTTTTAGCAAAGCTTGTATAAATATACATGCAAACAAGGATAAAGAAAATGTATGCACTTTCTAAAGCCTCATTTCAGAAGGTTTGTTTTTCCACAGGGGATAACTTTCAAACAGGCCATTTCTAAATGTATTGTAGTTACTAAAACACAGTTATATCCATAACTGGTTATGTAAATCACATAAAATACATTTATTTTAAGAAACTTTATTAATAAAATAATATACTTTGGCCATTTGCTACATTCACAATTCCCAAAAATGTTAAATTCCTGTTACCTCATTTAAAGTTTTACAACTGTCAAGAACAGGGCTATGGGAAAGCTCAGTAGCAGATCATTTGTATATCATATGTGAGACCCTAGATTCAATCCCCAGCCAAAAAATAAAAACTCCAAAGAATTATGTCCTAGACGCTAACTCTTTAACTACCATTGTCAAAAGTCCATAACAGATCTTCAGTATTTAGTTGCTGTTCTTTATAAAGCGATGGCCATATACTACATGCTGCATGCTCATGAAGAAACTATATACTCTTGAAAAGGAGCAAGACTACAAAATACAATTCTTCTAACAGTTTTAGAATCCAAAAGAGATGGGAAGGAGCCCAAAGATGCAAGAATCTGGGACTGTTAATGATGATGTATTTATTTTTCTTGTTTGTTTTTTGTTTTTGTTTTTTTGTTTGTTTTTGTTTTTCGGAGCTGAGGACCGAACCCAGGGCCTTGTGCTTACTAAGCAAGCACTCTACCACTGAGCTAAATCCCCAACCCGATGATGTATTTCTTATACTTAATGTTGATTATAAAGATGTGGTCACTTGAAAAATTGATCAAGGTATACATTTTAATAATTAGTGTATTCTTGAATGTTAGTCATCAAAGCTCCCCTGCCAAAAAACAAACAAACACACACTTCCGATTGAAACCACTCCTAGGTTTCAGCATGCCCTGGCCTTCGCCACTTCACTAACTGCACTCACAGATAGTTATCTGTCTAGCTTCTACAGGCTACTGGGCTATCTTATGTTGGTAAACTACTGTCAGTCCTTAGCAATTTTGTAATATGTAATTAATACTTTGTACATGTTAGTAATATACTTTTGAACAAGCTAAGGTACTACAGGAACTCAACATCCTCATACACACCACTAGCATCCTTCCTGAATGGTTAACTATGACACCTGCTTTAAGAAAACAAAATACAGGGTAAACTGTCTGTAACAGGAAGATTTGACTTACTGGGAAAAAAAAAGTAATATATTCACTATTTCAAGACAAAAATCATTCATATCATACTAATGGGGAAGAAACTACACATTCTTTGAGCTTAGCATACCACAAACCAAAACAATAAAACAGCACTTTTGATAACCACTCAATGTATCTGGCCATATTTAAGAAGCAACTATTTGGAGACAGTTATTTTAAAAATCTTACCAGAATAGGTATTTTTTAAAACACCTTCCCAAAGATTTTATTTTATGTAAATGTTTTGCCTGCATGTATTTTATATATATATATATAACATCACGTTGATGTCTGATGCAGTCTGATGCAGTTGGAGATCAGAAGAGGGTATCATATCCCTTGGAACTGGAGTTACAAGTGGTTGTGAGCTACCATATAGGTGCTAGAAATTGAACCCAGGTCCTCTGGAAGAGCAGATCATGCTCTTAACTGCTGAGCTATCTTTCCAGTCCCAGAATAGGTATTAACATATAGAATTAATTCTCTTAACAGTATGAATAGATCAATATTCTTCTCATCTTGTCAGGAAAATATAAGAGAGTAAACTGAATTGTTGTTAGGTTATAATGTTAAGATTATAATGCAGATAGAATTGTAGTTAATTCATTTAAAGCAATCTGTATTAAAAAAATAGATTACAGCAGAGACTGAAAAATATATAATTTGCCAGTGTTCACAGTAGTGTTTTTGTTTGTTTGTTTTTTTTGGTTTTCAGAGACAGGGTTTCTCTGTGTAGTTTTGGTGCCTGTCCTGGATCTCACTCTGTAGATCAGGCTGGCCTCAAACTCACAGAGATCCTCCTGGCTCTGCCTCCTGAGTGCTGGGATTAAAGGCATGCACCACCACTGCCCCAGGTAGTGTTTGTTATTCTTAACAGCTAAAAGCAAACACAAGTCAAGTGTCCATCAACAGATGAATGGATAAAATGATATATAAACACAATGGGATATATTTGCAACTATAAAAAGGAATGAAATACTGAAACAAGCTATGCTACAGATGAATCTTGAAAACATACTAAGTAAATGACTAAAACGAAGAAAAAGGAAGCATACATTGTTATGGCTGCACTCACATAAGGTGCCTAAAATAGGCAAATTCCTAAAGACTGAAAGTACAATGGAGACTACCTGGGAGTAGGTTGATATGGAAAAGGTGGGATCTAACAGGTTTGTTCTTCTGGAAAAGTGAGGATGGGGAGTTACTACTTAACAGGCTGAGTTTCTACTTGAGATGATAAAGTTACTTTAGGAAATAATAGTGATGATAACACAATTTTGTGAATGAATGTACATAATACCACTAAGTTATACTCTTTGAAATTGCTAAAATGACTCCATATAGTGGTGAATACCTGTAATTCCAGCATTCAGAAGGCTAAAACAGGAGGATCACAAGAGGCTAGTCTGAGCTTAAAAAAAAAAAAAAAATTGCTAAAATCAATTTTATGTTATATATATTTTACTATTTAAAAAAAAAATGGAGCTGGGCGGTGGTGGCGCACGCCTTTAATCCCAGCACTCGGGAGGCAGAGGCAGGCGGATCTCTGTGAGTTCGAGGCCAGCCTGGGCTACCAAGTGAGTTCCAGGAGAGGCGCAAAGCTACACAGAGAAACCCTGTCTCGAAAAACCAAAAAAAAAAAAAAAAAAAAAAAAAAAAAAAATGGGGTTTGAGGTGTAAGTCCGTGGTAGAGTGCCTACCTAGTATGTTCAAAGGCCCTACACATATAATTAAGAGCTTTTGAAGATTTCTTGAACAAAGCAATCTATACACTGGTTGAGGAAAATTAATTTAGACAAATGGTTGATAAGCCATGTACAGTTTAGCTTAAAGCACATCATTGAAGTGAAAAATCAGATACTATAAAAAATTATGCCCTCAACCTAAAATGAGGGAACATTAGCTTTCCCTGAGCAGTTTCTGACAGACTTTATTGGACATAGTTCTTTGCAAGTCATCAAGTATAAATAAAGCCAGTTACACTGACAGCGAGCTCAGAGAACAATGAATGTCTTGACTGCCCATGTTGAAAGAATGTTAAGGATATTTTAAAAATAAGAAAGAATGCTAAGGGTAACTACAACCTTACTAGATTCCTAAGTGTTACCTAAATATTCTTTTAAACTAAAAATGTTCTCTAAATGTAAGCACATATTTGCCTTAAGTTTTTACAAAAATGTCATTTTCACTCCATAAAAACATTTTAATAAGTGATCCAGGTCTCCACCAATCAATCTCCACAGTGTGTTAAAAAGGACACCGCACCGCTAACAGAAAAGTTTCAGCAGCAGCAATGTTTCCCCACTTTCCTCACTTCAATCAATGACTACTTGTTACTCTGCCCCTGGTATGGTAAGGGGGTACGACGTCATTGAGTGACGGAGTGCAAAAGCTCCAGCTGACCAGAATTAGAAGGAAGAACTAAAAGTAAGATTCCTTATTGAAGCCATGCGTCCGCTCCTCTGGTGTCGGCTAGTCAACAAATGTGCAGGTACCGCTCCTCTGGTGTCGGCTAGTCAACAAATGTGCAGGTATTCTCCTAGTGTAAAAGCTACACACGTGACAAAATGGTTAAAGCTGAGAAGACACAGTTCTAGAATCCCAACATTCCTCTGAGACATGTCTTGATACCTGACAGTCTAATTTAGTAAATGTAAACGTATCAGGTCACATGGGCACCCTATTTCCCTCTATTAAATGAACGTACTGCCCTTTCTCAATTTTTTTTTTTTTTTTTTTTTTTTTTTTTTTTTTTTGGGTTTTTGAGACAGGGTTTCTCTTTATAGCTTTGCACCTGTCCTGGAACTCACTTGGTAGCCCAGGCTGGCCTTGAACTCACAGAGATCCACCTGGTTCTGCCTCCCGAGTGCTGGGATTAAAGGATTGCACCACTACCACCCAGCTTCCCTTTTCAGTTCTATGGGAGCCTGGCCCAAAACAAAACAAACATCACCAACAAAACCCTCTAACTTGTTTTCATCTCTATTTGTCCTCCAATCCCCTTAAGCTCATCTACATTTGTAAACTCAACATTCACTGAACTCTGTACTAGAAACTACAAATTTTTCCTCCGGCATTAAAAATAAAACAAACAACACAACTACACGGGCAAGTGTACCTGTTACATAAACAGTGGTACTGGAAGTGGACTGCTCCCAGTTGGTATATGTGTAAATAATGCCAGAAGAATCTCTAAATGAAGACCTCCAAACCTCCTAACTACGTAGTGCTACATACAAGAGATCTGTAAATACACGCTGAATTTTGGCTCTTAAGGCCTACTTCCAATTTACATATAAGAATATTATACACCCGGCCAGGCAGTGGTGGCACACGCCTTTAATCCTAGCACTCGGGAGGCAGAGCCAGGCGGATCTCTGTGAGTTCGAGGCCAGCCTGGGCTACAGCGTGAGCTACAGGACAGGCACCAAAACTACATAGAGAAACCCTGTCTCAAAAAACAAAAACAAACAAACAAAAAAAGAATATTATACACCCAATAAGCGACCCACCAGCTTTTTATCCTTTACACTGTAATTCTATCCAAAGACAACTAACATCTTTTCCGATCCCGATCATCTTAAATCATTAAGTTAAAAAAGGCAATTTGGTCAAACACAGAGGTCTGTCCAACCGGTGACACATAAATACTTTTTTGTGTCTGTATTTTGTTTCTGTAATCTGCATACACAGAGTAGCCTGAGACAAAACCAAGCATGGTACAAACACACTACGCACATTACAAAATCATTTTGTCCCATTAACTTAATTCAAAATGCACCAACTATGCCTTAAGACTACACGTTATTCGGACTAGATGGGCAGCCTCATCTGCATCTTTCAAAGGCTTTGCAGAAAACGCAGGTGAAGAGAAATCAAAGCGTTTGGAGAATTAAGCTTCCAGGGATACAAAAATGCGAATGATAGCTGGTTCTTCCCAAAGACAGGAACCGGCGCAGGCAGTCGAGGTTGAGACTCCTACAAGCTGAAAGAAGTCGCGGGCCGCCCCCAAGAGCAGAGGACATCGGCGAATTTAAAGACGGCGGGTAGGCATGTCCTGAGCGGCGAGACCCACCAGATTGGCCTCTGTGCCCGCCTGGAAGCCCCCCTAGGCACATCTGAGACCCTCTCTCTAGAGCCGAGGCCTAAACCTGGCAGCGGCCTGGGCGGTAGTCACCACCGGACATTCCAGAGCATTAAGACGACAGGGGAACTGGGACCCGGAAAATAGGGGCGGGGGGGATGGGGGAAAGGGACCCACAGAAGAATGCCAACAGGGCCCAGACTCGGCCTTACCCTCTCATGGTGAACTTGACCACAGCCAGTCTGGAGCCCGCCCCACTCAGCTCCGGCTGGAAATCTGGATCGCTCCCGACCGGCTTCACTCCCACCATCCTCACAGAGAACCCGGCAGCGCGGCCGCGACGCTTCCGGCTTCAAAACTTAAGAAGAAAGCCCGAGGGAGGCCCGAGGGAGGCTGCGGGAGGCCGGGGCCTGGACCGGAGCGGCGACCACGACGTGTCCTGCCGGAGCTCTGAGTGCCGAGTCACGCCAGGGAGCAGACGAGCCGAGGGGGAGGAGACGCGGCCTGGGAGGGGGAGCGAGAGGGGAAAGGCGCGCAGCACCCAGCAGCCACCGCGCCGAGGGAGCCCTGGCTCCGGCGCCTTTGACGTCATTTCCGCGCCTTCCGTTTGCTGGCCCACCTGAACCTTGCGCTGCTGGAATGGCGCAAGGCGCAGGCGCAGGCGCAGACGTAGGTCCAGGCTGTAGGAGTTTGCGGCTCCGCTAGCGTTCTGAATTTGCTTCCATCGCTTCACTGACCTGAAGTTTTGTTTTGTTTTTACTTATTACTTATTCATTCATTTATATCTATTTATCTTTACCTGTGTATCTATATATCTATATCATCTATTTATCTTTATCTATATCTGTGTATCTATCATCTATTTTTCTTTCTTCTTCTTCTTCTTCTTCTTCTTCTTCTTCTTCTTCTTCTTCTTCTTCTTCTTCTCTCTCTCTCTCTCTCTCTCTCTCTCTCTCTCTCTCTCTCTCTCTCTCTCTCTCTCTCTCTCTCTCTCTCTCTCTCTCTCTCTCTCTCTCTCTCTCTCTCTCTCTCTCTCTCTCTCTCTCTCTTTCTCTCTTTCTTTCTTTCCCGAGGATTTGACTTGGGGGAGACTGGGCGAAGGGACTCCCCTGTCCATTGTGGACCCATGACTATTGCCTAAGCTCATAAGGCATTCTTTGCAAGAACTTTAACAATGGTCCTGTCTTGTATTCTGGGCAAGTCACCACTCGCAAAATAGATGTTAGAAACATTCCCTTGCGGATTTCATTACATATGGGTGCTTTGAGCATTCGTTCGGAAAGTATTATGTACCCAAATTATGACAAAAAAGAAACAACCCCCATTTCTTCAGGAAGCCGGAGTCTAGTGACATACGACATTAACAAATTTAGATAAGAAAGTTGGAAATAAGTGAGATGAGCTTGGACCACAAGGTAAAGGGCAGATGATGTAACTTCAGAATTCAATCTTGTCATTGGGTTTTTGTTTTTGTTTTTTTAAAGAGACTATGAAGTGGAGAGGGAAAGTGGGAGGGGGAATACCAGAGGGATTGGAGCAGAGGGAGTTGGGATTGATTTGATCAAAGCACATATGTGTGTATGAAATTCTCAAAAAACGTATTTGACATAGGATATAAAAATTCATGAAAAAGGCCGGGCAGTGGTGGCGCAAGCCTTTAATCCCAGCACTTGGGAGGCAGAGGCAGGCGGGGCTCTGCGAGTTCGAGGCCAGCCTGGGCTAGAGCCTGAGTTCCAGGAAAGGTGCAAAGCTACACAGAGAAACCCTGTCTCGAAAAACCAGAAAAAAAAAAGTTCATGAAAAAGACCGGGCGGCGGTGGCAGTGCACACCTTTAATCCCAGCACTCGGGAGGCAGAACCAGGAGGATCTCTGTGAGTTTGAGGCCAGCCTGGTCTACAGAGTGAGATCCAGGACAGGCACCAAAGCTACACAGAGAAACCTTGTCTCAAAAAACCAATAAATAAATAAATACATAAATACATAAAATGCATGAAAAGACATACAATGACTGGCTATGAGTAAAGAAAAATAAGAATTTAATTTTGAAAAAGAAGTTAGACAATGAAAGGTAATAGGAATATTCCAGATAGAGGAACCAGGATGTGCAAGTGAGTTGAAAGGACAGACGATAGGCAATATTTGTTTAATACATGCATCAGACATGGTGTAGAGTATATATATATATTAGAATGTGTGTGTGTATATATAGATATATACATTACCTCATTTTATTTTCATGTTATATTATAGACAGTATAATGACTTTAATAGAGACAGGCAGAATTTGCCATGTCTCTGCAACTTCTCTTACGGAGATGAGCAAGCCATTAACTTCTCTGAACTTTGTTTTTCTTGTCTGAGAAGTAAGTGTGTTAATATCTACTTTATAGAATTGTGAAAGCTGAAAGTTATAGTGATGTTCAAACCAAATATACAATACCCAGTAAATACTGTTTGTAAACAGTTTATCATTTGGAGCTGTGTTAACATAATATCACAGAACAAGTTGCTTATCACAACATAAAATTCTCCAGCTGGAGAGATGGCTCAGCAGTTAAGAGCACTGGCTGCTCTTCCATAGGACCGGGGTTCAATTCCCAGAACCCACGGCAGCTTACAACTATCTGTAACTCCAGTTCCAGGGTACCTGACACCCTCATACAGATATACATGCAGGCAAAACACTAATGCACATTACAAATAAAAACAAAAAAAAGCCCAAAAACTTCATTTAAAAAAACATAAAATTCTTATGGGTCCAGGAACTGGAAGTCCACAAGATTAGGAACCAATGGAAATAAATGAGAAGGTCGCTGAAAGAGTTAGTTTCCTGGGGTCCTTCTTATTTTTATGTGACTTCCTTTGCACTATAGATTCACACGAGCACAATACAAACCAAACTGTTCCTTTCCTTACAGACATACCAGTCTTATTAAATTGGGACAGGCTGGCCAATTAAGAAACAGGAGGAGCACAAGAAAGGAAACCCTCCCTCCCTTTGCTCTCCCTCTGTTGCCACTGTCTAACACCCAGGTGATTTTGACCTAAACTACAATTCTATCTGCATTATAATCTTAACATTATAACATATAGTTCCAGGAAAGGCGCAAAGCTACACAGAGAAACCCTGTCTTGAACAAAAACAAACAAACAAATAGTGTAATGACACCAACAACAAACACAGGAGAAAGACGTCAGGGGCACACTGCCATTTACAACAGCATTTCAGACAACAAAACATCTTTAAATAGACATAGCCAAGGAGGGAAAAGACCTCTACAATGAAAACTACAAAGCTCTGAAAAAAGGGATTGAAAAAGACACTAAAAATATGGGGAGGTTTCCTGTGTTCACAAAGCAGTGGAATTAATATGTGGAAATGACCACCCTGCAGTTTACAGGCTCAATGCAATCCCAATCAAAATATCCACAAAATTCTTTACAGAAATGGGGGGGGATTGTGAAATTCATATAAAATCAGAAAACATCCCAGATAGAGCAAATTGAGCAAAAAGGGAATACTAGAGAAATTCCAGATGTCAAGATATATTGTGGAGTCATAAAAACAATATAGTATTGGCACAAAAAAAAGACATGTAGACCAACTAAACAAAATAGAAGAGTCAAGCATGGGCACTCTTAACTATAGCCATTGGAGACAAAAAGCATATACTGAAGAAAAGACAGCATCTTCAACAAATGCTGTTGGCCGGGCGGTGGTGGCGCACGCCTTTAATCCCAGCACTCGGGAGGCAGAGCCAGGCGGATCTCTGTGAGTTCGAGGCCAGCCTGGACTACCAAGTGAGTTCCAGGAAAGGTGCAAAGCTACACAGAGAAACCCTGTCTCGAAAAACCAAAAAAAAAAAAAAAAAAAAAAAAACAAATGCTGTTGGGAAAAGAGAGTGTTCACATGCAGAAGAATGAAAGTAGAGTTTACCACCTTACACAAAAACTAGCCCCAAATGAGTCAAAGACCTCAATTCAAACTTGAGTCACTAAAACTGCAGATGAAAATATAGTATCCATGAGACACAGGTGTAGGAAAGGACTTTCTGAAGGGGACTCCATTTGCTAAGGAATTAAAGCCAACAGTCAACAACTGGGAACCCATAACACTAAAAAGCTTCTGTACACCTAAGGAAACAACCAATCGAATGAAGAAGAAATCCACAGAATCTGCCAGCTTATACATCACTCAGAAGATTAATATCCAGATACACAAAGCTCAAAACACAAAGTCAAGGAAACCAATGACCCAATTATAAAATGGGCTAGAGAGATCTAAACATGGAGCTCTTCATAGGAGAAACAGGGAGTTCTCAATAGAAGAAATGCAAATGGCTAACTAATACCTCAAAAAGTGTACATCATCCTTAGCAGTCAGGAAAATGTCAATTAAAACAATTTTGAGATTTGACCCCCCCCAAGTCAGGATGTCAAAGAGCAGCATCAAAACTGATAACACATGGTGATGAGGTTATGAAGAGAGAGGAACCCTCATACACTGTGGGTAGAAACACAAATTTGTGCAGCTACTCTGGAAATCAATGTAAAGAATTCTCAAAATACTAAAAATAAATCTACCATGTGATCTGGCTATACCACTTTTTGGCATGTACTAAAGACTCAACAGCCTACTTCACATACTTGCTCAGCAATGTCCATAACTGTCCTATTCATAACAGCAATAATTGGAATTCCAGGAAATGGAAACAAGCTAAGTGTTCTTCAACAGATGAACGAATAAGGAAAATGTGGTACATATACACAACAGAATTACTATTCAGCAATAAAGAAAAATGAAATAATGAAATTTGCAGAGTATGGACCTAGACACTGTGGGATGTCGTTCTGTATGCTGTAAATATGTGTTGCTCTGATTGGTTGATAAACAAAATGCTGATTGGCCAGTAGCCAGGCAGGAAGTATAGGTGGGGTGAACAGACAAGGAGGATTCTGGGAAGAGGAAGGGCTGAGTCAGGAGTTGCCAACCAGACACAGATGAAGCAAGATGACAAGGCAGAACTGAGAAAAGGTACCAAGCCATGCAGCTAAACATAGATAAGAATTATGGATTAATTTAAGTGTAAGAGCTAGTCAGTAATAAGCCTGAGCTAATGGTCAAGCAGTTATAATTAATATAAGTTTCTGAGTGATTATTCTATAAGTGGGCCACAGGACTGTGGGGGCTTGGTTGGACCTGAGAAACATCTGACTACACCTAGAAAAATTCTGAGTGAGGCAACCCAGTCCCAGACAGATAAATGCCAAATATTCATTCTTATCTTCAGTTTCTAACTCTAAATGGAGTAGCCACAGTAGCAAGGAAGGTATAAAGGAATGAACTTGGATGGGGAATCACAGGATACAGATAATAAGATGTGGGAAATGGAACAGCAAGGAGAGGGCTCCACATTAGAGGAGGATGGAGGTCAGTACAGAAGAAGGGACAAACAACACCAAGATGGTTTGATAAAGTATCAAGAAATCATGTTATTTTATATTTACCTAAAATTATACACAGTACATATAAGTGTATGCACACACATTCACACACACACACACACACACACACATGCACACACATCTTAAAGGAAGTTAGTTACTTGGGTTGATAAAGCTCCTCACAAGAACTGTACACCAACAAACCCTCCAGTCCCAGGTACCAGAACCCTTTGAAGGTTTAGTCAGGGTAGTCCAAATGACTCCCAAAGGAATAAAGATTATCACTGTAGTTCTTGGTTGCCTCTCAAGGGTTGAGAGTGGGCCCCTATTGCCGAAGAAACCAACATCAAAGACACAGGACCTGGATGACTTTTGCTGGATCTGACCTGAAAACCTTTTCCTGTGGTCTAGCTTTCATGATTCTAGAAAATGCTACAAAAACTATTGTGGGACAGAAGCAATTAAACCATCCTACTTATTTTCAACAACTATTAAATATTACAATTACTATCATGGCAATAGAGGCATAAAGGTGCAAAAAATGGCATTCAGATGTTGGTGGCCACCAACAGCTATCTAACTGGATATAAAGCCCACTCAAAAGTAAGGAAATCAGCCAGGTGGTGGTGGCACACACCTTTAATCCCAGCACTCCGGGAGGCAGAGGCAGGCAGATCTCTGTGAGTTCGAGGCCAGCCTGGGCTACAGAGTAAGTTTCGGGAAAGGTGCCAAAGCTACACAGAGAAACCCTGTCTTGAAAAACAAAAGCAAACAAACAAACAAAAGTAGGGAAATCATGCCTGGTACTGGAAATGTAGACAGTTTCCAAGGGCTAGAGAGGTCATAGATTTTTAGAAAAGAATTTACTATCAATGCTTTGCTAGACACATTCTAAATCTCATCCTTACATCCACAGATAAGTGTGACTACCACACCTCATCAAAGCTTCTCCTTACAGAATATGGAAACCATCACAGAAAAACACAACTGAACCTAATGCAGGGATCAATGGATCATGGGGAGCCAGCTTCAGTGGATATAGCTACATCACAGCTCCTGCATCTCTGGCTGAGGGAACACTGTGGAAGACGGGGAAGAAAGACTCTAAGAGACAGTATCAGAAGTCTGCTGTGAAACTGTCTCCTAGAAATGGCTGTACAAACAAGACAGGAACAATAGCAAAATCAATGGACCTGTTAATGTAGAAGGAGGAAAATTCTGCAGGGTCCAACTCCTAGTCAGAAAACTACAGGGAACTATTAATTTCTGGGAGAAGGAGACTTAGCCTCTTTCCAGAGATGAACTCTCTTATTGGTTGTCTGATGCTGAGTCGTCAGTCATCATATACACACAAAGGACAAAAATGGACGCAGCAGGTTGTAAATAAATATGATGTATTTGAGTCAGGCGGTGGTGGCGCACGCCTTTAATCCCAGCACTCGGGAGGCAGAGACAGGCGGATCTTTGTGAGTTCGAGGCCAGCCTGGTCTCCAAAGCGAGATCCATGAAAGGCGCAAAGCTACACAGAGAAACCCTGTCTTAAAAAACAAAAAAACAAGGCCGGGCGGTGGTGGCGCAAGCCTTTAATCCCAGCACTCGGGAGGCAGAGCCAGGTGGATCTCTGTGAGTTCGAGGCCAGCCTGGTCTCCAAAGCGAGTTCCAGGAAAGGCGCAAAGCTACACAGAGAAACCCTGTCTCGAAAAAACAAAAACAAACAAACAAAAAAAAAACAAAAAAAAAAAAACAAAAAAACAAAAAAACAAAAAAACAAAAACAGGCCGGGCGGTGGTGGCGCACGCCTTTAATCCCAGCACTCGGGAGGCAGAGCCAGGCGGATCTCTGTGAGTTCGAGGCCAGCCTGGACTACCAAGTGAGTTCCAGGAAAGGCGCAAAGCTACACAGAGAAACCCTGTCTCGAAAAACCAAAAAAAAAAAAAAAAAAAAAAAAAAACCAAAAACAAAAAAACAAACAAAAAAATATGATGTATTTGTGTGCTCACACACATATATGAGTATGTAATAAATATAATCAAAGAGAATGAGTTTAGCAATTTGAGATTAGGGGTGTAAAGGAGAAGTTTGAGGAAGCTAACTGAGAGGGGCAGAGGGAGGAAAGTGTCAGGCAAGAGATGTAATTGTGTTTCAATTAAAACATTAAAAATAAAATGCTAATCATCTTACATATTGGTAAACTGTAATGAACTACATCTTATGCCCAGTTTCCTCGGGACATGTCTATGAGTAAAGAACCCTTTGATAAATACTTGTTCTCTAACTAATATTCCCTTCTCCAGCCTGCACAATGCATCAAAACAAACAAAAAACTCACCTTTGGATTAAAAAGAGGAATATATCAGCATATACCTCCCCTAAAATCTAACTTTAGTTACAGGTTAAATAGCTTCAAAGCCCTACAATTGCATATACAGCCACCATGGACACTGGGTTGTGTTCCTCTTATAATACCTGCACTGGACTCTTTGCAAGTGTGTCTTTTCATTTAATCAATAAATTCACCAACTTTGCTTCACCCTGAATCATCCTTACTTCATTTTTGTGACATTCTTGATGACTAGGGTACACTTGAGTAGAGGCCTCCTTTTGCTTTAGGGAGGAGTCCTTAGCCTGTACCACCAACAATGAGTTGTAGTTTATGCTGCCAAAGACACAATTAGGACCTTGTTTTATGACCTCACTTAACGTAAGGGGCTTTAATGAGTCTTAATTCTCATTTCCAGAAACAGTGAAACCCTATTTGGAATCAAGGCTTCGACTTATGAATTCTGGTTTGGGGGCAGGGGAATCCAGTTCAGTTCAGAATAGAGAGATTACTATTGTATCTAACTGTCCTTCCACAGGTGTTAGGAATGAAGCTCTGAATTTGAGCCTAAGCACTATGGACACACACACACACACACACACACACACACACACACACACACACACCTACCTACCTTAACTGTCCCTCTAATTTTTCCTAAGAACACAGAAAACATCTAAAACAAGATAGGTACACAGATTTCTGAGAAGCACAATGAAAAGAATTATAAAACTACATCCAACAGTGGCATTTTTTAATGCTCATTTTTTGTGCCCTTCCATATAGATTCTCAACTTTCTCTATCTTGTCCTTTGTCCCCAGAAGACAGTGTTCATAGACTGCATCAAGTTCCCTCAATAGAGCTTATTGGATGGCAGAAAATAATGAGACCTAGATGCTTTATCCTTTCTTGCTGTGCGACCACAGATTGTGTCACCACCAAAGTTTACAACTTACGTTGTACCATTTTCTAATTCATGTCCTTCTCTTCCGTTGCCTCTTCATAGCTAGGAATATGTATAACTCCTGGCTGTCAGCAGTACTTGGGCACAATGTGAGAAACACTGGCCTGGATGCCTGGCTTGCTGATAGAAGTACCACAGGCCTAGAGGAGAGAATAATGAATCGGGCATCCTACATTCACGTTAGAGACTCTATGGTTACTAGAACGTTGATTGATATCTATAGGGAGATGGAGGAGTGTATGATTCCTAGAGGGGCCCATTATGCCTCTAGAATGAACCACTAGACTACTTAGCATTAACACAGCTGGTAAACCCAAATACTATAGCTAATCAGCAATGCTCAAAGACTTCACTTTCCTGATACAAGCAGAGGTCTTTTAGTTTTAAAAAGCATGGCAGTTTTTCTCCTCCCCTATTATCACCTCCCACAGATTTGTGCTACACCCAGTCAAAGTAAAGCTTTTCTACTTGCCATTCGGTGGTTAATATTTCTACCTTTTAGCAAGACCATAGTTTTTTTTTTCTCTCTCCTAAACTCTGTTTACAGGTTTCTCTATGTATGTCTTATTTTTTTTTTAATACGTTATCCACGTGATGTTTTTTGTTTGTTTTGAGGCAGGGGTTCTCTTCATAGCCCTGGCTGTCCTGGAACTCACTCTGTAGATCAGGCTGGCCTCAAACTCAAGAGATCTGCCGGCCTCTACCTCCTGAGTGCTGCAATGAAAGGCATGAGCCACCACCACCTGGCCAATTAGGGTTTTAAACAATTATATATATTTATTAATTTTGTGTTTATATGTATGGATGCCCATGTTCCACAGCATGTCTGTGAAGTCCAGAGGACATCTAGTGGAAATCAGTTCTCTCCATCCACCATATGGGCGAGTACCAGGAATCACACTCATATCTTCAAGCTTTGTGTCAAGCACCCCTATCCATCGAACAATCTTTGCAGTTACAGTCACTCATTTTTAATGTAGTAGTTTTTTAGTTTTGTAACTCTGCCTTACATTAAAAATTTTAAGTGTGTAAATACTATTTGGAGTCTGGAAGATTAGAATTTTGTAGATAAAGATATATGCAAGTTGCCAGGATAGAAGCCATAGTTGATACTACAGATGTTGATGATCTAATTAATAAATAGGAAAGGTTATAACAGGAAGCTAAGGACAATTATATATGGAGTAAAATGAGAGGGGTTAACAAAGAAAGGGAAAATTGGAAGATGATAAAAGTCAAGGGCCAGAGACCAAAAATATGAAGACTGAGAAATACCCCTGGAAGTAGTGAGGTGGTAATAGGGTATCACGCAAACAATCCAGGCAATTCAAAGAATTATAAGTAGAATCAGCTCAGCGCCCACAGTGAATTCTTTAGAGCTGGAAGTTTCAAGAGTTAAGGGTTATTACATGTTCCTATCTTAGAGAAGACAAACTATTGGGAGCACCCTTCACAACAACTCAAAGAGGCAAGCAGAGTGCTAGTTACCCTGATTTATTTTACTGGTGACAAAACTGACAATCAGATAATTTGCAGCTGTGTATTTCTCTATGGGTTACACTTGGAATTACACAGAAACCAACATATATATTCATGGAACATTAGCTTTTGTAAATTACCTTTTCTCGTCTATATTTTCTTTTTCTTTTTTTTTTTTTTTGAGACAGGGTTTCTCTGTGTAGCTTTGCGCCTTTCCTGGAACTCACTTGAACTCACAGAGATCCACCTGGCTCTGCCTCCCCGAGTGCTGGGATTAAAGGCGTGCGCCACCACTGCCCTCGTCTATATTTTCTAAATGTCATCATATATAATAATAAATATGCAAGCCAAGTTCTCCATAAGAATTCTAAAAAGAGATCTAGATAGATGAAACAAAGATAACACTAGCAGCTAATTAGGCTTCCTGTATCAAATAATACTCAATTTATCTAAGTAGAATAAACTTTTGATGGGTAGAATTTTCCAAAAACATGTCATCATTTTTCTATCAATTTACATAGGCCATTTGAGTTCATATTTCCTAGAATTTCCAAGAAAATTTTAGAAGAATCCACTAGACTAAAAAAAAAAAATCCATGTGAGGACAATTTAAAACTTTATTCTTAAATGGATGTGGATCACTCTGACCACTCCTCAGGGAAACATTTTCAGAGATATCTAGTATGCTGTACACAATGCCCATTCCCCATTCCTCACTCATCTCAGATGGGTGTTGAGAGTCATTTTCTATGGGATATACACTCAGCAGTACCTGCTACCACAGTCAGTACTCTTTTTTTTTTTTTTTAAGATTTATTTATTTATTATGTATATAGTGTTCTGCCTGCATGCCAGAAGAGGGTGCCAGATCTCATTACAGATGGTTGTGAGCCACCATGTGGTTGCTGGGAATTGAACTCATGACCTCTGGAAGAACAGCCAGTGTTCTTAACCGCTGAGCCATCTCCTCAGCCCGCACAGTCAGTACTCTTAACTGAAACTTATTTTTCATACCAACTCTTCAGTATTATTGGGTCTGGCTTACCTCACCCAATGACCTTTTCTAGTTCCATCCATTTGCCTGACACTTTCATTTTTTAAATAGCTGAATAAGTATCCCATCGTGTACATGTACCACATTTTTATTATTCATTCATCAGTTTAAGTTCATCAGTTGAAATTGACCATTTATGTTCCATTTCCTTGCTATTGTGGACAGAGAAGTAAAGGACATGGCTGAACAAGTACCTCTGCATGAGACTGTTGAGTCTTTGGGCATATGCCAAAGAGTTAGGCATAGCTGAGTCATATGGTAGAATTTACTTTTTGCTTTTTGAGAATTCTCAACACTGATTTCCAGAGTGGCTGGAGCAATTTGTTACCCACAATCCAGGACCAGACAGAGAAGGAACCTCTGAGCTCTAGGACTAGAGGAAGTCTGCTCTTGTGCAATACTCCTATGGAGAAGAGAGAACGGATGAAAGTCGTGTGTGGGAAGGGAAGACCATTGGTCACACTTCCTCCATTTCAGTGTTGCTTCCAGTCTCTCTTCTCGGTTATCAGGATAACCTCTTGGAAGTCTTGGAAATTAAAACAAGCCCAATAAATAATGTAGGTTTGTCCATCTTCCTCCCAAATGTTGGTTAGAATAAATGAACGAATGGATGGAAGCCAAGGAGAAATTAGTGCCTTTGTTCCAACTGGCCAGTTTTGTTAAAAAGATAGAAAAAATATTCATTTCGTTTTTTTGTGTGTGTATGTATGCATGTGTATGTGTGTGCATGCCTGTGTATGTGTTTTCACTCGTGCGGGCGTCCACACGTATGTTTTCACCTTTATAAGCTCATTAATTAATAGATTTACAGGTAGGTAAGAATCCTGCAGTCCTGAGAAGTTACTGCATAAAGATTACACGTGAAAATTTTCTTATTTTTAAGTTTCTCATTATTAAGTTTCAGAGTCAATAGGTGTGAGGTAAATTCTGAGTCTCCATTTCTAAAATGCTTTCAGAGATGGGACCTCGAGGAACACATCTCGAGTAGCAACATCATTATGTTGGACACTGAACCGAGAGCACGGGGCCTTTAAGGATCAGCTCCTTCAGACGTATAGTTTCCTCACTAACTTGTCCAAAAGGGTGCTGGAGGTTGGTTTGGGTAAAAGGCTTCCTGTCAACAATGTGTTATTTCTGATAAGTGCAAACTTTTTCTTTACTTTAGTCCAAGTCTGGACATCTTCACTCCAGAAATATAGGAGAAGCAACAGTATCCTGAGTGGCATACCAATGTTTCCTCATAAGCAATAGCAGCCATCTTCTGTATTGTACCTGGAAAAAAAAAAACACGACGAAGAAATATCACACAAAAAAAGTTCATTGTCCTTAGTAATCAAGGAAATGCAAATCAAAACAACTTTGATATTTTATCTTACCCCAGTCAAAGATTAACAAATAAATGACAACAAATGATGGAGATGTGAGGGAAAGAGAGATAAGAGGTAAGCTTGGTGGACTGGCTAGTCATCACAGCGTTTAGTTAAGAAGACCTGGATGTTTTCCCAGGGCAGGAGTGCGCGTGTGTGCGCGCGCGCAGGTGTGTGTGCGCGCGCGCAGGTGTGTGTGTGTGTGTGTGTGTGTGTGTGCGCGCAGGTGTGTGTGTGTGTGTGTGTGTGTGTGTGTGTGTGTGTGTGTGCGCGCGCGCACCGGCGTGTGATTCTGGAGGTGGTTCCTTGGATGTCTGCCCTTCTGACCAAGAAGATCAGTAACAATGTCCACCCGCCTGAATCCAGACTTAGGGGAGAAACGTAAACTTCCGCCATCCGGGTCCAGGGAACCCCCGATTTCCTAGACTGACCATTCCGTCACCCTACAAGGGATTTGAAAGCAAGAAGGGACCTTAGACCAGACGTGCAGTAACCAACATGGCGGAGGCGCGCTTGTAGCGGGCTTCAGTCGCCATAGTAACCAGACCACGCCTGCCTCGGCTGGGCGTGCTGAGAAACCGCCAGCCGTTTCCACCCCGCCTCGCTTTTGCGACAGTTACAGCGCACGTCACGGCCGTTGAGGCCGGTGTCAGCTGATTTACGGCAATTGAGGCCGGTGTCAGCTGATTTACCGCAGCAGCAACGGCAGTGGCACCTTGCAACCCCGGCAGGGTGAGGGCGGCCGCCGGGGCGTGCGGTTCCCCGGGTTCGCCCACCCGGACTTGCGGGTCGCCTGGGTCCTCCTCGGGTACGCACGGCCTTTGCCTTTGCGGGGGGCGCCCACAGCATCTTCTACAGACATGATTATCGCCTGAGGTGAAGCCTTGACAGGTAGGAGATTTGGAGCCTTCTGGTGACAGCCTCGCTCTAGAACTCAGAGCCTTGGAGGGCAAGGGTCAAAGGTCAAGGGTCCCGCGCCCTCCTTGGCTGGGGACCGCTCCATCTGTCAGATTGTTATGCTTGGCTGCTCTGTTTGGTGCTTCAGGTCACCTCCAGGAGCCTTTTTCTCAAGAGCGTTAGGACCCATCGGGGTCCCCTTGGGGTGCCCCTAGCCTGGTGACATTTACTGCTTGTGAGGGTGGCCCCAGTCTTGAGGTGGGCTGCTTTGCCCCCAGGGGACTAGTGATGATTGTGGGTGTTTATTGGTAACGTTTTGGGGGCAGTGTTCTTGCTTTGGGGCCCAAATGTTCGGATCTACCTTTCACTGCTGGTGCTTTGGAATTACTGGCCGAGGGACAACAATGTCTGTTAGAGGTTCGTCTTTGAGCTGCCACTTGCCTGCTCTCTTTTAGGGGCTTGCTCTGACAGGATGTCTGCTATTTTTCTTACTGGTGGATCCTGGCATTCTGAAGCTCTGCTTGCAGCCAGAGTTACCCTGCCTTTGATTTTAAAATTATATTGTTCTTGATCCACCTTCAAGGTCTACACCTTAAGTCCTATGCAGAATTTTCTGGTTCTTATATTCTGAAATTCTTGCAGGTTCAGGTGCATCACAGATTACATGCGTAAGTTTTCATGCGGCTGACTTTAGTACTTATCGGTTATATATTCCTTTCCTTGTAAATTTCCTACTTTCCTTTCCTCCTCCTCCTCCTCCTCCTCCTCCTCCTCCTCCTCCTTCTCTCTCTCTCTCTCTCTCTCTCTCTCTCTCTCTCTCTCTCTCTCTCTCCTCCTTTTTATTTTTTTTGAGACAGGGTTTGTCTTGGGTAGCTTTGGCTGTCCTTGACCAGGTTGGCCTTGACTTTACGGAGACCAGCCTGCTTCTGCTTCCCGAGTGCTGGGATTAAAGGCCCGTGTCACTACCGCCCAGCTTTTCTTTTCTTTATTTTTAAATTTTATTTATTTATTTTTGCTTTTTTGAGAGGATGTCTCTTCTTGTATAGCTTTGGCTGTCCTAGAGCTCACTGTAGTACAGGCTGGCCTCAATCTCTCAGAGATCGGCCTGAGATCTACTTCCTGAGTGCTGGGATTAAAGGCATGCACCACCAGACCAGGCTAGGAGTCCTCTCCATGATCTGTATTTCTTAGTTCTTTCTTCAGAAGATTACAGTAATCAAATGTTATATTAGTTGTTGGTATTTTGTTGCATAGAATTTCTAGTTTGTTTCAGCTTTTCAATTTATAAGCAACCCTATGACAGTGTGGAGGTGGCAGATCCCAAATGAAAACTGTGCATTTAAATTGTCTTTATTATAAATAATGAAAAACTACTTTGATTTTTACCCAAAACAGTAGACCTCCGGTGCTTCAAGTTGAGAGAACAAACCAACATTACTACAATGGAATGCTTTATTGTCAAATGTTAATTAAAATTATGGTAGAGAAGTTAACTTGTCAAAATTTCTATTTAAATATTCTCCAGAATTCTACTTTCCTAGAAGGACAAAAGATTTGGGTGACTGAATGAATCAGAGACTTAGCTACCTGTGGGGACTTAAAATTTGGGATATGAAGCTTTATAATCTAGACATTTTCTTGTATTGTGAATGCAGTTTTTCCATGTAAGAATTCAGCATTAAGTACTTTAAAAGTAGTGAACTAGGCAGGGTGTGGTGGCTCACCCCTTTAGCATTCTAGAGGGAGGGGCAGAGGCTGGTGGATCTCTGAGTTTGAGGCCAGCCTGAATTCCAGTACAGCCCAGAC
Source organism: Peromyscus californicus insignis (assembly GCF_007827085.1). Taxonomy (NCBI): domain Eukaryota; kingdom Metazoa; phylum Chordata; class Mammalia; order Rodentia; family Cricetidae; genus Peromyscus; species Peromyscus californicus. The sequence goes on from NW_026294469.1 coordinate 52,209,465, forward strand.
TACATAAAAAAACTCTGTCTTAAAAAAGGAGTGAGCTATTTCTGTGCCTATCTCAAAACCTCAAGGTACCTACCTCAAGAGAAGGAGTAGGGTGGTCTTGAGCATAGTAGTGTACTGTCTGTTAAAAGATGAACCTTTAAAGTTTGTTTTGAAGCTCAGGTAGAGATGACTGAGTTCAGTATTCATCACTGGGGTGGTTCAATATTCTAGTTCATATTCTATCCTATTATTCCAATGCTTACTCCCTTTTTCTTGCTCATTCACCCAGTGGCAACCATTCTAAGGTATGTGAGGTATTGCCTTTTGTCTGTGTTACTAAATGTGTATTGTTTTGAGTGCCTAAGTTTTTAATTCCCAGAGCTTATGGTATTGTATCTTTTTTGTTTTCATAAATTGACTATTTCTTCTACCTTTTTTTTTTGTTTTTTTCTAGACAGGGTTTCTCTGTGTAGCTTTGTGCCTTTCCTGGAACTCACTTGGTAGCCCAGGCTGGCCTCAAACTCACAGAGATCCTCCTGCCTCTGCCTCCCAAGTGCTGGGATTAAAGGTGTGCACTACCACCACCCGGGTCTTCTAACTTTTGACAACTACTTTATTTTACTTTAAAAAGATTTATTTTTACTGGGTAGTGGTGGTGTGTGCCTTTAATCTCAGCACTTGGGAGGCAGAAACAGGTGGATCTTTGGGTTCAAGGCCAGCCTGGTCTACAAAGCCAGTTTCAGGACAACTAGGGCTGCCCAGAGAAACCCTGTCTCGTAAAGTGCCCCCACCAAGATTTATTTTTTTTTGTGTGACTATATGCCATGTGTGTGCAAGCCTGTTGAGGCCAGGGGTGGGTATTGTATCTCCCTGGAGCTGAAGTTGCAGATGCTGTGAACTGAACTCAGGTTGTTGGAAGAGCAGCAAGTGTTCTTAAACTTTGATCTATCTCTCTAGCCTCCCATCCTATGGTACTTTAGAATGTACATTTTCTTTGGTTGATCTATCTGCTTCATTTGTGGCTATCCACAGTATCTTAATTTTCCTAACACTGTAGAGATTATTGTAACACGAATATCTTTTAGATATCTGTGAGACATGTAAAAGACACATTTTCTGATATATTTGTTGGAGCTCTGCCAGATTGTTGTTGTAGGCTAAACTGGGAGGTCTATACTCCTGCAAGGTAATTCTTGGGGTTCCCATATCCTATCCCTGCATTGGTGCTTAGTAGTACTCAGTAACCCCATCTCCTTTTCCAGACAATTTAAATATAAAGTAAAATATCAATTTACAATGAATTTGAGCTTTAATTTTTTTCTTTGTGGTGCTGGGATTGAACCCAGGGTCTCACACATGCTAGGCAAGTGCTCTGCTACTAAGCTATATCCCCAGGCCTGAAATTGAGCATTTTCTGATAAGCATTTTATCTCTCTTGGTTTTTCTTTTTGTAAAATTGCCTATTTATCTATTTACCCATTTTTACTTTGCAGTTTCTGTCTTAGTCTGTTGCCAATAATACAGTATCACAGATTGTTTTTCTTAATGTGGAGTGGGTTGTTTTTGCTCAGAGTCCTGGAGGTCCAACTTTGAGGGGCTTTTGTGATAACAGCCTTCTTAGCTGGTGCTGAGGCAGCACTTGCATCCTGTAGCCAGAGATAGGAAATGCACAGGTATGTGCACATGTGTGTGTGCTGTGTATCTTCTGGCCTCTCTGCTTTCATAAAATTACCCTGTGTTTAATTAACGAGCTCCATTCTGAGGACATTATCCAATCATAATCATTTCCCAGAGGCCTCCCCTCTAAATAGCATGGATTAGTTTCCACTGCCTTACAGTGGGGATTACATTTCGCCATTCACCCCTGGTGGACCTACTCCGTCTGTATCCAGGTCATAACACAGATCTTTGTTGTCGATCTGAACTTGTTCATCTGAACATGACCAGTGTTTCCTAGACACCAGTCCTGTAAACATTACAAATATATCTCTTTCCAATATGCCATTTGTTAGTAACCTTTTCTATAATGCACGTCACTGAACAGACACTTTAGATTTCAATATAATAGACTTTCCCCTACATTTAGTTTACATTAGGTTTTGTTTCTGAAGTTTCCCCGAATATATCACAGTTAATCCCCTTGTGTTATGCATTACTCATTTCATAGTTTTCTTTTAAATGTATAGATCCTCCAGATATCCACACTATGCTCTTTTGTATGTTACAAGTAGTGATCCAGTTTCTAAAACTGGATCACTACTTGTAACATACAAAATGCCCGTTTTTTCAGGATCATTCTCCTTTCCCTAATAATAGTGCCACACTTACTGTATGTTATGTTCTGATATTTGTTCCAACACTGGATCTTGTTCCCGTAGTTTATTCTTTTGTACCGGCTCTGATGCCATGCTGTCTCTTTCTCTGTCTTTTAAGATTTATTATTACTGAGACAGGGTCTCACTTGAAGTCCTATCTGGCCTGAAACTGTGTGGACCAGCCTGGCTTCCACCTCCTGAGTGCTATGATTCATTGCTGGTGTTACTACACCCAGCTTACTTTTACTACTTTTATTTATGTAAATGTGTGTTTGTGTGAGTGAATGCCATGTGTAGAGGGTAGAGGCCAGAAGAGGGCAGCTGATCCAGGGGGTTGGAGTTACAGGAGGTTGTTAGTCACCTGATGTGGGGAAACTGTGCAAGGAGTGACGTCAGGGGGGAGATTAGGGTGAATTTCAGAAACATAGGACTTAGTATTTCAGAAGACAGCCCTAAGCTAACTGGGGGAATGATCATTGTATAGATGATATTTTATTTTGAAGAGGATGAATGTTTCATTTGTTTTTCACTGTATGTCAGAGCCACTGCTTGACTTTGTAGAAACAGTAGCAGCCAGTGCAGCACACGTTAAAATTAAGACAGTACTGCCCTTCACCTGACACTGTATATTCTGTGCTCCCAGGGCTTTCCAATGAGAAGATACATTAAGTTTTTTTCACCAAAGTCTATGAATGGCTATAAATGTGTTATATATAGTCTCACAATACTAGGTGAGACTTACATTCTTATCCTGAAATATGGGTTTCTTATAACCACTTTTTCCTGGTAGTGTGCTGCCTAGTTTTATGTTCACTTGACACAAGCTAGCATCATTGGGAAGAAGGAACATCAGTTGACAAAATTCCCCCACCAGATTGGCCTGTGGTGCGTTTTCTTGACTGATGGTTGATGTGGGAGGACCCAGCTCACTGTGGGCAGTGCCACCTCAGGGCTGGTGGCCCTGGGTTCGATAAGAAAGCAGGCTGAGCAAGCCAAGAGGAGCAAGCTCATAAGCAGCATTTCTTTATGGCCTCTGCATCAGTTCCTGCCTCCAGGTTCCTGCTTGCTCTGACTTCTTTGGTGATAAGACTGTGATATGGAAAGGTAAGTGAAATAAACCCTTTCCTACGAATGTTGTTTATGGCCATGGTGTTTTATCACAGCAATAGAAACCCTAACCAAGATAGGTAGGAGCTGGCCTGGAACTTGCTATGTGAACTAGGTTGGCCTTGAACTCACAGAGATCTGCCTGCTGAGTGCTGGAATTAAAGGTTGGTGCACTACTACACCCAGCTTCATAACCACTTTTTAACATAGATAATGTCACGAATTCTACACACCGGATTTTAGCTCCTAGTCTAAATACCTAGGCTAGGGTATATAAAAAGATGCAGTGCACATTGTGTTTATTTGCATACATTAGGAAGTTGGGGGGGGTTCTTTAACAGCACTGTTGAGAATCATTTCTTTTCCATTGTTATTGCTACAAGCCATTTCAAGTCAGCACTAATGTAGGATAACCATGTGGAGGCCAGTTATGTCACACTGTATTATTTGTTCTCTGTCTCTACCCCCGCCCGTGTGTGTGTGTGTGTGTGTGTGTGTGTGTGTGTGTGTGTGTGTGTGCCATTCCTTAGTGAGTTTCACATATTTCTCATACATTTCATCACTCATTAGTTCATCTCAGTTCTGAAGGGTTGCTCAGAGTCATCATCACCCAACCATCTTCATAACAGGATTTGTAGATGAGCCCCAGGTTTTCTGCAGAGTGCCTCATTGACTTCAGTTACCTCCCCTGACAGTATTGTAGAGTTCACTGTGGCCTTCACCCTCTTTAAAGCACTGTAATTCATCTTGCTTTTTAAATGTTGGCCCATCTTCAGGCAGACTACAATAAACAAAATCTCCGAAAGCTTCCTGATTGCTGATTCCCACTGCTGTGATACCATTCTTTGTTGTCAACCATTCATATTTCTCTTTCAGTTTATGAACCAAGAGCAGAATGGGTCCCGTGAGCACCACTCACCACTTGCAGCACCATGATCCAGGGTCACTTTGTTGCACCTTAGCCCCCAGGCAAGGTCTAGATTTTATACATACATACAGATGTACATATACATACATACATACATACTTAAGAACACACACACACATGCACACATATTTAAGGAGGAAGAATGGGAACTAAGGTAGGAAAAATAGCATAAAAGTTATGAGAGTATGCAGATGTGGAGACCAGGTAAAGAAGTATTTCAAGGAGGCTGTATGAACTATGTCAAATGCTCCTGGTAGATTAGTTAGGATAAAGAACAAGATCTGAGCTTTGCTTAGCTTGGGAGGTCATTGGTGGCCTAGTCAGGAGCAGTTTATAGCTAGGCAGAACACTTGTCTATGGTCTCTAAGGAGAAAGGTAATATAAATATGAATGCTGTAACTTAGGTTACATATATCCTCAGAGTTTAGAGCCAGCCAATGGGAGAGCTGCTGCTTCTCCAGCCAAGGTGGCTCTCATTCCTTCCCACTCACACAGTGTATGTTACTTATCCCTTGATTGTTGAGACATTCCGACCTCTCCCTTGGTTGCTTCTTCTTCTGGGCAGTTTAGTTTATATATGGTAAAGTTTCAGGGCTCAATTTAGAGGTTGATGATAATAGAAGAGAAATAATAGAAATGATTGGAGGTGCAGGAAGGTGAGAGGTAAGGCAGAAAAACAAGTTCCTTCTACCAAATGGAGTCTGTTTCTGCTGGAGAATAAGAGATGGAGGGCATGTTTTGCTTTTGGCAAATCAGTAGCTGCTCAAGTTGATGCAGATGGGTGACAGATAGAGCATGGGCAGACATTAAAAACATGCTGAATATGCCTCAAAATCTGTGAATGCCTTTTAAAATTGTGGTTTATTTCTGAAAAGATAGCCATGCAGTTCTTCAAAACTTAGAACTCATATATGTAGGGCTGTTTCAGTACTAAGAAATAAGTGTATTGCTGTGTTACCATCTGTTCATTTCATACACTCTTTTTTAAAATTTATTTTTATTTTATGTGCATTGTTATTTTGCCTGCATGTATCCCTGTGTGAGGGTGTCAGATCTTGGAGTTACAGACAGTTGTGAGCTGCCATGTGGGTGCTGGGAATCGAATCCAGGTTCTCTGGAAGAACAGTCAGTGCTCTTAAGTGCTAAGCCATCTTTCCAGATCCCGCCTCCCCCCGCCCACTCTTTTGAATACTGGAACTTCTTTTACCATACCAATCCTAAAGTGTCAAGTTCATTGAGAGTATTTTTTCTTGCCATCCAAATAGGAAAGGATGGTCTTGTCAGCTGTGTGCTGTGAGAAGGTTGTGTCTCCCAAAGCTCCTTAATTCCAGAAGTGCTTAGTTAAGGGAGCCATTGAGTACTGGATTTCTTCACGGCATTTTCTGACCTAGCTCTCTTTATTGTCTGCTTCAGTTCCTCCAAGTCTTTAATAAACTGGTAGTAAGGGCACAGGAATCATAAAGAAAATTCATTATTTTATTTATTTATTTTTTTATGTTGTTTTAATTTTTTTTTAGTGTTGTTTTCTTGAGGCGGTCTCACTGTGTAGCTTTGTTTGTCCTGGAATTCACTGTGATAACCAGGCTGGCCTCGAACTCACAGAGATCCTTCTGCTCCTACTTCTTCAGTGCTAGGATTTTAGGCATGTACCACCATGCCTGGCACAAAAATTCATAATCTTAATGACCATTTTGTTGCTGACACAATACAGTGATCTTGACTTGGACACACTCTTTTGACAAATGATGTAGGAATGCCCTCTGAGAATCCAGGTAAACCTTTGCAAACTTTTCTTTTTTCCTCATTGCTCTGGCAAGTATGTTTAGCTCTTAGGTGTTTAGTTCCTGCTTTCTTTGTTCACCAATGGTAGAGCAGTAGGTGGTGTGTACCCTAGTTCACACATGCCCATTCTCATGACGGAATTTGAATTTGTTTTGTCTATGAGTAACAGGAGTCCTGCCTGGTGCACAAAAAGTACGTTGTCTGTTGTGGATGTTTCCAGGACAAACAAAGCTACACAGTGAGACCGCCTCAAGAACACAACACTAAAAGAAAAATTTAAAAACATAAGAAAATAATTCATTTATGTTGCATTTGTTTAACTCTGTAAAGCTGTGTTACTTTAAATGTCTAAAACACCTGATTGGTTTAATAAGCTGGATGGCCAATAGCTAGGTAGGAGAGGGATAGGCGGGCTGCCAGACAGAGAATAAATAAGGAAGAGGAGAGCGAGAGGGAGGAGTGAGAAAAGGAGAAAGAGAGGAGGATTCCAGGAGCCAGCCATACAGCCATCTATGGAGCAAGAAGGAAAGAAAGACATATAGAATAAAGAAAGATAAAAAGCCCAGAGGCAAAATGTAGAGGAAGAGAAATGGGTTAATTTAAGTTAGAAAAGCTGGCTAGAAACAAGCCAAGCTAAGGCCAGGCATTCATAAGCATGAATAAGTCTCCGTGTATTTATTCGGAAGCTGGGTGGCAGGCCCCCAAAGAGCAAAGAGTAAACAAAACAAAACAAAAACAAAAAACAACCAACTGAGAAGTTATTGGTGACTTTGGGAAAACCCATTGTCCTAAGATCAAGATACATCTTGTTTTGCATTTGAAAGTTACAAAAACAGTATAAGAAATTAACATTCTTACACCTCATTTAGAAAGTATGTGTATGTGCATTTTTGCTTGCATTTATGTTTGTGCACCTTGATGCTGAAGGTTGCAAGAGGGTAAAGTTACTATGAAAAAATGCTGCTGCCCTGGAACTAAAGGATTACACACAGGTCTTTTCATATCCTTGGATGTACATAAGAAAATGCCACAGACTATGTGACTTACAACAGAAATTTATTTCCCATGATCTCGGAGCCTAAATCCCAGATTAAGGTAAATAAATTGGCTAGTTGAATGCTGGTGATTAACGGAGAACAATACACCCTGAGCTTATATGTTCTCATTTTCCATTTAAAATAATACCCAGTGATATCATTCAGTGTCTTGGCTCATCAGTGGAAAGGAGTTCAGATTTAGATTCTTGTGGTCTGATGATTAAATCTGTTCCTAATCTTGTGATCTGATGATTAAATCCAGTTGGACCAATTTGTTCATTTCACACTTCAAATCAGTTATATACAGATAGGTGTATTCATAGAAGTATTTGATGTGATTTAGTGCTGTAAGCCATATTGTCCTTTATTTCATTACTACTTCTTTTCTAAAATTTCATTTGATTAGACTTTTTTTTTTGGTTTGGTTTTTTGAGACAGAATTTCTCTGTGTAGCTTTGCAGCGTGCGCCACCACCGCCCGGCCATTTTATTAGACTTTTAAGGGTTTAGAAATGTTATGAGGTACTTCCTACCATCTGTTCCGTAGACCTAGGTCTGTTTTCGTTGCCTTTAACTTAGGTTCAGTCTGAGTCAGTCCTAAAGTATCTAGAGGGATGGTGTTCTTTTCAGAGATGCTCAGGTGTGGTCAGTGCTTTCAGCTTGGTTGTTTGCTTGGGAGGAATCTTCTTTGGTGATATGATTTAAAGTGAATGTTGTCACCATGGAAAAATGAACTCCTTCCAAATATTCTGCTCCAGAAGGTCTTGGTTGAGAATGCCATGCTTCCAGGAACACACTGTTCTGAATTTATGAAAATCAGTTCAGAGTTTGGTTTTCCTTGCTAGTATCTGATAGGAGTATGGAAATAATTGTAATCTCATGATAGCTTGTGAAACTGATAAGATGCAAACAGACTTTATTAATAAGAAGTGTCTTTTGAGTTTTTTCCTTAAATGTATATCTTTTATTTGTAACAAGAAAAGGTATTTTGGAGAAGCAGACTGGTGAAAGTTGTACATTGCAATAAAAACAAAAAATATTATATAGGTTGTTTATGGTAGGAATTTTCTTTTTAGATAATTTCTTTTGATTGATTATCTGTTAGGCTATAGGTGACTCCTAGATCTAGTAGAGTTCTCTTGTGTGTGGAGTTCTCTTTGATTATTTTATTCTGTCATTCTAACTGTGCTGAACTCATATTAATTTAGGTCTTTAGCCACACAGTTACAACAGTTAAGAGGTTTACCAAATAAATTTTAATTTTGTTATATGAAACAATGATTTCTTATGTCCATGCTCTCCTACAAGAGGTATACCTGAGTGTCCACTGTTTACTTGTCATTTCTAATGTAAATCTACTCACCAGAAACATACTTCGATTTGGATGCAATCGTTTAAAGGAAATTATTTTTCCTCTAGGTTTCACTTCAACAAAGACCCATTTGACCTTTGGAGTAAATGTGGTTAAATGGGCTTCTCATTAAGCAACGTACTCATTCAGTGTTTAGCACACAGTGAAATAGACCTTTTTGTTTGCTTGTTTTGGGAGGGGGTTAGTATTTTATACTACTTTGGAAATGTATTGAGGTTTGAGAGCTCCATTACTCCTCGTGGCAGAGAGTAAGGAAGACCTAGATTCTCGAGTCAGGGCTGATCTGGGGTCTCTCACTTGTGGCTTCATGAGTCTCTGCCTCAGTGTTTATGTGAAAAGAGTACCATAGTACTACCTTATGGAATGCCAGCACTGACTGAGATGAAATGTGTTTATATTTATGCCTACACATTGCTTAGGAGTCTCAGACCTTTGGAAGTTCTTTACACTCTTTATCCATAGTCTTTTGTGTACTCAATTTCCCCCTCCCTCCTTCTTTCCTTCCTCCTTTTTCTTTCTTTCTTTCTTTCTTTCTTTCTTTCTTTCTTTCTTTCTTTCTTTCTTTCTTTCTTTCTTTCTTTCTTTTTCTTTTCTTTTTTTTTTTTTCAGTTTTTGGAGGCAGGGTTTCTTTGTGTAGTCCTGGCTGTCCTGGAACTCACTCTGTAGACCAGGCTGGCCTCGAACTCAGGAATCCATCTGCCTGCCTCTGCCTCCCAAGCGCTGGGATTAAAGGCGTGTGCCACCGCCACGGTCTGCTGGTGTGTACTGCATTTTCTGAGTACAATTTTTGTGTTTGACTGTTTTATTCGTGGAAGAAGATGACTTGGGACCAGAAAGTCAGGAGTTGGATTTGAGCACCATGGCTTGCTAGTTCTCTGCCTCAGCAGATATGCTTAATCTCATTTTCTTGTCTTCTAGACTGGGAAGACTGTTTCAGGATTTGAAATAAAATGTGCACTTAAAGTTGCTTTATACACTTGTGATAAATAAATGTGTATTGAAATTATTAACCTTTAATTAGTAAAATTTAAAACTTGTGAATGCCCCCAGTAAATACTTTTGCCCATTTTTAAGCTCTTAATTTGAGAGTGAATGTGATAAATTAGCCATTTTTCTTTGAGAAGATTTTAAGTGGCTAAATTTGATATTTGGGAAGTATAATTATTTTCAAATTATACAAGTTGACTTCATAATATAGGAAAGTGTTTCAGAAGGAATGTGCTATCTGACATTATTCTTATTGCATTTTTCAGGTTTGAAAACGCAATGGCAGGAAATAGTCTGGTTTTGCCCATTGTTCTTTGGGGCCGTAAAGCACCTACTCATTGTATTTCATCAATACTGTTAACAGATGATGGTGGCACAATTGTAACTGGTTGCCATGATGGACAGATATGTCTCTGGGATCTTTCAGTAGACTTGGAAGTGAGTATTTGAATGTTTGTTCTACATCTTAGATGTAAGTCAATACTTACTACAACATTGCACAGTTCACTGTCTGTGCTTACTTTTCAGTATTTTGGGCATTATTATTTTTTCAGTCTGTGTCTTTATATTGATATTGAGTACTTAACATGATTACTAATTGAAGGTTAACTTTTAAAAACTTACTGACTTCTGTGTCTATCTGTGACTCTCTGTGTATGTGCTCAGGCTGTTGAATGCTCCCAGAGACCAGAAGCTGGAGTTACAGGTGTTTGGTTGTGAGCCGGACTCAGGTCATCTGAAAGGATGGCCCATGCTTTTGATCACTGCACCATCTCTCCAGCCCCATGGTTAACTTTTAATTTGTTATTTATAGCAGCCTATTTTTGCCTTTCTAGGTTAATCCCCGAGCACTGCTATTTGGTCACACAGCATCGATCACTTGTTTGTCAAAAGCTTGTGCTTCTGGGGACAAACAGTATACTGTGAGCGCGTCTGCAAATGGGTAAGTTTTCACAGTTGTTTTGTTTGTTTGGTTTTTCAAGATAGGGTTTCTCTGTGTAGCCCTTGCTGTCCTGGAACTCTCTCTGTAGACCAGGTTGGCCTTGAACTCAGAGATTTGCCTGCCTTTGCCTCCCAACTGTTGGGATTAAAGGCATGCACCACCACCGCCCTGCAATATTCCATTTTTTTTATTTTCTGTTTTTTGGCCAGACTTCTCCTTTTCCCCCAAATTGTTATGTCTTTAAAAAAATTTTTGGGTGGGTGTGGTGGTATACAACTTTAATCCCGTCATTTAGGAGGCAGAGTCAGGTAGATCTCTATGAGTTAGTGTCCAGCCTGGTATACAAAGAAAGCTCTAGGCTAGCCAGGGCTGCACAGTGAGACCCTGTCTCAATAAAAGGATGTAGTATTTATTTGTCACTAAAAATTGTGTTTATAGGGGTAAGAGAGATGACTCAGAGTTAAATAGCACTTATTGTTCTTCCAGAGGACCTAATTTAGTTCTTAGAACCCATGTCAGGCAACTCAAAACCACCTTAAAGTTCAACTCCAGGGGCTCCAACAGCCTCTTCTGGCCTCTTTGGGCACTCATATGCAGATGGCAGCACCACATATAAACACATAAGTAAAAAATAAATCTTAAAATTATGTTTATAGATTGCCATCTGACTTTTATATTTTTGTACTTTATAACCAGCACCAGCTTAGGGAGAGTTTTCTTTTGTTGCAGTCTTTTCTTGTACTGTCTAAAGCTGAAGGAGGATGTTTGAATTCCAGGGTTTTTGTTATGTTTGGTTTTTTTTCTTGTTTTTTTTTTTTCCAGACAAGATTTCTCTGTGTAGCCCTAGCTGTTCTGGAACTCATGTTTTAGACCAGGCTGGCCTCGAACTCACAGAGATCCATTTGCCTCTGTTCTGGAACTCATGTTTTAGACCAGGCTGGCCTCGAACTCACAGAGATCCATTTGCCTCTGCCTCCTGAGTGCTGGGACTAAAGGTGTGTTGTAAACAGATGTTTCCTATCCTGACTGCCCTGTCCCAAATAACCGACTCAGAGGCTGAATATGAATTATAAATGCTTGACCAATAGCTCAGGCTTGTTACTAGCTAACTCTTAAATTTAAATTAACCCATATTTCTATTTATGTTTTGCCATGTGGTGGTACCTTTATTAGCCTGGCACATTCATCTCCTGCTCCCTCTGTGTCTGGCTGGCGATTCCTGACCCTGCCTTTCTCCTCCCATCATCCTTAGTTTGGTCACCCCGCCTATACTTCCTGGCCACTGGCTAATCAGCATTTTTTTAAATCAACTCGAGTGACAAGTCTTTACAGTGTACAAGAGGATTTTTCTATAGCAGCATGTGCCACCATACCTGGCTTGATTTATAATTTTAAGGATATACATTTTTACAACTGATTTTGTATAATACTTTATTGCTTTTCTTTGATTTTGAGAAACTCAGAATGTAATGAAAGTAAAAGCATGGCCATTAGTTTTCATGTCATTTTTATTGAATCAGCAGGCAGCTTTGGGGCTTTTAAAAAACTCAGGTGATACCAGGCTGTCACTAGTAGGGCGGCAGAGCTCTGCCAAGTCTTTGCTGTTGTGATGCTCTGTGCTCATGTGCTGCTGAAACTAGTTCTACCCCTGTCTCAGAATGGGCCTTGTGCTGGAGAGGCAGGCCATAGAACAGTGTCTTCCCAGAGTGGGAAGAACTTCAAAAACATTTTTGGATTTTTTTGAAACAAGTTGGAGAACTTGTAGAAATTTATATAAAACATCTTTTTCTTCTCTATAATTTTTGGGTTGGAATTTAACTTTATATGATCTTTTGGAATAGGAAGAGATAACATCAAGTAAGAACACTTGTTTAAGGTGAATGTTGATTGAAAATTGTTTCAGCAAGGCGTGGTGATATATGCCTGGCATACTTGTAGTCCCAGCACTCCAGGAGAAGAAGCAGGAGGATTGCTGCAAGTTAGAGGCCAGCATGGCCTCTAATACATAGTAAATTCCAGGCCAACCAAGGCTACATAGCAAGACTCTGTCTCAAAAACCAACCACCAAACAACACAAATATTTTTTATATCATTTGAGATGTAACAAAACAATATCAAAATGAAAAACTCCAGTAAATATCACTATACTTTATTAAGATTTTCTGTTAAATAAACCTTATTTTTTTAAAAGACAAGGCATATTGGTTTCTAATTTTCAGTGTATTATTAGTTTGAAATGTAAGGATTTTTTTGGTTTTTATTATAAGAACTGTAGTGATGTGCTAACGTTTGGGATTCTGTTGGCTTTAGCTGATTTGTGTTCTACGGTGCTGCATGCACAAGGTACGCTGATAACACAGGGTAGTGGTTTAGATTACAGCTTTATCTCTTCGGTTGCATAGCACCCTAAGGTTGAGCTTCAGGATGAGGAACAACTGCTAATTGAAGCGGCCGCTATCAGGAACCTCTGTGAAGGAGTCGGAACATTCTGGAGAGCTTCACATAAGGTCTGCCCAGAGCTACTCACGAGACTCTAGCAACCAGTGAAGACTCAGAAATATATTTCTACTATGAGAAGGATGGAGACGGAAGTGGGGTGTTGACAGGTTGGAAATGAGGTTAGATAGTGAGTGAGAGGAACGGAAAATGTGATCAATAGCAATAATGAATATAAGCTGTTTTCCTTCCTGTAATATATTAGTTTCAACAGAAGCTTAACTCTAAGCCACTGTGACAAGGTTACTTTTGTCTATCAGATTCAGAGTAAGCTATTGTTTTGTTTTGTAGAGAGATGTGCCTCTGGGACGTGAATGATGGCAGATGTATTGAATTTACAAAATTAGCCTGCACCCATACTGGCATACAGGTTTGTATCAATTTTCTTAGCTGAGGCTACACAGTTTATTATAGGTGCATCATTAAAACATGGTTGAAAGCATCAAAAATGTATGATTATGTGAAAAATGGTGGGGAGAGGTAATAGAAGAAATATATAATGATAAGTACTCCTCAGAAGATGGGAGAGATGGGAAGATGTGATGTTGAGGAGACCAATGGAGAAGGGTGAGATGAACCTGCTTGTACACTGGTGTAATAAAACACTGATTGGCCAGTAGCCAGGCAGGAAGTATAGGCGGGGCGAGCAGACAAGGAGAATTCTGGGAAGAGGAAGGCTGAGTCAGGAGTCACCAGCCAGACACAGAAGAAGCAAGATGCCAAGGTAGAACTGAGAAAAGGTACCAAGCCACGTGGCTAAACATAGATAAGAATTATGAGTTAATTTAAGTGTAAGAGCTAGTTAGTAATGAGCCTGAGCTGATGGCCGAGCAGTTATAATTAATGTAAGCTCCTGAGTGTTTACTTGGGGGACACTAATGGGAGAGATTTGCCATTAGATATGAAACCTTGGACTCACAAATATAGGATAAATAAAATCTTTTCTTTAATTTTGCCAAATACAAATAGACTAGATAACTGTAATTCTTGCTTGATAACTGTTCTATTATATGTAATTTTACTATGTTAAAGTTAAAACTTTCCTTTTTGATTAGACAGAAAAGGGGAAATGCTATGTGATAATGCCCTTGTACACTGGTGTAACAAAACGCTGATTGGCCAGTAGCCAGGCAGGAAGTATAGGCGGAGCAAGCAGACGAGGAGAATTCTGGGAAGAGGAAGAGCAGAGTCAGGAGTTGCCAGCCAGACACAGAGGAAGCAAGATGTCAAGGCAGAACTGAGAAAAGGTACCAAGCCATGTGGCTAAACATAGATAAGAATTATGGGTTAATTTAAGTGTAAGAGGTAGTCAGTAATAAGCCTGAGCTAATGGCCAAGCAGTTATAATTAATGTAAGCCTCTATGTGTTTACTTGGGGGATACAAGTGGGAGAGATTTGTCATGACCGTGAGTCAGGCGGGACACAGGGAAAACTTTCTGATTACATGAACCAGTTCTCACTGCTCCTCTCTGGTTTGGGCTCTCTTGGTTACTCAGTGGAGAGTGTGTATAAATCAGCTTTCCATTGCTTTTGGGCCTGTGGCAGACAGAGTGCTGGTGGCAGTAATGGGGAGTGTGTGGTAGAATAGAACTGCTTAGCTCGTGGCCACAAAGCAGAAGAGGAGGAAGAGCCTGGCATCCTACAATATTTTTTAGGGGTGTACCAAAGGTGACTTAAAAGATACCCTACCAGGGTCTGTTTCCTAAAGTCCTTCTAGGAGCATTACACTAGGATCAAGCCTTTAGCACATGGACCCTTGGGGAAACCCTGATGGCAGATTTCTATGAGTTCAAGGCCAGCCTGGTCTACATAGTGAGTTGCAGGCTAGCCAGGGCAACATAATGAGTGAGACTCTGTCAGAAAGAATGCTTCAAATCCCCTTTAAACAACAACAACAAAGTAATAACATAACTTGTCAACAAAAACTTTCCATATGAATACAGATCTGACAAGCAATGGTAAATGTTTGTAGGGAGGTGGTGACTGGACGGTTTTCTGACTATCTCTTACCCTGGTGGCAAGAACCTACACATTTTTTTTCACCAGTGTTTTTAGAGCATGTGTTTTTTTTATTTAAAAAGCATATATTGGGCTGGGGAGATAATACAGTCAGTAAAATTCTTGCAAGGACCTGGGCTTGATCTCTTGGAAGAAAAGCGGGCATGGTGGTACATGTTGCAATTCTAGTGCTGAGGATGTGGAGCCAGATGGATCCTTGGGAGTCACTGGCCAGCCAGCCTAGCCTACCCTGAGTTTCAGGCCAATGAGAAACCTAGTCTTTAAATAATAACGAATAAAGATGATGGTGCCTGGAGACTGACGCATGACGTTGTCCTCTGGCCTCCATGGCCTTATGCACACGCAGACATGTGCACCCACATACACATATGTGTAGACAAATTACTTTCATTTTATATTAGTTTAAAAGCCGTGTCAAACTCACTGTGCATAATTATTTTGACTTTTGTACAATTTGCAGTTATGGTTTAAAAACTTCTGGCTTACATATTATGGAAATTATTTATTTCTGCTGAACATATTTTTTTTTTTTTGGTTTTTCGAGACAGGGTTTCTCTGTGTAGCTTTGTGCCTTTCCTGGGACTCACTTGGTAGCCCAGGCTGGCCTCGAACTCACAGAGATCCGCCTGGCTCTGCCTCCCAAGTGCTGGGATTAAAGGCGTGCGCCACCACCGCCCGGCTATTTCTGCTGAACATATTTTAAGTATTTATTAAAAATCCAATTCTGTACAAGACCTTCTGTGTTTAGATTAGCAGTCATATACAAATAGAAGATGGCTTTTGGCTGATTCATATGTATTATGGCTGTTGACTCTGTGCTCCTCACTCACTCAGATCCAGAAAGGGACTATCTGTTGTTGTTGTTATTATTATTGTTATTATTATTGACAGGGCCTCTCTGCATAGCCCTGACTTTTCTGGAATTCACTATGTAGACCCATTTGGCCTCAAACTCATAGTGATCCGACTGTCTTTGCCTCTCAAGTACTGGGATTAAAGGTGTGTGGCATTACATTGGCAAGGACTGTTTTTTATGTATACAGAGATGACCCTTGGTGACATTTGTACTTATTGCAATTATAGGAAATATTATTAAGTGATTATGTGCAATATAATATTTTAATATTTTTTGAGAATTTCATCTATGAGTTTAGTCCATTTTTATTATCCTTCTCCACTCCTGAGTTCTTTTGTGTTCCCTTCCACACCCACCTCTCAAATTCTTGTCCTCTTGTTCTGTAATTATTATTGTTTCTACTGAGTCCAGTTAGTGTTGCCTATACGTACATGGGTATAGGGTTGACTACTTGGGCATTGGCAGCCTATCAGGGGGCCTTGTCACTGAGGAAAACTAACTCACCCTTCCTCAGTAGCTCACCATCAATTGAGGGTGGGACCTTGTGAATCATTCATCCACTTGTGCTAGAATGTTGAAGGGTATGGCCTTATGCAGGTTTTGTGCAGGCAACCACAGTTGTTGAGAGTTCACAGATGCAACATCCCTAGCATGTCCAGGAAATACTAGAGACATCTTTTTTTAATGCTCAAAAAACTTGAGTCTCCATTTAGACACCCTCCTTCCCAATATCAAAGTGTCTTAAATGCTGAATTAGTATTCAGAAAATTGTTTGGGAATATAGCATTAAGTAAAGGGTGGAGGCATTTCACCAGGCAACTCTAATAAAATATCTCTGTTCTCAGGAAAGCACTCTTCTTTGGTAACTTTCTCTGAATTCTCTTTCCACACGTCACTCCACCGACCCTTGTATATACAAGTGTCAAGTGGAAGCTCCCTTTGAGTAGTGGTGGTGTCATTTTGTTGTTCTTTTGTTTTTGATCAACCTCTGAGAGCTAGAAGCACTCCCTGGTGATGTCTGCATGTAGCTTTCTGGCCTTACCTTTAGAGTTTTAGTTAGCCTTCACACTTAGCTAAGGTGCTCCTTGATAATGTGTATGTATTAAAACGCCATCCTCTTTCTTATGCAGGTATTGAATAATTAAGTAACCCCCACCCCCTCCCACCATGTTGATATGTGAGAATGGGATGGAATGAGGGTGAGGTCGGCCGGGACCCTGCTCTTCATAGTTGCTGCATCGCCTCCTGTGCCTTGCTCAGCTTATCCTCAAGTGCTCTGTTTAGTAGTCTGGGGAGGTCTTCACCCTTTACAAATCCTGCATGAGCACTGTCCGCCAGAATCAATGTTTGTGAGGCTGCAGGGAGACAGGCCCTGCAGGACCGTGTTGACCTGGCTTTGATGTTGTTCTTCCTCTGCTCTTCAGGCAGAATTGAACTCTGATTGTAATATGCTTGAACACCATTCATCTTTCATGTCTATTCCCTCTTCACTGCATTACTGAGTTTCCTTGCTGCTGTGAAGAAAATACCTGCCAAGAAGCCATTTAGGGAGAAAGGATTTGCTTCAGTTACAATTCAGGTGGATACAATCTATTCTGTTCAGAAAGGCATGGCAGCAAAGGGTGAGGCAGCTGCACATGGCTTCTGTATCTAGGAAGCAGAGAGAGATGCATGCTCATGCTCAGCTTGGTTCTCAGCCCATGCCGTGGTTCCGCCCACAATATGGTGGGTCTTCCTACCTCAACCCACTCTAGAAACTCCTCGCAAACATGATGGTATGTTGAATGCCTAGGTGGTTTGTACTGGCTAGCTTTATGTCAACTTAGTATGAGCTAGTTATCTGAAAAGAGGAAACCTCAATTGAGAAAATGCCCCATAAGATCCAGAGGTACAGCATTTTCTTAATTAGTGACTGATGGGGAAGGGCCCAGTTCATTGTGGGTGGGGCCATCCCTGGGCTGGTGGTCCTGGGTTCTATAAGAAAGCAGGCTGAGCAGACCATGGGAAGCAAGCCAATAAGCGGCTCTCCTCCATGGCCTCTGCATCAGCTCCTGCCTCCAGGTTCCTGCCCTGCTTGAGTTCCTGCCCTCACTGCTTTTGATGATGAACTGCTATATGGACCTGTGAGTGAAATAAACCCTTTCTCCTGAATTGTTTTTGGTCATGGTGTTTCATTACAGCAACACTAAGACATGGTTCAAGGTCTGTCAAGTTTGGTATTAGCCATTACATCTACCTGTTCCTAATACTTAGAATTCATACTAGTTTTGTGACTTGCACTAACTTCCTCTTTAAATTGAATTTGCTATGCTAATTTTATTTGGGTGTTTCATTAAGTCAAAAGTCCTGATTTAAAGCTTGTGTGTGATGCATGCCCTTACTTCCTACATTCTTGTGGTAGAGACAGGTAGATCTTTGTGAATTTGACACCATGTCAGGATGGTGTATATTGAGAGTTCCAGGCCAGCCAGAACTACATTGTGAGACCCTGTATCAAAAACAAAACAAACAAAACGCACAACCAACCAAACAAACAAAAAATCCCAACCAAACAAAACCAAAACATGAAACCAAAAATGAAACCCCCTACCTCCCCATGAAAATGATAAAAGTCTGCTTTGAATGCTAGAGATAAAGATTAAAAGATGAATTTTTATTTTTGCCTCGTAAGAGTTCAAAGTGAGTATGTGACATTAGGAAAGGAATATTTTTCTTAAATATTGGATAAGATTAGTATAATCTGACATGGATGTGCCCATTTGAAATTACTGGAATAATTTAGTGTTTAGGAGAATATCATAATGTGTTTAATGAATGCATGTTAATCAAGTAGCCCAACTGAAGCACTGTATTAAAATATGCTTTTTAAAATTTGGGTTTAGTTCTACCAATTCTCTGTTGGAAATCAGCAAGAAGGAAGGCTTTTATGCCATGGACATTACCCTGAAATCCTCGTTGTGGATGCTACTAGCCTTGAGGTGTTGTATTCTTTAGTATCAAAGATATCACCAGACTGGATTAGCTCCATGAGTATTATCCGCTCTCACCGGACACAAGGTCAGTATATTACACCCTTTGGCAGCTTGAACATCATCTTACTGTTAATTTACTATGAAGTTCTATAAATTGTCAAAGTTAACAATTTGGTTATATTCTTGTATTCCAGACATATTTGTTCCAATAATTTGTGATCTATCTCCTTCACCGAGTAGTTTTGGCTGAATCAATGTCTAAACTCACAGGTGTTAGATGGTCTCACTGTGATGATCACTAGGCTTTGGGAAGCTTTAGTTTGTATGGATAGTTTTCTCAAGTGAGGCTGAGTTAGACTGATTAGGGGTGTGGTGGTGATAAGAACTGTAGCTTCGTGTGTGTTTTCTTGGATTCTGGTTTTTTTTTTTTTTTTTTTTTTTTTTTTGGTTTTTTCGAGACAGGGTTTCTCTGTGTAGCTTTGCGCCTTTTCCTGGAACTCACTTGGTAGCCCAGGCTGGCCTCGAACTCACAGAGATCTGCCTGGCTCTGCCTCCCGAGTGCTGGGATTAAAGGCGGGATTCTGGTTTTTATCTCTCGGCAAGATGTATCATTTCTTACGGAGAGAGTGAAAAGGGAGGAGATAAAATTTAATGAATTTCTGTAACTGTGCAGTTATATTCAGTAAATATTACTATTCTTTCCTCATTTCTTTCATTGAAACCATGAGGAAAAATGTAATTTTTTTTTCAGAAAATAACAATAATGTTAACACTGAGGGGATTATGTTTTCTACTTCTTGTTTAAGTTCGTGAGAGCAGGCTATTTAATTCTAGAAGGGAGCATGCTATGTTTAACTTGGGCATCTTGTCTCTTCCTGGTTTAGAGGACACTGTGGTAGCACTCTCTGTGACAGGCATCCTGAAGGTGTGGATTGTCACCTCTGAAACTGGTGGAGTGCAGGTGAGATTGACAGTGATTTCTATCCTTTTTATTATATAATTTAAACCTTTAATAATCGCGTGTTCCTCACTTAGCTTTCATTTTTAAAGATTTATTTATTTATTATGTATACAGTATTCTGTCTGCATGTGTCCCTGCAAGCCAGAAGAGAGCGCCAGATCTCATTACAGATGGTTGTGAGCCACCATGTGGTTGCTGGGAATTGAACTCAGGACCTCTGGAAGAGCAGTCTTAATCACTGAGCCATCTTTCCAGTCCCTAGTTTTCTTTTTTAAAGGAAAAGCGTTTTATTGAAACAATAGGAACATATCATCTAGAATATGAGTAGAGAAACATAAGAGATGTTTTCCTCTTGCTTTTGTGTAAATTAGAAGTTCAAAGTTTGTTTCATGAGTGAAACAAACCACCCATTTCAGTTACTCTCACACCCCCGACACAGTGGTGACAGAATCCCTGATATGTAATCCAAGGGAAGAAGGACTTCCTTTAGTCTATGTCTTCAGAGACTTGAGTAGAGTCTTTGGCATGACTGACTCTGCCTAAATGTGAGCGACGTTACTGTGGGGGTGGGAGTGGGGTAGGGTGGTGGGAGGTGGTGGTGGTGTGGAGTGTGTGGAGGGGGAGGAGCCTGTTCACCTCATTGCAGCCAGGAGACAGAGTAAGGAAGGGACTTAGGGTCAGTTTTATTTCCAAAGACATGCCTGCAGTGACCAGCTTTGTAACTGTGCATACCACCTAAAGTGTCCAAAGTCTTCCAGTGTGTCAGCACAGGGGGAGTAGGGTTTGACACTTGAGCCTGTGGGGACATTTCGTGTTCAAACACCAACACCGTCAAAAAAGCAAATAAAGTCATTTTTTGAGTCTTATTTCATAGTACTGTGGACCAGAATAGTTTTGACAAGAAAGGTAGATCAATTTTCTGACAATATTGGTATGATTCACTTCAGCTAGAGAAATATTAGGTATTGAACTTAGAAGAAACTGGAAGAGGATTTGATCAGTTTTTTTTCTAAACTAAGGTATATATATATATATATATATATATATATATATATATATATATATATATATAACCATAGGATTACTGCAAAATTCCATCATCTACCATTTCCAGTGAAGATGTTCTGACTCATGGTCAGGGCTTAAATATTGGGCAGCTTTGTAGCAAAGACATTTTTGCCAAGCTCTTGTTTTTGTTTTTGTTTTTTTCTCTCTCTCTTGAGACAGGGTTTCTCTGTGTAGCCCTGGCTGTCCTGGAACTCGCTATGTAGACCAGGCTGGCCTCGAACTCGAGATCTTCCTGCCTCTGCCTCCCGAGTGCTGGGATTAAAGGCATGTGCTTCCACCCCCAGGCCTTGCCCAGCTTTTTTAAAGAGTACATTTTGCAGTTGTTACTGCCTTGGCTTTTATCTGAGGATCCAAAGTGATGTACATATCACATGGTGCTTTTGTTCTGTGGTGGTACCTTTTATCATTTTGTGATGACTTTAATCAGTACATGTTATTCTTGAGATTTTATGAATCTTTTTTTTTTCAGGATACTGAGCCAATATTTGAGGAGGAATCAAAACCAATTTATTGTCAGAATTGCCAAAGCATCTCTTTTTGTGCATTCACACAGAGGTCACTTTTGGTTGTATGCTCCAAATATTGGAGGGTAAGTTGAATAGATAAATATGAAATTGTCTTTTTATCCTTCATGATAAAGTCTAGTTTACTAGATCTTCCAAGATAGCCTCAAGGATGTACTTGGTACAAGACTGTCAGTCATTTGGAACTCCTGTTTGGTTCTGATGTTTTTGAGGAATTTGGACTTAATTCCATGTAGCTGTCTTTTTTTGTTCTACTTCATGTAATGAAGTCATGGTTTAATTAATGGCTATATTTTATTGGTCTTCATTTCTACTTTTTGCTACTATTTCAGTTATGGTGTATGATGTGAGTGGTGGTAATTAGGTCTCTGTAGGCTGGCCATTTCTCTTTGTAGTGTGTTACATTGTAGTGTGTTACCTGAATATACATTTCTTTCCTGGCTTCTTCAAATTGGAAGTTTACAGCTAAGGCTGAGAGGAGGAGGTTTCTTCTTCACTGCTTGTCTTTAATAATAGAAAATTAGCTGGTGTGTTCTGCACTGAGCAATTTTTCAAAGCTTTCCATGTATTTTTAAAAAGATTTCTTTTGCTTTTTGTGATTTTTAATAAAATTACATCATTATCCCCTTTCCTTTCCTCCCTCCAAAGTCTCTCATATATTCCTCTTTGCTTTCTTTCACACTTATGGCCTCTTTTCTCATTAGTTGTTGTTACATATATGTGTATAAACATACAGATTCCTAAATACATAAACACAACCTACTCAGTCTGTATCACCTTGCTTACGTGTTTGTATTCAGGGCTGACCATTTGGTATTGGATGGTGACTTGGTGTGCTCTCCCTGGGGAAGCCTGTTTCTCCTGCTCTCAGCGTTCCTGAGTTTCCTGGAGTTCTTTGAGTAGGCTTGAGGTCATCCATGTTAGCAAGGCTGTTGTTTTTGTCTGTGTTCAGTGCATTTTTAGGCAGTTATGTTGGTGAGACTTTATGGGGTAGCTTTTTGCATTTCTAGGAAACACAATTTCAAAGCAAATTCCCTGGCTCTTACAATTCTTTCTACCCAGCCCCTTCTGCAATGATTCCTGAGCCTTAGGTGAGGGAGCTGTTTTGTAGAGGCATTCGTTAGGACTGGACTCCACAATTCTGTATTTTGATTGGTTGTGGTTTTCTGTAATGGTTTCCATCTGTTGCAAAGAGAAGTTTCTTTGAAGGGTAAGGACAAGTACTTATAATTTAGTTAGGGATTATGATGGTTGAGTAATTTCAGTACTTTCACTATCAGAGAAAAGTATGCTAGTTATTTAAACCTGTTTAACAAATCTCTCCAAAACTTACACTAAAACAGTAGAAATGTATTCTTGCCCAGTTTTGTGGGAGGGGATTCAGGGCCTAGTTTATCTGGGCACCTCTGGTTCAGAGTCTTTCATAGGCTGCCATCCCAGGATCCTTTGGGACTTGGATCTCTTTTGCAAGTTCAGCTTTTGAAGGATGTCTCTTTTACCAGAGCAGTTCCCAGCACGCTTGCAGTCTTCTCCCACAATAAGTGAGCAAGAAAAGGTGATTGAAGACACTCTTAATCTTAGAATTGAGAACTCAGTGTCTTTTGATACACAAAATAAGCTCTAGAAAAAAGTGTCAGAAAATCTAGCCCATACTGAAGGGAGGAGGGTGTTAGGTGAGCACATCCAAGAAGCTGCCTACCATGATAGGAACAGCTGCTTTTCCTAACTTAAAAAAATGTTTATATTTTGTATATGGATGTTTTGGCTGCATGTATGTCTGAGTACCTACCATGTGTGTGCCTGGTGCTCATGGAGGTCAGAAGAAGGTGTGGAATCACTTGGAACTGGAGTTAACAGATGGTTTTGAATTGCCATGTAGGTGCTGGGAATTAGACCGGGTCCTCTGGAAGAGCATCCAGTGCTTTTTTTTTTTCAATTTTATTTATTCTTTGTGTCTTTCATATCATGCCTCCTGATCCCACCCATCTCTCCCCATCCCCAAGTAAAATTTGAGAGGAAAAAAAGAAAAGGAAGGAGGGGAAAATTTTGTCATGGAAGCCGCTGTGTGAGTCACACAGTGATGAGCAGGGGGCGGGGCCAGTTCTCCAGCTTTCACATCTTCAGGATCAGTTTCCCACACCTACACTGTGCCGCCCAGGTGGGGTGTAGGGGACCACTCTCCCGAGGGTTGCAGGTGGTGAGGGCAGGGGCAGCTCTTCCACCTACCTGCCTGTGGTGTTGGTGGGGGGCATCTCTCCCCTGCCTATAGATGGGGTAACAACTTGTGGCAGTGGAGCTGCTAAGCTGTGACTTGCGTCGTCTATTATAGCTGCTGCTCTCATTGCTCCTGTGTTATATTGTCTCACAGTTACCCCACAGAGTGGATGGATTTCCTGAGCATAGGAGACATGCTGTAGACCCTGGAGTGAGTGACTTACTACGAGATAGAACCTTAGCTTTATCCTTGTCTGTGTTATTACTTTAGGGTGAGATCAGAGAGCAACTAGTTCGGTTAGAGTAGACTGTGTGGTGGTGACTGTTCATTACCGTAAGGTTTGAAGGACAGATGGCTGGGAGTGTTGCTTAGTGGTGACTGTTCATTACCGTAAGGTTTGAAGGACAGATGGCTGGGAGTGTTGCTTAGTGGTGACTGTTCATTACCGTAAGGTTTGAAGGACAGATGGCTGGGAGTGTTGCTTAGTGGTGACTGTTCATTACCGTAAGATTTGAAGGACAGATGGCTGGGAGTGTTGCTTAGTGGTGACTGTTCATTACCGTAAGATTTGAAGGACAGATGGCTGGGAGTGTTGCTTAGTGGTGACTGTTCATTACCGTAAGATTTGAAGGACAGATGGCTGGGAGTGTTGCTTAGTGGTGACTGTTCATTACCGTAAGGTTTGAAGGACAGATGGCTGGGAGTGTTGCTTAGTGGTGACTGTTCATTACCGTAAGATTTGAAGGACAGATGGCTGGGAGTGTTGCTTAGTGGTGACTGTTCATTACCGTAAGATTTGAAGGACAGATGGCTGGGAGTGTTGCTTAGTGGTGACTGTTCATTACCGTAAGGTTTGAAGGACAGATGGCTGGGAGTGTTGCTTAGTGGTGACTGTTCATTACCGTAAGATTTGAAGGACAGATGGCTGGGAGTGTTGCTTAGTGGTGACTGTTCATTACCGTAAGATTTGAAGGACAGATGGCTGGGAGTGTTGCTTAGTGGTGACTGTTCATTACCGTAAGGTTTGAAGGACAGATGGCTGGGAGTGTTGCTTAGTGGTGACTGTTCATTACCGTAAGATTTGAAGGACAGATGGCTGGGAGTGTTGCTTAGTGGTGACTGTTCATTACCGTAAGGTTTGAAGGACAGATGGCTGGGAGTGTTGCTTAGTGGTGACTGTTCATTACCGTAAGGTTTGAAGGACAGATGGCTGGGAGTGTTGCTTAGTGGTGACTGTTCATTACCGTAAGATTTGAAGGACAGATGGCTGGGAGTGTTGCTTAGTGGTGACTGTTCATTACCGTAAGGTTTGAAGGACAGATGGCTGGGAGTGTTGCTTAGTGGTGACTGTTCATTACCGTAAGATTTGAAGGACAGATGGCTGGGAGTGTTGCTTAGTGGTGACTGTTCATTACCGTAAGATTTGAAGGACAGATGGCTGGGAGTGTTGCTTAGTGGTGACTGTTCATTACCGTAAGGTTTGAAGGACAGATGGCTGGGAGTGTTGCTTAGTGGTGACTGTTCATTACCGTAAGATTTGAAGGACAGATGGCTGGGAGTGTTGCTTAGTGGTGACTGTTCATTACCGTAAGGTTTGAAGGACAGATGGCTGGGAGTGTTGCTTAGTGGTGACTGTTCATTACCGTAAGATTTGAAGGACAGATGGCTGGGAGTGTTGCTTAGTGGTGACTGTTCATTACCGTAAGATTTGAAGGACAGATGGCTGGGAGTGTTGCTTAGTGGTGACTGTTCATTACCGTAAGGTTTGAAGGACAGATGGCTGGGAGTGTTGCTTAGTGGTGACTGTTCATTACCGTAAGATTTGAAGGACAGATGGCTGGGAGTGTTGCTTAGTGGTGACTGTTCATTACCGTAAGATTTGAAGGACAGATGGCTGGGAGTGTTGCTTAGTGCTTTGGTCCTTGCCTGGCATGTGTGAGGCCCTGAGTTCTCTCCTAGCATTACATATGCACATGTGAGTGCACACACACACACACGAAATAAAAGAAAAAATAGGATAATTCTTCTTAATATGTGACTAGTGTTGAAGAAATAATGCAAGTGACAAGTGCACCTTCTTTTTTTATTTTATTTTATTAAATTTCTAAATTTATTTTACATACCAACCACAGTTTCCCCTCTCTCCTCTCATCCCTTTCCCTCTCTCAACCTCTTTTCTACCTCAACTCCCCATTCACTCCTCAGAAAGGGGCAGGCCTCCCATAGGAGTCAACAAAGCCTGGCATACCAAGCTGAGGCAGGACCAAGCTCCTCCCTCCTGCATCAAGGCTGACTGCCATGCTTAAAAAATAACTACTCATATTTCTAGTGAAAACATGCAGCAAGGTAGCCATTGGAGAGAGCAGGAACAGGCTAGAGCTCCTCAAGTGACTGATTCCTAAGAAATTGCTAGTATCTGAGCTGTTTGTGACTCCCTGGAAGATCAGTCTATTGATATGACTGAACATTCATTTCAAATGAGCATTCTATCCCCCAGGGCAGCAAGGACATTTCACACACACACACACACACACACAATCACCCATTGTTTTTGGTGCAGTTGAGGCTTCAGATAACAGTTCTGACAAACATTAGTATAAACAAAAAACATAAAACAAAAATATTATTAAGTTATCTCGAGAGTTTTGTAATTTGAAGTACCCTGAAGTTGGGCCTCAGACTTGCAATGTAGCTGGGGATGGCCTCAAACTTCTGACCCTCTTGCCTGCTCCTGAGTGCTGGGATAGGCATTGTGGACCTGGTTTATATAGTGTAGGAGATGGAATGCAGGGGTCTCCTGCATGCTAGGCAAGCACTCTACTGAGTTATATTCTTAGCCAAAGGTCCTTGTTTTCTCTGAAGAAGAGTAAAATAGAAGACGGTGCCATTGAATGAATTTCCCTTGGACAACATTTAGAATGTACTTTTATCAAATACTGAAAGTATTGGAAGTGGTAGAAAGAATTGGTCTGCTAGGAAATAGAAGCCCAGGGTTTTTATACCTCCTAGCTTTATCACATACTGATACATATCTTTTTTTTTGAGACTGGGTCTTGCTAAGTAGTCCTAGCTGACTTGCAACTCCTATGTAGACCAGGCTGGCCTCAAACTCACGGAGATCTACCGGCCTTTCCTGAGATTAAAGGTATGCACCACCATACCCAGCTTCTGATGCATGACTCGGGACAACTATTACTGGTGTCAGCTGTATCTCTTTCCCTCCCCACTGTAGGTCAGGGTAACAGTACCTGCCTACTTGTGTCCTTCAGTGGCTCTAGGGATCAAGTAGGATCATTATAAATGTGCCTGTAAACTTCATGGTGCCTTGAAAGTTAGCCTATACATGTTCCTGGTGCTATTCCTAAGATGTTGTTCCTGGTGAAATTATAGCAACTTGGCCTCCTCATATAGAATTGTTGAATATTAAAATGAAGTCTGTTAACGCCCTGTTTATAGCATTTTAGAATACTGATGAAACAGAGCCAAGCAAGGTAATTCTCCTGTTCAGAAAATATAATATCAGAGTATATGGTCAGAAATGTTACCAGACATAGTTCTAAGTCATGATACACATTCCAGAAGATTGAGTGCCTAATATTTGCCTTTATCCATTGTATGCTTCTTCCCTCAACATAGAAAAGACAGGGATTCCTGTTCCTATGTTGGGAACATGCCTGCTGCACTTGTGCTAGTCCTTTTCAGGCAGCGGTCACCCCTAGCTGGACCTTCAGATGACTGCCTTAGATCTCACTGAGAGAATGTCTTCATCTCCTGAGTCATAACTGTGAGGCCTGGGCTTGTTAAATATATTTTCAGAAGTTTTCTTTCAGGTGAAATGTTATTCTATCTTACTTAATTTGTAACGAGCTGGAGTAAATTAAAAATGTGAGTTTCTTTTTCTCCTAGGTATTCGATGCTGGAGACTACTCCCTGTTATGTTCAGGTCCTAGTGAAAATGGACAGACGTGGACTGGAGGGGACTTTGTATCCGCAGACAAAGTCATCATTTGGACTGAAAATGGACAGAGTTACATTTACAAACTCCCTGCCAGGTATGAAACAGATATGTTTAGTCAAATGTAAAGAATTCAGAATTTGAGCTATAATTCTAAAGTATTAACATTTATATAGTATAAATATTTAACTTCAGAATGTCTTAAGGTCTGTATATAATCCCAATTTAACTTCTAGGCATAAAAGAACGGGTGGATTTTTTACATTTATTTATTTACTGTATGCATGTGTGTGCATGTGTGCATGCATATACCACTGGGCACGTGTGCAGGTCAGAGCACTCATGGGCACCAGTTCTCTCCTTCCGTCGTGTAGGTTCCGAGGATCAAACGCAGGTTGTCAGGCTTGCCAGCAAGTTCTCTTACCTGTGAAACTTCTCAGGGGCCCTCAAAGAATTTTCTTAAGATATTTAATTCCTACTTAAATTAATTTAAACTTAAAAATCCCATTTTTGTCCATTGTAGTAAACCGTTAGAATAAAATATTTCATATAATTTATTATACATCAATTATATTTCATCTATCTATCTATCTATCTATCTATCTATCTATCTATCTATCTATCTATCTATCTATGAGAGAGAGAGAAGGACAGAGACAGACAGGGTATCAGTATGTTGTTCTGGCTGTTCTAGTGAGACAGGGGTATCAGTATGTTGTTCTGGCTGTTCTAGAACTCACTATATAGACCAGGCTGGCCTTGAACACACAGATCTACTTGCCTCTGCCTCCAAAGGTTGGGATTAAAGGCGTGTGCCACCGTGCTTGGCCCTCGTATCAGGATTTTAAGTATGTACTAACTTTGTTATTTCAGTTGCCTTCCAGCTAGTGATTCATTCCGCAGTGATGTGGGAAAAGCAGTTGAAAATTTAATTCCTCCTGTGCAGCATAGCATCTTGGATCAAAAAGATAAAGAGGTAAAGTTCTTCAGGTGTCATTTATAATTGATGGTTACATTGATGGTGTCTGGCATTTGAAAAAGTCAATAAGATCTAGCAGGGTGTTAGATTTTGCAAAAATTTTGATATGGTCAGTTATAAGCACATTTCAAAATTTGCAGATTTTAAAAATATATAATATAGCTATTAAATAGGACCTGATTTATCTAAGAAGATAAGTGCTCTTATCTTGATTATGTATTGTATACATAAATGTTTTTTATAAATATGATTTATAAAATCATATTTTTAAATTTTTTTTATAAAATTCATATTGACAGTTAAAACAGTGAATTTTTTTTTTTATAAAATTCATACTGACAGTTAAAACAGTGAAGATAGTTTCTGAAGGACAAGGATAATTGTGTGCTAATGCTGACTAATGCTGTTTGTTACCTGAGTCACACATTGCACTCTCTCCAAATCAAACAAATGGATATTAAAAATGAAAGTTGAGTATTTTTCTGTATTTATTATAGAAACTTACTGTGTTTTTAAAAAGCCTTTGTACTGTCTGTTTACATTTGAAATGCAGGGGCTGGAGCCATGGCTCAGTGATTAAGAGCATTTGTTGCTCTTCCAGAGGACCTGGGTTCAATTCCCAGCATCCACATGGTGGCTCCCAACTGAAATAACTGGTTCTAGGGGAACCAGTACCCTTTTCCAGTCTCTATGGCAGCAGGCAGAAGACTCATACACATAAAGAAATTGAAATGCAGTAACACTTGTATTGGGTTTTCCACTCTGGTCTCTGGGGTTAGTAAGAAAGAACTGTGTTGGGGAGGAAGGCTTTCCATACTTTATTCTGGTTCCAGTTTAATCATTCTGAACCTTATGTCTCTCCCATCTGTGGAGAATGAGGATAAGAAGGAGGGAATGGAATTGTTTCTATGAATATTTTGAATATAGAATTTGTCCATCTAGATATATTTTAAAATTCTGTATAAATTCTTTGCTGTCTACTTTCTTGAACTTGCTACTGTCTAGCTCAGCCAGTCCCTTCCAGCTAAACTAAGTGATAGTGGTGTGTTTGAAAAAACCTGCATTAATAAAACAAAATATAACATACTGTGTTCGTAACATACCTTGTTGCCGTGACAAAATACTTAACAAAAGCAACATAAGGAAAGAAGTGTTTGCTTTGCTTTGAGGGTGCAGTCCATCATGATGGGGACATCTTAGTGACAGTGGCATAAGGTGGTTACATAGCTTCTGTAACCAGAAGTGCTGGTGCTCAGCTTGTCCTGTTTTATGCACTCCTGAACCGGCCCGTGGAGTGGTGCTGATCACATTCAGGATAGGTCTTCTCACTTCAGAAGATCTAGAAGATTCTTTACACATGTGTTCAGAGGCCCCCATCTTTACTGATTCTAGATCCTGTCAGGTTGATAATTATTAACCATCATATAATTTTTCTTTAAATCTAACCTCTCTAGTCTATGCTAGCGTATTTTAAATTGAAATATATGTATGATATGGTGAGAGACATTGATACATTGAAATGTGATATTGGTGATTATAGCTGCTATAGCAGCTCCCTATTAACTGTAGTTTTTAATTAAAATCATCAAAATTTAAGTAAAGTTAAATACTTGGCTGTGCTTAACATTGCTGGTTTCTAGAGGCTGGTACTTTTTATGACGCAACCAAATACTGTAACTAGGTTATTTGTTCGCTATAATTTTTGAAACTGAATTTTATTTATTATAATTTTATGGTAAAATTGTTAGTTTGTTAAAATTAGTTATGTAAATGTGGCCAATTAGATGCTATAAACTATTCTTATTTTTAAAATGGGTGGGTTGGAGAGATAGCTAAGCTTTAAAGAGCACTGGCTGCTCTTCCAGAGGACCTGGGCTTGATTTCCACCACCCACATGGCATCTCATAACCATCTGTAACCCCAGTTAAAAGGATCTGGTACCTTTTTATGGACTCCATAAGTACCAGGTACTCACATGGTGCTCAGAAATGCTGTTATTCTTTATGACTTATCATTGGGGAAGAAAGGTAGGACTAGTGAATTCTTTCAGTGATATATTTTATTTTAATATTTATTTATTTAGAATTTTATACATGAGTACTGTATTGACATCATTTCCACCTTGTGCTTTCCCACCTCCAGCTTCCCCCATGTTCCTTTTGTTCCTTCTCAACTTCATGACTTCCTCTTCTTTATTTATCATTGTTACACATACATGCGTATATAAATACAATCTGCCGAGTCCACTCAGTGTTGCTTATGTGGAGAGCTCTTTATTTTTGATCTTTTAAGTAGAGACTTCTTTTTGGTTAGGAATGATTTCTATATTAATTATTTAAGAACAAGTAAGTAAATTACCCTGTGATTGGTAACCATTTTTTGTGAAATTGAACAAAAGACTATAAAGACTAGTTTAGAGAAAGGCTATAAATATAGTTTTTCATTCCTTTAGTGTTTATGCTGTACCACAGTTGACCTGAATATTAATGCTATTAAATTACATGCAAATATATTGAATGATCATGCTGTAAGCACTTTTAGAACTGGGGTATGAATGAAAGCTTTAAACATCTTTATCTGAACACATGTTAATCTATAAAATATTTGATTACAATACAGTTAAAGACACTTGACTTTTTGTTTTGTTTTGGGCAGTTGGTCATTTGTCCTCCTGTTACTCGGTTCTTCTATGGATGCAAGGAGTATTTGCATAAGCTATTAATTCAGGGCGATTCTTCTGGAAGGTTAAATATTTGGAACGTATCAGACATAGCTGATAAACAGGAAGGCAATGAAGGTAATAGTAATCTTGTGCATAAAGTCCATAATTCTTTTATCATAACATTTTGAATCATAACAAAATAAGAATTATATTTGATGAAAGTAACTTCGGATACATTACTGAATCAGTCAATATTATTTATTTAATGTTATTTTTTAATATAAATATATTTATTTTATTTGACACCCAACCTCTACAGGGCTAAAAATGACAACTTGTATTAGTTTGCAAGAGGCATTTGACAAACTGAGGCCTTGTCCTGCTGGAATCATAGATCAGTTAAGTGTGATTCCCAATAGCAATGAACCTCTTAAGGTGACTGCGAGCGTCTATATGCCAGCACACGGACGACTTGTTTGTGGCCGGGAAGATGGAAGCATAATTATTGTACCTGCCACCCAGACAGCTATTGTTCAGCTACTGCAAGGAGAACACATGCTCAGAAGAGGTATGCGGAAGATCTACCTCTGTCCACTGTGTTTTGAGGACTCTGTAACCCTGATGTGGAGACTATCTCTATGCTATACTTTAAGAAATAAAACCCATTGATATAGTTGTTGCTAGTCTAGTTGGTGTTTAATGTGCATTTGATAAATTATCAAATATCTGTTATTGGAATAAATGATATGAATAGCTATAAATAAGAAAGTATTCAGTTTTTATCTCCTTGGCATGCATTAATAGTTTTCATAAATCATTAGTTGAATTATTATTACTAAATAGCTATATTATCAGCAATATTGATAATCTTCTAGAACAGTGCTATTGACATAATGTAATTTTCTTATAGCAGTATTAAAAATAAAACATGGGGAATCAACTATTATATGTTATAGCCCAATATAGCAACATTATTTTCATTTCTGTTTGTAATAAATATAGGAATTATGTTGAAATATTTTACATTATGTCTTTTTGTACTAATTCTTTAAAATATCATGACAGTTTGACATGTGTAGCACATTTGCACATAGACTAGTTCTGTTTTAAGAGCCTTGGGTAAGTTAGTCTTGGGTAAGTAGTAGCTACTGAGCTTCACAGAGCAGTCCTAGAAGTAGAGTTACAGCTCTCTGATTTTTCTGTGTGCTGGTTGAAGTGTTGTGGAGACTCTAATCTTCCAATTTCGAATCCCCGACCCCCTTCACAGGTTGGCCCCCTCACAGAACGCTCCGTGGCCATCGGAGCAAAGTCACATGTTTGCTGTACCCTCATCAGGTCTCAACTCGCTACGACCAAAGATACCTGATATCTGGAGGTGTGGATTTTTCCGTCATAATTTGGGACATATTTTCTGGAGAAATGAAACATATCTTCTGTGTTCATGGTGGTGAGATCACGCAGCTTCTGGTCCCACCTGAAAACTGTAGCGTAAGTTCCTTTATCTCAGATGATTTCTCTATGGTAGAGGGGCTTTGCTGCTATCAGGCGTGTAAATGGAGTCTACAGTGAGTTAATGGAAATACAAGAGTCAACAAAACTTTCTTACATGATATGCCTCTAGTAGCAGTTTGAAACATGCTTATTGAGTGAATTGGCAAATTTCATTTCAGAGCAATTTGAAAATCCCCAAAGATAATCTCTAATACTAGTAATTTTGAGCCCATCTAATCAAAATGACAGTGAGCCTGCACTTTGGTAGCAGCAATGTTTTTAGGGACTTACACATGTAATTTATTTAAGTTGTGAGTATGACAGGGAAAAGGAAACATCGGTAAGACAAAGAACTAAAAACGAAGTCTTCTTAGTTTTCAAGCTTTGATAGGGATGAAGAAGTCAGAGGTCCTGCTTTGCCAGATGGACTGATGCCGTCACGGCCACAAGGTCTGAAGGCACGCTCTCCTCTTTTCTCACTCAGTTGCTTGTCTCGGGAGACAGTTAAGATGCGCTTATTTTCCTGTTACCTGTTTTGTAAGTTATTCTTTCTTTCTTTAGTTTGAGCTATATATTTTTTTTTTATCTTTTTCCAAAAACCTGAATTCGGGTTCTCAGGATTGTGCAGCATTGTTCTTGCTCACTGAGCCATCCAGCCCTTTCGAATGCTCTCCTTTAATGCTACAGAGCTATAGTTTCAGTTTCATTTTATTTTGACAACTGGGAAATCTAAGCAGTACAGAAGGAATAACCATAGACTGTTTCCCAGATTTGAACAGCTGTCCAAGGTTGACTCGGGTGAATTATTGACATCTAAAATCTAGGCGAAGGGAACTGAAAGGGTGCTCTAGATGTCTGTGGAATCTGAGGGAGAGGGCTGGGGAGAGGATGGCAGCTGTTATACCCCAGTGCCGCAGCTGAAGATGGCTCCTAGCCCTCTCCCATCAGGGCTGGGGGTCACATGAGAATGTTCTGACACCTTCCCCTACCAGCTTACTTTGCCTCCTCTGCTACTCAATGACTTCTTTTTGCTATAAATTCTAGCATCTGTACTTACCAAGACTTGAAACTTTTGGTTCTCACATAGGTTATCAATAGTGAAAGGAACTAGATTTTGGAAAAAAATTTTAAAAGAACAAAAAAATCCTAAAATATTAGGAGTGCTTTATAAGACATTTCCCTTAAGAATGTAGATGGACAGCATTAGTAGCAATGTAAAGCTAGAAGTCTAACAGCATGAGTAACCCAGTAGAGTATTTCCTGCTTGAGGGGCGGTAGGTGTCTGCATGCACTTCCTACCTTTCCTCAGCTGGTTTTCAGTGGAAGAATGTTTCTGTACATGGTAGTGTGATGCACTTTTACTTAATTTATCCTGCACATTTGGATAATCCAGATACATGCACAGGTAGTACATGAGTGAAAATTGAAGTGGAAGTACCAAGTTTAGATTCTGGTTTGCTTTTGGAAGTAAAGGGAGAAAGTATGGAACGGAACAGAGAATGTAGCCTTGTAGATTTTATTTATTTGTGGTAAATATGAACATAATATTTATTTCTCATTTATATTGATGATTAAATTGTCAGAGCTGCTTTTTTGTTAGTAGATCTATTTAGAGCAGAATATTTGGAAAACTATTAATAAATAATTAGTACCACTATTATACTTCTGCATGTGGACATTAAATTCTTTAATGTGTTAGCTAAAGAACTTTTAAAAACTTTATTACATGTTATGTATGGAACTTACATTGTCACAATCTCTAAAATGATCCAGAAGGGGGCAGCATGGCTCTGTGAAAGCAGTATTGAAGGCACGAGTGTGATCATTGGTGGTTGTTCCTTCATTTGACAAGGCTGATTTCTGTTTCCTAGGTGCAGGTCTGACATTCTGTATATCTTATATGACTAAGTGGATATTAGTTTGACAAATGTTCACAGCCAGGAAGAGTAGTTAACAAATTAGGTTTTCTTTTTATTTAATTTATTTCTAATTTTTAGAAATTTATATGCGAATCTTGTATTTACATCATATCTTCCCCTTTCCCCCGAAACTCTTCCTACATTCCCCAGTCCTTTTTCAAATTCATGACTTCCTCTTTCTAAATTTTATGCACACACACACACACACACGTGCACACACACCCCTACCTTATGCAATCTGTTTAGTGTTGGTTGGATGTACATGTGTTTAGGCCTGAGCACTTGGGATTATATAACCTATCGGGAGGCTCGTTCCTGGAAAATTGATTCCTTCTCTCTCAGCAGCCATTAATTGCCTGTACGGTTTCCATTTGTGGGTAGGACCTTGTGAGATTTGCCCTGTCGATATTGGCATGTCAGCTTGTGTTGTCATTATGCAGGTGTTAGTCAGACAACTGTTTTGTCAAGATCTCTTGGATGTAGTTTCCCCATCATATCTAGAAGACACTATTTACAGCAGGCATCCTGGTCCTCTGGCTTTATAATATTTCTGCCTCCTCTTCTGCAGTCTTCCCTGAGCCTTAGGTTTCCTTTTTAATAATTTTTCTTTATTCTAAAGAAAGAACTGAAAGCTTTTTTCCTGATTAGCATGTTTTCTCACATTTTTGAGTCTGAGTTTTTGTTGTTAATTGAATTTGAATGTTATGTTTCAAAGCAATGCTTATAAACCCAGCATTATATCTGAAGCAAGCAGAATAAACATTTTAATATAAATTAAGCAAAAGTAGGAAGCAGAACTGTTACTGTCTATTAAAATGAAATTTTCAGGGCAGTAAAGATGGCTTGATGATTAAGAGCATTTGTTGCTCTTTCAGAGGATCAGGTTTCAGTTCCCAGGACCCACATGGTCATTCACAACAGGTCTAATTTCAGTTTCTGGGTTCTGGTGCCCTCTTCTGGCCTCCTTGATCAGACTCCACATGCACCTGGTGTATATACACACACACAGGCAAAACACTCATAGACGTAAATAACTTTTAAAACGTAATTCTCCATAATGTCCTTCTTTCCTCTTTATGCTTAATTTATTCTATTTTGAGACTGTTTTCATACCGTCAGTGAAATTAAAAATTTAAAAATGAAATAATTCTGGAGAGAGCATAATGGAGGACAGGAAGGAAAGTGATATTCCTATCTGATTCCCAGCCCAGTGTGACCAGTGGGATTCCCTTGCAGAAAGTGTTTCTGGAGAGCTGCAGCTAACACAAAGGGGGCGGGGGAGATTTATCTGCTAGAAGGGAATACTGGGGAGGTTGGTGAGAAAGAGTTAATATAAATAATTTAAAGAGATGGGTGGCCTCTTTGTCTTTATTTATGTGTCTCCCCCACCCTTTTATTTGAGAAAGGGTCTCACTTGTAGCTCTGGCTGTTTTTGAACTCACTCTGTAGACCAGGCTGGTCTTGAACTCACAGAGATCCTCCTGCTTCTGCCTCCTGAGTGCTGGAATCGATGTATGTACTACTATACCCGCTTCCTGTTCATTTTTCTGTGTCACTACAAGATTGCTTTTAGTGATTTCAAAGATAATTTTAATTTAATTTTATTGCTTTCCTCTTACCAAAACTGAGCATAAGAAGTAGTATTGCTAAGTATTTTTGTAGGTTGAGAGTTTCTTTAGATAGATTCTTAAGTTGGATTTTGTATACAAAAATTAATTACTGAAATTTTTATATAAAATTTGCATACAATATATCTTGATCATGCTTTTTCCTTCCCTCAACTCCTCTCAGATCTTTCTAACTTTATATTTTCTATCTTTCTCTTTCAAAAAAGGAGAAACCTCCCTACCCTCCCTACTTTATGTTCTCTATCTCTCCCTTCATGAAACGTTCACAAAAATACAGAAACTAAAATCAAAACCAACACTGGTATATCCAGCACACTCCAGGGCAGGCCCCAATCCCAAGAGTAGTTGGCCAGCATAAAATAAACTTCATCAGTTTTTGTGGAATTTTTATTTTGTTTCGACATTATTTTGTCATTAATTTTTCAAGGCATTTACATTGACATTGCCGTATTTCCCTTCAAAAATTAAAAATGGGTTTGTCTAGCCATCGTTGTACTTACAGAATTCTTCACCATCCTTTTCAGTTTTATAACTTCATTAATTTTGGGGGGTATATATGGAGAGTAAGTAAAGCTCCTATCTTTATTTAGAAAGTCCAAAAGAATTAAGATAGAATAAATTGGACATTTTGGCTAGTTTATGTAGGTTTATGCTCTCTAATCTTTCCCTTGTGCTGTCAGGGGTCATACCAGGTCTTCTAGTGTGTTAGACAAGTTCTCTTCCATGAAGCTACATCCCTCTTCCCTGGGATTTTAAGATCCATTCTCCTTATGCATATTAGGTTGGCCGTGAAGTCCCCGAGCAGCCCAGGCACCTCTGGAACCTGGGATCCTCTGCCTTTGGCTCCTGAGAACTGGGATTGTGGCCACCAAGCCTGGTTTTGTGTAGTTTTTAATCTGTGATCACATGCTACTGTATTTAAGATAAAATGTTATTTTTTCATGCTATATATTACTTATATATTCAAATTTTATAATGTACCCCAACTCTTAAGTAGTATTCTAAAAAAAATCAATATAATACTAAGGAGTTTTCAGTGAAGGTCCCCTTCACACTAATAAGAAAGATTCATTCTTCTGGCTGTGCAGATATTATACCAAGCATTTAAGAAATTTCTCTATTTTTGTGAAAGTTTTTTTTTTGTATCTTAAGCCAAAAGAAGATTCCAATTGGCACAAATCAGTTTATCTATCTATCTATCTATCTATCTATCTATCTATCTATCTATCTATCTACTATGAGTGTGTGTGTGTGTGTATGTGTGTGTGTGTGTGTGTATGTGTGTGTGTGTGTGTATTGGGGTGCACATGAACATCCTTTGGAGGCCAGGTTACTATTCAGTTGGATGGGATTTTTTTTTTTCTTGAGACAAGGATATCATTGTAGATAAGATATAATTCCTGTTTGATTAAATTTTATCTACTAAGAGAGTCAGATTAGCAAGCAACAGTTATGATGCAGCATGAAAGCTTTTTTTTTTTTTTTCTCTCAAAGTACCTTGGGAATACAAGAAATGAAGGGACTCCCAGGAAAGCAGCTTTGGGTAGTTTCTGGAGACTTCCAAGGAAGACTGTATCACTGCACTGGGGCATCTTGGTTTTGTATGCATTTATAAAATCATAAATGGTATACAAACAACTTCGTTTTGCAGAATGCTACATGGAGGAGTGTAGAATACTTGAGTTTTCTCTAGCACTTGATGGATCTGTCTATAATAGATGAAATGCTTGGACTTAGGCATGAACTTGGTATAATGTGTAACAGCAGAGTTTGGAGAAAATGTTTTGTGTGTTGTGCAAGCTCGCTGTATAAGACACTTGATTTTATCCTACTTTGGAGGGATGGCTGGAAGAAAAACCTTAAGACAATAAAATATGAAACCAGAGAAAGGTGAAATACTTAAAACAGTCTAAAGAAAGACTAGACACACTACTAAAGTGAAATAGAGTGGGATGACAGCAAGTTAAAAAAGGGGTATGTGAGCCAGGCATAGTGTCCATGCCTGTAGTCCCAACACTTAGGAGGCACAGGCAGGTAAATCTCTGGGTTCTAGGACTAGAGTGTCACCACACCCTGTTGTAAGGGGCACTTTAAAAAGATATACTCCGAAAGCTGAAAAGCTTGCTCAGTGGTTAAGAGGACCCAGGTTCAGTTCCCAGCACCCATGTGATGATTCATAACCATCTGTAACTCTAGTTATGGGGGATCTGATGTCCTTATCTGGGCTCTGTGGGCACCAGGCACAAATACTGTGCACATGCATACATGCAGACAAAACACTTATACATATGAAATAATAAAAAAAACTAAAAACTAATCAGAAAAACCATCCAATCTGGATGTGGTGGCCCATGCCTTTAATCCCTGAACTTGAGAAACCGAGCAGGGGAGTTCCAAGATAGTTAGGATTATGTGGAGAGCCCCTGCCTCAAAACTTGACTGAGTGGCTGGTGAGCCCCTGTGTCTGACTGTCCCAGGGTCACAGGCTTTTGTATTGGTTCAGGGGATCTGAACATAGGTCGTCATCCTTGCACAGCAAGCGCCTTATTGTGCATCCACCTAGCTCAAGTGAAATGAATTTGTAAAAAGGTTTTCATTTATGTGTGCGTTTTGCTTGCACATACCT
Organism: Peromyscus californicus insignis; assembly: GCF_007827085.1. NCBI lineage: Eukaryota > Metazoa > Chordata > Mammalia > Rodentia > Cricetidae > Peromyscus > Peromyscus californicus. The sequence goes on from NW_026294469.1 coordinate 52,248,286, forward strand.
CTGTGCACTGTATGCTGGCCTGCTTCCCTCAGAAGTCAGAAGAAGACATTGGATTCCCCTGGAACTAGAGTTACAGATGGTTGTGAGCTGCCATGTGGGTGCTGGGAATTGAACCCAGGTCCTCTGGAAGAGCAACTAGTGCTCTTAGCCACTGAACCATCTCTCCAGCCTCCAGGTAAAATACTTAAAATTTTTCTTTCCTTTGATGTTGTGAATGTTGGAATTCCTCTTAAGGATATTAGTTTGAGTTCATAACTAAAATATTAAATTCATATGGTTTTTATTATTGGATTTTCTTCTGGTTTTGTGTTTTTCAAGACAGGATTTCTCTGTGTAACCCTGGTTGTCTTGGAACTCAGAGATCTGCCTCCCTCTGCCTCACGAATGCTGTTATTAAAGATATGTGCCAATACCTCCCAGCTACCTTTCAGTTCTTTAACCTATAGATATTTTCAGTTTTATGTAATTTAGTTTATGTGGAGTTTTCTTTTTGGTGTAGTTTTGAAGCTTGGAATCCCCTCCCTGCTAAAAAGTTCAATAAAGCTGAGTAAGACAGTGATTGGATTAAATTAAAAACAAATATGAGACTTTTTATAGCTGTGGGATAAGACAAGAATAAAAATTCTCATTCCTTGGTCTGTTTAAGGAGCCCCTGGCAGTGGGAATAGGATCTATCTCTGGTGCAGGAACTGGCCTTTTGGAACCCATTACCTGTGGTTGGACACCTTGCACAGCCTTGATGCAGGGAGAGGGGCTTGGACCCACCTCTACTGAATGTTCTGGGCTTTGCTGACTCCCCATGGGAGGCCTTACCTTTCCATAGGAGGGGTAGGGTGTGGGCTTGGGGTGAAGCCTGGGGGGGAGCAGGAGGAAGGATGAGAGGGGAATCTGTGGTTGGTATGTAAAATGAATAAAAAATTTCTTAATAAAAAATAATGAAAAAAGAAAAAATTCTCATTCCTAATATAACATAGTTACTATATTATTTTTAAATGAATCTCCCTCTGGTATTGCCTGGATCTTGTATGGAATACTCATATTTATTTACTGTTTCTGAATAAAGATGGAGAGTCCAACTACCCATCTTGTATCTTTATTGTAAATATATATATATTTATACTATATATTTTCACTAAAAAGTGTAAATATATATTAAAAATACTTAAATATCTATAAGTATATATAAATTATTGGTTATTAATATATGTATAATATATAATATTGATATATAGATTATTGATAATATATGTTTAAATATATATTTAAGTATATATTTACACTATATATTCACTCTAATATGTATATATATATATTACACATAGTGAGTAAAGGAGGATGTTAAAATTATCCTTGAAAGTAATGTTATTCATATAGTTGGTTAGTCAGTGTTTTGGTTGGCTCATATGATCTCATGAAATAATGAAGAAACAGCTCCCTCTTTCTTTCTATAATGGTTCATTTCTGATATTGAAAAAAATTCTGTTTTGAGGTAGTTTTGTGAAAGTATGGAAATGAAATTAATATTTAATTTCAGACTCTCCTTTTAGGTAGAATATTTAAAATGATAAATGACATCTTAAAGGCACATTTATGTTCCAAAGAGAGAGTTCTGGGAAGTACAAGAGGTAATGAGTAAGAGACAAGTGGGATTGATTCATGAGTAAAAGAAGCTGATCACTTACAGCTTTCTAATGATGGGTATATTTAAAAGGAGAAGCAGTCGAGTGGTCATATATTTCGAGGATATTTATACAAAGAGAAAATTACTGGGACAAATACAAGACTGCTCCTCAAACAATGCCAACAAAGGGATAACTTCATCTAGGAAGCAAACTAGCAAAATTAGAAAATAAAAATTAATATTATTTGCATTGGAATCCATTGGAAAGCGGAATCATCTCCCCAGGGAACTAGTGGGTGGGATAAACTAGCTGCCTGTAATTTCTGTAATTCATGCTTAAGAACACATTACACGAGAGGTTTCTGGGAATGCTTTAAAATGTGTAAGGGCAGACTGGATGACCTAGGTGGTATGTTCTGACTTTCAGACACCAAGATAGCTTGTGGCATTCTGCTCTTCAGCACTAATGTACTGAAGTGGTGCATTATTTACTGGCAAATTCAATGAACCTTTTAAATACTAGGATTAGATTTCTTTGAAAACTAAATATTGTCTTGATATTTTGGTCTAATATTTTCCCACTTTTCCTTACCCCAGTTACCTTTTTTTTTTTCCATAAAGAAGAATTTTTATTTGGCTAACTATTCTGTTGCTTGTTAGCCTTTACTTTTAACTTAGCATTTGAGGCCATTACAAAATATAGCTTTTAGCACATAATTACTATTGTGAAGAATTTTGACCTATAAAATACTGTCAGTGATAGCTGCTCAGTCCGTGTGGCACAGATTCTCTATAGTATTGAAACATTTTCTAATGGAATTGATAGCTTGAGATCAGTTGAGGTCAGTGGTTGTAGAAGCGGAAATTGTGAGGCTCTCAATTGGGTTATGGGAAGAAATACTAGAATGTGGTTGATATATTGTGCACCCCAATAAACTTATCTGTTGTCAGAGAACAGAACAGCCACTAGGTAGACATAGAAGCCAGGCATGGTGGCACACACCTTTAATCCCAGCACTTGGGATCTCATGTCTTGCTTTGGAAAGACACATGCCTTTAATCCCAGGAAGTAATGGCAGGAAGCAGAAAGGTATATAAGGCGTGAGGACCAGGAACTAAGCTTGTTAATTTTTTAGGCTTTTAGCTGCAGTTCAGCTGAGCTCCATTCAGGTGAGGACTCAGAGGCTTCCAGTTCTAGGAAACAAGATCAGCTGAGAAGTTGGCAAGGTGAGGTTGGATGTGGCTTGTTCTGTTTCTTGATCTTTCAGCATTCACCCCCAATACCTGCCTCCGGGTTTGTTTTTATTAATAAGACCTTTTAAGATTTGTGCTACACTAGAACTTCTATTTATTGTTTTTTTAATGTCTTAATGAATGGAAGTTTATGAACATTTACATGGATGGGCAGTGGTACCACCACTAATTTCAAAAATCCTATGGTACATATTGCCACAAAGAGTTACGTGTCCAGAGCCTCTCTCACAAGTGTACATCTAGGTAAAATGTGAGGGATTTGTAGATGATGCTGTATAGTTCTTCCATTCAAAAACAAAACGAAATTTCAGTGCTGGGCATTAAACTCAAGGTCTCATGCAAGTTAGACAAGTGCACATGCCAGGATTTTTTATTTTTGAGATAATATTCCACTATGTAGCCCTGACTGGCATAGAACTCATGATTCTCTTGCTTTGTATTGTATAGTTTCTAATATAGCTGTTACAAATTGGCAGGGAAAATATTGATGGATGTCATTTCTTTTCTTTTTCTTTTTTTTTTTTTTTGGTTTTTCGAGACAGGGTTTCTCAATTTAACATTCCTGGCTGTCCTGGAACTCACTCTTTAGACCAGGCTGGTCTTGAACTCACTGAGATCCCCCTGCCTCTGCCTCCCAAGTGGTGGGATTAAAGGCCACCACCGCCTGGCTTTATTTCTTTTTTAAAGATTGTTATTTTTCCTTTTATGGAAAGTATTTTTCTCACATAATATATCCTTATTGCAGTTTCCTCTCCCTCTACTACTCCTAGTTCCTACCACCTCTACTTTATCCAGATCTACATCCGCTGTCTCTAATTAGAAAACAAAAAGGCTTCTATGGTATAATAATAAAGTAAAGAAGATAAAAACTAACCCATCTGAATAGGATAAAACAAAGAAACAGAAGGAAAGGAGCCCAAGAGAAAACACAAGAAGTAGACTCACTCATTCGCACATTCAGGAGTCCCATAAAAAACACTAAATTGGAAGCCCATATATATGCTTCATATATATTGCATATATGTATATATATTATATATGCAAAGGACCTGTAGGGTAAAAAGAGAGAAGAAAAAAAATATAAGGAAAATAAAAACAAAAAGATAAAATTAAAAGAAAAAAAAGGGAATAACCCTAATAGGACATTATGACACAAGGAACCTCTAAAGATGCCATTGAGTTCATTTTCTGTTGCCCATTTACTGTTGGGAATGCAGCCTACCTTTAAGAGTAGTTTGTTTTCCCAGTGAGACTCCTCAGAGGAAACTTAGTTTTCATTTGCAAGTGGTTTTCAGTTGGAGATGGTGTCTGGCTTAGGGTTGACTTCTCCTTTCAGCTCTAGGACCCCAAATGGAGCAAACCCATGAAGATCCTCTGCATACTGCTTCAGTTTGTGTGAGTTCATATGTGGCTCGTTATTGTTGAATTAGAGGGTGTTGTTTTCTTGGTATCCTCCATCCCCTGTAGTCCCTACATTCTTTCTGCCTCCTCTACTGAGGGGTTCCCTGAGTTCTGAGGAGAAGAATTTGATGAAGACATCCCATTTAGGGATGAGTTTTTCAAGGTCTCTCACTTTTGCATCATATCTTGCTGTGGGTCTCTGTATTTATTCCCATTTGCTTCAGGAAGAAGCTTTTCTGAGCAAGCTATTGATCTGTGAGTATAGCAGAATGTCATTAAAGGTCATTTTATTGCTACTTTTCTCTTTCTTTTTAGTATTTTGTTTTAACCTTGGTTCTTGGGCTCTCTAGTCTCAGGTTCGTGGTCACCCAAACTGTTGGTTATGGTTCCGTCTTGTGGAGAGGGTCTTAAGTTAAATCAGATATTGGTTGGTTACTCCTACAAGCTTTGTGCCACTATTTTACTGATGTATCTTGCAGGCTGAACAACATTGTAGATCAAAGGGTTTGTGGCTGAGCTGGTGTTTATGTTTCTCTTTTGGTAGTGTGCAGAGTACCTTCCTGTATCAAAGATGCTAGAATAGCGGGGTAAAGTCTCTATGTAGGCATCAGTTCGACTTCTCCATGTTTAGTGAATTGTGTAGATGTTGTCTTCAACAACGGGGCATTGCTGTCAGTTTGTGGAGAGCAACCTTGGCAACAGCCTGGGTTGTTTGGAGGTTCCCAGGGGAACCCTTTGGCCAACAACTCAGTTAGATGTAACCCAATCCTAGGACTGGAAGCTTCATTTGGTGACAAGAATGTCCAGTTTGGGCTCTGTCTCCTTTGTTATTTGGCAATTTTATTTAGATTGCCTTCATATATGCATACATTTTAGGAAACTTCTACTGTATTCTCCTGTATCCCTCAAATGACTTAGTTTTAGCTCTCTCTTTCCATATTCTCTCCCTTGTCTCTCTCTTCCCTTCCCCTCTCCCCTCCCTTCCCCTCTCCCCTTGATCTTCCTGTTCTATTCCCTTCCCACCCCTACATCCATCTATAACTGTATTCTATTTCCCTTTCCTAGGGAGATATATCCCAGCCCCCCATCAGTCCCTTACTCTATACCTAACTTCTTGATTTTATGGATTGTAGCTTGGTTACCATTGATTTAACAGCTAATATCCGTATATGAGCAAATATGTACCATATTTGTCTTTGATTCTGAGTTACCTCACTCAGGATGATTTTTTTCTTAGTTCCATTTATTTACTTTCAAATTTTATGATTTCATTTTTTAAATGGCTGAGTAGTGTTTCATTGTGTAAATGAACTACATTTTCTTTATCCATTCTTTTGTTGAGGGACATCTTGGTTGTTTCAAATTTCTGGCTGCTATGAGTAGAGCAGCAATGAACATGGTTGAGCAAGTGTCTCTGTGGCAGGATGAAGTAACTTTGGGTATATGCCCATGAAGGTATAGCTGGATCTTGAGGTAGATTGATTCCCATCTTCTTGAGGATCCTCTGCACTGATTTCTATAGTGACCATATGAGTTTGCACTCCCAGCAGCAACGAAGGAGTGTTCCCTTACTCCATATCCTTGCCAGCATGAGCTGTCATTTTTTTTAATTGATCTTGGCCATTCTGATAGGTGTAAGATGAAATTTCAAAGTAGTTTTGATTTGCATTTCCCTGGTTAAGGATGTTGGACATTTCTTTAAGTGTTTCTTAGCCATTTGAGTTTCTTCTTTTGAGAAGTCTCTGTTTAAACCTGTACCCCATTTTTAAATTGGGTTATTTATTTTCTTGATATCCATTTTTGAATTCTTTATACATTTTGGATATTAGCTCTTTATTGAATAGGCATTTGGTAAAAAAAAAAAAATCTTTTTCTATTCTGTAGACTACCGTTTTGTTTTATTGACCATGTTCTTTGCTGTGCAGAAGCTTCTCAGTTTCATGAGGTCCCATTTATTAATTATTGTTCTTAGTGCTTGTGCTCTGTTCTGTTCAGAAAGTCTATTCCTGTGCCAATGACTTCAAGCCTATTCCCCAATTTCTCTTCTATCAGATTCAGTGTTTATGTTGAGGTCTGATCTATTTTGAGTTGAGTTTTGTACAGGGTGATAAGCATGGGTCTATTTGGATTCTTCTGTTTGTAGCTGTCCAGTTTATCAGCACATTTGTTGAAGATATGTCTTTTTTTCCCCCGTATGCATTTTTAGCTTCATTATCAAAAATCATGTGTCCATAGGTACGTGGATTTTTGTTTGGGTCTTCAGTTTGATTTTATTGATCAATGAGTCTGTTTTTGAGCTGTAGTCCTGTAGTGCATCTTGAAGTCAGGGATGATGATACCTCCAACAGTTCTTTTATTATTCAGGATTATTTCACTTATCCTGTTTTTTTTTTTTTTGTTTTTTTTGTTTTTATATGGAGCTAAAAATTGTCCTTCCAAGATCTGTGAAGAATTGTGTTGGGATTTTGATGACGACTGCATTGAATCTGTAGATTGCTTTTGGTAGAATAGCCATTTTTATTATATTAATTCTACCAATCCATGAGCATGGAAGATTGTTTCAAAAAGATTTAATTATTTTTGTTTCATGTTTATCAGTGTTTTGTTTGCATGTATGTAAGTGCATGACAAGTGTGAAATGTACTCAGATGCTAGAAGAGGGTGTTGGATACCTTGGAATTGGAATTGCAGATGGTTGTAAGATGCCATGTGGGTGCTGGGAACCAAACCTGGATTGTCTTCAAAAGCTCATATCCTCTGAGCCATGGAAGTCATTTCCAATAAAAAATGAATATCTTCTTATTAACTACACTGAATTTGAGCAATGATCTCTCAAACACACTGGAAGAATAGCCAAAGGTCATAGTTGTGTAAAGTATTAGTATCCACTGTTATTGACAGTGAAACCTATAATGATAATTATTGTGCCTTGTGGTATTGTCTAATCTGATGTTGTTATGAACATTAATAAGTAATTAAAAACCCATTTTAAGTTTGTTTGTTAATTTAAACCATGAGTTATCCTTTAAAAAGTTATGTTTCTGTATGTTTTATAATGTACATATTTTCACAGAGGTACACGTAGTTTATACAACCCCCACCAAAAAATTTAAATCTACAAATGATTGAAAGAATTCGGAGCATGAATTCTTTCCAAATAAGTTTTGATGAAAATGTGTTACATTTTTAGTTGAGTAACCTTGGCTGTGTGTATCTCTATGTGTCTGTAACCTATGTCAGACTAGAACTTTCTATGTAGCCTAGATTTGTCTTGAAATTTTCATATTCCTGTTGGCTCAGCTTCTCAAGCCTTGGGATTACAGGTATGAGTCACCATGCTTGACTTATATAATCATTTTAATTATACCATCAAAATGTTTTATACATTATCTTGTTATAATACTGTTGTTGTTAAATCATCTTCAGTTGATGTTCCCATGTTGAAGTAGTAAAATAATGAGTGCTATTAGTAGGTTATAGAATTAGTCATTATACACGAAGTAGATATTTAGTGCTATGATCTCTAGAACTTGCTCATAATGGAAGTTGGATCTAAGTCAAGAAATGTGAGTTGTTAAATATTTTTAGGAAGTGCTTCTTTAATAATTCTGAGGACAGATAAGCACATGCTAATTGTGTTCTAGCAAATCTTTTAAGTGCTTTCATTTAATAGATAGCTAAGAATTATTTATCATAATTCTACTCATTGAATCAAAATTAATACTAAAGTAGTGCTTGAATGATCTTTTTCCTTCTACATTAAATAGGCTAGCCTTTTGCTCTGTTCATTAAAGTGTTCATACAGGCTTCAAAGGTAGCAATCAACTCAGAATTAATTAGTGGAATCAAAATTAATGAGGTTTTGCTATATTGAGTAATTTCTAGTCTGTGCTAGATTTCTTTATATGAATTGGACTAGCATTTTCTTGAACGAAGGAAAATTAGGTTTGTTTTAATATATTTGAAAAACAGAGGACCATGTTTTCTTATGAGTTAAGTACCTCTAATAACTGTGCTTTCTTGGACTTAGTGATACTGATTTTTTTTTTGCACGTGTGTTTTCATTCTTGATTATTTTGCTTATTTCAAGGCTGTTTATTGTAATAAAGTTAAAGTTAATTCTTCAAATACTTTTTATTATTTACAGAGGTTGTATGTAATTTTTATAAATGACCAAACAGCATTTTGTGGGATACTTGCCAACTTCATCATTATTGCATTGTAAGAGAAGAGAAATCATGGGGACTGGGTATGTAACTCTATTGTTAGAGTGCCTGCTTTGTTAACATGAGTGATGTCCTGAGTTTATTCTCTGACACCACAGAAAGCCAGACATGGTGGTGACATATCACTATAGTTCTAACACTTGGTTGTTGGAGACAGGATGATAAGTTCAACATCATCTTTACCTATATAAAGAGTTTAAGGCCAGTGCGAGAAACATGCTGAAGTTCAAGGTCATCTTTGGCCACATAGTGAGCTTGTGTTTAGGGAAATTTAAGTGTTAAGAAGATGTATTGTGTGAACATGAAGAGATAGAATTGTGGCATTATAGTTTTCTTCAAAACAAATGTGTGTGTGTGTGCACACGTGCGTGCATGCAGGTATCTACACTTGGACGTGGGCTTGGATTGTAGGTCAGAAGAGGCTGTCTAGTGTCCTCCTATCACTCTCAGCATGTTTCTTTGAGGCAGGGTCTCTCCCTGAACTTGGGGCTAGCATCTTGCCTGGGTTGGAACCCTGAAAGCTGCAGAGATCCTCCTGTGTCTGCCCCTTCTGGGCTGTGGGAAGCATGTTGGTGCTGCTTGGCTTGTTGCTTAGGTGCTGGGATTTGAATTCCTGTCCTTATGATCCCAGAACAAACACTCTTAACTGATGATTCATTCCTCCAGCTTCACATTATAGCATCTTTTAAAACAGTCATGTCCCATTGTCGACTTGTAAAGCTTGTGCTGTGCTCTTAGCTAATATTTTTTTTGCATTCCCCTTTTCCTCTGTATAAGAGCAATATGATCAAACATTTTTCAGTATTCTTATGAAGATGGATTACATTCTTTTCATTTTTGGAATGAGCCACCTGCATATCTTGGGGAAGGGGAAGGTCTGACAGTTAAACTGCTCAGGAGGGTTTCCTGTTCCTAGGAATTTTTCTCATTGAGTGACTCTACTCCTTTTGGCCCCCTTATCAATGTATTAATTACTTCCATATTATTGTGTTAAAATATCATGTCTACAGTGCTGTGTGGAAAGAAGGATTTATTTGGGTTTGTGCTTCTAGAGAGAGAAGTGTCCATCATTCCAGGGAAGTGTCAGGCACAACATCAGGCATGGTGGCTGCAGTAGTAGCTGAGCGTTCACATCTTGAACCACAGCACAAAGCAGGGAGAGCATACTGGGAATGGTGTGAGGCTTTGAAACTTCAAAGCCTACCCCCAGTGACACACCACCCCCAACAAGGCCACCACTAACTCTTCCCAAGAAGTTCCACCAACTGGGGATCAAGACTTTAAACACATGAGCCTATGGGGGACATTCTCATTCAAGCTATCACCAAGCCTATTGCCAGTGACATGCTTCCTCCAGCAAGGCCACACTTCCCAAACTTACCCAAACAGCATCAGCGTTCAGTGGTTGTCTGTAGCTGTGTAGCTTTGGTGTTGACATCTGCAGTAGATCCTAATCTTGGGCATAACCAGCATAGGAAATAGTACTAACTAATATTTCTCAATATTTTAAATGAAATTAATTTACACTTGACAAGTTGCAAATTCACCAGTTATAGATGAGGCACCAATTAAAGACTAGCTTTTTTTTTTTTAAACAGAGTTTCACTGTGTAGCCCAAACTGGCTTCTGACTCCTTCAACCCCCATCCCGCCACACACCCAGTGAAACATTGTCTAACGAAAGAGCTAATCCCTAGTGCCGGGATGACAGTACGCCACTGTGATTTGCTCTGTGCGGGTGTGTGGTTCGTGTGTGTGTGTGTGTGTGTGTGTGTGTGTGTGTGTGTGTGCGCGCACGCACGTGGGTGGGTGGGTGGGTGGGTGGTGGTGGTGGTGTGTGGGTGGGTGGGAGGGTGCCAGAGGTTAATGTTGGTTGTCTTCCTCAGTTGGTCTTCATCTTAGTTTTTAAGAGATGTTTTCTCCCTGGGATCTGGAGCTCACTGACTGGTTGGACTGGATACTGTCAGGTCCCAGGATTGGCCTGTCTTGTCTTTCCCAGAACTTGTCTTGTAACTGTGCACCACCATGTTTGGTTTTTAATGTGGGTGTTGGGGATCCCCATTTAGGTCCTTATGTGCAGCAGTCCATTCCTGGACTAGATGTTTTTATTGGAGATTTTAGAGAGCTCATGAGTTGAAACAGTAAAACCAAAAGTAGTGGAGAAGGGTTGAGTGCTGTGGCTGAGCAGCCTTGGTGGAAGCATGCGAATGGAGTGAAAGTCATGCTGTCTAGGAATGCTGCTTTTCAGGTAGTCGTGATCAGAGATAAAGAGCACCGTTTCTTATTAGAGAAATAAATAAAACTATCTTTAAAATGGTTAAATACCAGATGCAAAATAGAAAATACTTATCATGTACTGATAGTGCACTCACCTCTTTTTATAAAATGAGTGAATTATTTGGCAAATCCAAAGTTAGTACTAATGATAACTCAGACATGCAAGGCATCCATTTTATTAAACTGTGTTTTATCGGGAGTTAGCAGTATATGTTTTGTGCAACTGATCCATAGCATATGTTTTATATAATAATTGAAAGTAAAGGCCTCATGATGTGTGTATTTGCCCAGTTTTATTCTATTGTGGCTAAATTTGAATTATTTTTTAGTTTGCCAGTTTATTTTTATTTATTTGGTAATTGGAAAACTAATTTGTGTGTGTCAATTGATAGTATATTTTTTTAAAGAAAAGAGTCATTGAATATTTATAAACAAGCTTAATAAGTGCCTAAGACAATTCTGTGTAATACTTTAAGTAAAGTTTGTAGTGTCTCTCTAAATTTAGTTTTCTTTTTTTCTTTCTTTTCTTCTTCTTTTTTTTTTTTTGACACAGGGTTTCTCTGTGTAGTCCTGGCTGTCCTGGAACTCACTCTGTAGACCAGGCTGGCCTCAAACTCACTGAGATCCTCCTGGCTCTGCTTCTCAAGTGCTGGGACTAAAGGTGTGTGCCTCCACCGCCTGGAGGTTTCTCTTTTTTCAGTTACTTACAATGAGTTGTGGCCGAAATTTATTAAATGGAAAATTCCAGAAGCAGGTAGTTCACAGAGATCTGCCTGCCTCTGCCTCCTGAGTGCTGGGATTAAAGACGTGTGCCATCACCGCCCAGCCTAAACTTAGTTGTCTTAACTTTAAGGTTACTTACAATTATAAACATTCGCCAGAGTCCAAATGTAGCTAATTCATAGTGAGACAGAATAGACAAAGCAGGCGGGACCACCGAGACCCACATTCACATCCAGTGCTCAGGGTGCTGCACTGTCATAAAGGAAAACTTAGTGTGGAGCTTTGAGCATTCACAACAGGAAAGGACCCAAGCACAGCAGCCCCCAAAGTGTGCTTGATAAGAAGATCATGGCCAAACAAGTTTAGAGGTGAATGATGTTGTACATCCTTGTAGAACAGTTATGCGAATTGTAAAGGTTCTGGGAGATCTGCAGTTAAAATTAGATTAATTAATTAAACTAATTAATTAAGATTAGTACTATAATCCTAGTACTTAGTTGAGGCAGGCATATCATGAGTCCGAGGCCAGCCTGGGCTACAGCAAGACACTTGGTTCAAACACAAAACAAAATAAAACAAACACCAAAACAGTGTCAATAAAACAAAAGCTATACAGCTTCCCGAATATTTGCTGCCTCTCAGTCCCCACCCCTTTCATCTAACAACAGTTGGCATTTCTTACTTTGAGAATTAGTGAAATGTTGCTTTTAGCTCACAGCAGTGTTTTTGTGTAGGAGAAGCAGAGCATTGTACATTTGCAGATTTCTCTTTCGGTCCTATAAAAGCAGATTATGTGCAGCATTATGGGCCTTATTTCTTAAGAGGTAGTCATAATAAATTCAGATGATTGCTTTCATATGGTTAAATTTTAAGTTGCTTACAAATTGTCCTATAGAAATTAAAAATCTTTAGTTTTTAATTTGCTATGCTGTATATTCAGCTCTCTCTTGCTAGTGAAAATCTTTACTTTCTTTGCTTGTTTATAAATGACATTGTTGTAAAAGGAAATTGAAGGGAAGAAACTAGCAATTTGGAGGGCAGAAACTAGCGGTGAGCAGGGACTACCCTGAAGACTGTTTAATTGGGTGTCCTGTGGTTGGTTGAAGTGCTGCACCTTCTGGCATTATAAATAGATAGCACGAAGGGAACAGGAATGCCACCTGCAGATAGTGTGTGATAGTTGTGGTGCTCAAGGAATGATTGTGTTTGCAGGACTGTGAGGAGATTACGTCTGAACAAAAGGGCAGGGAGGAGCATGAGTCTAAGTGAGTCCTGAACAGAAAGAAAGACCATAGAAAGTGTCTCTCTCAGGAAACAAAGAAAAGTTAGTTCATGTTGTGGAAAGAGAATACCTAACAGACCACCCAGCCCCTACCTCCCTGCTGCCCAGTTTTGCCTTCTCAGATATGGCAATCATTTTTGTGAGGTCTTTTTCATATTTCAGTGACATCTTCCCAGTCTTTAACGTTTGCATTATTCAACATTTCAAAAGCATATCTTTTTTGAACCAGAAACTTTTATTTATAATCTCAAGGAAGAAATTGTTCAAAATGACTGAATATTATGGTTGTTTTTAAGTGGAGTATACATATAAGTAATTTGTATTTAAGTTATTGGGAGACAAGATCTATCTTATTCTAATTTTAATGTAAATATAATGCAAGTTTATTCTTCTTTTTTAGGCAAGAGTTCAACATTGCATCTGTTCTGTAGCCAGTGACCACTCAGTAGGACTTCTAAGTTTGCGGGAGAAAAAATGCATCATGTTGGCGTCTCGCCACCTGTTTCCTATTCAGGTGATCAAGTGGAGGCCTTCTGACGACTACCTGGTGGTGGGATGCACAGATGGCTCTGTGTATGTCTGGCAGATGGACACTGGTAAGAATAAAGGTGGAGAAGAAATAGAAAGTTCAAAGGATGCATTTGATTTCCTGAAAATAGCTCTTCATATGCAAATAAAGCTCAGAAATGTATTTATATTTCTCATAACTATCCTCTCTCATCTTGTTTTTATCCATAAAGACATATGTAGCATTCATCTATTTGTTGTACTATGTTAGGTCATGTAGAGTGGTTCCACAGTTCTTAAAGGCATGCAATTGAGGGTCATGTGCAGATGACGACAGCTATGCAGTGATGTCTATATTATTTGTGGGATTAATCGCCAAGTAAGCTGAAAGAGCCAGTTTTGTCTCATGTTCAGACACAGTAGAAAAAGATAAAACCAACTTTTATTTGAATAGCAGAAAAGTGATGCTGGCCAGGTACTTCTAGGAGCCAAATTGGAGGTTGTAGGCTTTGGGGACAACACGTAGAATTCTACTTTCACTTTTATGTATGGGCTATATTCTAGACTAACTATTGCTTAGCTGAGAAGCACAGACGCTGATAGATGTGCACACACAGATCAATACGGTCTTACTAGGAATATTTAGGCAGGTAACTTAATGTTTTAGCTTCAGGGTTTTTTTTAAAGCATATTTGATTCTACTTTTGCAATCTTAAGTAATACGTATCAGTGATTAAAACTTTTTGAGTGATAGTTTACTAATTATTTAAAATGATTCTACTAAATGTCTTTATTCTACTAAATATTTTCCCCTCAGTTTGTTGTACATAGTCCTTTGGAAGCAGATTGGAGACATATTTTTGCATATACTACCACAGAGTAGGGAATACTTTTCAGGCCCTTGGGAAATAAGTACACACATCTGCTGCAATCTTGACAAGAGGAAGCATTCTTGAAATCTGACAGACTTCTTTTGCATTTAGCTCTTTATTCTGCTTCATATTGTAAAAGAGAGAGTAATATTTTCTGTTATATTTTAAAAGCATTAAAATTAAAAGAGAAGAAAGGCACACTGAAGTCACACAGCTCCGTGGTAAACATTAGCACTGTGACATATTTTTTTCTGATCTATTTTTGGGTATTTTTTTTTAAGAAAGCAATTTAGTTTTATTTTTTCTGCACTTTTCTTTTTTAAAATATTTTTTATTTTTTTATTTTTCTACTCACTCCACATACTATCCACAGATCCCCCCTCCTCCCTCCTCCCACCCCCCAGCCCTCTTTCCCAAGCCACCCTGCATCCCCACATCCCCCAAATCGAGGTCTCCCATGGGGAGTCAGCAGAGCCCAGCACATTGATCCTAGGCAGGTCCAAGCCCCTTCCCACTGCACCAAGGCTGTGCAAGGTGTCACACCACAGGCACTGGGTTCCAGAAGCCTGCCCATAGACCAGGGACAGATTCCCAATCCCCCTGCCTGGGTGCCCTAATTTGGGGTATTTTTAAGAGAAGAATTGCTTTGGATGAAGCACTGGCTCAGCTGTAAAGAGCATGTACTGCTCTTGCAGAGGATCCTTGTGAGATTACTAGCACTCTCATGGGCAGCTCACAAACCCTCCACCCCTGGATCTGACTGTCCCCTGCTTCTGCAGGCACTCCCACTCACATGCAAATATCCACTCACATAATTTTAAAAATTGTGTAAAAAAAGAAGGAAAGGTTGAGTTTTTCTGGAAGTCCATTTTCACCACCTCCACACACCTAATCCTGCCTCTCATTATGCAGCTCCTGCACCAGCCCAGCATGAGACAGGCTAGAATCCGTCATTAGACACACACTTACGGGAAGAAGTCCACATGCTGAGGTCATGTTCCAAAAGCATAAGCAATACAAAAGCCTGAGACAGTGTTTCCACATCCTCCCACAAGACCCTCATGAGTCCCTGTGTAAATGTTCTTCATGAGAATAACGTAGATGAACCCCAGGATACAGAACTTAAAATACCATAAGCTTCATCAAAGAATTCAAGGAGTCTAAAGAAGATGCCACTAAACAGCTCAATGAACATAAAGGGGATAGTAAGAAATGGCTGAGTCATCACTGATCTAAGAAAGGATTAATTCATGGCTGAATAAAATGACCAAGACAATATAGGATTTGTAAATTGAATTCATTAAAAAGATAGAAATAGTGAAGAGAAATGAAGCTGAATGAAGGTGGAATTGAAAACTTTAATATACCAAAGAAAATTCAGAGGAAAATCTTTAAGATAGAACGGATCAAGTAGAAGACAGAATGTCATGACTCAAAGATAAAGTAGAGGAATTGGACCACTCAATAAAGATTATGAAAAATTAAAAATCATAGACAAAGGAACATGCAAGAACTATGTGGCACAATGAGAAACCAAATATTTGAATTATAATAATATGATAGCATAGATGAAGGAGAAGAATGCAAGTCAATGGCATAGGTAAGATCTTTAACAAGATCCTGGAAGAAAACTTTATCAAGTCAAGGAAAAGACACACCCATATACATACAGGAAACATAGAACACCAAGCAGATAGGACAGAAAAGAGAGGCCCTACAGCATACTGTATTTAAAGCACTAAATACAGCACAAAGAGAACATATTGACAGGAGCAAGAGAAAGATCATAGGTCTAGAGGAGGAAAGCCCATGAAAATAACCACTGATTTCTAAAAGGGAACTTTGAAAACCAGAAGAGCTTGGAACAATGCACGCCATTCTGAAACACTACAACTGTCAGCCTAGACCCACTGTACTCCGAAAGACTATCTTCCATGGTTAAGGAGTTAGAAAAACTTTCCTGGATTCGAACAGGCTAAAAAAATTCTTACTCAGCAGACCAATCCAAAGTAGAATATGGGGAACAATACTTTGAAGTGAAGAAAGACTATACAGTAAACAAATGAAGCTATCATTGCTGAAACAAAATGTATGACCAAAAAAATAAACAACAGAACCCCCAAACCCTAAAATGACTGCAATTACCACACACTTTTCTTTTAAAAATAACTTGAAATATTAGTGGCCTCAGTTCTTGGGTCAAAAGACATATGTTAGCTGAATGGGTTAAGTAGCAAAATCCATTTTTCTGTTGTACTAGCAACTCATCTTAGCTTGAAAAATAGGCAGCACATTAAAGTGAAGTGATGGAGAAGAGTGCAACCAGAAAATGAGATGTAAAGCAAGCAGTGATGCTACCCCTGTTATTTGACAAAATAGACTGCAAGTTAAAACTAACCAGAAGAGATGAAAAAGACTCTTCATCATAATCAAGAGGACAGTTAATCAAGAGGACATTACAGTTCTAAAATATATGCAAAACCTCTGGTGAACCCAACTTCATAAAAAAGTGTACCACTGGAATTAAATATGTAGATTAAGATCATCCCACTAACAGTGAGTGGTTCCAATAACACTTTTCCAGTAGACAGGTTATCTGGACACAGAGAGAGAGACAGAGACAGAGAGAGAGACAGAGAGAGACAGACAGACAGAGAGACAGAGAGAGAGACAGACAGACAGACAGAGAGAGGGGATCAGAATTAATTGACATTGTACATCAAATGGACTTAACAAATATCTACAGAAGATTCCACCCAAACCCCAAAAGAGTGTATGTCTACCCAGTGGACAATGGACAAAAAACAAATCTTAATAAATCCAGAAAGATTGAAATAGCTCTGTGTATTTGACCATAGTGCCACAAAACTTAAAATTAACGGTAAAGAAATCACTACTAGTATATAGTACAGAAACTTATTGAGATGAAACAAATCATCACTGAATGATGAATGGGTCAATGAAATAAAAAAAGGAATAAAATAATTCCTGGAACTAAATGACAATGTAAACACAATACAATAAAACCTCTGGGACACATTAAAAACAGTTCTGCAAGGGAAACTGTAGCTCTAAGTGCCTGCATTAAAAAGTCAGAAGGAGCACAGATGAATGTCTTGATGATATAAGTCAAGAATTTAAAAAAACAAGAGCAAACTATACCAAAATCTAGAATATGAGAAGAAGTAATAAAGATCAGAGCACAAATTATTGAAATAAACAAAACAATACTAAAAATGAAAATGAAATGGAGAGATCAACAACCTAAGCAGAACCACAATGAATGAAGAGAAAATTCTGATTAAAAACAGCCCAGGCCCAGATGGGATCCACAGCAGAATCCTGCCAGACTTTCTAAGATCTACAGCTAATCCTTCTTAAACAATTAAAAAAAAAAAAAAAAGAAAAGCAGAAGCAGAAGGAGCATTTCCTAACTCCATCTGTGAAGCCGGTGTGTCTAACTAATACCCAAACCAGGCGACGACACAAGGGAAACAAAACAAAACAAAACAAAACTATAGGCCAACATCTTCAGTGAACACAGATTTCAAATTTCCCGATAACCAACCAGTTATAGGCATGCATCAGAAAGACTTTTCACTGTCACCAAGTTGACTTCATCCCAGAGATGCAAGGATGGTTCAACATACACAAGTCAGTAAATGTAATTAATCACATACATTGGCTTAAAGACAAAAAAGTACACCATCACTTCAAAAGATACAGGAAAACCCCTTGATGAAATCCTGCATGTCTTCATCATAAAAGGACTAGCGTGTAGGACTCAAGGAAACATTGTCCAACATAATTAAGGCTATAGGCAACAAAACCAAAGCCAACATCACCCTCGATGAGAAACTTCAGGCAATGTCTATGCATTTGAAAAGGAAAAAAACAACTAAAGTATGACACATAAATGAATAAGAAAAATATTTAAGGTGTCTAACCTAAAATCAACCAGCAGAGCTGGTTTTAAGGAAACAGAAAAGCACTCAATACGTGTGAGCACATTTATGTTTGAGCCACCCACTCCCCAAACACTATGATGATGGCTCAGGTAGCTTTCAGAGTTTAAATACACTTCGTACATCAAATCCTGCCTGAACCTGATTTACAGAGCTTCATTTTTTATTGATATGATAAATAAATAAATTTAATAAATAAATAATGCCGATACCTTCAGGATGTACCTTCCTGACTCTCCAGGGGCCTTTATATCACTAGCTACAGCTTGAACAGCAAGAAGAGGAAAAACATGTATCTTCCATCTCAGTTGAAATATAAAATAAATCTGACTTCTCTGTTTTTATCTATTGGCCTTTTTCACCCATGGATTTGCAAGAACTCTATTTTAAGCTGTTAACTAAATATCTAATTAACCAACAAGTAGTTAATGCTGCACATAGGCATGTTAGAGTGAGCAAATGCCTCAAACTCTCTAGCTCCTTCCTGTGTAGTTCACAGTTCTGGCCTTGAAGAGGAAGTAAAAGACAAGGTAAGGGGCTGGAGAGCGTCTTGGCACTTGAGAGCTCTTGCTGCTATTATTGCAGAAGACTCAAGTTCAGTTCCCAGCATTCACATGGCAGCTCACAACTGTCTGCAACTTTACTGTGACACCCTCTTCTACCCCCCTGCAGGCATTAGACATTTGTGCAGTGCATACACATCCATGCAGGCAACATAGTCATACACATAAGAATAATTTAACCTTAAAGAAACTTCTAATATATACTTGTTGAGCTGGCAATTAGAATTATGGAGAAAAGAGAACTTGATAAAATAATCTGGGAGTAAGAACGGTGGTGATGAAGTTCAGGTTATACAGGAGGAAGTTTGTGTTCTAACTTAAGAAGTATGGAGATGGAGATAAATGGAAGGGAAGGCCAGAGAAGGTACTTTGAAGTAGCTGTGAGTAGAAATAGTACTTATTTCATAAACCTGAGAAATATTTAAGTCATGAAACTAAGAATCACAATGTTGGGGATGTAGCACAGTGGTAGGACACTTTCTTCCTGCCTAGCAAGTATGAGGCACTGGGTTTGATAACCAGCACTGAAGAAGACATTTTTGCAGACTAAATGGAGGAGACACAGTATTTCCCTTCCTGTTTTTTGGATGCTTCCTAGAAAAAAGCTTCAGAATTATTGAAGTAGTTTTTTTGTTGTTGTTTAATGTTGATAGAAAACTATTAGAAAGGTAAGATCACCGATATTTGTAAATAGTGTGAAAGTGATAGACTGGTCAAGAAAACTCTCCAGGGAAACAGAAGGGGAAAAGCCTGGTGGAGGTTCTTAAGTCTTGGCTTTGAATTTGATTTTACCGGGAAGGTGTATAAAGTCTTAAGGGAGAAGAATAATTGTGGAATCTACATTGAAAATTAGTATATAAAGGAGCCAGGCGGTGGTGGCGCACGCCTTTAATCCCAGCACTCGGGAGGCAGAGCCAGGCGGATCTCTGTGAGTTCGAGGCCAGCCTGGGCTACCAAGTGAGTTCCAGGAAAGGCGCAAAGCTACACAGAGAAACCCTGTCTCGAAAAACCAAAAAAAAAAAAAGAAAATTAGTCTATAAAGGACGTACGAGGTAATGTTTGTGGGTCAGTACTGATAAGACATTCTTATAAAACCTGCAGTGCCATTCTTTTTCTGTATCTAAACAAACAAAAGTTCACGGTGTTGTGTAATATATGTGGACATGCCGCCTTCCAGGGGCGCTGGATCGCTGTGCGATGGGAATAACAGCGGTGGAGATACTGAACGCTTGCGATGAGGCCGTTCCTGCTGCAGTAGACTCTCTTAGTCATCCAGCAGTCAACCTGAAACAAGCCATGACGAGACGTAGTCTTGCTGCCCTTAAAAATATGGCCCACCATAAGCTGCAAACCCTTGCGACTAACCTCCTGGCTTCTGAGGCCTCTGACAAGGTGAGCTTTGTGTGCAGTTTCAGTCTGTGGGTTCCATGGGAGGTCATTTAGTAATGTAGCTTTGAAGTGTCTCTGAATTCTGGAGAGGAGACATTGATGGAGAACAATCTCGTGGTTTTTGTTGGATTTATCCAGCATAATTTTGGAATGTTTGCAGTGCTGAGCATTTTAACAAAGTAAATTATTTTTTTACCATTTGAAGATCTTGAAATTATATTTACTGAACTCAATCCGGTTTTCTAACTGGTATTTACCATCAAGACACTAACTATGTCTCCGTTTGGCTGTTGAAAAGCACCAGTAGGCCCGGGCCGTTGATGTGGCCCCCATCCTTTGTTTGGCAAAGCTGAGCCTTTTGTTTGTTTTGTGGTTCTCTTTTATTCCTGATTTCCATTTTTTTTAGTGGTTAAACTTGTGTATAAATACTGAAGGGGTTGAAAGACTCACCTGTAAACTGATAATTAGCTACTAATCGGTGAATGCTAACAGTATATGAAATATGGCAGACTCTCTCATTGACCCATATCCTCCAGTAATTGGCAGTGATTTCACCCTTTGAACATTCTTTTTTTCCCCAGGACATTAATGTTTTATCGGCCCTGTTGTAGTTTATATTTCATTAGCTGGATTTGTGAAATCCTTCTGTGGTTTTCCTACATGCTCTCAGGGCTGTGCTCTAAAGTTTGAGGAGAAATCACAGCCTAAATGTGTTTGTTGTGCTTGTCATTTGTTTCAGAGAATCATAGATTTGACCCAGGAAGTCATTGTCTCATCATACAGTTTAACACAATTTTAATTTTGTGCATATGTAAAAAAAATGTACTAAAGAAAGCATGTGTCCATGTTTTATTTTTTCTTGTTGATAACTTTAAGAAATAAAAGTCACATTCTTTATCTTGATGGTAGCTCCTAGAAATAAAAAAATTAGAAAAAGAATTATATAGCTGGGAAATTAAGAAAAGTAAGCAGGATATAGTCCTATTTATGAAAGACTTTAGTAAGTGGTCATGGTTCATTATGGGATTCGACAGTCTTGTGTGTCCCTCTTTTATGAGTGTATTTTATAGTGCAGTTAGTGTTGAAAGCAGCAGACAGCTGCTCCAGAGGAAAGCTTGCCTCCACAGAAACCAGTTACAGAAGGGGGAAAAGGCCTAGGAAGCTGAGGCTGCAGGAGGATAATCACTTCATGAAAAATGTATGTTGGCTGTACCATTAAGGATTTCTCTTAACTATTTGTGTATGCTGTCACAGTCTCTGGGAGTTCATATGTGCATCAACCCTGCTGTGTCTAGAAGATGCTCTTTCCCTGGAGTCATCCACTACCTCTGGCTCTTAGAATCTTTTCCAGTTTTTCTTCCAGATAGATCCCTAAATCTTGAGGGAAGGGATTTGATAAAGACATTCCTTGTAGGCCTGAGCTCTCCAAGGTTTCTTACTGTCTTCACTTGTCCATTTGTAGGCCTCTGTGTTAATTATGATATACTGAGGAAGCTTCTCTGATGTGGACTGAGTAATGAACTGATCTATGGGTGTAGCAGAATGCCTTTAGGAGTCAGTTTATTGCTGTGTTCCTTTAGCAAAATAACAGTAGTAGGTTTTCTCCGAGGGCCCATGCCCTCTCTAGTCTCAGTTTCTGGCCTTATTTACAGTGTCAGGTGTGGGTTCCATCCCATGGAATGGGCTTTTAATCCAACTGAAACATGGTTACTCCTATAACATTATGCTGCTATGGCACCAGTAAGTCTTGCAGGTAGGTCACTGTTGTCGGTCACACAGTTCCTAGCTTGGTGACTCTTGTCCTCCTCTGGTAGTGTGTATCTACCTTCCAGTGCTATGAATGCTAGTCACTAGTGGTAAAGCTTCTAGTTGGGCAGCAATGTTATTTCTCCGTGTTCAGTGATGTAAGGGGTATCTTACATATCTTCAGCAATGGGGACTTACCATCAAGCTGTGGAAGGTAACCAGTAATACTGGCAATTACCTGTAATGTTTTGGGGGTGTAGTCTGTGGGGACCCTTTGTCCAACAACTCAACAAGATGCAACTCATACTGGTACTGGGGATTTTACTTCATATCATATGTCTAGTTCATGCATTGCCTCCTTCATTATATGGTAACTCCATTTAAGTTCCATTTATATGTGTATATATTTTAGGAAGCTTCTACCATAGTAGGTTTCCATATAGCTTTTCAAAAGGCTTTTAGTGTTAGTTGTCCCTCCCCATATCCCCTGCTTTACATTGCTCTCCCATCTCCCTCTGAATTTAATCCCCCAATTCTAGTTTTCCCCTTATCCCTTCACAACACTATAATCAATTTTCCCTCCCTTGGAACATCCTCTCATATCCCTTGATCCCTTACAAGCTCCCTAACCTCTGTAGGTATTCTAAATGATGCACACATATCTAAAGCTTAAATGCTAACATCCACATATGAGAGAGAACATGCAATATTTTCCATTCTGGGTCTGGGTTACCTCACTCAGGATGATGTTCCTGGCTCCACCCATTTTACCTGTGAATTTCTTAATTCTGTTTTCCTTAACAGTTAAATAATATTCCATTGTTTAAGTGTGCCATATTTTTATTATCCATTCATCAGTTGATGGATGTATAGGTTGTTTCCAGTTCCTGGCTATTATGAATAGAGCAGCAATGAACATGGGTGAGGAGGGCTGTTGGTTAGTTTGGTGTCAGCTTGTTACAATGTAGAGTCATTTGTAAAGAGGGTCTCTCAGTTGAGCAAATGCTCCACCAGACTGGCTTGTGAGCAAGGGCCTCTTCATGATTAATGACTGATGTGGGAGGGTCTAGGAAGTTGTTCCTGAGTTGTATAAGAAAACAGGCTGAGTAAGCCAGTGAGAGCAAGCCAATAAGTAGCCTATTTGCTTCTGCTTCAGTTCCTGCCTCCAAGTTTCTGCCTTCTTTTGATGATGGACTATGATGGGGAAGTTTAAGTCAAATTAACCTTCTTTTTCAACTTACATTTTGGTCATGGTGTTTTACCATAGCAATAGGAAACTAAGACAGCAGGTATCTCTACAGTAAGAATCCTTTGAACATATGCTCAAGAAGGATATAGCTGGATCTTGTGGTAGGTATGTTTTCAGCTTTTTTGGGTGCCTTCTTACTGATTTCATAGTGACTGTACTGGTTTGCACACCCAGATGATTTGAGTAAATGTTCCTCTTTCACAGAATCCTCCTTAGCACATGCTGTCATTTGGTTTATTTATTGATCTTTGCCATTCTGACTGGGGTGAGAGGAAATTTGAAAGTAGTTTTCATTTGCGTTTCCCCAGTGGCTAAGGTTGTTAAACTTTTAAAAAGTGTTTCTTAGCTATTTGTTTCATATTATGAGAAAACTTTTTAGTTCTACACCCTGTTTTAAAATCTAAAATTTAAATTTAAATTTTAAAATAATAGTTTTCTTGATGTTCTGTTTTCTTGAGTTCTTTATATATTTAAATATCTGATAGATGTTGATCAACTGATAAAGATTTTTTTCTAATTCTATAGGCTGCCACTTAGCTTAAATAATGGTGTACTTTACTACATAGAAGCTTTTACCCTCATGAGATCCTTGTTAATAATTGTTGATCTAAATGCCTATGCTATCACTGTCCTCTTCAGAAAGTCCTTTCCTGTGCCAATGAATCCAAGTGTATCTGGTTTTCTGCTGAGATCCTTCATCTATCTGGAGTTGAGTTTTGTGCAGAGTGATAGATATGGATCTATTTCATTATTCTACATGCATCTATTCAGTTTGACCAGCATGATTTCTTGAAGAAGTTGTATTCTCTTCAGTGTGTATTTTTTGCTTTGTCAAGAACCAGTTGTCTTGCTGGGCGGTGGTGGCACACACCTTTAATCCCAGCACTGGGGAGGCAGAGTTAGGCGGATCTCTGTGAGTTCGAGGCCAGCCTGGTCTACAGAGCGAGATCCAGCAAAGGCGCAAAGCTACACAGAGAAACCCTGTCTCGGGAAAAAAACAAAACAAAACCCAACAACAACAACAACAACAACAACAAAAACCCCAGGTGTCCATAGGTTTGTGGATTTATATCCAAGTCTTCAGTTCTATTTCATTGATCACCATGTCTGTTTTTATGCCAGTACCATACTGTTTTTATTATGATAGCTCTGAGGTACAATTTGAAATCTGGGATGGTGATACCTCTAGCAGTTCTTGTATTATTAAGGATCATTGTAGCTAGCCTGGATTTTTGTTTTTTTTTCCCTATGAAGTTGAAGATTGTTTTCAATTTCTCTGAATAATTGTGTTGGGATTTTGATAAGGGTTGAATCTATAGATTGCTTTAGGTAGGATGGCCATTTTGCATGGGGACTTGCAATTTTTTTTTGAATTTTTTTTTCTTTTTCTAGTCTGTATTAAACTTCCTATGGACAGGCATCAAGTGTTTCTTAGTTTTATTTTCAGTGTTTACTATAGTATAACTACATGTGTGAATTACTTACAACATGCCCAAGAATTGAGGGAGAAGTTTGTTTGGAAGTGTAGATTGAAATCATATTGTGAAGGTACTTGATTGCAAAACTGAGGGTTTAACAGACAATTCTATGATGTTGAGTTGTTTTGAAAGATTTTGTTAAAAAAATTTGTCCTATTCAGTGATATCTAATAACAGAGTACTAATAAATGTCACCATAGTAAAGTAGTAGGCTACTGTGTTGATACAGTGAAAGGTCATGAGGGCCAGAAATGGGATTAGGCAGTGAAGATAAAGAAGGGCTGGCTTGTGTTCTACAGTGTAAGTTCAACAAATACGTCTTCACAGATAAGCATGAGAAGATTCTGACTTTTAGGATTGTTTCAGAGACACAAGCCCAGTGCTAATAATAGAAATGTAGGGTCTATAGAATAGGCTCTGAGGATTTTAATAGGAGATGTTGCCTCTTGTAGGTAGGAGTATAAGCTGGATGTATGAGTGAGAGCAAAACACTGAGAAGGAAGTGCCAGGTTGGGAAGATAGAGCAGTGTTGTCAAATGCTATCTTCTAAGCAGAGTAGCTAGCTGGCAGCATCTTCATCAGAACAGATTTAACTGCTTGCAGGAGACCCTCAAGATGAGGCCAGTTACCACTCCCTAATAGAAGAAGAGAGTAGAGAGGCTCACATGAGGTTCCAGCCACTCCTTCCTATGCTCTCCCAACTGTATGTAATTCTGCCCAAATTGCATGTAGTCCCATGATCTTAAGGTCTCCAGAAGTGATAGAGTATATTGAGTTTGGAAGGTTAATTGAAGTGGGGCTCCCTCTGTAGCTATGGAGAAGTCATGATCCATGGTGGAATAAAACTTTTGATGGTGGAGTTGCTCTGGGCTCATCTCTGCTGTTGTAAGTAAACTTCACCTGTGTTCCACACTTACCTGTGTTTATAGGATAAGATTTAGAGTGTAGTTAGGAATTATGCTGGTCTAACAAAGTGGCTGCAGTAGATTCTCTTTATGTTCAATGAACTCATGGCTCTCAGAACTTGGCTGGGTTTCTGGTACCAGGCCTGCCTCCTTCCTGTTGAGTGGTCTTTAAGTCTACTTGGACAGATGTTAATTACCACCAACACATGAATGCCACCATTGCATCTTTATGGATATCTTGCTGTGGTGGTCACTGTTACGGTTTGTAGGTGTTACAACAAATAGGACTATTAGTTTCTGCCCTCTATTTTCTGGTACTATGGAAGCTGGACTATAGGACGTAGCTTTCAGATTAGATCCAGCTCAAAGAATCTGAGTTCTGTGTCTTATGTGTGTGGTCTTCAGCAATAGGGGCTTACCATCAACACAGGTAAGTGTACTTTACACCCTTTATCAAAGAAGCTTCCCTCTACAGCAAATGGAAACCATTACGAAAAATAACAACTGGACATAATGCAGAAATCAGTGGATTGTGGAGAGCCTAGCACAAATGGATACATCTGCAGCCTAGCTCCTGCATCATGTTCAGTGTTGAAGTACATGTTTTTAAGCTTTGAGGGCCTGATTTGTCACAGGGACCTAACTATTTTAGTGTGAAAGCAGTTGTGGGTAATATGTGAACAAATGAGTATGACTCACAGTGAAACTGTTCATGAAAGCAGGTGTAATGCTCTCTTTGCTGAAGGGCTAGTTTGCTGACTCTTGCCTCAGAAGATAACATTTTTAACTTCAGAGTTGTGGGTGTAGTTTGTCCCTGGAATGGCTTTTGCTTCATTTTTGGAAAGCAGTTGAATATTTGAGTATGGCTTTTAGTGACAAATGTGTCTGTGTTCAAACTTGCTAACTTGCTAGGTGTGGGTCATGTTGAACAAGTACCCACCCATAGCCTCTTGTCACAAGAACCACACTTAGGCAGTGTCCTGTGAGACTCTGTGTTCATATGTATGCCTCCTTCCTTTCATTTTAGTCCTTAACCTTTGACATTCATTGACTAATGAACGAATAACTCGATTTAGTACATTTTAATCATTTTGAATACACTGCAAATGCTTGGGATGTAATTATAGGCTAAAGATAGACTATTATCTTTTTTTTTTTTTTTTTTTGGTTTTTCGAGATAGGGTTTCTCTGTGTAGCTTTGCACCTTTCCTGGATCTTGCTCTGTAGACCAGGCTGGCCTCAAACTCACAAAGACCCGCCTGCCTCTGCCTCCCAAGTGCTGGGATTAAAGGCATGCGCCACCACCACCCGGCCGACTATTATCTTTTAAGATATGGGTTTCAAGTTGTGTCTTCAGATGGTCATATCCTTGAGGGGCAGAGTATGGCAAGGGAAGAACTTTGAAGATACAATGTTTATTTAGGTGGTAAGAAAATGAAGATGAGTCAATGGAAGAGATAAGAAAAGTTGCAAATATATGTGTAGCTTGCCCATACAGTTGAAAGCAACCCTTTGTTTAAAAAAGATATGTATCAGCAATTGATTAGAGACTGAAATAACATTAAGAACTAGGGGTAAAATATTTTTAGATTTAGTAATTAGGAACATGCCATTGAGAGTTGTTTTGGTAGAGTGAGTTAGGTCAGAAATTAGGGTAGAGTGAACTGAGAAAAAATGAGGTGATGTGGAAGTAGAGAGTGTGGATGAAATTTGCCTTTAGTGGTTGACAGAGAAAACAGAATTGCTGCTGTGGCTGCATGGTCAAGGGCAGGGTTTGTGTCTTGTTAGATCACGAAATGTGCTGGAAGAAGGGATGACTGGTAGTACATTGTAGGTTGACTCAGTGTTGAGAGCAGAATTTAAGAGTTGATGATGGTGATGAAAGAGAAAGAAGTGAATAAACCAACCTATTCTTAGTGGATAAAAGTAGGCTTTGATATCTACTAATAGGAAAGAGATGGTTAAATATTACAGATAAGAGGGGAAAGGTATCCTGGCATGTAGCTGGACGTTTTCCTATGTTCCACCCAGTCCCACAGCCACTCAAACCCAAGTAAACACACAGAGGCTTATATTAATAATGAACTGGATGGCCTATGGCCCAAGCTTTTTGCTAGCTAGCTCTTATATCTTAAATTAACCCATTTCTATTAATCTATGTTTTGCCATGTTTTCCGTGGCTTTACCAGTGTGCCATTACATTTTGCTCCCTGGACGGCAGGATGGCATCTCCCTGCCTCTCCTTTCTCTTCCTGTCTATCTCCCTTGGATTTTCCTGCCTGGCTTCATCCTGTCCTGCCATGCTGTGGGATGGTCTGTATGTCAAATGTGTTGCTGATTGGTCAATAAATAAATCACTGATTGGCCCATGGTCAGGCAGGAAGTATAGGCGGGACAAGGAGGAGAATAGAGCTGGGAAGTGGAAGGCTGAGTGAGAGAGACACTGCCAGCCGCCATCAGGACAAGGAAGATGTAAAGTACCGGTAAGCCACAAGCCACGTGGCAAGGTATAGGTTAATAGAAATGGATTAATTTAAGCTGTAAGAACAGTTAGCAAGAAGCCTGCCACGGCCATACAGTTTGTAACCAATATAAGTCTCTGTGTTTACTTGATCGGGTTTGAGCGGCTTGGGACTGGCGGGTGAGAGAGATTTGCCCTGACTGTGGGCCAGGCAGGAAAACTTTAGCTACACTGCCATAGGCCAAACGGCTTTATTTATCAACCAATCAGAGCAACACAAATTCACAGTGTACAGAAAGACATCCCACAGCACTGGCAGTTGAGAGCCAAGGAATACCACAGAGTCCCACTGCACAACAAAGCTCACACAGGAGATTTATTGAGAGGGAAAAACCAGAAGTGTGACTGTCTCTACAGCACAGAACTGAGCAGAAGACAGGGTTTTATATAGCGTTTCTTGAGGGTTTGGTGGGGAGCTTTCCAGGGTGGCCTACGATTGGAGGGTTTATGTGACCTGATCTTGGGGCAAGCTTAGGGATTGGTGATATTTTCCTCTGTAGGACAGGGCCTGGCCATTCTCCTGCCTTGGGGTCCTGGGAAAAGCTATTACAGGTCTTAGAGAAGTCTGGAGACAGCCTAACCATTGAAGCTCCTCAGTAACAGGAAACACTGCCTCTGCTGCCCTAGTTGGTATGAATAGCCAATTGTTATAATCTCTTAGGGGTAGAGCCATCTCCTTTTTTAATCTTCCTATGTTTAGCATAGTCATGTACTAGATAGGGAGTTAGATTTATAAAATAAAAGTTTATACTCGCTAGTAGATTACATGTATTTGGTGACTGTATAAATGATATGCTAAGAAGATTGTCCGAGTATCTAGACTGTCACTGATGAGTTTTCTTATAAAGCATTTGGTATAGACACTGGTTCTTAGGATAAGACCTTGTGGGATAAGTCCTTGTCTTAGGTCAAAGGCCTGTAGTATATGATTTTTCTGCTCAACACCTTTACATTCACCACCTCTGACATAAGAACAGGGACGATACCTTGAAAGTGTAATGTTTTGTATACCATAATAGTTATACGTAGAACTTTTATGTTTTCTGAATACTTTCATTCCATGTGCAGTAACCAAAATTCTTCTCTTCCTTTTTTTTTTTTTAATTTTTAGTGATGGAAACAAAAATATACCTAAAAGCAAAGTTTCCCTGTCTTTTATGGTTCCTCAAACTTGACCTTGGCCTCCAGCTTGGCCTTGCATTTCAAGGCTGGGTCTCTAAAGACATCCTTGTTGACAACAGTTTTGTTCAAGGGGATGTCCACAGAGTGCCTTGTGGGCATGAGGTGATTGTAGTTATAAACTTTCACAAAGGACTTGATCTTTCTCATCTCTAGGCAATTTTCTTTTTGCCCATGAGGCTGTTACTTTTGGGCGGAGAGTGGTTAATTCCAGTGACGAGGGCATAGCTGTAAGGGCAGTTCATGTTGCTTTCATCAGTGTTCTTCACCATGACGGCTTTGTGTCCAGAGTAGTGTCAAGCCAGGATGAGCACCACTTTCCCAGGTTTCATGAACTTGCCCATTTCGACAGCAAGCAGCCAGTACCCAGCAGAAACGAATTCTTCTCTTCTTTTATTAGCATACTAAAACATGGACTTCCATGCAAGGCATCAGCTGTAATCCCACCCAGCACTTGGGAGGTTAGGCAGGAGCATTGTTGGAGTTTTAGTTCAGACTTGGTTGAACATAATGAGGCCTTGTTCTACTGCCTTTCCCACAATGGGCTTTGTGTATTCTATGAGATGCCTGTTTCTATAGCACTTACGAAAACAGGGGCTTGGGGAGCAAACCTTTTTCTCAAGTTTACTTTCTTGATGAGAAACATTCTTCTTCCTAGTGTTTGAAGAATATACTGGATGTGCATGAACTCTGGTAACTCAGCTTGATTATTGTGTTCTTGATTTTGTTGTAAATAAAATACATGCACATCCTCCTTATTAGCTTGCAGGAATGCTGTATTATTATCCAGGTTGTTTCTTGGTGAACCTCTTTTCTTTCTGTTCTCCTCTTAGCTAGGGGCTGTGGCTACTGTCAGTCTCTACTACTCTTTGTGCAGTTTTCTTAAAATGCAATATTTGGATTTTAAATATACCATTGGACTCTCCCTCCCCTCCTTACTCCATCCCTTCCTTTCGGTTTCTCTTTCAATTGTTCACCTCCTCTATTGGGGAGAGGCCCAGTGCATCATGCATGCTAGGCGAGTGCTCTATCATTTTGAATTTCTTTTAACATGCTAACTTTTATATTTTCTTTTTAAAGCCTTTTGTTAGATTAAACCAATATTTAAAGGTTTATTTTATTCTCATTATGCTTGCTATGGATCCTGCTGGTGTTCTCTTAGCCTTTACCCTAGAGACTGTAATACATATCTCTTGCTTATTACAATGTAAAAATGGATTGTTGCTATTATAATTTTCTTTATAATTGTAGGATCTTAAAACATTATAACTTTATTTGTTCTTTTCTTTTTACATATTAGATATCAAGCCATCTACATAGTTTAAGTACAAATATTTAAGACCTACCATGCATTATTACCATTGTTGGTTCAGTCAACACAATATTTATTCCTTTGTTTTTTATTTACAGTCATTTCTGTCAGGTACAAAGGTATCTCCAGTTCCCCAAACACCAAAAAAGCAGTCCAAATATCCATAAATGAGCTCACCCTGGACTATAGGATGATTTCTGGTTAGATAAAAGCCAACATTCCTCAGGAACTTGTGAAACCAATTCTTGTTTGCCTTATCTCTGGCCAAAAAAAAAAAAAAAAAAAAAGTTCCCATTAACATATACCTGTGATGCCAAACATCATATCACCATATATCAAGCATCTCAAGCATTCCAGGACCCCTCAGTCGCAACTTAAAAGTAGTTGTTATACATCCATCCCCTTGCCAGTCTCCTGGCCCTTCCCTCTTCCAACTACTCACCTTTTTAAGAAAATATAAATACTGTATATAGTGTTTATTTATTTATTTTATGTGCACTGTTGTTTTGCCTGCATGTGTGTCTGTGTGAGGGTGTTGGATCCTTTGGAACTGGAGTTACAGACAGTTGTGAGCTGCCATGGGTGTGCTCAGAACTGAACCAGGGTTTTTGGAAAGAGCAGCTAGTGCTCTTAACTGCTGAGCCATCTCTTCAGCCCCTCTACTCATCCTTCTTATAACCCAGCTCTGCTCACTGTTCTGTTGTTCTTGTTATTTTTCCTTTTGTCCAGACAGCCCTGGCCAGGTCCAGTCTGTTTCTTTCTCTCTCTGCTCTGGACTCTTCCAGATGCCTCTGGTTTTCTCCCCCACCCCCTCTCTCAATAAAACCTTCCCCTTAGTCAATACTGATCATAATCATGTGATTATGTTAACTATTTCTATCCCCCCAATACAATTCTGCTTGGAGAACCACTTAAGGCTTTTTAGAGCACGTCTACTCACAGTGAATTTTCTTAATTGTGGACTGCCTGGCAGTGTCCTCTGTTTAAAAATTTTGTAACATGACTGCTGAGGGTCACCCCAGAGCCTTATATTTACCAGTGAGTCACTCTGTTCTATAACTTGACTGCTGAGGCTCACCCCACAACCTAATACATGTTAGTTAAGCACTCTCCTTTTAAGCTATGTCCCAGTCCTGCCTGTTTTGAGAGACTATTTTGCTGATTATATATTTATAGTTTCTTGGTTCTTTTCTTTTAGTACTCTGAATATGCTTTAACTTTTTGTGTGTGTACATGGTTATCAATATGAAGCACTGCCTAGCATTGAACTTGCCATGTATACTAGGCCAATGCCAAGTTTTCAGTGATCCTCCTCTTTACCTCTTGAGTGCTGGCACTTCAGGCATGCATAATATTTGATTTGATTTTTTTGTTTGAGCAGTTATATATCATTTTTATTATTGTTCTTTGAAGAGAGGACTTTTCCTTTGTCTTTTAACTACTGAAATATGCAATGTTTTGGTTGTCTTTGGTTTCACTTTGCTGGGAGCTTCTTACATCTGTGGCTTTGAGTCTTTCATTAAGTTGAACTCATTCATTAACTCATTTGATTCATGTTCATGGTGATCTCTTGGAACCTTCATTCCTTTGTCTTTAGTACTACCTAGAATCTGCAGATGGTACTTAATAGTCATTGGGTCCTTTGAGCTAAGACGAGTTTTTACATTTTTACAGGGTTTTATAAAAGAAAATATGTGACAGAAATATTGCATGACCTGTAAAACCATGTGAATTGTTACAAAGAAAGTATGCTAGCATCTTTCACAGTACCAAATGTCACCACGTTTTGTCCCATTGTGGATGCTAATAATCATAACTAATAGCAGGTATTATCCATTTTCCTTGAAACAATCCAGAGAAGAACTTTTATGACTTATCTCCTTCTAAGATCAGTCCTAACAATTTTCTCAGATAATAACCAGATAAGTTATCTTTCTCTATGCATCTGGCCTCCTCTGCCCCACCAGTCTACCATCTGTTGCAATTCTCCATTAAAACATGTCCACTTTTCACACATACGTGAAGGAATGCCGTAGTTTGTGCATGCATGTCCTCTTTTATGTGTACATGAGTGTGTATATAGCTTATAAGTAATTTATCACTTGGGATAAAATACTTTTAAAATTTTCAACATAGTTTGTCAACTTTTTCTCTAGTTTGAAAGAAATGGGTTTTAAATTTCTACAAATATGAAATGAATGATTCTACTAACCAGTAAAAATAAACTAAAAGTTATAACTAAATAACTAATAATAAGTATATATATTTTTTGCTGGTTACATTATTTTTGGTTCTTTTCCTATTTTGAAGAATTCTTAAATTAGACATGACTGGATTATTTACGATGGTTTCATAACACCATCAAATAATGAATTTCCAAAGGACTAACTGAAACAACCCTTTGATCCTAATGCCTTATTGGTCATATACCTTGCACATAGTAAGCATTCACTGGACTTGTAAATGTACTCTAGAGTGCATAGTCAGTGTAATGATCATATCCTGAGCCAAGGAAAAGTGGTCTGTTCTATGATGGTTTTAAATTCAGATCTTGTTTTCCCTTGGAAATGCATTAACTGAAGGCATTCTGTGTTAAGAGGAAACTTACGTTGCTATGAAATGCGTGAGATACAGCAGAGTTGTTCTTTATAATCCTAAATAAATTTAATTATAGATTCCCAAGGACTACTCAGTAGATTATAACCTCAGTGGCTGTAGACTCCTAGCCCTCATATGTGATTCTTTATCTTTAATTCTACTTTGAGCAGTTGAGGTTATTATGATAAAAATATAAAGGTTCTTGACTAATTATTAATATTTTGGCAACTTGGAGAATTAAGTTCTTTTAGTATTTGTGAAGAAATTCTGTTCTTTATTAGAACATATAAAATATTTTGAAACTTTGACTTTTATATTTCTTCTGCTACAAAATAATTGAAACAGTCAAGTTTTTTAACCATTTATTGACTAATTAGGCACTGGGAGCCAAATGAATAAAACATGGTTGCAAAGCTCTGTAGCCAGTGGCGTGGTGAGACATGCAGGAAATATTGCAAAAGTCTGTCCTAGCCCGAGGTGATCAGGATTGGCTGTTTGGAGGAGGGATAAGTGGAATCTATTGATATGAATGGAGGAACGTTGCAGTGGGCTCAGCATAGAGGGGTGTGGAGAGACCCTGCTCAGTCAGCATTGCTGGAGCTTCAGCTGGAGACCAGCAGTGGTGGGAAATAAAGGTGAGTTCATCTTGGACCAAGGGAAGATGCTGAGACTTTTACCTTTTGCCTCAGTGGCTTTCAAAATTAAAAAAAAAACAAAAAAACACAAACTTTAGAGTTCGTTACTCAAATGGAATTTTACATGAAAACCAGTCAATAAATTTGATAAGAAGGAGTACAGTGGAGAATTTAAACTCAATAGTTGAATTGAATTCTATTCAGTGGGAGCTGATGATTGATTGGGTATGAGTAATAAGGAAGGTTTATCCAAAGGTCCCCTGATTGATTGAGTAGAAAGTGGCTCTGTCAATGTGATATTGAATGTACGAGCAGGTTTTATAGGGACAGTGAAGAGCTGTTTGCTTGGTATATGGTGAACCAGAGGTGTCCGTGTGTTACATGTCAGGATATTTGTCAGGTGGTTTAATTTAAGGGTCTGAAACCTGAGGGAGTCGTAGGGTGATGGGATACACACACTGATGACTCCTTGATATATATGTCTGGTTCTTAGTTCCAAGGAAGTAAGGGAGATCATTCATATACAGACTCTTAAGAAATAGCAGCTCTAGGACTGGAGAGATGGCTCAGTGGTTAAGAGCACCGGCTGTTCTTCCAGAGGTTCAATTCTCAGTATCCACATAGCAGCTCACAACTGTCTAACTCCAGATCCTCGGAATCTGACACCTTTACACCAATGCACATTAAATAAAGTTAAATAAATTATAAAAAAAGAAATAGCAGCTCTAAAGGGAGCAGGATGAGGCAGGATTAGAATAGGAGAAGGAGACATATGAGGGGGGCAAGGGGAATGTGCTGATCAACCAAGTGGGACAAAAGATGGGCAAGGCAGACGCCATCACTGTGTTAAAGGCAGTCACCATCAAACCTTCGAAGGACCGAGTGCGCTTGCCAGTCAGCTCAGAGCATCCTTTCTTCAGACCGTCTTCCCGGGGCAGAACCTGGACTGTGTAAGTGGGAGTAGATCTAGCGAGTGAAGTTTGTATGAGAGGAGATAGAAGGAGCAAGAGCAGTTCGATGGGGATGTGGTTTTGGAGGCAGCAGGGAATGCCTTTAGCTGAAGATGAAAAGCCAGCAGAGAGGGGCAGCTTCAAGATGGGGAAGTGAGAATTGATCATTGATAAACAAGGAGATTCAATTCTGGGGTAAAGCAACAGGCTTTGTTGTGGAAGAAGAAAACCTCATTTTCTGAAACTGAAGAGAAGTAGGAGGAGAAGCTGCATGTTTGAGTGGGTATTTCTGGGGTTAGTGGATGGGAATGAGGAGAACACATTTCTAAAGCTTATGCTTTTTAAGGGAAGTCTGGTGGGTAAGCTGGGGTACTGAAGTAGGGAACTGAGTGACAGAGGTCAGGGCAGATAGTGGAAGCTAAAAACAAGGAGAAAGATGGACTGCATTTTTAGTTGTAATGGACTAGAGTAAAGGCATATGGGGAAAACAGAGGGTATATTTTCTCAACTGTTGCATAATTGCAGTCCTGTCATTTAGAGATTAAAGAAGGGTATTGAAGAGTAGTTGTGAAAGGTTGATTGGTGTGGTTAAGCATAGGGTCACAGTTGGATGAGGGAGGATGAGGCTGGCTAGTGGTCTTTGAAGAAGTGGTGGACTCCAGTGACGTAATGCTCCTATGAGGGCAGTTACCAAACTGTTGCACATTGAAATCACCTGGGATCTCTAAAATTTGTCAGAGCTGCCCAGCTCCTACCACAGCTACTACTTCCTGATTCCATTTATATGCAGGCACAGCCGTGCATGGAGTTTTTAGAAGGTCCTCGGTCGTCCTAATGTGCAGCAGTTTTTAAAGTACTGCTCTGAGGATGAAGAGCAGGCGTGGTGGAGTTTTCTACTAGTTCAGCAGGAGGGCAAGATGACTGGAGTTGAGACAGCCAAGGACCTGCGAGGCTCTCTATGGATCTCAATCTTAGGTGATACAAAAGAATTTTCTGAGACTTTGCTGTTTCCCACTGGGTAAAGAGTCTCACCATCAGAATACAGTGCCGTCTGAAAGGCTTTGTGCAAGAGCAAGAATGGAGAATAGGACGTTCACATGCTTCTTCTCGTGCCCTGTGAACTAACAGCTAAAGTTCCTGCAGATAACATGCCTTTGAACAAACTAGTGATAAACTAAGTAGATATTATATTTTAAGAGCAAGACCAACATAAGAAATCCATCATTTTCCTGTAGTGATACTAAACATTCCATCTTTAGACTCAGTGCATGTTCATGTGCAATAAAATCTTTGTGCCATTGCCTGTCAAGTCACATGAATGACATGTAATTAGAATACCAAGTCTCTTGAACAGTGTTGCCAAATGCTGACATGACTGTAAAGAAATACAAAGTGAATACTGTTTGTAAAATAAGCAAATGTAACCTTAGTAATTTGCTTTGTTACTGAATATTCTGTGCTTATGTGCTATGCACCTTCCTACTTGAAATTGTGTTATGTCCTTTAAGAAAGTCCCTGGACCACTAATAGCCACGGGTAATAAGTTGAAGATCACTTATCTCCATGTATGGTGAATTTTCCTAGAATGATCAGGAAGGCTTTGAACCTCTGACAGTGACTTTGAAATTTTAATCTTTTTTTCAATATGGAACTCATATAGTGACATTTATGGGTTGATATTGCACACCCTAAAATTGCCTTTGGAGGCAGTCAAGTTTTTGTAGCTCCGAGGATAGTAAGTAGAATCGACTGTTTCTCACATTCATACCTAGCACACATGCATTCACACTCACATCCAACAGCATTCAGGCTTGCTGCAAAGTGTCTGTCTCAGGCAAGTGGCTGGGAGGAGGAGGAACTGGGAAGGGAAAGACAAAGGCAGGAGGAGGGACTTTTGTGAGCATTAATCAGGGTTTTAGTATTTATGGTGCAAAATTTTTGGTTTCTAGTCTTTTTTGTGTATATTTCTGTAGTTGTGACCCTTGATTGCTGGGACCCGTCCACCACTGGGGATGGTTGGGAGAATCTTGCAGCCTGACTCTCTGTTTGCTGTAACTGAAACACCTCATCTGAACTCCTCCTCAGCTGAGCCTGAGTCCAGGATTGTCAGCCAGCAGAGCCAAGTCAGGCCGTCAGGGTCCCCTGATACTCCTTCCTCTCTGATCTCTGCTACTTGGCTTGCGTTTCTGTCCTAGCACCACCTCTATTGTCTGACATGTGAACAAGCGGGCACAGTTGTCTCTATTTCTTTTTCTCTACATCCGGTTGTTAATCTCAGTCCCAGTGGCCGAGTGATTGTTGTGAAAGCTGTCCTTTGCTCTGTACTGCTTCAGATGTGTCCCTAGACTACCCACTGGACGCCTAGCACTTTGCTGTGCTATTTTTCTACATTTGACGCTGTATCATATCTAATTAGATGACAGAATATTTGTAGGAAGAAACTGTAGCCACATTCTAATTATGACTTGAAGCAGCAAAACAAAGCTGGCACCTCTAACACAATTGGAAAACTGTGCCTTCCAGTGTTTTCAAAGTTCACTGCTGGTTGAGAATGACTGCTCTGTAGCATGTGGAGAGAGGATTCCATTACGTTCTTCCCAGCTGTCCCTTCCTAACTACACCCCTTCCGTCTCTCGAGTCTCTGTGGAACTGATACTGAGAACTCTTAACATCTAGTATAATTCAGAACACGTGGGAAATGACAGGTGTATGCAGAAAGAACGATTTCCTCCTACATTTTCACCATGGACTTGTGTGTTCTCCAAGTGACTGATGAACCTTTTAGCTTAATTTTGTCTTTAGCTTGAAAATGGGTATAATTGGTTTGTAATGAAGTTCAATGTTACAATATGCTCCAAACATTTACAATAGGTATTTATTGCACACTGGTTTAATACTTGATTGTTGAGTGATTTCTGCATTTGTTCAGCATATGTTGGGTTCATGCTATGAACTAGGCCCTGAGCTAAAACCAGTTGGAGAGTGCTTTAGCCACACCCACATGGAGCAGATGCTGGCATTGAGCAGCTCCTGTTCTGGCCTGGGAACCAGTGTGCAGTTCATAATGTGGCTCTCAGACTACTTAAGGTGTGGACCAATGGGA
This sequence comes from Peromyscus californicus insignis, assembly GCF_007827085.1. NCBI lineage: Eukaryota > Metazoa > Chordata > Mammalia > Rodentia > Cricetidae > Peromyscus > Peromyscus californicus. The sequence goes on from NW_026294469.1 coordinate 52,286,041, forward strand.
GAGAGTCCCAGAGAGATGATTGATCAGCAGAGCCATTGGGAAAGCTTTTCTGAAGAGAGGTAGGCTTGATATCAGGAGGAAGAGGTTCAGGCAGATGTCATAGCATGTTGGATGTCAGTGTGGACAGGAGCAGTGAGTGTGGGCCAGCAGAGCAGTGATGAGAGAAAATCACAATTGATAGGTTAGAATCTGTTAAGGTGTGTTTCTGAAATGAGGAACTGCTTACTACATTGATTCAGGTTTTCTGTCTTCTCCTTTTCATTTTACCACGTTTAGTCTTATGCTTTATACTTGTTCTTACCAGGTCAGGCCCCCAGAATCTCACCTTGGCACCATTCATTTAAAAATAAAACAGGGATTTTTGACAGAAGGGTGTGTTTCCAACAGGGCATCTTAGGAGTTGGCAAGCCCTAACTGTGGTTCTCCTACCACAGCCACCGCGACCACAGGACCCCGCAGTTAGCTGAACTCTTTTTGCCTGTCTCTGATACATTCATTTGGTTTCAAGTGAGAGCAGTGTTATCTCTCTTCTACCAGAGAGGGAATACTGCTTGTATCATCAGCCCCTGAAGTGGGTAGTCATTTCAGTATTGGAAGACAGAAAGTGCCCATGTAACAGTCATCTTGTTACAGAGAGCTTCCAGTCCTGCTGTTTGGGGCTCTCGGCTCTTGGCTGGACTTGGAAGTTTATTTCCTGTGCTGTTGTAAAGACTCTTAATATATTAAAATTTCAGTCTCTAATTATTTGATAATTGTGTAATAATAGCCTATGAGCTTCAGAAGAAATACCTTCAAAATTTATCTTCTCCTCCTCCTCCTCTTTCTCCTCCTCCTCTTCCTCCTCCTCCTCCTCTTCCTCCTCCTCCTCCTCCTCTTCCTCCTCCTCCTCCTCCTTTTTTTTTGTTTTTCGAGACAGGGTTTCTCTGTGTAGTTTTTGGTGCCTGTCCTAGATCTCGCCCTGTAGACCAGGCTGGCCTTGAACTCACAGAGATCCACCTGGCTCTGCCTCCTGAGTGCTGAGATTAAAGGTGTATGCCACCCCGCCCAGCTCAAAATATATTTTCTATCTAAGATTTAATGAATGTTTGAATTTAATATTTATAATTAAATCTCATTTTTGTCCTGTTAAATAAGTTGCAATAAAATATAAAGACTCTACTCCTTGATATGTTTAATATCTTTTCTTAGTTTGTACTTTCTCTTGTGCTTGTTAATGGAAGCACATGGAAAAGAAAGAAAATGACAGGAACTGTATTACCATGTTATCATTCACACCTGATTAAGAATTCTCATCCCATCCAAAAGCAGGTTTTTAAGATAAATATAGTATTGTCTGTTTCCAGAGGAGATTGTCATTTTCAGGGTGGTATGACCATGGCCATATTGTTTAATTCTCAATGTGACCGGATTCTCTGAGGAACTCATTAGCCTAACAACTAGCATGGAGAAACAGCAGTTTCAACAGCAGAGGGCGCCAAATACTCGTATTGGGCAGACAGATTTTCCTGCTATTTCTGTGTGGCCTCCAATCTTTCCTCCTCCTTCCTCCTTTCTTTTTTCTTGTTACCTAAAATAGCCAATGTTGAAGCCACCTTGTGAATATTTTCTAGTAGGTGAGGAGGATTTCCCTCATCTACTTTAGATTATTTTAAAAGTACAATAAAACATCTATTTATTTTTATCCAATGTACTTTTTACATTTATTATTGTGCACAAGAAAATTTGAAATCCCTTTAAATTACTTTCATCAATAAAATCTCATGTAAAAAACAAAGGGGACAATTACTGTTTCTTTCTTTTTCCTGCCAAATAGTTTTTGATATTAAATCAGTTTTTATACTAAGGAAATGTAAGTTGTTTAAACCATTTATTATACATAGGATACCTATACAATTATGCATTTTATAAAATAGTAAATGAATATTTTTGGTAAAAATTTTCTTGTACTCTATTTTAGAGTTCAGTATTGATGTTTAAAGAGGGGTCTGTGTATATGGTAGACATTCGTTTTCTAACCTGTCTTTAATCACTGATTTCAAAGCTAATTCGAATTTAAAAAATATATCACCCAAAGCTAGGGAAATGGCTCGGTTGGTAAAGTGGCTGCTAGAGAACAAGCCTTTGGACCTGCCCGAGTTTGGGTCCCTGCAGCCAGGCACTGCTGGGCAAGGCAGTGCACATAATCCCAGTGCTGGAGAGGTGAATCAGTGAGCACTAAGTTCAGGAAGCCGAACACTGGCCTGCACATTCATGTGCATATACCCACTCCAACACACATACCCAACAACCAGTACTATGTGCACATGCGAGAGAGACACACACACACACACACACACACACACACACACACACACACACACATATACACACACACGCAAATCAACATATCTGTCTTGCATTTGATTATGAAAATCAACTAACATAATACTTGGTAGTACAAATCAACTCTACTTTTAGATAAAGCCCATATCAAATGATATTATAGATTGGATTCAGAAAGAATAATAAATCACAAGACTATTTAAAGATAGCATTGAAAGCTGTGTTATTGAACAATGATTTCAAAATCAGTGAGCTTTCAAGTCAGGATCAATGAAGTGAATAGTGAGAGCTTAAAAATTCTTGTAGTCAGTGGGTAAAATGCAATGCATTTAAAATCTTAAACCCATTAAAGACCCTTAAAGCGTAATATTGGTAGGCAGAGACAAAGCTATCAAATGTTTCAGCAGACTCACCTAGAATTTATTCAGTTATATAAAATGATGAAAACTGTTATATAGACACATGTCAATGTTATTTCTCTGAACATTCTGGATTATTATGTTTTGCTTGTGGGGTCTACTACATCTGACGTGTTTATATGCCGAGATTCCCGCATGCGTTGATGAGCCCTGATATCGGGATGGTAGTTCTGTTGTTTTCTTTGGGTTTTACTTGAGATATTATTTTATCTAATGTTCCTGCCACAGGTTCACTTTCAGTTATGAGTTAGGAGTCCAGTATTTTGTTCCCCCCGTGTTTTCTTTTGTGTTATATTTTAAGTTAATTTTCCTTTCCTTAAGATTTCAGATTTCTGGGCATGGTGTCAGATGTATTTAAAATCCCAGCACTATGGGCTCAGAGGCAGGTGGGTCTCAGTGAATCCCAGGACAGCTAGGGCTCCATAGAGAGAACCTGTCTCAAAACAAAAGAAACCTCACATAGCTTAATATGTACTTTCTCAAATAAAAATTGTGATAAATCAGATACTTAAAATAAGCATAAAATAAATCTGTGTACTAGCCTGTCATGTGAGTGTAGATATGTGTATAATTGCATTTACTAGCAAGTTGGAGACTCAGTCATTTTCCTTTTTAGCCATTGTCAAGTAGGTTTTCAACTATTTCTTTGAGGACGAATATTTTGTTTCCTCCCAGGCTTGTTTACACAATAGGTTACTCCACAAATATTTATTGAACTGAATTAAATCCTGCTCTGTGATAACTTTAAGATGAATTGTACATCCACATTGCAGGGGTTCTAATAAATGTAGCAGAGTGGCCCTTCTAGAACATCCTCATGAGTTAGCTTTGAAATTGTTGAAAATATCTGATGATTTGAGTGAATCACTCTGGTCCCAGGTGTATATATTTTATCATTAAGCCAAGAAAACCTTGGAATTTGCTAGATGTTTTTGTTCCTTTCCTGTATCTCATCTTAGTATCACATTCTAGAAAACCAGACCTGAGAGTGACTGACTCTGTCGGTTCTTCACCTTTAGCCAACATCGTCCTCCCAACTTTGAGGGCATCTACTTTTTGTTGTGACAGATTGCCTAAGTCAGTAGAGTTGGTTGTCAGGCCTTGGTGGTGTGAGAAACAGCTCATTCAGTGAGAAACACTGGAATGATGAGTCATCTTCTCTCCTTCCCCCTTCAGCCTTAATGTGTTTTCTTCTGTTATATTTTATCTTGGTAGTGGTGTTTTCTTTGTCTTTTACATTCTCTTTTTGTGTAGAAGAGTGCTATTAGGTACAGTCCTCCCCACCCCCATCCCCACAGGGCACATTCAGTAGCTCTGAGAGATTGTACTAAAGAGAATCTTACAAAGTCACACCCAGTCATGGTATTAATTAGATAACCTTTTTGTTGTGAGCATGTGGCTAACTGCTGGAACACCTTCAGAAGGAGATGGAGATGCCTGAGGAGCTGCGGGTGCTGATGGGCACATGTGTGGCTGACATCAGACGAGATGGGTTGAAGTCTGTCTACCTTCTGGTTTCCTTCTGCCTTCTTTTGTTCAAGCCCTTCTCATTGCTTCAGTAATTTCTTAGCCAAACTTGTTTGATTTTATGTTGTTTGGTTGATAATAATCTCTTTTTTCTAAAAGAATGTTGCAAGTATTTTTCAGAAAAAACATCCTCAGGAGCACTGTGGAGACCTCTTCATTTTACCTAATGTTACCTGTTCCTTCATACCTGTTGTCAGAGCTGTATACCTAGGTCAATTTTCTTTTCCCTAAGATTTCAGATTTCTGGGAATGGTGTCAGATGTATTTAAAATCCCAGCACTGTGGGCTCAGAGGCAGGTGGGTCTCAGTGAATCCCAGGACAGCTAGGACTCCATAGCCAGTCACATAGCCAGTGCTAATAACTAGAATAGTTCCTGAACTACAGCAACAGCTTTGAAATAGTGGCTGCAATTATTAATTATAATTTTGTATCAATATTATTGGACATAACACATATGTATAAGGTTGTACATAATTCACTTGAGTTAGTACTGGTAAGTACAAAGCACTAAGTATAGTGTGTGATATTACATGTTCAGTGTTTCAAAGGAAACCATGAAGAACAGAGCTTGGAGAAATGAAAGGCTCAAGTACATATTCTTCATTCTGTCCCATCGCTCACATCCTTTGGGTTATTGCACTTTTATCTTGATCATCTGTGTGGCTTCTGCCGCCTCCATTTTATGTTCATGACCCTGCTCTTGCTCCTTTTAAGCTAATAGTACTGTGTCTGGTTATGTGACTCCCTTCATTTGGATAGTTGTTCCCGACTTTACTGTATACAGTTGTCTGGCTATTCCTTAGACCTATTTGTACACATTCCAGGCCATGCTATTTGGGTCTGATGATCAGGTCCAGGAACCTGTATTTTAATGGCACCCTGGCTTACGAAATACAGTTCAAAGGCCTCACTGTGGTCTTTAAGCTCTTAGTGAGCTGTGGCCTGGGCTCATCCTCTTGATCACCTATGGGTTCCTCAGCGTCCACCCCATCCCCTGCCCCTGATTGTCATTGCCACTGTCCTTTTCTGCATTTTTCTTTCCACCATGAGTGTTTTTTTTATGCTCAAGTTAGCTCTTCTGTGAGGAGCTCACTGGTCACCTGAGATAGAATTGGTAATTTCTCGGCCATGCCCCTTTAGTTTCATATTGACTCTTCAATAGTGTAACATTATCATATTAGCAATATTCTTTATGTTGTTGACTATAATATAGAAAGATTTATATCATCCTTTAAATGTCATTCAATTCAGAGAAGTTTATATAAAGGAGGCAGTGATAACATCTGCGTGAATAATTCCTTGAGTAATTTTTGGATGGTGAACAACTTGAGATCTTTTGTGAATGTGGTCCTAGTGTAAACAAATGCAAAGGTCCAATATTTGAAACTTTCTAGAAATGAGAGGTGATTTGGTGTTAAGTTACAGGCTGGTGACTGGAGGTGAAATGAAATCTACAAGCAAGGGTGTGTTTTGCTTTGCAGAGAAGTCTGGATTTTCTTCTCAAGTTATAAAATGATATTGATAATCTCTGAAGCTGGAAACATAGTCAGGAAGGATGGAAATGGAGACAGAAGAGAGACCAGTTAAAGGAATTTATTGTAACAATTACAGGAAGAGTTGATGAGCAATTTGAATAATTTTGTAAGGTTTTTTTAATGTTCTTTGTTCATTCTGCTAGACTCTGATTGCACAGAATGAATAAGGCATAGTTTGTTCACGTTTTGAAATTACCCTGCAGAATAAGGAAGTTATAAGTAACTAAAACAATAACCATACAAATATTTCTGAAATATCTAAATATCTGACACATGGGAGATGGGGAACTAAATGTATTGTTGGCTAACTTTTTCCTGGGAGAATTAGAGTCTTGTCCTCAAAGTGAATGAGATACAATTGATGAGTAAGACATATATATTCAAGGCATTCACTGTACTGATTTGATGTGCATATATGTTGTGATTGAGAATTAGGGCCATGTAGAAGAGGACTTAAAGGCAGACTCATGCAAAAGGAAAAATGAAAGGATTTGTATGTCAGGAGTCACAGATATGGTTCAAGAGCCTGTTTGTTTGTTAAAGCTGAAAGGGGGTTTTATAAATGGGCCTTCTATATTTTATTCTATAGATTTATTTTCTAGTTATGAAAAGATAGCATGTGTTATTATGTGTAATTTAAGAAATATATAAAATCTGTACAAAATGTTCTATGATTCCATCAAAAAATAATTGCTATTTACATTCTTGTATGACATGTATGGATTTTACAAGTACACATGCATACACACAAGCATGACGTACATGAACTGTCCAGTATACATTCTTGTCTCCCTAAGACAATGTCAGATACGGAAAAGAATGGAGGACCTGGCCTGAGGAGCCTCTATACTTTGAATAGATTTGGCTAAAATGGACAGAAAATAAAGGAGAGAAGTAGAAGGAACATGGTCAGGATCTCCTTACTCATGTCTGAAACCCGAAGACTTGACTGTCTTTGGAGGGAATTTGGCAGGGGAAAGACTGAAGGTAAGTGCCGAAGGAAGGATTTCAGTGCTCAGTGCTCCAGAAGGACCACAGCTTCTTCAGGGGCAGCTACAGTTCATTTTCAGAGTCTGCTAATGTTACTGAAACCAATTTTAATGATGAAGGAGACTCCCACTTTCGTAATAAGAATTTATTAATGTATACTTGGTTTTAAATTAATTGGTATTTTAATGATTGTGTCAGTGTAAAGTCATTGTATAAGCTCATATCTTTTACATGTTGCTGGTTGGCAAAGATATTTAATTTTCTAGAAGCCCTAAAAAGACAGCTTCATAAACATTTTGATTTAGCTGTTTATTGCTCATTAATGAATGTTGAGATTAAATACTTTGAATTGTAACTATTTTTAAAAAATATTTGTTGCAGGGGAATTTACCTAAATATTCTCATAACTCCCTGATGGTTCAAGCAATAAAGACAAACCTAACAGATCCGGACATCCATGTGCTGTTCTTTGATGTGGAAGCTTTGATTATTCAACTCCTGACTGAAGAAGCCTCTAGGCCGGATACTGCACTTATTTCCCCAGAGAATTTGCAAAAGGCATCTGGCAGTTCAGACAAAGGGGGCTCTTTTCTAACTGGGAAACGAGCAGCAGTTCTTTTCCAGCAAGTGAAGGAGACTATCAAAGAGAACATAAAGGAACACCTCCTCGATGAGGAAGAGGAGGATGAGGAGACGACGAGGCAGAGAAGAGAAGACAGTGACCCTGAGTACCGGGCCAGCAAGTCCAAGCCACTGACCTTACTAGAGTACAATCTAACCATGGACACTGCAAAATTATTCATGTCCTGTCTTCATGCCTGGGGTCTGAATGAGGTTCTGGATGAAGTCTGTCTTGATCGTCTCGGGATGCTGAAACCGCACTGCACAGTGTCCTTCGGTCTCTTATCGAGAGGAGGTCATATGTCGTTGATGCTTCCTGGTTATAATCAGGCAGCTGGTAAACTCCTTCCTGGGAAAGCAGAAATAGGAAGGAAGCTGCCGACAGCTGAGGGAGTAGGAAAGGGGACCTACACAGTGTCTCGAGCCGTCACCACTCAACATCTGCTGTCCATCATATCGCTGGCAAACACTTTAATGAGTATGACCAATGCGACTTTCATTGGCGATCACATGAAGAAGGGCCCGACCAGGTGTGACTATGTAGTTTGATTTTATTCTTTATTTTCAAAAGGGATAAATGACCATACTCTATTTTTGTTATTATTTATTACTCTTTTTTTCTTTTGGCTCTGTGCACACTTACACTTTAGTGTCACATTAGTGATTCCCATTTAAACTATAAAACAGAGGCATTTCTAAAATGCCTAGTTTAAAACACAATACAATTATAGCAATATTATATATGTGTAGTCATACTTAGTTGCTATTTTAAATGGCTTTACAGTATAGGAGTTGGTCACAGAGGATAGCTCTTGAATAAATTAAATCTTTAAAATTTTTTTATTAAAGATGATTTATTTTTTCTGAGATAACCCTGACTAGTCTGTAACTCAGCATAGACAAAGGCCAGCCTTGAACTCACAGAGGCTGGCCTAACTCTGCCTCCTGAGTAATGAGTTTAAAGGTGTGGACCACCACAAATAGCATTATTTTTTTTAAATTATGTGCTTATATGTGGGTCTGTGCATGTGTGAATGTAGATGCCCGTGGAGTCCAGAAGAGGATGTTACATTCCCTGGGGCTGGAGTTACAGGTGGTTATGAGCTGCCCAATGGGGTGCTGGGAACCACTCCAGTCCTCTGCAAGAACAGTATGTGCTCTTAACTGCTGAGCCATCTCTTTGAGCTCCATAAATATAACCTTGAATTTATAGCTTGTGGAAGTTTGAATTGACATTCAGTTCAAATGTGTATCCATTCACAATGCTTTTCATTGTAATCTGTATGCAGTAACAATGGGTCCAATGATTGGTTCTGGAATGTGGTAATCAGTCTAGTCCAAATTTTGCAATAGGGAAGAGAAAATAACTTTTAAAACAGACTACTTTAAAAACAGAATATTTTGATGTTTTTAAATACTTAGCCTGAATGCGATTTCTCAAAGTTATGAAGACAACTTGTTATTATGCTTTATTAAAGTTGACCACATCAGTTTTTTAAACCTAAGAAATACTTAGATAGCATTCATTTTGTGCCATGTTTTCTTGTAATTACCCTATAAAAATTCAATGTCTTTAATCTTGTAAATACTTTTATATGGGATTATTTTGAGCCAGAGTTCAAAAGAGATACCTTACCTCTAGACTCCAAGATTTCTTTATGCTTTATTGCCATATATATGGTTAAATACTTTTCAAAGCAGTGTATTATTCCATGAATTCCTAGGTGCTAGTGATAATGGGGTAGGCTGAAATTCCAGGATGTTACTAGTAAAGAAGAGAAGGTGAAGAGTGATTTTTGCCTGTCAATAGTAGTTCATTGGAGTGTTCAAAAATATGTTTTAAGACTAACAGAAAGTAAAAATTTATTACAAAAAAATTGTATTTTCTACTTCATAATCATGTAGTTATTTTGCCAGTATTTGAAATGGACAGCATAGATAGTACAAAACTTAGAAAATGACCATCTTTTTGAAATCGTAAATTGAAAATGTTCTTTGTATATTTCTTTTCGATCTAGAGAATGACATTTTGAATAGCTCTGGAAATAGGAAAATGTTCAATGTTTCTTTTTCTTCTTTTAAAGGCCACCTAGACCGGGCACCCCAGACCTTTCTAAGGCAAGGGGTTCCCCTCCAACTTCCAGTAATATTGTGCAAGGACAGATTAAACAAGGTAAAATTAAATCTTACTAAGTAATTGGCGTGACATTTCAGCTGTAGAAACTGAGAAGGCCTTGCTAATGTATAATCATAATATTTTGTTTGTCTCAGATTGTTAAAAGAGAGAAAAGTTGTTATATTCCAGATGTAAATATGGATAATTAAGATGTCAGTTACAAATAAATCAGATTTATTTGGAAATTGATAACTGAGCATATTTCAGATAATTTTATTATATGGTCTTTGGCCTAATTTGTATGTATTAGGGCCACCTTAACTTGACAACAGTAGTTAACTGTGTGTATCTTAAGTTTAAAAGTTATGCCTTTTTTTTAAAACTCTCCTTGGGAATGATTGAAATCATAGATTTATGTTACAACTTGTCTTCTACTGTCTGCTAGTGGTGTCTGCATTGCTGTTCACAAGTTGAGATTCTATTAAACTGTTCTTTATTTTATATAATATACCATAACTTTCATTGTTTTTGTTTTTTCATTAGGGAGTAGGAGAGGGGGAAGGCTGAATTTCTCCTTCTCTTGAAATTCTAAACATTTCTGTGAATTAATATGCTCATTTGTTCCAGAATGTATCTTTTATAGCTATTTAAAAATCAGGGTGAAGAATAGGTTGTATATAAAACAAATGAATTCTCTATTTAGACTTGATTTTTAGTTGCAAGATAGCTCATCATGATGTGCAAATACTCCAGAATTAGAAAAAGCAACAACCCTTATAATAAAGTACTTCTGGAATTTCAAATAAAGGGGACCCAATTAGCACCAACAAACTTTTCTGGTGACCTCCTCTTCCTCTCCCCCTTTTTAATTTTCAATTTTTTTCACTGTCACAGCATCTGTATTGAAATTCAACAATGTTTATGATTTATTTTGTACTTCTTGATATTTCCTTGAGTTTAGTTCACTGTATAGTATATATATTCTTTTGTGTTTGGCCTCTACTGTCAAATTTATCAATTTTATTGCGTTAGAACTATAGTCTGTTATTTTCACTGCTGTGTATTATTCTGTTATACATATTTTCTCTATTTAGATTTTCTTCCAAGATGCCCTTTATTGCATTAAGGAAATACTCTATATTCCTAATTTGTTGAGATTTTAACTTTACTATTAGTAGGTGTTAAATTTAGTCAGATTTTCTTTCTGCATCTGTTGAAGTAATTATAAGATTTTCCTCCTATATTTTCTTCATAAGATAAAGAATATTGACTTTTTTTGTTTGAAGAACACATGGCATATAAATCACAGTTCATCCTGATGACTTATCCATTTTATAGCTTATTAAATATAACTAGTAAAATTTTGTTGAAGGCGTGTGGTGTTCAGGGGGATTTTAGGGTGGGGTTTCCTTTCTGGTAATGGCTTTCTGTAGCTGGTGACAAGCTAGTGGCCTCAAAGAGTCAGAGAAAGGTGATCCTTTTCTTTGGACTTTTCTGGAATGGTTTGTATAGATGAATATTCGTTACTCTTTATTTGGGTTGTCTGATTCATTAAGTGAAAGCTTGCAGGCCTCAAGTTTTCTTATAAGATTTTTAACTATGTATTTTAATTTTTTGGATATATTTCAGACATTCAGACATTTTCTTTAGTGAACTTTCTGTTAAATTTATCAGGCAAAAGGTTCTAGAAATTCTTTTTTTTTTTTTGGTTTTTCGAGACAGGGTTTCTCTGTGTAGCTTTGCGCCTTTCCTGGGACTCACTTGGTAGCCCAGGCTGGCCTCGAACTCACAGAGATCCGCCTGGCTCTGCCTCCCGAGTGCTGGGATTAAAGGCGTGCGCCACCACCGCCCGGCTCTAGAAATTCTTAAAATCCCCTTTTTCTTTTTTGTTATTCATTTTCTGTTTTTTTTTTTTTTTTTTAAATCCAGATTGTCTAGTAGAAAACAATTTTTAGGAACTTCCCTAAGACCCAGCTCTGCTTAATTGACTTCTGTGGTTTTTCTGCTTTCATGTTCTTTGATTTATAATTACTATCATCTCGTTTCTGTTTTAAATTCACTCTTCTGCTTGTAGTTTAAGGGGACTCGGAAGTTAATGACACATGACTGTTGTCCCGGATTCCCTCATATTTAGTGCTGAGATTCTTGTCTGAATATTGCTTGGTGGCAACTCCCACATTTTCTGTACTTTTATTTGTTTTTATTTATTAATAGGCAATTTAGTGATGAAATACTTAATTTTTCAAATATTTCTAAGATTTTCCAAGGATCAGTTTGGGTTCTTTTTAATAGTGAAATAATATTACTTCCGTGATTGGAATCCTTTGGAATTTTTTCATTTTACTGTATTTACTTATTTAAAAATAATTGTGCATACTTACCTGGCAGGGGAGATACCATGATTGAGCAGGTGGTTTTCCCAGAGTGAGGCTCACCCATCGCCTTGGGGTGTGTTGACCCCTGAGATTTCCCCAAATGCAGGAAACTTGACTGCATCATTTGTGGTAGTGGGAGACTGCGTTTGTACTCTCTCCTGACTTTTTGCTGTAACAAAAAGTAGCCACCCTCGATTGTGTTTCTTGGACCTTTCTTTTCTCTAAGTGCTTTTACAAAACCCTTTTCTAGCCTCCACACAGCTGGAACAGGTGAAATCAAGATGTGAAACCCAGGAGTTCTTAAGCATTTGTATTGACCTCTTAGCCATTTTGCCAAGAAATTTAAGAAATAGTCTTCAGGAAATTAGGTTCTAGGTTAATACAAAAACAAAAGAAAAACAAAACAAAACTAATTGTGCATATTAGTGGCATAGGTGTTTCAATATATTTGTATATTTTGGAATTGCTAAATCAAGCTAATTATTATTTGTATTACATTACCAGTATACACACATACTGATGTGGTGTGTGTGTGTGTGTGTGTGTGTGTGTGTGTGTGTGTGTGTGTGTGCGTGTTCTATCTTGGTGAACATACCCTGTATGTTAAGAAGTATGTAGTCTGGTATTAAGTAGCATACTTTATAACGTCACGTCAAGTTGTTCTGTGATATTCAAATGTAATGTACAGTTGATCATTTTCTGCCTACTTGTCTCTATTAAGTGTCTAAGATGATTGAAACTGGAAGCCATAATTGTTCACTTGCTTATGTTTCCTTACACTTCTGTAAGATTTTTTCCATAATAGACACATAAATTTTGGAACATTCATTCTTATTATTTGGCTTATTTATTATTATAAATGATCATCTTTATGCTTCCTGATATCCTTTTTTTTTTCTAAAATACACTCTATTCTTAATATTTAGCATCTTGAGTTACTTTTAATCATACAACTTTCCCATCTTTTTGCCTTTTGTCTGTTTGGGGCTTTGTATTTAAGGTATGTTTCTTATGTCGGCATTGTGTAGTTACATCTTGCTCTTTTATCCAGTGTGACTTAATTTGGTTTGATTGTTTTGTTTTTTGAGACAGGGTCTCTTTGTAGCCCTGCCTGTCCTGGAACTTAATCTGTAGACCAGGCTGGCCTTCAGTTTGCAGAGACTGGTCTGCTTCTGCCTCCCCAGTGCTGGGATAGAAGGTGTGTGCCACCATATTTGGTTGTGATTGGCTTTTCATTGTCTTAAGGTGTTTCCATTTAATGGTATTGTCAGTCTAGTTAGATTGAGTCTTTCGTTTGCTGTGTTTCCATTGCCCTACTTCCCTTAGGGCATTTCTTTCTTTTGCTATCTTGTGGATTACTAGGTATCTTTGAGTCTGTTTCTTATTTCATAATTTTTAGTGGATTTTGGAATTATTTTACATAGTGCTTCAAATATTTTTTTCTCAGTGGTCTCATTATATGTAAATTTATGCTTAAAATGGTCTCATTTGTCAATGATGCCTTAAATTTTTAAAATTTTATTTATTTAAATATTTATTTGTGTGTCTGTGTGTTTTTCCATGTCCACATTTGCCTTGCCATGGGGAAATGTGGAAATCAGAGGACAAACTACTGGAGATCTCAGGTATAGCTTGGCTGCACCTGCCTATAACCAATGAACTCTCTCACCAGACTACTTTTGTGCCACCCCTTCCCACGTTTGATTTAGTTTCTACTATAGCAGTTTCAGCTTAATTAGTCTTTTTTTCATCAGGTTCTGAACTTTCTTTAATCCTATCTTAATGTACTTTTGGCCTGGGTGATGATTTTTGTATCTTTCCTAACTATCTCACTTTGAATGTGTAGGATTATCTAATTATTGTCATGTATTTGCTTGTTTGTTTTTAGGGACCGTACTTTCCTGCCTCTGTGAATGTTCATGCTTGATTAACATGGCAGATGCTTAAAATTTTGTCAGACAGAATACTGGGTATTTTGCATCCTTACAAACCTTCTTGAGCTTTTTTTTAAGATGGAATTCTGTGAAAGCAGTTTGAATAGGTAGATATTTGAGCAGTGTTCTAAATAAGGCAAATTATTCCCTATTACTGAGGCAAGATCTTCCTTAGAATGTTATTAAATGCTCCATGATTCTGAGGATTCCCAATAGGCTGGTGGAGAAAGGCACCACCAACTTGTTTCTAGGCTTTATGATGGTTCATTCTCCCTTCCTCGCTGGTTTCTTGAAGTGTTCTGACTGGTACTCTGCTAGAACCTGAGGAGAACCTTCTGCACAACTTCAGCCCTTGTGGTGAAATATTGTGTACCCCAATATATTGTGTACCGTAATAAACTTATCAGGGGTATCAGAAGACAGAGCCAGCTACTAGATTAGACATAGAGGCCAGACAGTGGTGGCACACACCTTAATCCTATCACTTGGGAGGCAGAGATCTGTCTGGATCTCTGAGTTCAAGGCCACAACAGAGTTAGGCAATGGTGGCACATGCCTTTAATCCCAGCACTTGAGATCTCATGCCTTTTCTTGGAAAACACGTACACCTTTAATCCCAGGAAGTGACATGGCTGGGTGGAGAATGCCCCTCAGGGGTGCAGACTCAGAGGCTTTCAGTCTGAGGATTCGTGGGAACAGGATCAGTTGAGGAGTTGGAGAGGTGAGGTTGGCTGTGGCTTGTTCTATTTCTATGATCTTTCAGCTTTCACCCTAATATCTGGCTCTGGATTTTTTTTTAATTAATAAGACCATTTAGCAATTCGTGTTACAAGTCCTGGTATCTCTTTTCTCTCTTCTCCAACCTTTAAGTTCTGTCCTCTTTTCCCAAGACTCCAGTTTTGTGTTCCCTACTCACTGAGTTTAGATTCTCTGTGTCTTGACTTAGGAGTCTGTCAAGTTGATAAAACAGGCCAGTTATAGGGTTGACTTTGTCTTATATATATGAAAGAAAAATTTTAAGTAAAAATAAATGAAGATTAAAAAAATAACATGTTAATTCCAAACACAAAATTTTAAGGGATTCTCAGATCCATCCATTACTCCACTTCAAGCTTAGATTTCTGCTACAGATCCTGGAAAGACAGTGATAAACTATTATTTGATTCATATAAATTTTTCCTGAGATTACTCAACAAGGACTGCTTTCATTTCTTAGTGTAGATAATATAAATTCAACTCATTTCAAATTCATTTGAAAATAAACTTGCAAAGAGCATACTATTATAACCTTAAGTCCTTCAACTGTGTGACTTCCTTGTGACCTTGCCACAATATTTTGATCAGGTTTCCCTTCCACAACCATTCCTAGATCCTTCCCACCTCCCTATCCACCCAACTTTATGTTCTTTCTCTCTATGTCTCTCTTAAAAAACAAACAAACAAACAAAAACAACAACAAAAACCCAAAGAGGTAGAAGACCAATACGATAAAACAAAAACAAACAAACAAACAAAACATAAATAAATTTAAAAAACGGGAAAAGAAAGCAAAATGAGACAAAACGCCACAAAATACCAATGCTTTTCTTTTTTTTTGTTGACTACTCCTTGCCATGGGGCCTGCCCTGAATGTGGTCAATATACCCAGTGACACTCAGTTGGAGAAAACTGATTTTTCCTTTGCCAGTGGGTAGCAGGAGCAGAAAGCTTCATGGTTAGGGGTGGAACTCTGTGTCCACTTCCCCTTCTCAGTGCTGGGATCCTGTCTGACTTGAACCTGTGCAGGTCTTGTATGTGTTGCCATGGTCTCTGTGAGTTCATATGTGTCTGGAAGACACTATATCCTTGGAGTCATCCATTACCTCTGGTTCTTTCAACCTTTCCTCCTTTTCTTTCACATATATTCCTGAGCCTTGATGGGAGGGGCTTGATGAAGACATACCATTTACGACTGAATTCTCTAAAAGCTCTCACTCTCTTCTCTTCACACTGTCCAACTGTGGGTGTTTATATTGATTCCCATCTATTGCAAAAAGCAGCTCATTTGAAGAGCGTTGAAGGAGGCACTGATCTATGAGTATAATAGTATTTCATTAGGAGTTATTTTATTGCTGTATTCCTTTAGCAGAATAATAGTATCAGACTTTTCTCTACCCCCCTAATCTATCTGGTCTCAGGCTTTTCACTTCTTTGACAGTGTCAGGTATGGGTTCATCTCATGAAGTCAACTTTAAAGCCAGTCAATGGTTGGTTACTCCCAAAACTTTTGTGCCACTATTTCAACAATCTGTCTTGTGGATAGGTACTGTTGTAGGTTACAGGGTTTATATCTGAGTGATATTATTGATAATTATTTTTCTCCTCAGTAGTGTGCGGAGTACCTTCTGATGTTTTAGGGATTCCATGGTACCCTTTTTGCTAATGACTCAACAAGATGTAGCTCATTCCTGGCACTGGAGGTTTTACTTGGTTTCTTAAGATGTCCAGTTGGAATCCTAACATATATACATATATGAAATGAATCTCGATGGCGTCACCAAATAATAGGGAAGACAATGTCCAACTTAACCACCACATTTTAAAAATTGACCCATTACTCAAATTTGTTGGGGAAGCTTAAAAAATAGGGATTGTTATCTTGCTCACTGATTTTTCATAATTTGTTGGTACAGTAGCTGATTCATAAAAGGAGCTGGTAACTAATAAATCCTTATGTGCTCTTTATGCTTTTAGAGAAATATTTCAGTAACTAGGTACTGTGACTATAAGAACAAAATAAGTCCCTGCCTTAAGGAGTGCTTATACATATTGGAGACAATATAGAGGAGAGAGTTCATAATGCTTTAATAGGTTTATTTGCTTTTCTACAAGAGTTAGAGTGTCTGTGGCTCTTAGACTTTCTCAGATCTCTGTGTCTTCATGTTTAGCTCAGTATCTGGAATGTATATTAATCACCTGATAAGTATTGATGACATGGGAAGTTTTAACAGCTTTTCGTATACATTCATCTGTCACTGTAATGAATTGTTTCCCTCCAATTCTTGGTCTTATAGGACTCATTTATTTTTTTTTTTGATGTTAGTAATGAGGGCATTTTATAAAAGATTTTAAGTCTCTGGCTATAGTTATAGACCAAGCAGAATCACCATTGTATCTGAGCCTACTCCAGTTCTGATGTGAGTTAGTGATGATTCAGAGATTAAGTAATGCTACTTTATTTTTTAAATTTATTTTTTATATAAATGTTTGCCTGAATATATGTAAGTGCACCACATGCATGCCTAGTGCCCACAGAGGCTAGAAGAGGGTGCCAGATCCTCTAGGACTAGAGTTAGAGCTAAGCTAGCTGTGGGCCACCATGTGGGTGCTGGGAACTGAACTTGGGCTCCTCCGCAAGAGCAGCAGGAACCATTGCTCCAGCACCACTACTATAATTTTTAAGCATTATGAGCTTCTTGATACGTTATTGCCTTACCATTTATGCATTTCATCACTGTGGAATTGCTAATTCATTCTGAAATGGTAGGTCCTTACTTCTTTCTGTTGTCTGGATGTTTGCAAGGAAGTTCCCATTAATTATTTAATTCTCTCATAGAGGATTTTTTTTTTTTTGGCCTAATGATGTTTGACAGTTCAGTTATGTATTGCTTCCTGGTTTGTTACTCAATATCTAAGTAAACATGTCTAGATTATAAATACATATATTACTGAGGTAAGGTTTTCATGTGTTTATGGGATCTCTACCATGATGTACAAAATTACACTATGAGTAGGTGATTGACTTAGAACCTACCATGCATTGTGCTGTATGCTTTTTATTCATGCCCTGAAACAATGGATCATAACAATTATGGCCGTAATTCCCAAGACCGCTTTTTATTCATACCCTGAAACAATGGATCATAACAATTATGGCTGTAATTCCCAAGACCATTACAGTTACTTAAGGCAGGGATTTATTCTTGACTTGCAGGGTCTCCAGAAATAATATGTTTTAAAAGTCCACAAAAAACTTCAAAGTTGTTTAAGTAGTTTTTGTAGTATGCAACACATACTACATTTGAAATTATCATGGCTGCTGCCATAATTTATTTCTGTTGACTCAAAAACCACAGCTTTCATCTTAAAGGTAATAAGAGACAGTTTATTTTGGAGTGACTGACCAGGAACATGATTTAGGTTACCCAGAATTCCTTGTTCCAACATGGAAACAGTTTCATACTTTACAGAACAAAGAAAGCTGTAAATCAAGGCAAGTTTAAAATATATTGATAAGTCATCAGAGTGTGTAGCAGCAAGATGAGAGAAGCTTTTCTATAGGCCCACGATGATGTCTGATGACATTCTTAGCTTTTTGTGTGGTGACAGCTAGTGGTCTGCTGAGTTAGTAGATTCTAATAGGTTTCTGTCTGTTAATCACAGGTTCAGTTCAGGCAAAGAAATGGTCAAGGTGTCTGCAGTCTTGAGGGCTAGATGTAGGCCACGATAAGGCAACTAGCCTCTGACTTGCCATGTTCCAGTCTCCTCACCATACTACAATTCTAATGAGCTTCATTTTTTAAAATTAAATTAATTTATTTTTGTTGAAAATAATTTTTTCATACAATATATTCTTCTTGATCTTAGCCAAAAGGCCAAGAAGCGATTAATATATTCTTCTTACAGTGGTTTCCCTTCTCCCAAATTCTCTTAGATCTCCCCACTTTCCCACCCACCCAAACCTATACCCTTTCTTTCTCTCTCTCATTAGAAAGCAGACAGACATCTAAACAACAACAACAATAATAATAATAATAATAATTTATTATTATAATAAACAAAATCAGATAAAAATAAAAACAAGCATACCAGAACGGACACAGCCTCTTAAAGAGGTTTTTGCTCACAGTTCCAAACTATCAGTCAAATACAAAGTTAGGTTGCTAATATTTTCAAGCATTTATAGTCTTGAAAAGTTAGTTTTTTTGTACTTATTCTCATGAAATAATTGAAAGATATGTATAATCAAATTAGAAGATCAAAGAACAACAAAATGACTGAGAGCCTAGAAAACTGGGGTCTATTGAGAATATAAAGAGAGAATCAGTCTGGTGATGGTAAGTGGATGTTTCAAGATGATAGCTACTTAGCAGATAGGGGCAGAGTTGGGAACTTTGTAGTTCAGTATTTCTGGACATGCTACATGTCATGTGAGAGGGGACAGTGGACTTGGTCTGTTGAAAATAACTGATTGACTAGAGTTTATATTTGAATCCAGCAGGAAAATGTTTAGGGATCCATATTGTAATAGTGCCTTCATGGTTAATGTACACACGTTCATAATAGATTAATAGTACAGCTCTCTATTATCTTTTCTGAACTAGGACACATTAAGTGTGAATTTTTCATGACAAAAGGCATTAGAAAGACAATTTAGAGTTTTTGTTTTCACATTTTTATCACATTCATAGCAAAGTTATTCTGTTAATTGACATTTGCATGGGGCACTGGACATGTAGTCTAGATAGTCTGATGGGATGTTACATTATTTGATTTTATTTTTACTTTGTTTTGTTTCTGATTTTTTGAGACATAGTCTTATATCAATTAGGCTTCTTTAAAGTTGCTGTATAGTCAAGGATGACTTTGAGCTACTGGTGCTTCTACCCCTATCTCCTAAGTGCTGAAATTACAGGCATATACCACCACTCCCAGGTATAATATTTAGTTTTGTACTTCAGTTAGATCTTAGGAAGAGATAAGTCCAAATTAATGATTTATCTTGAATACTGTGTGTTGATTTGAAAGATGAATAGGATGTCCATTTATACAAGACATAGAAAAGCACAGACATAAAGGAAGAGTGTAAGAAGGAAAATAATGCCAGACCTGGTTCCGAATGTCTTCAGGGTAGGTCTGTGGCGGCTGGTGCTACCGGAGGTCCTGCTTCTAAAGTGTCTTTATTTGCTCCTTTTCCCTCTTCCCCTACTCCACTCCTCTTCTTCCTTCTCCCCTCCATCCTCTCTCTCTTCCCTATTCTCCCTTCTTCCCAGGATTATGATTACCATTAATAATTTAGTTAAGGTTATTCATCATTAAATAATTGTATCTTTCCAGTGTTAAGCTTTGAAAAACTTTACTTCCTTAAGCATTGCCTTTATTTTTCTTTATTTTTCGATGTTCTTTTTTCCCCTGTGAAAAATGTAAGGATTTTTTGTGCTTATAAACTAGAAGACTTTTGAGATTTGGACCAATAGGTGAAGAGCCTTTGTCATTCAAAATGTTAATTTTTGTCACATACATGTTTCTCATATCACAATAGGAGTAAAGGATAGATGGAGTTTAGGATATGCCTCAGATGAAAACTAAACAAGGTCTATTCAGACAGAAAGCATAGACATTATAATGTTGAAAACACATGTTTATGCTATTTAAAGAAAAGCTGGAGCACATATTTACGGGCTCATATTATATAAGTTTGCTATAATGATCAAATTTTCCATGGGATGGTAAGCCATTGATGAGGCTGTGAGCTCCACTAGTTCTTTCTTAAAGGACCCTCCCTGGCAAAATAACAGAACGGAGGTCTCTTTCCATGTGTAAGAAACAATAAATCATAGGTGGCACTGCAACTTTTCTGCTTTAAGAAGACGAGCAAATATGACTTTTCATCCTCTCATCCTAGTGCACCTATAGAATTAGGGTGAACTCAAACAATTACCACAGATTTTTCAGAGAATGTGAGAAGAGACTTGTAGTGAGGGAGGATTAGCCGGGCGGGAGTGCGGCCAGATGCATTATATACATAATCAGTTTCCTCTAAGCACGGTCAGTACTGCTGTTTCCTCTAAGCACGGTTATACTGCTGTTTCCTCTATGCACGGTCAGTACTGCTGTTTCCTCTAAGCACGTTTAGTACTGCTGTTTCCTCTAAGCACGGTTAGTACTGCTGTTTCCTCTAAGCATGGTTAGTACTGCTGTTTCCTCTAAGCATGGTTAGTACTACTGTTTCCTCTAAGCACGGTTAGTACTGCTGTTTCCTCTAAGCATGGTTAGTACTACTGTTTCCTCTAAGCACGGTCAGTACTGCTGTTTCCTCTAAGCACGGTTAGTACTGCTGTTTCCTCTAAGCACGTTTAGTACTGCTGTTTCCTCTAAGCACGGTTAGTACTGCTGTTTCCTCTAAGCATGGTTAGTACTGCTGTTTCCTCTAAGCATGGTTAGTACTACTGTTTCCTCTAAGCACGGTTAGTACTGCTGTTTCCTCTAAGCATGGTTAGTACTACTGTTTCCTCTAAGCACGGTCAGTACTGCTGTTTCCTCTAAGCACGGTTAGTACTGCTGTTTCCTCTAAGCACGTTTAGTACTGCTGTTTCCTCTAAGCACGGTTAGTACTACTGTTTCCTCTAAGCATGGTTAGTACTACTGTTTCCTCTAAGCACGGTTAGTACTGCTGTTTCCTCTAAGCACGGTTAGTACTGCTGTTTCCTCTAAGCATGGTTAGTACTACTGTTTCCTCTAAGCACATGTAATACTACTGTTTCCTCTAAGCACGTTTAGTACTACTGTTTCCTCTAAGCACGTTTAGTACTGCTGTTTCCTCTAAGCATGGTTAGTACTACTGTTTCCTCTAAGCACATGTAATACTACTGTTTCCTCTAAGCACGTTTAGTACTACTGTTTCTACTGTTGGGGTCCCCTAGAGCAGGGTGCTCAGCATTTTTGGTGGCATGAAGTTCAGCCACAGGGGGATCCCCCTTTGCTGCCAGTGCTTATAAGCTTTTTGCATGGTGAGGTAAATGTTATCTAGGTCATTTTTACTGAATTTTGTAATAAACTACTAAAGAGAAATTTTAAATTTTAAAATTATTCAGTGGAGGATATTAACTAGTTGGTATTCTTTTAAAGATTATAGTGGAAATTTTAGAAATTATGACATGTAATTAAATAATAAATATAACACAAAATAGTCATAAGTTTATAATAAACAAAACCCAGGTCTGTCTTGATAAAAAAGCATTGCAGTTTTCCACATAAAAGTTCCATGGGTAGGAGAAGTATGGAGCTGGTTTCCCTTTTCCTACTGTTCACAGACTTCTTTTGGTTTTACTGGTCACCGCCCACGTGCCTGAGTGACATTCGTGTGAAAATTATAAAAAGTTGTTGTTTTCCTGCAGCTGTCCCATCATAACAAAAGAGCTTCACTGCGTGCAAAGCAAACATATCATCTGGCAGACAATGGCTGCTGTGCTCAGAGCCCAAACCCATTGCTGCTCAGCTACAAAAGAAAGGAGAGGGATTAATTTGAAGATGCTTGTGCATGACATATGGTAATTTTTTCATAGGAAGGAAGTGTCAAATGATGACCTCTAAATCTTAACATTGACCTCTAGTTGTAGAATGTGTGTGCCATAAGGTCCTTTGGCTTTTTCATATGATAATTTAAGCTGCAACATTTTCCTAGGAGTACAACTTTCTTGGGTTGGGGGAGGGGGATTGGTTCATTCATTGTATAAGAATTATGAAGTTCATGATTTTAGTTTCAGTGCATATATTTTTAAAGGAAATGAAACTATTAAAATTCTTCCAAGAAGAGTTCAACATAACATACTGTGTATGTTTTCTACAAGTTGGTATATTTGAAATTGAGTTCTTAGGTAAGTGTAGAGAATCAAAATGCCATTGGGTATTCTTTTGTGGTATTTCAAAATAGTTTACACATAATATTATAAAATAAACTGTTCAAAAAATACCATCAACAATATGAAGGCCTCATAAAAGTTTTCTCTATCATGTATTTTAAAGACTGAATTAAATTTCTGATAATTCTTAATGTAGTTTTCTTGTTTTGTGGTTATGTTTTTATAAGATTTGTTTTATTGTGGATTTATAATATAAAAAAGATGTTGGCTTTAAGAGGAAGTTGAACTACATTGAGATCACTGTTCAAAATGATGCACCATCTCTGTGGTACTTTCTAATGAACATTCCCTTCCAATTAAAACTTCATTTTTTAGTTGTGTGTTCACTATATTTTGCTAATTTGTTTTCATTCTTCACTAATACTGAGCTTTTTTTCAGAAACTGCTGTACC
This sequence comes from Peromyscus californicus insignis, assembly GCF_007827085.1. NCBI lineage: Eukaryota > Metazoa > Chordata > Mammalia > Rodentia > Cricetidae > Peromyscus > Peromyscus californicus. The sequence continues at coordinate 52,308,954 of NW_026294469.1, forward strand.
TCAATTCTTTCCTCTTTATTTCTCCTGTTTTTCTCTGCAAGCCGCTGCACCTGTCGTTTCTGCTCGGTCTGATGCTGATCACTCTGGCTCTGACTCTGCTTCTACCACTTTACATACCTGTTTTTTAGTAAATGAAGGTATTCTCTCTCACTTTGTATCAACTTCCTTTCTGTCTCTGCTTTGGCCTGATAAACTTACTCTTTTTTTTTTTAAAATCTGATTTATACCTCCATCTGCTTTATTTTGTATGAGTTCTGAGGTTCCCATTTTGTAACTTTATTTGCTGAACTCAATGCCAGGTGGCAAATGTAAAAATGTGATGTTCCTCCTGCTGAGAATAAACCATGTCTGCAATCACCTCCACAGTCACAGGAAGGCAGGGATGCTAAGCTTGGTTGTGAAGTCTTGGTTAAAAGGTGGACTGTTTGTCATAGTGGTTTTTGCCATTTGATTTGTGGCATTAACGAGAACTTATTTTATATGTACAATTAGTGTGTGAGAGACACAATGTGCTATCTTACACAACCATATGCTCTAGCAAAAGATGAGTGAGTCTGTTAATTTACATTCTCTCTGAAAGTCTTCAGATTGATTACATAAGCCGATAAGAATTCTCCTATTCTTGTACTGTTTCTGCTTCAGGCAGAGGCACAGAAATCTGTAATTTAAGACTTTGGGTTCAGTTGGGCTAGCAGATCCTTCTTGTTGTGTAGTCACACAGATGGAAAATAATCTCAGAGCTCTGAAATTGCTAATGGAATATGCAAACACTGGCTGATCCATCCTCTCTTAGCATTATTTAAACCTGGAATGTAATGGGCTCATGAGTTCTATGTTTTATTCACTCTCTCCAGTATGGTCTTGACCTTTTAGTTTGTGTAAAATAAAAAGGAGGAACTTTACAAAAATCTGAAGTATCACTGAAAACGATTCTGACTCTTCACCAAAGCTAATATTGCAAGGCCATTCAACTGAAGGGAATGTTAGATTGCTTGAGAAGCACAGAGCCCTGTTACAAGTAGTGCTTCCCAGGGAAGAAAGAATGGAACCCGAAATGGCAATATCACTGTTTGTCTGGTTTCCCTGTCAGAGGACTGTGCTAAAGTTTGAATGTGAAGGCTGAATCAGAAGAATTAGAATAATATTTGTTGAGCCATTTTAAAAAATAGTCATTAATTTAAAATATGCTGTAAGGCGTTTGTAAGAATCCTCATGTGTTAAAGCTAACTCGTAAGTAGTTCATTAAGATGTATCTATGAAACATTAAAAAATACTAAGAAATTATTCATTAGTTGATATATATGTATCTACATATATATATATATATATATATATATATATATACATCCATGTGCTATAAATTTCAATATGAAATGTATGTCCATTGCTTAAATTAATGCAATTACATATTTGTTATCAGTTGATAAGAATTTCTTTACTGAATGGATGAATCTTTAAGTAGATGACTCATCTCTCTCTTTTTAACAATTTCAGAGATTATATTTTATCATAGGGTTTCATTATTAATTTAGAAGAATACAGTTTTAATTTTTTCAAAGCACAGAATTGTTAAATTTTTGTGCTCACAGATAATATATTATAAATGATAGAGAATGATTTTTCACCCATTCTTGATTATTTGTCTTTAGATGTTATCCTTTGGAAAAAACGGCAAAGTACTATGAACTAATAATGACCTCATAGATAACTCACTATATATACAATTTTGCACAGTTGTGAAATAACTCATAAAATCTGTATACTAGTACAGTGGTAGATAACATGTCTTTCTCAAATAATTAGATTTCATATCAAGAATCAGAAATTTGGAAAAAATAACTTAATTTTCTTTAAGTTGGAATCAGTGATGTTTAAGACTGTAAATTTTAAATTGTCAAGTTTTTAATTGTGTAGAATGTCTTCATTCACTTTTCCTTTAAAAACTGACATTTTGCTATTTAGCTTCAATTGTGACGGTTTTTGATTCCTTTAGTAAGAAAGGGCTCAGTAACTATGTTTTTAAAGCCCCTGACAGAGAAGGGAAGGCAACCCTGTTGGCTGGTCTGTTGGCAGCGCCCAGAACAATGCCTTCAGTGACTGGACCTATGATGGATACCTGTGTGAATGCCCTTCTACATGGCATCAAGGTCACATGTATAGATAGCTCTCACATGTGTTTATTTCTATCCTTTCCCATCTTCTAACATGTTTATTTTAGAAAAATCTTTCTAGAAATATGTTTTCTTTGAAAATTTGGCAAAACTTTGTATGGAAAATTGTTTTTATTGGTTTTAAAATCTTCACAGTTCTTATAGGTCACAAATGCATGACTGAGGGATGAAATACATTTCATGATGTTTTGATACATAATAATAATATTAAAGTAAAATGACTTATAACATAATTTCATAAATATACATAAATAAAAACTTTATAGTTCCTGGAGAATACTACGATGTCTAAAGTCATCTGTATGTCACCTTTTGATAGGATGGAGCCAGTTAGCAGCCATGCACTGTGTTATGCTGCCTGACCTGCTGGGCCTGGATAAATTTAGGCCTCCTCTTCTGGAGATGCTGGCTCGACGATGGCAAGATCGATGCTTGGAGGTAATGCTGAGGTCATAAAGAAGATAAAAATACTTCAATAAACATACGTAATGTTTATCTCATTTGTCCTTCTCACTTACTCATTCCATTATGGAAAATATGGATTCAAGATTTCCATGTTTTTTCTCCTTTGTTTCTGTAGTAAACAGTAAATATTCTAGCTTGTTTATTTATTTACTTTTAAAAATTCATTGAGTATTTCATTAAAAGTTCCACATACTTTGTAGAGTTATTTCTTAAGTATTGGTTTCTGTAGCGATAATGCACCCATATGACAAAGACATATAACCACCTCCCCCATGATTGCATATTCAGAATCCCTTCCATCAAATTCCAAGTGAGTAGTCAGAGACCAATGGAAGGTCCTGTGTTGTAGTATAACAAGACAGTCTTTGGAATTAAAAAAGAACTTAAGTATGTGTTGGTGACAGCAGTTACTAACTTTGTGACCCTGGATACTTTGCTTATTCTATGTGGAGATCATTTATAAAGTAGAGACAATAATGTAATTCTCATGAGAACACACATGTTACTAGGCAGTTTTGCTGTGTGAACATCATAGATTGTATGTATGTATACTCAATAGCCATGATGTCACTGAGAAGTAACTTGACAGGACCTCTGTATATCTGGCCTGTTGTTGACTGAAGCATCGTAATACTTTTAGATATTTGCCTGTTCTGGTCTCTGTCCACTCGGCTCCCAACAGAACTGAAGTATACTCAAGTTTTCATTGAATAACCTTTTAATTCACTTTAAAAGACAATATACTTATAAAGAATGTTTTACTCAAACTCTTCTTTAGGTGAAGCTGAGTTATCCCTTAAGTTATAGTTAATAAATTGAATAAATTGATTGGTACTTTGATTAAAAATAGAGTAGCTTCTTTGGGCTTAGGCCTGTAGTATTTCTGTTAAACAAAACTGAAATTAAACTGCAAAATAAACAATGCATAGCCAATTGAAAGAAAAATGGATATGATTTTGAAAAAGGACTCCCTCTATAGAACTGAAAGAGGTTACACAGGAATCTATTCACCCATTTTGTTTGTGTCTCGGTATATGTGAATCATGTGGATTTATACCTATTGGATTATATAAAAGATCAATGCTTGAGGCAATGTTGATGTGATAAAGTAGATAACAAATATTAAAAAGGCTTGGTGAAATGTAAATTTCAAATCAAGAAACAATTTTTTGGAGACCTCTGTCATCAGTCTGGCCTGTTGACTCACACATTATTATTCAGTGAATGGCTTAAACGTGTTTGCCCACCCTTACCCCCTTCCCTTAGCTCCAAGCAAAATTGTAGTAGGTAAAGAATTTACTAGAAAAGGTTAAGTTTCTTTTGGGTATCAGGGAAAACAATTTACTTCTCCTAACATTGATTTTTTTAAAAACAATAATAGTTACATGGAAATTTAATAATTGAAGATGCTGTATTAGGGTAGAAGAATCCTTTAGAAAATCATTTTAAACATAAAGCTGATTAAATATCTCTCCATTAGTTTAAAAATATTTTTGAATGAAAGCGTCTTGAATCATGTGTAAGATGCTATCATTCTAGCTACTTACTTCCTTATTTGATTTATAGTTTTTCTCATGTAAATAAATACGCTTTCTGTGTTTCCTAATTTTCTATCACTCTAAGTCGTGTGGTTTGTGGACATCACTTTACCGACTGACACGCTTTCCGTGTTTTCTCATTTGCTCCTGTGATTCTGTTAGGTGAGAGAGGCTGCCCAGGCCCTGCTTCTGGCCGAGCTGAGAAGAATTGAACAGGCAGGACGAAAAGAAACTATTGATACCTGGGCTCCTTATTTACCTCAATATATGGACCATGTCATATCACGTAAGTGTTGTCATGCTTTTCTGAAAACCTCTGGAGCATCTGGGGGAAAGAGTGCCAGGCCCAGAAGTGTTTGTGCTTTGTGATGTGAGCAGATGTGAGAAGAAGGATCCTTGAATCCTGGTCTTTCTTATTTGAATCTTGGTAGTTTAGAGTATGCCAGTTAATAGGAACAAGGTATAACAAATGCCAAAATATCCACTAATGACTTTTTTTTTTTTTTGAGACAGGGTTTCTTTGTGTAGCTTTTGAAGCCTGTCCTGGAACTCATTCTGTAGCCCAGGCTTAGCTACAGATTAAAAGCATAATATAGCCACTGGTTATTCCCCAAAGCAATGCTAGAAATGCATGTGTTGTGAGGTGTCTTTTAGTGGGTCCAGAGAGGATAATATAAACCGAGTGATAATGAGCACCATTATGTGGGAACTTTCTTTGTATCAGACTTTTGCTAAGTATTTGCAAGGTCTCTGCTTCTTAATTTAAGCATTTTGACAACCTGGTAAAATAGATGCTGTTGTTGTCATACCCTGTATTTTGTTTTCTTTCACATGAGGTAATGAGGCTAAGGCGACTGGAAATTTTTCTGAAGGCCCTTCAGTCACTTAAGTGACTGCTAGACTCCAAAACTCATTTTTCTTACCCTCTGTTTATACTATCTGGCTTACTCCGGCATCTTTAGATCTTGACTGAGGCCAATGTGTAAAAATAAATAGACTAGACATTTGGCTTGCCCAGTACTACTATAAAATGGTGTCTTTCCCAGTCATGTTATGTTTAACTGAAGCACAAAGTGAAGCAGAAAAATCACTGTTAGGAAAGGACTCTCTGGTATTTCTTGTTATTGTTTAAAAATAAAGTAGTTTGCTCTTCATTAAATTTAAATTTTTCTCTTTTTGTAATTAAATCTTTTTTACTTAAGAATACTATTTTTGAGGTCTTAAAAAGTTATGTGAATGCTGGATTATCTAAAATTTAATTGTAATTGTGTGTGTGTGTGTGTGTGTGTGTGTGTGTGTGTGTGTGTGTATGTGTGTGTCTGTAAGGATAAACAGCCGTACATTCTACTAAACATAAGTAAAACATCACACATTATCAACTTTTGATTCAATATGTTAATCAATTCTGGAACTGTAATGCTGAGTGTAGAATTAGTTTTACTTTCTTTTATTGAGAGCTTTCTGTTTTAATAAAAGGGGAAGCTAAAGGAATAGGGCTTCTGAACGTATTAAAGGAGAAGAAAGAGTTTCACAAATGAGGAATGACCACATAGGGCTGTTGAACAGATTTTCTGTCCTAGGGGATCAAAAGGTTATGGAGCCAGCTGGTGGACAGCCCACACCTGCTGTCCACCTGCTTGCAGTGAAGTCCCTTCCACCATCGCCGCCAGTGTTTGTGGCGATGACCATCACTGCAAGTTTTAAAGCATGGTTTTACAAGCAGAACCTACTTCTGGCATGAGAATCACAGTCACTGAGATAGAGAACACGTTCAAGAGCCTATCTGGAAAGCACGCCACTCACCAGCAGTTGTCTTCTGATTTAACCAAGCTATGTATTTAAAGACGTGCAAGGGATGTTGGAAGTGCCTAAGTTATGCCTGCTTTTTGCAGAAGAGTACCTTTATTAATTATTTCCCTGATATCCACAAAATATCCTTCTTGGACTATGATGACCTTTTATCTTTGAGATGCAGGTTAAGCAGATAGCAGCTTTCTCTAAGTTCACTGTCAGGAAGGGATTGGGCTGAGAATAAAACCGTGCCAATTGACCATGTTGATAATACCCTTTGCATTTTATGTAGGTATGGTGTATAATCGCCCAACAAAAAGCTGTTTATATGTTTGTGTGACAAGAAAGGCAATGATGGGCCAAGGGCAGGTGCTTTTCTTGGGGCTCTTGAGAGCGTTAGTGGAAACCTTGTGCACAGTGACCGGTCTACATGATATAAGTAGTGAGCATGGGCAGCTCAGCCCTTTCTGTCCCTGCACTTGTTCGGCTACTTTTGCTTTCCTTATCCTGCTGCCTCAGCATTCATTTAAATGTACACCTCCCAGGGAGCCTGACAGTAGACGGGCAGTCACTGGGGAAGAAAAAGCATCAGCAGCCTGCCTTAACTGATAGCCACAAATTTTCAGAGGACCCCAAAGGCCTCAGTTATTGAGTGGCATGAAGCTTGCTTCAGGTGATTGAGTTTTGTCTTGAACCAGTCAAGAGTTATTGTTTTATCCTTTTTTGTTTTGTTTTGTTTTTTTCCTTTGGTTTTTCGAGACAGGGTTTCTCTGTGTAGCTTTGCGCCTCTCCTGGAACTCACTTGGTAGCCCAGGCTGGCCTCGAACTCACAGAGATCCACCTGGCTCTGCCTCCCGAGTGCTGGGATTAAAGGCGTGCGCCACCACCGCCTGGCTGTTTTATCCTTTGTAGATATCAAAAATATGTAAATTTTTGCTTCCAACCTTTTGGTAGGAAAGCTAATATTAGTTGCACTATGTTTCCTATCCCAATGCTAAATACAGCATACATTCTTTAACACTGACTTATGGAAATAGTGTACACCCTTTCTGAGTCATCATTTGTGTGTGGGGTATCACTTTTATGTTCCAATACATTTTTATAGAAGTCTAATAATTTTACTAAAAAGAGATTATTATTATTTTTTAAAACTTTTAAATTACAGTGTAGATAAAGATAAATGTTGCCTGAGATTTATTTAGAATTAAAGATGTTTTGCAGAACCTGCTTTTATATATTTCTTACTTGTGACATTCTACATGTAGCATTTGATAATTGACTTTTTTATGAGGTCAAGCACCTGCTGGTTTATGAAATATGCCCACATTTGCCCTTCATTCCAGTCGGTGACTTCTCTGAAGTAAATGCTGATGGGTCCTGATTTTTTCTGGCCTGTAATACAGTTTGACCTCAAGGGGCATTAGGTCACAAGCGTAATTATTTCTCATACATTGTATTCTGCTTGCTCACAGTGCTCATCTCTTCCAGCTTCAGAAACATTAGACACATAAAATTCACTCTTATTATATAAATGAAAAATCTCTCCTAATGCGTGTCTGCTGTGAGTTTATACACTTCTGGCCAGTGTAGTATTAATTTGTAAGGTTTTCTTCTCAGATATGGATAGAACAATGTGTAACACCTTGTGTTTAATACATATTGATATTATCAGAAAGCTTAATCCTTTGTTCTCTTTAAGTCCCTGCTTTTTAAGCTTCCTTTTATGTTAAATTGCCAGGATCAGGCTCCTCTTTTACTCAGCCTTGTAAACAATAGGATTTCTTCGTTCGACAAAAGACACACTTAGTAAATGTTTCGAGTTTGACTTCCAAAAAAACCATACTGTAATACCTCCTTTTAACCTGGTAATTATAAAGTAGTAGTCACTCTGGCCACACATATGAATGGACCAACAATAGACATGAAGATAAGATGGTGATGCATGTGTCAGATGTATAGAAAGTGTAGCTGGTGAAATATTCCTGATGTTAGTGTGTTCTCTAGAGGGCAGATAATGCCAGGATTTGTGGTGGGAGACAGCGGGAGAGACTAGGAAGGACTTGACACATATGATTTAATTGAATCTGGCCCCAGTTCTCAAAGGCCTTAAACTACATAGCCTTACTCCCCTCCCCTTTCTCCCTTTCTGTTTTCTCTATTTTCTTTACATTTGTCTTGTATGTTTGGAACTTCCAGAGATAACCATCCTAGCGGTATGATTTTTAATTTTTTAAATAACTAAATAGATGCTCAGGATATTTATACAAGTCTATTTTTAGTAGAAATATTTTTGAAAAACACCTACTCTATGCAGAAGCTGTCATTTCAGGCCATGCTGGGGAGTGGCTGCTGCTTGCTTGTCACGGACCACCTCTTGATAAAGACATCTTAGATTGGTGTGCCTCTTGCATTTCAGATTATATTTCTTAGAATTTTTCCTTCTCTGTCTTTTTATTGTTTAGTAATTGTGATGAATTTTTTTTTTTTTTTTTTTTTTTTTTTTGGTTTTTCGAGACAGGGTTTCTCTGTGTAGCTTTGCGCCTTTCCTGGAACTCACTTGGTAGCCCTGGCTGGCCTCGAACTCACAGAGATCCGCCTGGCTCTGCCTCCCAAGTGCTGGGATTAAAGGCGTGCGCCACCACCGCCCGGCTTGATGAATTTTTATTGCTATTGAGCTGTTTCATTTCACTCATGATGGATTCTTTCCTGATTTCTGATTTGCTGTTTGTACTACTGTGGAAATAGGGAAGCCAGGTAATCAAGCGTTTTCTAGTTAAATATTTGGTGAGGCCGAGAATGAAGGCTGTGAGGTGGAAAGCTGCCTGACAGAGCTTTAGACTAAGTGTCTTGTTAGGCCCTCACTCTATGCCTGCCCAGATCACCTTTGGGGGTTGTTGTGGCATTCTGGATATCTTTCTTTTTAAGTAGTAATATACTAATTGAAATTGGTGAAATATAGGGAAAATTGCTTGGTTAAATACCTCTTAGATTTCCTGTTTTATAAATCAGTTGGGATTAAAGGGCATGGTTCTTTCATGGCAATCTGAAGAAACTATAATCATCTTACATTGAGTTCCATATGTATAAGCCTCTTCTGTATACTGGAAGCAGAAAGGCTTTTATGTCCAGATAAACTGTATTTATTCAAAGTACACTATATATTGCATTTGCTTACAGTGTTTCATTGGGAATGAAGTATTTGTTCCTCCTTTTTTCTCTGGAATGTCATAGGAGTTGAAGTTAAATTTAAATGTCCTAGACTGATCATGTATTTAACAACAATAAATGATTCTGCTTATCTGTGTTTGGCCGCCAATCTAATGGAATTTCTACTTTAAGAGCCATAGCTTTTTAAAAGAATATCCCATCTATTTGACATGTTTCTTGAGGCATTATTTGATATTCTAGTGATTTTTCTTTTATGTATTCAGTAGTCTTGGAAACTAGAGTAGTAAAATGTTTTTGTGTAGGTTGGAATTCAGATCTAGTTTAAGCAATACAAAGGAAACAGTGTAATCAAGTGATGTGGGCTGGGAACTTGGCAACATTATTTGAGTGAGTGCATGCTTCTGAGGATCAACATTGTCCACTCTGCCATCAGAGTCCAGGCTGCTTTGTGATCACCAGAGGAGCCCCTGACAGTTTACCATGGTGTGGAACAAAGCAAGGTGTGAAAGATGAGGGAATCAACCACTTGTTCCCTAGAGCAGTGAGGAATTGTGGCACCTTCTAGTGTGGGCCTCCTTACATGTCTCTCTCCATCTTATTCCATTCGGGTCTCTTCTGCAGAGCTATTTGACCTGAAGGGCATACAATAATTTCGGTAATTTCCTTCTTTTTCTCTTTCACAAGTCTGCCCTCATCTCTATTTCTTCAATACAATACAGCCAAGCTTCTCCCAGATCTGCTGCCTATGTTCAGACACGTGGGAGGTGTACATGGCTTTCTGTGAGATATGTGTGCACTTTTACTTCTGGCTGTAAGCACGGAAGAATTTAAGCCTGTGGAGACTGTTTCATAAAAGAGAACCACCCACTCAACCTTTGATACATCCTTTTTTAAAGTGATGCTTAAGTGAAATGCCTGGTAATATCTTCAGCTGAGATTCTAGTGGCCTTTGTGATAATAAATGACCTAATATCACTCACTGTGAAGAAGATGGTATTGATTTGTGTCATCGTTCTCTTGCGCATTTGCTGAAGACAAAAATTTATAATGCTAATGGAAATAAAGCAAAGACATTCCTGTGAACACTGGAACATGTTTTTCTAATAGAGCAAGTGTTCCAGGAAGGTTTAAATATAAATTTTGGATGAGAATGGTCCCTATAGGCTCATCTATTTGAATACTTGGTCCCCAGCTGGAACTATTTGGGAAGGATTAGAAAGTGTAGCCTTGTGGGAGGAGGTGTGTCCCTGGGAATGGGCTGTGAGGTTTCAAAAGTCAATACCATTCTCAGTTAGTTCTTTCTGTCTGCCTCCTACTTGTGGATAAGGCTGTCAGCTGCTTCTGCAGCACCATGCCTGCTGCCATGTTTTCTGCCATGAATATAATGCTAGGTAATGGTAGTTTTTGTTCTAGTATTATTTACATGTTGTGGGATTAAAGTTCTCCAACTACACTAAATACCTTTGCCTAATAACCTTTCCGTCCCACTCCCCCTGCATTTTTATACAGTATTCTGTCCTTTATTATTCTCTAGTGATGTTGCTCTACTGACTTACTTCATTTGCTGGATTTATTAAGCATATTTTGATATGAATATGTATTAAATGGCTCATTGTATATGACATTTGCAGACTTTGTTAATATTTCTAGCACTTCTAGCACACAAATGTAAAGGAAAAAATTTCTTTTTGTTTGAACACCTGAATTGACCCCAGCAAGATTGAGATTGATCTGGTTTCTTTCAGCCTGTTAAATGCCAATCCAGTCATCTGTAACAGTACTTAGTGTTTTTGTAATTTTCCCATACATATTTTCTGTTTCTTCTATAAAACTAACCCATCACTTACCAAGATTTTCTTTGCTTGATTTAGAGATGAAAACATCCACAGTCATCTCTTATTATTATTGTTTTAAAAATGTGTCCCATAGTCGATGCCACGTCTATAGTCACACTGATCTTTTATAATCCTGTGGAAGGACTTTATAATTTGCCGGAAATTCTGGTGAGACTTACATTTGAAATGTTCTTAGACTAAAGAAGATCCAGCTTGAAGAACAGATGTGGAAGAGGATGAATGGTTCTTCATTCATTAATATTTCTGATGATTTAAGAACATGATTAACCTCCATGTTTGGGGTTGTAGAGATGACTCAACCACTAAAAAGTACCTAGTCCTCTAGGTGCTACTGAAGAGGCTGGAGTTTAGTTCCCATCACCCATATCAGGTCAACTCTGTAGCTTCAGCTCCAGGGAATTTCCATGCTTCTCTCTCTCTCTCTCTCTCTCTCTCTCTCTCTCTCATGTGCTCACATGTGGTTATATATTTAAAAATAATAAAAATAAACATTTTAAAAAGGATTCCTTTAAAAACTATTTCTGTTTTAGTAATTAAGTATAATTAGACAACTTCATTCATAGTTTGTAGGTACAAAGATATAAATTAGCTTATTTTTAGTTATCTTAATGTCTCAGACATGAAGAAGACTTTTCTTATTCATTGGTAGGATGTGTCTAGAATAGATTACTCAGATTTTAAAAAAATTTTGCTTTTCTTTTTTGAAACAGACTCACTAAATAGCCCTCGATAACCCAAAATTTGCTATGTAGACCAGTCTGACCTCAAACACACCGAGATCAGCCTGCCTTTTCCTTCCGCTCCCCACAGAATGTGATTAAAGGCATGCGCCACTATATCTAGTGTCGGGGGCCATCCCATCCCCACTTTTCCCCAGAGTACTCTTGAGTAGGAGCAGCAGGAAATATTATTTAGAAGTATAGAGGGCAGAGAAACAGATAGAAAATACAGGATAACCTCAGGATGGCCTGGATCCTAATCCATCAGCCCTGACTGTCTCTGCCCTAGGGTTTTTAAAGGAATGCCAAGGGGTGGAACAAAAGACACCCCCCACCCCTCCCCACCCTCTCCACACAGGCAAGTGCAGACCATCTCAGACACCTGGTACTCGGGCCTGTGGTCCAATCATCCTTTTTATGCAGACCTGCTGGGTAAAGCCTAAATGGGCTCCAACAATCTAGCCTAAATAGTTTTTCTTTAATTAAAAAAATGTCTGCTGTTAAGTTAGGGTTCATTTTCAAACAAATGCTATCATGATCAGAGACACAAACTGGAGGGAAACTGAACTTCCAGTTCTAGATGGCGTAGCATTCATAGCTTTAAACTATCATGGCTTTTCATGTTCCTAGGGTCACTTTCATAAACTACTTATGGCCACCTACAGGTCACTAGGTGTCTCCTGTTTTTAAGTTATGATTGTGAGTCTGAGACAAACTTCCTCATGGGAGTATGGAGCTCACATGGAATAGGGGGTGCTCTAGCATGATGGTTATCAGAGGAAAGGTGAGATAGAATGAAGTTTGGAAGATGATACGAACATCCTAATTTCATCCCCAGCTCAGTCACTGGTCTATACTTTTTCATTGTGATTTCCGAGCAGATGACAATACCTTGGGATTAAAATGGCATTTTTACAGGACTTTTCTGAGGTTGAGTTCTAATTTGCTGAACCAGATTACTGAGGTGAAATTAAACTGAATGTGGAGAGCAGAAGATCTGGCACCTTGTCCCCCAGAGAGAACATTTGTCATTGTTTTCTTTGTTATAAAAAGAGAGGTTTGCACTTTTCAAATATTTTAGGTAGTAAATATAAAATAATTTTTTTCCGGGCATTTAAAACTCTTTTTCTTAATGGACGTATGTCACATTAATTACATTTGTATTTATTTTAATTAATGTGATGGTTGTGGAGGTGAGAGAACAACATTCAGGAGGGGAGGTAATTCTTCTGTCATGTGAGTCCTGGGATTAAACTCAGGTCATTAGGCTTGGTGGCAAATATCTTCATGTGCTGACTTAACTCCAGGCCCAGAAATGCTACATTTCTTGTGCATTGAAATGAGCTTGCTGTTTTTGCCTCTTGTAGCCTTTGCAGCACCTTTTTGAAACTCATTGCTCTATTCACTAATGCCATCTTACTCAAACAAATTATTTTCTGTATCATACACATGCCACATCCATGTATGTGCTTATACTAACAGTATAGAGGAGAGAGAGAAATACTGGGGGATATCTTTCTGTACGCTATGAATATGTGTTGCTATGATTGGTTATTAAAGGAGCTGCTCTGGCCTATGGCGAGTCATACTATAGCCAGGCAGAAAACCTAAGACAGAGACAGAAAGAAGAAAGCAGAGGCAGGAGAGACGCCAGCCTGCTGCCCAAGGAGCAACATGCCAGGAGACTGGCAAAGCCATGGAAGATGCCAAATACAAATAGACTAGATATTGTAACTGTAATTCTTGCTTGATAACTGTTCTATTATATATAATTTTACTATGTTAAAGTTAAAAACCTTCCTTTTTGATTAGACAGAAAAGAGGAAGTGCTGAGGGATATCTTTCTGTATGCTGTGAATATATGTTGTTCCCATTGGTTAATAAATAAGCTGCTTTGGCCTATGGCAAGACAGCTTAGAGACAAGTGGGAAATTGAAGGAGAGAGACAGGAAAGAGAAAGGCGGAGTCTAGAGAGACACCAGCACTGCCAGGAGAAGCAATATGTGAAAGTGCTGGTAAGCCATGGCCATGTGGCAACTTATAGATTAATAGAAATTGGTTAAGTTATAAGATCTAGCTAGTAAGATCTGAGCCATACGCCATATAATTTACAATTAATATTGAGCCTCTGAGTGATTATTTTATAAGCGGCTCCAGGACCGCTGGACTGAATGGGGCTGCGGGGCCTGGCAGGACCAGAGAAACCTTCTGACTACAGAGGGGGGGGGGCGGCGGAGATCGCATTAGTGTAGAGTTAGTATAAACTTTATTATATATAGACAGCAACTCACTAAATTTTGTTTTCATGCAGATTAACTTTGGTTTCTTTGTGACCCCTGTGATTGTGTACAATATTTTGGACAATATATTCTTACTACTTACCCAGCAAATAAAGTACTCTTCATGGAGCTGCATGATAGTTTGTACCTACTAGCATTACTTGTCATGATGGGCTTGACATACAGCCTGAAAAGCTGTTTCCTGGAAGCACAAAACATTTTGACCACTCTACATATTTTGAAGTGTGCTTCATTATTTTGATTTGAAATATGACAAACCCTCAGATATAGATGAGCCATTTCTGGCTTTGAAGCTTTTTCCCTTATACATACTACTATGATATAATTTGACTATAGTCATGTTATAATAGCCATAATCAGTTTGACAAGCTCCTATAACAATCACTTTTTATTCATTTGACTTAATTGTTTGGATGATGGTAAGTCTGCTAATTTGGGTAACTTTCTCCATGATTTATTAAATATAGGAAAGGTGCTGTGAATTTTTCTGTGTGGAGTTGATTTGTATGCCTTTCTATGAAGCATACTGCTTGGGCTTTGGTTACTTTTTTCCCTGTTAAGTATTTAAAGCAAGTACAATAGATTCTGTTTTGGATTAAATTTGTGGTTGAAAAGTTTTCTCTTTTTTATTTACTTTAAACTTCAATTTTGTGTGTGTGTGTGTGGGGGGTGTGGTTATATGCATGTATGAATTCAGGTGCCTGGAGTGTCCAGAAGAGGGCATTGTAGCTGGAGTTTCAGACAATTGCAGGCAACATGATGTGGATGCTGGGAACCAAACTCAGGTCCTCTGGAAGAGCAGTATGAACTTTTAACAGCCAAACCTCAGAGTTTGTTGTCATTTGTTTTCTTGATCTTGTCCATTCTCATTGGGTTGATATGAAATATCCAATTTGTTTTATTTGTATTTCCCTAATTTCTCAATATGATGAAAACTTTTGAGCCATTTCTTGGTTGTTTTTATTTTGTTTGGACTAAAACTAAAAAGAGAAATATAAGAATTAATGAACATTGTACATCAAACAGACATAACAAATATCTATACAATATTTCACCTAAACACCAAAGAATATACATTCTACTCAGATGCCTATGAAAGCCTCTTTGGGATAGAAAAGAAATCTTAACCAATTCAGAAAAATTGAAATAGGTTCATGAAGCCCATCTAATTGCAATGCAATATACTTAAAATTTTTAGTAATTATGTAAACTCATGTAGATAAGACAACACATAACTGAATGTTGAATGGGTAGCAGAAATCAAGAAAGAAATTCCTGGAATGAGGTGAAAATGAAAACACAATACAACAAGACTAGCGGAACACATTAAAAGCAGTCCTAAGAGGGAAATTTATAGTTCTAACATCCTACTTGAAAAAGTCAGGAAGGGAACAAATAAATGTCTTAATTACACAACTCAGGAATTTGGAAAAGAAAGAATAAACCAAACCTAAATCACTAGAGATTAATGAAATAGAAAGAAAACAATTAAGCATCGTCTAATCTAAGTGCTGGTCCTTTGATAAGATAACAAGATCACTAGACCCTTTGCCTAACTAACCAAAAGCAAAAAAGATGACTCAGTTGACAGAATCAGAATGAACAGGGAAACATCGCAAACATCAAAGAAATTCAGAGTATTATAAGGCAATTATTGCCAATAATTAAAAAGCCTAAACTCTATTATGTTATATATTTTTTAAAAAGGACAAATTTTTAGATTCATCCAAACCATGAAATTTAAACCAAGGAAAGAATGATAGCTTTAACAGTCTCACAGCAACTGCAGTAATAAGCAGCCTTCCAACTAAAATAAAACAAACAATAACAACAAAAGAGCCCAGGGCAAGATGGATTCACAGTAGAATTCTACCAGACTTTTAAATAAGATCCACCGCCAATTCTTCTTAAATTTATATTTAAGATAGAAATTTAAATTTAATAGAAATATAAAATTTATAGTTTCTAAAAAAAATGCAAACAGAAAGAACATTTGCAAACCTTTTCTACAAAGTCATTATTAGTCTAATATTAAAGCAAAGTAAAGACACCAACACCAAAAAAGAAAACTACAGGTCAATATCCATGATGAACATAGATTCAGAAATTCTTAATAAAATACTTGCATACTTGTGATGTATTGTGTCCCCAATATATTGTGCACCCTAATAAAGTTTATCTGAGGATCACAGGAAAAAACCCGCCGCTATATTAAACATAGAAGTCAGGCAATGGTAGCACACTCCTTTAATCCTATCATTTGGGAAGCAGAGATCTCTCTGGATCTTTGTGAGTTCAAGGCCACACTGGGAACAGAGCCAGATGTGGTGGTACATACCTTTAATCCCAGCACTTACCATAAAGGTCTGGAGGTTTGTACAGACAGACAGGAAGTAACAGAGCTGGGCAGGAAGAGGAAATGATGTAGCTGTGTGGAGAGAGGAAATGAGTTGGCAGAACAGAAAGGCACATAGGCATGGATATACAGGAAGTAGGTCTCTTTGAAAGCTGCGGAGTTGGTGAGGTGAGGTTAACTGTGGCTTTTCCTATTCCTCTGATCTCTCAGGTTTAACCCCGATATATGGCTCCAGGTTTTTTATTAATAAGGCCATTTTATTAATAAGCAATTCATCCTACACATACTGAATGCAGGAATATATCAAAAGGATCTTTCACCAGCATTAAGTAGACTTAGCCTAAATATAGGGTTATGGTTCAGCATAGGTAAGTCAATAAATGTAATATATTGCATATATGAATTAAAAGACAAAAATTGCACCATCATCTTGATAGATCCAGAAATACCCTTTAAAAAAATCTAACATGCAAAAAAAAATCCAACATTCTTTCATGATAAAAAGTCCCAGAAAAAGTTGGATGGGAGGTAATGCACCTCAACATAATCAAGGTCATAGATGACAAATTCACAGCCAACATCTTCCTAAGTGGAGATCTCCAAGCAGTTCCATTAGAAACAAGACTCCCACTGTCTCTCCTCCTTTTCAGTATAGTGACTGAAACACCAGCCAGTACCGTAAGACAAGAGTAGGAAATTAAAGAAAAAGAAAGAAAGGAAGAAAGAAAGAAAGAAAGAAAGAAAGAAAGAAAGAAAGAAAGAAAGAAAAAATAAGTCAAATTATCCCTCTTTGCGGAATATAGGATATTATACGGAATAGATCACAAAAATTCTACCAGAAAACTTCTAGAAATGATCAACAATTTCAGCAAAGTGGCATGATACAGAATCAACTTGCACAATTCAATAGCTTTTCTACATACCAACATCAAACATGCTGAGAGTGAGATCATGTACATACTCCTATTCACAACAGCCTCAAAAAATATGTTCTCCACAGTGATAAACTTAAGCAATGAGATGAAAGATGTCTGCAACAAAAACTTCTCTGATGAAAAGAGATTTAGAATGTCACTAGAAAATAGATTTCCCATTTCATGGATTGGTAGAATTAAAATTGTGAGACTGACTATTCTACCCACAGCTGTTTATAGATTCAGTGTAATTCCAGTCTAGATCTTCATCCTGTTCTTCACAGAAGTAGAAAAAACTATCCTGAAATTCATTTGGAACCGTAAGTGAATCTGTTATCCCAGATAACCAAGCAATCCTGGGCAAAAAGAACAATGATGGAGGGACTATTATTCCAAATTGACTACTGCACTATAGTAATACAGACAACATGGTAGTGGCACAAAAACTGACATGTAGACCAATAGAAAAAAGAAATAGAAGAACCAAACCTGAGTGCAGGTTACTACAGCCATGTGATATTTGACAGAGATGGCAAAAACATGCATCAGAGAAAAGACAGTATCTTCAGCAGATGGTGAAAAATGAAATTAGAACCCTATATTTCATTCTCCAAGAAAATTAAATCCAAATTGATCAAAGACATTGATGTGAAACCTGAAATGCTAAAACTATTAGAAGAAAACATAGGTGTAGGGAAGGCCTTTTGAAAGAGGACTACATTTGCCCTGGAATTAAGGCCAAGAGTTGACAAGTGTGACATGAGAAACTAAAACCATCTATATAGCAAAGGAAACAACTGAATGAAGAGGAAGCCCAAATAGTGCATGGGAATCTTTGCCAGCTACACATACGACAGAGGATTAAGATAAATAATATATAAAGATTCAACAGTCAAGGGGACAAATGATCCAATTAAAAGATGGACTTGGATCTAGACAGAGAATCCTCGAGAGAAGAAATTAAAATGGCATTGTCTATTTATGAGTGGGTTATTTCACTTAGCAAAATGTCCAGAGTCCTTCCATGTTGTAGTATGGTTCAGAATTTTGGATGAGTATGTATAGAATTATGTGCATGCAACCATTGCGGTATTTTTCCATTCATTCATTATTTAATATTTACTTTGTTTCCATCAAATAGAGGTGTGTGTACTTGCTACTGTATGTATTGCTGCTATGAACTAGGTGTCCACTATCTCTTTACAATCCCACTTTCAATTATTTTGGAAGTATATTGAAAAGAATTTGCAGGATTAAAGGGTAATTCTGTTTTTGTTTTTGTTTTTGTTTTTAAACAAACATCACTATATTTTGTTGTGGATATTGCTCTGTACAAATAAACACTGATTGACCAGTGGCCAGGTAGGAAGTATAGGCGGGACTAACAGAGAAGAGAAAAGAGGAAACAGGAAGGCAGAGGAGGGACTGCCTGGAGCCGCTGCCAGGACAAGGAAGATGTAAGGTACCGATAAGCCACGAGCTACGTGGCAAAGTATAGATTAATAAAAATGAGCTAAATATAAGAATAAGAGCTAGACAATGATAGGCCTGAGCTAATGGCCAAGCAGTTTAAATAATGTAAGAGTCTGTGTGTTTATTTTATAAGTGGGCTCTGGGACTGGCGGGACTTGGTGGGAGCTGGAGAGAAATTCTCCAGCTACAATATTTTCTATAACAACCATACTATTTTACATTCTCAACAGTAGTAAACAGAAAATGAATTTCTTCATTTTCTTTGATTGCCCCCCACTTAAATATCAGTTATCTTAAAAGGCATGAAGTGCTTATTGAGCCTTTGATTTCTTCTTTCCTAATTCCTACTCATGTTTAGCATCTTTTCATGTATTTGTTGGCCTCTTACATCTCTTCTTTAGAAGTGTACTTTTTTGTCCATTGCCCACTTTAAAATTATGTTGGTTTTTAATTGTTGTGGCATTTTAACCATTTTTTTTTTGAGACATGTAACTCTAGCTGGCTTGGAACTCACTATGTGTACTTGGATGGCCTTTAAGTTGCATTAATGCTCTTCCCTTTGCTGAGATGACAGATGACACATAATCCTCATCTAGGACTTATTTATATTTGCTATAGATTACTTTTTGTGAGATGATTTGAAAATAGCCTGTCTCTTTCCATAGGTTCCTTTCTCGCTCATGACTGTGTCAATGCACAGGTCGTTTACCTATTTGCAGTTTTTTTTTTTACATATTCTTTTAGTATTATATTCAAGAAATCATTGTCATATTTGAATCTTTTCTCTTGTTTTCTTCTAGAAACTTTATAGTTTTAGGTCTTAACATTTAAATACTTGAATCATTTGAGTTAATTTTTATATGTGATATAAACTCAAATTTCACCTTAGACTCTTTCTTATAGATACCATCGACAAGTGACTATTCAGTCTTCTATGCTTCTTTTATTTTAACATAATTATATATCTATGTGTGGATAAATAGCAAAACCATTTTAGCTTTTGTCATTAAACATAAATTGGAACTTCAGATATTTCTTTTTCTTCCTCATCTTTTAAAAGAGATAATCGATAAATCTTTTTGTTAAGTTTGAATTTTTAAATTGATATTTGGGTTGAAGAGCATTCTGGTTTTGTCTAGTCTTTAGTATTATGTACAGGATGGCAGTGAATAAACTCATTCATGTTCTTCATTTTTTGATAGTGTATCTTAAGTATATTCCTAGAAGTGAAATTTTGAGTTTAAAGATAAAATGTATGTATGTCTTTCCAAGTTTTTTTTTCCCCACGTGGATTTGATTGTTTTGCACTTTCAGCAGTGGTATATATGAGGCTTTGTCTTCCAGCACCCTTTACAGCTGAACACATTCTTAAACTCTTGGAATCTATCTATGATAGATGAGAAATGAAATACCATTTTTGTTTCATTTTTACTTTTTGTTAGGAATTAGCTCAGTATGTTTTCATTTGAGCCTTATGAATGTGTTTTCAAGTACCAGTTCATACCCCTAGCTCTTTCTATAATAGTTTTGAGTAATTCTGTATCTATAAGTTCAAAACACTATCTAGTTTATCATATTTTTATTTTGCTTATGAGTCCTTAAGCAATGGAGTTGTAGAGGAAGAGTGTCGATGAGCCCAGGAAGGTGGCTCAGCAGTGAAATCTCTTGCTGCTTACACATGATGACCCGAGTTTGATCACAGAACACATGTCAATGAGGAAGGAATTAACCATTTTCACATAGTTGTCTCTGGTCTCCACAGTGTGTGGTGGCATGCATGCCCACCTAACTGATACCTGACACACACACCCATGCCTGTGCATACACACACAACATGAAGTATAAAACAATGTGGCTTCCTAATTTAAAGATATTTTGTTTTTCTCTCCAGAGTGGGCTTCAAAAATAAATTTTACATCTTCTTTTCCTATTGAAGTATCTTGGTTATGATAGTGCTTATCTGCTCCATCATTATTCTTTTTATAACTTTGTTTTGCACGTTAATTCTTTTTGTTTCATTTTTCTTTATTCAGAAATTTTCTACTCACTCCATATATCATCCACAGATTTCCCCCTCCTCCCTCTTCCCACCCCCCAGTCCTCTTTCCCAAGCCACCCTGCATCCTCACATCCCCCAAAACGAGGTCTCCCATGGGGAGTCAGCAGAGCCCAGCACACTGAGCCTAGGCAGGTCCAAGCCCCTTCCCACTGCACCAAGGCTGTTGCACGTTAATTCTTAAAGAGCTCCTCCAAAGGGAGTGATGAGTGCTGCCTTAGTTAATTTAGCTTCATTCTCCTCTAAATCATGAGTTAGATAGGAATAGCTTTTAAAATGAATTGTGAGATTTAATTAGTGTGATGTAGGAGAATAGTAACATGCTCCTATGGATGCATTATGCTCATTACAGAGCATGGGTTTGATGTCTGCAGTCGTTTGATGCCGCTCTGTCATCTCTCTAGACCAAATTAACTGTAGTTCACAAACCTGTGTATTCAGTTTTCTCGGAGGCTTACCACTTCACTAGTTTCTTTATACTCCATCTCAGAAGATAGACTTGTATTTTATGGCATAATTTATTTCCTTGTGATCTGAAGCTCCTCAGTCTTCATACAAGTAAATGCATACAAGTATTCCACTGATAATTTCTTCTTGGGGCTAAGATACAAATTTTAATTTTTAAATTGCTTGATTAGCTTACATTCATTGTTTACAAAAAACGATATCTTTCATAATGATCGTATTCTTTTCTCCCCAAATGACCAAGTACCAAGTCCTTACTTGACTCTTGGTAAATACTTGACCTTGTTACTCTGTTCCTTTAACATTCTAGCATTTGCCCAAAGTATCTCATTTCTTTTGATACTGATGTCCATTGGTTGGGGCCTCATTTATTAAAATAGCATTTTGCTGTTTTGTGGCACATGCTCTAGATCATCTTGAGTAACTTCCTCCTGGGGTCGTCATGTTTGTAAGGAGCCCAGTAGAGTGTAGGTGGTTGTTTTATACTCTCAGCTCTTTGGGGGCCCACCACTCAGCTCCCAAATAAGTACATGGAGACTAATTCTTACTTATGAATGCCTGGCCTTAGCTTGGCTTATTTCTAGCCAGCTTTTCTTAACTAAATGATCCCATCTACCTTTTGCCTCTGGGCTTTTATCTTTATTCTATATGTCTCTCTTTCCTTCTTACTCCATGTCTGGCTGTGTTGCTGGATGGCTGGCACCCACAGCCTCCTCTCCTCCTTTCCTCCCTCCCCCTCTTCTCTTTTCTCCTGCTATTTATTCTCTCTGCCTGGCAGCCCCACCTCTCCCTCTCCTGCCTAGCTATTGCTGTTCAGCTGTTTATTAGACCAGTCAGGTCTTTTAGAGAGACAAAGTAACACAGCTTCACAGAGTTAAACAAATGCAACATAAAAGACTACAACACATCTTCGCATCATTAAACAAATATTCCACAGCGTAAATGAATGTAACACATCTTAAGCTAATACTCCACAGCAGTGGAGCCTTTAGTAGGGCTGTTGGAGACAGCAGTCTGGGCACTAGCTGTGCTTGCTGCTCCTGGGTTCACAGATTATAGATCCTCTCCGTGGACAGAATTGAGAAACATCAGTAACTCACCCTCAGTCTTTATGTCTCCTTTCCTTTCTCTCTCCTCTGTCTCTCTTTCTCCTGTTTCCTTGCTATCCTCACCCTACTTAAAATAAATCTGACTTCATGCGAATGTTTCCCTTTTCTATTCACACAAGGATTCATTCTAGCCTTCCCTTTTTCCTCATTCATAATTTTTTCCTGAATAGGATTAATCTGTCTCTCATTGTCTATGGTAGATTTGCTTGTTTTTCTCAACCTCAGTAGACTTTATGTAATTTAGAATGTCTAACATATGCTTTGTAAAAACCAGCTAACACTAGGGTGCAGTATTTGCGTGCAGTTCTTTTTTGGTCTGTAGCTTTGTATTATCTAGTCTTTTGGCAATTTCTGTAGTCCTCAGTTCAGTGTCTTTTATGTTTCCATCTTTCTGTGATCTTATGTAATAAGATTTGTAAGAGTGTGCACCTCATCCTAATTTCCCTAGCATTCTAGTTAATTCGTTATTTTCAGCAATTGTATTTAATAGAGTTTACTCAGTCATACTTAGATCTTTGGGATGTGACACATTAATAGATTTTACTATCTACTACCACAGTCTTGTAGAGATCCTTCTCCACCTTTTAACACTTTGCTGGTTTGGCTCTTTGTAATCAACCCAGCTCCAACACTGTGCTAAACTCAGCATCTTCGTTCATGTTTGACTGTAGTATAACATCTTACTGTATTTTATCTTGTTTTTATATGGTTAAACACAAAGACATAAAGCAATCTTGCTGGGTTACTAGAAACCATTGCTTTTATTGGTTGTTTCTCAGAGACTGTCATCCAATTTAGGTAAAACTCTGTGGCTTCATACTTGTTTTCTCATAGTGGCTTCTGGCTGTATACCCAAACTGAATCCCTGAACTATGCTGATAATCAGAAAGAGAAGGGAGAAAAGCCTCCCTACTCAAGTATTAGGTTCTTAAGAGTCTACTGTCAATCACAATTACCAACTTTAATACCTTTTTAATTATATGTATTAAAGGTTCTATTCTTTTTACTACACTGGAGCTAGGTGGGTACCTTAAAGTTATCAAGTTTATAGGCTGGTCATGATGGCACAGGCCTTTAATCTCAGCACTGGGAGGCAGAGCTAGGTGGGTCCCTATAAATTCAAGTCTGGCTTGGCCTACATAGTGAGTTCCAGGCCAGCCAAGGCTACATAGTAAGAATCAGTGTACAAAAATAAAAACAAGTTTATTCCTTTTCTAACTGTGTTAGGATTCTTGAGAGGAACAGAGTAATACAATGCACACACATACACACACACACACACACACACATACACACACACACACACACACACACATATATATTATACATATATAAGTGATATTAATTACAGTGGTTTACAGGCGGTGGTCTGGCTAGTTCAACAGTGGCTGTCTCCCTACAGAAAGGCTTAGAATCTGGTAGTTATTCAGTCCACGAGACTGGATGTCTCAGTTGGTCTTCAGTCTAAGTTGGAAGTCTGAAGAAGTAGGTCCTAATATCAGTGAAGGAGTTCCTCAGCAGCAGATAAGGTGAGGGCAAGCAGGGAAAAAGTAAAGTCTTCCTTCTATGTCCTTTTTTTATGGGCTGATACTTGAAGATGTGGCCCAGATTTAGTGTGTATCTTCTGACCTCCAATGATCCAGGCTTAGGGTTGCTTCTTTCCACTTCATATAACCCAATTGAGAAAAATCCCTCACAGGTGTGCCCAACTGCTTGCCTGATAGTCAATTCCAGAGGCAGTCAAGTTGACAACCAAGAGTAGCCATCTCACTGCCGCCCACCTTCTGTTAGTAACTTATTTCTCACTATCGTTTGGGCTCCAGCATCTGGTGTCTTGTTAGCTTCACTCTCCACCTGTCGCCACTCATACCTTCCTGCTGTCCCACGGTCTTTTAGTGTGCTGCTCTTTCTTCTTCACCTGGTGTCATTCCATGATACATTTTACACACCCTTCACAGTGTGCATCTTCTTCACCTGGTGTCATTCCATGATACATTTTACACACCCTTCACAGTGTGCATCTTCTTCACTCAGTGTCATTCCATGATACATTTTACACACCCTTCACAGTGTGCATCTTCTTCACTCAGTGTCATTCTGTGATGCATTTTACACACCCTTCACAGTGTGCATCTTCTTCACCTGGTGTCATTTCATGATACATTTTACACACCCTTCACAAGTATGACTTTTCTTCACTGGGTGTCATTCCATGATACATTTTACACACCCTTCACTGTGTGCATCTTCTCCACTAGGTGTCATTTCATGATACATTTTACACACCCTTCACAGTGTGCATCTTCTTCACTCAGTGTCATTCCATGATACATTTTACACACCCTTCATAGTGTGAATCTTCTCCACTCAGTGTCATTTCATGATATATTTTATGTACGCTTCAAGACCTAACTAGGATGTTTCTACTCCATAAAATTGATTTTGATGTATTCTCTTCCATATGCTCAAAATGTTGCTTGATTTTTTCCCTTCATTTCTGAACTATTTTATATAAAATATACACATTTATAAATCTGCTTTAGTACTATGCCTATCAGGTTCTCTAGTAAAAAGTTCCTCTTTCTTGCTTTAGTTTTATTCCCCTTGCTTAGTAAATCAGTCTCTCCCCTCCCCCCCAAAATTAAATGAAAATGGATGGATTTTCTCCCCATTTGTATTGCCTGTATTTGGAAAGATAATCTACAAAAGTGATTTTTCAAACTTTTTTTAAAAAAGCGTTTATTTTTCAAATGAAAACTTCTATAAACTTTGTGTATGCCTCTTCATACACTTACACAACTACTTAATGAGGTAACAATGAGGATCTCTGTCTAGGAAAAAGTATGTTTGAAAATTATTGGCTCATCACCACATCCATTCACCAATCTTTCTTTGCATCAGTACAGGAGAGATCTTTTCTCAACACAGGTAAAGGTCAAGGTATTCCTCACAGTCCTATTCCTGTAACTGTTCGCTCAAGTTCCAGCACACACCAGATCTGAAGCTGAGGATCTCTTTTCACTTCATGGCTTTCCTGGAGAAGGCTTGTTCAACAGTAGCCAGAGTGCACGTACACAGTCTTTATGTGAGCACTTTGCACAATTTTTGCAAGTGCCTTACCATATGAGCAATGCTATGACCTCGGATTCGTTTAGATGTAGCCATCCTTTAGATCTAGCCCAGGATTCAGCATCTTTGTTGCTTGAGCTGTTGTCTTTCTCTGTCTCCATCATTTCACCTCCATTGACTTTAAAGCACCTTACTGTTAACATGTGCTTAGTATGTGTATGCAGTGCAGGGTACTGTTTACGCTGCTTGGTTACCTGTCTTCACAGCTAGTGTAAGGAGAGAGGCAGGGGAGAGGCAGACAGGCAGAGAGATAGAAGGGGAAACAGATGCAGAGAGAGTATGAATCTTAGGAGGGCTTCAGTGGCAAATTCTTAAGCAGTTCCAAAATGCATAATTCTACTTGTAATTGAGGTTTCAAATCAGCCAGATTTCAATGTTAGTGTGTGTCAGGGCAGGTTGGCCTTTGTTTCACATCACTTGGAAGGTCAAACCATATTAGTTTTTCCTTCATTTGTGTCTTCTGAAACGAAAATTGGTCTTAGTTCACTTGTAGTATGCAAAGCAAAAAAGTCTTAGAATAGGTGCCTATGGTGAATTTAAAGTTTTAGGTATGATTTTTTACTATAGATCACTTTCAGTTCTGTTTGGAAAACAAGAAAATAAAGCTTTATGCTCTGACGTTAACACTCTGTTGAGCAAGTACACTACTTGTGGTTTCTACTACTTGTGTCTTTCCCAGCTTGTTTGGCTGCTTTCAGAATGGTTTATAATTACATATTTTATGAGAGTATTTCATTAATAGTTCAAAATATTAGGTAGGAAAATGTATTTCATTAATTAGACATCAATTTTCTTGGTACCAAATAATTATTGTATTCTGATTTAATTTTAAAGAAACTATGTTAATCATATTTTTATTTCTCTAATTGCATTATGCCTTTAATATGCTTAGCTTGTTTCTGATAAATTAAAATGATCTTTATTCAGAATAAGTGATACCTACCTTCAAATTTTTTATATGAAATCTTTTTATAAGACAACATCTATAGTGTTATAATTTCTATTTTTGATGCTTAGAGAAGGAAAAGTAGATACTGTGTCTTTAATGGAAACCAAAAGGTTATCTTCTGTGGCCTTTGTGTGTATGTGCTGATGTGAATGTAGGCAGCCAGACAGGCGGTGTGTGCAGAGAGACTAGGGAACGGCTGCGGATCGATACGTGTGGTGTGAAGTGAATTAATGTGAGGCAGGCTGTCTGTCTGTCATGAGTTTGTGGGGAACGTGGGGCAGTGTTGGTCAGTCACTGCACAGATCCGCTTCCAATAAATTCCTGCCTTCTGCCGCCTGTGCAACTGGAGATCTTCACACACTCCCTTATGCTGGATTTTACTTCATTCAAAGTAAATGTTCATATCAAACCATTGCCTCCAGTGTACTTTAATTAGATCACTGGAAAGCCGCAGTTGTGAGAAACTGATGAAATAAAAATATCTGCTATTGTTTGGATATATTTTTCAATCTCACTGGAAATCTATATTTTATGAGAATGAGAAATATAATTTTTATTAACATTTTGTACGTTTTTGTTATTTACTCTAACAATTTTATCCCTTCCATCTAATCTTCAGTAAAATAATAAAGTTATAGTGAACTGAACTGACTATATATCCCAATATTGCTTAATGAGCTGCATTAAAAAAACTTGCTAAATTAGTGTTTTATCTTTGCTTGTCATGTTAGTCACCTGAGTTCATTTTATTTGTCTTTACCCAGTATTGTAAACCAGTTGGAAGAATGTTTATAAAGATAATATGTAAGACATGACATGTGCATTTTAGCTAATGTCTATATTTTATTGTTGAAGTTAAAAAATGTATTTTATGTGTTTAGGTGTTTTGTCTGCTTGTAGGACTGTGCAGCATGTGTGTGCCTGGTGCTCTCAGAGGTTGTAAGAGGGCCTCAGGTCCTCTGGAACTGGACTTACAGATGGTTAGGAAGTACTCTGCGTGTGCTGGGAATTTGAACCTGGGTCCTCTGCAAGTTCAGTTCATGCTCTTAACTGCTGAGCCATCTCTCCAGCTCCTATTGGTGGGATTTTGAGAATAGTTTTAGTCTATTGATTTTGAAGACGATATTTCTATATTTACATTAAAACATTTTCAAGTGATTTATAAATATATTTATGTACGTATGAATGTACGTACGTATGTACAATTGGAAAAGTGTAATTATTGCAGGATTTTGACAATAAGTGACCATGGTGTATAGAAATCTATAAGGTCTGATAAAAGTCTTCCTATTGTCTGTTTTCACTTCTCCTGTTCAGTACAACATTCCCCACCCCATGCTATCATAGCCACACTTCCTCTTACCAATTTTCTGCTTCGTTCCATTTTTTCCCATTTCCTTCCTGAGTCTCATGTTCGATATTTTATATGAAACCTATAATGTTAAAATGTACATTTTGTAACACTTGCATTTGTATACTTCCTCTTTCATACATTTACTGTATCACTTTTATTAGATCTCTTGCTATCCTTATATATTTGTAATATTTTCTTTTCTCCAAAACACCATTATTATTATTTCCTAGAAATTAGTTAATATAATTTGTGTTGAGGGATTGGGGTTATTTTCATTGTGTTCTGTTCAATCCAGGTTTATTGAACTTTATGCCCAATACTTTGAGTATATTTATCAAAATAATAGTTTATCTTAATATAATTTGACAAATAAGCTCATTGACGTGACTTATATAAGCCAAAAACAAAACATCACCATATAATCAACAGTTTAAGCCCTTGGTTATGAATAAGCAAGTTTATGTGTACAGATCTTATAAAGATTCTTTTTTTTAAAAAATTTTCCACACTATTTTATCTTTTTAAATAATGAATCACAAGGAAGTAATTTTTGCTTTGAAAAGCTTACACATTTTATATTAGTAACAAAGTAATTTCTTATCTTTGTATTTCTTTGGAACTAATAATACACAGGTTAGGGAGATGGTTTAGAAGATGAAGTGCTTGTTGCACAACCTTAGGCACCCAAGGGCTGGAGATAGAGCTAGCAGTTAAGAGCCCATGCTGTTCTTGCAGAGGACCAGGATTTAGTTCCCAGCACCCACACAGGCAGCTCAAAAATATATGGAATTCTAATTTCAGGGATCCAGTGATCTCTTCTGACCTGCATGTTCTCCAGAAACATGTGTGGTACACACACACATTCGTACAGACACTTACATCACACAAGATTTAAATAAATACAAAGCATAAGAACCTAAGGCCACATCTCTAGTAGCCATGTAAAAGCAAGGTGCAACAATGCGAATCTGCAACCCCAGTATTGGTGGAGGCAGAGACATGTGCTTCTCAGGCTTGCTGGCCCATCCCAACCAGTCAGTGAGTTCCAAGCTATCAGACTAATCATTGTACAGTAGATAAGATGGTGGGGGGAGGTGAACAGAGATAAAGGAAGAAACCCCATTATAAACTCAAGCCTCCACATATATAGGCATTGACAATCACATCTGCATACCTTTATACACTTGTACATACTGCATACACACACACACACACACACACACACACACACAAAGAAAATAATATTTTGTCACAATCTGCACTTATGTTTTATGACTGAGATATTGTCTTTTTATTGTATACTTTTTAAATAGTTAAGTTTACATATAATTTACAAATAGTAAAATGTATCATTTTGACTCATAGTTTTGAACAATGTGTTTGGCCATGTACATACTCCCACAAGCAGGATATAGATTAGCTTTGTTTTTAAAGATTGATTTATCAAATCCTTTGTTAAATTCTTAGCCCCCAGCAGCCACCGATACTGTGATGTCTGTCTGCATTAAGAGAGTGCATAGCATGCACCTAAATACTATGGAGATCAGAAGCAGCCACATTATGGTTTGGGGTTTATAACAGTGCTATGATGCCTTCCTTTGCAGGTAGAAAATAAAATGCTTAGCATTATTTTAAAATGTTATTGATCTTTATATGGCTTGAAATTTTAAAGTTATTTCCTGAAAACAGACTGCTAACATTGGCTTTGATGGAGGAATCAAGAATGTTATGATTTGGTTGTCTATCTTCAGCACCTCCAGCCTTCACTGTCATCCAGAACCTTTAAAGAGTTTTAGGCAGTTGGTTGTCCTCACTGTACAGTGTTATGGGAATTATGACATTGAGCTTATTGGAAAAAATGGTCTCTTTGTTTTTTATTTATTGGTAACTAAATAGCACTGAAGATGGAATTGCCTATTCAGGGATTATCAGTAACGTAGCTTAAATAATTTTTTTAAAACATGCATTCTTGGGTTGATGATGTCATTTAGTTGGTAGGGTGCTCATCTGGCTCAGCAGTCCTAGCACTTAGGAGGTACTGGCAGGAGGATCATAAGTTCAAGGTCATCCTCAGCTACCTAGCAAATTCCTGGCCAGCATAGGCTGTGTAAGACACTCCCCCAAAACAAAAACAAAACAAAGATAGAGAAAGTCATGTATTCCTGATAGAAGAAAATTCTCATGGGAATTTTTATTTCCTACTGTATAAATGCTCTCTTGTTCTTTTTTTCTTTATCTACTTTTGGGGCTCGGGGAGTTTACACACAGCGGCATGAGTGCCTTGGTTGATGCAGAATATTAGAAAGCCAGACATGTATGGGTAGATTTACTGAGATACAATTTATTTATTAAAGTTTCCCCAAATAGATACAATTCAGAGAGCTTTTAGCTTATTCATACAGTTGTGCAGCACAGCCATTTTTGGAAAATGTTCACCTGAAAGTGAGCCCCAATACTCAACTGCATCTTTCCTGGTTCCCCACACCCTCTCATCTGTAGGCCAGTGTGATTTATTCAAGTTTCTTGTGTCTATGTTGCAGCATCCATCAGCTCCGTCTTCTTGACCCTTGCATAGCATTCCACTGTACGACTATAATTTTATATTAGTGTGACCATTTGCACTCTCACTACTTTCTGGCTTTTGTAGATATTGCTACTGTGACTATTGATGGGTTCGTTTTCATGTGGACATATGGTTTCAGTCCCTAACAATAATTGCTGGATCATATATAAACTTTGTTTGATATTTAGGAGGAATTGGAACACTGCTCGCCGGTGAGATTTGGAAGTTTCTTATACACTCTAGATACTGGTCTCTTGTTGGATATGTGATTAAAAAAATGTTTTCTCTGCTCTGTGTCTTGCCTTTTTTCCACTTCATAGGGTTTTTGCAGAGCAAAAGTTATTTAATCCTGATGAGGACCACCTTATCAATATTTCTTTCTGTGGATTATGCTTATAATGACAAGCCTAAACCTTATAGCGCTATGATTTTTTTAATGTAAGAAATTCTAATTATTTTACATTTTATATTTAAGTTTATAATTCATTTGGAGTTAATTTGATGTAAGATGTGTGCTCTAGTTGGGATGTACTTTCCTCTTGATGATGATTATCTCCAGTTTGGTAATATTGAGAGGTGGTGGAGCATTTCAAAAGTGGAGCCCAGAGAGAGGTTGGTCAGTTATTGGTGATGTCTTTTAAGAGTGATTGAGATAGTTGTTATGGGACTCAATGCTTGCTTCGTCTTCTTCTAGCATCATGTAATCTTTTTTTCCACACTCTTGCTATGATGATTCTGTATACCACTAACCATGAGGTCCTCACCAAGGCCAGTACATGCCAGCACTAGGTCCTTGATACTCCAGAAGAGTAGAATTTTATTCAATTTTCAATAGAAGTATGAAATTCTCAAGTAAATGGATGGATCTAGAAATTAAGTGATAATAAATTTAACTAGACTCAGAAAGACAAATACTACATATTCTCTGTCATGTGGGATGTCTAGCTTCTAATTTACAGTCTCTCTCTCTCTCTCTCTCTCTCTCTCTCTCTCTCTCTCTCTCTCTCTCTCTCTCTCTCTCTCTCTCTCGTAGGAATGCATGTGAGTATAGATTGAGAAAACCTTGTAATGAAATGACTTGTGGGTTTCAGATCAGAAAACCTACATTTTAACTCTGGCTTTTTAACTTAGCAATAGTGTTACGTTGAGCAGCTTGTCTCTCTGGTTAAATAAGATGAATATAAATGCCTTACTTATAAGCTTCAACATTCACTTTCATTGAATCTCTTAATTTCATAGGGAAAGAAAATACTAATGATCATTACTGTTTAGATTGTTCTTTGATATTGTTGTTCCAGTTTCTCTGATCATTTTTAGAATTACCAAGTGTTACAAAGAATGAGAATGAGATTTCAAAGGTTATATTTTAATTCAGTTATATGAAAAATGATCTTTAATTTTTTAAAATCATTTGAACAGTGTGTCTTTTTAGGAATGTGTTTATACTTTTCTTTCTATCCCCTTCTCATTGTGATTATTTCCCAAGTAGATTGTGTTGATTAAATAATTAATTCTTTTCTAATAAATCCTTCCTTCATGTTGAAATTCATCTTTTGAACCCAACAATAATATACTTCAGTAGAGTGGTAACATCATCATTTTCTGTTCAATAGGGACCATTTTGGGCTTCATTACTCCCCTTTTCTCTCCCTTAATTCTTTATCTCCTTTGTGCCTCCCCTCCCTCCCTCCCTCCCTCCCTCTAAAGCTGCTCTGAACAAATGATGCTACTATGATGGCGTGTTCTGTTTTCAATATTCAATCTTTAGGTCTTGTAATCATCTACTGATAGGTCCAGATTGACATCATTTAAGCGAGAAATTGATGGGAGTCTGCTTAAGGAGTATTAGGGAATTTATTAGGGTATAAATTGAGGAAATACACTCATGAATACAGAACCAAGTAGACAGCTGAAGTCCTCCTCTGATCTTTTTGGGAATGAATCTACCTGGCAATTCAGTCATACCAGGAAGCAGGAAGAAGGGAGAAGGGGCCTTGTGAATCCTCTCCCTTTCCTTTTAAGAGATCACTATAATGGCAAGAAGCACGACCTCCTTTGGGCCTTATAGCCCAAGGTCACGGGCAGAGCAAATCCCACCACACTTCACTGATGGTGGTGAATGAGTTAAGGTTTTTTTTTTTTTTTCCTCTCTCGGTGCCTTTTGTAAGCCTTGGGAATTGTGTAGGACAGTATACCTCAGAAGAAAAGAAATCCTCAAGTGTTTATAGCATTTAGTTTGTAAAACATTTGGATGGCTCCTGTATAAGCAAATATTAAAGTACTTCTTTAAAAGACTTGATTAGACATTTCCACTTCTATAGTAGCCACAATGGACCGGTGATAATAATATAAAAACACTGTAAGTCTATTATTCATTGCCAACTTAGAAATAATACGGTAGATGCAAATTAACACCAGATTATTTTATCAGAGGGTTGAAAAGATGGCTATGCAGGAAAAAGACATTTGTGTGAACTAGTAGAGGTGTGATAATTATGTTCCTCATCCCTAATTCTTTCATCGAGGGAAATGTTTTTCTTTGGTGACAATACATTTCTAGGGCCCAACTCCTTCTTCCTCACCCTCCCGTCAGCCCCATGATCTAAACACACTAACACCATAGAGAAGGAAGCCTTTGAACCACTTCTTCCCTTTACTATTTCCACCTGATTGCTGCACAAGTCTCTAAATCAGACAGCTTAAGTATAGCAAAAGTGTGTTGGTGAAATGAATCAAATAAAAATATATTTTACATCAGCATTTGGGGTCTGATTTCCTCAGATGTTGATTAAAACTAAATACAGGATATACCCATGCATGTCCATCCATATAAATCAATAAAACAAAGAGGAGTGCCTTATTCATTATTTTATTTGTATGTTATACTTTGTTAAATTATCTTTTGAATAAATAAACAATCCATTTCTTTCATTTTGTAAAGTGAGATCTTGTCGCTCTTGCCTGTTTTAGCTGGTGTCACCGCAGAAGCCATGCAGACTATGGCAGCAGCTCCAGATACCTCAGGGCCTGAAGCCAAAGTCCAGGAAGAAGAGCATGACCTCGTGGATGATGACATCACAACTGGTAAGCAGGGGCACAGCCATGGGATTTGTTGGAGCTTTGCTTGGTATTTCCAGCTGTTTGCTAAGTCATGTATTGGGGTTGTGTCTTTTGCTAGAAGGCTGGAAACTTGAAATGGAACTGTTGGCTTGGCCCAGGATGACACATGTCGCTGTAACAGTGAGCCTGTGAGCTGTGACTAGCTTTTGTGGGAAATCTTGTAATTGTGAAACTAGAGTCATTACTAAAGCCTTGGAACATGGAGAGGCAAATACATGCCCATTAGGCCGTGAAAGGCTCTGTAATCACAAGGTTGAATTCAAGAATAATTAAGTTGTAGTGGCAATGTGTATCATATAGGCTGCGGAAATGTATGCATACTCTTTATACTGCAGTTGAGGAAGTGAATGGTGCTTTTTCAAGTTATTTGCTTGGAGTGGACATCAAATACTCTTATTTGTGTTACCTATCATGGAACCAGACATATAGCAAATTTTATGAAGTTCACATATGGCGTATTTAGCCTGTCACTGTATCATTTTGACTAATTTTAATTGCTGAATTGCTGAATGTCTACATTCATAGTGCTCAATTTCTTTGAATGTACTGAGGATAAAAACAGACTGGAGAGTTTTATTGAGATTAAGGTTTTGTTGTTGTTGTTTGGGTACAGGTGGTTAAAAGTAGTTAAAAATGTGACCAAAATCTCTAATTACTATTACATGTGAATATTAAACAACTTTAAAAGTAGTATTATCAGAAAATAAGAGTGCAATTTTTATTTTAACATTTTATTGATTTTTGTGTGTGTGTGTGTGCGTGTGTGTGTGTGTGTGTGTGTGTGTGTGTGTGTGTGTGTGTGTATTTCACATCAAGCATCCTGATCCCACTCATCTCCCTGTCCCCTCGCTTCTGCCCTCTGCCCTTGTGACCTCCCCACCTGAAACAAAATGTAAAAGTATAGCCAAAAGACAAAGCAAAGTCTCGGCACAAAAGCTGCAGTGTGACCCCATGAGTCACACAGTGTACCCCTTAGTCCTTACATCTTTAAGAGTAAAATTTTTCACTAAAAATTAAAAATAGAATTTTCTTTCTTTCATAGCAATATGTAGCAAGTCTCTTACTATCAATCACCACCTGAACGCCTTGGACTTCTTCCCACTGGGAAGAAGGTGGGAGAGCTCAGTGTTGCCTTAGGTGATTGTAAAGCTGATGTCTAAGAATTGTATTCTTAGGCAATGGCTTTGAGTACATTTTGCCTTAGGAGGAGAGATGATGGAGTTTCATTGTTACAACAATTTTTATAATAATTTTTACTTTTTGAAATTATAATTGCAATATTTCCCTTTTTGTCTTCCTCCCATGGCCCCACTTTCTCTCTTTCAAATTCATGGCCTCTTTTTCTCTGTTGTTACATATGTGCATGCATACATATACACATATATATTTCTAAATATACAACTACAGCCTTCTCAGTCTGTAGAATGTTACCTGTGTGTGTGTGTGTGTGTGTGTGTGTGTGTGTGTGTGTATATGTATATATATGTGTGTGTGTGTGTGTATATATATATATAAAATCTTGGGTACCATATACACTTGGAATTGGATTACCAATTGTTTTTAACATGTAAGTCTTCTAGTGAAAAATGTCATATAACTTAAATATACATGCTTAGGAACCTCCCAGTTTTCAGAAGTCATTTAGCATTGAACAATTAATACAATTAATTTGTTTCAATAGCTACTAAAGGAAGTATTTGCAGATGTTTGTTAACTAATAAGATACTTTTTAGCTCCTGTTTTTTATTGCTTTTTTTTTTAAACAGCTGCTACGGATGGGTTTTATCTTAATTCCCTAGACAGCTGAAGACCTTCTGTATAAAAATTAGTTGTTTAATTTCTTGCAAAGGAGGGCCTACCTTTGCAGTAGTAGATCAGTGAATATTCTGGAATAAAGATCATTGTGTGCACTCAAATTAACTTTAAGAAACTAATTGAAAATTTAGATTATGCAATTATAAACACATGAGATTGTATTATAGCTCATGACTGTGTTCTTACAAGTTTAATGCAGTTTTAATGTAAGTCTCATTTGGAGAATTAATTCATGCTGCCTACCATGTATTTTAATCTGTTTAATTTGGCTAAACGTGTGTGACGAATGGCTTCTGTCAGTTGATTTATTCGCTTCATGCCATGGGTACTAGAAGCAAGATTGTTCAATATCCAAAGACTTTAAATAACCAAAAAGCCTTCGTTAACATGTTGTCGGGCAGTGAGCATGCCTGCCGTCTCTTGATTGTTCAGGTTGCCTGTAGACTGCGGCTTGATTAAGCTGTGATATAGATTTTTGTGACAGTTTAGAAGAAAACCATATTTCTTTTTATTGACTAGAATCCTATATAAATTGCATTATGGAAAATATGGTAGCTGCATCGAGAAAAACCCATTTTGAGCATGCTCTTATTTTGGGATGAGCAGTATTGTCAGGTATCAGCACTACAGAATGAAAGGCTGCCAGCTTTGCCATTACCTTTGAAAAAGATTCAGTTAATTTTTTGGTTATTTTAAAGTAATTGCTAATAATACTTCATAAAATAACTAGAAATTATATCATGATAAAATTTGATATATTTAGATAATGTGAGTAGCTATTTAATTTTATTTTTGCTATTATCTGATACTTATTCTTAGAAGTAGTTTGACGATATACCAGTTGAAATACAAGTATAATTTCCCATTTTTGCTAAAAGAAGGACGATTGTTTCTGAAATTATAATTTTGGCTGAGAATGGTAAGGTATGAATGCTGTCTTAAGATGTTTATGCTTAACCCAGCTCCTTTTGTTAGTGTTTTCCTCACAGGAATAATGCAGCATAGAGAAAGCCTTGTAAGTGTGGGCTTTGATCAATGGAACTAATTAAGTGTGTTTGAAATGAAGAGTACTTAATTGGGAGAGAACAGCTGGAAAAACTGGGAGGAAAAAAAAATGAGTCTTGATTGAGACGATTTAAACCTTCGCCATGTCATTTAAACAATATGCTGCTGCTATTTCTATGTTTCTTTTTGAAGCTAATACTCATTGATGAGGGCTGCAAAGTAATGCCTGTGTGCATGGACCACACTCAGATTTACTTACCATTCTGTCTTAAGGGTCATCACATTCTTTAACTGTATGGTTTAAATTATATATCACATTTATTTTGGTGGATCAACATTTTGATGTATAAAATATTAAAATTTACTTTATATGAATTTTATATCATGTAGTATACATAGGAAATGTGCTTTCTCAAAGAAATTACCTCAGGGTTTCCAATATTCTATATATTTAAGATCTAAGATCTTTTTTATCCAATAATATAATATTATTAAGATTATATTCAGATTATTTATAATTTCTGGATTAAAGTTGTCCTATATATATGCTTTTATCCATATACCTTTCCTTACAATTATAACCTACGTAGATATACTATGTAATATATATGCCACTTAAATATACTATGTAATCAATATTGTAAATAATGTGTTTTGTTTGCATTATGATTTTATTCTATTTTGTTTTATTAATTTATTATTCATATGAGCTTTGTCATGTTAATTCAGAGGGCCTTGTTTTCCTGATGTCCTCCATCCCCTCTGTCTCTTACCCTTTTTCCACCTCCTCTTCCATGGGGTTCCTTGAGCTCTGAGGGGAGGGATTTGATGGAGAACTCCCTCTTAGGGCTGAGTGTTCCAAGGTCTCTCACTCTTTGCATAATGTCTACTTGTGGGTCTCTGTGTTTGTTCAAGTCTGCTGCAGGAGGAAGCTTCTCTGCTGATGGCTGAGCAAGGCACTGATCTATGAGCCATCTTATCACTATAGTTTTTCTTTTTTTAGACCATTATTATTATGATTTTATATGATGACATCATTGTACTAGTAGAGAAAGCTCATTGAAAACTGACCTCCATATAAAAAATTTTAGATGAAGCAGGATTGAGTCTTGAGTAGGCAATCTGTGTGGCATAGTTTTTCTTTATATAGTTTTCTTCATGGTAAAAGATAGCATTATAATTGAGGATGAAGTTATGGATCTTCTAAATGTTACTTTTTACACAGCTTTTTAAAATTTTGAACTAAAAATGTTTTAGAAGGGCTTTATTAATAACCTACATTTATCTCTTTAAGGAAATGACTGTATTTGTCTTTAATGTCTTGTTTCTTATTTAATATAATAAGGATACAATTGACCATACAATAATGAAAAAGTGTCAAAAGTCACCAACATTGTCAATTTAGTGCTGCCCGCACCAGGCTGTGTCCACCTCTCCAGCTCAATTGCATTTTGTAGTTATATGTTATTAACTGATGTGTGGTTTCCTTAAGTTCGTATAGCTGGGAGGAAATTCATTTTTTTTGGTAAGTTAATGTAGATTTTTATAAATTTACATTCATTTCTTTTTGAATTATATAATCAAAGTATTTTTTCTAGGTATGACATTAGAGATTTTTATTTTACTCCTTTTTTAATAATCAGTCGTTTCTTTATGACAAACTTATAATTACTGTGTCACACAGCATTGTGTGTTGACTTGGGTAGAAAAATCTTTTTATGGTTTCATAGTAATGATTAAAGGTAATATTTCTATATGTGCTTTATTTTGAATACTCTATGGCAGTCTCATTAATTTAATATATATTTTTGGCTCACACTAGTGTTGGTGTTCTTTAAAGTATGTCATTGATAAAATAGGCAACAGTATATCACCTCATGGAATGTACATTCTAGTAGGGGAAACAAATAATAAAAAATATTAATTAAATATACATTGTGTAAGATGAGATATGTTACAGGAAAAAGAAAAGGTAGAGAAGAGTGGGATACATTGATGGTACTAAAAGTCTTTATGTATCAAGAAATGAAATGTGACTCCTATAAAATCACTTTGAAATAGATACTAGCATTGTCCTGGATATGTAAATGAGGGAAAAAACTTGTAGAGAGGGCATTTGCAGGGTCTTGTGCTTGACTGCTAATAGCCCTAGAGCATAACATGAGCCCCACATAATTTAGAATTATTAACCTATACTGTCTCACACTCTCAGTGGATGATTTTGGAAGGTTTTCTTCTTTCTTTTTAAAAGTAAAATGATACCACAGACTATTGCTATTCTTAAGGTATCAGATGAGCAGTGTTGTAAGTATCCTATCTTACTGCTTAAAATTAAGGTAGACCAACACGGGTTGGTGACAGCTCAGTGGTAAGAGTTCTTGCCCAGCATGTTCAAAACTGGAGGTTTATTCCCCAGCACCGTAAGAAAATCAAAGTGAGGTCAAAATACTCTCTCCTTGAGTGGGGGTGGGGCACCACACATTTCTTCTTTAAAATTCCCTGTTACTCAGGACTACTGTTATAAGATTGCAAATAGAAACATTTTTTTGGTTGTTGCTGCTGCAGCAGCCTTTTTTTT
This sequence comes from Peromyscus californicus insignis, assembly GCF_007827085.1. Lineage (NCBI taxonomy): Eukaryota > Metazoa > Chordata > Mammalia > Rodentia > Cricetidae > Peromyscus > Peromyscus californicus. The sequence continues at coordinate 52,347,848 of NW_026294469.1, forward strand.
TTTTTTTAAATCTATCACATACACGTTAAACAGAAAGCTCATTATTTGGCCTGATTTTCTGAAGTCATCACTATAAAACCGACACCTTAACAAATATTCATGTATTAAAGTCTCAACATGTCTTTTAAGATAAAGCTCACACGACTGTCTGGTCTGAGACTAAATATTGATTTGCTCATTTTACTACTTACTAAAGGTCCTACTCCTAACATATTCTTACATTTTTTTTTCTGACTGAAAGATGGGAAATTTGCCATGTTAAAGTCCAGATAAGCTTCATTAGAAAAAAAATGGAACATTATGTATTCAGAGATTGCTTTCCTAACACAAAAGGAGACTTTAATTAGAGTTATACCTGTTTTTTGTCTTTTTCATTTTTAAACTTATAATTGACAGTGTAAAAAGAAGTGCAAGGAGTACTAAACGTATGTGACTTCTTGTAAAAAGTGTTTGTCCTTTTATTTCTTCAATCAATCTTGCATCATGATTTTTTCTTTTACTTTAGTGATTATAATATAATTCTTCATTTCCCTTCCCTTTCCTCCCTCTAAACCTTCCCATATGCCCCCCATGTTCTCTCTTTCAAATTTATGACCTCTTTTTTTCATTAATTGTTATTAGGAGTATATATGGATGTATCTATCCATATATATCCCTAAATATAACCTGCTCAGTCCGTAAAAGATTACTTGTATGTATGTTTTCACCGCTGATCATTTGGTGTTAGATAACCAACTAGTGTGCCCTTCCCTGGAGAAGAGTATTTCTCCCACTCTGAGCATTTCTTAGTTGCCTGTAGTACTTGGTGTAGTGTTGAGACCTCATGCTCAGCCCCCTGCCCCACCTCCTGTCCACTTTGGCATGTCTATTGGTAGTGTCCTTATTCAGCTCATGTTGGTGAGAAGTTGTGGGTGTAACTTGTTGGTGAGAATTTGTGGGTGTAGCTTCTGACATTACTAGGAAACACAGTCTCACAACAAATTCCCCATTTCTATCAATCTTAACTATTTTTCCACCCCCTCTTCCATAATGTTCCCTAAACTTTAGGTCGAGGAGTGTTTTGTAAATGTATCCATTGAGACTGGGTTCTCCAGTTCTGCATTTTGATTGGTTGTGGTTTCCTGTAATGGTCTCCTTCTCTGGCAAACACAAGTTTCCTTGATGAGGCATGAGGATTAAATCATTGTAAACTGCTGTTACCCATTCTCTTGACTTTAAAATGTCACTACTACAAAACATATGATGTTCAGGCTCTTATACAGATTAATACAGCTGTTAGTTATTCACCATGTAGTGTCCTGAGAACAGATACTAAAGAAAAGTAGGGATTACATAGTTTTCTAAGTAGAATATCTGATTCTAAATTATTTACCTTTCTATGCTTTACTTTTAATCTGTGGAAAAAAATATAAATTAAAATATTTATTTTTTAATGTTTAGTGTTCAGCTTTAGTTGCATAGTAGTGGGCAAACAGAATATTTCTAAACATGATATTTGACAATTTCTGACAAAAAACACAGCAAGTATGCTGTTATATGAAGCTGACATTAATTTTCTCATATATCCCTTTTTTGAAATTTATTTAATTTTTTAGTTTCAACTACCAGTTGCATGGTAATGATGTTCAATTCCTCATCTGCAACCTCCATGCCTAATCTAAGCACTAGGTCCATATGCCTGCATGTCCCATAGATACCTAAATCCATGTCTGGTACCTAAAGCCTCATCCAAAAGTAGCTGCTTATTATTTCTTCCTAAAGCTTATCACCATTTCTACTTATACTCAATTGAATGCCATCACTAATGGTATAGTTAGTCATCCCTAACAATGCCCAACTGTAGTTGGTACTAACTTTTATAAAATGTTTCTTCTAAATATCTCACTCCTTAGAAGCATCCTAGGCCTAGACCCGTTTTGATTTTGTTTTGTTTTTAATTATTAATGTTGTTTGTTCTATTCTACAGTCACCTTCCTGACTATCTCTTGCCGTTGTCCAATATAAGTCAACCAGCACTCTGAGAATTTCAGTAGCCTGTGCATCACTTTTTGCTTTTGTTAATTGCTAATAACTGACTGCCCACTGAGTATAGCAGATTCCAAAGACTTTCTTTGGGTATTTAGAGCCCTTCAGGGATTCCCTTTATCTCCAGAGCCATCAGCTACTACAATACTTTATTTCCCCCAGAGTAACCATAGTTCATTCTTTGCATGAGTCCCTCTGCCTGGCTGGTATACCCTCAGCTCTCCCATATAAGGATGATATCCACAATTCCTTTCAGATCTTTCTTAAATCATGGCCATCTTCGTGCAGTCCTTCTGAATATCTATTCCATAGTCTTTCCCACTGTGTTTTCTGGACCCTTGCCAAATAATATCGTGCACTTTTTATGTTTAAGCATTCCCCTTGCCTTTGAGACTCACTTACAGGCATGCAATTTTAACCTGTTTGTGTTACATGGCATGACTACAATGCCTAGACATGTGACTCTCCTTAATAATTGTTTAATAACTAAATAATTGAATTGGTGAATCTGTAAGCTTCCTTTATTTTATAAATTCTTAGATACTTACTGTGTTCTTCCTTTACTTACATGGTGTCTGTCTCTTTTCACTACCTCCCTTCTTCTTGATTGCTATTTGATGACTCAAAAAGTGTTTGTAGACAAATAGTGAGGGATTATGGGCTAATTCCTGACAATCTCTCTTGCTATTGTAAAGGAACAGACTGGAGACAGATATAAAAATATAGATAGCTTTATTGAATTAGTCACAGTTGATTTTCATTAATAGTATGTCTTCTCTTGGAAAACATATTTTCAAAATTAGGAATAGCATGTGACATGCAAGATTTAATTGGAAAAAAAAAAAAGACAGGAAAAGATATCTGAAACCTATGTGCATTGTAACTTAAATCCTGACATGTGGTGGAAGGTGGAGCAGCTACTGTAGGTTCTCAAGCAGAAACTGATTTCCAAGTGCCCTCTTGCCAAGTGGTCTGCAGAGACCTTTCAGTTTATAAACAGTGGAGTTGACAGTTCTACTTTCATGACAGGCTGTGAGTCCTTGTTTGCTTGCTATCTCTTCCCTTCTGCTCTGTGCATTCTTATCCTTTGCCATGGTAACTCCCACATGACCATTGGACATAGCCCTGTCCAGGAAAGATGAACTCTCTTGTGGCTTTCTTGGAGCCAGAAGTTAGTAGGGTAGCCACTGTCTAAGCTGGGGATTGGAGGACCACTGCAGGAGAAGCAAGGTGGTTTGTGTGGAGGGAAGAGGTGGGCTAGGAGATGAGCTGCTTCAGGAGGTGGGCTGCTCCAGGAGGTGGGCTGCTTCAGGAAGAATGTGGTTCTCACAGGGAGCCTGATAAATATGTGACACTCGAGGAGAATGCCAAAGTTCATCTGTGAGTGGCTACAGCCACTTAGGAACACTAAGAAAACTTACTTACTATTGTCTGCTGAAGACCTTAACTCAACACATGCAGATATTTGGGTTTATTTGTCTGAAAGACTGGCTTGAGAATGCTTGCTTGAGAAAAAGTATAAGAGACAAAAGACAAAGGCAAGCCAGGATAAAAGATGGGTATTAAATGCCATTTAAATGTTTGATTTCTCAGTGAACAAATCTTAGCTTTTATAAATGAATAATCCAATATTGATGTTTTACCCAAGAATGTGTTTGTACATTTAAGTGAATTAAATATCATAAGGCATCAGAGGTGTTGTTACAGGAATTACTTTAATCAATGATTGCCTTGGCACCAGATCTTTCTTAATGGTATTTTCTAAACAGAGCACTGTTATTTTTTAAGTGTACATATATAGAATATTTGTATGTAATACTTCTAAAAGGTATATTGGGCCAGTATATATAGTAATTAATGTAATCTTAGCAAACTCACATATGCTGATACATTTAAAAATGGGGACTTAATAACACCATTACATGCTAGCACTTATTTAATACCTAATATGCATCAGACTATGGTCTAGGCTTTTCAGAACCTTATAACAACTCATGTGATCCATCTTCTCATCCCTTCATTTTACAGTAGAAGAAAATGAGTAGTTGCTGGTAGATAGAAATAGTGAAATTAGGAACTGATTGTAGGGTGCTTGCGTCTGTATTGTAGACTTTTGATTGGAAGGAATTTGCCTTAAACTAGTTCATTTAAAAAAATTACAAGAGAAAAAAGAAATGCATATTTATTCTGGCATGTTTCCTTTTTGTATGATACAGAAACCTTAACTTTTTATTTTAATGTAATCTAGTTTACTATTTTATATAGCCTGGGAAATATTTTAAATTTTAAGAAAAGACATCTTGTTGAATAAACATAGATATTCCATAGAGGGAATTCTTTTGTGTAACTATGAAACTATACCAATAAACACACACATTCATAACTAAGATTAACTTGTTCATTTAATCGTACACAATCCTTTTGTTGAGGTTGGGAAACTGCAGGCATTTTTAATTTAATAAGAATGTTGGAGCAACATTTAAAGGAAAAACAATCTTTCCCTGTGAGTGAATAACCTTCAAGATGAACTTAAGTTTGGCCCTTTGTGAGCTGTGTGATAATGCTTCTAAGATAAGAATGAATTGCACTGCGGCGAGGCACACTATTATATGTCTGTATGTTAGGTGAAGTACCCTTATAATTGATATCAAACCCATATGACCAAAAGTCATAATTCACAAAAGGAATGACAACAATGTCTCATAACTCACAGGCTTCATGTCACACCCATGAGTAATACTTCTACAGTGCAAGGCGTGTTAGAAGAGGAAAAGGTTTTCAAATGTATGTTAGGTTTTGAAGAGTCTTCCCTGATACCTTGTAGTCACTTTAAATACAAAAGGAAGTCATTATATTTGCCAGCACTGTTGAACCATGATTTTTTTTTGAATGAAAATCAGTTGTCAGGCGTTTTACCCTTAATTTGAATTTTTAATCACAAATGAAAGGTAACCGTTATTTTAATTGAAGATAATCATAAACCCAAGCATGTTTGCTCCTTATGGACTGTTGTGGGAAGGATAGTACAAGCTCTGAGATAGGATGAAAGTCAATTGAATTTTCTTTTTTAATAGTGATAGTCCTAAATAAAAACGAGTGAATTGCATGAAGTATGCCTAATTTAAAAGGACTCAGAGAATTTGAACCTTGTCCAGGGAATCCTTGTGTCCTCTACATCTTTGTTTTTTAGTGTGGTTATTGTCACTAAAAGAAATTTCAAGAATATCTATTTAGTTCCACATAAACATTATCCTTCTTTTTTTTTTTTTTTTTTTTTTTTTGTTTTGTTTTGTTTTGTTTTGTTTTGTTTTTTCGAGGCAGGATTTCTCTGTAGCTTTGCGCCTTTCCTGGGACTCACTTGGTAGCCCAGGCTGGCCTCGAACTCACAGAGATCCGCCTGCCTCTGCCTCCCGAGTGCTGGGATTAAAGGCGTGCGCCACCACCGCCTGGCTAAACATTATCCTTCTATTTATGCATTCTTTAGTCCATCTCATAAAGCACTCATGTAGTTAAAAAGCTGATAGTTAATTTTAAACACAGGCCACTACTTTATATATACCTACCCATACATCAAACATGAGTATATAAGGTAGTTTAGACCACTAGATCCAGTTAAGGATAGGATAGGATAAGAAGTTCCCTTCGTTTGTGGTAGAGGTGGGAAGACCTGGGAAAGCTTTTGAGCTAAAACAGTTTACTGACTTAGAAACATTGTTTAGGACTATAGACGAGTGACTTGGATAATGTTGCCAGATTGGCAATAAGGAATGAGGCTTTATTCTTAGGTCAGCATGGTAGTTTGGAAGTAGCTGATTTTACTTCGTCTGCTATTTATTATTTTAAACAGAGTTTATTGTTAAGATTGAAAGATTAAAGGTTCTTGATAAGCCTGATACTTTTTATTCAATAAATAATTTTGATTACTCAACAGTCTCAAACCTCCAGAGGAAGAAAGGAGACCTCCCACTAGGTCTTCTTGCTGTTCTTCAATGATAGTCATATGACCACTTTCCAGATTTCTTCCGCTTCCATTTGTGACTTCGACTGCTTATCAATGATATTCTTTAGCATACAGCACAGAACCAACTAGCTACCACTCAATGATCTGTGAAGTATTAGAATTATTTTATCTGGCTACTATAATTCTAGTATTAAATCACTTTCCTAAGGAAGCTAACCTATAGCAATTGCCTAACTGCAAGTTTTTATGTGAATTGTGGTTAATTCCTGTCTTCTTGAATTAGAAAAAGGACTCGATAGTTAGCAAGTTTGGTTTGTACCTTACTGGCTCTTATTCATCATTAGCATTAGAAATCTTTTTTTTCTGTGTAGTATATGAGTTATTCCTCCTATTGTTATATGTTCTGTGAATATGATCACCAAGCCAATGCTGTTATATTTGGTGACTAGTTAATGAAAACATGACCCCCATAGGTAGGAAGCTTCTCTATTTAGTGATCAGCTCCAAAATCTCTGTTATGGTTTTCAATTCCACATAAAGCCACTTGATTGTAATGTCAGTCAATTCAAAGATATATTTTATTCATAACACTATTCCCAGAAAATGCTGCAGATACCTTACTGAAATCAGACTGTCTTATATTTATGAACAGTGTAGGTAGAAAACAGTGGATTTTACATGTATGCTCTTATGCCTAAGCTACATGCATATGAAGAGGTTTAAAAATAATTATTGAAATATTTTGAGTTCTGATAGGGATTTTTTTTAGATTAGCAACCAGCATCAGATGATATCTTCAGGGTTTGTTGTGTCTAAATTGTCCTATGGCTATCAGGAAATTATCCATAGCTCAACTGTATATGAACTAATACTGATGACTGTATCTGCTTTGGTTATCATGGTGAATACTTATTGATTGTCTGTTTATGAGAAAATAGACATACTTGCTTTAATTTAAACCTTGAGTTTCTCTGTTTTTGAAGGTTACTCAAAGGTCAAGTGAAATAGATCATGTTAGAGCCCTGCACTATGTTAGTTTTAAATTTCAGTTTAAGAAAATTTGGTGTGAGATAGGAAACTAAGAAAATGATTTACTGTGGTATTGTTATTTCAATTCTATTAGATTTTCAGATATTTGCATTTGACTCTTTTCATACTAATTCATTAAGCCAGTGAAGGACCATGCACATTTATAAATGTGCTTTATACTTTTTGAGACTATTTTTTTTAGTGAGATGCTTTAAAAGATTTATGAGCTTAATTTTAAAGAAAATTAAGGAGTAGGAAATGCGAAGGCTACTTGGAAAGCGTTTATGTTCATAAGCAAAGTGGCCCCAGCCTGCTTAGAACGTTTTATTTAGCGACTAACATCAACTTAACAGATTTTTTTCCCTCCACATTCTTTGTGAACTAGAGTTGATTATTTTTGAAGAAGTGGCAGGTGCAGAAATAGCACTTTCTTCTCATCTGTGGGCAGGATTCACCTAAATTTAAGAGAAGAGTGAAGATAGACCACAAATGGAACCATCTGCCACTCCCAAGCAACTAGCCTTCCCCACTGTTGGAAAGTGCGGCCCCATGAGTCAGCCACTGGACAGGGCTCCTGCTGGGTCTCATTTCAGAGGGTTAGGGCAAACCCTGTCACTACACATTTGGAGATGTGAGTCTCTCACCAGCCAGTCATATGGAGATCAAAGAACCTTTTAATTTGCGTTTAATTACCCCCTGAAAAACCATCCACCATATCCAGCAGGAGCTATTGTATAAAAACAACCACATATGTATGTGGTCTTTTGAAATCTGAAGCCCCTTCAAATGCTAAAATAAAAATATTCTTTCTGTAACTCTTGTCATGTTTTCCCCATAAAATCATGAGTGAAGAGGATAATATGAACAGCAATCTGAGCAGAAAGGCTCATTGTAGCTTAAGCAATTGATGCTTTGTAACAATTTCCATTTTTTGAAAGGAGCCTTTCAACTAACACTTCTGGAGGATTGGTTTAGCACGTTTGTCAGTGTGAATTCTTTTATTGGCATATAATTTCCAATTAAAATGATAGCATTTTTATTGGAACTATTTTTACTGGAATTTTAACAGTGCTGTAATTCTTACTATTGTGTTCAGTCTTTTGAAAATTATTACAGTTTAACCACAGCAGTCACCAAACTCTTGGAAATTTTTCTATCTAAAGGTAAATTTGTGCTCTGCTGACCAATTGACATCTGTCATAAAACAAACAACTTGTCCTGGAGTTTATACCATTTGAGCGACATGTTTGAATGACAGATGTTAGTACAGTTAAGAAGCAAATTAATTTGAGGGTGTGAACTGAACAGAAGATCACATTTAATCATTTGCTTTTGAAATACAAATGGAACGGTTACCACTAGTGCAGTTGCCCCTGTCCTTGGTGGGGTGTGTGAATCCACAGAGCTAGTCACTGTTTGGATCAAGGTTTCTGTGGATATGACCTATGAAGAGATCTAAAAATCAGTCATTATGACCCAGTTGTGAGCCATTTGATCAGTCAGAAAAGACGTCTATTGATTAGCAATAACTGACATTTCAAAATAGCCGGGTAGAAAATGTTATTGGATTTATTAATGTTTCTCATCAGCTGTAATCACCAACAGATTTAAGTAAAAATGTCACAAGCTGAATCTGTTTAACAATTGCTACTATAAAACTTGAAACAAATTATATAACCTCTAATTTTGATGAGTGTATTAAAATGCCATATTATCAAATAATTTTGAGTGGACTTAGGAGAAACATAGTGAAAAAATTACTAGAGAATTACTTTACATATTGAAGGATTTTGATTTTTCATTGAGATGAAATTCATACAACCAAGGTAATAATATTAAGGTGAACAGTTTAGTTTGTTTTTAAAAATCGAAGGATATTAAAGGTTGACATGTGACTAGTCTAGGAGTGAGATAGCTTTATACCAATGTAGAAAAAGAAGTTCTGTTTGTATTCAGACAAGAACCTGAGAAACTTCAATATTTTCATCTTACAACACAGTATTATTTTCCAAAATAAGAACATTTTAAAAGCTGTGTTATGATGGTTGCATACAGAAGAAAACTCTGGGTTTGTATGCATTCATTCTAAAGAAATAAAAAAGCAGTCAATATAGGAATATGTCATTACATCTCTGTTTAACTTGCCTTTTACCTCTTTATTCTTGAAAGAATTTGCTCTGATTTTCATTCAGACTATTTGGCTGGTTTTAAGCAAAAGCAGGGTATATAACTCAGGCGCTTGCTTATCCGTCCACGTGCTGTGTGAACCGACTGGGCTAGCCGTACTAAAATAGATTAGTGTGAAAACCAAACAGGATGAAGAAGTAGGGCTTAGTTTTCCTCAGCATTTTTGCATGTCTACTGATAGAATATGGATATAATCTTTACTAGGGAGATTTCTACCTACTTTAGATAAGTGTATATTATATTTATTTTGATCTTGAGCAATGTAGCTATTTGAATGTCAAAATTATCTCTACATACAAGAAATCTTCTATTTTGCTTCATGTACTTCAGAATTAGAAAAGGGTGACTGCCGATCCTGAGTTCAGTTCCTGGGGTTAAGCGGTGGAAGGAGAGAACCGGATTCCAGCAGGATGATGTCCTCTGTTCCCACACTTGTGGAATGTGCACACACACATGTGAAATTAATAAATGTAATCAAAGGTTAGTTATCAAAGGGTTAGACATAGATGCTATTTTAAGGTCAGATAAGCAAGTTCTCATGAATTGGAACTAGCAGGAAAATCACCTCTATTCTGTCTCTGAATCTAATGTAAGTAGTTCATATAATAGAATCAAGTAAGTGTTGTCTGATTTCACTAAGTCTAAAGTCCTTCAGACTCATCCATGTTGTAGCTTGTGTCGAAATTCCCTTTCTGTTGAAGGCAGAATAATCCTCTAATGTATGGCTCTACCATTGCCGATACTTAGTTCCTTTAGCGTATTTTGAATACTGTTACTATGAATCTTGATGTATAAATATCTGGCTAAATCCTCCTTTCAGGACTTTTAGATTCTTTCCCGTTCTTCTAGGTTTATTATGCTTAGGTTGCCGTTATTGGAGCATACAGTGATTGGTTGTATCTTTAATTTCTTTATACCTGTCATTTTACTGTTTTCTGTCATGACTGTTCCATTTTACATGTCTACTATCAGTGTATGATGGTCTTGATCTCAAATCACTGTATCTCATTGTTATTCTGTCTTTTATTTGCCGAATGATTATTAATCCTGGGACCAAAAAAAAAAGTTAATTATTTCGAATCACTTTAACTTTCTAAATATATGTATCTTTCCTGATCTTTTTGTTTGGTGTGAAAAGAATCCTTTCCCCGTTATTGTTTGACTGTTATTCTCTTCGTCTCTGAGTGGCTATGTATAATTTTTTAAAGTTAGCATGCACAATATTCAGTTTCATTACTGTATTTTCAAAGAGACCATTGCTTTTGTGGTTCTCCTTTCCCTCCCCATCCCCAGCCCTCCTTGCACTCTCCTCTGTTTCTGTGGTGATATGTTGTGTACCCTAAGAAAGCTTTCCCGAGGGTCAGAGGGCAGAGCCAGCCACCAGGTTAGGCAGAGAGGTGGTGGCACACACCCTTAATCCTGTCACTCAGCTGGCAGAGATCTGTGTGGATCTCTGTGAGTTCAAAGCCAGACTGGAAACAGCTGGGCAGTGGTGGCACACACCTTTAATCCCAGTACTGGGAAGCACACATGCTTTTAATCTCAGGAAGTGACGGCAGGGAGGAGAAAGGTATATAAGACGTGAGGAAACAGGAACTAAGGCAGTTCCGCTGAGACCCTTCCTGGTGAGGACTGAGGATTTCAGTCAGAGGATTCGTGGAGTTGGTGAGGTAATAGGTGGTAGCTGTGGCTTGCTCTGCTTCTCTGATCTTTCCGCTTTTACCTCATTATCTGGTACCAGTTTTTTTTTTTGTTTGTTTGTTTGTTTGTTTTTTATTAAGAGACCATCTAAAATTCAAACAACAGTTCCCCGTTTATTTCTGCTTTCATTCATTTATCCTATTGCCCTTCCTTAGTTTCCATGACATCTTTGCCCCTCTTGTGGTCTCCTTTATAGTTTATAATTGTCTACTTTAATAATCTATGATACTAGATTACAGTCTAACAAGAATGGTCTCAAAAAATTAAATACAAATTGAAATGAAATTACTGTTCTTCTTGCATGTAGTATAGAGATGTCATTTTAGTCCTTCACACTTGTGATTTTTGCTTTCTCTTACGAGGAAAAGGAACTGTTGCTCTGTGTGTCACTGTAGGACCCCATGCGAGTTGAGGCAAGGCTAACCGCTGTTCCATGGAAATGGATGGTTCATCCGAGGAAAAACATGCACATGTAGGTTTGTAGATAGACTGAGAATTGAGGAATACTCAAGGCTGAAAATTGTCCTGACAGCAGTGTTGACTTTTTCCTGTTTTTACTTGCGCATTTTTTTGTTTCTGGATATGATTTGGTCATTGGGTAAATTGATTAGGTATGTCTCAGCCTGGGCAACTATGCTAGGGCCTTATGACAAGAGAGTTCTGCCAACCAATCAGAACTTTGGTCAGTTATCTATGGAGAACTACAAAGTTCTGTAGAATTTCTTGTCGAAAGACTTTCTTTTTAGCACTTTGAATATTTTTTCTGTTTATCAACAGCACAGTTTTCAAGGAGAAGACATGAGTTTTCACTGAATTTTATTGCTATTCTATGATGTTGTGTCTAGTAGATATACTGAAATCATGATTCACATTCATAGTTGTAATTTCTGATTTATAATGGCAAACTCATTTTTATCAAGAGGACCTAAGCAGTCATTTACTACAGTTTCCACTAAAACTCATATTTATTTGGAATCATATTTAATTTATACTTAATGATATTAGTAAATATAAGTAATTAGCACAATATTATTTAGTAGTTTTGTTTCAAAACTTGTTCATTTTTAGTAAACATTGTTTTTGATAAAATATGAAACACTTTAAAGAACATTTTATATGGTGAAATTTCTTTCATTAAGGGAAGAATTTAAAATTTGGGGGTTGCACAAAATCATGGTGAACAGCCTAATTTGGTCTCTGGAGAGTTCTCTTTTCCTAGTTTTATGTAAGGAATATTTTCTTTAAAAGAGACCTTTGAATCATTTGATATTTAAAATAATTCACTTAGAATTTAAGAGTTTGAATATGAAATGTTCCTTATAGATTTACATTCTGGTGGCCTTTTTTGCTAGCTAATGAGTTCTTAGTAAATTTTTGGATCCTGAAGACTAATTATAGTTTTATAATTTGGTCTGTCAATGAGTTCCTTGTGCCTTTGACTTAAGTTTGGCATAGATATTGAATGGTTTCTGTGATCGTCATCAAATAACTCTTCCCTGCTCCTTGGCTTCATGTCTCAGCCTCTTTTCTTTCTGTCCTGATAATTACCTAAATATGTTAGTTTTCCATTCTTTTACCTGTTTACATAATTTTCTTCTTAGAATCTTCCTATTCAACCTATCCTATCTTTTATCATCAGTCTTCTACTCATACCACAATGCTCAACTCTTAAGTGTTTTCTGTGAAGAATTTCCAGTCTGACCCAATAGCACCCTCCCAGCAGTCAGGCCTCTCTACCATTTGATTGTCTCCAGCTTAATAGCAGATATATATATATCCCTAATTATCTATTTATTTGTTCATCTCCCTTTTTAAATTTGATTCCTCTGTTCCTTTAAGATTTATTTTTTATAAGTGTTAATTTTATAGTGTATATGTGTGCATTTGGCTATGTGCACATGAGAACTCCTGCCTGTGGAGGCCAGAGGTGTCAGATCCAGGTGCGTCAGATCCCCTGGGGCTGGCGTTCCTAGACAGTTGTGACCTGCCTGGTGTGAGTGCTGGGATTCAAACCCAGGTCCTCTGGAAGAGCAGAATGTGCTCTTAACTGCTGAGCTGTCTCCCCATCCCCAGACATCTCTGTATCTTAAGCAATGTTTCTGGCCCATCACTCTTCAGCCGGCACCTTATATGGAATTTAGCATTCACTTTGTTGAAGAATTCTGAACTTGAAGCTTAATGATGTCCCTGAACCCTTGTGATGATATGCAAAATTTCTGGATCCCTGACTATTCAGTTTCTCTGGGAAGATGGTCCTTAATTAGGATTCTTTGGATTCATTCTCCAACAACTTTCATAGTCACCAGTTAGGGTCCCTTCATATAGCTTTGAAATTTAACATATTTTAAGCCATAACATTATACAACATAGTTATCTTTTTCTCCTTGTCTGTTATTCACACAAATAACTTAAATTAGATAGTTCCTTTTTCTTCTTATTTAAGGAACTCCCCTTTCTCTCTTCTCCCCCATTTGTAATACAGTGGATCTGGAAACATCACCTCTGCTTGCCTTGAGCTCCTGTGCTCAAGAGGTCCACCTGCTTCAGCTTCCTGAGATGACAGCCACGTCCCTGGCTTCTTTGAGAAAATTTGAATACATAGACTCATTTTCACAGATATTGAAGTGGTCTAGGCTCTGTTTTTGGTTCCTGTTTTTGACAGTCATTTTCACAGGAAAACATTTTTTTAAATCAGATCACAATTGCCTTTTCTGTCTCCAGTAGTCATTTATAAGTATGTTTAAGCAATGTATCATTTAGTCTTTTAAAGTGTTACAGTATTTAATCTATCAGAGCTTATTTTTATACTTAACTGTTAGTACAAAGATTTCTATATGTTATTGTGTCTAACTGTAGTCTAGTTACAGTCTATTCTTTATTTTGGCAACAGACATTTGGGTTGTTAGGGTCTCCCCCCCCCCATTAAAATCTTGGTGGTATGAACATGTTATTCATATCATCTATGTACTTAAATGTAATTTTTCTTTTGACCATATACTTAGGACTGGAGTTGCTTAGCTTATGCACATGGTATGTGAAATGATGTGGTTTCATGTCTGCTCTGACACATACTGTTTTAAAATATTGCCTATCCTTTGGGAGGTGGAGGCAGGAAAATTTTATGAGCCTGGGAGCAAGATAGCTACATTCTGTCTTAAAACACTCTTTTCAGATAAAAGAGATTTGATTAATTCAAATTAATCAAATTTGAATGATATGTACTCTTAGCTGTATAAGAGTTTGGATGTGTGTCTTTCTTCTTTTGAGAAAGGCATGCTGAAAAATGTTTCCTTTAGGGTTTTGGGTGTGTGTGTGTGAAGGGCGCTTTTTCAATTTTTCTATTGTGGTGTTTGGAATACTAGTAATTTGTCAGTCATTAAATATTTTCTTTCACTCTGTGCCATGCATTTTAATTTTCTTTAAGATACCTTTTTATGAAAGAAGTTTGTGATTTTCATATTGTGATCTTATCCATATCTCCTTTCATGGTTAGTGCTTTTATGATCTTAAAGTATTTATACCATCATTTATGCTTTCCTTCAAAAGTTAATGTTTGACCACAGTCATAGAAATTAGTAATTTGCTAGTAGTTATTTTGTGTGTGATGGAAGAGTAGAGTTCAATTTCATTTTACTCATACAGTGAAAAACAAAACAAACAAAAATCCACCAAAAAACATTGTTTTTCAATGTGTGTGGGGGGGGGAGAGGGAGAGAGAGAGAGAGAGAGAGAGAGAGAGAGAGAGAGAGAGAGAGAGAGAGAGAGAGAGAGAGAGAAGAGGCAACTGGTTTTACTGCTGTGGTTTTCTCCTTGTTTCATTATATATTTCTTTGCAGGACCATGCTGTTCTTATTACTGTAGCTTATAATCAGTGTTTATTCTCTGTAGAACATACTTTCCTTTCTTTGTTGTTGTTGTTTTCTTCTTCAGAAATGTCTCGCTTATTCTTGGAGGTTTGTTCTTCTAATAATACATTGTACAGTCCAATTAATAATTCATCACAGGCTTTGCTGGGAACCACTGTCTTTCCCTGTGCACCTGCTTCTGGAAATGCATGACTTTGGGAGTGGTGCTATTCTCTGCACGTAAATGTGTCCTGAACGGGGTGTGGGGTGGTGGTGAATTGCTCATGACAAATCTGTCCTGTCCTTCCTTATCCATCAGTCACTATTGTGATTCCAGGGAGCACTGGGGAAGAGTGAGCCAGGAAGCCAGGGACTCTCAGGAAAAAATCCCCTCTAAGGAACGTAGAAGTGGGAAGGATAAGGCCGCCTTAATCTCCGCAAGCTCTTTACATTTCCAAGACTGACTTGGGGCCAACAGCATGTCCAGCATTCTGAGCTCTCTGACTCACAGGTGGTCCTGACTTCTGTAGGCTAAGTCCACTTTTGTTTCTTTAAAGAGTCTGTAACTTCTCCCATCATTGTGAATCCCAGTAAGAATGAAATACCTTTGAAGTGCAACACACACACACACACACACACACACACACACGCATGCACGCACGCACGCACACCCACACGCTGGTTGTGTGAAATCTTATATGTACTCATACCTATATATGCTTGTGTGCATGCCCACACTTACCTTGCAGTACTCTGGCTTATGCTTTAAGAGTATGTGACCAGGGAAAAGACATGCAGTAACAAGTGACAGAATGGATTGTGACTACTTCTGGAGAACTTTACACTAATCAGTGTGGGCACAAGGATAGCCAGTCAACAGACTTGACATTTCTCTGTGGGGTGTGTGTGTGTGTGTGTGTGTGTGTGTGTGTGTGTGTGTGTGTGTGTGTGTATGTGTGTAGTGCACATTCATGCTCATGTAAGTGGGTGGACGTGTGTGTAGTGCACATCTATGCTCATGTAAGTGGGTGTACGTGTGTGTAGTGCACATTCATGCTCATGTAAGTGGGTGGACGTGTGTGTAGTGCACATCTATGCTCATGTAAGTGGGTGGACGTGTGTGTAGTGCACATTCATGCTCATGTAAGTGGGTGGACGTGTGTGTAGTGCACATCTATGCTCATGTAAGTGGGTGGACGTGTGTGTAGTGCACATCTATGCTCATGTAAGTGGGTGGACGTGTGTGTAGACATGACTATAGATCAACCTCAGCTGTTGTTCCTTTGACAGCTGTTGTTTTTAGACACAGGGTTCCTTACTGGAACATGGCCTTGGCGGTTAGGCTAGATTGACTGACTTGCTTTCCCTAGCACTGGGATTACATGCATGCCCTGCAACACTTGGCTTTTTTATGGGTTCTGGGCCTCAAACTCTGGTCTTCATGCGTTGCCAGCAAGCACTTTATCAACTGAGTCATCTCCCCAGTACAGCCTGACATTTGAACTGTGAGGTTTGCCAGATGAAAGAAGCAAGCTGCAGGCCTTCCCTTCCCTCCATTTTGCTTCTCAGTGTGTATGCATTAGGCTTTCCCAGGCCCCCTTCACAGTCCTCTTCTGCCTCTTCCATTCCATTGTATGTTCATCTTGTCTTGTGGTGTGACTTCTCACCTGGCCAGGAGTAATTTCCTGCCTCCTCTCATTGCTCTAAGGTTTTATTTCCAACTGCTTATCAGTCTTTTAGCTTCCCAGTCTCAAGGGTGTTTAAACTCAGCTGTATTTATCCTATCTTCATTTTATCAATGACTCATTTTCCCAGATCCAACCCCTACTCTTCTTCGTTTTTGGTGTCTTCTGCTTTAAACACAGACATAGTGGCTGGGGAGATGGGCCAGTGAATGAGAGCACTTGTACAAACAAGAGAACTTGAGTTCTGTTCCCTAGCACTCACATCAAAAACAGACAAAAACTATTACAACAGAGCAGAACAACACAAAACAAAAACTGGCATGCCCACATGTACACCTAAGATTGGGGGGTAGAAACAGGGAGATGCTGGCCAGCTAGTATAGGTAAAACATTGAACTTCAGATCCAGTGAGAGACTCTATTTTAAAAAAATTAGTTGGAGGGAATATACAACTAAAATAGAGGGAAATACACGGCCTCCTCCTCTGGCCTCCATGTTCATATGCCTGGGTGTGTACACATGTACCTACCAATAAATAAAATAAAGTAATAAACACAAAACAGAGTTTTTCATGACATTTCATCTCCATTTTTGCTCTGTTCCCTTAGCTCCAAGCTGTTGAATTTTATACCTCAATTCTCTTCAATGGACAGTTTTGTTGAGTTCATCTTTCTGATATTCACTGTATGGTTTTGAAGTCTTCTCCTGTTTTTCGTTGCTTTTATAAGTCAATTTCCTCAGTCTGATATTCGCAAAACTCCTTTATTTACTACTTCTTGATCTCTGCCTTTGGTTAGTATAAGCTGGAGTTACTCTGCTTCTGTCTTTATTTATTTGTTCAACAAATAGTTCTTAAGTGTCAACAAGCAGGCATGGTTGGGCAATGTCTGGAAACAGAGTGCTGGAAATTTCCATCCCTGTCTTAGTGTGCCTACCAGGTAGTATTCGTATATTCTACCAGGTAGTATTCGTATATTCTACCAGGTAGGAAAAATGTTTTGGGAAGGGTGATGAGCATAATAAATGAATGATTAACATTTTCTTCATTGCTTTATTTCGTGTGTACATGCATATGCAGGCTACAATAGAGAAACCAAAGGAATACTGAGGGAGTTGGCTTTCTTCTTCCATTCTGTAGATTCTGGGGATTGAACTCAGCTCATGAGGCTTAGTGGCAAGTGTCTTTACCTGGTGAGCCATCTCAGTAGCCCTTGAATGTCACTTGAATGTGTAGTTGAAGGTGGAAACAAATGGAGCAGGATAAGGAGGATTAAAAGGAGAGAAGTTCTGTGGATGCACAAGAATGAGATCGTCATCAGATAGGATTCTAGTTCTGCTGCTGATTTTTTATTTTTTATGTACACCCCCTCTTGTCCAGTCTAATCCAAATGGATGTAGGGACCTCCCTTCAATGCCAACCGTTTCAAACCTTTTTTTGTTTGTTGAGACCGCATCCTCTGAATATCCATGAGTTTCTTATTTTTGTACTTGAATGATAACAAGTATTGCTTTGCTCCTTGGATTCAGTTTATTTGTTCATCCGTTTTTGCTTTTTTTCTGGTAGTTACTCTTATCAAATGAACTGGACTTGTAGGAGATTAGTAGAACACATTTATGGGTTATCTGTTATTATTGCCATGGGGGACAATGACTGAAGAAGACCTACTTAAATACGAGTGGCACTATCTAAAAGGCCGAGAGCCCGGATGAAGCAAAAGCGGAAGGAGGAGGAGACCCTGAAGTGCAGGCGTGTTCTTTCCCACAGCTCCCTGACTGGAGGGGAGCAGCTCTCCTTCCTCATGTGATCCCATTGCTGTGATGTTCTACCTCACCACAGGCCCATAGCGATGGGGCTGGATAGCCATGAATGGAAACTGTGATCCCAAGTCAATTCTTCCTTCCTTAAGTTAGGTCATTAGTTATTTGTCACAGTGATGGAAATGGAAACAGTACAACTTTTAAGCTTCAGAAGCATTGCAAAAACTTTTTATATGATCCAATTTTTATTTCTTTAAGATAATCATTTAAAGCATCAGAAACTAAACATATCAGGTGTATACCCTGGCTCCTTCCCTTACCACCAGTGAGAGTAAGAAACACATTCAACCATTATGCCTCAGGATTTTTACCTTGCCCTTTATCTAAAGTTGTCCTCTGCTGTGTTTTTTGTGCTCCTTTCCTATTGCCTTCTATATTTATGTAGTTTGTCTTTATTACCGTGTGTGCATTCTTTTCCTGAGTCTGTCCAGGAAGGGAGAGGCTCATGTCTGCCTCATTTCCTCTTTTGTTAGATGTGTTTGTATGAGTGAAGTGCGGGTGTTGGTAATACCTTGTGTCTTCCATAAATATATAAATGCACAAGTATAAAAAGATATGTGCAATGAATGTTTATGACCATTGGAGATCACAAAGTCTTTGTTAACATTTCGTAATGATGAAGAGAATACCTCTTCTCCGTGTAGTTTCTACCTGACCCTGACGACTCCGGCTCTTACTGTTCGTTTGTTTCCCTCTGTGTTTCCTTTGGAAGTCAGAGAAGCACTGTCTGCTTTAAAGTCGTCTATTTATGGTGTTAGTGGCATTGCCTTTGGTGTGAAGAAACTAGTAAATGATTATATTTTGTGAACAGAAACACAAGTGAAATGTTTGTGGTGGCTGCAGGAAGGGAGGAGGAGAAAGGGTTTCTGCATCATTCTGAGTTGCAGCCCCTAATGTGTGGTAGTTCCTGGAATGAGAACAGTGCTCCTTCTCAAGCAGATACTCTCTTGACTAGAAGAACATCGGGGTGGCTTCATTCAGTGAAATGAACCGGTCTGTTCAAATTCTTAAAATCATTCGTACTTTTTAGACATTAATCTCCATATGATTTCCCTATATAACCATGAGTGCGCAGTTTAATGCCGTCAGCTGTTGAGATATTAACATGTAAAAATCATCCAGATTATACAAAAGAAATAGTTCATCTCCACCAATATGAAATTATCATCCCTAAATTTGATCTATGTTTACATCAGTTTACAAAAGCTAACCATTCCCCTCCTCCCCCAACTGACCTAATGCTTCACTGCTCTCCTCAAATAAAAAAAAAAAAAATCAATATACGCACCAAACACTCATGAGCAACCCTGTAATAATAAACCAGAGTACATGAAATTGAAATGACTAATTCCAGGAAAAAAGCTGATTACCTTTGTAACCAATCACAGTCTTAAAAAGAGATGATGTGCAGTATTACAAATATAAAAATTTCTTTAATTTTCATAAGAAATGCTTAATCTTCTTCTAACAGTATTAAAATGATGTAGTTTTTCTTTGCTTCTCCACAATCATGTATTTAATGTAAAAAATTAGAAACTAAGATATTTTAAAATCTTCAACCTAATTCAAATTTTTAATTTCTTTTCCTATCCTTTTAATTTTGCACACAATTGTAACTTGAACATTTATAATATGTATTGTAAATCATTACAATTTGTATTAAAATATTGTATGGCACAGAATATCACTTCAATGTGTCCTAATTTTCCTAGAAACATTGTTTCCTTCTTTTCTCTGTTACCAGCTTTTGTTTTGCTGGTTTCCTGTTTCTCCAATTTTTACACTAAAATTAAATGTACTTTAAAATATTCATTCTTTATACTACTGCAAATATATCAGATTCTTATGCAAGATAGTGAAAGATCAAGGTATATTATTCACCGTTTTACTAATCTTTGATAGTTGTACTTTGATAAATAAATAGATCATCTAAGATTCAATAGGCCAATTGCAGCATGTAATAGCTATTCAGAGGCAATTAAACTGCCTTTTTTCATGCCAGCATGTGAGCCGCCCTTTTACAACCTTCAACTTGATTCGTGGTGATTCAAAATTAACTTAAAAGTCTTGTTTGCTGACAGCTTAAAGCTTAATTGACTGAAAGCCAAATAGAGTGTGTTCTGTATTCAGCACTAAGGCTATTGATAAAGCCATGTGTAAATTGTGCATGGTGAAAGACAGTGATTGGGCCTCCTGTTCGTGTATTAGTCCACAACTTAGCATTGCTGCACAGTCAGAATTGCTTTGTCCAGTCTTTTATCACACCGGGTTAACTCTCTCTGGAGCTGCTCCAGCAGCAGAGCAGTCAAGTACTGAGCTTCCACGAGACTGTGGGTCTGCTGTAATTCTGTTTCTTAGTTGTGGGTTCATTTAAATATATATATATATATATACATATATATATATGTATATATATATATATATTTATAGATGACCTCTCATCTCTGAATGGGACCTCTGGTGTCATTTTTCAGGAACCTTCTGGATTTTTGTACTGGCCATTTTAGGAAATAGCTAAGTCTTTGGGTTGAGGAGTTTTCAAAATATTTTAAGAAAAATGAATATTATAGTATTGATACCTCTTATTTTCTCGCTCCAACACACATACACATATACACACATATGCACATATACATACACATTTAATTGAGATAAAAATGGATGCTTAATAGCTTCAAGTGTAATGTAACTATTATATTCTAAAAATCATTAGACCATAGTATACTTTCAGTACTTCTACATAAAGCATATTTCACTGATTACTGAATCTTTCACATGTGTATTTCTATTTTTAAATTGATCAGCTACTGATTTAATCATTTAAAAATTAAATTTTCTGTGTAACAAATATTGAAGATGTTTTATAAGTGCATTTATAGTGCAAGTTTTGAGATTTTTTTTTAATACACTGTAAATTCTGACATTTAAATATGCTTGTGGTAAGCTCTTCTGTCTCTTTCTTATGTTACCTCAGTTTTACAAAGTCACCTTTTTAAATCACCAATGCTGGTTTACTATTGTCTATACTAAATAAATATTTGAATTGCAGCTAATCTAACATATTTTTAAAGGCATGAATTCTTTTGAAAACAACATTTTTGTTTCTTTTTTTATAATGTAGTCATTCAGTATATAAAAATCAGTTAAATTGTTAAAGAGAACAAATGAAATTCTCTTTTGTTTTTAACATTATTTAAAGGCTAGGGTAAAATT
Organism: Peromyscus californicus insignis; assembly: GCF_007827085.1. NCBI lineage: Eukaryota > Metazoa > Chordata > Mammalia > Rodentia > Cricetidae > Peromyscus > Peromyscus californicus. The sequence continues at coordinate 52,369,312 of NW_026294469.1, forward strand.
TAAATATAGGGATAAAATCATTATCACTTAAAATAATCTAAAATAATAAGTGTACTCATAAAATATTTCTTAAAATTTAGGACAGGTGGTGTAAGTTTTGAGTCTATGACAAGTAAGAAATTTTCTGTACAGAACTTGAAAGGAAAATAAATTGTATGGCCAGGCCTTGCAGATGTTGCCAGCGCTGCTGCTAATTATAAAAATCCAACTTGACTGTCACTTTTACCAGTACTAATTCTTTAATATATTTTTAATTTTATTTTGATATTTAGAGACAAGATCTTACTTACCTTGTCACCCAGCCTGCTTTGGAGCTCAATGTATAGCCATCTCTGCTCACTGTTCTCTCCTGCAGCATGGGTCAGTTTTAGTATAGCTACACTTCTTCCAATGTTCCAGAGAAGTTTCTTGTCCAGTACTTGTTATCAGTTTATCCTTTGATCAATTCAGTATTCCTGTTAAGGAAAAGTATGGCTGTTTTATATTCCCAAGCGTGTTACCAGAATTCCAAAATCCCCAGTGCTGCCACTATGACATTCTAGGACAAGAGGCCATTAGAGATGATCTGGCTTGACAAAGGCTTTTCTTTTTTAATTTTTTGAATCATGAAATGCTTTAATAATAACGATGTAGTATAATTACCAAGCTATCAAAGTAATTCTGTACTTATTTCTTAGCAACTGATGCTTTATTTTCGAAATGCTTTCATTTCAGAGAAAAAAATGAAAATAATAGATAAAACTAACAATTAGAACGCTAGAAAATTTTCAAATAGTAGTACTTTATGCCTGTAGTATATATACTTGGAGGTTTGAAGCATCTCACAAGTAAATGAACTCTTTTCATTTGTATTTAGTGTCTAAAATACACCTGATCATTTATGTTGAAATCTATATTAAATAAATTGAAAATTATAAGTTGTGAAACTGTAGATGGGATCATAAGTATCTGATTATATGGTTTTATATGAGCTTTATAAATGAAGGACAAATTAATGTCTCAGTGAAATGATATTTTCATTAATATCAACTTGAAAGTGATATTAGTGTCATACCATGAGAAAATTATTTTCACCATTAAATGATCTAATAGCATTATTAAATTAAGACCATTCTGTGTTATATATTTAACCTTCTAGGTGATAGAAGATAAGTATACCTTGATTTTCTCTCTCAATTTCATAATATTTTAAATAATAATGGTTCTGGTAAAGTAGTTATTGAGGAACTGAGATGAATGTCTATTGAAATTGAGGTTATAATTATACTGATAATGGAAGCATTGTTTAAAAATACACTTCAGATCAAAGCCAAGATTACCTACCAATGGATTCCCTATTAAGATGGGTCTAATGCTGCATGATTTCTTTGTGGGACTAAATAACATTTGATGCTGAATGGTAGGAAAGACACTGGGTTTTATATGTATAGAATATTCCGGAATGACTTGATTATAGCTCTTTGAGGTTGTGTCTTGTTTCTAACCCAAACTGATCATTACATTGAAGTCCTCTTTATTAGTCACTTGTCACCTTTGCATGCTAATCCGCAGTAGGTGGGTGTTAATATTCTGCAGTATTTTGACAGAGGATGCAGTGTGAGACAGTGACTGAAGCATCTCCATACTGATGAGCACTTACTTGCTCGTCTATACTAATGCTTTAGAGGATGCTGAACAAGTTTAGATGTTAAGCTTTTTAGGAAGAGTGAATGATGGCTAATGATTATTTAATGACAGATCTCTGGACTGAGAGGCATTTAGCACTCAAAGTATACTGCAAAGCCTATTTCTCAAAGCTTCAGACAGGTTTATTTGGTCTCACCTTGAATAGAACAGTGCCATATTGATTTCATTGGTGTGGATTTAAACACACTATCGGCTTAGAATAGCACTACTATGCAGTAGAAAATGATTGTCCTAACCCTTATGGCGACTTGCAGCAATTCTTTCGCATTACCATGTGAGCTTCAGAAGTGATTATGAATTATTTCCAGTATTTGGAGTTTAGTTATGACTTTGGAAAAAATTGGATGTATTCTAACAGCAAGCAATCATTAATTGGCAGGAAGATTTATGTAGAAGTAACTGAGACTTAAATTTATATATTTAAATTAGTGGCCTTTACTGTATTATATTTGAAGACATTTGTTCTGTCGCAATTGGTGATGCTGTAGGTGGCACTTTGAGTCTCTCTGTGAAAGCACTTACATTTTTGATTTATGAATGGTAATGATGTTTATGCTAAGTACTTTGTTATATTTTTAGTATGTTTTAATATTCCCTTTGAATTTCCATGTAAGACTCATTATAGTTACTTCAGATGTTTGATAGAGTATCCTTCCAAATTTTTAGATTAAGTTTATTATATACAATAGATGAAAATATATCTTAAGTTTTTTCTAATTATTTTTGTTTATTTATTATTTAAGGAACATTTAAAATTATACAGTGTTGAAAGTACCCAGTAGCAATTCACTTGGTTCAGGTATTAAATATTAACAGCTTTCTGTGCACAAACATCTAGGCCAGTGAAGATTCTAGATATCAGTTTGGATTATGCCCACTCATGTACCCTTCACCTTGTCACTCAAACACTGAATCTCCTTAGCTCTTCCTGTCTTTCAAATGTTTATGTTTACCAGACCTCCTTTTCCTCTCCACCTCCACCCACCAGCCGTGTCCGGGACCCGTAAGATGATTGACATCCTGGTCTGGACCTGCTTTCTTTTCCTTTTTAATATCACTTGTTCTTTTCATTAAAGAATTTGAAACATAATTATGATGTGCTTGTAATTGTATTGTCACAACAAATGCAATGTTAGTGGGTCTTTGATGTTCCTTAAATACAGGTAGAATCTGTTTAGATCCACTATAAAAAATTAAAAATAGGCTTGAATTTTTTGATATTTTTTTTTAATGGGAAATCAATTTTTTCAACATATTTCGAGGGGATTTTCTTACATAAAAAATATTGCTTATTATTTCCTTTGCAGAAATCAAAAACATGGGGTAAAGCCAGTAGAGAAATCACCTTTTCTTTTGTTGACGGAAAAAAAACCAAGTTATAATTTGGAGACGTTTCAATTATACATTCTTGCTCTGGATTGTTTTTCTATGTGTTGAGTCCTTGTGTGGGAGCTTGCGATACTAACATTGGTGGTCTTGTGGGGTGGTGGTATGAATTCTTAATAATTTTTATCTTCTCTTGACATGATATTCATTTTTTTCTTTTCAAACAGTTTCATAATTCAGTAATATAATAGTTCAGCCATCTTTGGTATGTGTGTTTACCAACATTACTGAATATATATTTTATGATTTTTTTATGTATGGGAATATGTTTTAACAATATACATAGAATTAAGATAAGAGATCATCTGGACACCCTTTATTGTTATTTTTAACTCCTTGGTAGCCTGATAACGTGAACTAGTCAGGAAGAATTTTCTATAAATTGTTGTTTTAGCCTGTAATAGAAATAGATTGTTTTTAAACTAGCATCATGTCTGTCAACCTGAGTATTTCACTATATACATATATAGGTTGAGACTATACACATATATATAGGTTGAGACATAAAACTTTTCAGTTAGTATTTATTTCATAAATGACAGATTTCCCAATCTATAGTCACAATAATTCAAGGACTAAGCTGTTCCTGTTAAGATGAACTGAGAAAGGCCCAGAGGCTGCAGATTGGTAACTGATACCCACACTCCAAATGGAGTTAAGAAGGGAAGTCAGGTAGATCAGCTGCAGGGAAGAGAACCAGTTTAGATGTCTGTGCATGCTTCCAGTTACTAGTGTAGGTTTGTAGTAAAGGGAAAATTGGTGGACAAAAAGTCCTTGAAAAGATGCCAGATAACACCTGAAATTAATTTGATAATCTAATTAGCAATGCCTTAAAATGAGGATGTATAAAACAATTTTATAAGTTAAATTAAAGCCATATGTAACAATTTCATAAGCACATAATTCTTTTCCTACATGCAGTTAAAAAACGATGAAATCCCACACATATGAAAAGATTAGAAATGAAAATTTTGTGTAGCTGTGTATTAGAGTCAAACTTCCCAGTTTTTCATACTGCCTGAAACTCCTTAGAAATGTGTGGTAAAAATGAGAATCAGCCACTTACCAATATGCATATTCCTTTGGCTCAAGAGAGAATAGTTTTTTAACCTTGTGTGATAATGAAGAGCAGATAGTCAATACTTTGTCAGTGGCTCTTTAGAGCTGAGCATGGTCGCTGTTCGGTTTTGCTTGCCTTTAATCTGTAAACTCAAGTGTTTATTTTCCTCTTACTTATTAACATAGTTCTTTAAAAATTCCCAAGTTGCCTTTGACTTTTGATTTTTACATTTTTTTCTATATTTAACCTCTCCTAAGTTTTTTTATTCCTTACATTTCTTATTATTCAGTTCTCAGGAATTATACTGCCTGTTAAAGTTTATCACATTTAATAACTCCCAGGGTACTGAACATTCTGGGAAAAACTCTCTGTGTCTGCTGTTCGTGCACTAGGTGAAGTCTTCACTGGAAAACTTGAGCCTAGGCTAAGCTATCACACGTTTACTCAGCTCTGTGGCCAGTAATACATTGTGTTCTTCTTAGCTTCCGTTTTCATCCCTCCTTGTTAGCCGGGCAGCACAGGGAGAGCGCAGCCTGTGATGATTTTCCCAGAGCAGCCACAGCAAGGAGTCTCTGGGAACTCCAGTTTTCTCCACACAAGCCTTTAACAAGTAGGAGTTTTAGTCACATATCATTGGGAATAAAAGTATAGTAATTAAAAAAGTTCTACAAACATTCCGGTGTAACCTGATGTCCTTGCTAACACCTCACAGGTGATGTAAAGCAGTTGTCCCTTTTGGTCTGAATTTTATGCCACTGATGTAATTTTTATGTGAATCCAGTAAGTGCTTTGTCATTTTATGAATAAAAATGATCCAGGTGTAACAGTTTCGTTTACTGTGCTGTAAAGAACAGGTGTAAAATCTCCATAGACTCTGACCATCCAGGAATTGTTGTTTTAAAATCCTTCCAGTCTGTTACGGAAACACAGCTCTTCTATGCTAATCTGGTTTTAAGTAGTAAGTCTTATCATAGTAGTTGGGTTTTTAGAGCTACGAGTATGAGAAAAGATTATCTATACAAATGATTTGCTGTTTTCAAATCTGTACAATTTATATAAGCATGTATCTGAAAGTTCCCTTTTTTCAAGAAAAATTATTACAATTTGTACAGCTTTCAAGAAAAAAATCTTGGTTATATGTTTAAATCAAACTTTGCATTGTAACTGAAATCGAAAATAGAACATTCTCTGGGATAATTGCCTGCAAGTTTTTAATTACTTATCTAGATACCAAAATTACTTAAGGTGTTTTTAAATCCCTATGGTGTGTTTTTGTTTTGTTCTCTTTTGTTTTCCACAAAGTGAGACTGTTTGCAGTAAAAGTAAAGACAAAGGAAACCAATGAGTTTTTTGGATAAAGGGGAAGTAGAATACTACAGATCATAGAAACCAACGTAATAGTGCTTGCGTGAAGAAAGAAATATTGACAGGAGTTGCTGGAAAGGCATGCAAGTTGCTCTTAGTGGTTAAGCTTTCTTGGCTATAGTCTACTGGCTCACATTGCCGCAGCAGGCAACTGCGGTTTAAGGCTTCTAATTATCAGAATAATTAGCACAGGACACTGATAACACTAATTGTTTGAAAAAGTAATTTTAACATAGTCAGATATTTTGCCTTGATCTGATTTGGCAGGAAATGCCTTCATGCATTTGAAAATGCACACACATAATACCCATTTTTGCAGAGACATTGCTTCAAAATAGCTCAGTGAGTGGCTTTTGCAGGACCCAGTGTACGCCAGCAGGGGGCCATCGTGCTTGCATACAAATTAATAGCACGTTTGTTTACTCTGGTGTTTTGAGGGGGGAGTGGTGCAGCAGCTGCAACAAAAGCAAAAGCCGCATTATGTCTGGGGGGGCACACTCCCTGCACCCTACCAGCGTGTGAGGAACATGCTGGCAGATAAACCACAAAACCAAGCCACTGTAGCTATGTTCATAACACAAAGGGAGGAACTGCTGGGCTGCTCACACTGCACCTGTACCTCCTTAAAAATCCCATGAAAGTTTGAAAATAGGTGCACGTGCAGTGTGACAGCCATTTGAAATTAGCTGATTTTGTTTTCTTTTTTCTTAAAGGGTGAGAAGATGTAGAACACTTCCAAAGTGTGTAGGTTACGTCATTTGCACAGGAAGAGTTATGCATGACTTTCCAATAATTCACCGGCAGTTATGTATGTTTCTTGCTACAATTTATTTGTGATGTTTTATATAAACTGGAACACTCTAAGTTATACCAGCCAATGAACATAACATGTAATACTCTCACTGAATCACATGGTTCTGACAAGGAACTAAATTGTGGCATTTACAATAGAAGGCCCCTCAGATCCTTCACCAGAGCCTGTGAAACCAGATTCAGCACTAGTTACATGGAGTCTTTAAGTCCTTTCTCACCGTGGATTGTTTGTGCCTTTTCATCTAATAAATTCAACTTTGAAATATTCAAGGAAGAAGTGGTGTAAACTCTGTAGGTGAAATTTAATCAGCAGAATATGACTGTAAATTTCTTTAAAACTAGATTGTTTTAAAAGTGAGTTAATATTAAAAGATTTTTACTTCTTTTAAGGATTTTAAAAATCTATTATTTAAAAGCCTTTTTTAAATGCCTATTTGGAAGATTTCTCTCGTAGTTGTGAAGCTTGGTATTTTTTTGTGACATTGTATTTTGTCCATCTTAAGAAATCATAAGAATAGCAAACACATACAGAAATATTTAGTTAATCTTAGGTTGAAACAGTTTGGATGGTGAAGACTCCTCGGATTCAGTGTTTTGAAATATAATTCTAAAATTCAGTCAACACACTTTAAAATCTCAAAAATATGTTTGTAGCTCACTCAGGTATAATGTCTTGAAAACCTCACTAAGAATGTGATGCACTTATGCGTGGGGATTTAATCACATATATGAGTATCTACATATAGAGAGTTAACTTGAGCAGCAACATACAATGATGGTGAAGGGTCATACCTTAAAAATGAATTGTTAATATTCCATTAGGCACCAGCTCCATCAGTTAAGGTATTAGTCGGTCAAGAGAAAGACAGTTTTGATTAAAGTACATCTAAGAGACCATTTGACCACCCTTTGAAATCTGATTTGAAAGCCCTTGATAGCTGATTTCACTGTCGTGTATCATTTTCAGTTCAACTTCACCTCATGTACCATTTTACATCCTTTTTATGGTCAATATTTGCTAATATTGACACCCGACACTTTCAAATGTCTTCAGGCTTGAGAAACTAGAAGTAGATAAATTGAAAACTTTAGAAGAATCTTTTATTAGTCAGAAAATAGAAATCTGTGGGGGCTCTGGGGATTCACAGTCATAGAGATTTGACTGGTGTGCCAGGACTGTTCTAATGTCACACAGACATTGAAAAATTTATTATTTTTTCTTTAACTATTAAAGCCTATTATTAGCAAAATAAACTTTATTGTAAATAAAACAAGCCTTCAGGAACCAGAATCTAAAATAGTTCCTAGCTTAATCCAAATTAATTAAAAGAATTTCATCAGCTGCTGTGGATAGATCATATAAATCATGGTTTTCTTTTTATAAAGCCATCTTTTTGGATAAGCTATATAGTGATATATGTCTTATTAAGTGCAAATTATTTTCACTTTGTTAGGTATCACATTTTCTCACATACATGTGATTCTAAGGCATTATTAAGAGTAAAAGAAATTTAATATCTTTTTATCTACAGTAAACAAATAGATATTTCTGAATTTCTAAAATGAGTTTTTTTAGTACATTTTAATTCATGTCAGATTTATAAAATGTTCATTTTATTATGAGTGTAATTTGGGCTCTATTGTATACCAGAAGTTTCTGACAAAAATTGCAGTTCTATGCCCAGTCATAATGTCCTGGCTTTAAAAATCTTAGTGATATGTTTGTGAAGTGCAACATGTTTTACATATTGTAACAACTTGAATGGAATTCCAATTGAATTCACACACATTGTTCTTTAGTTTTAACTAGAATTTACTAAGATAAAAGTCAACTAAGAAAGCATTATGATATTCAGTCCTAAACAAAGAATCAATGTTTTAAAAACGGTTTTCCCAGCTCAAACCACAGAGTTCTTAAAGTATTTTATCAGAGTAGTAAATTGTTGGTATCTACTTATCTACGGTTTTAATACCTAATACAATAACAACCTTCTATCAATATATGGCTAATTGCAGATATAAAGTATCCGCTGGTAGTCCATCTCTCATAAAACCGCCTTTCGCTTTAATTCAAATCCATTGATTCCTATTCCAGTTAAAGCTGAAGAACTTAATATGTCTTTTAATCCTTTTATTGTAAGCTAGGATAAAATTAATTTTACCCCAGAACTGCACAAAGCCAATTAACATGATCTTTAGAGTTATTTAGTAAAGTGCTTCAAATTGTTAAATTTATCTTGACCTCTCAGCTGCACTCTCTGACTGCTTTTTAAATGAAGTAATCAATATCTCACAGCCCTTTTAATAGCTTAAACTTCTCAAATATTTTACCTGTACTCTAGTTAAGCTGTAAGCAAAGTGTTTATTCCTGTTCCTGTAAATCTGGAGTCAATTATGCTAAGTCTAAAGACAATTATATACTTTTGAGAAACCCTATGAGTTAAATGGTTGTTTTAATAAAATCAAAACCTCGTGTTGTGTTCAGAGTAAGCTAATCATAAGGAAAGATCATGGTCACACAGAATGTGCTTTCTGTCTGCAACTTCAATAGAAGACATTTATGTCCCTCACCACCAGTTCCTCCATTTTCTGCACTGGCTAGTTGAAGGTATTAATTTTCTTACTGTGATAGGGTGATCAACCGTCCTGTCAAGAAAATGGATCTCTCTGTCACCCTTTAGCATGATTAAATGGAGCCATGTCTCTGTGAAAAAAACACCAGATTTTCACGAAACTCTAGGAAGACTTACTTTGAAAGAATTATTTTTAATATCTCCAAATCTCCCTTTTGATTGGCAGTTTCATTTATAGGAAAGCATTGCAGCTAATTAACACATTATTTCTTTTTAACAGAAAATCCAGGCCAGACCAATAAAGGAAAGACATTTCCAAATCTGAGGAACTAAATGTGGGCTTGCTGTTATTTTTAGCACAGTACCAGGGATGCAGCTGGCACCTTATGCCATCACACATCAGTTAGTGTCTCTTCTTTTTCTATTTTCTTGTTCACAAAGATCTATCTTTTTATGTCTAAGCGCTTATAAAAATTAAACACTGAATTTCAGCACCAGTAGTGTTAATACTTATTGGGACAGTGTTACTCTGAGCCCAGGTACATGCTAATCTTTAAATTTCACCAAGTGATGTAATTAAGATTTCATATTTTGGCCACTTAGCAGAGGGCACCTGTTACAATACTTACTATTAGTTTAGGGATAAAATGTATAAATGGCTGATAGAAAGTACCAAATTAAACTAGTGTAAAGTCTTAATTCCTTCCCTAGGGGTGGGAGTTAAGACAAGATTGAGGTAATTAAACAGAAGGAACATAGAGAAGGTGGGGGGCCAGAGTGAGAGTGGAACTCTCCAAGTCCCCTTGTTTAATTTCCTCGTGGAAGCTGACCATGTGTACTGCTGTGCCCCTCCCCCGCTGCCAGGCGTTGCAGAGGCTGAGCGGCTGGGGTCAATGCCTTGCCTATTGATCAGTATCCCTGCAGTCCCTTGCTCTAGCAGCTGCTTCATCGGCTTCTTTCAGGGCCTGCTTCAGTACATTAGAATAGAAATCCATAACCAGAGCTGTGCTCATCCAAGCAGGGGAAGAAACTAAATTAAATGGTATAAAACAATCTTGGATCAGGAGTTTGTGCCAATTCATCTTGATCTAAGATGTCACACCGGGCTCTCTGTCTGAGCACCTGGGCTAGAGGCAGCCATAGTGAAAATAGATGGAGCTGCGATCATTCATTTGTCAGCTCAGGAGCAAGGCAGCAGTTAGCAATTCCCTTCTGCAGAGGTCAGCTGACAGAACAATCAGTGCAACTGCAGAATAGAGCTTTCCTTTGAACTATTGTTGTGGAGCATGCTCCTGCTGAGACGTGGGGGAGGGGAGCGGCTTGTTTCCTATTTGCAGAGGACTGTGTAAAGAGTAAAGCCTACAGGACCATAGAGAATGATTCTAGATGCAGGTGCCCTGTGCTCTTACTCCTTGTGTCTGTGAAGTACGAAAATAAGGTTGATTTTCAGTGAATGCACAGAGATCTAGGTTACCAAACTGTTAAATATGAGACTGTCTAGAATTAAGGTCCTTTTAAACACAGAGGAAGTGACTACTGATATTTCATCTCTTTAGTGTCATGAAGCTTTCACATTTTTTTCTTCCACTTTAGGACCTGTTAATATTTTTAATAAATATTTGTTCTGTATTTAAAAACTGAAAATTGCTGTGAAGTGGGAAAATGTATGTTATAGTATAGATTGGAAAATGTTTCTAGTATTAAATATTTTTAAACACCTAAGACTGTAGTTTTTATAGGAGATATAAGAAATGAAATGTGGTTTTCATGGCTTTGGTAGTTACATTCATTTTCTAACACTGGAGAAGTCTCATGATAAAAACAGCCTACATGTAGGAAAAGGGCAAATAACTAAAGTTTTCTAGGGAAGGAGTGTATTTTAAGGGATAACTCTGCAAAGACTTAGGGCTATTAACAAGGTGTTTCCATCTCTTTGGTTCGGTGACATATTTATTCTTGCCCCACCCTGATGCCCCAGTGCCATTTTCTGAAAATAACTATTCTTTCTGAAGTGTGTCATCTAGAATGTTCTTCTAACTCCATATACTTTTTTGTTTTGATATTCTTTTAATTTGCATTCTTATATTTTGGCTTTCAGGTTGCTTATCGAGTGTCCCACAAATGAAGAAAATGTCCACCTCTTATGAAGAAAGGCGGAAGCAGGCCACTGCTATTGTCCTCCTGGGAGTGATAGGCGCGGAATTTGGAGCTGAAATTGAACCACCGAAGCTGCTGACCAGACCTCGAAGCTCCAGTCAAATTCCCGAAGGATTTGGGTTGACCAGTGGAGGCTCCAACTACTCACTGGCCAGACATACCTGTAAGTTTTCAGATTTCTGATGCTGATCAACTTGATTTTGAAGACATCTTTGTCAACAGAATGTCAGAATATTGAATATATCCTGAGTTTAGTATATCTGTAATACTAAGTTAGGAAACACAACAACCTTTTGGGTCCAGTGCTCTTTATTTCTGAATTTCATTTAAAGTTAAAACTTCATGTCTTCAGGGCTTCTCTAAAAGAACAGGAGAACTGTATTCTTGAAGTTTTGATCAAGATTCTTCTCCAAAATTTATGAAAGTGGGTGTGGAGTACACATGCACATGCACTTATTACAGCACACACTTCAAAGGGTATAGTTAAGAAATAGATTTTCTGGAGCTAATTTTTCTTTTTCTTTTTTTTGGGGGGTGGAGTTGTGGGGGAGTTTCGAGACAAGGTTTCTCTGTGTAATAGCCCTGGCTGTTCTGGAACTTGCTTTGTAGACCAGGCTGGCCTCAAACTTACAGAGATCCATCTGCCTCTGCCTCCTGAGTGCTGGGATTAAAGGCGTGTGCCACCATGCAAATTTGAGTGACCATGGCCTAGAGAACACAGAGCTAGCTTACCCCAGGGCCCATGTTTTCCTGTGGAAATAGTTTCATGAAGTTTTACAGGAACAGAAAGAAAAAAGTAATAAATTGAGGCCAGGCGGTGGTGGCGCATGCCTTTAATCCCAGCACTCGGGCGGCAGAGCCAGGAGGATCTCTGTGAGTTCGAGGCCAGCCTGGCCTACCAAGTGAGTTCCAGGAAAGGCGCAAAGCTACACAGAGAAACCCTGTTTCAAAAAACAAACAAACAAATAAATAAATAAAAATACATTGATGGCAAAATCAGCAATTCAATTACAGTCCTAAGAGGCTATGTTGATGACATCCTTAGCTTTGGGGTTGATGGAAGCTGGTGGTCTGCTAAGTTAATAGATTCCGAAAGGTTTTTTATTCTCTTAGTCTAGTGCTTCTCAATATGTGGGTCGAAACCCCTCTGGCAAAACCTCTACCTCCGAAAGTATTTACATTAAAAATAGCAACGGAAATAATTTTATGGTTTGGGGTCACTGCAACATGAGGAACTGTATTAAAGGGTCACAGCAGTAGGAAGATTGAGATCCACTGTCTTAGTCACAGTGTGTTAGTTCTGACACCGAGGTGGGCAAGGAATGGCTATTTAGGGAGCTACAGTTAGCTCAAAATAAGGTAATTGGCCTCTGCCTCTGCATCATTCTAACCTCTAGATGCTAATACAGTTCTGAGCAGTAGATCATTGTTTTTAGACACAGCTTTCCCCCAAGCATCCCAGTTCACAAAAGCTAGTTTCAATAATTTTTGAAAAATAATGTCACTTTCATAGGATAGGATTTGAAAAGTTGGAGATTGGGTGGGATATAGAATGGAAAAAGCATGAATATCCTCTGTAATTAAAAAAAATTTCCAATGACAGTTTTAAATGATTCCACTATTGCAGCTAGCTCTCACGGGTCTTATATTGTACAGCTGCCTGCCACCCTGTGAGTGCTGGGGCAACAATGGGTCTAAGGTGTTTTGTAATGAGCCCTTTGGTACTTGGTGTTGGAAGTCCTTGGGCTAAGACCAGAGTATTCTTACCTTGTCTTAAAAGCAGTTTTATGAGTTGGGGCATCTTTTTATTTATTTTATTTATTGAAACAAGGTCTTACTTGTAATCCTGACTGGCCTGGAACTTACAAAGACCTGCCTGCTTCCTCCTTTGGAGTGTTGGCACTAAAAGTTTTTGTTACCAACCCCTTCTGAATTGTGATATCATTAAGGGAAGCATAATCCTACTGATCATATCAGGAGATGTTCCTTTTTTTAAGGCCAATTTTTATTTAAATTATGTGTATGTGTCACGGGTAAGGCATGTGCACCTGTGTGTGTAGGGTGGTGTAGTTGTGCCTGTGGAGGCAAGAGGTATCAGATACCCCTGGAGCTGGAATTACCGGTGGCTGTGAGCTACCTAATGTGGGTACTGGGAACCAAACTCAGTTCCTCTGGTAGAGCAGCAAGAACTCTTAACCACTGAGCCATCTCTCCAGCCCTGCTTATTTATTTTTAATTCATGTGTATATACATGTGTGTGAGGGGTTCCTGTAAAAGCTAGAAAGGGTACTGGGTCCCCTGGAGCAGTTGTGAAGCCCTGATGTGGATGGTGGGAACCAAACTCAGTTCCTCTGGTAGAGCAGCAAGTGCTCTTAACCACTGAGCCATCTCTCCAGCCTCCACAAAATAGCCTTGTAGAGTAAAACACTATAGGAGTTTGACCTTTATGCAGAGGAAAAAGATAGATGGTACTTAGTTAATCTTCACAGTGGAGCGCTTCACTGGACCTTTGCTCCATACTTTTGCTGCATAACTGAACTGCCATATTCATTGCTTTGATTATAAACCTGGTCCAAAGATGTAGCTGCTCCTCTGCACCTTTCTTCAAGATTTCTAATTCGACAGGCAAATACTTACTGGTGATAACTTCCTGACTCCTATTGACACTGAGATTAGAGAGAAATCATACCACCCCCACTAAAGCAACTCATTGGTTTTTTTTAAGTTTTTTTTATATTCATTTACTTAATTTTCATAATTAATCTTATAACTTGATGCCTCTGTCCCCTCCATTTCTCAAACCTGGGGCATGCAGGCAGGCTTTGTTATCCCAGTGAAATCATACCTGCAGCAAATATTGCTTTCAATGTTGCTTCTTGTTTCTGGATCTCATGCTTTGACCATTATGTGGTCCCAGAAAAAGAGAGCTATATGATGAATGTATACCATTTAATTGTATCATTTAAGAAAAAGAAAAGCTCTTTCTTTCCTATGCTGTTCCTTTGATCTTCTAAATAGAAAACTAAGACTTCTTCCTAGTGACTCAGCCAGAAAGTAGTGAGAACAGAGCCTGAGTTCAAGCTTCTTGTAATCTGGAAACTCATGTCTTTTCTATTCTCCCCCTGGATATACTGCATTACTTCTGTGCAAAGTATTCCATACTCCCAACCTGCTTCTAAATTCTAGCCTGCTTACCTTTCATGTGTTCTTAAAGGGCCCTGCTTTCCATTCATAAACCCCCAAGTGACCTGTTTTCTCCTGTCTGTGCCACTCCAGATGGCCCAGGACTTAGATACAGGTTTGTTCCTTACTTGAAATTTTGTCATTCAGGTGTTAGAGGTTAGGAAAGTTTTACGTGGGTTGATCAGGTGGCTTGAAAACTGGTTTACTCTTTATCTCCTTAACAAGTGAAAGAAATGCTTTATCCTTTCCATATTTTTTGTTGATTGTATACATTAAAACTTATGATTTATGAATTTAAACACAATGTTTAAATATGTTGTTATTTTAATATATTGAATGCATTGTTTAAAAACACATGAACATGGGCTGGAGAGAGGGCTCAACAGTAAAATCACTTATTGCTCTTCCAACAGGAAAAGAGTTCAGTTCCTGAGACCCACATCAGGCAGCTTACAACTACTCATAACTCCAGCTCTAGGACACCAATGTGCCCATCTTGTCTCTGAGGGCACTTTCATACATGTGTGAATGCAGATACATGCACCTGTGTACACACCCCCACACATCCACCCCCCCCACACACAAATGAATACACACACACACACACACACACACACACACACACACACACACACACGGAAAGTCTGTTCCAAATACTTAAAACATACCTTTATACTTCTGTTTCTCTAGTACCACCATCTGTATTAGTTAGGGTTCTCTAGAGCAGGGGTCTCAACCTATGGTTCATGACCCCATTGGGGGTCAAATATCAGATAGCCTGCATATCGGATTTTTACATTTTATGAATTAGCTGTGAAAATAGTTTTATTGTTGTGGGTTACCACAATATGAGGAACTGTATTAAAGGGTCACAGCATTAAGAAAGTTGAGAACCACTGCTCCAGAGGGACAGTACTGAGGGAGTGTGTGTGTGTGTGTGTGTGTGTGTGTGTGTGTGTGTGTGTGTGTGTGTGTGTGTGTATGCTTTATTAGAGCAGCTTTCAGGCTGTGGTCTTGCTAGTCCAACAATGACTGTCTCCAATGGAAAGGCCAAGAATCTAGCAGTTGTTCATGAGGCTGAATGTCTCAGTTGCTCTTCTGTCTTTGTTGGAATCCTGGAGAAGTTAGGTTCCAATACCAGTGAAATAATGCATAAGCAGCAGGATAGATTCAACTTGCCAGAGAGTGAGAGCAAGGAGGCAAAAAGCAAAAGCTTTCTTCTTTCATACCCTTTTATGTGGGCTTCCACCAGAAGGTGTGGATCAAATCTGAGGTGGGTCTTCTGACTTTAAATGATCTAAATTTAGGGTAGGTCTTCTCACCTCAAATGAGCCAAGAAAATCCCTCACAGGTGCACCCAACTACTTGGGTTTTAGTTGATTACAAATGTAGTCAAGTTGGCAAACAAGGATTAGCCATTACAGTGTTAGTATCGAAATCTTATTTTTCTGAGAAGCTGGGAGTGGACCTGCATGTAAAAGGGTCTCAGTGTGTATTTCTGACTTGAAGGAAATCATGGACTGAAAAGAGCTGTTGTAGGGACTTCTGCAGACTTCTTCTCTTCCCAAGGAAGGCATATAAAATTTACCCAGACATTTTAACAGTCTGAGTGGTTTAGAACCAGGTTCACTATTTGAGAACTTTGGATATCGGAATGGATATGGGAAGAGATGAAGATTCTGTTTCTTTAGAAATTTATAATTTTGAATATTTCATTAACAGAAAAATACAGATTTTCAGAGGTTTCTAGCAAGAAATTATGTAGTATTGGCTAGAACTGGTTCTAAAATGCTTTTCTTAATTTTTAAAAAATTCGACTCACATTGTTTTAGTGGTCACAATATTTGTGTGTGTGTGTGTGTGCGTGTGCATTTTCATGTTAGTGCACATTGTATGTGGATCCATGTGCTTATGCATGTACATACGTATGATGTCTTTGAGGACGTTGTTGAGTAGTATTTCTCAGGGTCCATCTGCCTTTAAATAATTTTCTTTTGATACAAGGCATTCACTGGCCTGGAACTCAACAGGTAGCCTGGGCTGGTGCCAGCAAGCCCCCAGATAGCTGTTCATCTTTACCTCCCCAGAACTGGGATTATAAGCCCATCTCCATGTCTAGCTGTTTTGAATGCAGATTCTGGGGATTTAACAGGTCCTCAACAAAGCAAGCACTTTACAAACTGAACTATCTTCCAACCCAGATATGAAATATTATAAAAGTAATCATGGATTTGCTTTTTACTTTCACAACATGACCCTATATTTTGTTCAAAGGTCTTGTGTTCATTGGGGATGGACTTGCCTACAGGAACTGAATTTTGAGACCTTTATTTTTCAAATTGGAGATCTTGATTAAATTTGTCATTTTAAGTCTTGCTCTGCTGTTTGGAAACAGATGTCTAAATGCCCTGTATCTTGTTTAGCTCTTTTCAATCAGTCATGCATACTATTAATCTACTGTAATGCTCTCTTCCTATCATCTGTTGCTCTTTTTGTTATATTGGCATCTAGAATGCATTGCTGCCATTAAATATTTATTCTATTTGGTCTCTTATTGAATGAGTAATAATTATTATCATTTTAAGATAAAGCCATTAAGATACAATATTTGATGAACTTTAATTGCTAATTGTATTAGTTATTTTTTGTTTTTTTGTGATAAAGCACCATGACCAATGCAACTTACAGGAGAACTATTTTATTTTGGCTTCATGTTTGAGAGGGTTGAGTATGTAATGGCAGGGACAGCGTGGTGGCAGGAAAAGGAAGGTGAGAACTCACATCTTGATCTTACACCTTATATATTTATTGAAATAGCATTGAAAAAAGCTGGAAAATCTCTGAAATTAGTTAGAGGTCTAGATTAGGTTACCTTATACCCTTGAGCAATTTAGGTTCTTCTTGGGTGCAGTATATCTATAGAATAAGTGAGGGGGCCTATTTTCAAGTTCATGTCCTCTTTGGCCCAGTGAGTCTGCTTCCAGATATCCAGCATCCTTGAAAGTTCATCTCCACCTCTTCCTACTCTCCTTTCCTTGTGATGGTGGATTCCCTCTTGTTTTATATTAAATGAATTCAGTGAAGAACTGTCTTCTTCCTCTTCCTCTTCCTCATCCTCTTCCCCTTCGTCAATACACAATTGAGGCTTTGGACTATTTCAGAACATTGTTTATGATATGTTGTAGAGCTTTTGCTCCATTTGTTCTTTGGTCTCTGTTCATTTTGTAATTGTAGAATTATGCTGGCACGTCTGTAGTAAATTGTTTTGATCTCTCATTGGATTCTTTACTTTGGGCAGGTGTCATAAGTCATTTCCTTAGGTGGCAGACTCAAAAGTTGATTTGTTTCCAGGACTATTTCCGGGATCAATAGCTTGAAAGGAGGGAATAAAGGAGAATTGGCTAGGGGAGACATTGAGCTGAGTTTCAGCTGCAAAGAAAGCCTTTGCTGATCTTAGGGAACCGTGTTATGGGTAACCCTTTAGACTTCCCTCTACTAAGGCACAGGGCTAACTTCAGTAACTTATGTCACTTAGTCATTGAACCAGAGGTATCCTGAGAAGAGGATCTGACATAAATAAGGCTGCTTTCCTCATCTTAGTGCAGACCCTATAGAGGGACTAAGACATGTGAACTACTAATATCCCCAACACTTTGCAGGAGTGAGTCATCAGTCCTAGGAGTTGAGATGGATAGCTTTCCCAGATCTACTGCAGTAGAGTATGGTCTTTCATGTACTCCAGTTCCCCCTTTTAAATAACAGAAATGATTAGAGGGAGGGGCCTTTTAATTTCAACTTTATACATATTTGTTGGTACACTTTAAGGTAAATAGTTTTCTTTCTCACCTGACATAGTATGAAGCACACTACAGGTGGGTTATAAGTGAATATTTCCTCTTTGCCGGGTCTCTTGCTCCACACTGCACATTGCTGTTTTCATCTGGTGTTCTGTTCAAGTGCATGGATGTAGGGCCATCTACCGAAGCATGGGCAGCCTATCAAGGGCACCTCCCTAACGAAAACTGACTTTTCCTCCCCCAACACCCATCGCTTGCCAGTAACTCCTCAGCGAGGGGACTTCGTGAACCCCTCCCCCATCCATGCTGGGTTAGGCTGGCTTGATTTTATATAGGT
This sequence comes from Peromyscus californicus insignis, assembly GCF_007827085.1. Classification (NCBI taxonomy): domain Eukaryota; kingdom Metazoa; phylum Chordata; class Mammalia; order Rodentia; family Cricetidae; genus Peromyscus; species Peromyscus californicus. The sequence continues at coordinate 52,387,669 of NW_026294469.1, forward strand.
CTTGTACATGAAGCTTCTCTAAATTCATTTGTGAAATGGCCCTGTCATGTACAGAAAACACTGCTTCACACCATTCCTTTACTCCCTCCTACTCATAATCTTTCTGACGCTTCTTCCCCTATGGCCCCTGAACATTCCAAGGAGGAGATGTGATACAGATCTCCCATTTAGTGCTGAGCACTGCACAGTCTCTTAATCTCTGCATGTTGACCAGTTGGTTTCTCTGTATTAACCATCATCTACTGCAGAAAGAAGCTTCTCTTATGAGGGTTGATTTACACACTAGTATTTGGTTATAAGACAAGCTTTTATGGAACAGTTTAATATTACATCCATTTAACAACAACAAAAATAGTAACAGTTCTCCCCTAGGACTTATGACTTACCCAGTCACTGTTTCTTGGTCCACTTAATAGTACCAGGTATGAATTCTGTCTTGTGGAGTAGGCCCAAGATCTAACCAGAAAGCAGTTAGTTACCTCCATAATATTCATGCCGCAATTGCACCAATAGGCACATCGTGCCAGGCCAGTTGTTATTATAGCTTGCAGGGTGCTCCACTGGGAAATATTTTTGGCTGCTTGTATGCCCAGTAGCTTGCATAGAGTTTTCAGTTGAATGCCCACTTGATTTCTTTTCTTTTCTTTTTTAAATTTGAGTATGTGTTGTCAGTCATAGAGTCTTACCATCAAATTCTGGAGGATAACCTAGAAAAAATACTAATATCCTATTTAAGGGAGAGGTCTGTAGGATACCACTGGCCCACACCTGGCACTGGGCTTTTTGTTTGATAATGTATAATCTCTGAGAGAGGAATTACTCCTTCCTCCTTTCCATAGGGAGTTAATCTTTTGACACTAAAATGCCAAACATGGACTAGAATACCTGTATTCATACTGTAATGAAGTGTCTTTTTACCATTTTACACAGCTTTTCTCAGTTATAAATAAGCAAAACTTAGATGTGCAGGTGCAAAAAAGGAGTGAGTACCAGGCTGCCTGAAGATGTGAACATCTATCTCACTTAGAGATGTACTGGTACTGACCAGATTTTTAAAAAAAGACACATAAAACCTATGTACATCTTTGTACCTTAGAAATGGCTTTCATCCTTGGTGTTAAAGCTTAGATTAGGGAAAGTGATTTTTTTTTCTACAGTTGATCATTACAAATACTGTAATTCTAGTTTCTCCGGCTGGCTAATGTATATGATCCCTAGAGAGTGCATGAAAAATGCCATACTGATATGCGTTTGTGCTTTTGTCTTAGGAATAGACTATATTTCATTTAGTTCTCAAAAGAAAGTCATTAAAATAATAATGGATGAGGACTATTGTAAAAGTTTGTCAAAATAATTATTTTTATTATTTTTTATTGTTTGAGGTTATAATTATAATTATATCATTTCTTCCTTCCTTTTCCTTCTTTCAAATCCTCTCATATAACCCTCCTTGTACTCTTTTAAAATCATGGCCTCCTTTTTTACTAATTGTTGGTACTTGCATATGTGGATATGTATGTACAAATATATTCCTAAATATAACTTGTTTAGTCTATATAGTGTTACTTACATGCATGTTTTCACAGCTAACCATTTGGTTTTGGATAATCAATTGGTGGGCTCTTCCCGGTGAAGACTGTTTATCCTCAGCATTCCTTAGTTGCCCATAGTTCTTTGTATAGGATTGAGTCCATCTGGGCTCTCCCCAGTCCACATTAGCGTGTCTGTTGTTGTTGGCCTTGTTCAGTATGTGTTTAGGTAGTCATGTTGGAGAGACTTAATGGATATAGCTTCTAACATTCCTAGGAGACACAATCTCACATCAAACTCCCTGTTTCTCTGACTCTTACAATCTTTCTGCCCCCTCTCCCACAATAATCCCCAAGTCTTAGGTTTAGGAGTTGTGCTGTAGATGTATCCTTTGGGGCTGGGCTCCACATTTTTACATTTTGGCTGGTTGTGGTTTTCTGTAATGGTCTCTGACAGTTGCATAGAGGAGGTTTTTGTTGTTTGAGGGGTGAGGATAACCTTTATCTGTGTATAAGGACAAGTATTTAGACTTTAGTTAGGAGTTATGCTTGTTTAGTATGATTGCAGTTGTATATTCTCTTCCACGATCCCTGACTTTACTAGCCCTGTTGATTGGCGAGGTTTCCAGCACCAACTGTGAGTTCCCTCTCATGGAGCAGCTCTTGTATCCAATCAGAGAGCTGTTGGTTGCCACCAGGATATGGATGCCACTGCTGCACCCCTAGGGTCATCATGCCATGCTGGTCTTCACTGTGGCTCATGGGTATCATAGCTAGGTAGGACTGTTGGTGACTTCTCTCCTTGGGAATCTATAATGGAGTTTCTAGTATAATGAAAGTTTGTCCTTAGAGGGGAGGTTTTTGACAGTACCAGCTCAGGACTTCCAGACCCTTTTTCTGAAGGGCAGTGTTTTCAGTAATAGGAACTTACCTTTTACCTCTAGAGGGCAACCAAGTGAAATAGCAAAAATAACCTGTACCGTTTTGAGAGTGTTTGGGAAAACCTTGACCAACAACTCAAAAGAGGCTTCATATGCCTGATGCTGGGGTTTTGTTAGATAGTCTTTGGCTCCAACGGGATGGAACATTGTCAGCCCAAATGGGAAAACTTCATTTAAAGTAGTTATTCATAGAGAGATTTATATGTATTATTTGATCTTATTAGGTCAATACTTATTAGTGTGGTTTCTTATGACTTTTTCAAATATCCTGTTACTTTGCCCTCCTCTCTCCTTCTTCTATATTTATCTCCACCCCCCACACCCCTCACATTCTAATTAGCCTTGAGCATTTCCTATTTCCCTGTCAGATTACTTGTACCTTGCGATTCTCCATTCTATTGCTTCCCCAACTTACTCCTTTTGAGGCTATTAATATTTAAAGTTATTTTTGGAATGAGTGTGTTAATGGTAGTCATTGTGTTGTTGATTTTGGGTGGTCTTGTTAGTGGTCTTAGTGGTATTTCATGTTTTAGAATTATGGCTTTGTTTTTACTCTAGAATATCTTGACTATTTTCATTCCCCTCTTCAACCTAAAGATTGCTCCCTGTATTTTCTTTAGGTTTGACTTACTGGCTAAAATTTTTCAGGTTGTTTATATCATTATGGAAAGTTTTCCTTTGTCCTTTGTGGTCGTTTAAATAAGAATGGCCCCCATAGGCTCATATATTTGAATGCTTTGTTATTAGGGAGTGGAACTATTTGAAAGGATTAGAAGGATTAGGAGGTGTGGTTTTATTGGATTAAGTGTGACCTTGTTGAAGGAAATGTGTCACTGGGGGTGGGCTTTGAGGTGTCAAAAGCATTGGTCAAGCCCAGGCCAGTCTCTCAACTCCCCCACCCCCTCACTCGTTCTCTGCCTACAGATCAGGACATAGCTCTCAGCTACTGCTCCAGCACCTAGCTATATGCTGCCATCCTCCCTGCCATGTTAATAACAGACTAAACCTCTGAAACTGTAAGCAAGTCCCTAATTAAGTGCTTTATTTCATAAGATGCCTTGGTCATTGGTCATGGGTATCTCTTCACTGTAATGGAGTAGTATTAAAATATCTTTTAAGTATGGCAGGTAGTTTTATGGGATATATTAGTCTAGGTTGGTCATTGTGGTGTTTTAGGATTTGAATGCATTGCTCCAGGATTCTTTGACTTTCTGAGTTTCGATTGAGAAGTCAGCTGTTATTATGATGGCTTCCTATTGTATGTGACACATGGTTTGGGGTTATTGTTGTTGTTCATACATGGTGTTTTAACTGTGATACAGTGTGAGGATTTTCTTTTCTGGTCTTGTCTGTTTGGTCTTCCTTGTGCTCTTGTATATGTAAAGGTGCATCTTTCTTTGGGTTTTGGAAGCTTTCTTTTCTAATCTTCGTGAAGATCTGATCTATGCCATTGACTTGGGATCCTTCTCCTACTATGCCTGTAATTTGAAGGTTTTGTCTTTTCATGGTGTTCTACATTTGCTGTATGTTTCTTTCCTTTATTGTTTTTTTCTTTTCCACATTCTTTCTTTATTTTATCTAGATCCTATACTTTATCTTCTAGACCTGATAATCTGTTTCCTGCCTGGTTCATTCTACTTGTAAGGGTTTCTTTTGATTTTTCTAGTTGAATTATAGGACTTTTCCAGTCCATCTTCATTTCATCTTGAGTCCTCTCCAATGTTTGTATCTCTTTATTGAATTCTGTTTTCAAGTTCTGGATTGTGTTAGTCATTTCCATCAACCTCATGTTTGCTTTTTCTTGGGCATCATGTATTCATTTATTTTCCTTAAATTCCTTTCCCTTACTTTTATTGGACTGTTCCTTTGTGCCTTCTTTAAACATATTGAATTCTTTGAAGTTTATGATTGTTCTTTTAAATTATGTGTCCCTGGACTCATCTAGGTAATTTTCCTTGACTCACATTTATTTCTGTATGACTGGTAGGTTTTGGAGGAGAGATGCTTGACATTTCATATGGTTTGTATTTTTGTGATAAGAGTTGGACATGTGTACATTTTTTGTTAGTTCTTTTTGTGTTATGAACAAAGCAGGTTGAGGCAGAAGAAAGAATATGCTGAAGGATAGGCCTAGAGTGTGAAATGGCTTCAGATGGAATAAAGTTGGGTGGACACACGGGCTTGCTGATATGCAGATGTACATCCTGATTCAAGCTTGGAGTGTGGGGGTAGATCTGGCCAGGTAGAGAGATTGGATGTGGTGGGGAGAGGGGTGGTTGTAGGTAGGCAGGGTTGTCTTGGTGGAAGCCCAGAGATTGGTTGTGGAGCAGGCAGGGATGGCCGCAATAGGCTGCAGCACTGGGTGTGGGACATGAGCTAGATCTATTGAGTTGGGAAGGTTTCTGGAGGAGAGGGTCATACATACTCACTTAGATAGACCCTGGAGAAGGAAGTGCTGGACCTGTCTGGATACAGAGGTTAAAATAATTGTTTTTCAGGTATCATAACTTTTAAAAACAATATAGAACTATATCCCTCTTGATAATTAGAGTACCATCAAATGAGAACATAGATACTAACAAAGGAATGTTTTAATGTTATGAATCTGGATCCAGAGTTTTATATTGCTGTGGTGCTGCGATGTTTGATTTTTTTTTTGTTATAGTCTCCTTTGTGAAAGTAATCCTCCAGATACTCTCTGTGCTTTCTAATCCTGAAGAGTATATTAAATGAATGTATTAATATAGATTGAGATTGATTTTATAATGAATCTCTTTCCTAAATTTTATTACATATTTAAATGAGAAGAAAGCTAAGTCAGATCTCAAATAAATCCCTCTGTGTGTGTGTGTGTGTGTGTGTGTGTGTGTGTGTGTGTGTGTGTGGTGCTGAGCACTGCACAAGCATTCTACCACTGCTACACATAGAGCTGTCCATCTCAAATACTGTATCAGCAAGAGTAGGTCAAAGTCATTGAATTACAGTTACCAAAGGAAAAAACCTAGTGGTATTTGCAAGTTACAAAAAATTAGCAAGAGTCACACACAAAAAGTACAGATGTATTTCCCAAAGATAGACAGTGGCAAAACAATGGATATTTTCACCATTCAGTCATTAACTTGTATTATGGAGCTACTACGTGATAGAGATCACGTATTAGTCCCAAATAAACACACACAGGCTTATATTATTTTAAACTATGGCCATGGCAGGCTTCTCACTAGCTAGCTCTTATATCTTAAATTAACCCATTTCTATAAATCTATACTTTGCCATGTGGCTTGTGGCTTATTGGTACCTTTACATCTTGCTTCTCCTGGTGGCAGTTGGCAGCATCTGCCTTGCCTCTCCTTTAGAATGTCCCGCCTAACCCTACTCTGCCTCACCATTAGCCAAACAACTTTATTTATCAACCAATAAGAACAACACATATTCACAGTATACAGAACGATATCACCCATCATTTCAGCACAAATGAAATATCACCACACTCAAGAGTACACTCAAGAGACAAGCTATGACACTCCTAAGGAAAGGAAGCAAAACTAGGAAGCTCTGTGTGGATACATCAAAGCTACTATAAATCCACAGTAACTAGTTCAAGAGAGATCAACAGTCTCATAAAACAGTGTAACAATAATTTTATAAATGCATAAAAATTTGATTGTAGATCAGTGAAGTCAATGATAAAATCTAGTATGTCTTTGCATTTGTATGTCCTAGGAATCAAATGTAGGGCTTTGTGCATACTATGAAAGTACCCCCAAAATAAATTACTAAAGTAAGTTTAGCTATATGATAGTTTATTTTAGACTTCTCTCATTGTTGTGACTTAATACCTGATCAGCAAACCTCATGATGTGAGAGAGTCTCAGTCTAGCATAGCAGGGAGGCATGGTGAAGGAAGCCTGTGCTGAGACTGCACCTGGTGGCATAACAGCAAACAGAGAGCTAGACAGAAACAGATTCCCTTTCAGCTTTAAGTTTTAACACTTAATTCTGTTCATCAAACCCACCGCCTTAAGACGCTACAGCTTTCAGAATTGTGCTCTGTGCCAGTGTGCAGCCTTCAGAACAAGAGCCCATGAGGGACGCTTTAGATTCAAACCATATTAGTGTCATTGAGTTGCCATAAAACATAATCAAATTAAAGCTCTAATGTCTATTGTTACCCAAAGTCAATCCATGTGGGTTAAACAGTTTTTATAGAAAAGACAAAACATTTTAGAGATGATTCAGGAGAGCGTGACTTTGGGATAAGGACAGTTTCACAAGTAGGCAATAGAAAGCTCAGCCAAATCATAATGAAGATGGATAAGTTCAACTATATTAGAATTCCAAACTCTACCAAGAAAGTAAAAAGTAAAACCACAAGGAGAGGAAAAATATTTATAGTGTAAGTGAGGAGAGGTGAGGAATTACTTATGTATAAAAATCTTATCAAGTAAACAAAAGTTACATAGGAGGAAAAAAATGGGTGAAAGAGCTTCTCAGAAGGGAAACAAGATTGGTTAATAAGATCACAAAAAGCTGTGGAGTCTTGTTATCAGTGACTTAGAAATTGGAAGCACAATGTGCAGTCATTTCTTACCCAACACACAGAAAGCTTAAAGCTCAATGGCATCAAACTTTGATGAAGATTTTGAGCAATTAGAGTTCATCTATCATCTGCCTGCCTATCTATCTGCCTATCTATCTATCTATCTATCTATCTATCTATCTATCTATCTATCTATCTATCCATCCAACTATCATCTATCTACCTAATTTTTTCGTTATGTGTTGTGTTTTGTTTTTTGTTTTTGAGACAGGGATTCTCTCTGTAACAGCCCTGGCTGTCCTGGAGCTCGCTTTGTCGACCAAACTGGCCTCAAACTCACAGAAACCTGTCTGTTTCTGCCTCCTGAGTGCTAGGATTAAAGGCGTGTACACCCAGCTGAGCTCTTTTATTTTTATGAAATTTAAAAGCACATAAGATGAATTTGTGATTAAGAATATATAAACATGTGGTAAGAAGATAAAAGCTAGGAAGCAAGTTTACAATTCATTGCAGTGATTCATTGGAAGGGTTCCAGTACAAGGAGGGCATTCAGATTGGACTTCTGAAGGTGCTTCTTGGTTATACAGAGACACTAATCATTCTCATGTAGCTTGACTATCATAAGCAATCTCTAGGTAGACTTCTTAAAGACACATAGAAAAACTAAACATCATGACTTGGTTTAGGTATCCTGGTAAATTTTCACTGTCATTGGAAATCTCATCATGCCTTCCATAGGTTGACTTGGGCTAGGCACTTTGAAGAATACTATTAACATCTGAAATGTATTATTACATCTCCATTATGTGAAGAAAGGGTAGCAACTTGTCTGGAAGACTGTAAAAGCTATCTTTAGCTCTGAGTGCTTAAGAAATTCCTTTGAGGGAGTCTGATGTTGGATCCTGGAAGTCCTTGAAGGGAGGTAGGGAGTTCAGGTGTACCCCCCAAAACACAGAAGCTTCATCAGTTACCTATACAGGAAATTGCTAGACTTTCAGAGTAGGAAGTGGTTAAACACTACAAGATGTTTAAGAGGTGCTTTACAATATTTTTATTAATTCTTTGAGTACTTCATACAGTGTATTTTGATCAAATTTACTGCCCTTCCCCAACTCTTCCCAGATCTACTACCACCTCCCTATGAACTTAACTTCAAGTTTTCTTTTTTAAAAAAATAACACTTTGTTATTTATTTGTGTTTCCCCAACTACTCCTGGATGTGCGGCCTGCTGTGGAGTGTTGTTGACCTACTAGGTATCACACCAGTAATTAAAAAACAATGACTCTCCCTCTTCTAGCAGCTGTCAAATGCTAATAGTTCCTCAACTATTGATGGAATTCCATGCCCACTTTCCTTCCTTCACACTGTGATTTTTTTCTGGCTGGGGCTTGCACAGGTCTTGTGCATGCGATCACAATCACTGTGAGTTTATATGTGCAACTGACCTGTTATATCCTAAAAGTACTGTTATATCCTGAAAGTGACTTCGTGTTACCTACAACCTTTGGCTGTTACAGTCTTTTCGCCCCTTCTTCTGTGAAGGTATCTGAGTCTTGGAGGTACAGATATAATATGTACATCACCTTTAGTTTAGTGCTAACACTTCATACCCTCTTATTCTTTATGTGTTGCCCTATTGGGGGGTCTCTTTGTTAACTGCTATCTATTGCAAGAAGAAACTTCTCTGCTGAGAGTTGGGAGATGTATTGGTATATGTCATTCATTAGGAGTCATGATAATAGTGTGTTCACTTAGCAGAATAGTAATAGGGTATTTTCCCTTAGGGCCTACAGCCTATCTAGTCATAAGTTTTTTGGCTTCATTGGCAGTACCAAGTATGGGCTCCATCTCTTGAAGTGGGCATCCAATCCAATGTGAAAATGGTTGTCTGCTCTGGTAACACTTGTGCCAGTATTGTACCAGTGGGCATATCTTGTAAGGCCAGTCATTACTGTAGCTCTCAGGGTTCACAACTAGGTGAGATTGATGATTACTTTTCCCCTTCAGTACTGTGCATAGCACCTTCCAGCTCTGTGAATGCTAGCTAGTAGAGATGAAGTTTCTAGGTCAGTTCCCACTTGATTTCTCCAAGTACGTGATGCCTTCATCAGTAGGTCTTACTGTCAACTTCTGCAGAGGAACCAAGAGCATTTGCTATAGCCTGTTATGTTTGGGGTTCTGTGGGACTCTGCTGGCCAACAATTCAAAAGGGGGGCAACCCATTCTTTATCCTGGGCTTAAAATAAACTCTCATGGACCCAGAAAATGTGCGTGCAGAATATCAGCTGCTCCTTTGTCTATCTGGGGCTGAGGGAGAATACCCACAGCCAATGGGTAGTTGTCTCAAAGAGGCCCCCGCTTTAAAGAGAGTTCCCAGATTGTGAATGATCAAGAAACTGGCCAGAGAACACAGGCTGAAGTGCTATACTGTGGTCCTTGAGTGTGAGCAACTTGGAGCTGGTTCAGACACTCATGGAGAAGTAGGAACATGAACAGTTTTGATGCAGCTCCACTGTTGCTGAACAAAACAGGCTGGTGAAGCTGCTATGGGAGCCACCTGCCAGCTCCCAGAGCTTGGAGGGCTACACCTGGAAGGGAAGCATCTTTCTCTTCGTATGATCATTGCAAAGGCTCTGTTGTCAAGGCCTGATTTCCTGCCTGACATTTCTATGGAGAAGTATAGTTGATTTGGAGTTGAGATGCCATACAGTGTCAACTGGTCCAGGAGGACTAATTTACTGTTACAATTCTAAATATAGTTACAAAACTGAGGACTTGCTTATCTCTACAATTTTCTTCTCTACTTGATTCCTTATAATGCTAATGATATTCTCTACAAAAGTGATTTGAATTAAGGGTTTATGTTATTGTCTGTATTTGTGAGACCAACCAAAAACTGTTTTCTTGGGGCTGGGGAGATGGCTCAGTGTGTGAAATGCCTGCCATACAAGCCTGAGGACCTGATCTTGACTCCCCAACACCTATGTAAAAACCAAGTGTGGGGCTTTGTGCTTGTATTCCCAGCACCGAGGGGCTGAGACAAGCAAATCCCAAGGTGGAGCTCACTGACCAGTCTAGCCTAATTGATGAGCTCCAGCTTTAATGAAAGACCCTGTCTCAAAAAATAAGGTGGAGAGCAATTACAGAAGACCCCTGACATTGATCCCTGCCCTCCCTACTTGTACACCACCCATGTGCACTCACCCTTAGGAACATGAAGCAGCACATACAAAAAAGGGTTTTGATTTAAAGCGGTTGAAGGGGAAAGGATGGAGGGATGAGATGGTTGAGTGGATAAAGGTGCCCTTCAACCCTAGTTAGACTCTAGCTCATGCAAAGCTGAAAGAAGACAACCAGTACTCACTCTCTTACCTCCACATCCAGGCTGTGGCACATGTGCCTGTACACACACACACACACACACACACACACACACACACACACACACACACACACACCCCATAATAAAGAAATAAATAAATGAAATTTTAATGTTTCTCCAGTTTCCTCCTTTCTTTCTAAGAAGTTCCTTATCATAATTGCATACATTTCTATACAGTTCAGTCTTGTAACTCCTGGAAGAAGTAGATTTAAACTGAAAATAAACTGTGTTTGTAGAAAGCACAACTAGCCCTGTTTTGCATTTACTGATGAATGAATGATTTTAGGTAACTGTTGATCCCCAGTTTGCATCTCAGTGGCCTAATAAAGGCCTGTCCCTTACCTATTGCTTCAGAAGAATGTTAGTGATAAGGAATAATTAGTGATTTGTTAACAAGATTAAATCTTTGATTATAATGTACAGTAGATATACAAATTCTATAGTTAACTTTTATTTGCCTCTTAATTGCCACGGCCTGCTATGAGGTATTTTATCAGGCTGGAGAAATGGTTCCTATAATCTCTTATCCTCGGCCCCAGTGGACCTTACGATGTATTTTCTTCTAAATAGAAAAGGCAGTGCAGTTCCATTATATGTTGTAAAATGTTGCAGTGCCATCCATTTTAGCTGTGGTTGTCAGTTCACTGGGACAGCATTCTGGGAGTGAGGAACAAATAAAAATGGCAAGCAGAGGATTTACTCATGGTTTTGTGCTAAAGAGGGAATATTATTGGCAGGTGGAGAATTCTTTGGACTCTTAAGCACTGAAAAAGAGGTTCTGGCCAAGAGAAGGTAATGCATTAAACCCAAATCCATTTAAAATTCTGCTTTGTCTGGCTGACCATCATATTATGAGAACAGTCTGCTCCCAGTGTCTCCTGGGCCAGTCCTGTGACCTTCCCTTTGCCTCATGCAGCAGTTGGCTTGATTGGAGTAGGCCACTGTGCTTCTGGGAAGAGCAGAGTTCTGGGCAGTAGCACAAGTCTTCAAATATTGATGTGGTTGCTCCCCAAGTACGGCGGTATTGTATACTTTTATGCAGAAAGTCATTTTAACTCTTTTCCTTGCCAGAAATCATAATGCTGAACCTACTGATTGTCCATCAAGATAATTTGGGTAACTATAGAGTTTGCTTTTTGGATATTTATATAGCACACACATATAATGTGTATGTTCAAAAGTTGTAATAATTTTAATGCTAACCTAAGATGGAAAAGTAACTACTTTTTTGTTTTGTACCTCACATCTTTCATCTAAGTTTACATACATGGAAGAGCCATGTAGTTACACTATTTGCCAAACATAGGCAAGGGCTAGGAAAAGTAGTATGTATTAGCTTGTACTATATCTAATTGCCAACTTGATAGTCAAAGATGGTGAAATGGTGGCAGTTTACATGACCCAACCTAACAATGTGGTATCAGTGGTGCAGTGACTTGGGAGTGTATCAAACCAGAGAAGCCTGCATGCAGATTAGCATCAGTGTAGCGGACAAACAGAAATGGCTCTCGGGTGCTACAAGCTCCCGAGTTATTATAACCCCATCCATGCCACAGTGGCATGAGTTTGATCGCTGTATAACAACATATTTTTGCTCTGCGGATTATTCACTATGAATCAAGGTAGACTGGTATGAATCCTTGTAGCTTAATTCTTCCAATTTTCTTGTGTGTGTCCTTTTGGCATGGCATATGGCAACTTCACTTCTGAACTCTGCTGTTTTTCTGACCTGTAAGTATCCAGATCATTGTCGGTGGTGCTCTTTATCTATTCATTAATGCCTTAGGTGGTGGTTGCTTGCTTTTATGTAAATTTAAAAGGCAACTTTAAACCTTGCTTAAAATAATAACAGAAAGTAAAATAATAACAGGAAGTATCTCCTCTACCATGAAGGTTGTGCAGCTTTTATTGATCTAGTTTATATCCTATTTTGAAATTTTTTTTCATTTATGTGTGTCTTCCTGTGTCTATTTCTGTGTAAGTGTATGCCATCTGTGTAGAGCTAGACTTACTCTGCATGGGTGTAAGGCCACCTGCTGGAGCTTGGCTCATCTCTCATGGACCTCATCCCTGAAGAGAACTGACTCTCCCTTCCCTTGCAGCTGTCAGTTGCCAATAGCTCCTCAGCAAAGGGTGAGGGTTTTAGCCTTCATTCTGAAAATGCGGGGTAATTCTACGTGGGTCACTTTCAGTTTTTACTGTTCATGTCCTGTGGAAAGTGCCAATCAAGTGTAGTCATTTTTACTGTCTCCTGACAGAAGGGAAGTAGCTAAGAAGCAGAGTTATACCCTCACTGAAGGGACTTGTTGACTATGTGATCTTATACTTGAACCTTCTGTCTTGCTGAAAAGACTTCACTTTCAGTTATTTTTAAGCTTCTTTCTTCAAAAGACTCTTTCTTTGTGAATGAACCAAGTAACAATAGAACATTGTAAAGTTTTGTTTTATACAATAAGAGGATTGAAAAAATGAAGAAAGATGAAATAAATGTTAAATGAATTCAAACTGTTGACATGGAACTCTTAAGATATTATAATAAGAAAGCACATAGATGTTATAAAACTGACTGTTGTTTGGGCAGTAGGTGGGAGGCAGATTTGGTGAAGACTTAGCACCAAATGAAGCTTAGACGTTGAAGTATATCTTATTCCAAACAGTGGTGGAACTTGTGCATTATGTGATTTCTTTTCTTTCTTTTTTTTTTTTTTTTGATAGTAGGAAAACTTCAGAAAGCATTGTTCTGCAGTCCATCTGTTTTTATTACCTCTATTTGGGTGAAGCTAGAGAGTGAGTAATAGTGTTGCCCTGGCAATTGAACAGTTAAGAATGCGATCTTTTTTTTTTTTTTTCAGTAGCAATGATACCCATTTGAATTTTTTATTATGAAGAAACATGTCTCTGTGTTATATAAAGTCATACAAGTGCTAACAAAAATGTAATTTTATATGGAATTATTTCCATGCACAGCAACTCACAATTTAGAAGTAATTTATCAATTTGTTTGAGCACTATAAGCTATACTATAACATTTACTTTAAAACATGAATACCACCACTTCAATGAAGCAGAACATCAAATTTACTTTGATACCAAGTTCAAAATGACACCAGGCTTGCTGGGGTCCTATGCACTTCAGTATCATTTGTTAATGATTTAAGGAATTGCCTTTTTACTTTGGAAACCAGCAAGTAAATAGAAATTATTTATTCTGTGTTTTTATATGAATGTGCCTTGGTTTAATCAGTCGGCAGGGAGAGGAAATTCTGTAAAGCTTTTAAAAATATTTTTAAATGTTATGAATTTGTGAGTATGTGTGAAAAAAAGATAGACAGACAGACATACAGATACAGTGTGGAAATTTATGTGTGGCAACCTGAAGAGGCCAGAAGAAGGCATCAGATCTCCAGAAGCTGTAATTACAGGTGAGCCACCCAATTTGGGTGCTGGAAACTGAACTCCTGAACTCTGATCCTCTGCCAGAATAAAAAGTGCTGAGCCATCTCTCCTGCCCCAGAAATTCTTTATAATAGTGTTCTAGCCAATAAGATGGAATGATAATTTTGGTTATTTTTTTCCCCCAGGAAATTAACAGACCCAGGCTATAGTTCCCAATCCCACCCTAAGACAGTCAGACAGCATCCTAAACTTCTGCCTCAGCCGGGCGGTGGTAGTGCACACCTTTAATCCCAGCACCCGGGAGGCACAGCCAGGCGGATCTCTGTGAGTTCAAGGCCAGCCTGGTCTACAGAGTGAGATCTGGGACAGGCACCAAAACTACACAGAGAAACCCTGTCTCAAAAAAAAAACCAAAAAAAAACAAAAAAAAAAAAACCCAAAAACAAAAAAAATAAACTGCCTCAGTGCACCATTCTTCACGTGGAACCTGCTCAGCTACATTGTCGGAGTGCAGAGATCAGAGCGTTTGGAAACTGTCGGAGGCATGTGAGCATCAGAGCCAGACTTAGGAAACTCCATGGTATATGGGAATTGACAGTAGGTAGAGGAAAGTCAAACTGTAAATTTAAAAATGTAAGAGGGATTTGCATTATAATTCATGTAAATAAGTAGAAGAAAAGGAGAAGCAGACAAGAGGGGAGAAGTGGGGCGGGGGAGGACAGAAAAAAAGTGGATACAATTGTAGCCCTGACAGTCTATTTGACAAATTTAAAGAATTGATTGTTATTGCAGACGTGATAGTTTTGTGGGTTGTTGGTTTTTTTTTTTTAATGTCTCAATCCTTAAGACAGACATCATGAAATATTTATAAGTGGAATTTGTTGCAGAGAAACTCAAGGTGCTAGAGAGAAGGAAGCCAAGAGTAGATCATTTTAAGCCACATGAATTTATTGCCCATAGTTTTGGAAACTAGAAAGTCTACCATCAAAGTGCCAGAAGGCTTGGTATATTATGAGGACTCGTACTTCATAGATGGCACTTTCTGGTCTATATCATCACGTGATAGGAAGGATGAACGCGTTATTTGAAGCCTATTTCGTATGAGTCCTGATGACATAATCTTTTCCCAAAGTCTCTAATTAACACATTTACTTGGGGTATTTGATTTCAGCATAGGAACTCTACGGGACAGGGACTTTCAGATTCTAACATCTTCACAGGTGAACAGTGTTCTGTTTGTATAGCATCTTCACAGGTGGGCAGTTTATTGTGTGTGCAGTGTCTATGCAGGTGGACAGTGTGCTGTTGGTGCAGCATCTACACAGGTGGATAGTGTGTTGTCTGTTCATCATCTGCACAGGTGGACAGTGTGCTGTTTGTACAGTATCTACACAGGTAGATAACGTGCTGTGTGTCATCTGCACAGGCAGGCAGTATGTGGTTTGGGCAGCATCTACACAGGTGGACAGTGCATTGTTTGCAGCATCTTTGCAGGTGGATCATGTGCTATGTTCCGCATCTACACTGGTGGACAGTGTGCTATCTGTGTAGTATCTATGCAAGTGGACAGTGTGCTGTGTTCAATGTCTACACAGTGGACAGTGTGCTGTTTGCAGGGATTTTGCTCCTCTCAGTAATCATGAAATCTCCTTGTTGCTTTTGGGGGTACACTTGTTCTTTTTCCTGCCTCTGTAACACAGTTTTATGAGTGTGCACTTGACTGGTACAGTTAGATTCTTTCCATAACTGAAGTGGGGCTCGTGCTGAGCTCCTTTACTGTCTCAGAGCAGAATTGATCTCGTTTTCACATTTGATTCACCCTCTACAGATTTTGAAAGGAAGAAAAATGGCATTGCTAGCTCACTTTAACTAGGCCAGAGTTAATAGGGGCAAGCTGGAAACCAGTCATTGTGATATTTGCTGCCTTTTCTTGCCTTGTTTGGATGTGCTAATACAGTAGGGTTTCAGGTGAACAGCCGTCAGCGTCCTAGAGGAGTTCTGACGCTCGGGCTTCCACTCTCCATACAGGTGGAAACGATTCTGTACCTGACTGTTAAGCCTAGTGTGTTTCTATGGAGTTGTCAGGAGAGGACATTATGGTGAATGTCAACGGAAGTTTCAAGCATAAAACCCCTTTGCAGATAGCATCCAAAATTGTAGGATGTAACCTAGATAGCATGTTTTTGTGTAAACAACGGACCTAATTTGGACAGAACTTAGGATTCCAAGTCAGGAATTCTGACAGTGCCAATAGCGTTTTGTTTATGGTTTCTGGCAATGATTTTTTTTACATCCACCCCAAATGAAACTAATATTCCTCAAAGAACTATTTTCAGAGTTAAATGAAATAGCACATGTCAACACACAGCACTGTGCCTGCTGCCTACCAGTCAGGGAGCAAATACAGATTCCTTTTATGCTTTTTTCATTCCTCCCTTCCATTTTGTGTTTTTTCCTTATTGTTTGCTAAAATGTTTTATAGCGTCTTAAAAAGGATTAGTGTTCAGTAAGTTTTGCACTTTTTAAAATTCCACTTTGAAATCTAAGTATAATTACAATGAATACATCTATGTTTGAAGACAATAAAAAGTCTAAATAATTCAAGTAAGGTGATGGAAGGAGAGGATTATGATCCGTAAAAGCCTGCCCTCTGTTTGCAGGGCATGCGTTATCTTACTGAATACTACTATCAACTCAAGAAACATGTCTCATTTAAATAATTTATCTTATTAGATGAAAAGATGTGTACACCTGTGCTCACCTCCAGTTCCCTTAAGAACTCTCTACAGTTACCCGTAGTATTTTAGCCACTAGGGAGATAAAGGTAGGATTTTCCTTTGAATTGAAAGCAGGCCGAGGAGGAAGGTTGGAGTGAGAGAACATGCTTGAATTGTCTGACGGACGTTGTGATTTCATGGAACTATGTTCCTCCCAATTCGGATACCCTCACCCTGACATTTTAAACTGTGGCTTGGTTCTATATCTGTATTTCAAATATGTGAGAAAAGCAAAAATGATGAAGCACTATTGTTCTGTTATAGATTCCTAAATGTGAACAAATGATTTGATAGTATCAAATTAATCCATACGTGGATGTAAAGCCTTAACAGTATTTTGGTGATCTTATTTTTTATCACTGATCCAAGGTGATTTAGAAGGATTCGGATTTTTTTTTTTTTTTTGGTGCGTGTGTGTGTGTGTGTGTGTGTGTGTGTGTGTGTGTGTGTAATGTATAACAGGCAAGTACTATAACCTATTTCAGGTTTTACTTAGATGTCAATGATAGTGAAATAACAGAAAAATAAATTTCTTAGTTTGATTTACACTGTTACTTCATGTCTATTAAAAATGAAGGCTGGGTTATAGTGATTTTTGGTTATGTTGAAGAATTAATTGATGAAAGTTAATCTGTATGTAGCTATTTTGCAAATTTAGTGAAAAGAGCTGTTTGAAAAAAGATTGTTTTTAACATTAAAATTATACATTAGCCAATACAGTAAGAAGCATCTAATTGCTTCCTGTCCCTTCCAAAATTACTCAGCCTGAAAAGATAGCACATATTGATTTACTGTATAGTAAATGTTCAATTGTCTCTGTTCCTCTAAAACACACACACACACACACACACACACACACACACACACACACGCTACACTCACATATACTTCAGGGAACTGCACATCAAACCCTTGTTTTTATCAACCATCACCAAATAAGGATGCAATATCTTTATCCTCTATAAAAGGAAATGGCATTAAACACACAAAATGAACAACAGTGATAGTGTGAGCTTCACATGGAAGGTCCTTGTTGGCTTTTATGCTCAAAAGTAGAACAAATTTCCCAAGGTAAAATGCCCATCTCCCAACAGTGTATTATCAGCCTATTTATATCCACATGTGACAGTATCTGCTTCACAGTTGCCTGTAGATATGGTGAGACGCAATGTCAAAATGTCTCATCTACTTGATAATGCTTTTAGAAATTCACATAAATATTTCGAGGTTCCAGTTCTTCTTTCCCCATGGTCTTGTTTTATTTCAGGAAGGGGCCACTAAACCAGAGAGTGGGGTTTTAGTTATACGCTATACTCTGGATTTACAACTGTATACATTTTTGTCATCTTACCTTGTGGTTTTTCTATAAGCATCTGATTTTTCCCAGCACAGGCTAAGCTAACTAAGTAACAGGAGAGGTTCCAGGAGAACATTTTAGAGAACTCCCTCTAAAGCAGTCTCTGTAAACAACAGACTCCACAAGTAATGGTATGGGGCTATTTCTTCTTAAATAAGTATAAATCATCATCTAAGATTTTTAGTTTTTGATGTTGGTTGCTTGAAGTATTTTTGAGATTGACGTGACTTTTTCTTTGTTACAGCTTATGTTACTTGATACATTGCCAAGTGTCCTTTTGTTAAAAAATACAAAGAAACCTGAATATTTTAAAAATGTATTTGCCCTTCTCTATTTGCACATTGTTATCTATGTATGCCTCCTTTAGATTTTCCTGGAGCTCTTCTAAACACACTGGCACCCTTTGCATCCCTAGAGCTGTGAGGTGGACTGAGCGGGGAGCTGATGTTTACTGGAGCATTCCCATTAACACAGCCACCACTTCTGGGGGAGATAACGGACTCAAAGGTTAAGAGCAGAGGATTTCAACAGCTCCAATCAGCAGGGCCTTCCCAGGGCTAATTACCTCTTTACTGCGCTGACTCTAATGTGACATGTTTATTGCTTTAACTAACAACTCATTAGCTTAGTTGATGTTTTTGTCAATATTAATTCGTTCATTTAAGCCAAGTCAAAGCTTAAACAAAGATGTCCAGACTGAGAAACGGGCAGCCAAGTGACTTTTGTTTGCCCATCTTCCACAACCCCTTATTCACATTCAGTAAAATAAATGTGTAGAAAGGGAGCCATTTACAGTGCATGTATTGAGAAAGTTGGTGTTTGTCCTTTTCCCAGTACTTAGAACAATTCTGAATGTACTTGTATGCTGACTTCAGGCTGCTTGCTGCAGCTTTCATGGTCTTTAACAGATGCTGTGGGTACAGCCTTGGTGATCTTCCACCACATATCTGTGAAAGGTTAACCTGTAGCCGCTCTTTGTTCCAGCTCAGGTTTTACTGTTATTAGAAAAGAGAGCAAGTCATTTTTCATAAGATTTTATTCTTCACTTATGGTCTCATCATAAGATTGCTTTGAGATTTATCTTACTATGATAGTGTGACTTCCTCAATTATCTTGACTGAATTATTTCAAAGAAGATACAGTTGTGGCGTTATAATGGAGTATTTCACTCTTTCCACTTGTGTGTGTGTGTGTGTGTGTGTGTGTGTGTGTGTGTGTGTGTGTGTGTGTGTGTTTCCCCTCACTTTTGGTTAATATTAGTAGTGTTTATGAGAGATGATCATTGTTTGGTTTCATGTGGCTTTTTTTGTTTGTTTGTTTTGTTTTTCAAGACAGGGTTTCTCTGTGTAGCTTTGTGCCTTTCCTGGAACTCACTTGGTAGTCCAGGCTGGCCTCGAACTCACAGAGATCCGCCTGGCTCTGCCTCCCGAGTGCTGGGATTAAAGGCGTGCGCCACCACCGCCCGGCTCATGTGGCTTTTTATTTTATATCTTTTAAATTTAATTTTTTATGTATGACTATATGTATGGACTCCTTGTATGTGCCCAGTGCTGTGGAAGTCACAAGAGGATTTTAGAACACTTGGCTCTGCCTACAACTGGAGTTATGAATGGCTGTGAGTCACCATGTAGAGCCTGAGAATCGAACCTGGATCCTCCACTAGACCAACAAGAATTCTTAACCACTGAACCATCTTTCTAGCCCTTCGTTTCTTGTCCTTTTAAGTAATAGCTGGATTCTTATGCAGGTGTGCAAATGGACAAAAGAACTGAGTATGCTCCTCAGATTGAATGTAACTTCAGAGCCCTGGGATTTAATTGACAAGTCCCCTTCTCCATTGTAAGAAAGGAAACAAGTCATTATTTTAAGCTAGGATTATTTTGGTAAAGCTAATACAAGACTAATGAGTTTTAAAACATGCTTGCTAGTTCTCTAACTTAACAGAGTTCTTTTGTGTTTTTCTAAGGCTTATTTTTTACACTGTACAGGAAGCAAAAAGTTTGCCTGGGAGTGTGTGTTTCTTGTTTGCTTATTTGTTTGTTCTTGAGACAAAGTCTTATTATGTAGACCCGGCCCTGAACTCACAGAACTCCTCCTGCCTCTGCTTCCTAAGTCTGGTAGTTAAAGGCCTTTGCCACCAGCATCTAGTTATAAAAGTGTTTATCCTAAGTATTCCATACTTACAAATAACACATATTAGCATCATTTTTAATCAAATCAAATACCTGTGTGAAGCAAAGAAATAGTTCTCTTGGCACTCTGCCCTTCCTGTTCTTTGATGAACATAGCAAGTGGGAAAAGGCTTCTTTCACTAGGTTACACTTTGAAATAAGTGGCCAATCATTATTTATTCATTTTGCACTCATTGTGATGGCATAAATCATAATAAATTCATTTGGTTTAAAGCGTATATAATATTCTTTCCCTCAGGAATTTCCTAGTAATTGAGCTATTAATTGAAGTATTTTAAAAAAGTGACCCTTTTTCCTTCTCTGCTGTTCAGACCCAAGTTCAGTTAGTGGCTGTTTCTTCATCCATGACTTTAAGTCTGCCCACTGAGGTTGTTGTAAGGAGGACTGTTAGCTGGTTTAGGAGTGAGCAGAGCTGAGATCATGTCTCTGAGGCCATGTAAAAAATTCTCTGAAGTGCTATGGTGTCTTAAACCAGTAAGAAAAAATATCATTTAATTTTCCCTAGTTGAAGTCTGATTTGACGCTGACTTCTGTTTTAATTTCTAATTCTTAAATCTTTTCTTTTCAGCTAATATTTTCTCACCAGCATTGGTTGCCATAAAACCCAGAGGTGCTCTGAACTCGCTCCCCTCTCGTACATGGTCCTCCCTTCCTGGCAGCCTGTAGTTACCCAGTGCAGCCATCTCCTGCTGATTGCTAGAGTGCTTATGACAGTGAGTTCTAGACACAGCTATGAGGTCTTCAGGTTTCAAACAAGAATAGATGATAAGTCTTAGGCAAAATTACAGTGAAAGGATTTAATAAAATCATAAATGAGAGGCTGAGCAAAATGTCACTGGTTTCACACTTTTACCAAGACTTTTTCTTGTTTAGTGACATTCTATACAAACTGGATAGAGCATTACTATATAATTTAAGTTGGTGTCTTGGTGGGATCTGATAAATTGGCTGTGGAAAATAAATACATGAACTATGGTGTTGTGCTACTGTGTAGAGCAGGCAGGTGGCTGTTTGGGGTGTTTGTGTCCTACATGAACCAAACAAGTCTGCTTTTCTACATGCTTGTTGTATTTGTGATGTGCTGTGAGGAACTGAAGGTCTCACTATGAGGTTCAGTCAATGGGAAAAAGTGATGAAAATAATACATGATGTCCATAAAATTATATAACTATACTTCTTTTCAGCTAATGAAGCATTTTCTTGTAGTATTAAGTATGTATAACATTCTTTAATAAATTGAGGCTGTGCTTTATGATAAATACATGTTTCAGAATACAAATTCATTAAGCATTTTCCGTGATTTATTATAGCACAAACGAATTCATGTGCCTGTGTGCTATGATTTGCGTATTTATTTTTGAAAAACCATTGTAACTAGGGAGATACTACAAAAATATTAAGCACTGTTGTTTTTTGGTTTTTGTTGTTGTTTTAGTTTTTTGTTGCTGTTTTTGGTTGAATTCCGTTTATGATTGAATAGTATTCCTGTGACAGACCGGTGAGTGAGCCATCCTCCAGTGCTCTCTCTCCCCTTTCAGCACAGCCTATAGGGGCTTTACCTTGCTCTTTGTCTCAGCCCTTCCCCCAGCTTTAGTGTTTTACTGGTAGAGCTCACTGTAAACATTTTCTTGCATTATTGCTCTTTTAAAAACCATTAAGATTAAAGTTGATATCATTCAAAAAATAAGAAATAAGGTAAAATAACACTAAAATATTAACTATTGATATTACTGTTGGCTGCATGCTGACAGAATTTTCTCAACAGCCAGAGGCTCCAAGTTAATTGTTATTTATCCAGTGCTGGGCTTTTGTGTGTTCAGCTTTTATTTTGTTCTCCTGGGTTCTGCATCTGTCTGAACTTGGCAGTGTGTTTGTACACTCGGCTACACGGAGGTGATGGTGGCACACTGCACGCTGATCCCCACTATGAAACCGCCGCCATCTGTACCACTCACTGTCTTACAGGGCGGCAAGAATGCCATCACTTGACCTTGATTGCAGCTCCAGATTGCACAAAATAATGTATAATTTCAGTCTGTGGTGAGTTGAGGTAGAGTCCCTTGGTGTGTGTAGTCCAGATCGGTGGCCAGGAGTAGGACTTCGTGTTTGTGAGTCATAGAGAATTCATTAAATCTCTCAAAGTGCCTGTGCTTTGCAGTGTTTTAAGTGCCATAAGCCAGTAAAATTTATAGAATAATATTTAATTCTATTTGAGGAAATTTAGAACTGTTTCAATTTTTTGTATTATATGAACATTAGAAAATACTATTATATATAATTTTATTTAAAATTTCTGTATTCTGTCAAAATTTTAAGAAGATAATTTTACCAAGAAAATAGTAAGCCCATTATTACCTTAAATAAGCATTCTTTTTCATTAATAACTTCTTTTAAGATAAATAACTTATTGTTGGTATCTTTCTCATTTTCCCTTAGAACCACAGGAACTGGGCCATGAGCTAAGACAGGTTGTAGGTTACTCTGGGGAAGCAGGATTGGTTGACTGTGCTGAACACACACAGCATCAAGCAATTCTCAGTATTTGCCAAAGCTATAGTTGTGTATGAAACATTGTGCTAAGCCTATGCCAGAGAAGGAAGTGCTTTTTACAACTTCACATGACCAAGGGAATGTTGAACCTTTATCAGGTTCAATTTTATAAATAAAATTACCATTAAAGAGAGAACAAATGCCTGGCTGGGGACCTGGAGACTGGAGTTATGACTCAGGCCTGAGTTTGAACCCCAGCTCTACATGAGAGGACTTACCTTTAACTCCAGCTTCAGGGAATTCAATGCCTATTCTGACTTTCAGGCTACCACACCTGTACACATAAGTAAAAATAAAAACAAATCTAAAAAGAAACTAGAGTAAATGTCAGAGGTTAGGATGTTGTTTGTTAAGTACTTAATGTATGGCTCAGTGTAGACTATGTGTTTAGCATGAGTGATACCTGACTTCAATCCCTAGCACCATAGGTGGGTGGGGTAGAGGGATGAAGAAATGGGAGAGAGGAAGGGAGGGAGGGAAGGAGGGAGGGGGAGAGACAGAGAAAGAGAGAGAGGGGGAGAGAGAGAGAGAGAGAGAGAGAGAGAGAGAGAGAGAGAGAGAGAGAGAGAGAGAGAGAATTTCATTCTAATATAAGCAGGGAGGAGTGGCAGAAATTGCTTGCTACATACCCTATAGCACTTTCTGTTCAAAGAAAGACATACAGAGCTCTATGTAGTTCCTGGATCTTGCAGTGATTTGCTTTGCTTGGAATGTTTTCTTCCATTTACTTTTGCCTCTGATTAGCTAATTCTTACTT
Organism: Peromyscus californicus insignis; assembly: GCF_007827085.1. Taxonomy (NCBI): domain Eukaryota; kingdom Metazoa; phylum Chordata; class Mammalia; order Rodentia; family Cricetidae; genus Peromyscus; species Peromyscus californicus. The sequence goes on from NW_026294469.1 coordinate 52,411,091, forward strand.
AAAGTTCCTTTAGGGCATTGATGCCATTATTGCTGATTAACAGTAGTGTTGTGGAATATTACTTTAGGCAAAGATATGTTACATTTGCTTATGCTGCATTTGTTTAATAATGTAAAGAGGTGCTGCATTTGTTTCACTTTGCCTGCCTAAGGCACCTGATTGGTCTGATAACATGCTGAATGGCAAATAGCTAGGCAGAAAAAGGATAGGCAGGGGCTGGCAGCCAGAGAGAATAAATGAGAGGTGAGATCTAGGCCCGAAAGGAATGGGAGAGAGAGAAGAAGGAGAAGAGAATGAGGGAGAAAGAGAGGAAGATGCCTGGAGCCAGAAGCTGGTAGCAGCCGGACAGACTGACATTAAGAAGCAGTGAAAGTAAGATATACTGAAGGAAAGAAAGGTAAGCCCTGAAGCAAAATGTAGATGAAGAGAAACAGATTAATTTAAGTTAAAGAAAAAAAGATGGCTAGAAATGAGCATAAACTAAGGCCAAACATTCATAACTAATAATAAGTCTCTGTATCTTCTTTTGGGAGCTGGTTGGTGGCTCAAAAGAAAAAGCCTGGTACACAGGAGAGTCCTCAGCATCTTTACTGAACAACATGTTTTGAAACCAAAAGAGTTAATTCAGTAAATCTTTGTAGCACCTGTGATTTATGTATGTTGTTTTTGAATGAGTTCTCTGAGACAGATGTAGAGTTTTGGCATTTGTAAGTCTTTGTAATTCCAAAAGAGTTCATCAAAAAGGAGCAAACATTTTCTTATTAATAGACTTAAAAAACCATTGTGAAGATGACCATTTCTCTCTCTTCTCTTTTGATGCCTTCCACATGGGTTCCCAGATCTGTGAATCTTGCCCTGGCATAATGGTTGGAATCTTTGTTATCTGGAGACTACATTTTCAACTGCAGAAGGTTCTTGAGTGGAACGATGCATAGGCAATGGTGCTCCAGAGACCTTATGTTTCCCATCAGGCACCATCTTTACCTTCAATGCCTGGTCACCACCACATGTGAGAGGAGCAGGCACTCTGAAGGACCATTACAGGGACCAGAGTCTTCTAAGAAACCCTTGCTGGTTTCTCCTTCCTGCCATTTCATTCAAAGCCATGTGGTCACCTTTCCCAGGCTGCCCTTTCCACTGCACCAAAACAGTGATAGGAAATACTAAGAAGTCAGTCTCTTATTGTTTTGTTATTAATATTTGTTGTTATTGTTCTCAGGAAGAATATATCTGAGTTGTGAGGAATCTGTCCTTAGCATTTCCAGATACAGACACTTGGAGAGCAGCCAGGTCCATAATTTAGTATTCATGTGTTTAGGTGGAATTTTTCTGCCCCACAGTCAGCTCTGTCCTCCCAGCCAGCTCCCAAATAGCCACATAGAGACTTCTTATTAATTATAAATGCTTGGCAGATAGCTTAGGCTTGTTACTAACTAGCTCTTACATCTTATTAACTTTGGGTGACTGTCAAGGCAGCCAGATGTCCCTGTCATTGGGTACTATTACACCCTCCTGGGGTCTTTTTTGGAGTTAAAGACTAAATAATCAGACTTAAAGTTTTTCTTAGTTATGATAAAAGGTAAATTAGATATAAAACTTCAGACTGACAAAGATAATAGAGTTTTTTCTCTAATTTTTCCAAATACTAATGGACTAAATATTGTAACTGTTATTCTTACTTGATAGCTGTTTTGTTATATATAGTTTTACTATGTTAAAGTTAAAACTTTCCTATTTAATTAGAAAAAAAGGGAGAAATTCTGTAGAATAATCCTTTTGTACACTGAATATGTATTACTCTCATTGGTTTAATAAAGAGCCAAATGGCCAATAGCTAGGCAGGAAAAAGTTAGGCAGGAGAGCCAGGCTGAGAGAACACTGGGAAGAAGCGGGGGCAGAGAAGTCACCAGCCAGATGAAGAAAAAGCAGGAGATGTATGTGCTGTGTTGAAAAAAGGTACCACCACGTGATAGAGCGTAGATAAGAAATACGGGTTAATTTAAGTTGTAAGAACTAGTTAATAACAAGGCTAAGCTATCAGCCAAGCATTTATAATTAATAAGTCTCTGTGTGGTTATTTGGGAGCCGTCTAGTGGGACAGAGCTGACTGGCAGGAAAGAAAAACCCCATCTACAAATGGCACCCCACATTGGGCACCAGATAATGTGATTTCTTTTACCATAAAATAAAACTTGGGGACAAATATTAAAGCTGAAAGTCTGAGATAATCACAAAGGACTGTGAAATACACTGCTACCTTTCACTTTCCTGGTGGAAAAGGCCAGCACAACATCTCAGCCCTGCCTGTTCACCTGGGATTCTCTCTTTCTTGAGTCTGCCAGGGAACTCTGTGATCCATTCTGCCCAGCTGAATGTGAACTCTGCCTCTAGAACCAACACCTGACTCTGTTGGACATCGGGCCACAAACGTAGACAAAATTCTGTAACACATGTGGCAGCCTGCAGTGAGGGGAGATGGCCACTGAGATGCTTAAAACATTGTGTCTAGGAAATTTACTCCCCTTTGCCTTAGGGGGCCAGAGTGCTGAGACTGGAAGCCATTCCTGCTTCTGCAGAGAACAGCAGGATGGGTTTCTCTGCAGCTTCTGTGACTTCCTGAAAACACGCAGGAAGGTGACAGTTTCCTTGTCATTTTGTACCAGCATTCTGACTTACTGCATCGGGGATGCATTAGAAATGCACATGCAGAAGAGGCAGATCTGAAGTCCACGATAGGCACTAGTGTGTTCTGTGATGAGGAAGTTGGAAGATGCAGAGAGCTACAAGAAACACAGTTCCTGCCCTCAAGAGGCTAGTCCAATTAACAGAGGAAAAGGAAATGCACAGAAATGTTTTAAAAAAAAATGGCCAGAGTGTAGAGAAGAGTGGATTACTTTTTTAAAAGGAATATATTAATTCTTTGTCCCAAAAGCAAAGCATGGAGGTTTACTAGTTCATTGACATGGTTGGACATGGGTAAATTCATAAATCCCAAAAGAAGTATTTATGGGGGGATTTTTTTTTTCCTCAGAGATCTTTTGTGTATGCTTGTTTAGTTTTATGCATGCGTAGTGAACCCGTAGTCATGGCTCCTTTGCCATTCTGACACAGAATTGGTGGCTGTGTCTACATATGTAGTGTTCCAGGGGAAATGCTTTGGTATCCAGCATTGTATAGATACAAGTATTTTTTCTTTAGTGAAGTGTTGGTTTTGCTGTGACACACATTTACACATGTTCTTTGTTTTTTGTTGCTCCTCCTGCCCCATTCCTTCCCTCTGTCCTGCTGACTTCCCTTTGCTGGCCTTCTCCCCTCCCCCATAGCCACCCTGCTCTTTATTTATTGTGTTTGGGGTGGGGTGTAAATGGGAGCCTGCCAGGCCACAGCATACAGACAGTGTCAGAAGACAGCTTCCCTATGCCCAGGGACCAAACTCAGGCCGGCAGGGTTACATGCAGGAGCTACCCTCCCTTCTACTTTACAATCACACGTGATCTGTACTCTCCCTGCCTCCCAAAGACATCTTTTTCCTACTTTGATGCTTCCTTTTCTAGTTTTATGAGCTACACCCGCACCCCTAGAAACATGTATAAAAATTAAAATCTAAGATCTGCATATGAGAGAATGTGGTGTCTGTTTTTCTGAATTTGAGTTACTTCAATTAATGTGCTTTCCATTTCCATCTATTTTCCTGTAAATGTCTTGATTTTTCCTTATAACTGAATAAAATTCCATTGTATGTATGCACATTTTATTTATTCATTTTTTTCCCACAGATTTTTAAAAGGTTCTGTGACTGAGAAGTTCAGAACCACCAGTACACAGAATGCTTCCATAGACTCGGACTTAGAGAACTTTTCATTTTCACCTCCATTTCAAGCCATTCTACTCAGTAGTTGACTACTTAAGATTAAATAATTAATTTTTGTGTCCGATATATTACAATTTATGCACCATGTTCTTTTTAGAAAACGGATGGATTGGGCCAGTGAGATGGCTCAGCAGGTAAAGGTGTGTGCTTCCAAGCCTGGTCACTTGAATTTGATTCCCAGTACTCACATAGTAGAAGGCAAGAACCATCTCCCAGAAGCTGTCTCTGACTTCATCCACACACACAATAAATAAATAAGGAAAGGAAGGCAATATTAAACAGCAAAGCAGAGATAATTGAACGTGTTCTTCCTGAGTCTTGCATGCCATGTTTTGAACACTTTCTAGGGTAGTTAGCTGGCTGATACGTTCTGTAGCATCAGCACAGTCCACATTTGTACCTTTGGTCAGAGAGAGCCATCATTGCCACTACTTCTTAGACAAGGACACTGAGGCTCGGGGAGTAACTGAAGTCGCGGTCTCTAAGACTCAGGCGAGCGTGGTTAACCCTCTGTGTGCACCTGATGCCTGGGCTGCTCTTTCTCAGCAGCTTGTTTGGTCTGTGATTTAGGAACTGCTTTGCAACTTCTCCAGAGAGCAAACAAAAGCAGCTCTTCAAAATTAGTTTTCTTAGCCTCAGGTGGTGGCATATGCCTTTAATCCTATCACCTGGGAGGCAGAGAGGCTGATCTCGGTACCTCTGAGGCCAGCCTGGTCTACATAGGGAATTCCAAGATAGACAGTCAGGGCCTGACAGAGAGAATTTGTCTCAGAAAACATAAACAAACAAAAAACTCCAACTAACTAACTAACTAACTAACTAACTAACTAACTAAATAAATAAATAAAGTTCCCATGACTTCTAGTGGTTTCTTTTTGAATGTCAAAATACCTTTTGAAGTGAATGGGCCTTTGTAGTTGCTGGCCACTGAGCTTGAGTGAACTAACTGTTACTAGGCTCAACCTTCAGCATAAAAGAACACATGTTCATCCAAAGCTAGATGGTTTGATCAGATTTAGAAATTGTATTATGCTATTTTTATATTTATATAATAAACTTGTATGAAAATTATTATTGTAAATGTACCAGCATGTGGAAAGAAATGTCTCCAACCTCGAGTCTCACACGGTGCCTTGTGTAGCCTTCTACTGATATTACCTCTAAAGACAAGGCCTCCTGATGGATCTGTTTGCCCATGCCCTGTGTTAGATATGATAGAAAGGGTAGAAATGTGAAAACATTCCATTATTTGAGCCATCTTTAATTTGTGATGCTGAGTTGAAAGGAGCATTGGGAGATAGGCCACTCATTTTTCAGTGTAGAAGTATGTATTTATATATAATTATTATGTAATTAAGCACTTAGGAATATACCATAAAATATTGTAGCCTAAGGGCTAAACAAAGTATAAGTTTAAAATCTTTTATGGTTTTGTTGATCAAACCCTTTTTTGGAAAAAAATTGAAGTATACTTATATTTTCAAAGTATACTTAATACTCTGATTTTTTGTTTTTTATTTTTTAGGTAAAGCACTGACATTTCTTCTGCTACAGCCACCAAGTCCCAAACTTCCTCCTCATAGCACCATCCGGAGAACTGCCATTGACCTGATTGGACGAGGGTTCACTGTGTGGGAACCTTACATGGATGTGTCTGCTGTTCTGATGGGGCTTCTGGAGCTGTGTGCAGACGCTGAGAAACAACTCGCCAAGTATGTGTGAATTCCAGTGGGCTAGTGCGTTGCTGTTGGAGGTATTGGTTAGACTTTAGAAACTGTGTTTAATCAGCAGTAAATCCACGGGGCATGATAGCCATACTGGTAGCCACAGCACTCAGGATGCCAATTCCGGAGGATTGCTCCAAGTTCAAAGCCAGACAGTAAGACCCTGTCTCAAAAAACAAAAACAAAACATAACAATACAAACTCAACAAAACAGAAAATTGAAATGTAGCTTGAGACAATGAATGATCTATTACATAATTTTCAAATTGTGTTTACTATACCTTGAGACATTACTGATTAATAATTATGTAAACATATTGTTCATAAGAAAAATGATAGGCATAATTGGTACTAGATCAAAACTGTTTTACTAATAGAAGATTGGACTAGACAATTTGGAGACTTGCTCCTCTACATTCCTGTTAATTTTTAAATTAACCTTATTGGCATTTCCTTTGCATGTAGTCAGTGACAAGTTGTATGATGATTGGAGTTGGGAAGGTAGGATGACTCAGTGAGCACAGATACTTGCCACCAAGACTGACAATCTGAAGTTCAATCTCTTGGCCCCATATGATGGAAGAAAAGAACCAATTTCTGCAAGTTGTCCTATGATCTCCCCTGATGCACACTCACTAAGTAAATGAAATGCATTTAATTTTTAATATACCATAATCATTGCTTTAAAAATAACAAAAGAGGAAAGTGTACAGAAAGAGTTGCTAACCTGAAATGAGTGGGAACACTTGCTGATAAACTGACTAGGAGTTGTGGTGGAAAAGATGGGCATTGGTGCTCTCTTAGAGCCCAGTATCCTGATTCCAGGAAAACATCTCTCTTTTGGGTGTATTATGCAAGTGGCATAAACTTGGTGATTATCAACAAAAGTAAACTGACAATGTACAGCCATCACAACTGCCTAGTCCCCAGTAGTGCTGACCCCAATAGCCACCATTGTCCATTAAGCAGTTTCTCCCATTCCTGTCTACATGCCTTAGGAAACACTAATCTTCGGCCTTTCTTAAATTTGCCTGTCCTGGGTAGTTCACAGAAATGAACCTGTGCATCCTGCAGTCTTTGATGATTCACTTCTTTCACTTATCCCTCTTAGAGTCCATTCCTATTGTAGTGTGTTTCACTGTTTTATTTTGTATTTTAGCTGGATTCCATCCCACCTACTGTTAGACAGTGTCTTGTTTATCTGTTGATAGACATGTAGCTATTTTTCACCTTTTGGTCTTGTGAACAGAGCTACTGTGAACATTCATATGTAAGTGTTTATGTGGGAACTCATTTTCATTTTCAAAGTGGAATTACTAGGGCTTATAATTCCAGGTTTAAATTTTCCAGGAGCTACCAAACAATTTTTCATAGCAGCTGAATTTTCATTATCTTCAGCACTGTACAAACAAGATTTCCATTTTTCTGTCTACTTTTTAAAGTAGTTCATCCTAGTGAATATAAAGTGGTAGAAATTCCTCAATTGTCCCATGATGCTTCTCTCTATAAGAATGAATGACATTCCAGTGTCGTCATTGTTGACCTTTTTAAAAACTAAAATGATCGATCTTTGCTTCATGGCTGCTTTCCCTTATGCCACAGTTCCCTCTAGTTACAGCACGTGGGGACCTGCTGTCTTTCTGCTCGATGTGCTAAGTACACTAAGTGGAAGCCGGAGAGACAACTGAAGGCTGGAATACAGTGCTGTGACTTTGCTGACAGATTAGCCATCCATTGCCCAGTGCCCCAGGTTAACTGGTAGGAGGAGAGTATTCACTGCAAACCTAGACAGCTGCTTTCCTCTCTTACCTCTTGTCACACCTCCATGTTTTCTAATGTCACCTCTAGGTCTCCCTAGCTACCTGAATGGAATTAAAATGTCTGTTTCAAAAGGTTGATGCTAAATGAGATTATGTTTGCAAAGAACTGAGAGGAGTGGTTAGCACATCTTAAGTGTTTTCATTTGTTTCTCCGTTACTATGATAAACATTCTGTCGAAAAACAACTTAGAACAGAAAGGGCTTATTTCCTTTATACTTTCCAAGTCACAGTCTGTCACTGAGAGAAGTCAAGGGAAGACCTTGAAGCCAAAACCATGGAGGAATACTGAGCTAGCTTTCCTACGCATATAGCACATAACTACCTAGGGATGGTATTGCCCACAGTGCATTGGGTCCTTCTATATCAGTTAGCAATCAAGACGATGTCCCGCAGACATGCCCACAACACAATCTAATAGAGGCAGCCAGGTGACTCGGGTTGAAAATAAAAACTAACCAGAACACTAAGAGACTGATGACGTTACTATGGTAGTTGTGTAAGTGGTGATGTAGTTGTGATGGTTCTAGTGTTCAACAGATTACAAACTGGCAATGAGCAGTTTTGTGGATTAGTGGCCAGAATGGTTTCTGGTAAAGGAGGGCAGCGGATATTTCTCAGGTGACTTTTGGAATTAGGAGGGAATGCTGGCCTATAAGTTTACACCAATAGTACAAGGCAGCTGGTCTTTGTGCAAATCTCCAGAACATATTTTCTACCTTTAGCCTCCTCCTGACTCACTGTTGTGTACCCACAGGAGAACACAGCATGGGCTGCACATCCTGAAGCTTTCTTGCTTTATCATGAGAAGCATGTAATATGTTTAATTATCCAATATGGTAGTTTGTTTTCAAATATGACCAAACCCAATTTCACAAGTTTATATGCTCTATTCTGTTACCTGGAATGAATGGTAGGTTTCATTTTAGTTTTAGTGTTAACAATTTTGTTTTTAAAATAAGTTTACATCAAGCTTATATCAGCAAAGTAAACATGTATATATGCCTCATCTACAGAGAGTATGTCAAGAGACATAAATCCTATAGTTTTCAGTAGGTAATTTAAATCTTGCTATTACATCCTTTCTGTCACAAAGATTAGTATGACTTTCTCTACACAGCTCTGAATAAATGAATGTATCAGCATGTAGCCTTGAGGAGTCCAATGTACTTTTCATCATGATAAATTGCATAATAAGCAAGAAAATGTTTGCTTATTAATCTCTAACAAGATTTAGATTGAAAATGGCCTCTTACACCCATGACACACTTGGTAGAGCCTAAGGAGTACTGAGAAGGGGAAGTTGAGCAGCAGTGTCCGAGGGCTTAAAGGTGACTCTCCCCCACCCCCACCCCACCCCTCGTGCCCTGCTGGGGCTGATTTACTGTCTACACAATAAGGGGGCTCAACTGCCTTGCTTCTTTCTGTCTATGATGCTAAGCCTGCTGTGTGAAAATGCTTTTACCTTGACGAATGCTTAAAATTTCAATTCACATTTATGGAAAGAGCAATCATTGCAAATATTTCTCTCTTTTTTCCCCAGTCTTGTAAGTTCATGAGGACAGGCTTGGGAGAGACAACTAGTTCTGAAGAGTATATATTATGGAAGAGTTCTTCCTCCCTCTCTTTCAAGTACTGCCTTTCCCTGTCAGAATGGAGTACTTAGAGTTTTTCCACAGACCTGTAGGTGCCTCAAGGTCAATAAGAGTGTTTCCCCAGAATTCATAACACCTTACTGTAGAATTCTGACTCATCACTTCTGCTAGTCACAACATCAGCACTTTTTTCTAATTTTTTCCAGATATTTTGCTTATAGGTGTGCTTACTAATTATGCAGGCATTTATTAACTAATATACGAAAGGGCCAGTGTTAGCTATTTCTAGTTTCAGGTGGAGTCAGGCAGATTCTGTCTCACAATGTCCAGGACATTGAGGCTGTGGGGTTGGTAAAGGGTTGGACAGGCTTGATGGAGTGAATTAAGAGGGCAAGCAGAAGGTGTGCCTGGATTTTCATATCAGAATAGTCTGTGGCGAAGAACAGGGACACACAACAGAACCAGGCTAGGCACTGCATGTCTTTAAACAGATCCCAAGTGAAAGTTAACTTCCTCTGAGCTAACAGCAGGGTGCAAACTAGGATTCACCCATCAAGAAATACAACAGCTTCCTTTCCAGCTGTCTTTGGGAAGTAGAAGGAAGGTTAGGCCAAAGGTTGGTTGTAACTGGAAGCTCCTTGCTTGTAGTTAGCACCTACTGTGTACACTGGTGTAAGATGGATCTGTGGGTTCAAAGTGGAGTCTTAAATTGATACATGGGAAATTAGGATCCACTTCTTGGAGCTCTTAGTGTAATTAATAAATAATTTAAGAATGGACTCAAATGGAAGCTCAAGGACAATTTTATTAGTGTTTAAAAGAAAAAAATGCCATGGCAAGCAAGCTGTAAATCTCAACAGCTTCCTGGAGGAGAATGGGGGTGAGGGAGGGCTCATACTGTGTAAGCTATCCTGTCCTGAAGGTCAGACACTTGACAGGCAAGCATCCACATAGCTGGGAGGATGCTTTAGGGAAAAGTAAGAAAGCCTAAAATGTTGGGGAGGCCCAAAGTGTTAAGCAATCCCTGCTTAGAAAAGACATAGAAGGAAGAAAGGGGAAATGCACAGTTCTGAGTAATTCAGAAAGGGGCAGGTGTACAAAGCTGCATGGCTGCCAGCCAGTAAGCTACAGTTCCAGGGTGAGCATTCTGGGAAGGAAAAGTGCACTATTCTCTTACAGGACTTGTTCTGCCTGCGTCCTTACCACGGGCTACTGTGAGCTGTCCTCTGCCCAAGGGGTGGTTCTTTAGCTAAGTGGAGTGTTAGGTCATGGGCCAGGGATGAGATTTTGCTTAATGGACCTTTATTGCTTACTCTAACACACCCACCTCTGAAGAGGTGACCCTAAAATCATTGAGGAACTAAATTAGAGATCAGAGCCTTCCAAATTTCTGGCATCTCTGGCTATGGAGAGGCAGCCAGGGGCTCAAGGACATTTTTGGGTTTTGTCTAGAGAAAACTACTTCTCTTGGAAGTCTTTTTCCCCTAAACTACCTACCCAATTTCTCCCTCCTGTTGGGCCTTTATTGCTTACTCTACCAATATGCAATGCTACTTGGGGGTTTCTGTGCTGTTTATTGCAAACACGTTCACTTAGGTATACAGAAGCCCAAGGCAGTAAACATGGTTTTTCCCATTTTGCAAGTGCACACACACAGATCTTGTGTATGAATCTGTGAGAGACACCATCTCTTGTTTTCTAGATGGTAAAAATGACTGGGTTTAATTTCAGGTCTAGCTGACTCCAAAAGCTAAAGCTATAACACTATTCAAAATCTTAACACCCATAAATTAAAAGCAGCGTAAATAAAGATTACCAAAAAATGATCAGGGCATAATTTTAAATGTACTTTTGGATTTGGAATTTAATATGGAAATTTTCATTAAGGATTTGGTACCTTATAGAAATTAAAATTTTCATTTAAATATCACTAAAAAATTTTTAAAATAGAGAATGCTTTATTAATTTGATTGCCAGCCTTGCACAGGGGCCATGCTAATCTCTGATGGTTCCAGTTTTAGTATGTGTGCTGCCAAAACGAATACTCACTAAATTCTTTAAGTAGTGTGTTGGTTCTTACTTATTAGTGATGGTAGGCAGTGATTTTAAGAAAACTGTGTTTTAGAGATGACAGTCTCCATCAACTGCATCTGCCCGGTGCACTCGACATGAGAAGGGCTTGGCCCACTCCCGGACTCTCAGCTCCCATCCCACAGCTATTGTACTGAAGGCTTACGCTGTTTGTTTGGTGAGTGATCCACAGGTGATCTTTTATAAGGAGTTTCTTTAATGAACAAGAATGGTATATTTATTCAATGTGGACTGTATAATAACACAATGAGGTTGTATTTTCCTGAAATAACTGATAATTCAATTATTTGTAAATAATTGAACATCATAATTAATCCAGTTAATTGTGATAAATATAGAAACACAGTTTTTTGTTTTAAGAAGTCCTTTTTTAAAGATCTCTGTGGGTCTATATATACTAATAAAGTGTTAAAAATGTCAGACAAATCCTGCTTTCTAGGCAAGCAGGAAACTCCTGTGTTCTGGGAAGGCTAGACTCCTGGCTTTGTGCGACCTGTGATTCGGATTCTATTTGCCTAGGTCTCAGTGTAGGGCCTTTATTGTGAAAGAAGAGAGGAACACAGCCCAGCTGTTGAGGGGCCATGCCCATCATGTGCTGCCACAGCTGAGGACGAGGGGATTACAGCAAGTCTGTGCCTTTTAGGGCCTTGTCACAGCTTACCAAACACAGAGGGGGAAACAGCTACTGGAAGCCAAGAATCTTTGATAAACAGAGAAGCACCACACATTGGAAAGGTTCCTTTTGAACTATCTAGAGTTAGAAGAATTGAGTATTTCAACTCAAACTCAACCATTTCTATTAAGTTTGGGCTGTAGAGAGAAACATGCTACAAATACAAACATGTTTTAGAATTCTACATTGAACAATTTTTTCTATTCCGAAAAATTCACTTATAAGGGTTTATAACCTGAAGACGCCCTTTGCATAAACCAGCTCAGCAAGCATAGTTTTTTTTACTTACCGTGACTATATGCAGCCTGCAGGAAATACTTCTAAAAGGTCCATGTTTGGAGGAGTAGGGAAAATGTGTCTCTGAGCTTTAGAAATGAATATTGCCTGGAGTTATACAATGAAGCTCTAGGCACTGATGAGATGGCTCAGTGAGTAAAGGCACTTGCTGACCAACAGTCCAAGCCTGGTGACCTGAGTTTCCTCCCCAGGACCCACAGAAAAGTAGATGGTGAGTTCCAGCTCCCCAGACTTGTCCTCTCACCTCCACAAGTGTATCAGCATGCATGCATGCATTCATACACAACAATACTAGTAAAAATTTTAAATAGTTTTGAAAATGAAGCTCCAACTTGACACAGAGGAATTATGTATTCTTTATTCAGTTGGAAAAAGATATTGGAAACAGATGTTAACACACCAGTGTTCCCAGGAAAGCGTAGGATGGAAGTCCTGTAATTTAGAATTAATTAATTAATTAATTAATTAAGTCATATAATTAAAACATGTTTAAAACAATGTTAGCTTTCTTTGTGCTTGATATGGACTGTTTCAAAGCCTTATTACTGGTGTCTAAGATTTATAGGCTGTTTTGCAGAAAGTTTAATGTTTTCCTGGAATGTATACTTACAGTATTCCTTAACTTGACAGAGGGTGATGTCTCACAGTCTTAGATGGTAACATTTTACTAAAATGTTCTTCATAAAATGATTTTCCTAAAATGGAACAAGCCTTAGAATTGGGTTAATGAACAGTCAGTCATGAGAAGAGGGAGCTCTGCCTGAGGGGGCTATGCTTATATTCATGTTATTTATCTATAATAGCATTCATCTCTGATATTGTGATTAGATAGGCATGTGTGTGTGTGTGTATGTGTGTGTGTGTGTGTGTGTGTGTGTGTGTGTGTGTGTGTGTGTGTAAGTCCTGAGTAAAACAGTCTGTGATGGCCAATTTCTGTAGAATAAAGACTAAACCCAAAGGCCTAGCCTATAGATGTATAAAACGAATGAGCTACACAATAGCCCATGAGCAGGATCAAGAGTACAGAGTAAGGCTGGGTCTACACACAGGTTCCAGAAACAGACAAACAGCCCTTCCCCTCCAAGCCTCTTGTTCAGATAGAATCCCACACTAAGATGCATAGTACACAAATAAGAGAGAACAGGAGCATGGCTAAGCAAGCATCTGTGGAGCGAGATGATGAGTCCTGTGGACATACGCCAAGTAGTGGGATAGCTGGGTCGTTCTGTAGATCTATCTTGAGCTTTCTGAGAAGTCTCTACCCTGCTTTCCAGAGTGGCTGTTCCACTTTGCAGTTGCCCTGAGGATGAGGGTGCCCTGTCCCCACATCCTCACCGGCACTTGTTGTCATTTTATTTTAGTTTAGTTTTTTGATCTTAGACTTCTGACTGGGGTAAAATGAAATATCAAAGTAGTTTTAATTTTCATTTCCCTAATTGCTAAGGATGTTGAACATTTATAAAGACATTTCTTAGCCATTTTTATTCCTTCTTTTAGGAGTTCTCTGTTATGGTGACAGCTCATTTTTAAATTGGTATTATTCTTGATTATCTGGTTGTTGTTGTTGTTTTTTAAGTTCTTTGTATAATCCAGAGGATAATTCTAGCTTTGGGGTGGGGGGATATTCATTCACACTGTAAACTCTGAGCCTGCATTTGCATTGATTAAATAAAATTATCCTTGGGTGAGGAGGCTGAGTTAGCAACTAGTTGACAGAAAGCAATCATAGAACATCAGAGGACATCTGGAAGAGATAAAGAGATGCACTGGAAGGGAGGGGTTTTGAGTGGAGCAGCCTTTTCTGTTTTGGTGGAGTGGAAGGACAGGCTTTTTGGGAGACACCAGCAAGGAGAGGTTAGCTAAGTGCTACTCAACCTCTCTTGAGATAGCAGGTTTTCACTCCAGCCTTTGAGTCTTGAGTTTTTGTTTTGTTTTGTTTGTTTTGTTTTTATAAATAGAATGATAGAGACTTAGTTAAAGCTACCTTTAGTGGCAATGGCAGAGCCAGTGCCTGTGAGAACAGAATTCACGCCAGGCTGAGGCCTGAGTGACCAGGCCACTGTCAGAGAAGCAGGCTGGGAACTGTGGACTCCCAATCGCTGACTGAGATAGCAGTAGATGAAGGCACAGCTGCCATGCTGAAGATAAAACAACACTAGCTCTGAATCTTTAGATTTGGTGTATAATCTAAAGTAACCACAGAAGCCAGAAAAGTAGAAAGGGACCATGGAGAGGACAGGGGAGAAAGGAGCTCTAGAAAGAGGGTGAACAATACAAAGAGGCTATGTGTGGAAAATGGGAAAATGGGATGGGAAGACATTGGGAAGGGGGTGGGAGAGTAATGTAGCTGAAGAGGGAGGAAGGGGACATAAGTAGTACTAAGGATGTTTGAAATACCTATAGGGAAACATGTTGTTTTATAAGCTTACTACACACACACACACACACACGAGTTACACCACATGAGGTGAGGTGATTAATTCTCCTCACCAAAGCCATAGACTAACTACCTAACAAAAAGCCCAGTTTCAGGAATTGAAAACCTCCCTCAGTTGTTGGTTGGGGTGGAGGTGGGGATAATCCAAGAGCCTCTCAAAACAGTATAGATTGTTGCCATTACCCTTGCTTGCTTCCCAGAACTTGAAAGTAAGTAAGACCTGATTGCTGAAGATACTACACACTTTGGACAAAAGATTTAGAGGAATGAGCTAAACTGTTCTAGAAGTCTCCTGCCTGAGGACTAGCTTTCATGGTGTGGACAGGAGCTATGCAAGCTGCCAAGGGAGAAGAGCAAACACTAGGCCTTTCCTGGCTATGCAGCCTAGGAGCCACAGCAATGGGCAGCCTAGCCAGATATTCCCAATAGTGTTGTCGTGGCTTTTATCTTGGCAGTAACCGACAACTGTCTAGTTGAACTCAATAGGAGAGAAGTCATGTCTGGTACTGTAAACCCAGTCAACTATCTGTCCTTGGAGCAATCATAGGCCCTAGAGGAGAGCCAACTTCTGCCACCTTCCTAAGCCAATGTACTTTCTAACTCTATTGTAAATACTTAGACCTATACACGGAGGCAAGTTCTCACTCTCTTCAAAGGTGTTTCTTTCTGCAGCAGATAGAGACTGTTAGAAAGATCCACAACTGGTCACAACACAGGAAATAAGTGACTGTGGGGTGCCCACCCCTAACTGCTACAGCTACAGCACAGTCCCTACACTAAGGCTCAGAGAAAATCCCGAAATATGAGCCCCTGCCCCCTCCAAAAGGGTAAGAGCCAGAGGACCAGGATGCCTGCTGCAGATAGTGTCATCTAAACACAACATAGAAGCTATACCCTGTTGCTGAGAGGAAGAATTAGTCTTCTCTAGAGATGAGCCCCTGATAGGTTATTCAATCCTAAATGGGCAGTCCCAAACATGTCAACATAAAAGCAACACTAAATGGACTTAGTAAGTTATATAAATTTGACAATAATGATTAAAGAAAAGAGGTCATAAGTTAGAGGGGTGTATAGCATAGGAGAAGTTGGGGTTGAGAGAAAGGTGGAAATGATGCAAATATAGTACTCATGTATGAAATTTTAAAAACAAATTAAAAATAAAACATATTACACATGCAATGCACTCTACACTTTAAAAGTAACTACATGTATCCATAACTATCTATTCTATTTCCTTTTCCTAGGGAGATATATCTATGTCTTCCCATACCCCCAGTACACACTCTATATCTATCCTCTTTGATTCTACAGATTGTAGCTTGGTGTCATTGACTTAATAGCTACTATCCACCTATAAGAGAAAAAATACCTTATTTGTCTTTCTGGGTCTGGGTTTCCTTGCTTAGGATGATTTTTTTCTAGTTCCATCCTTTTGCCTGCAGATTTCATGTTGTCATTTTTTAAACAGCTGAGTAATAGTCCATTGTATAAATGTACCACATTTTCTTTATCCATTTATCTGTTAACAGACATCTAGGTTGTTTCCTATTTTTGTCTATTACGAGTAGAGCAGCAGTGAACATGGTTGAGCAAGGATCTCTGTGATGGGATGATGTGACCTCTGGGTATATGCCTAAGAGTGGTACAGCTGGATCTTGAGGTAGATCATCCTGGGGACCTTCAATATTGACTTCCATAGTGGCTGTATAAATTTGCAGTCCCACTAGTGTGGTTAAGTGTTCCCCTTACTTCACAACCTCACCAGTATGACTGCCATTTGTTTTAGTTATCTTAGCCATTTTTCACAGGTGTACTTTGGTGAAATCTCAAAGTAGTTTTGATTTGCATTTCCCTGATGGCTAAGGATGTTGTATATTTAAGTGTTTCACAGCCCTTTGAATTTCCTCTTTGGAAATTCTCTTTTTAGACCTTTGCACAATTTTTTAATTAGGTTATTTGTTTTGTTGATATCTAGTATTTTGAATTCTTTATATATTTTGTATATTAGCCCTCTATAGAATATGTAGTTGGTAAAAAAAAAAAAAATCTTTCCCATTCTGTAGGCTTCTGCTTTGTTTGAAAGATGATGTCCTTTGCCACACAGAACCTTTTCAGTTTCATGAAATCTGATTTTTTTTTAAATTGTTGATCTTAGTGCCTGTGTTAACAATGTTCTGGTCAGAAAGTCTTTTCCTGTGCCAATGAGTTCAAGGCTATTTCTCACTTTCTCTTCTATCAGATTCAGTGTGTCACGTTTTATATTGAGGTCTTTGATCCATCCATTTGGAGTTGAGTTTTATGTGGGGTGATCGGTATGCATCTATTTGGATTCCTCAACATGCAGACACAGTTTGACCAGCACCATTTGTTGAAGATGCTTTTCTTTTTTCCACTGTGCATTTCTGACTTCTTCATCAATAATCAGGTGACCATAGGTGTGTGGATTTATGTCTGGGTCTTCGATTTCATTCCATTGATCACCGTGCGGTTTTTATTACTATAGCTCTGTAATACAACTTGAAATCCAGTATGGTAATGACTCTCACAGTTCCTGTATTATTAAGGATTGTATTTGCTGTTCTGGTTTGTTTGTGTTTCTATTTGATGCTGAAAATTTTGTCCTTTCAAGATCTATGAAGAAGTTTGTTGGAATTTTGATGGGGATTGCATTGAATCTGTAGAATGTTTTTGTAGATTGTCCATTTTTACAATGTTAATCTTACTGATCCATGAGTATGGAAGATCTTTCCATCTTCTATCTTCTTTGATTTCTTTCTTCAAAGACTTGACCTTTTTATCATATAAGATTTTCACATGCTTGGTTAGAGTTGCTCAAGATATCTTATGTTATTTGAGGCTATTATGAAAGGTATTGTTTATAGCCATAAGTTTCTCCAGTCCCACCCAACCCCATAGTCCCGTGTTTCTCTGGTCTCACCTGGCCCTGTGGTCCTGCAGCCATTTATAAAATAATCATTCAGAAGCCTAATAGTAATTGCAAATTATATGGCCTATGGCTCAGGCTTCTTGTTAGCTAGCTCTTATAACTTAACTCAACCATAACTATTAATCTATGTATCACCACGTGTTCCGTGGCTTTACCTGCGTCCCATTACATGTTGCTCCTTGGACCGCAGTTTGGTGTCTCCCCTTACTCTCCTTTCTCCTCTCACTGTCTCTCTTGGATTTTCCCACCTGGCTCCATCCTGCCCTGCCATAGGCCAATGCAGCTTTATTTATTAGCCAATGGGAGCAGCACATATTCACAGTAAAAAGAAAGACATCCCACAGCAATTGTTTCCCTGATTTCTTTCTCAGTCCATTTGTCATTTGTGTATAGAAAGGTTGCTGATTTTTCTGAGTTAATTTGTATTTACCTTCTTTGCTGAAAGTGTTTATCACCTGTTGAGTTTCCGGTGGAATTTTTAGGGTCACTTATGTTTACTATCATATTATCTACAAGTAAAGATACTTTGAATTCTTCCTTTCCAATTTGTATACTCTTGATCTCCTTCAGTTGTCTTACTGCTTTAGCTAAGACTTCAGGTTATACTGAATAGGTATGGAGAGTGTGGACAGCCTTGCCTTGTTTCTGATTTTCATGGGATTGCTTTGCATTTCTCTATATTTACATTGATATTGACTAAGGGTTTGCTGTAAACTGCCTTTATTATGTTGTGGTATGTCTCTTGTATCCCTAATCCCTCCAAGACTGTTTATTTGTTTGTTTTGTTTTTTTCTAGACAAGGTTTCTCTGTATAATCTTGGTTATCCTGCAACTCACTCTATAGACCAGGCTGGCCTCAAACTTAGAGATCCGCCTACTTTTACAGACTGAGTGTTGGGATTAAAGGCATGCACCATCACATCGGTCTGTCTCAGGGACTTTTTGTCATGAAAGGGCATTGGATTTCATCAGAGGTCTTTTGTGCATCTAATGAGATGATCATGTGGGTTTTGTCTTTTAGTTTGTTTGTATGGTGGGTTACATTTATCAATTTACTTATGTTAAACCATCTTTGCATCTCTGGGATGAAGCATACTTGATCGTGATGGGTGATCTTTTTGATGTGTTTGTGAATTTGGTTTGCAGGTACTTTGTTGAGAATTTTTGCATCTGTGTTCATAAGGAAAATTGGTCTGTAATTCTTTCTCTTTGTTGGGTCTTTATGTAGTGTAGATATCAGGGTAAGTATGCTCCCAAGCAGTAGGTCTGACTACACTCTATCTTCCTGTTCTCAAAGTTCAAGATTCTGATGGAGGGACTCACGCACACAAGTGTGCACATGAATTCCTCCTCATATATATGTTCACTATCCACCAAACCTAATCAGCAGTGTGAAAATAGGTGTTTGATTTACTTTCATCTTCATTGACTTGTGGCTTTTCTTCAGACTGTGCCCTTCACTAAACCTTAACATTTTTTCTTACCATAAATTTGGTGATCCTCCCCAATTTACATGGTCTTTTGCTGATGTGAGAAAAGGGTAATCTGTGGTTAGGCCTTTCAATTGAAGTGAGTGACTTGTCTTCCTCTTCGTTTTGCTGTATAATTCTCGAGCTATTTTTCATTACAAGAAGCGTCTATTGTCCACATATAGTTCTGTCTCCTTTTCTTTCTTCCTCTCTTTTCCCTTCCCACTCATAATTTCTCCCCCATGCAAGGACCTGAAACAGGGTAGAAGTGAGAATTTTCTGCTATGCTGGAAGCCAGCCAGCCCCAGCAATCCTGCTTAAAGCTTAGATTACAGGTATTTACTCATACTCTGGGTTCTGAGATCCAAGTTCTGGTCCCTAGGATGGTGGAGCAAGCACTCTTAACTGCTGAGTGATCATTCCAGCCCCGAGATTTCTTATTCAGCTGAATTTGATCTTTTGAAGAGCTTTATGGCTTCTAGTTCTGTCACTTACTGTGATTAATCTTCTTTCAAATATTATGATCAACCCAATTGATAAGTGTAAGCTATTCTTCATTTAAACCATTATTGACGTTTAGTAAAACAAACAAAACCCCAGTATCTTAAAAAATTTCTACAAACTTTTCTCAGGGAAGCAGTCTAGCCATTAATCTAAAGCCACTAAATTTGGTCATGTGATAAGTTCATTAATTTAGTTCACCACAGTGTCACCATGCCCTGCTACTCTTTACTTTCTACAAAGGTCAGTGATTGTGAGAGACAGTAATCTCCCTTACTGATGGGGACACATTCCAAGACTCCCATGGATTCACAAAGCCATGGTAATCCCAAACCTTTTATATGCATTGTTTTTCCTTTACATAGAGACCTGTAATACAGCTGAATTTATAGTTGTGCACTGTAAGATATTAAAAAACAATAAAATTGAATAATCATAACAACATAGTGTAATAAGAGTTATGTGACTATCAAATATGAAATTGTACTATGTTTTCTGGTTGTTTTTCTTTGGGTGGGTGGGTAGTACTTACATGAAGAGACAAGTAAGATGAACCGTATGTATAAGCATTGGGATACAGTGTTATGTATTTCCAGAGAGCCATCTACACACAAGTATTGCTAATACCTTCACAGTTTTCTGGCAAAAGTGACCACAAAGACAGCATATACTGTATGTGTACTCAGGGCAAAGTCATGGTATTCATATACCAAACAATATGCAGCATAAGATTTTATCACATTACTCTAAATTTCATGCATTTTAAAATCTATTAATTATTGCTGGAATTTTCCATTTAACCTTTTTAGGAAACCTGGAAAGCAAATATGAAGGGACCAAGGTGCACCAGTACCTTTGGTCCTCACTTAACTTTTCTTAACATGATTTTTCATTTGTAAAATGTCTTTATCACCTTGTAGGAATGTTTGGGGCAAATACAAGAAGACATGAAATAGAACACAAGCTAGCCCAGCTTGAGTCCTAGAGCCTGAGTTCTAGTTCTAGCCTGTGTGTCTGGTTCCTTTCTCCTGTGTTGAACTTTCCTGATATGGGATGGACTCCCCAGGAAACCGATGTTCCTTTTCCCCACTGACTGGTTTTACAAAAGTTAACTTTGGTTTGTTCAGAATTACTCAATTAACTTACCATTTTGGGTTGTGTCCCCCCTTCAATATCATCAGCCCCATTCATCTGATTTGTTGAAAATAAAAGGAAACAGTGCGAGGTATCTAAAATATTTAACTAGCTTTTGCACCTTGAAAGAAATTGACCTAAAATGTGGATATATAAAATAGTTAATAAGCAATCCACTCTCAAGTCTCATCCTCAGGTAGTAAACATTTCCATACTCAATTTGAAGTGGTAACTTTTAACATAGAAGAGAGACTGGCTAGCTGCCATCCTGCTTAACACCCCTTTCTATTCCCTGGGACCCAGGAGCACCAGGTCATGCAGCCCTCACTTTCCATTTTCATTTGGTTCAGGATATGCATTTGTTCTCAAAGCTTGTTTTCCTTTCCTTTTTTTTTTTTTTTTTTTTTGGTAAATATCAAAGAAAGTCTGTGTGTACCCTTCTCATCTGAGTCTCTACTTTGTAGCTACCCTAAGTTTGGAAAAAAGCTTGGCGAGAGTTACATCTATTAACAACCTTTTAAGCAGTGGTTTTCAGCCTTCCTAATGCTGTGGCCCTTTAATACAATTCCTCATGTTGTGGTGACTCCCACTCCCAACCATAAAATTATTTTTGTTGCTACTTTATAACTGTAATTTTGCTACTGTTATGAATCATAGTGTAAATATCTGATACTCAACCCCTGAAGGGATCACGACCCACAGGTTGAGAACCACTGCTTTCAAGTAGCACAATAGTCAAATTTTAAAGCAAAATTTTCTGCCATCAGTTCACCTCCTTTGAGGTTAAGAATAGTCATGTAACTCATCTTGATTTTCAACAAAAGTTAAGATAACTATTCTCAGGTTAATTATAGAGTGACCCATGAACTTTTTGAGAATGTTTATTAAATAAATCCAGTTTATACATTCAGATCATAGACTTGTTTAGAATACATTTTAATGGATCTTCACATGTTCATTTAAGTTAAAATTATTTAGCTAGAAAAATTATAACTGAATGCAACTAAAAAAACCTTCCTCTGTATAGTTACTATGTGGCTCCTTGACTAGATTTTAGTCAAAAGTCTTAGTGCTTTTCACACTAAGTGCATGTATACACACACACACACACACACACACACACACACACACACACACACACACACACACAACCACCAAGTGAGTTTAGTGATAAATAAGACTGCTCTCATATGACAGAGGTGCGAATGCATTATTAACACTGTGATATCAGGCCCCCATGTTCTCACAATCTAGAAAGATTCACTTCATTATGTACATCACTTTAAAAGGACTGTTTGCTGTCTCTTCCTTTGTTAAGAAATTTAATAGCAGCTTGTTTACTTTTATTTAAATGCTAACCGAGTGTCAGGTGTGCATGTGCTTACTAGTGGATGATTCTGAAAGTGCTAAGTGTGGGGTAGGCCAGCAGTATGGAGAGATTTCAAACTAAAAATAATAGCTAGCTAAAAGTCATTTTGCCCTTCTCAATTCTTTTTATAACTTTGCAAATAGGAATGAGTTTTGCTTCCTTTCGCAAAAGAGCCTCAATCATAGTTTTTTAACATGGCCTTATGAACAAATTATCTTTAAAACATCCAGCACAATATGCATCCCTACCTTAGCTTCGTGATGTGTATTCAGTAGTAGTTCTTGATAATTTGTTAACAAGGCATTTTTAACCTTTTGGACAGATGCACATACTGTTTTCAATCTTCATGGTTAATAATTCGATTTTGTATTTGATGCCAGAACACCCTGACTCTTAATCACTGCTCATTGTTGCAAGTCTATTATATTCTAACTGTTTGAGTGCTCTCATTGACCTTGAACTGACATTATAAGCTGTGTCTAATCTTTTGAGTCTATATTTCTAATGCTTCTTTTCTTTTTCCTTTTTTTCTGATCCCTGTTTAGCATCACAATGGGGCTGCCTCTGAGCCCCGCAGCTGACTCTGCCCGCTCTGCAAGGCATGCCCTTTCTCTCATTGCCACTGCCAGACCACCCGCCTTCATCACCACCATAGCTAAGGAGGTGAGCATCTGCCTTCATGGGCTGCATCTTCCCTTTCAGAGGAATTCCTCCGTACTGTAACTCAGGGGTCAGACCCACAAAGATTCTTTCTAGTTATAAAACAAAGCAAGTTGCTAGTATAGTGCTAAAATGAATGAATCATGTCTGCTTACGCACTGAATTCCACAGCTATGTGTTCAGGACGTGAGCTCTCATGTTCTTTTCTGTCCTTAGAACGAGCACACTTGTAATACTTGTACTTTTCAATATGAAATATAATAGGTCTATGTGAATTAAAAGGTATTAAAGGTATTTATGTTTCTCAAGTGTAAGCAAATACTTGGAATCAAAACTAAACTTATTTAGCAATGCTTCTCCAACTGTACACAAAAATGTAAGCCATAAAATTGCTGTTTGTTTTTCCTATTCTGTGTCACAGAGAAAGACTAGAAAGTCCATTGATTCCAGCATTCCTGGTGTTGTAACTAATTGCCCACATCCAGCTGACAGACTAGTAAAAAACAATGAACCGATTCTATGTTCTTTCCTAACATCTTAGTAGTGAGAGAAAAGGGAGCGTTCCTAAATGTTTTTAAAGCTTTGCTCCATTCTGGAATTAGTACTGTGCAGCTCAGTGTCCATAGGGTATGAGCTCTGTCTGGATTGCTTTTTCTATAGCAATGATGAACTTTTAAAATAGTAGATAGTTCTGAGTCTGCTCATATCCTGAAGCCTCCTGGGCCCACATCCGCTCCAGAGGGTTCCTTAGAGGCATGCTGTGAAGGAAGCTGGAAGGGAGGGGAGATGGTCCTGGGAGTAGTTTGTAGGGTCGATTATGAAGTAGTGCAGCCTTGAATTCATAGCTGAAATAAAGTTGTGGACTACAGGTGTGGAGTTAACAAGCTATGTTTGATTACACACAGGCTTACATGTTGTATACTTGTATCAAATCTGTGTGTTGTTTGAATGAATAGTTTTATTTAACTTGGAAAATTTTAACCAGTTTTTCCCATGCATGGAAGGTGGTAAAATTATCTTGAGGAAGTTTTACATTAGTCTGACAGGTCTTTATATTAATTATATTTCTGAACTTTATTTTGTATCATTTCCATAAGAAAATTTTTTAATGAAATGCTAGGATACTCATACCAAAACATTCATTTGGAAAAATCATTTGGATGGAGACAGGAGAAACAGTTCAAAGGTATCTTTAGCTACATAGAGTTTAAGCCCAGCTTGGGCTCCATGAGAGTCTGCCTCAAAATAAAATAAATAAATAAATAGATAGATAGATAGATAGATAGATAGATAGATAGATAGATAGATAAATAAATAAATAAGTGCCAGGAAGTTGTGGGATTTTATTAGGCCATACTTACTTAGTTTTTATTATACATAATGCTTTTTTTGTGATCAAAAAACAATTCCTGACCTACCCTGAGTGATGTATTTTTACAGTTCTGATCGACTGTATTTTTTTTTCTATAATCAATAGAAAGTAAACCAGTGCCTAAAAATGTAAGTCTGTGGGGAGTGGCAATTTCATCTACAGCATGGCAATTCTTTTGTAGGTACACAGACACACGGCCCTTGCAGCAAATACCCAGTCACAGCAGAGCATACACACAACAACCCTGGCAAGAGCTAAAGGGGAAATCCTGAGAGTCATTGAAATTCTCATTGAAAAAATGCCTACAGATGTTGTGGACCTTCTTGTGGAGGTGAGGATAGCCTGCTTCTAGTATACCTGTGCCTGCATTGAATACTTGAGGTTAAAATTAAGGGAGGAAGAAGGGAAGGAAAGAGGGAGGAAGGGAGCGGGAACGTGTCACATAACTGAGATTAATTAACCTCTGTGTTATTTCAATAGACCTTAAATCATTTCCTCAAAACTAAAATTGATTGCTATAGCCATTGACCAGTCACATGGAATTGATATACATTAGAATATTTTAAAGGCTTTGTTGTCACCAACATTCATTGTAAATAAAACCACTTACACTATGTGCTCTACACTAAAGCTCTACTGTGCATCTGCACACAGTCAGCTTTAGACGAAATGAGTCTGCTTCTACAGACAGGACCAAGGTTAACATGTAGCATTCCTAGGCTTCAAATAGCTCTTATTGTTTTTAAGTAAATACTAATCACACTATATGGATTTACATAGACAAAACAAGGCCCAATGGAATTACTTAAATTTTAGAAAATCAAGCATCTGAAGTTAACTTTCAATCTGTGTCTTTTCCTGTCAAAGGTCATGGACATCATCATGTACTGTCTTGAAGGATCTTTAGTTAAAAAGAAGGGTCTTCAGGAATGCTTTCCAGCTATCTGCAGGTAAAGAAGCTTCAACTGCATGCAAAATAATTGATTTTCGATAACAAATACTTAAACATTTTAGTGAGGTAAATGAGAAAACCAGGTATTAATCATTATTTGCTTAATTTCTAGAATAAGTCTGCACTTTGTGATAAGAACAGAAAAATAATGAACTAGTTATTTAATGAGTTCACAAGAACATTTTGCTTATGACTTAAAAGTACATTGCATGTCTGTTCTCACAGTCGACTCAAATTTTTATTTATGTTACAAAACTTCTGACTTAAGGAAAAATATACTTTCCAGCAACAGAAATCAGTAGATCACCTTTTCACTCACTAGTAAATTTTTTTTATTCATCTCTTTATTTTACATCCTGGCCACAGCCTCCCACCATCCTCCCCTCCCAGTCCCTATCCTCAGTCCCCACCCTACCCCAACCCATTCCAACCCCCCAAGTCCCCTCCTCTCCATCCAGGAAAGGGCAAGTCTCCCAAGAATATCAATAAAACATGGCATATCAAGTTGCAGTGTATTTTGAGAATAATGGGAGTCTTTGCACTGCGTCCTGTTAGTATGAGGGAGGAAACAAGAAAAGAAGGCAAGAAAGCTAAAACTTTGCAAATGGTACTGAATATATTAACTATAACTTAGAAATTTTATATAACATGAAATGAAGATGGCTTTTGCATTGAAATATAGTTCACCGTGTTTACTTTTTAATTGGATTTTTGGGTAAAAGTGCTTGTCCCATGAACCTGGCAACCTGAGTTTGTGCCTTGGCATTCACATGGTGAAGTGGAAGAGCTATAACCCCTGCAAATTGTATCATCGTCATCATAATGTATGAAATGGTTTTTTGTTTTGTTTTGTTTTGTTTTGTTTTTTCCAGGCAGGTCTCTGTGTAGTCCTGGCTGTCCTGGAACTCACTCTGTAGACCAGGCTGGCCTCGAACTCACAGAGATCCGCCTGCCTCTGCCTCCCAAGTGCTGGGATTAAAGGTGTGCACCACCGCCACCTGGCAGCAATTTTTAATTGGTCTAGAGTGTTTACAGTTTGGGGCACTTTGTTTTATTTTATTGTTTTTATGTTGTACAAATAGCACTTGAATCTGTCATAGGTAATTTTCCTTAGGGCACTCGGTTACTCAAAATGAGATATAATTCTTTTGTTTGTAAGGCTTCAGTGAGAGCCATCTTCTCTTTGCTTATTTCTCCAAGTACAATGTAGTATAAGTTATAGTCAGCAGTAAGGTTTCTGAGAACAGTGGCATGTCAGTGTGGCACTTCATCTGGTCACTTCCTAACATTTCTGCAACTGTGTGCAGAATGCCTTATGTTCTGTTTATCTGTGTGTCTATATTTTTCTATATACAGCAGAACTTACATCCTATTCTCATATTGTGCAGCTTGATTTTGCTTCCTAGATGTTAAAATGTGAGCACGAATAAAGTCATACTGTAACACACAAGTGCAGATGCTATAACACACATGTACAGATGCTGTAGCACACATGTACAAGTGCTATAGCACATGTGTACAGGTGCATTTTTTCTTGTTACATAAACTAGACAAATTAGAATAATGTCATTTTCTAACATTGGCTCTTTTGTACTGTTAACTGATTATAACTCCACATAGTTATTATTTTCCAAGCTAATGCTTTTCTAAAGAAATGCCCACATGAAAATGGACATTGTTGTTATATTGCTAAGTGGAGGTGATAAGAGAGTGGTTGTATTGGGACTTAATTTACTGAGTGCTAATAGTGTTCATAAAGCACTAGCCACTGCTATGTAAGTTAGCTTCCTGGAGCTCAGTGCAGGAGCTGTTCACTAATGAGTCTGTTTTCCAGCTTGCTGAAAGCCCCCTCAAGAGCTCCTTAGGTTGTTGTGCTCTGTGGACATGCATGTCTGTTGACTTAGTTATCCTGGGAAGGGAGAGCTGTGCTGGGATGCCAAGCAGATTTGTCCTTACTGAGCACTATGAGTACATGTTTTTCCTCTGATTTGCCAAAAAGCAATTGTACTTTGTTTATTGACTTAGTAGTATTTTATTGAACACCAACTGTGTATCACGTACCTATTCTCTGGGGAAGTAATGATAGATGAGGTCACTCTGGGCTCCTGGATGACAGTGGTTGATGGGGAGGAGATTGCATGGGTTCTGAGGGCTGTGTAGGGTGCCTGGTAGACTACCTACCAGAGGCGGAGTTGGGCAATAATATAATGCTCAATTCAGTGTATGGAATCTGAGAAATTTCATAAGGAGAATGTAGAAGAATAACAGTGTTTGTTAGAAATGCCATCATGAAAATGTCTGCCAGATCATGAAAGGGGTTTGTGCTCTGAAAGAGCTAGAGTGATGGCAGAAAGAGCAGTGGTGGGCCTTAGGAATGTTTCACAGAGAGCTGACCAGGTGGGCTTGGTGAAATGCAAAGGTGTTGTCATCGTGAAAGGCAGAGAGCGAGCCAGGCTGCTAAGTGTTTGGAGTCACAGAAGTATACAGTAAGTTTGGTTATGCCATGTAGTGGGGTGGTACGTATATACACTTCACATAGAAGTGTAGAGCCAAGCCAGGGCTCCGAGTTCCTCACAGAATAGTTTGACCTTATTTAATAAGCAGTGGAGAGTTAGAAAAGTTTAAGCAAAATATTAAAGTTATAATCATAGATAAGACACAGACTTTCACTGTAAAATAAGTACTTGTACTTTTTATTAAAATCAAAAATTATTTTAGATAGAAGAGTTAAAAGTTTATATTTTCAGAAATGATTTAGCTTTTCTTAAAGTATGTTATTATGTAGACAGACTGATTGATTTTCGTTTTCAAGTAAAAAGCTGAATCAGCTCATTTCACCTTAAATGGGCACTTAAACTCCAGTAAAAAATTGCACACTGTCTGCTTCAAAACACTGCATGAGCTCATTTTCAAGGGACTGCTCCAAATTTGTGGTTTGTTCTTAGCCTGTTCCGTGCTAAGAGTGATGGAACATAGAACAGCTTCTACTATAATGTCCAGTAAAATCCTTAAATTAGTAGGTATTTTATACTATAATTTGATACTTGATGATTAAAGATGTTTCTCATATCCCTATTATTAGGAATCCCTCTCATTATTATATTCCTATTTCTCACACTTAGAAATCTCCTTAGCAGGTTGTCTTGATGTATTAAAAGTCTTCATGTTAAAAAAAAAAAATAGGACCTGGGTGCACTCAGTTGTAGAGCAACTTGTGTGTGTGACTCCTTGAGTTTAATATTATCAAGTAAATTCACACATATTATAACTCTGGGCCCCTGTCTCTGTTCCATTGTACAAAAGAAGTTAATTTTTAAGATTGTTTAAAATAATATAAAGAATGAAAATTTAAGCTGGGTATTGTGGTCCACACCTGTAATCCCAGCACTTGAGAGGTAAAGGCATGAGAATAAGGAATTCAAGCCAATCCTTGGCTAGCTAGTGAGTTCTAAGTCAGCCCAGACTATATGAGATCATCTCTCAAAAAGTCAAAACAACAAAATGAACCCAAATTTATTTTATTTGAATTAGCAGATTTTGAGAAAAACTAGAATAATTTGTAATTAAAATAAGTTTATACTTGCAAAACATAAGTCTTTAAAAATATTTTTGGTTGTGAGCCTAGCCTTTAACGGCTGAGCCATCTCTCCAGCGGTGGTGGCACACGCCTTTAATCCCAGCACTCGGGAGGCAGAGGCAGGCGGATCTCTATAAGTTCGAGGCCAGCCTGGTCTACAGAGCGAGATCCAGGAAAGGCGCAAAGCTACACAGAGAAACCCTGTCTCAAAAAACCTAAAATATATATATATATAAATTTGGACTATCAAAGCATTCATTTTCATATTTAATTGAATAGCATTAGTCACCACTTATTGCCATACATGCTAACCTTGTTAGTCATTACTACCATATTGAATAGTACAGATGATGATGATGATGATGATGATGATGATGACCACGTCATGCATTTGCCATAGAAAGAGCTAATCAAGTCCCTTACACTCTGCTAAGTACTTTACTAATATTAACTCATTTCTATTTCTTATAACTATAGTAAATATTATTTCCGTTTTGCAGATGAAGACACTAATGAATAATAATTTAAGTAACTTGCCATGGTTATACTATTAGTAAGTACAGAACCAGACAATGAGGTTCCCATTTGTCAACCATTACATAACACCATGACATGCATGGTAGTTTTCTTTTCAAGTAGAAAACCCTATGCATAGCCCCCAAAGCATTTTCTATCCTTTCTTCACCACCCTAGCCACAGTATGCTACATTATAGTAGTTATTTCCCCCAAGGAGAAGTGTAATTTACTCACTAACCACTCAACAAGAAGTATTTATTAACTACTTAAATATGTAAGACCCTGAATGGGAAATAGTGATTCTCAAACAGAATTCTCCAGCGTGACCATCATAGGCTAGGACACCTTCTATTTGGTCTTTTGAGCTGATACCTTCTGCTAGAATTAAGCACTTCTAGAAAATACCTACTCATGTGTATGTCCGAAAACCTACACCTCAGCTCCTGTGAAGGATGCCTTTACTACAGCCATTTCTCATGCCTATAAGTAGTCCAAGCATGTGCACTGCTTATAGGGCTAGAGTTCATGGGGCAGGTCTAAAAAACGCTCTATGAAGTCACAAAGTGTTGTCATTCATTGCAGCTGTGGTGTCTCTGTGAGTGGTGATCTGAGGACCTACTCCTGAATCTTTCAGACATAGGGCATGGCTCTCAGAAGAGTTCCATGACATCGGTCCAGCCAAGAGGCATGGGCAGTTGCTTGTCTTGTACTTCTTGTGCAGGTGAGAGTGACCATGCTTGCTCCACTGCAGAAATCCTGTCTTTTTTTTCCTGGAGATTCAGTACCTGTGTTGGGAGTTAAAGCTTTCCTCATGGTTTATTGAGACCACATCCTGAATGTCTCAATCCTAGTCACTATTCATGTCGAACAAAGGGATGCAGGGTTCTATTGGTTAAATTTTAAGGAGATTTTCCTTACATTATTAATAAAGCTTGCATATGCTTATCCTGCAGAGTATAAACATGTGGATCAATCTAAAAAAATATATTGCATACAAATTAGAACAAAAGTGCAATGCCGTTTATTTTCCCTCCTGTTGGCAAAAAAAAAAAAAAAAAAAAAAAAAAACCATAAAAAATGTGATGATTCCAAATGAGCGTGACATTTGGTGAGTGTCTCAGGAACTTAGCTCTAGTAGGAATCTTAAAAGTTCTTATTAATAAAAACAAACCAGAAGCCAGTTATTGGGGTGAACGCTGGAAGATCAGAGAAGCAAAACAAGCCACAGCCACCTCACCTTGCCAGCTCCTCAGCTGATCCTGTTTCCTCAGACTGGAAACCTCTGAGTCCTCATCCAAATGAATCTCAGCTGAACTGCTTCTCGAAAGCCTAAAAGCTTAACCAGCCGAAAGCTTCTAGTTTCTGGTCTTCACACCTTATATACCTTTCTGCTTTCTGCCGTCACTGCCTGGGATTAAAGGCTCACTTTCTGGGATTAAAGGCGTGAGTCACCATGCCTGGCTATTTCCAGTGTGGCCTTGAACTCACAGAGATCCATGCCTCCAGAAGGCTAGGATTAAAGGTGTGAGTGCCATCATTTTCTAGCCTCTGTATCTAGTGGCTGTTCTGTTCTCTGACCCCAGGTAAGTTTATTAGGGTGCACAATATTTTGGGGAACACAATACCACCACACTTGGCATTGCCTATCTAAATTTTAAGTGTGCCTATTATTTGATCTTACTTTAATTAATCTGTCCAGCAAAAGTATTCACCTAGATCCATGACATGATGTAGCCTATGTGTCTATCAGAAAAAGAATGGTTAAGTAGTAGACGGCATGCCCACTGAATGCAGTGCAGCTGTGAGGAAGACCCATGTGGTCCATGTGTACTGATAGAGGAGCATATCCCTACAACACAGAAGCAGATACCGCCCTGCAGGGGAAAATGTATGATGAGGTGTAGTAAATGTGAAAAACACTCATGGGAGAGTCTCTAAATAATTACCAGAGATTACTCTTAAGGTGGTGGGGATGAGAAGAAAGAGCTACCTTATTTTTAAAAATTACAATTATAATTAAAATTCACTGTGTAAGAGTATGATAATCCATATTTATAATATATAATGATCAAATTAAGGAAGTGAACATTTCCATTTTTAAACTTTTGATTAGTGCACAATAATTATATATATCTGCAGGAAAATGTGACATTTAAATCCATATGTTCTTATCAAATCAGGTAGTATTTCTATCTTTCTGTCACTTCACGTTTGGAGCCTTTGAGCCATCCTCTTCTTGTTATTCCTAAAGTGTATAATGGTTTCCTGTGAACTGTAATCACCCCACTGAGCCACCATGTTGTACACACTAGAACGGTTTCTAGATACCTGTAGTTTGGTAGCTATATCCAAATTTCCCAGTCCTCATTGCCTCTCAACCTCCAGTAATCACTATTCACATTCAGATGGTCATTTTTAGCGTTTGCATATGTACTTGTCTTTAGGTTTGACTCATTTCATGTAACATAATGTCTTCAGTTCCATCTTCACTGAAAATAATAGGACAACATTCTTTTATATGGGTGAAGATATTCCATTATATATATAGCACTTCTTAGTGTACTCATCCAATGTAGGACATCTAGGGTAATTTTCATTTGACATTGTACATAGTTGAGCAATAAACATGGTTTGCAGATACTTCCTTTATTTACTGCTATCATTTCTTTTTTTGGAACATCCATACTGTTCTTCATAATGACTGTACTAATGATGTACCCACCATGCATGAGCTATTTCTCTACATCCTTACCAGCATTTGCTATTTAGTTGCCTTTTTGACTAATAGCCATTTTAACTGGAATGGGGGTGATATTTCATTGTGCTTTTTCTCTTCATAATTTTAATTAATTCTAAAAATTCATAGTATGAGTCAGGCTGTGGTGGCATATGCCTTTAATCCCAGCACAGGAGGCGGAGGTAGGCAGATCTCTGTAAGTTTGAAGCCAGCCTGGTCTACAAAAGTGAGTTCCAGGACAGCCAGAGCTACACAGAGAAACTTTGTCTCAAAAAAGAAACCATAGTATGCAGTTGTACATACTAATGGGATATCATGTGATATTTTGATATGTGTATACATTGTATAATATTTTAAAGTACCTATCTATCTCCTCAAGCATATTTCATTTGTTTTTAGTAAAACATTCAAAAGCTTTACTTTAAATTTATGTATAGGTTGAAGCTATGCATATATGTTAAATGTGCTTACAATGAATATATATTGATATTTTTGAAGAGGCTTTTTTAATATATTGCTTTAACTTTTAAGAAGAGTCAAAAGCTTATGAATTACTTAACTCAGTATCAATAACCTTTAAAAGCAACTAGGTTCAGAATTGCTTATAATGTATTCTGAGGTTTTTTCTGCTGCTTATAAAGATAGACGTATACAAATATTTAAGGTAGTGTCTGATACATAGTTAGGACTCTATGTTAACTGCATTTACATGTGGCAGATTATATGTTATATATGCAACTTGTTCTATATTTTTATAGACTTAAAGTGGTTTCATATTAAACTAAAAGTTAATTCTGTATTAGGCAAAGAACATTTCTTTTTGCATCTTGAATGGTGTCATATAATGTCATAGGATCATTGTAGATTACCAAAGACATAGTTCAGTTATTGTATAGTTCTCTGTCTTTCTCCCAAATCAAAGTTTTGCTGAGGGTTGCACGGGTTTCCTCTTCTTATCTATTCTAAATTGGCTTTTTAAATTTGAAAGGTTTTCTTTTCTTTTTTTCCTTTTATTGAACATAGATTTTTTTTTCTCATATAATACATCCTGATTATAGTTTTCCCTTCCTCTACTCCCAGTTCATACCCACCTCCCCTCCCCTCTGGATCCACTCCCTTTCTGTGTCTCATTAGAAAAGAACAGCCTTCTAAGAGATGACAACCAAACATGACAAAATAAAATACAATAAGATGAAGCAAAACTATCCTATCTAAGTTGGACATGGCAACCCAATAGGAGGGCAAGAGTCCCAAGAGCAGACACAAGAGTCAGAGACCCACTCGTTCTCACAGTCAGGAGACCCGTAAAAATGCTAAGCCCAAATCTAATATTTGTATTTTTATAAAGCTAGTATTTTAAATACAGCTAAAAGTTGTAATATATATGCAGAGGACCTGGTGTAGACCCATCTAGGTCCTGTTGATGCTGCTTTAGTCTCTATTAGCTTGTAGTACCTTACTTAGTTGATGCAAAGGTCCTTGTTCTTCTGGTGTCCACTGTCCCCTGGCTCATAAACTATTCCTGCTTGTTCTTCCACATAGATCCTTGAGCCTTTGGGGAAGATGGGTGTTGATAAAGATATCCCATTAGGGTTGTGTAGCTAGAGTTTTCTCTGCAGGTCCCGCCAAGCCCAGCAGTCCGACAGCCCACTTATAAAATAACCACTCAGACGCTTATATTATTTAAACTGTTTGGCCTAATGGCTCAGGCTTCTTGCTATCTAGTTCTTCTATCTTAAATTAACCCATTTCTATTAATCTATACTTTGCCACATGGCTCGTGGCTTACCGGTACCTTACATCTTCCTTGTCATGGCGGCAGCTGGCAGTGTCTCTCTGCCTCAGCCTTCCACTTCCCAGAATTCTCTTCTCTGCTTGTCCTGCCTATGCTTCCTGCCTGGCTACTGGCCAATCAGTGTTTTATTTATTAACCAATCAGAGCAACACATTTGGCATATAGAACATCCCACAGCAGGGTTGAGTGCTCTAAAGTCCCTCACTCTCTGCACATTGTCCAGTTGTGGGTCTCTGTGTTTGTTCTCATCTGCAGAAAGAAAAGCTTATCTGGTGAGGCACTGGTCTATGGGTGTAGCATTACGTCATTAAGAGTCATTTCATTGCCATGTTCCTTTTATTTTGAGACAGAATCTCACTATGTAACCCTGAGTGACCTAGAACTTGCCATATAGAACAGATTGGTCTCAAAGTTACTGAGTTCCTCTGTCTCCTAAGTGCTGGAATTATAAGTGTGAATGAACCCCGTGCTCACTGAGGGCCATTTTCAATAAAGATAAAAGTTTATCAATTCAAACAGAACCATAAATGGAAAATACCACAGCTATTTAGAGGTGAGTTGTCAAGCAAAGTGAGCTCTTGGGCTAGAGTTTACATTGTATTTTAGGTCACAGACTACCAATGTAGTGTGGGTACACCCCATTGTGAATTGCTCCTGAATAGCTGAATTCACAAATACAGCTTTGGAGAACTGAATTGTACCACTACTCCCCAACAGCTTGTTCTAATATTTAATACTGAGTTTTAATTATGTTTTGTGTGACAATGCCTCATTCACTGAAATTAGTATGTGGAGTATTAGTATTTTTACAAATTCTTAGAATCATTTTTATCCCCAGGAAAATGAAAAATACATTTCATTGTATATATCATAATCTAGACTACTTATATTCATCTTTTCAAATTTCAGCCTATGCAGCTATTTCTAACCTCAAAAGATCATTAAGCTGTAACTGTCAGTTTTTTGCTAAGGTACCCAGGGCCTTGGCAGATAACATTGTAAATCTGCCATTGTTTATCCTCATCAAATATTTTTAAAGGATCACTAGGCAGACAGCATAATTGTCGATTTCTGCTTGACTTTTTGGGGCAATTTTTATTTCCACTATATCTACCTCAATTGTTATTTTAGACCCTATGGAAAATTAGTTCATCTTAAAAGTGAACATTTAACACAGTTCACATGCTGCTCATTAAAGGGTAAGCATTATGTTTGGATCTTAGCTGCATTAAACTTCTTACTATTGCATCTTGCTTGCTTGATCCATATTTAAGCCCCAATTAGCAGCAGTCTCTGATGGAGGAAAACAAACAACTTTTGATTTATAAAAGGCAAAAATCGCTGTTGAATATTTCAGAGGTGATGGATTAAGTTTAAAATAGGATGTTGGGTTAGAGAGCAATAGGGAAGGGCTACTTTATCAAACAGGGTGATTTATAAAGACATTTTTTTATCCCGATAACCTCAGAATGGGATCTTGGTGAAGTGAGTGCATGAGCAGCTAAGATGATGGGCCATTGAGATTTTCCAGGTACCAGGAACAGAAAGACTTAGAAATGGGAGCACTATGAGCATATCCAAGAATGTGCAAGGGGATGGCAATTCCTAGATCAGAAAAAGCCAAAGGAACCCAAGGGGAGGTCCCAGAGCTTTGAAGGACAGCTGTGAACAAAAAATGGTGTGATGTAATTCATGGTTGACAAGAACCATAATCCACATGTGTACAATAGCCAAAGTCTTTAAACATTTTGAGTAATGACCACCTTGACCCCAGCAACAAATGCCTTTTCCATCAATACCCACATCCTTTCCCTTGCTAATGCTGGCTCTGATTGGGCAGTTTCCTTTAAGCCCACCTGGTAGATGATAAGTACTAGGGTAGGTTGGTAGGTTGGTGTAGTAGTTCTGTCAACCTGACACAGTCTAGAATTACCATGGAAAAGAGTCTTAGTGAGGAATCATCTAGAATAGATTGTGCTGTGGCATGTCTGTGTAGGATTGTCTTGAGCACAGTAACTAATGTGGGAAGACCGTGTCTACTGTGGATGGCACCATTCCCTAGACTTGGTTACTAGCCAGTATAAGAATGGAGAAAGTGAGTTGATCAATAACCATGTGTTTACTCATTTCTCTCTGATCTTAACTGTGAATTTTTGTAACTAGCTCTCTGAAGTTCCTGCTGCCTGACTTCCAGGCAATGACGGTCTGTAACCTGGAACTGTGTGGGCCACAGTGACCCTTTCTCCTCTAAGTTGCCTTTTGTTGGGGCATTTTTTCACAAATGAAATACTAACAAAAAGATTCTTGCCAGTTTAGTAATTGCCACCTCAGTGTCTTCTTATCATCACAGTGACCTGAACACTGAGATGCCAAAGTTCTAGAAAACTTGGGACTTTCCTGGGGATTGGATGAAGACAAGAACAATATTAAAAACTCTAATAGACTCCTGCCTCAACCCCTTGATGGCGTCAGAGGTGGGGGCAGAGGATGCATATCTCACCATCCCCAGGACGTACAATGCTCACAGGCAGAACTGCTTCCAGAAGAATGTAGTCTAGGGTATAGGGGACCTGAGAGGCTTCAGCAGATGGTAGGTTCCTGCAGCAGCAGACTAACATATATAGGATTTTTTTTATTGTTACAAAAACCAGGAAGGAAATTTTAATACAAAACTCTAAGCCAAAACCAGTCCATGAGCCTGTCACTGCCCAGAAATCTTTAAAGTGTTTTTTAGAAATGTTAGTCAAGTAGTAAATTACAGAGAATGAAAAATGCTAGAAATGTAATATATGGTCCTTTCAGGCAGACCAAAGATTTGATACCAAGAATAGATTTAATCTTTTTTATCCCATAAATAATGGTGTTTGTAGATGCTCTAGAAGGATGGGGTTGATATCCAAAGCATAAAGATTAGGTAATGTAACAAAACCTTTAGTTTAAGATTCTGTCATCACAAATGTGTTTTGTTTTGAAAAATGTTATTTTGAAGATGATAATATTGTTTTGCAGTAGGATTTTGGCAGTATAGCTATTAAATTTTTGCAAATAATAGATAAAATGCCACTGTAAATTTTATTTCTCTATAGTCATTAACTACAAAGAACAAATGTTTGTTAAAACACGTGTGAGAAATTAAGCTTCATGTTACTGTAAGGAGATGTAAATTACCTATGGGTATATATATATATATATATATATATATATATATATATATATATATATATATATATATATACAGAGATGGATGCCAATATTAATGCAGATATAGATACCATGACATCCAATACTCAGACAGATATAATTACTAATATCAAAACAACAACTGTTTAAAAACTCTTCTAAAGCATATTAATTTTCAATTATGAGAACATTAGATTTTGAATGCAGATTCCCAGTGTTTATTGAAGCAGAATAATATACTACTTTCTGTGAACAGTATGGCCAGCAGGGCATTCACAAGTAGTGTTTGCCTTCTATATTACTGAAAATAAAGCCCTATCCTTCCACAAAGCCCCTGCTGATAACATTCAAATTTGTCTCCCTCAGCCTCTCTTCCTAGAATTACAGAACTGTCCTGTATCTTACCTCAAAAATACATTGTAGTTTTTCTTCCCTTTTTTTTATTTTACAATTAATTTAATTTTACATATCAGCCATAGATTCCCCTACCCTCCCTCCTCCCACTCCCTTTCCCCCCATTCCACCCCCCATTCCTGCCTCCTCCAAGGCAAGGACTCCCCAGGGGGTTCAGCTCAGCCTGGTAGATTCAGTTGAGGCAGGTCTAGTCCCCTCCTCCCTTCATCTAGGCTGAGCAAAGTGTCCCAGCATAGGCCCTAGGTTCCAAAAAGCCAGCTCATGCACTAAGGACAGGTCCCAGTCTCACTGCCTGGGGGCCTCTTAAACATTTTAAGCTAATTGACTGTCTCACTTATCCAGAGGGCCTGATCCAGTTCCATGGTTTACTCCTCAGCTATTGGTTCATAATTCATGTGTTTCCACTAGTTTGGCTATTTGTCCCTGTGCTTTTTCCAACCTTGGTCTCAACAATTCTCACTCATATAATCCCTCCTCTCTCTCGCCGATTGGACTCCTGGAGCTCCACCTGGGGCCTGGCCATGGATCTCTGCATCTGCTTCCATCAGTCATTAGATGAGAGTTCTATCACGACAGTTAGGGTGTTCAGCCATCTGATCACCAGAGTAGGTCAGTTCGGGCTTTCTCTCAACCATTGCCAGTAGTCTGTTGTGGAGGTATCTTTGTGGATTTCTGGGGACCTCTCTAGCACTTTGCTTCTTCCTATTCCCTTGGGGTCTTCATTTATCATGGTGTCTCTTTCCTTGTTTTCCCTGTCTGTTCTTGATCCGGCTGGGATCTCCCGCTCCCCTAAACTCTCTTTCCCTCGACTCTTGCCCTTCATTACCCCCCCTCACGTTCAGTTTGCTCATGTAGATCTCATCCATTTCTTTGTCTTTGGTCTATCCCTGTGTCTGTCTTAGGGTCCTCTTTATTAGGTAGCCTCCTTGGAGTTGTGAGTAGCAGTCTAGTCATCCTTTGCTTTATATCTAGTATCCACCTATGAGTCTCCCTTGAAAAAGAGTAAAAGCTGCTTTAGGGTTTCTGTTGCTGTGATAAAACACTGACCAAATGCAACTTGGGGAGGAAAGGGTTTATTTCATCTTACAGCTTGTACTCTGTATCATCCAGAGAAGTCAAGGCAGACACTTGAGGAAAGGAACTGAAGTAAAGACCTCTTACTGGTCTGATCTCCGTGGCTTACTCAGCCTGCTCTCTTATACAACCTGGGACCATCTGCCTAGGGGTGGCACCGCCCACAGTGAGCTGGTCCCTCCCATATCAATCATTATCAAGAAAGTACCCCAATGGAGGCAGTTCCTCAGTTGGGATTCTCTTTTGTATACAAAAGACCAGAGGACTCTAGTTTGTATAAAGCTGATGACAACTAAGCAGCACAAGGAAATTTATTGCATCTTACTTTACATTAACAGGGTCCCCCTGGCTTTCTCAGCCTGATTTCTTACACAACTCAGGACCACATGCCGAAGGGTGATAGCACCCACAGTGGCCTGGTCCCTTCCATATCAATCAATAATCAAGAAAATCCTCTATACGCTTGTCTCCAGGTCAAGCTCATGGAAGCATTTTCTCTCTGAGAGTTCTTCCAAAATAACTCAAGTTGATATAAAACTAAGCAATGCAGAAAGTGTGTGGCAGCAAAGGAGGAGGGAAAAACATTTTCAATAGACTCTTCAGGGTAGTCCTCATCCCCTGGACAGCTCACTGAGACCATGTGAAATGAGAAGCATTTGTGAATGTAAAAATCAGACCTGATTTACCCTTATAGTACCAGCCTCACCTGTAGATCCCAGCCATATATGACTTGATATCAGTATGATAGGGCTTAGGTCAGAAATCCAAATACTTAATCCGTTCCTGAAAATTCATCTAGAGTGTAATAAAAATAAGTCAACCTCTTACAACTTTCATACCATCTACTCTGGAATTCGTTTTTATTTAATGAAACAAAAATAACAAATATACTTGTTCATATTGCCCATCACCTTGGTTATTTAACCAAGTTAGTAAATTTAGTAAATATGGAAGATCTTGGAAATTTTCAGGATTTTTTTTTTTCTGGTGAAGAGCTTTCTAATGTCATTTTAAATTAATGATGAGAATTCAGGAGACATGCTATTCACGTAGGCTTTTATTATTGTTATATATTGTTATTATTATTATATATTGAGAATGCATATATTGTTAGTTATATAACAAGCCATGAGAGCATAATTAAATTGAATATGTGAGTCTTTCAAAACCCTTCTCACTTCTGCTCAAATAGAAATGTTTGCAAACATTTTCATAGAACTGGATTTTCACATTTATCTTTTTGCCTTTGCCCCTTCGTGCCTCAAGCTTTCAAGTGTATTTAGGATGATAAAATTGCTTGCTATCAAAAATAATTTTTAAAGACATGGTCCTTACTCTGTAGTCCTTGATGGCCTGGAACTTACAGTGTAGGCCACATTAGCCCAAACTCACCTCAGTCCTTTGCCTCAGCCTTCCAAGTACTGGGTTTATAGATGTGAACCACTAGAGCTGGCTGAAATTTTTCAGCAGGCTAGTGTTCTCCATCAATTCCATTTTAGGTGATTTTTCAAAAGTACTTATTACTAAAGGGAAACATTATTTTAAAATTTCCATGTTGATTACAAATGTATTTATTTAGAAATAATAGAGATATAAAGAGATTAAAGCTTTTATATACATATAAATACATATATGTGTGTATGTATTTTAGATTCATACGTGCGTGTGTGCACATTGACTTTAATCTTTGAGAGTATTGGCTTTGTCTTCCATGTGCAGGCAATCTCACCTGGCTTTTTGTTTTTGTTGTTGCTGTGAAAATGTTCCATTCAGGTTCTACATGGTCAGCTATTATGAACGGAGTCACAGAATTGCAGTTGGAGCACGCCATGGCTCAGTGGCCCTGTATGACATCCGGACTGGAAAATGTCAGGTAAACAAATCATTGTAACCTCCTCTCCATGAAGTTATTGAAGGGAGTAAGAGACCAGCACTTCACCAGGTGACGGACTGAGCTGCTGGAACACGATGGATAATGTGTGAGACATCAGTAGTTTAATGAAGGACTCAAAGACTATAGAGCCCTGCTGTCTTTATTCCCCAGGACTGAAGGCTGCCGTGATGGGTTCACAATGGAGCTCAGAAGGAGAAGGCACTCCCCATGATTGATTTTACAGTATATCTCCCCTTTGTCCAGTGTTGTCTGGGTTTCCTACTTCTGACATGCTTCCTAAAAAAGTTTGACACTACATGTGAGGATGTGATGACTGAGTAAAACTTAATTTTCTGTGTAAGAAAAACGAGATACTTAACAATTCTGAGACAGTAATCTAGTCATATCACACAACAACTCACAATAGTGTTGAATACAACTCTGCAAAATGAGTGCTGTTTTCAATAATAGTGTGTCATTTTCCTGACTTTTATGCTGCATTTTATGATTTTATAACATTTCATTCATGAAATTTTTTTCTTGGCTTTGGTCTTATTTATCTAATTTTCAAAATATACCCAGTGGATAGAGGGGGCAGGTATGTCCCCATTTGAATATGAAGGGAATTGAAGCTCAGTGCTTTATTTAAATCACCCTGTTCCAGAGTCACACCATTAGCTAACAGCAAAGCCAGGGATAAATTCTCCCCAGGTCCTCCTTTAACAGGATGCTTGATGCTCATTGAGAAAGTGCCATGTCATACCTTTCTCTGTTTCAGTATAACGTTTAGTATTGCTGATTTCATACTGTACAGAGGGGATATAAGAATCTGTAAGTGTCTAACAGTTTAGGTCATCTCTTCAATGTAGTAAACCGTTAATCTGATGTCCTCCTTCAAACTTTCTTTGGTATCCTGCCGTAAAATAGTTGTGAGACATGATAACAAGTGCTAGGGGTAAAAGTTCCAGGTTTCAGACAACTGTAGAGGATGCTGTTTGGATACGAAATGCATTTCCCTGTGGATGCCTCTGAGAGTGGACGTTGTGCATAGAGCATATGCCATTTACTTGTTCAGCTCTCTAACTGGTGTGCTTCCTCTTCCAGCCTATTCAGATGCTATATGGCTTCCCTCTTGGCTCTCATTGAAGTCAGTGAAAGCACTCTTTAAAGATTAAGTTT
Source organism: Peromyscus californicus insignis (assembly GCF_007827085.1). NCBI lineage: Eukaryota > Metazoa > Chordata > Mammalia > Rodentia > Cricetidae > Peromyscus > Peromyscus californicus. Next base: position 52,452,347 of record NW_026294469.1, read on the forward strand.
GGCGTTTTCATATGAGTCTTTCAAAAACAATTCTTCAAACGGCATTTCCAAAATGTCTTTTTTTTTTTTTTTAAGCCTTTATTAGTTTTGTGTGGGAGCAGAGAGCAGAGCACATGTGTGGAGATCAGAAAAACCCGAGGGAGTTAATTCTCTCCTTCTACAACGTGGGTCCTGGGGATCAAACATGGGCTGTCAGGCTTGGCAGCAAGGGCCTGTACCCCTTGAGCCCTATGCCAGGCCCCGGAATATCTTCTAAGAATTCTGCTTGTTTGTGTATTTATTTATTTGAGAGCAGGTCTCACTAAGTATCCCTAGCTGGAAATCACTATTTAGACTAGGCTACCCTCAAACTCACCGAGATCCACTTGACTCTGCCTCTAGTGCTGGTGGGATTGAAGACATGTGCCACCATGCCAGGTTTCAATTTAATTTATTTTGTTTTGTTTCGTTTTGTTTTTCAAGACAGGGTTTCTCTGTGTAGCTTTGCGCCTGTCCTGGCACTCACTTGGTAGCCCAGGCTGGCCTCGAACTCACAGAGATCCGCCTGGCTCTGCGTCCCGAGTGCTGGGATTAAAGGTGTGCGCCACCACCACCCGGCTCAATTTAATTTATTTTTAAACATACCTAAAAATATAATTTTATATATCAGTGAGATATCATATGTTTTGGTGCATATATATTATAATATTTAAATCAGGTCAAATGTTTCTGTGTCTTCAAAAGTTGACCATTTCTTTATAATGAAAACATTTAAAATTTTGTAACATTTTAAAGTGTCTGTTACATTATCCTATAGTTAACACAATTTTGCAAAGTATAGTAGCGTTTCTCACTTCTTTTTAACTTAGTTAATGGGCAGCAGTGGTGGCGCATGCCTTTAATCCCAGCACTCGGGAGGCAGAGCCGGGCGGATCTCTGTGAGTTCGAGGCCACCCTGGTCTACAGAGTGATATCCAGGACAGGCACCAAAACTACACAGAGAAACCCTGTCTTGAAAAACCAAAAAAAAAAAAAAAAAAAAAAAACCCTTAGTAAACTGAACAACATTTCCTATCCCACCCCACCCACCTCCAGTCTCTAGCAACCACAGTTTTAAAACAGATTTTTACAATTGGAGAATGGTACTAAAATGCAAATTTGATAGAAACACAAACATTTACAGAGTTAAAAGAAGAAGGAAGGGAGGAAAGGAGAGGTAGAGATACCTTGTAAGTGTCTTCAAAACTGAGAATTTGTGCATTATCACTACTTGAGGATCCCTTGTAAGATAGATCAGGTCTACAGCCAGGGCCCAGCCTAAGACTTCTCATGATCTGTTTAACTGCCTCAGAAAAGGCTTTTAGCTCCTGCTTCCTCAGCATCCCTTCTAGCTGACCGTTTCCTGTTGATGGCATAATGTGATGATCCTACAATCACCCAGCCACATGCAGTCACTTTTTCTTTGCAGACCTGGGGGTCTGGGGTCTTCTCTTCTAACAACATGAATTACACCCTGAAGTTTGTTCTTTGAGGCTTTCAGGGTTCTGGTTTTGGTCATCACATATATCGTTCCCCGTCTGAGCTTTGCCTCGTTTTTTAACACCATCTTTTTCTACCATGTTCTATCGTGGTCTTCTCTCAGATTTTGTAGGAGGCATTCAAAGTATCTGTTGGATAAGTGGTCATAATCACAGTTCGGATTTTAAGAAATGTGCCTTTGCTATATTTACTGGGATTGTTCAAAAGCAGCTTAATTCAGGGAGGTCACCTCATGGGCCACTCATGTGTAAAGCGTTTCTGGCTAGTATGCATGCTGAAGACAACCACACTGAGCTGGTGATGGTTAGCTCTCCCTCAGGACTGCTCTGTTAGAATTCCCTGCAGTCCTCCTAACCCTGTACTTGTCTCATAAGTCACACAGTTGCCAGACTCCTCGCTCATCTGTACCCGCCATTCTTACTCACAGCAGTCCTTGTTAGTGTTTGTAGTATGCCAGACTTAATATCTCTAATTCAGTTGTCAAACCATTTATTTCCTTTTATTTATTATTTCAGTTAACTTTTTAAGTATAATAAATATAATACCAATTGAGAAATTAGCAAAATTCAAGATTTCCAGGCTACTGATCTGTCCTTATTCATCTGTTTAATATTTTTTAATCTACCCTTATTTTTCTGTAACAATCTATGATCTATGATTTTTTTGTTTGGCAATTTTTAAAAATTGTTATAGCATTTCTTTTATTACTAGTACACTATTAGAATCTTTTTGAATAAAGTTATTTAAAACTTCATAGTAGACCTTTTTAAAACAGTTTTAGGTTTGTGGCAAAATTGAATGAAGATATAGATGTTGGCTCTATATCCACTGCACTCACACAGTGCGTGACCTCCCTGCTAGCCATCTCCACCACAGTGGTCACTGGCATCGTGAGGAAGACCACACGTTCCTTGGGATTCATGGTTGCAGTTGCTGAAACAAAGTGGCAGTAGGTGCAAGAGGCAATACTTGCACACTTATTACCACGAACACAAGTGTGAAAGCCCTAGGAAACATGATGCTTGCAGACAGGCCAGAGTTAATATCTCTTCATCTTCATAGTAGAGAAAGAAGTAGGAGGCTGAATGGGGGTAACTGATGGAGGGAGAGTGATCCTGTAGCACAGACAACAGTCAGGAACAGTATTCCTCTGGACTCTGGGTGTAGTGTTGATACTCACTGATCCTTCTGTGACACAGGTTGGGTCTTCCTTGGGTAGTGAGACTATAAACTTTGAAGGCCACGTGTTCACTGATGGACCTGATGTTTGGGGAGGTGAAGGAACTTCTAAGAAAGTCCCTCTCTGCAATGTGATCTACATCCAAAGCATCATGGCGGGGGCAGCATCTTTTCTAAACCCCAACAATTATAATTGATAAACCTATACTTGACTTTTTCACACAGTCAGTAGTTTGCATTGGGGTCCTCTCCTGCTGTTCTGTATTGACAGATTTGAACAAATGCACTGTGGAATATTTCTACCACTATTGTGACATACAGAGGAGTTTCACTGCCCTAAAAATCATCTATGTAACTTTTTAAGGCTTATTTTATTATTTTTAGTAACTGTTCCTGTGTGTACCTTGCTAAGTCATAAAATATGTGCATTTGGTTGCCAGACTATTTGAAGCTGTTTTCCCACACACGTGGTTTCTCCATACCTTCCTGAGTAAAGGAAATGGGTGTGTTCCACAGAGACACTTGTGTTTCTCAAACTGACTATCAGACTGTGGAAACTATGAATCCCAAAGAAATGGGGATTCCTCCAGGAATCCCATGCTGGAGAAGGAAAAGGGAACTTCTCTCCTGCAAAGAGAATCTCCTGCAGGCAGTTCTAACAACTTGTCAGGCAGCCCCTCAGGATGAGACTGAAACCCAGAGAGTGATGAGTCAATGGAGAGTGAGACTGCACCTTGACCAGAACTACTTAGATGTGCTTATGCTTGGCCCTTGGAACTCTGATCTCATTTCAGGACCTCCAAGGGACTGGAAGGGTTCTCTGGGTCTCTCTGTACCTCTTCCCATTGTGGCCACATTGAATAAATCTCCTTTCTCTGGTTTCCACTATTAATTTGGCTTTTTTATTGGCATATTAAGAACTGGTGGCTGGACCTGACCCCCCAAGTTCAACAACATTTCTGTGAATTACAGCATGACTTTTGAACACATAAAATCTCATTAAAAATGAAATTTCATACTTGGCCTGATTTTCTTTTAATTTGTTTGGTGTAATGAGAGATAGAGACAGAGAGGGGGTAACACAGAATCCAGGAGACATTTTTTTTTCAAGAGTTGGCCCTTTCCTTCCACCATGTTTTGAAACGATCTCCTATTGTTTCTGCTGCTACGCCACACATTAGCTGCCTGTTGAGAGTCTAGCCCTCTCCCCTATCTCCACCTCCTATGTGGCTATAGGAGTGTTAAGACTGCAGAGGCCCGCCACTTCATCTGGCTTTTTATGTGGGTTCTGAGGATCAAATTCAGGGTCATCAAGCTTGTGCAGTGAGCATTTTTACCCACTGAACCATATCCCTCGCTCCACATTAGCCTGTTTTTCTTCCTATTTACTCATCAATTTATAATTTATCATTTGTACTGTTTATTTTTTAAAAATTAAAATAGCTCACCACTGTGCTAGACCACATATTAACATGCAAGAAATCACAAAATAAATGAGTATATCCATCGAGGAACAACAGGGGGCAAAGACGAGCATTCCCATCTGGCTAAAGCATTGTGATCAGTCTTTGAAAGAGGGAGCCCACCGAGCATGGAAGAACACTAACCTAAATTTATGCAGGAATCTTAGGAGAGCTGCTCAGGAAAGGCTGCCTTTGAGGGAAGATGTCTGAACAGAGAGCCCTAAACAGTGAGGCAAAGGAGGGGAGTGAGAGAGACAAGACAGTATTCCAGGCAGATGTGACACGTATAAAGCCAGAAGTTTAGGATACATAGAAAAGGCCTGCTTATCAGAAATGTCACATGTGCTGTCCTGCAACATGGAAGTGGCCCACGTAATAGCAGTGCTGACTTGGGCATTACACTAGGAGTTGCACATGTGACAAGCATGATTCCAGTGCATAAGGGGAGACACATCTTATCTGTGACTTATTAAATGCCTATTCAGCATAGCTTTGTTAATGAGTTATATAATGTTAGCTAAGTTCCAAGGAGATAGCTGACTACTGACATTTTCTATTAGCTAAAATAGTATTTATAAGAAAAGGGGATTTGATGAGCTTACTGAGTATTTTCATGTGGGATTTAAAGTGTTTTTATGAAAATAAGCCTTGTGAGTTACAAGTTGGCTGGCACCAACCAGGATAGAAGTTCGGAAGGCACTGTATTGTTCGTGAGGACAACATTGGTTTGACTTCTTGTTAGGAGGAGAATGGACCTTAAGGGATGGTAAGATTGATGTTTCTTTAATACTTATAGTTGACATTTTAGGTATTTCCTCCTTGCTCTTTCAGCAGCTGCTTTTATGGCAGATGCTTCTTATGACATTCTGGAGCAACAACCAGAAATATAGCATCAGGGGCGCTAATAAGATGAATGGCTGAAGAACACAATGGCTGCCTGACACCATTGAAGAATTACCTCGTAGGCTTCCTGTTCTAACAGTGAAATACTATTTAGAGAACCTCTAAGAAAAGAAACAGATTCCCCCAAACAGTGCTGGAATTTAGACTCTGTTGTTCTGAAACCATATCTTAAAATAATATTTCTAAGTGACTGTACAGAGCGATTGTTTTTCTTATGCCACTTCTCATACTAGCATCACACTTGGAATGTTAGTGAACCAATAACTTTGCACCAATAGAGAAAAGCAAATGCTTAGCAATACCTTGCTCTTGACAAACCCAGTAGTTGCAAAAAGCATTTCAAAATCCTTGCAAAAGTATTGAGTAGACTAAAAATGTTTTTCTTTCTTTTTTGCTAAGTTTGTTTTGAGACAGAGTCTAACAGTATAACCCAGGCTGACCTGGAACTTGCTATGCGGATTAGGATGGCCTTGAACTAACAGAAGTCCTCCTGCCTCAGCCTTGCAAGTGCTCTGATTATAGGCATCTGGCTTAAAATTTCTTTCAATTCTAAGAATTCTCATCATTCCATTTACCATTCTCAGTAACATTCAAGTTCCCACATTGCCATTTTCTTCCTCCCTTTCCACATACAAAAATAAAAAATAAAAATGAGGATGGAGAGATGGTTCAGTGGTTAAGAGCACTTGCTGGTTTTTTTTTAAATTTTTTTTTTTTTTTTTTTTTTTTTTAGAGGAAGCCACGAGGTGATTCACAACTATTTTGCAATTCCAGTTACCAGGAATCCAGTGCCCTTGTCTGGCCTCCATGGGCACTATACACATATAGTGCATATACATACATGCAAGCAAACACTCATAAGGAAGAATTAGTATCTTAAAATAGAAATGTGCATGTGTGTATACATGTATGTTTGTATAAAGTTTTCTTTATATAAGTAATTATGAAATAATTGAGCCATAGTACAGTTTTTCCTCATGGTCCAGAATCTTCAGATTCTGGAGTCTATTATATGTGAAATGGTATAGGATTTGCATTTAACAGATGAATATCATCTCATATACTTAAAGCATCTCTGGATTATTCATATTATCTTGCAGACTGTGAACACTATGTAAACAGTTGGTAGACTGTTTTGTCAGAGAAATAATGAAAAGGTTTACCATCACATAGACTACAGATGTGGTGTTTTGGCTTCTAGGATATTTTTATCCCACAACTGGTTGAATCTGTGAGTGCAAAGCCTCCAGATACAGAAACCAACTGCTCATTGAATGTACTCAGGACTCATTAACATATATTCCTTATGTCTCTATTCCTGTTCTGTAAGGATCTTAAAACAAGGTCTAGCCTAGCAGTTGTTCAATAAACATTCTCTCAAGTCTGTAGTTTATGATAGGTTGTAAGAGCTGTTGCAGAGGTGGGGGAGTATCAGGATTTGGTAGCTCCTAATGGAGCCCTTGTATGGTGGGAGACAAACAGGTGTCTAACACCCTGGGTTCAGCAGTCAGTCCAGGCATTGCTCCATCAATCAAAAAATACTGCTCGACCATGGTAAATGAAGACCACATGAGAATAGGAAGAAGCAAAGTGCTAGAGAGGCCCACAGAAATCCACAAAGATACCCACACAACAGACTGCTGGCAATGGTCGAGAGACAGCCCGAACTGACCTACTCTGGTGATGGGATGGCCAAACACCCTAATTGTTGTGCTAGAAACCTCATCCAACTACTGAGGGATCTGGATGCAGAGATCCATGACTAGGCCCTGGGTGGATCTCTGGGAGTCCAATTAGCGAGAATGAGGAGGGTTTATATGAGCAAGAATTGTTGAGACCAAGGTTGGATAAAGCACAGGGACAAATAGCCAAATGAATGGAAACACATGAACTATGAACCAATGGCTGAGGGGTCCCCACTGGATCAGGCCCTCCGAATGGGTGAGACAGTTGATTGGCTTGATCTGTTTGGGAGGCATCCAGGCAGTGGGACCAGGTCCTGTGCTCATTGCATGAGTTGGCTGTTTGAAACCTGGGGCCTATGCAGGATTGTTTGGCTCGGCCTGGGAGGAGGGGACTAGACCTACCTGGACTGAGTCTACCAGGTTGACCTCAGTCTGTGGGGAAGGCTTTGCCCTGGAGGAGATGGGAATGGGGGGGGGGGGGTTTGGGAGGAAGGGGAGGGGGACGGGAGGGGGGAGAACAAGGGAATCCGTGGCTGATATGTAGAACTGAATTGTATTGCAAAATAAATTAAAATAAAAAAAATTTAAAAAAAATACTGCTCAAGCATAGAAACATAAAAACTGATACATACTTTAAACACTGCATTTTAATTTAATGCCCTATACAATTTGGTTTCTCTTGTCTTCTAGTATATGACCAAGGACTTTTCTTTCTATATTGGCACACTGGCTTAGTTTCAAAGATGGATTTCTAGCTAAGTCAAACTGGGTTCTTAGAATGAACTGAGAAATTGAAAGCACTTACAGAGCAGGTTGGCAAGATGACTTAGTGGGTAAAGGCACCTGCCAATACGCCTGATAACTTGAGTTCAGTCCCCAGGACACACAAGGTAGAAAGAGAGAACTGATGCCTACAGGTTGTTCTCTGACCACCACATGCTCGCAATGGCATGCCACTTCTACACCCCAAATAAATAAATACAAATGTGATTTAAAAATCACAAAGCAGCCTCAATATAATAATAATAATAATAATAATAATAATAATAATAATAATAATAGTATGTTCATACTTTGCCCTGGTCTTTTACAGTCATCTTATTTAAACCTAATTTCATGTTTTAAATGTGTCCTTTAAAAGCCCTCTTATGCTTACTGTATGATTTTCTGTGTTTAATACAGCTACATAAGTTACATAGGCAATCTTGACTAACATTAACTTTAGCTCTAAGGCAGGCTTTTTGGAAAAAAGAGCCCTAGAAAGTGGAATAAGAGACAGAACAGTAACTGGCATGCTTTACAGGTGGTCCAGCTAGGTTGATGGAAACAGGGAGAAGAGAGAGCCTCAGCTAGTGGGAAATTTATGGAGCAATTCTGTCCTTCTGCTGTTAACACACGGTGACTAAAAGGCTAACGTGGTTTCACACCACGCAGAAAGGACTGGCTTAGTTGCTGGGCACTTGTGTGTATAGTCTGAAAGGCCCGAAAGGTGAGAATGTCCTGAGCTGCAGTGAACCTCATAGGTCACACAGGAAGAGAAGGCAGATTCATTGATGGGACAGGAGCAGGAAGAAACCCCTGAAGGCCATACTGTTAGAGCTGATCCATGAGGAGGTATTCCTCATGTGGCTACGTGGGGGGAGGACTTTGCAGAGAGGATAAAATGCCAGTAGAAGCTTGGAACTATCATTTAGTTTATGATGCAGAAGCTTATGATGTCAGGATTTTGGAATGCCTCGAGGAAGGGTGTAAGAGTATGTGAATGTGCTAGAGGAGGTGGGGATGAAGGCTCATAGCGGGAGGGCAGGATCATGGTGTGTACTTCTGCTTAGAGTCTTCTCAGGATCAACAGTGTGCATGCATGCGTGTGCACGTGCATATGTGTGCATGTGTGTGTGTGCATGTATGTGTGTTTCTAAACATAACCCACTCCTTCTGTATAATGTTACTTGTATGTGTGTGTGTTTTCACAGCTGACCATTTGGTACTGGATAACCAATTGGTATGCTCTTCCCTAGGGAAGGCTGTTTCACACTCAGCATTCCTTAGTTGCCTGTAGTTCTTTGTGTTGGATTGAGGCCTTATGGGCTTTCCTTGGTCCACTTTAGTATGTCTGTTGGTGTCTTCCTTGCTCGACTCATGTTTAGGCAGTCATTAAAACAAAAAACCACATCCATAGGAAACATCTTAAGATCAAGTAGACATTAATAATAAACTTAGCAGCGGTCTCTTTTTCCCCTTTGGCACACAGAAAGAGTGCACTGAGGACAGAGCACAGGGTGGATCCCAGAGATGTGGCTCCTACCCATTCAGTTACCCACTCAGAGGCCTGGCCAATGACTAGTGAGAAGGCACGGGCCTGCCCTGTGACCCTTCCCTTCCCCCATTCCTCCACCCAGCTGTGGCTACACTTTGAAGCTTATTTCTGCTGTCCCCTGAGGTGACAGTCTTTATCTAGAACACTTACTATGCAGAGCAAGGTAGTGTACGCAGAGTCTACTCCAAAGAACGAGAGAAGCAAAGAATCCTGAGTAGAATGGCCATCATGCCAAACCAGGGGCTCCTTTCTCACATGTACTGACCGAGAGGCCCAGCTCCCACAATCCTCTTTGCAGTTCCCTGGGTGAAAACCCGGCATATGGCACCGTTACTATGTTGCTGTAATTTATGTAAATGTCTTGTCAGAGATGAATTAAACCTTAAAGCAGTAAATCTACAAGGACACAACTATAACTCACCCAGATCTATTGCTTATAGAAACGTATATCAAGCCTCTGGAAAATGACTGCCTCTTCAGTAGTCAGAGGTTAAAGAAGGTAGCAGCTTACATGCCATTATACGTGGACAGCAGTTTGTCATTCTTCGGGAGTGTGGTGAATGCAGAATACAAGCATGTCCTCCACGTTACTGTCTAATCCCTACATTTCAGCACCCAAGGAGGAACCAGGAAAGTCACTCTTAAGCCCATTCATTACTTGCTACTTAATTTTCTGAGCCTGAAGTTGTTAGGTCTAAAACCCTATTTATACACTTGTAATACTAACCATGACCACTTTTGTGCAATAATCGTGTATATAATGCATTCATTCAGCATACTCTGAGTGCTAGCTGTATGTCAAACACAAAATAATCTTTTTAGAGAATGAAATAATTTCATCCAACATCCTTATCTTTGTAAAAGGAGAAAATGGGGCCAGAAAATTCAGGTGCTTCACAGAAATGTCTGAAAGTAATTTTGAAAATTACAGAGGCCATTCAAGAAAAAAAAATCATTAATTATAACAAAAAGCCAATGTCTCCTTTATGTAGGGATGTATATGTGCTTAACACAGTGTGTCTGGCCATCTAAGGGTTCATTTTCTCTAGGCATTGAGATTCAGCATTGTTCTTTCCAATCTGAGTCAGAACCTCGGAGGCAGAGACCCAGGCATCTACATCTTATAGAACACCTCTAAGTAAATCTGTGGCAGGCTAGAAGTTAGGAACTCTGTTTATGCTGAATAAAAAATAGGATACGGGGCGGGGGAAACTAGCACGTGAATTATTGTGTCAATTTTTCAGTCCTCGGGGTCTATGAAATCAAGCAATTTTAGAAATTACACACAAAAAAATGACTTCTATCTGGAACCATATAGACTAAAATGGAGCTTAGGATGTCTGGAATTTGAGGTGTGCTTGTATTATCATTGAAAAAAAATAATGTAGCAGCAACACAGAAGGGTGAAAGGGAGCCCAGTGCTCCCCTAGGAAAAAAATGAAATTATGCTCTACATACCCTGATGAAGTCTTTAAAACATTACTTAAAATCTTGAAATTTTAGGTTCTAGTTAAGGGTCTTGATTAATCCTTCTATCCAGATCTCTCTCTCTCCCTGTCCCAAGCTCACCTAGCTCTAGCTTCTCTAGGCTTTGCTTTTGCATTTAAGTATATTCCCCTTCCATTGTACCTACTTCCTACCTGAGCTGGAAGCCAGGAGTGCTAGGAACACCGCCAGCTTTTTGTCTGACCAGTTCCCCTGCTGACTGACACCTTTTCAGTTCTTTCAGATTACACTGAAGGGAACCTCTAGCAGATAAAATCACTAATAGAAACGTACTGACAGAGTCATCACTACCTTTAGCCCCTCGTAGTTCTGCCTCTAATTGGGACTTTTTGCAGAATACAGATAAAGTGCTGAATTGAGGCTTTTCCAACCTCTGGTTGGCTCTCCCATTTGGTGGGATCTTTTTCCCGGCTGAAGTATCCATGCAAATTATTTACCATGGTACCAGTACTGTATACCATTGAAATAATGCATTTCCATACCCGGGAAGAAACTCGTGCTTTCTCCACAGAGAGGACTGGGAGAGAGTCGTTTTGGCTGCTGTGCTCATTGAAGTTCTGAAGCCAGTGAAACTGCCAGGACATAAGCCACTAAGCATTTCGTTGCCTCCCCATCCAACAGCCAGAACTCTGCCCTGCCTAGCACTTACAGCTCTTTGTTGAGGCTTCTCTACCAAGAGGTCATGACAGAGGACTAGAGGGGACTTGCCTCCACAGAGAGCACTTTTCAGGTTTTAGATCCTTATGAGAAGTGGAGAAGATCTGGGCTTGCTCCCCAGTCATTCCATTACAGAGCTGTAGACTATTACAAGTTTCTGAGCCCTCCCCTGCACTCAACCGCTTTAATATGAAAAGGCATCTTGTAATGCCCTCACCTAGGCTACTGTTGTTCCCCATGTGCAAGCCTTGGGCTGACACTCATTATCATTCAGCAGCTGTGGTAATGTCACCAGAGAACTAAAGTGTATGTGAGTATAAACAAGGAAGTCAGAGAGGGTGACGTCAGCCCTTCCTGAAGAAATAGCATTTAACTCAAAGGTACATTAAGTTACACAAAGTTAGTAAGAGTTACAGAAGCATTGAGTAAGAGGAGCACATTCAAAAGCCTTGAGGTCAGAGAGAGGTTAAATCATTGAAGAAGTTAATTGGGAAAAAAAAAAGGGATGGGGGGGGCGGGGTCTGAGTTGCCTGTCTACAAGATGGTCCAGAACCAGGTGACAGGGGGCTTTGTAGATGAAGATGAAATACTTTTAAATCATTCTTGTGAGGAACCATGGGATTTTGAACAAATATAATTACCTAAATTACCTTTTGTAAAAGATCATTTTGGCTGCTGTGAGGGGCATGTGAGGACAAAGTGGAAATAGAAAGAACAGTCAGAGGCCATTTGCTAAGTATTCGAGTCCAGAGAGAGTAGCAGCCTAGGTTGGTAAGTAAGACTAGAAGAAACAGACCAGCTTAAATAATGTCTAAGGGTAAAATAGGCTGAACTTGTGACACAGTATCTATGGTAATTAAGAGAGACCTTGAGAACATTCGCAGGTTTGGGCATGAGCAAGTGATTGGCTGGGAGGCACCAGAAGAGCAGGTCTATGGCATAAGGAGTAACAACATCAGTAGTTTACAGTTTGATGTTAGCCTTTATAGAACAGTCTTGAACAGATGACTTCTATGTAATTGCCTGCATGACTCTAGAGCACAGAAAATGTGTCTGGGCCAGATGTAAAAATGAAGACTTCATAGCATATTCATGTACTTAGAGCATGGCCATGTGAAAATAGAACACTATTGCCATCTCTTCACGAAAATCTTCAGCATCTAAGGTGGGTAAGAGGGAGAATGTGAGACTGGATGGTTTGAGGGGGTGGAGGAAATCAGAAGGGTCTTAGATTCCACAGGAGGAGTGTGAAGAGGGGGAGGTGTTGTGAAAGGCATGGAAAGTCAAATAAGAACAGCTCTAACAAGAGATGGTTAGCAGTATCTTTTCAGAAGGAATCCTGGTCCAGGGATGATGTAAAGTCTGGCAGCAAAGGAGCCAGTGGGAGGCAGGCTGTATAAACCACTTTGAAGGAGCTTGGCCAGAAAAACACGAGAAAAAAGACAGCCTGGTGTAGTTGAAAGTTTTCTCCAATCCCATAGCCACTTATAAAATAATCATTCACAGGCTTAATATTATTTACAAACTGTATGGCCTATGGCAGGCTTCTTGCTAGCTAGCTCTTATAGTTTGACTCAACCTATAACTATTAATCTATGTATCACCATGTGTTCTGTGGCTTTACCTGCATCTCATTACATGTTGTTCCTTCAGTGGCTAGCTTGCTCTCTCTAGACTCTTCCTTTCTCTTTCCTGTCTCCTTGGATTTCCTGCCTGCCTCTAAAGTGTCTTACATAGACCAAAGCAGCTTATTTATTAACCAATGGGAACAACATATATTCACAGCATACAAAAAGACGTCCCCCAACAGCCTGGCTTTTTAATTAATTAATTAATTAATTAATTAATTAGTTGTCCCCAGCCTGTTCACGATTTCCCCTCCCTCCTTCCTCTCCTCCCAGCCACTTCCCTCCCATCCACTCTTCCTCCTTCCTCTTCAGAAAAGGTCAGGCCTCCCATGTATATCAGCCAGTCATGGCATATCAAGTTGCAAGAAGACTAGGCACCTCCTCTCCTATTAAGGCTAGATGAGGCAACCCAGTAGGAGGAAAGTATCTCAAAAGCAGGTAACAGCCCCTGCTCCCACTGTTAGGAGTCCCACAAAAAAAGCCAAGCTACACAACTCTAACATGTGCAGAGAGACTAGGTCGGTCCCATGCAGGCTCCCTGGTTGTCGGTTCATCTCTGTGAGCCCCTATGAGTCCAGATTAGTTGATTCTGTGGTTTTTCTTGTAGTGTCCTTAACTGTTGCTGGCTCCCATAATCCTTCCCCTCTCTCTTCCACAGGATTCCCCAAGCTCCGCCTAATGTTTGGTTGTGGGTTTCTGCATGTTTCCATCAGTTACTGGGTTAAGCCTCTATGATAACAATTGTGATAGACAGCCTGGCTTTTTAAGATGTAGCTTTTTGGGGGAGTGTTTTTGGAGATGTTTGTTTGTGAAAGGGTCTCATGTAGTTCAGGCTGATTTCAAATTCCTTCTGATATCCTTAAACTTCTGTTCCTCCTGCCTTTACCTTCTGAATGCTGAAATTACCATCAAGTACCTCCATGACCAGTTTTTCTGGTCTTGGAGATGGAACCCAGGGCTTCATACTTGCTAGACAAGTACTCTACAAATTGAGCTACATCCCCAACCAAGATTATCTTTTTAAGTACTATCAAGTATTGTCTATTGCTAAAGAGTACCTGACTTACCATTACGAAGGTAATGCATCAGGAGTAGGTATGTTTAAAACAGACATGAAAGATGTTTCTTTTGAATTTGCCCCGAGCATGATACTCCAGCATGTTGTCTACATACTGATGTATGCTGACACTGTTACTGTAAACCATTGTGGTAATCATTCAATGCCAACCAACCCAAAGAGTCACAGACTTTAAGGTCTACACTAATGAGAGTAATAAGGAGGCCTTTGAGACAGTAAGACACAGAGCAGTATACCCCAAGTTTGGGCCAGAAACCCATACCTGATTTTAATGAGTCGTTAAAGCCATATGTTAGTTTGGTGACTTCTCCAGAGCCCTCAGCTTCTGAATATTCATTAAAGAAATTGTAAGTAGCCCTATCAGTATATGGTTAAGGTATATATATGTATTCTGTTGCCAAAGATGCAGTACCGTTTACTTGCTCACAAGCACATTCTGGTATATTAGCTAATTAGTCTTGTGCTTGATTTTTAAATCCCACCCCCCATGTGTGTAAGCAAGCTAGTGTTCTGTTCACTTGTGAATTTCTACCACAGGAAGACAAGTAACCTCACAGACTTGCATGGTTTTCATATGATTCTGCATCTCAATGCAGGAAGAGCTATTCTCCAGCTTCCCACCATTTCCATAAAGCAAATACAGAGATGTTTATAGCAGCCTTTGTCTGGCTTTGGCATTGATTTTAAATCACCTGGATTGATCAAGTGTATTATGGAACTTCAAAAAATCCCACCAGACACAATTGGAATCGAGGGCTTTTTAATCTGCTAATGTAATATCCATAGGAATGAATTGTCAATTATTCTTAATTTGGATTACCTGAAGAATTGGCGCCACCATGATACCACGGTGTCTGGGGCTGTCTTGGCTACTCTCAGCAAAATGTTCCTGGCTTTGGAAACAAGCATCTGAAATCCATGTGTGTCTCAACCAATGAGAGAGCAGCATGCAGATCCAACAGCTGTCTGGTCATACATGCCTCTGTTGCAGCCCAGCAGCAGGATTAAGGCAAGCTGATTGCAACCAGAGTTGACACACAGGTGAAGAGTCAACAATTAAATAGTTCACCACAAAGTCTCAAATAACAGGCCAGTGTGGAGGGGCAGCAAGGGAACCCACAGGAACCGCTTATTAAACACTGGGGTCTCTCTTCATGTCAGACTCCCATCATTAGCCCTATGTAAGTCTGAGCTGTCATAGTGGATAATGAAGTCACTCCTGTATTTTCCTGATTACTTTTTACATTATTTCTACATAAGTAAATGTTTAAACTACTTTTGAAAGTCAACTTCCCTTAAAAAAAAAAAGCCGTGATTTTTCTGTAGTTTGATATCATACTGCAATGTTGTTGTCATAGAAACCAGATAATGTAATATAACTTTTCAAAAATGGAAACCTGTTTTTAACTTTATTACACCAAGAAGAGCTCAGAGTGGATGATTTATATGTACTCTCACCATGACCCAAAGTCTAAAATTTACTTTATACACATCAGATTTCAATAATTGAGCATACAGAGAAAGTTCTATCATTCTCCGAGACACTAAAATATAATAAGCATCAACAAGTAAATTTTTTTTAATTCATAATCTTTGTAGTATTTTCATGGTAGCATTTCAGCATTTCACTAAATGGTATATAGTTGTTTCCTCACTGCCTGAAAACATCAGTCAGCAAATGAGAGGAGAGGCCGAGAGATAGACAATGAATTTTCTTGCTAAGGGGCTGAACAAATAAGATACCGTGCTTTTAAAATGCTGGAGGAGATCAGTGCTTTGCTTCCCAAATTCACTCACATGCTGTTCTGCACACGGCAGTTTTCTTTGTTTAAAATGCTTTTGATTTTGGCACAGTCGGCACATACTGCACATAACCCTGTAACAGTTTTTTGGAGCTTGATTTAGGGTACATTTTAATGCTTCATGTTATCATTTTATGAGTTAAAAATTTTAAATTTGAATAACAAATATAAGGCTTAAAATATTTCCCAGGCTTTTTTTTTCTTCCAGCGCATTTTCTTTATGTTTTGAGGAAGCTGGCTCTGCATGGGAACTTAGAAATAACTCGTAATGATTAACAGAGTGATGGATGTGACAAATCACCCTTTTCCTGAGAAATAATAAATCAACATATTCCTACCCATAAATTTTTACTGAAAAATGTGAAATATTAGCACCATATATTTAACTAGGTGTCAGATACAAACACTTGTCAAAACGTTGCTCTCAGAACCAGTGGACTATAATACAATGGAACTTTGCTTTTTTTTTTTTTTGAAATGTGATTCAAATATAATCTACAGTTTCTGAAATTTGTCATGTTTTTACTTACGTGTCCTTCTTGCAGTCAGGATGACATAGTCTGAATATTACCAATAGTAGACTCCAAAGTCAAGAGAGAACAATCTCCAAATAGATTTTTGTACTCAGAAAAAATTTGCTTGAACTTTAGTTTTAGGATGACCCACTAAATGTTTCCTGAGACTGTGTTTACCCTGTTTGTGTTTATCTAATTTTGTTCTGGTTCCATTAGTAAAGCCCCTTTTTTGTTTTCCCTTGTTGTGATGGCATTCTTTTAGGCAGACTGTATATTGAAACCTGTTTGGATTTTTGGGAAGCTGAGATGAACACGATGTATGACTGAATTAAGAGGCTAGTGGATTGTAGCTTAGCCAGCACTGGCTTTATTTTCATTTGGGAGTGTTTTCCTCAAGTCGCCATGGTGTATTGTGGGAAGTAGAGCAGGGCAGTGGCCTTCCCCCGGCTCTATTGATTTGCCCTTCAGCTGTGTGCAGTGCAGAGAACCTCAGGCCTTGTTGTTGATTATCTACACAGTGTCTCTGGGAGCTGTATTGACCCATTGCCGCTGACTGCCTGTGGCTCTTGATTTTTCACACCGTCTCCATGACACTCATAATAAAACATACTATCTTATTGCTTCTCAGCTCTGGGAGTCAATGGATTCAGCCTTCAAACACCACAATGTTTCGGGAGAACATTTATTATATGTGGGATAAAGGATAGCAATTTTAGGACTTTGTGTTGTATAGTTTTAGTAGCTACCTCTGTAGCAAGAGTCCATATACAGTTTACATTTCTGATGCCGTTAAAAAGTCAATGCTAGCTTTGTGTCTGTTGTTAACGTGAAATTTTGAATGATGTATACAAAATTAATTCTAAAACAATAGGCTCATTAACCAAGTATATCTTGCATTAAGATTAAGTTTGACACGTTGAATTTTCAAATACATACAAGGATTGTTCTATGATTTAGTACTGCTTTGTATGTTTATTACAGTAGACAATATGGTTTCTTCTAGAAGTGTATAATTTAGGATTATACATATTTTAAGGTTATCCTTGTCTGGATGTCCTAGGTACTTCAGTGTTGTGAGTAAAATCTTTCTTAGCTATCTTGAAAGATTTACTTTCTAGTTAAGATATATTTCAGTGGTTTTCTCTAAACATAGGTCTTTCGTCGATATTAGGGCTTTCTATCTTGTACTAGTATCCGACTATTTTAGATGTTGTTACTACCTACATGTTTCTCAATCCAGAATTACCATCAATAATTCCTTTATGCTGCCTGTGGTTTTTTTGTTTTTTTTTTTTTGTTTTTTTTTGTTTGTTTGTTTGTTTTTTTTAAGCTTAGAGACCTGGAAAGGCAGGATTTATTTTCCTAGTCGAGAGAATAACAGCCAGGTGTTTCCTAGACTGACTTCTAATATTTTAATGCACTGTAACTACTATTATTGTATACAAGGTAGTGTTGTACCAAAGAGAGAGAGATAATATTCTAGACTTAGGCCAGACATTTTTTATAGAAAAGTCAGAGCAAGAGAATTACAGGTGAGGTTATTAATATAGTGATTATTTTTTGTTGATGTCAATTTGAATGTTTCAGTTAGTCAAAGAAATGAAGAATGCTTGAGCAAACCTAATTTCAATAATGTCAGTCTTTGAGAACTATAATGGAGCCCATTTCCGTCTGTTGCATACATTCACCTTTGTAAAGTAACTGTGAGCTTCACCATTAAAAGAAAAACAGGAAAAGGACCCTGGCCTTTAAGCTTCGTATCATCAAACCACAAGTAATTTTTTTCATGTTTTGAAATAATAATTTCTTTTTATTGGTTTATAGATTTAGTGTTCACATCTTCTGCCTTTACTAGATTTTAAAGGATTGGTTTTGTGTTTGAAAGATACATAGTTTTGTAAATAACCGCTTTTAAAAATATCAATCCACGCCGGGCGGTGGTGGCGCACGCCTTTAATCCCAGCACTCGGGAGGCAGAGCCAGGCGGATCTCTGTGAGTTCGAAGCCAGCCTGGTCTACAGTGCGAGATCCAGGAAAGGCGCAAAGCTACACAGAGAAACCCTGTCTCGAAAAACCAAAAAAAAAAAAAAAAAAAAAAAAAAATATCAATCCACTTTAAACTAACAAGTCATGAGTGGAAGCTTTTAGCAAGCGTTGTTTTAGGGACTGGCATGATATAGTGCAGCCTCCATGTGCTGCCTCCTCAGGTTTGCACAGGAACCCTGGAATGTCCACATGAAGCAGGCAGGTCATGGGTTTGAGGACAGCAGAGGCTACACAGAAAGTTCAAGGCTACTCTGAGCTATACAAGGAAGACCTTATTTCAGAAAACCAAATCACAAACAAAACCAGAGACATCAGAGGAAAAGCATTGCAACTCCTTCTCTCAAATTAACATATTTTTTCCATTCTTCTTAAGTCTCTCTAATGTTTTTTTATTGTTAAAATTCTTTTGAAAACATTGTATTAGTGTATATTCATTGAATGTGGTACTGACACACTGCACAGTTTCACTCTAATGTTTTTTATTATAATTGTTAAAATTCTTTTGAAAACATTGTATTAGTGTATATTCATTGAATGTGGTATTGACACACTGCACAGTTTCACCAATACTGTGGTGCCGATAGATACCACTAAGCCTCTTGCCTCAAGCAGAGGCCTTTTCATTTCTGGGTTCCTTGACTTCTGATAAAAGTGATGGGGTACATTTCACTCATTGTCCTGAAAACTTTGTCCAGCGTTTTCTGGCTTTTACCTGCATGGACCCAGCACTCACAGCCAGTCAAGCTCTGGGCACTGTATCTAAATTGAGTGTCAGCTTTAAGTAACCTCATTTACAGTTAGAATTCTTAATGCCGATGATTTGGGTAGTATAAGGTTCATGTTCCATTTAAGCATAAGTATGCCCCTTTGTCTTGGGAATTCAGAACCATGTTTAAGTGTACAGGAGACTCCCTCAACAGAGTCTTAGGTATCAGGTATTGCAAAGGTTAAGCCTTATCATCTGCACCAAAATAAAAAAAAAAGTGAGGTTTCATCAAAAACTTCCATCCTCACAACCTTTCAACCACAATTTGATGATTATTATTGATTATTTCACAGCCTTTCACTCATGCTCTGCCACTGTGGCCAGCCCTGATATACAGATAGGGCTGTGGTCCAGCTGAAATAAGACTCCATCTTGATAATGGACTGAGATGAGATGCTGTTATTTGATAAAGATAATTGATGTTTCACAGTGAATTGAAAAGCAGCTCCAAGCACACTGGATCTGGAGCCATGTTCTTCTCCCAAATATGGCAGTTGTTTATAAAAATAGAACAAAAGAATGAAAGTTAAAAATTTGTGAATGGATTATAAGAGACTTTTAGTATTAGAATTTTTTCTTTCCTTTCCTAATTGGTTATTTTTAATCATGTTATTTTAAAATTTGGTTCCAGATTAATTTGTTCAAATCTTATGTGGCCTGGATGTTACTGATCAGATTGATCCCTGGTAGACTTAATACCTAAACCTCATGTTTGGTCTTGTATAACTGGGTATCACAAGTCACAGTTAAATTTTGTTACCACTAATTTTGGAGATGTTTTTGCATACTGTATAAAAACACAATTGTAGTTATTGATCATGAAATCATGTCTCCTGGAAAATGCAGTTCACATAATCTGTGACTGCAGACAGGGTTTATCCTCATTCATTATTAACAAATGTTTCTGCAAACACCACGGAACGTACTGCGTATGTTCACTGTGCTTCCTTCAGTCCCAGCTTTAGGTTGATTAAGGTATCATTCATCTCTGGTGCTGCTCATCCAGTCTCTTTTAGTCTTATCACCTTCATAACCCCTAATTAAGCAATAAGGCTTGACAGGGAGTATGGTTATCGTGAGATAATGACGCCCCAAGTGTGTTGTGAGTCACAAGGTTCAGCTGAGTGCTTCTAAACCTCTACGGGTGTGATTATCTCATGATAAACATGCCACATTGCTGCTCATTGATACCACTGATGCATGCACACCATTTGAGTGAAGGTGAATTTGGCATTTCCTTGCTTACCTGCTCACCCAATCCAAGTAGCTGATTTTATAAAGTTATTGCCTCAAATCTTAACAGTTTGAATCCACAAGCTCTTATTTCATTGTTTAGATGAAAAGAGTTGAACTTAAAAGTACACATTTAAAGGAAACTTAATAACCTCACTGTGTTTTAAAGGTTAAGCTTCCTCTGAAGATAGGTCTCAGGGAAGGCAGATACATTTTCCACTGTGGTGTCTTCTGGCAACCCATTTAATGAATGGCAAAAGTTGGGCATTCTTGTGAACTCAGAATAGTGCATACTTTCAGGCTAATGATGTTTGCAAACTCTTGAAAGTTCTCTAGGATATAGTAATTGGATTTCTATACTGGGAAGCTTTTTATAACCTACAGTTTGTAACTATTCCTGTTAAAAATAGTGTGAAAGGGGAGATTACTAACTACTTAGCTATATTCTGTTTGATTGAAATTTTGAGGGAAAATAATTTGTATTCCCTATGTCGACTCTAGCTTGTCATTAAAAAAAAAAAAACAACCTGAATTATCTCTTGTAGATTTGTTTTGAATGTCATTGAAGAGACCACATCTCAGATGATAGATTTCTCAGGAGAGAGAGAGAGAGAGAGAGAGAGAGAGAGAGAGAGAGAGAGAGAGAGAGAGAGAGAGAGAGAGAGATTTAAAAAGAAAAGAAGTAATGAAAATCCTGGGGCTAGCTTTTGAATGTTTCAACATGAATTCAAATTAATGCAGTCTTCTGAAACACACTACCTCGAGAATTTTCCATGTTGATAAAATGTTCGGTATCTTCACTTTCTGATATTGTAGAATCTAGCTGCATATAGTTCTTGAGACTGAGGAAGTAAGTTTTTAGATATTTCTTCCTTTTTTTTTTTTTTTTTTTTTTTTTGGTTTTTCAAGACAGGGTTTCTCTGTGTAGCTTTGCGCCTTTCCTGGAACTCACTCGGTAGCCCAGGCTGGCCTCGAACTCACAGAGATCCGCCTGCCTCTGCCTCCCGAGTGCTGGGATTAAAGGCATGTGCCACCACCGCCCGGCGATATTTCATTTTTAATATGGTGAATTTACTGCCAAGTGGCTATATGGCTAGTAACTAATACATAATGCATATAACAAAAATTATATACTGTTTCTAAAGAAAAAAAAGTCCTTGTAAGTTAATTTTTTTCAAGAGTTTGTGACTTAAAACAAGTAATTCAGCCGGGCGGTGGTGGCACACGCCTTTAATCCCAGCACTCGGGAGGCAGAGGCAGAGGCAGGCGGATCTCTGTGAGTTCGAGGCCAGCCTGGGCTACCAAGTGAGTCCCAAGAAAGGCGCAAAGCTACACAGAGAAACCCTGTCTCGAAAAACCAAAAAAAAAAAAAAAAAAAAAAAACAAGTAATTCAATCATGTTATGGCTTTATCTTTTGATGTTCATGTCAGATCTAAAAGAATTTACTTTAGAAGGATGTCTTAATTCCCTGTTGAAGTTCTAGTGTTGTCCAGCATGTGGATTTGGTTTATAGACCTTCTTGTCATGTAACAGGTATTTGAAGTATGTGGAAACTGTGAATTTAGGTATGAGTTAAAATAATAATTTTCCTGGCAAAGTACTATCATTTAAGGAAAAATTGCTATCAAGCCAAAACTGGGGACTCTGGTACTTACTTACTATTAAATGACTTATAATATTTGGTCATTCCATTTTATTTCTCTCATAGAAAATACTGTTTTCTTAATATACTTGGTGATACTTACCTTAATTCCTGTAGTTACTGTTCCCTTCCTGGTAAAGGCCAAGAGTATTTCAATCTTTACCACTCTGCTGGCACACACAGACCCCATTGCTTACATGGCCAAGTTTGTTCATACTTAAACAGCATTTGATTTTAAACTAAAATCTTCTAACACTCAAGTCCATAGTAAGTGTCCTCTAAATGAGTTGACAGGACCCAGAGAGACTGAGATCCTTCTGCATATGGGAAGTAAACAGTGTCATTATTACCCTATGGCTGCTTGGTGCTTACATTAATTTTGTTTCTTAATAACATTATGCCATCTAAGCAGGATACTAAACAGAATTTCTGATATAAAATAGCATAGAATTCTATATGAAACCAGTGACTTTCCTCATCCAAGACCATCACGGCTGTGCTGGCAGATCATGGCATAGTAAAATTCTGATAGAGGACCTGAGTGAGGAAGAGCAGAAGCTGCCACCAGGCCACCTAGAGAGAGGTGACACTTTGAGCTGTGAACCAGAGGCCAGTGGAAGTCCTGTGCTTCTCTAAGTCACTAGAAACTGCAGTGTGGTGCCGTTTTGTTAACTGTGGCCCCTTCCCTCACACCAACCTATAGTCAGTTCACAGCAGATAAGGTTTTAAGGCTTTAAAGATTACTTCAGATCAGTGCAGGAAGAGAAGGAAGGCAGGTCAAGATAAAGCAATTATGATTAATCATAATTAATAAAGTAATCATGACTGATATTTTCAGTTCTGTTCTGATTACCTTGATATAATTTGAAACTTCCCATAATGGTTTTTAAATGCAACTCTATAAATATTGGATTAATAGAAATATTGATACTGTAATGTATGCTACTCTATATAATATAAATAATTTTCATAATACTTATTAAGTAAAATCTGTTTATGCCATGGTTTTCTACTTTAACCTGCTTGCTGTTCTGGCCTCCTCTTGGCCCAGACTGACTGACTTATTTTTTATTTAGAACAATCAGCTTTTCTCCCTGACCTTAAAGTCTTTCCTGATAGTATTTCTTTATTTGGTATCCCTCTCCTCTCATCTTCTACCTCACTGTTTTTAGTGAAATTAACTCCTGTCCTCATCTGTTCATAAACCCGACAATAGCTCAACACGTCACTAGTTCCCTGGCTGAACTGCTGTTGAGCACTGTGTGGACTTAGTCCCCTTAGTATTGGAGTTCAGGCTGCTTGCTTACCTCTGGTTCTCCTGACTATACCCAAGGCACGGAGAATGGAGAATGCCCTACTTCTCACTTGCTGCTGCCACTTTAGACACAGTGAGGGAGGAACTGACCAGATGAGCTTGGAATGGTCTTGAAGAAGGGGAGCAACCATGTGAAACTGGACTGCAGAGTGCCGTCTCTCTCTCTCTCTCTCTCTCTCTCTCTCTCTCTCTCTCTCTCTCTCTCTCTCTCACACACACACACACACACACACACACACACACACACACACACACGGAGGGGGGGATGCGGGGGCGACACTGCAAACTTTAGAGTGCATTAAACAAAATGAGCTTTTGGATCTCAAGGCCCTGTGGATGTCGACAGGATCACAAGTGATTATAAACTTAGAAAGAAAGAAAGAAAGAAAGAAAGAAAGAAAGGAAGGAAGGAAGGAAGGAAGGAAGGAAGGAAGGAAGGAAGGAAGAAAGGAAGAAAGGAAGAAAGGAAGAAAGGAAGAAAGAAAGAAAAAGAAAGAAAAGAAAGAAGGAAAGAAAGAAAGAAACTGCCTTTTCTAAGCATGTAGTAACTTGCTCTCATTTGAAATGGCTCACTGGTGACACAGTGGATGTTAATAAAATGAAAATTGCAGAACACTGCTTCAGAATGAATGTGGAGATCTCTTGAGAGGCATGAGCCATCGGGAGTAGGAGCCGTCCGTACCTTGCAGTTAAGTTTCTCACTATGACTTCATGTTAGGACTGTTCATGCCTTTCAAATATACCATTTTTGATATAAACATTTTTGCCCCGTTTTTAACGTTTTTCTTTTATCTGATCACTCGCATTAGCCAGCCGACATTGAAAAGGCAATGGAGGCTTGGTTATTGTGACCTCTAGCACATGCTGTTGCTTGTCTAGAGACCCTTCAATGGAAAAGGGCAGTTCAGCTAATCAGACATCTTCCCCTGTCCTGGCCTGTCTCAGTTAAGACAGCGGGTTTTCTGTAACATTCCTCAGCCTGAGAATCCACTCCACGTTAAACAAGTCAGTAGGAAAATGTAGCAAAGTGTTGGGCAGTGCTTTAGAGTTGGGAGGCAGGGCAGGGTGCCTGGCGTGTGTGTGGACTCTTAACTGTACACAGCACCTCAGCTTTCTGCACATTAAAACCTGTGATGTAAAGGAACTATAGAATATCTCTGTAGAGAAGAGCTGTCTGCATAGAGTGCTCCTTAACAAGCTAAGCATCCCAGAAGTGATAGACTCAGGATAAAGACAGAATTCAATGGGGTCTTGATGTAGGTTATTTCCAAGGAAACGGCTTTTTATGCTAATTTTACCATTAAAATAAGGATTGAATTTTATCTAAAAGTAGAAAATACTGCATTTCTAACAGGTATAATTAACTCTTTTTTTAAAGTCTTAAATACTAATTTGGAGTATGAATTAAATGTTTAAGGTTAGGGTCATATGGAACTGGAATGGTGATGGAGAACCTCTCTGAATACTAGCTAAGAACTGCCTGGGAGAACAGTGTATTTCATCACATAATGATGAAGTAGGACAGACTTCTTGCGCTCTGTCTCCTTCTTCCGTCCAGCTCTGTTGCTGATCAGTTGCTTTATAGGTGTTCCACTGAACTTCAAGTTTAGAGGCAGGGTGGTCCAGGACCTGCAGCATTTGTTAAGATTTTTGGTAAAGGACATCCCATGGCTTTATTAGCTGTATGCCGAGCATTTGGCCATGAATGAAAGAAGTCTAAATGTTGGCCAGAGTTGTCAATGATGGAGACTCAGGAACTTTATGCTGATTCTCATGCAGGCTAGCTCACTATGCCAGTGACCAGCAATTCTTGAAACTCTTTTGTGCCTCCCGAAGTCAAAGCTATATAGTGTGCTAATATTACAGGGAGTTGCCTCTGTAGTCTGTCTCCTGCACACGTGAAATAGGTTGAAGGAAATGAAATAACTGGGTGTGTGCGAAGAGCAGCTCTATGACTAGACTGATCACTTGACCTCCTAAGAAAGGAAAGTGGAGAAGCCTTCTGGGTTAGTTTAGAACAGCCAGACTAGTTATGGAAATCCTGTCAGGAAGCAGACCTGACATCAAGAACTTGGCATCCAGCAAACAAAACAGTTTTTCTGAAGTTTCTACCTGATATTTAGCTTTTCTCAAAAGAAAAAAAAAAATATTTGGGCCTGGTGTGGTTGCCCAGGCTTTTAATCCCAGCAGAGGCAGACAAAGCTTTATGAGTTCAAAGCCAGACTGGTCTACCTGAAGAATTCCGGGTTAGCCAGAGCAACATAGTGAGGCCCTGTCTCAAAAGCAAGCGAACACACACACACACACACACACACACACACACACACACACACACACACACACAAAACAGTGTTGACATAGTCATCAATTTAGGTTATTTTCCCTTCTTTTCCTTGGGAATGAAGCCACGTGCTATGAGACCAGGCTGCCTGGGACAACAGTAAAGTGCTGACCAAGCTCTGAAGCTACATCATCCAGTACTACAATTGGAAATTGACATTGCGTCTGGGGAAAGGCTCGTAAAAAATTGAATTTGTATCAAGAAGAAGTGCAGAAATGTATCTGATTTACCCCGGTCTCCCTAGATAGGCTGTTTCAGCTTTCAGCTCTGTGACGGTTCTGTGTTAGCAGAGCACTTTAGCCCAGGCTGTCAAAGGAGCTTCTGTCTCGGGAAGGGGGATGTGTGTCTCTTTTTCCTGTGCACACTAATTTATAGGAAACCCTTTCATAGAAAGGTATTTTCCTGTAAAGTGATCAGTCATCTCCCCGGATGTTCTTTGCATTACTGGATATATATTCTACAAGAATCAGGCAGATAAATTGTTGTTGGTGTGTGGTAAGCACTTGGGGACCCAGGCCTTCCTTGGCTAGTACAACAGCTACTTTATGATGTTGGCTAAAATAGAACAGTTATGACTGTTCACTCATTACTGTTTAAAGGACCATTTGCACTGCCCTCTGTGTGCATGTCTATGGAACTAACTGAGAACTTGTGGACACTCAAGTTCTCCTATGATTGCAGCAGTACTGAGCACCTACCTCCCAATATTCTGTTAACTTGTAGATCATTTTGCATGATTATTGTCGTCTTAAGAATAAGAAGTAGCCGGGCAGTGGTGGCGCACGCCTTTAATCCCAGCACTCGGGAGGCAGAGCCAGGCGGATCTCTGTGAGTTCGAGGCCAGCCTGGTCTCCAAAGCGAGTTCCAGGAAAGGCGCAAAGCTACACAGAGAAACCCTGTCTCGAAAAAAACCAAAAAAAAAAAAAAAAAAAAAAAAAAAAAAAGAATAAGAAGTGGTAGGGCTGGAGAGATGGCTCAGTGGTTAGGAGCATTGACTGGTCTTCCAGAGGATCTGGGTTCAATTCCCAGCACCCACATGGCAGTTCAAAACCATCTATTAACTCCAGTTCCAAGTGTTTCAATACCTTCTTCTGGCCTCCATGAGCACAGGCACACACATGGTACTTCTGTGCGCTGTGGAGAGTGAAACTAGAGAGGAGTGCAGCCACGTCAGGTGCACATTAGCGCAGCACGAATTTTCTCTGAGGGAGTAAAAGCCCACTGCTGCCATCTCTCTACGTGCAAACTGACAGGGCAGTTGAGGCTTTTATTTAGGTTATTTTTTAATAAGTTCTATTTAGTAAAAGTGAATCAGAAAACCCCTCTGAAGTTGTGAAAGTGGGAAAGTTCCTGATAGTCTCCAGGAGAGAGTTTAATTAAAGCCTTGTCACTTGGCATCTGTATCTTCTACTATGCTATTTGTTTGTTTGGTTGGTTGGTTGGTTGTTTGGTTGGTTGGTTTTTGGAGACAGGGTTTCTCTGTGTAGCTTTGGTACCTGTCCTGGATCTCACTCTGTAGCCCAGGCTGGCCTCGAACTCACAGAGATCCGCCTGCCTCTGCCTCCCGAGTGCTGGGATTAAAGGTGTGCGCCACCACCGCCCGGCTGCTGTTGTCTTTTATAGCACCTCATACATAGAATTCTTTTAAGGAATGATGACTTGGAGAAATGAGATCCATTTCAGTCAGTTAGGCATCCAAGGATGCATATAGTAACTGTGAAAATATTTATAAAGAATAAAAACATAAAATTTGTGAAACTATTTTTATAGACTTACTTAAGGAATAATATTTTGTGGATTTGAATGTCATTCAAATGGTCATTTATAACAGAGAAATAAATGAGAATATCCTGTCTCTAAATTAAGACAATGTCTTTAAAAATGTAGAAGGATTGAATATCTGAGAAATGACAGGCCTTATTTATTTATTGTTCCAAGTTCTTGGTGGTATATTACAGCACTTAGTAACTGAAGAGAGTCAGCCTTTGGCCCTGCTTTCCCAACGAGCAGTGAAAAGGATGTGCTGAACAGAAGGCACAATTCATCTCATGCCTTCGAGTGTCTGAAGCTGTCCTCTGCGAAAGTTATCTCTAAGAATATTTGTAAGGATTTATTTTAGGAAACATATAAAGGTATTCACAGAAAGTTTCCGTAAAACAAAATTCTTAACTTAATTTGAAACTTCCTAGAAAATAATAATGAGTTCCACATCCTCCAAGTGCTATAGACTCCACCTGGTCTGTTTGCTATTTTGTAGAGGAGAGTAAACCCAGTGGAGACTTTAGGATTGCAGGGAAGGTGTTTTTAGCACAGAAATACAGAAAAGTAATTCTTGGGTAGATATATTAGAGATAAATCCTTTACTTAACAAATAAACCTTAAGAAACAATATATCTAAAATGATAATAATAGATTATGTCCTAAATGAAGGTTTGGACAAAAGAGAAACTATAGGATGCTTAAGACACTTGTTCTGAAGTGATGAAAATAATGAGAAAGGGAAGGAAAGCCTCTTTTCACTGCTTCTCTGCGGGGTCAGCAGCTATGTTAATGTTAGCTACTGAAGACCTTGAAAGATGTCTAGGAAAATGGCTCAGGAAAAAGAAAAATTGGTCAGGAAAAATATGGTGTAGAACCAGGCAGGAAAGACTTCCTAGGGAAAGCCAAGAAGAAAGAGTCCTATCATGGTAGGAAAAAAGCAATCAAGGAATAATATAACTAATATAACTATAACAAGTTAATGCTTCT
This sequence comes from Peromyscus californicus insignis, assembly GCF_007827085.1. Lineage (NCBI taxonomy): Eukaryota > Metazoa > Chordata > Mammalia > Rodentia > Cricetidae > Peromyscus > Peromyscus californicus. Next base: position 52,480,690 of record NW_026294469.1, read on the forward strand.
ACCAACATCTCATGCAATAAGTTAAACAATGCCAGAGGGATAGAAAGAAGGATAGTAAATAAAATAGAGGAGTGGAGATACAGGGCCTGGGGAGATGTCTCAATGGCTTGTGCAAGCCTGAGGGTCTGAGTTCAACTCTCCAGCACCCACATCAAAAGCTGGGAATTGTCAGGCACAACTGTAATCCCAGGCTGAGAGAGGCAGCATTATCCACCTTTCCTTGGATAAGAGGATCTCCACCAGCCTTATTTTCCATTGAATAAGAGACCTTGTCTTGGGGAAATAAGGCAGGGGGTGAAAGAAAAAGACACGGTGTCCTCTGACCTCCATATGTGCGTATACACATGTACACATGAAAGAAGGTAGGAAGGAAGGAAGGAAGGACGGATGGATGGACAGACAGACAGGGAGGGAGGGAGGGAAAGATGGGGGGAGAGGCGGGGAGAGGAGGGAGAGGGGGAAAGGAGAGGGAGGGAGGGAAAGGGAAGGAAGAAAGAAAGAAAAGAAAAGAACGAACTAGCAGATACCACTTAGGGCAGAAGCTAGCCGCTTTCTAAGAGAGGAGGTCATGTCACGGCTTTGTTAAATAAGGAAGTCCTGGGAACTGAAGGGAGTTCTGTTTTCTTCTGACCCCTGTTAGCTGCTCTCTCTCCACCATTGGCAGAATTCATCTATATTTCAGTGTCTCTCAGGCAAAATTGACTGTGACAAATTCCTGTGCTCTCATCTCACAGTAGAGTGGTGCTGGACATCAGGAAACTGGCCTGGTAACCACGGAGGGAGGCAGGGTTTGGGCATGTGCAGGAAGGTTTAAGTCGGATGTCCTTAAACTAAAATCCCGACTATATAATTCTTTCTTCTCTGAAATAGTTTCAGAGATGTATTAGTATTTGTGTTTAATTAACCAGAATTACATCTATATTTTTAAAAGACTGTCATAAAACAGAATTATTCAGTGACCATGGGGAAGAAAAGACTTACTAAATAATAATGGTGCATTTTTTTGTATCTGATTTCACTGATCTTGTAGAATCTCTTTTGATATTTTTCTTAATAAGGAAGGTATTGATTAAGAATGATGGAAAAATCCTGGTTTTATTCCTTATTGAATATTCATTTTATTTTCAAGCCCTACTATTGAATGTTGCATTAATTAAAAGTAACACCATATTCTCCTCTAGGCAGACTGGTTTTTCCTCCCAGGTCCTGCTCCTGTTATTTTTTGGTGATTTTGTAAACTTCTTTTTTGGAAGAGGATTGGCTTGTTGAGAATCAGAAAGCTCACATAGTCACTCCTCACCAAACCACTGTTCACAAGCATGCAGAAACAAAAAAGGCCCTTCTGGAACTCACAGTACAGTATAGGCTTGAGCTGTGTGGTTTAGTTTTTTCTCAAAAAAAAAAAAAAAAAAAAAAAGACTTAGGTTGTTTTAGAGAGTATCTAGAGATTTCCTTCAGAGAAAAATTTTATGGTTCATCCTGTCACCGTGCTGTTTATTTAATAGAGATCATAATAAATTTCTGGTCTGTCATGGATAGAAGTTTGAACTTGCAGACTCTGGAACTTGTTTAAATGCTTTCTAGGTCTTTTATCTTTTTAGCTGAATAGAAATACGAGCAGACAGTAAAACATAGTTTTAGATTTAGAACTGGAAAACAAAAGGGCTGAGACTCTTCTGGCCAACCAATCCTGGATCAATAGGCAGTATTATACATTAAGCAAAAATGTATGGCTTATTGAAAAGAAAGAAGTGTCTGTTGTGACATGTCCAGATCTACTACGGAGTGATAGACTACAGTTCTAGGAAAAGAGCACTTGGAGACGGTTTACAGGAAAGGCTTCCTGGCTGAGGATGGTAAGTTGTGGTTAAGGTTCCCCAAGGGACGTGGTGGGAGCACTGTCCATTGAGGCCTGTTGAAAACTAGAAAATGCATTCCACAAAGCAGCCTTTTAGCCTCTGGCTCTAAGTAGCTAGCCTTTTGTGAGTCCATCTCTCAGTACTTCCAGGCAGTAGCAACAGAAGCGTCACACAACTTACTCTTTTCTAATGTATTTTCCTGTACATACATGTGTGTAACTGCTTTCAGGGGATATTATGATATACTGTACTCAGTTTACTGGTTATGAGTTATAGCTGGGTGAATAATATCAGTGCATTCAGCTCTGTCACCATCACATGCGGGAGTGTGTGTGTGTGTGTGTGTGTGTGTGTGTGTGTGTGTGTGTGTGTGTGTGTGTAGCTGTGGGAGGGGGCTGGAGGGGGCAGCATGTTTGCATCCATCTATGAACCTATCGTGAATTTGTTTCTTTACTGCTAAGTGATACTTAACTTGTACCTACAGAATCCCAGATTTGAACTTGACTGGAAAGACGGGCTCGTTTACTTTGGAGCAGGACTTTGTAGAGGCACTGAACACAGGCAGCAGTGATTGTGGGGACAGTCGTCCTTTCTGAGTTGATGTCCCCACCTTTTTGTTCTTCTTTGGGCTTTCGCTGTTTTGCCTTCTATCTCTTATGGTGCACTTCAGTGTCTGTACTTTTTTAAGTAGAAAGGACTTTAGTATTTTGTGATAGTTTCCCAGTTTCTGTAATAATGTACTGTGCACTGAGTTATCACAGACCAGCACTACAAATTACTGGGTCAGGTTTTAAACAGCCAAGCTTGTGACTGCACTGATTTTCTCATAGAAAAGAACCTAGCTAAGGAAAGCACCTAGTGCAGGCGCTGTCTTTCCCGGACTCAGGCTTTAGCTGGATATCCTTTCTAAAGCATCCAAGATGCTCTACAGCATGAATCTAAAGCAAAAGTTTATCGGTATCCTTTATCATAGTTATTTAATCGGATGAATGGGGTGTCTCTGAAACATTTCTTCCCACTGTTGAACTGGGTTTAAAGTGAGCTAGCGTGTTGGCTGTCACGTTTAGTGATACGGCATTTCAAGTAGATAACAAACACATGTAAAACGTCTGTAACACTTGAATGGCTGCAGCTGTCATCTCATTTTTTCTGGATTAAGTTTGGTCAAGAAAGAAAGTGCCTCCTTTTCTAGTTGTCATTTGCTCAGGAAGTGAAAGCAAATTCTAATGAGGGAGTCCCAGCAGGAGAGCACCTAACAAATGAGAGACACATATTGACTGCCGCCAGCATGGCATGCCAGTGATAAATGTATTTCAGACACTGTGGTCAAGGCCACTCACCATTGTCCTTGAATTTCCTGCCATCAAAAGTTGTAGTGCAGTTCACGTCCTCATAATCGGTGTAAGGAACCTACTTTTTAAAATGTCAGCCATTACTGTATATTTTTTTCTTTTTTAAAATTCATTTTACATACCAAAGATCCCCCTCTTCTCTCCTTCTGCTCCTCCAGCCTCCTCCTCCCAACCCTCCCCCATTGCCTCCTATAAGAAGGTAAGGCCTCCCACAGGGAGGTACATTACTGTATCTTATTTATGTAAATATAATGTACATTTTTACTAGAACTTTATCTTACCACTGTCTAAATTAGACATCAAAGAAATGACAGCCATTGATGAGACATTGGTGAGGTGAACTTGTGCAAATGTACTAAAGTGGTCATAAAAGGAAAACTTGGACACAGCCAGACTTTGGGAATGTGCCCTTCTGTGTGTGTTTGTTTGTTTGTTTAAAGTCTGTGAAAAGTTTTACAAGCAGAATTCCAAAGCAGAACCATTTTCATGTTAAAGACTGGTACGTGTTTGTTTTAATTTTTTTTCTTTTTGTGTTTGTTGAGAATCAAACCCGTTAATCACTTCATGCTTTCCAAGAATATGCTATACACCTAAGCCAAGACTTCTGCTTGTTTGGAATAAGGTATGCACTAAAAATATAGAAAGGAATATGTTTGTGTTTTTTTCCTATATCCTTAAAAAGAATTTGTCTTAGGTTTCTATTGCTGTGAAGAGACACCATGACCACTGCAACTCTTATAAAGAAAAACATTTAATTGGGCTGGCTTACATTTTCAGAGGTGCAGTCCATTATCATCATGGTGAGACATGGCAGCATGGGCAGACGTGGTGCTGGCTATATGGTGTTAGCAGCAGGGAGTAGTCTGTCTGTCACCCCCACCCCCACAGTGACACACTTCCTCCAACAAAGCCACACCTAGTAGTGCCACTCTGTATAAGCTTATGGGGGCCAGCCACACTTACACTCCCCAGCATTCTTAGTTTTTAGTATGTTTGCTGGCACTCTACTCTTTATCATTGCTCAGTGAGATCGAATTATTTACCATGTTTTGTTTAAAAATGAGCTGTACCCTTACAAATACGACCATCTAGAACTGGGCTATGGGGCCTGGGGAGATGGGTTACTTGGGAAAAGTGCTTGCCATGCCAGGATGAGGATCTGAGTTGAGATACCCAGCCCACACATAAAAAGCTAGGCCCAGAGCTGCACTTTGGAACCCCAGTGCTAGAGAGGCAGAGACTGGTGCACCCCTGAAACTTGTTGGCTAGCCAGTGTCCCCAACCAGTGCATGCCAGATGCTGTGAGAGAACATGTCTTAAAAAATAAGATGGAGAAAACTGACGAAGGCACCCTATGTCAGCTTCACACACACACACACACACACACACACACACACACACACACCACTCAATAAATAAATAAACCATGTCATTACATGATTTTTCAAATCTCCAAACATAGCAAAATGTTTAAGAATTAATGTAGTATTAAATGTGTTATTTTGATGTCTGAATCATATGGAGAATATGATGGCTTGGATAGCAATGTCTTCTGTAAGTAGTTTTAAAGACATGTAAGTAGTTCTAAAACTCAACTCCTTATTGAGTTTAAGAGAAGTTCCCTCAGTGTGGGTTCACAGCACATACTCCTGCTGTCTTCCTGATTTGCCATCCTCCCTAATCATCACTGCAGCCTCTAATCTGCAGATCCAGCCAGTACCCTCCCAAGGATAGAATAGCACCTTCTGCATACAATGCTCTTCAGTCTTGCTATCCCTCTGTACTTCAGCATGTATTTCTCTCTCTCTCTCTCTCTCTCTCTCTCTCTCTCTCTCTCTCTCTCTCTCTCTCTCTTCCCTTTCTCCCTACACACACACACACACACACACACACACACACACACACACACACACACACACTAATTTATAACCAGAAAATTACGAAGGTTTGCTATCTACTCTTACGGTAATCTCATAATTTGATATCTACCAGAGGTGTATGTAGGAGAAGGTAAGAGTCTCTCCCTGATGTTAGCTTAGAATTTAGTGGGGAAACCTGGAGGATCAAGGTAGTTACTCGTTTCTGCACATGCCCACTGACTCCTGCCAGCTGGATAACACCTGGAGACGTCCCTTGTTCCGTCTCTCACTTCTTTTCTGAAGGAAGGCTGAGATGTTGCTTTTTGATTCCTATTATGCCAAGTCTGGAATGAGAGTCAACCTGCTATGGCATCTCCCTAACAGAACAAGCTGAACTAATCAATGAATTGAATTATTTTCTATCACTGTCTAATTGAAATGAATATACATTTGAGGAGAAGACAAGTATATTTGGTATCATTCTAACATCTTAATGGAAATAGACTTAAGGATAAATATAACAAAGTGAGCTAATGTAAGTTTTATTATAAGATAGAAGCCAAGTAAATGGGCTCTGTTCCTTTAAAAAAAAAAAAAAAAAGCTGTAGCACTTTGGCCATGGGCAGTTACTAACAGTGATTTATATGTCATTTGGGGATAAACTAACTGACATTGATGAATTAAATAGTGCTTCAATATCTACATACTGATAATGCTTATGACATAAGCAGTATAGCGTTTTGATTTTTTTCTGTGGGGGATAATATTCCACCAGCTTAGGAGTAGTGAGAACCAGTGTGAGTGTTGATGCTTTCCCTTTGTAATGAATGCAGCATCGCTCAGAACTTCAGGTTTCAGTTTTCCCATCATTAGACAATATGATTGCACTAAAGATACAAAGGTTTAAACCAAGCTGGTGGGAAATCAGGAACTTTAGACCAATAGCTGTGGAGCCTCCATGGGATTGGACTACATCCTCTGCATAAGCAAGACAGTTGTGTAGCTTGATTTGCTTAAGGGGCTCCCTTGCAGTAGGATCAGGATCCATCCCTGGTGCATGAGCAGGCTTTTTCGAGCCCACTACCTATGGGGGGACACCTCGCACAGCCTTGATACAGGGGGAGGGGCTTGAACCTGCCTCAACTGAATGTACCAGGCTCTGCTGACTTCCCATGAGAGGCCTTACCTTGTCAGAGGAGGGAATGGGGTGTGGGTTGGGGGGGAAGCCTGGGGGGCAGAGGAGGGAAGAGAGGGGGATCTTTGGTTGATATGTAAAATGAATAAAAAAGTTCCTAATAAAATAAAGATACAAAGGTTTAAGCATACCTACTCTAAGAATATTAAATACACCTTCTTCTATAGTTAATCTCAGTAATGGGGGTTAATTCACTTCTCATTGAAGTGAATCTTTCTGAGAAATCTATAGTGAATGCTGATTAAATATACAGTATATGGCTAGAAGTAATAACAAAGTACCCAGTGTGTCTTTTATTGATTATAGTTATGATTCCACGAATTGGTGAAAATTACAGCAGAACAGAATTAGTGAGTATGGTCATTAGTAAAAGAGTCTGCACATTAAAATGAAGAGTCAAATATATATGTATGCGTACATGCAAACAGTCAAATTCATTTCAGTTCCTTATTATCTTTTCTAGCTTCTAATAGTATGGCTTTTTTCTTTTTAGAATTACACTAGGAAAGTCTTGCATTTATTATTTATTTACTATTATAAAACATCATAACTGAATACTGATAAAGTTCAAGATTAAGATAAAATTAGGGATATACACTGTCAGTAAAAACAGGCTTCATTGCTGAAAATTAAAAAGGTAACCTTTTGGAAGCATCATAAGGTCCTAAGATGCTTGCACAGAAACACTTGAGCAGTTTCATGCAGTGATAATTTAGTCAGGCCTCTTGAGCCTTGTGACTGGCCGCAGTTAAATGATCCACTGTTTGATGATGCTGTGTTCTAAGCCTTGTGAGCAGCCACAGTGAGATGACCCACTATGTAATGGATTGATGGTTGTGTCTATCTTAGTGACTTGCCAAGCTTTGTTTCCTTGAACAGATGACTCTTGAATATCTGCTGAAATTTTCCTTAAGTAGTTGTTTGGAAGAAAGAACAGGGAACATTTTTCCTTGTATATAATTCAGTCTTAAATTTTAAACTCGTCTGAATTGGCTATGTTGAATGAGCCTTTTCTTTGCCCAGCAAGCAAGGCTGTTGATCAGAGTTATAGTCTTTGTTTCCTCTCTGCTTTGAAAAGTTACCTTCTTGCCAGCCTGCCATGAAATCTGTGACTTCCTGTGTTGGAACCCTGGAAAGACATGCAGATCATATCCTGGGTTCTCTGCTTCTGCGCTCGTTTCTGATTTGTCTGCTGTGAATATGAGTATGTAAGAGAAACCATAGAGAGTGACCAGAGTTTGACCCACCCTGGCATTGGGGGCCATTCTTAAATGGTATCAGTACCAAGATAATGTTCATATTGCTAGGTCTTGCCGTTTGGGGACTCTGTACTCACTCCCTGGGCATTTCCTGAACAGTATGGTCATCTCTAATCTGTCTCTTGCCTCCATAGACCAGTGAACACTTTGTTCAGGCATTTCCTAACTTCAGGCATCTACCATGTTGTGCTTATGAACTTAAGATGGATGTTCACCCTGTCTCTTGCTGCAGTGCATGTGTCTCAGTGGAAGGCACAACTGGGTCTTCTGTGGACACGCACAGTCACTGGATCAGAGTTCTCATGCCTTCAAACTCTATCTGCCTCATTCCTCCAGATTCATCCATGCTGCTCTCAAGGCAGCTGCTTCTCTCTCAGTCCCCAAGCCCTTGGTGCTGTGAAGTGCAGGCCATGTTCTTTTTGTTTTTCTGTATGCCTGTTTGTTTATTGTTTGCAAATACATGGTATATCTTTGTAAACATTTTGCATGCGATATTTATGATAGCAAAATTCTACCTACTTTTATGAATTTTCCTAATTTTGTTAAAAGTGACTAATATTTTGTTTGAGCCTCAACCACATAGATAAGAACAGAACCTAGTGAGAGAAATGGGTAGGAAATACTTATTGCTAGATACAATATAAATAAGCACTTCTCGTTATTAATCTTGTCCCTCAGATCTTTTTCTTTCGTTAGGCAATGGTTTGGAGTGTTTAATAATCTAGTATTCTGTCTCTTGCCTGGGATAATTGTAGAATTTCTCTTATTCCTCCTAGCACTTCAAAATTAGATTATTTTCTTCATCTCATCTCTGTCTTTTTTTTAAAAGTTTTTAAAATTTACTTTACATACCAATCACAGTTTCCCCTCCCTCCTCTGCTTCTGCCCCCTCCCCCATTCACTCCTCCTCCATCTCCATTTAGAAAGGGTAAGGCCTCCCCTGGGAGTCAACAAAGCATGGTATATCAAGTTGAGGCAGGGGACCAACCTTCTCCCCCTGCATCAAGGCTGAGGGAGGCATCCCACCATAGGAAAAAGGTTCTAAAAAGCCAGTTCATGTGCCAGGTACAGGTGGTAAGAGGTACAGGTGCTGGTCCCATTATTAGGGGCCCCACAAACAGACCAAGCTGTACAACTGCCACCCACATGCAGAGGACCTAGGTTGGTACCATGCAGGCTCCCTAACTGTCAGTCTACAGTCCATGAGCTCCCACGAGCTCTGGTCAGCTGTCTCTGTAGGTTTTTCTGTCATGATCTTGAGCTCCCTTGACTTGTACAATTCCTTCCCCCTTTCTTCAACAGGACTCCGGAAGTTCGGCCCAATGCTTGGTTGTGGATCTCTGCATCTGCTTCCATCAGTTACCGGATGAAGGTTCTATGATGACAATTAGGGTAGTCACCAATCTGATTACAGGAGAAGGCCAGTTCAGGCACCCTCTCCACTATTGCTAGGAGTCTTAGCTGCACTCATCCTCGTGAATTCCTGGGGTTTTCCCTAACCCTATAATGGCCCCCCTCTATCAAGATATCTCTTTCATTGCTCTTCCTCTCTGTCCCTCCCCCAACTTGACCATCCTGATCCCTCATGTTCCCATCCCCCATCTCCTCCCCTCTACCCATCCCACTACCCCACCACCTGCCCCCAGTTTACCCAGGAAATCTCAACTATGTCTCTTTCCAGGGCAATTTATGTGTGTCTCTCTTAGGGTCTTTCTAGTTACCTAGCTTCTCTGGAGCGATGGGTTGTAGACTGGTTATCCTTTGCTTTACATCTTTATATATCCACTTCTGAGTGAGTACATACCATGTTTGTCTTTCTTAGTCTGGGTTACCTCACTCAGAATGATTTTTTTTCTAGTTCCATCCATTTGTCTGCAAATTTCATGAGGTCATTTTTTTTTAACCGCTGAGTAATAACTCCATTGTGTAAATGTACCACATTTTTTTATCCATTCTTTTGTTGAGGGGCATCTAGGTTGTTTCCAGGTTCTGGTTATTATGAATAATGCTGCTATGAACATAGTTGAGCAAGTGTCCTTGTGGTATGATTGAGCATCCTTTGGGTATATGCCCAAGAATGATATCTCTGGGTCTTGAAGTAGATTGATTCCCAATTTTTTGAGAAACTGCCATTCTGATTTTCAAAGTGGCTGTACAAGTTTGCATTCCCACCAGCAGTGGAAGAGTGTTCCCCTTACTCCACATCCTCTCCAACATAGGCTGTCATTAGGTGTAAGATGGTATCTCAGAGCCATTCTGATTTGCATTTTCCTGACAGTTAAGGATGTTGAACAATTTTTAAGTGTATCTCAGCCATTCAAGATTCTTCTGTTGAGACTTCTCTTTTTAAATCTGTACCCCATTTTTAAAATTGAATTATTTGGTATTTTGATGTCTAGCTTCTTGAGTTCTTTATACATTCTGGAGATCAGCCCTCTGTCAGATGTGGGGTTGGTGAAGATCTTTTCCCATTCTATAGACTGTCTATTTGTCTTATTGACCTTTGCCTTACAGAAGCTTTTCAGTTTCAGAAGGTCTCATTTATTAATTGTTGATCTCAGGGTCTGTGTTACTGGTGTTATATTCAGGAAGTAGTTCTCTTGTGCCAATGTGTTCAAGGCTACTTCCCACTTTCTCTTCTATCAGGTTCAGTGTAACTGAATTTATGTTGAGGTCTTTGATCCCTTGGACTTGACAGGGCGATAGATATGGATCTGTTTGCATTCTTGTAGATGCCACCATCTAGTTAGGCCAGCACCAAATGGGTATCAATGTCTTGTTATGTAGTGCTATGAACTTTCCTCTTAGCACTGCTTTCATAGTGTCTCATAAGTTTGGGTATGTTGTGCATTCATTTTCATTGAATTCTAGGAAGTCTTTAATTTCTTTTCATCTCTGTCTTTTCAATACAGAAATATCTTTGACCAAAAAAAGATGCATAGCAAGACATTGATACCCATTTGCCCATAAAAAGACAATTAAACTACTTTTTGACACTTGTTGTTTTGAAAATGGCCTTTAGGGTTTAGCGTCTGAGACTGGGTTTGCTGCCTCACAAGTTACTTTCAAGTTCAGTGAGATCCTTCACAGCTAATGGTGTCTAATGCAATGTGGGGCTTGAGTTTCAAGTCAGTTCAGGTGATGTCTGCACCAATCTTCAAGTCCAGAGAATCTGAACAAATGACAATGGCAACATTTCATTATAGTAGGGGCCAAAACACCTCCAGGGCTGAGGGAGTGATGAACTCAGTAGCTGCACCACACTGGATTACAGAGCACTGCCCTGCTCCAGTCATATTTCCTCATCCACAAGAGACCCATGTGACAGCCGCAGCCATGCTCCTGGAGCTTCCTTATGTTGTTTTAGAGGCATTTCACACGTGTGTATACCTGTGTGTTTGTGTATGTGTGCACATGCATTCGTGGGTGTGTGTGGAAGCCTGCTTGCATGTGTTTTCACCTGCTTGAAAGGCTAACCCAGTTTGTCCAAAATATACTTCAAAGAAAATTAGATTCAAACTCGGTGTATGTCTGGACTTAAACCACTCAGATGAAAACAGAACAAAGATGAGCAGAATGTGTAGGCAGTATTTATTACTAGACACAGACTGAGCATAAATTTAGTTCTGAGCTTCCTGGCAGTAAAGGAAATACCATTGGATTATGTAATGACTGTTACACCATAAAAAGAAATGTGTCTAGTAAACAAACTATTTTCCTGATTTTAAAAAAAAAGTGTCTCCAGGAGGAACTTATTTGCAGCGACTGTTAGAGATAGCAGCTAACAAGAAGCCATGGCTCCTGATGTGGAGGTGTTTTTCATGTCGATGTAGAGTGGGAGATGTAGGATGAACTGGCCAGACATATGCTGCATGGGGTAGATGTGGGCCTGGTGTCTGGTTTTCTGCATTTAGCATGGCTGACTTACACAAGAGAGTGTGCTACCTGGCTGTTGGATGTGCAGCCCTGTGGGTGACTTGTTGCTAATTGAGGCAGGATGCTAATCAGAAAGAGGTCTTGATTCTGTGTGGATATTCAGAGGGCCACTGGCCAGAACATGCTTGCTCTGCTTCCACTCAGGACTCTGAGGCTTGCAAGAAGGGCCCATGTGTTCTTCAAAAAATAAGTAGTCTCCTTGTGGTTTTAGATGGCTGCTCAGATCCTGGAATGTGGGGAACGGTTGTAGCTTGAGAGTTTTCCTGCCTGGCCCACAGTCAGGACAAATCTCTCTCACCCGCCAGTCCCACAGCCGCTCAGACCCGACCAAGTAAACACAGAGACTTATATTGGTTACAAACTGTATGGCCGTGGCAGGCTTCTTGCTAACTGTTCTTACAGTTAATCCATTTCTATAAATCTATACCTTGCCACGTGGCTTGTGGCTTACCGGCATCTTCACTTGCTGTTTGTCATCGTGACAGCTGGCAGTGTCTCTGTGACTCAGCCTTCCACTTCCCAGCTTTATTCTCCTCCTTGTCCCGCCCATACTTCCTGCCTGGCCACTGGCCAATCAGTGTTTTATTTATTGACCAATCAGCAACACACTTGGCATACAGACCATCCCACAGCAAACTGTTTTGAATCAGATATTGGCAATGGAAAGGTTAGATTCTATAGAAGAGTTTGTCTGGCCCACATGTCTGCTCTTGTGTCAGTCCTACACTAGTGAGGAGCAAATGTCTAAGCTGAAGTGTCCTTATGTGAGCCAGATCCTTCTCTCCAGCAGTTCACTTTCTATGAGATGTGGTAAGTTAGAAATATGGGCACAAACCTTTTTAAACAGTTGGCAGGTCAAACAAAATATGTCTGGAGTCCAGGGCTGGGATTGCCCTAGGTTGCTTGCATCATGTTTAAAGCCCTGGATTCAATCCACAGTACTACTACTACTACTACTACTACTACTAATACTAATACTAATACTAATAATAATAATAATAATAAATAATTGGTTTTGATGATCCTCTGTTATAAACAAAGGTCTCCCCAATCAGTTGTCTTAACAAAAAAAAAGGAGAGGGGGATTCAGATTGTCCTAGAGGAAGTAAGGTGATTGTAGTTATGGTTTTCCAGAACTGGATACTAATTTTTAAAAATGAAAGTGCTTTCCCATTGAGTTCCTTAAGCTGATTTAGTAAGTGGCAGTAGACATTTAATTTCTTAAAGATTTTTCTCCTGCCTAGAGTAATTTTCATCCCAGAATAGTTGATGTTGATTACTCTGGTTTCCTTCACTAGCTATTCAGCACAAGTACCCATTGCTTTATTAGCACACTTGTTGCCAGCACCATGGATAGCTCCCACTTGTCTTTGTTTAATGATGGCAGTCTGAAGTCTGTTTCTAAGCAATCTAGGATGCCAAGTGAAACTGATTTGGGCATAAATGGTTTTGGATTTGTGGGTAAGAGGTTATTAAAAAACAGTAAACAATTGAGTTATGTGATTGTTAGATTTGTGTGGTCATTCCTAGGTAAGCAAGCGTAACAGAAAATGTCAATAATATTTGCTGAGTTTTTATTATATGCAGGTTACAACATGTATATTAGCTCATTTAATTTTCACAAAGCTCTTTGACACACATATGATCACTATGAACATCATCATCCTTATGTTATAGATATTGATACTCTGAGGTTAAATAATGTGACCCTGGTTCCACAGTGACTAAGTAGTGAGCTGAATGCAAACCCAGACAGTCTGACTCAGCTCCCATGCCTTCTGCTGCTTAAGCCCAGGTCTGTATTACCAGAATAACATTCTTTCTTTGAGTACTTGATTTGCCAGCAAATCAAATGACAGGAAAGAAGATAGCAGAGGACATTAAGAGTGTGCTTGGCTCATGTCTCTGTCCTCCCTAGTCTTTCTCATTGGAGTTTTCGGATATCTATTATGTAAAAGTTCTTATAAAAATTTACAATATGTATGACCCGAATGACATCACAAGTATGTGCTCACTGAGACTCATTTCTCCACTGCATTAAAGACAAAGGACTCTGGGTGTTAACTAACATAGTGGAGGTATGGTATTGAACAGTTGGATGTGGGTTAGGTTACAGTATTATGCCAATTTTCTTAGCATGGAGTATTTTCAGTAATTATTAATATCAATGGATGAGTGTATTGTTTTATTAGTAAAGACCTTTTATCAGAGACCTACTCTAAAATACAGCTTCCTTTTCATTATTCATTGTTAAATCAATGATAGCTATTGGCAAAGGTTCAAGACTGTCCCTGTTAACATGTTTTTAATAGTGTTTGATTTATATGTGCCCATACCTCCAGTGCAAGCATGTATATATGCTTACTAATTGCAGCTGTATGCAGTTAAGCATAGTGTTTTTGGTGTAAAATCAAGGATAAAACATGAAAAATGTATAATTATTAAGGAGTTGAAATTAGTCTTTAACTTCTTTCAGAGATTATAATACAGGTTTGATTGATTTTCCCTTCAGGTAGGCAAGTTCCTGGGTAATTTGGGTAAATTTTTTTTTGCCTTTTATATTAGTTGGGGTTTGCTAGAGAGACAGAACTAATAGAATAAATCTCTATCTCTACATAAAGGGGATTTATTAGAGTGGTTTACAGGCTGTGATACAGCAAGTCATTCAACAATAGCTGTCTACCAACAGAAGGTCCAAGAACCCAGTAGTGTTCAGTCCAGGAGGTTGAATGTCTCAGCTGGTCTTCAGTGTCCACCAGAACCCTGAAGAAGTGGGCTCTGCGGCCAGTCGTAAATGGACTCGTGAGTGACAGCAAGCAGCTAAAGAGAGCAGACTTTCTCCTTCCATGTCCTTCATGTAGGCTGCTAGCAGAAGGTATAGTCCAGATTAAAAATGAGTCTTCCCACCTCGAAAGATCTAGATAAAAGTTTTATCTTCCCACTTCAAAAGATTTAATTAAAAAATTCTCTCCCAGGTATACCCAGCCATCCCCGATGCAGTCAAGTTGACAACCAAGAATAACCATCATAGCTTTCTAAGTAATTGCAAAATTCTTCCCTGTAATGTAAAGAATTAAAGCTCTGATTTATCCACTAATATGCACTTTCTCTTTGGGCTCATAATGCCTTTCAAACTGGAAGACAGACCCACTCCTCAGAACAAGATTGATGTCCTTACATAAATGAAGAATTTTTTACTTTCCTTCATTTTTATAACCTGATTTTATAAATAATGTTGCAGTTTGCAGTATCAAATATCTATGATATCACCTGCTCAACATTGAGTACGTTCACAGAAGTACTTGTAAGAGTTCTATGGAATGCATCTCACTAATGACCTATTAATTTCATTTCAGACAATCCATGGGCACAAGGGACCAATCACTGCAGTGTCCTTTGCTCCTGATGGGCGTTATCTTGCCACCTACTCAAACACTGACAGTCACATTTCTTTCTGGCAGGTAAGCAGATCTTAAATATGTGCCGCATGATGTGCTTTGGTGGGAAGGTCTCCTTTCGGGCCTATTGGCCAGCCTGCCTTTGTGCCCTTCCTCCCTCCCTTACACAAATGTCAAGCGTTCAGATTGCTGATTATGTGCTCAGCGTCAGCATGCAGGATGCTGAGGATACAGTTAGCAATCTGGCAGAGAAGAAGCGCCTGCTCTCCCGCTACTTCACTCTAAAGGAAACACAGGTAAACACACAAGCAATTACAATACAGAATCTGAGGATGAGATGGTGGCAAGCCCTCCAGAGCAAGGGACCTCTGGGTGGAGCCATGAGAGGTGGAGGAGGAACACAGGTGAGGCTGGGCTGGCTAGGAATCCAGGGGAGCTGTACTCAAGCTACTAGTTTACAACAGGCACTCGAACAAGGTCTTTGGATCTACTCTCGTGGGGCATAAGACCCTGGGTATTTTCCTAGGATTTTATGCATGTCCCTTGTCTCTTGTTTTTTTATGTCATGTTTTTGTTTTGGTGGAAGGTTGTTTGTTTAGTTTTGTTTTTTGTTAGTTCAGTTTTTGTTTTGTTTCTTTCTATTTTTTTCTTTTCTTTTTGTTTTCTTTTTGAAATGATCTTCTTAATAACCCAAGCTTGCCTCCCACCTCTACCTCTCAAGTGCTGAGATTATAGGCATGTACTACCAGGCCTGGTATTCACATAGTGTTCTGAATTTCTAAACTATGCAAGACATTTAAAAAAACTAGAGTATCTTCATCTGGTATTTCATGGAAATATATATGTAATTTTGATTAAACTAAATGCTAATTTTGAGTAACTAATTTTTATAGGAGACTACTAATTACCATCATTTCTTCTTCTTTTTAACTCTCTTTAGTCCTGACAATTAGAAAAGTATTACCAAGAAATCCCCACTCAGCAGTATTCCAAAATTTTGATGATAACTTCATTTTTGGAGGCTGCAAATATACTATGTAAAACCAGCATATTGCTTTAAAAGCTGAAAAAAGAAATTCAAGTTTTGAGACGGCTTCAACACAACCAGCACAATTATGGTTTAAAAACAAAATCATTAGCTAATAGGATGTAAAATAAATACAATAAATTGTTTAATTAACAACATCCTACTGAAATGTGACACTTTCAAATCTGTCAGGACCTTTTCCTACTTTTTAATCTAATTTAGCCTTCCAGGTTTTCTCATTGTGTCTCTAGTACCTTAATTAACTCAAATTAAACCCCATCAATCAGAGATCTCACCCAGTCTTCATTTTTGACTCTGAACAATCACAGGACTGGCATTTTCGACTGTGGTCCCCCATGAGTCCATTAGATATCCACGGATGGGCTTAGAACACAGGTCCTTCCAAGAGCTTGCCCGATCGTGGGTTTTTTCCTGCTCACATCTGGCCCAGTGGGCTCTGTGCCATTGTGTCACCTGTACTTTCATACAAATTTTCCTTTAGTTTCTCTTTTTCTGGAGTCTTAGGTGGGTACACATTGCCTCCATGTCCAGGTGCTAGGTTCTGGCCCACACTGGAGATACAGGGATTAGCCAGTCCCAGGGCCTAGTTCTCAAGGGGACTAGCTTTTCCCATGTTTGCCTTTTTATAAAGAACAAACCAAGCCTCTTTTTTGTTTGTTTGTTTGGTTTGGGGTTTGGTCCAACTAAAAATATACAGTGTTATATAAAAGATAAACCTAATTTGACAGCTTTCCAGTACTTTCTTGAATTTGTTGAGTAGTAAGTTTTTTTCTTACCCTTGTCTTTATCATTAAGGTTCTATTTGAATATATTTGTTTGTTTGTTTTTATTTATTTATTTCATTTATTGAAACATTTTCTGTTCCTATCCAGATCTCCACCCAGCACATGGGTGGAACTGTGGATAGTGGGCATCCTTTCTTATTTTGAAAGCTAAGACCATATACTAGATGTCTGTTTCCAATTACTTTCCAGCCCCTCTCTGCTGGCTCGCTGGGTTTTTCTGGATATCTGAGCCTGTGAACATGGCTCCACAAGTTACCCTGCTCCACGGGCTGCCTGGTGCCATCCGAATGTGCCAGAGCACTGGGCAGTGCAGCCACTCCCAGGTCCTTGCTTCCTCTAAAACAGCATCAGAATGGACGGTGAGGCCAACTCCTGCATGGCTTGAGTTGTGCCCCACCCAGTCTCCAAATTTAACTGGGAAGCGTGGAAAAAGATGATTCTGGCTGTCCAAGAAAAGACAACGACAGCTCTTCCTGAGTTATAGTGGCTTTTGTTGGAATTAAAGAAATTCTAAGTGTCTAAGTGCAGTGGCCGACTCTACTGCGGCTCCCCTGACAGAGATCCACGCTGCTCAGTTCTAATGGTGTCTGAGAAGACTTTTTATCATTCCAGGAAGTGTACTTTAATATATTTTGAAAACTTAATGAAGTCTTATTAATACAGAGCCTTACTAAGACTATCAACTATAAAATCTTTGCTGAGAAATGAGTGTTAATGAGAAATATTGGTTGGGTAATTACTCAAGTGAGACTCAGTAAAAGGTTTGTATGCAGCATTACTTACTTTGGGGAAGGCATTAAAACACTTTCTGTTTTGATGAATTATGTCTATGTGTGTTTTTCTGTTCAGAAAATAATCTCCACATAACTAGTGTTGTGATGCATATTTCTGAAGAAAAGGGAGAAGCCAGTGTTGGATTTTGGTACTTTATATAATTAACTGTTAAATAGACTTATCTGGCAGCAACAAACCATATTCCTACAATTTGAATATTTCACTTCTGTATATCTATTTGGTATTCCAAAGAGGAGAGTTTAGTAATGAAAAACATCCTTAATTCTCTCATGCAGAGATTACCAATACTACCTAACAAATAAATCTTGTTTTTCAAAAATGTTGATAAATTACGTAGATACTGGTTTCTTTGTATTTACTCCATCACAGAGTGGAGCATAACTCAGCCATTCAAAAACAGTGATGTAAATCTATAGTCATTATCATGATGATTTCCTTAACATGTTGTTGAATTGAAAGAGCAGATTGTAAAAGTACTTTTTAATGTGAGCCTGTTTCTTAGATCTGCGTGCGTGCATGCGTGCGTGCGTGCGTGCGTGCGTGCGTGTGTGTGTGTGTGTGTGTGTGTGTGTGTGTGTGTTATGTGTGCATGCAGTATGCACGTGAGTGCATGGTGTTTAAATGTGATATGTGTGTGTAGTATGTACATATAGTGTGCACATGAGTACAGGGTGCTTGCTTAAGAGTGCATATAATATGTGTGTGCACATTGTGCACATACATGCATAGTGTATAAGTGTGTGTATATATCAGTTTGTACAATTTGCATATGAGTGCCAGGTGTTTAAATGTGCATGTGATTGTGTGTGCATGTGTGGTTTGTGTGCATACATTGTGCGTGTGTATGTAGGGTATATGAGTGAGTTGGGAGGTTCAAAGGTTTATCAAAATGTGACAGTGATTATCACAAGGAAGTAAGATTTCGAGATTTTTTTTCTTTTTTATACTTTTATTTAAAATATCATATTTATAATAGTCTAATAAGAGAAAATGCTTAATATTGCTAAATTTTGTAATTCTATGTAGCTTTCATTCAAAGTTTAAGTTTCCTTGAGTTTAGCATAATTTATAGGCAGATATCAATGAATTGAAAAAAAAAAACAACATTAACTAGCAGAATGGTTTACTGTTTCAGTGAGAATTGACCTCCACTCTGGAAACTTAGCCAGTCCTCATTTGAAGGCTTGTAGGAAGGATGGTCGTGGAGAGATGGAATCTAATGAGTGTGTGGGTCTTCGTCTCCATACCTCTAACAGTGTGTGCTTTTGAGAACTTGGCAGACCCTGTTTCCAGATGGAAGTCTATTCAGTGGAAGCATTGACCAGGACAGGGATGACTCAGCTTACCGGAACCCAGACCTGGCAATGGCTTTTTCATAAAATTTGCCCGTCTGTGGCACTTCTACAAGACACTCTCATCCTTTAGCTCTCGTTCGTTTCTTGTAGTGGCTACACTGAGACAGATCCAAGCCTACCATATGCCCTTTGCATCTTCAGCCACCAGCAGAAATCAAGCTTCATACATATTTTCATAGCAAATCCATAAGGAATGGAAAATACTTTCTAGCTCTTTATCAACTGAGAAGTCATATTTTTTAAAATACATTACACCTGTTAATACCAGTTAATTTTAACCAACAATTTCCTAGGTCAATGGGATCTGTGTTATAAGAGGACTAATTACATACTCTTAGGTTTTGTAGATGTGATACTAGCAAATCGAGTTCACCATTGTTACTGACATTTTAAACAGTAGGGAGCCTCCATAGGCAGTAAGGCTTAGTTTTTTATCTAGTGTGAATTTTTGTAGGAAAAAGAGGAAAGGAGGCCAGGAAAGAGACCTTGGAAGGATGGCAGGTGAGGTACTGCTTGTCTTGAGCTGAGCTTCAGCAGGAAGAGTTAACGATGACCATACATTTGGTTTAAAATGTGACCTCGAACACTAGTGATTTTTTTCACCTCTTCTGTTGTGTTCGGCACTATTATTAATGCAGGAAAATCAGTAACATTAGTCATCTTAAAAGGGTTATTACTCAAGATGATTTAAATTGTGAAAATGTCAGTGGAGCCTGCACGCACCCTGCTAGAGATGCCATGATTTACGCCCTCTGACACCGTCCTGCTACTGAGAAGGGCTGGGAAAGGAATGGCTTCTAGTTTGCACTGATCCAAATTCAGAGCATGGTATCACAGTAACACAGCTGAAAGGTCCTAAGAGCTGCTAGGACTTCAACCGCTGGTGCAGCTGGGTCATGATAGGCATGTTTTGCCCACATAGCCAGCATGTGATCCATGTAGATGAAGCTTTATTCACCAGAGGAATAGGAAGTGAATATTAGTTTGGAGGAAGAAGATTATTTCCAAGGCTTCTTTCCAGTTTTCAGAATCCTCTCTCTGTGATTTATGATAGCACAAATAATGCATATTGAAGTTGTTTAAGTAATATTTAAAACTTCAAGTAACCTTCAAATTCAGTGGCTCCCAAACCAGCCCACTTCGACAACCACCATTTGGTATTCAACACCTTAATCTAATTACATAGTTGTTCATGATCTATAATTTTTATATTGTTTTCATTTTTGTGAAAGGATTAAGAAAAATCACATTTTTTTAAATTTATTTTAATTTATTTTGCAATACAATTCAGTTCTACATATCAGCCATGGATTGAAAAATCACATTTTTAATCAAACCCAGAAAGTCTCAAAAAAGGCAAAAATAGCGAAGTGGTAAAAAGATGTTGTCAATAAAGCATGAAAAACATATTGTCCTTAGTAGGGTGGCAGAGTGGTGGGGTGCAAGTGCTTCTCCTTTCTCTCTGGAAAATAAGGAGGAGCTGAGGGCTGAGGAGATGCTCAGTGGGGATCCCCAGCACCCACATATATGCTAGGCAGCTGAGGTAGCCCCCCCCCCGAAATCATACTTAGTAGGCAGAGAAAGTGGGGAGGGGATCCCCTGGGCAAGTGGGTTAGCTAGACAAGCTGAATTTATGAGGCCCAGGTACAGGGAGAGATGTTGCCCCAGTATATAAGATGGAGAGTAATTGCAGATGCCTGACATGAACCTCTGACCTCCAACCACGTGCATACACACACATGAAGTACATACATACATACACAGACCGTTTCCAGAGCTTTTAAAAAGGCAGATGGGAGTAATAGTGGTTGGTGATGGCATGGAGCTTAGGACGTGGCCCAGTCAGCTTTCACTCTGTCTACAGCTTGGTTGTACTTCACTTTCCTCAACTAATTATAAAACAAGTATTGTTTAGTTGAACTCTTTTATTAGCAGCCTTAATTTAGCTTCTTTCCTCAAGATCAGTGACCTCTCTGCTGTCAGGTTCTACTCACCAAGTAAAATTTCCCAAGGTTTATGTGTTCACGTCAATGGCATCATCACAATTTGAAATCTACTGAGAGGAGCCATTTAGAGTTAGAATAACTCAAAGCCGCATGTGAATTATCATGCAGGAGGAGAGAGTGGGTGGAAGAAATAAGCCACTCTCTTTGGAAGAAGAAAGAAGGATTCCTAAAGTGTCATGTGTGTCCCCTGTCCCTGCAGATGAACACATCACTCCTGGGAAGCATTGGCATGTTGAACTCAGCACCTCAGCTGCGCTGCATTAAGACCTACCAGGTCCCTCCAGTACAGCCAGCATCCCCTGGCTCCCACAACGCCCTTCGGCTGGCCCGCCTCATCTGGACTTCCAACCGGAATGTTATCCTTATGGCCCACGACGGGAAGGAGCACCGCTTCATGGTCTAACACTGCTGTCTGCTGCCCTGACTGCCTGTTAATTCTATATTGTCTAAGCCGATGCTGCTCTGTCCTTACTCAGACTGGACTTTTGTATGCTACCTGTGCCCTCCTCAATGCCATCCAGGGGCATGGCCAGGTCTGTGTCACTTGTGCATGCTTCTTGGGGGCAGACTCCACACGGGTAGCCTATCGATTTAAAGGCACACACACCACTCAACAGGATGTGGCTATTCTGTCACTAGGTGGGTTTTCCCTGCAGAGATAGGAGGGGAGAGCTGGTGGTTCCTGGAGATGCTCTTGTTGCTTGATGTAACAAACGCCTGAAAATCAATAACCACTGTGATTGCATCCCAGCCCTGATCCTCATTGTCAGCCCTGGAAGCTCAGCCCTGACCTGGATTCTGGGGCAATGCGGAGTCCTCATTATTGAAATTACTTCCCTTTGAATTTCCCAAACTTACTGTTGTTTACCAAACCTCTTCCATGTTTACATTGAGTTTTTCCTACTAGCAGTTGATAGGCAGTTACTCGATTCCATTTCCTGGAATTCGGCCACTACCTTCTCAGTAACACCCATCCCTATTTGAGATTAATGAGAAAATATGAAGATGCAATGTATTTTTTTCTTTTAGAAAATAGCTTTCCAGATAACTAGCTTTCTAAAATGCTCATTTCCTGCTTAAATGTTAGCGTATTTCATAGTTTCAAATATGGACCATCCCTACTCACCATGTGGCACCATCACTGACCTTCTAAGGGGACCCTCAACCAAGAACCAAGTTTGGAAGCATAGCATATTTGTTCAGTGGCGAGAGTCGCCTATGTGTCACTGTAGATTCCTCTGTTCAGAAAGGGCCTCCTCCTCCTCCTCCTCAGGAACGTCACAACCTGCAGTTCTCCTGTGTATGGCAAGATCCCTTACAAGTGGCTATTTCAACCTAGCTTTCCAAATCCTGACCAGTGAAAGAACATGAGGAAAGCATTTCCTTTAAGCAAACACCCTATAATCTAATAACCATGTAGACACATTGTTCAGAGTGTACAGAAAAAACTCAAAGACTGCCAGTTTATCTGAATCGACACTACAGTGAAAATGTTCACTGTGCTTCAACACAAGCTCTAACTCCACTTTCTTCTTGTGTGGAATTATGTTGGTCTTATTGTAATAGAAGACAAAACCCATAGTGCAGTATTTTGTATGAGTTGTTCCTAAAAATTTGATATATATTAGCAGCAGGGGGTTGATTTGTTTGTTGGTTGATTGGTTAGTTACACAAGATTGTTTATTAAATGCAAAAATAGGAAAGGAGTTAGTTATTGCATTCAGAGAAAATATGTAATACTAACAGAGGAACTAAAATGATAATGAGAGCATTTAGTCTTAAACTCATAGATTGTCATTGTGTGTGTCATATATAGAAAAGTAGGATCAAGGTCTGTGAATAAATACATAGTTTACAGTACTTCAAAGAATGTGTGAAGAAGCTAACATCCTCAGAATGCCTTGCCTACCCACGTATGTTATTTTCATTGGTGGCAGCTCTATACTGTCCCTTGGTTTTCCATGTTGGGGCTCTTTCAAACGTGAATTTATTCCACATGCATGTATATTGTATTTATAATGATTATATATGTAGCTTCTAGGAAGGATATCAAGAACTGTGCAGTGCAGACTTTGATGAACAAGCTGATATATTTGATGGAGATGGGGAATTATGCAGCAGGCTCAAGAGACTGCTGTCTGCCGAGCACAGGTTTCCTTGGGGAACTTTAGAGGGAGGAGGAGTTAAACCATTTGGAATGACAGGACAAACACACACCTTAGACGTTTTTTGAAGCAAAGTGTTCCATGCCTTAGTAAAGTGATGCAGGGCTGGAAAGCATCCACGGGTGGTACCTATCATAAAGATGGGTACAAAGCAGTGAGGGTACCGGGACAGATCTCTGCTCTTAGGTCCGAGCCAGTCCTTCCACGCCCTGTCAGAAGGGCACAAGGACTGTAAAACTCTGTGCATATAAAACTTCATGCTAGAAGAATCGCTAACATTCTCATTAACACAATGCTGTCCTTGGCTGTTTTGACAACCATAGTTCCCAGCTTCATCTCAGCTTATCTTCTTCAACACTGAGGTAAACTTTGTTTTGTCACTCCAGTGTATACCTGTAGTGTTCATTGACTTTGTTGACACAGCTTTTGGACTTGTCCTTATAAGTATAAAGACCTATGTGGCTTCATTGGTAATTACAAGCAAAAGGGCACATGATGTGATACCTGTATGAAAATACTGTCATGTTTGAACTGCATATAGTGAATGAATTAAAATGTCTGTCTCCTAAGACATTTCTAGATGACTCCCTTTAAGAGACTCTATATGTGTTTAAAATTGATGTGTACATACTTGTGTTAAATAAAACTGAATTGTACTGAAGATTGCTTTTATCCTGTTTTTACTGTGGTCCCTCTTAAACATTCTCTGTTGAAACCATATGTTCCTCTAGCCCTCATGTTTCTAGCTTTTCATGTCACTGGAGAGCAAGTTGCAGGAAAGGCAGCTTTGTTCTCCAAGGACCGTAGAGCTGTGGTGAAGGCTCTTACCCACAGTCAGAAGCTTGAGACCAGATGGAGAAACTCAACAGCGCCCTCTGTGGCTTGGGCAGGGCAATTGCACGCGTGTTGCTTTATCTCCAGCCCCACTTGCACCTGAACAGATGGACTTTGCACCAAATTGAACCTTGTCAGACCTCATGACTGGGGTTAGCTGCCTGGGAACCAGACTGTGATCATTAAATTCATTTCATTTAATATTCAGTTTGAAGTTGAATTTGAATCGCTGAGGTAAGAATAACAAAAATTCTGGTCACTCACGGAGCATTACAAGTAAATAATGACTGTACCTTTCTCCTCCTGCTATCACAGAGCAGCTTGACTCTAGTCAGTCATGTATAACAGCATAATCATCCCCCAAAATTAGATGACAATAACTTAAATGTGTCCTTGTAGGAAAATAAGAGCAGTAACGGTTCTGTGTGGTTGGTGATCACATAAACTGATCAAATGTGGAAAGGGCGTGACATTAATAGGAAGGAAGACAAGCAATGCTGGGTGAACTTTCACCTTTCACCCCTGTGCCTGACTGACAGAACTGAGTGTTGGAGAAAATCAATACTTCAGAGCCAGGAGGGAAATATTTCCACCCTCTAACTAGAGAATATATTTTGACAAGGCCAAGATAATACAAGCTTCTCAGGAGAAAGAGAAAAGACTCATTTTTAAAGCTTGACACTTCAAGGTGTTTTTGTACAAGGGTTTAGAGAGCGTCAATACATACAAATACCAAAGGTCAAACAGAGAAGCCAGAAGAATTTCAAAAATTAGATGTTCCAGTTCTTTTTGCTGTTTACGAACTGAAGAGAGACCACCTATGGAGGGGCTTGTGTTTGCAATTGTTATTTAAATGATCCGAGAGCACCACTGGGTATTTGACTGTGTCATCTCTTTAAATCTTGTAGAGTCAAAACTATGAATGTAGTGTGGTGACAAGTATCCCCCTTGCTTATTTCTGTAACACTTTGCAGTTCGTGATTTAGACTTGTCTTCTCATTTGATTCAATCTTTTGCATAGAAAAGAGTTCACACACCTTTAGAGCTAAAACGGTTTCTAGTTTCCCAAATCCTGGTAAACATATCACTTGGGGATCCTAATTAGAACCTTTCTAAATGAGAGGCTTTTCACCATTGTGGGGAAAAAAATAAAAGAATTCTGACCAGTAAGATTTGGGTCCATTCTATGTATACATACATGCATGAACAAATGTGGATTATTTTCCTATAGGGAAGAAGGCAAGGAAGCCATTTGTTGCCAGATCTTCTAGGCAAGCTCAGAAGGACACAAGAATCCTAAGTATAGGGTAGTGCTCATTGTCATCAAGCTTGCCAAAAAGATCACTGAAATACAGCCTCAATTTATCTACCTTTCCTTTCATTAGTGAATGCCACTCTTCTCTGAGGAGAGAAAGTCTGGCTGGAGATGTTCAGTCTGCTTATTTCAAAGTAAGAATGCCAATAGCCAAGACTTTTGGGTAATCTGGGAATCCCCAGAGAAGGCCTGCAATACCATGCCCGGTTTGCAATCTACAGTATCAAGTAAATGGATGCCACTCTGCTAAATCTATGAGATTACACCATTAAAAAGCAATATCCACTAAGTGTTCCCTAAATGTAAGTGAACACTTTTAGTAGACATTTAGAATTTATTGAGCATAAATAAAAATGATTGGCCCTGCCTTTTGGAAAGTGCTGGATTATCTGTTGTCGTATTTTGCTTCTATCTTCACTCTGAACATCCCCTCTGGTATCTTCACTCTAGGATAGCTCTGAACACAATAGAGCTCCAAGATTCTAATCCTGTTCACCAGCCTCTTTGCCAGGTGCTATGGATGACCTTGCTTCTCACCAAAACCTTCAGATGTGAAGAAATGTAAAAACGTATGCCCTCACAGCTCCAGGAGCACACTGGAGGTTAGCTGGAGCCTGCATTGACTGCATCACACCTAAACCCCTCCCTTTGCTCAACCTACATTCCTCCCCTGCAGCCTTGATCCTGAGAACACGACACTATAAACTTTCTATATTCGGTATTCTCTCTCTCCTTCCCTCCTCCTCTCCCTCTTCCCACTTCTCTCAGTCTACATCCCAAAGAGCCCAGCCTATGACAGTTGGTACCAGGAGTATTCAAGGAAACAGTCTAGAACAGGATTTGGTACCACTGACCCACAATAAGTGAAGGGCAGACATAGCCTCCAGCACACTGGAGATGTACAGTTATTAAAATTCACTGATGATGACTCTGGACAGCATACTCACAGAGGGTGACACTAGAGGAACCACCATAGCAGGCATTTGAGAGGTAAGGAAAAATATAGGTAGAGCCATGAACTTAGATAATGTGGAAGAGATGACTCGGAGGTTAAGAGCACCAACTACTCTTGCAAAGGACCAGGGTTTGGTTCTTAACACCCACATGGTGGCTCACAGCTGGCAGTAACTCCAATTCCAGGGGATCCCAATCTCTTTTCTGGCCTCTTTAAGCACCAGTCACATACGTGGTGTACATGCATAGAGTTGGACAAACAAATGCTCAAAACATATTAAATAAGTATCTGGTTTGTTTATAACAACAATCGGTTTAGATAATTGTTCTAGTGCACTGAGGGGAGACCATGAAAGGATAAGGGTGATTAGTCACCAATTAAAAGCTAAACACGAGAGCCAGAGCCACTTACTGGCAACATTAAAAAGGGCCTTTTCTACAGCCACAGGCAAGATGTGCACGAGGCCCCATACTCACAACGAGAAGTGGAGTTCCAGGGCAGGTGGAACTATTGACCTCACAAGGTCTGCTGCCCCAGAACAAAGCACTGGTTGAAATAGAAAGGGCTTCCTGGTCATGGTGGTTTGAATGGGTATAGCTCCCAAAGACTTGTATGTTTGAATGCTTTGACCATAGGGAATGACACTATTAGGAGGTATGGCCTTGTGGAATAGATGTGGCCTTGTTGGAGGAAGTATGTCACTGTGGAGGTGGGCTTTGAGGTCTTGTAAGCTCAAGTCTGGCCAGTGGGACACAGACTCCTGCTGCCTGAAGATCAAGGTGTAGAACTCTCAGCTCTTTCTCTAGCACCATGTCTGCCTGTGTGCTGCTGTGTCTCACCATGATGATAATGGACTAAACCTCTGAAACTGTAAGCCAGCCCCAATTAAATGTTTTCCTTTGTAAGAATTGCCTCAGTCATGGTGTCTCTCCACAGCAGTAGAACACTGACTAAGACACTGGTTGATGCATTTTAACAATCTTTAATCACCACTTTCCAGCGATTCCTCCTCATTAGTGTTTCCTTAGTGTCCTAGCCCATCTCTGTAAAAAACAAACAAGCAAAACTACTGTTCCTTTTGCTTGAGGATAATAGTGCATGTCCCTATCTCCTCTCCCACCCATCAGACCAGTTGACCAGGTAAGTCACACTGTCGCCCAGCTGCTGAAGTGCTTGGTCTCCTGACTGGGAAAGGGCTAGATCCCAAAGGAGCTGTGAGACCTCACCAATAGGTACCTGGGAGAACTGGTGAAAATAGGACTGTAAATGGGGGATTCCGGGAAGAGGCAGTATAAAGTAAGACAAGGACGAGTTTATTGATGTTATTTAACAAGGCTGCTGAGGTAAGGGAAGACAACGGCCAAATCCTAGCCAAGAAAAAGTAAAACTGTACAACAGCCATGCTGGAAAAAGGGACCAAATGCTGAGAGAGGTGGAACCGCTGGAGTAAACACCAGGGCTGTGGACATCGATCGCTCTGTATGCTGTGAATGTGTTGCTCTGATTTGGTTGATAAGTAAAATGCTGATTGGCCAGTAGCCAGATAGGAAGTATAGTATAGGCGGGATGAGCAGAGAGGAGAATTCTGGGAACAGGAAGGCTGAGTCAAGAGACGCTGCCAACCGCCGCCATGAGAAGTAAGATACAAAGTACCGGTAAGCCACAAGCCATGTGGCAACTTATAGATTAGTAGAAATGGGTTAATTTAAGAAATAAGAACTAGATAACAAGAAGCCTGCCACGGCCATACAGTTTATAATTAATATAAGCCTCTGTGTGTTTACTTGGGTCTGAGTGGCTGCAGGAGCCAGGTGGACTGGAACATTTACCTACCAGGAAGATGCCTCTTTCCAGAAAAAAAACTTTTTATTTACCATTTTAGGTTTTTTTTTTTTTTTCATTTTATTTACCAAGCAATAGGATGTACAACAGGCCCAGTCAGTGCTGAGGGTAAAGGATGGCATTATAGAACTAGACCTCTCCTGATAATACTGAGGGGGGTAAAGTCCTCAGATAATAGAGACATGGACGGTGAGCCTGACCTACGGAGATCTTTGCCAATGATGAATAAAACATGATATCTCTGTAGGCAAGATTGGAGGGCTGTCAATAAGGGTATAATTTGTCCATACGACCAAAAGAAGCCATTCCACTAAAAAGTCAACCTCCTACCCTGCCTTGTTGATACAAATGAAGTTCGTGGTTGTCTAAAGTTCACCCCCCTCGTGGGAAAAACTTTGGGTTATCTTGCCGCTAAGTCACGAAGAGGAGCAGATTCTCCCACAGCCACAGCCACGAGGTGGTAGATTAGACATCAAAGGTGACAGTGGTGGCTTGAAGAGCAACTGCAAAATAAAAGACACAGTGTTCCCACTATTTCTGTGTGTGTTGCCATTTAAGTAACAGGTTTCAGTGAGACATTTTTATAAATGTCGTTATACTTTCTTCCAATTTGCCCCTCCCCCAGGTATTCATTCCTGCTTCCATGTTATATAGATTCCATTATCTTCTCCTGTTCCCCCTTTCCATTGGACCTCTCTTCACTTCTGTAATCCCATTTTTACTTTCAGACCTACTTATATCTATGTACATCTATTTAAATCTGGATTCTACATAGGAGAGGAAATATACAGTATATGTCCTTTTGGGTCCAGCTTATTTCATTTAACATGATCTCAAGTTCCATCCATTTTCCCGCAAATGACATAATTTCATTATTTAGAGCTGAATGAAATTCCCTCTTGTATATATAACACATTTTCTTTATCCATTCAGCTACTGATGGACCTGTAGACTAGTTCCATGTCTTGGCTACTGCGAACCATGCTACATTAAGTGATGTTTCTGTATTCCTGGCTTGGGATCCTTTGGGTGTAGACCCATGAATGGTGGTTCTCTTTTTAGTTCTTGAGACACTTCCATAGGGACTTCCATAATGGACATTCCAATTTACATTCCTCACCAGCATTTGTAGCTGCTGCTTGTTTTCTATACGATAGACATTCTGATTGGGATGGGATAAAAGATCAGTGTGGTTTGAACTTGCATGGTCCTGATGGCTAAGTATGTTGAACCCATTCCCCATTATTTATTAGCCATTTGTATTTCTTCTTTTGAGAACGGTCTATTCAATTCATTAACCCATTTCTTGGTTGGGTGATTGGGGGAGGGGTCCATTTTTGGCAATTCTTTATAGAATCCATGTATTAATCCCTGATCAGCCATGTAGACTTGCCTCCACTCTGCTCTTTGTTTCCTTTGATGCACAGAAACTGTTTAGCCTCATAGAACCCTACTGTCAACTATTGAGATCATTTCCTGTGATACTAGAATCTTTTTCAGAAAGTCCTCAACCAAGTCAGTACCTTGAACTGCTTGTCCTCTGGTTTCCTCTAGAACTTTCAGCATTTCGGGGTTTATATTAAGGTATCAAAGCACATGGATCCCAGTGGGACAGAGGGTGTGTGCTCATCTCCTGGGCTGGGCTATAGGCAGTTCTCTTCTCTCTGTTGGATCCTCTCTAGGAAGTGCTTGGGGTCCAAAAAGCCTCCAGCCCACACATAGCTTCCCAGCAGCAGCTACAGTCAATAATTGGTCATAGGGAGAGGTGTTAGATGAAGACTTGGCTCT
Source organism: Peromyscus californicus insignis (assembly GCF_007827085.1). Classification (NCBI taxonomy): domain Eukaryota; kingdom Metazoa; phylum Chordata; class Mammalia; order Rodentia; family Cricetidae; genus Peromyscus; species Peromyscus californicus. The sequence continues at coordinate 52,510,436 of NW_026294469.1, forward strand.
CCCAGCCTCATATTGGGACATCTCCAAAAGACCTTCCCAATGTCATGGCACCTAGGGAGTTTGGCTGAGGACTTTGTTACAACAGCTTTTCCTTCTGTCCATGTATCCTTCCTTCTTGTGGTCTTGATTCCAGAAGGGATTCCTGATATGCCTTTTTCTAACACATCTGTACCAGAATCTCCTTGGAAATGAGCCTGTCAAGGTTCAAGGCTGGCTCTGCTGCTTGTTAGTTCTATAGCTCTGTGTTCTTGTAGGAACAGTACTCATACCTACTTCTTGACCTGATAATAAGTATTCAAAGAGAGTCTGTGCTACAGAGAGCCTTGGAACAAGTTTCTCATGGTAAATATTCACTCAGTGCTCACTTCTAACTCTTATCCTTACAGGTGGAACTGGGGGATTTTCAGGTTGTCATCATTTCTTGTTTCTGTGTTACAGGAAGATATACTTTTCCACAAATACTTTTCTTGTCTTTAATTTTTTTCTTTAACTCATTAAAATGTTCTCCCCTAAAAAGTGAGGAGGAGAGCTAGTAGGGAACTAATACTTCTGAGTATTTGCTTTGTGCCGGACACTGTAGTGAGTGCACTCATTGCTTTGTATTTCCTAATCCCCGAAAGCCATGAACTGCTCTCTCCCTTCTGCCGATGAAAGAAGCAGCAGTCTCACAGACAAATTACCAAGATCACATGACTAACAAAAGGCAAGTCTGCTACTGAGTCTTAGACTTGGTCACCAAGGTCCAGCTTTCCTTGCTTTCCCTGTGTCTCTTGTGTGACAAGCTTGTCAGGACCAGCCAGCCATCCTCTAGAGAGATGGAAATGTAGTTAAATCAGAACAACTGTTGCTAAAATTCCTTCCCATGGGGAGACAGAAGTAGCATCTATCCCTTCTCCCAAGGTTTCAATGACAAACCAAAGCATGTTTCTGCCAAAGATCACTCTAAGGAACCAATGAGTTTATTGAGTTTCTTTATATAGCATAGGTGACAGGTTACTTACAGGGGTGTGAATGCTTCCCCAACAGGCCACACTTGGAAAGCCTTTAAAGCTGCGTAGATGGAGCTTCCTCATCCCTTAGTCTTCCCTAATCTAGATACTTTAGCCCTTCACTGAGGCCACACGCAATTAAGGAAGAGTTATGAACAATGGATAAGGAGTGGCTGGATGTTTGCGTGAGAGTCCTAAGGCCCTCTCCACCCTCTATAAGGGGATGTAAACAGTCAATAAGTTGAGGTGGGATCATTCTTTTGCAAAGGAGTGCCGCTAAACTCGCCAAGACTGTAGTCACTTGGCTTAGAGGGTAGTCACAATGAAAGACGTGGATTCATTTCAGGCATTGTTCTTTCTCTTTGCATTTATAACCATTGAGTCAAATTCTTAAATGACTAGAACTGCATTGATTTTTAGTTACAAATAATAGGACTGTATTTACCATGAAATAGTTGAGTTAAAATGTGAGTGTTAAAATGAACTCCTAGGCTGGAGAGATAGCTCAATAAACCCGAGTTAAGATTCCCAGAACCTATGTTTTGAGAAAGCCAGATGTGGTAGTGTGTAGCTATAAACCCCACTGCTGCTGTGGTGAGGTTTGGAGGTGAAGACATGAGAATCCACAGAAGCTTGAGGGTCAGCTAGTGTAATAGACAGCAGAAGACTGTCTCAGGGAGGATGGCAAAGGGTGACCTCTGACCTCCATCCTCACAGCATGGCATGTGCACACCAACATTAACCCCGCAACCACCCAAACACACACACACACACACACACACACACACACACACACACACACACACACACGAGGCATCGAGAGGGTTTTTGTTTTTTTAAGTACTGTAGTCCAGAGATTGGTTTTACATATTATAATTGAAGAACTAGAATTTTCTCTTAAGAAATGGATATCTTTAGGGGCAGAATGAGAGAATCAGAGTCACAGCCCTTAGCCCTTGATTTTACTGATGACATAATAGCATGAGTTACTGCTGCCCTATTCCATGGTGTAGATCTCTCTTTGCCCTTGGGTAGCTGTGTCTGTCTCTCTGGCTTGTCCTCCTGGTTACTTTGGCTGACACGGCCTCTTCAGATGGGTATGTTTTTCCATGGGGGAGGTCTTTTTTTTAATACGTTTAAACTCATTGGCAAACCTGAAAGATGCCCTGGAAACTTCATACTTTTGAAATGGAATTAAAAACCAGCTTTGGAGATTCCCCTTCCATGGTAACTTGAACTCCCATGTGCACAAAAGTATCACAAGACTGACTTAATTCCACTTAACCAGTCTGTAAGTTACCATCCTGTTGCTGTGATGACCAGATTCCTAAAGGTTCCTTCTGGCCTGCAATTTAAGGGTGTAAAATATTGTGTCAATGAAAACATGGTGGAGAGAGGGACATGAGGGGTGGCATCAGGAGCGTGAGGCAGCCAGTCACATTGTGCCCCCCCATCAGCTAGCAGAGAGAGGACAATGGCGCTTCTGCTTTTCCTTCTAATTCAGTGTGAGCGAGCCCACAGCCCAAGCAAGGTGCCAACCACACTCAGCGGGAGTCTCCCCACCTCTAGAAACTTCCTAACAGACACACCCAGATCTTTTTCCACAAGGTGATTTTTAAATCCGCCAAGTTGACAATAAAGATTAACCACCTCGAGTGTGCTCCTTGTCACCCTGATATCCAAACATCACATTTTTCATCATTATTCATCCAAGAGTGTCCCTGCCAGGACAGAGGCCACTCCAGCATCTACTGTCACACAGCAGGTTGATGTCACTTTAGCTCCCCTGTCCATGGTCATCTCATCTTAGGAAATCTTGGAATACACCAGAAGTTTCTAAAGCAAACAAAATCACACAGCACCATACTCATAAACCTTAGCCCCCACTTAGACACTCAGCGTGTTTCGTGTCCTATGACGAACAATTCTCGTGTTGCTTTCCTAACAAGTTGGGGGGAGGACCCCTGAGGACCCAGGTGTGCCTTGAGATGAAGTCAGGCATTTGGTATATTTGATATGTGTAATTTCATTCAGGCCTCTCAATAATTCTATGAGTGAAACTATATTCTGTAGGTTGGAATACTACTGAACCGACAGATTAAGTAACTTCCCTGAGGTCACACAGATACTTAAGCGGTGGAGCTAAGATTAAATTCAAAGTGCTCTCTCCTCTCCCTGATGGACAGGGTCTTCAAGGGCAATTTTATAGTACCTGAAGAGACATGGTTTATTTTTATATTGAACTCAATAAAAAAAAAAACAACAACAACAAGGACTTCAAAATCCATTCTTCATTTATTTATTACACGTGACTTATTGAATGCCTATTATTTTCCAGGCATTTCTAGAGAGGGCGAAATTAATACAGCCCAAGCACTCACATCATTTATGCATCTCAAAATCTATCTAGCTAATGTGGTGTATTTTGTAAAGCCCATTATACATATTGCACTTGCATGTGCATACAAACACACAGACACACACACAGACACAGACACACACACACACACACACACACACACACACACACACACACACACACACACACACTGTTTCTAACGGTTGAACTTAAAGCATTTTTCATGACTGAACTTAGTCAATGTTATCAAGGCAGTGTGCATGGACCCCAGGTGGCCTCCCCAGTGACCCAGGACTTAATTTTCTTACATGCTTCAAGATTTTCCCTGGACTCCAGCCAAGAGTTCTGAACATCTATGATTCCATTTCTTCTTCTTTTTTTTTTCTCTTTTTCTAGCATTTGTCTTCAGAGTCTTTATTCAAAGGAAAAGTGGCCTAAGCCTAACAGATACAATGGGCATGACAAGGAGGAAGGGACAGAGAAAGGAGATGAATGCCCGGCCTGGAAAGGAGGAAGGAGACATTCCGAAAAAAGCATCCATTCAGACATACGCATACCGGCCATTGAAAATTATACTCACTCATTCATTTGGTAAATGGCTAGTGAACATCAGACAGTGAATGAGGCGCTGGGCTTGCAGTGTGAATGGACTGATGGTGCTGTCTGCCGGATGGGGTTTGCAGTCTAGAGGAGTGGGACGAGGGCAAACCAAAGTGTGAACACGAAGTGTAATAGGAGTGAAGACAAAGTCAAGAAAGGGTAGAAATCCCGTAACATAGTAACAGAGGTAAGCAGAGGGAGGGTGGAGCAGCCATACAACCAACATAGAGCAATTGAGAGGGAAAGAGCCCTAAACCAGGAAAAACACAAAGGTGATGTGTTTGAGGCAGCATGAAGAGGAGGGCACTGCAGGTCGTGAGCAGAGCCGTGTCCAGTGAGTCTTGTCTTTGTAACTATACGATAGAGTCAACAGCTCCGTCGTGAAGCCACTTGCAGATGGTGTTTGAAAATATCCTGGAGAGTGTGCTGTGACATGGCAGGAAATGCAGCCAGGCTTGTGAGCTGAGGCCAGAGAAGGCTTTCATCAGTATCTAGAAGTCTGGCTTCTCCTGGGAGGTCTGGGAAACTCACTCAAGGTAGGCCATGCTCCATCTGTTGGCCAAGCCTAGTAGAGGGCTGAATAATAGGAAATGGGGAGCTATAGGGTGAGGAGGTGTGATGGCCATTCTTGGTTGTCAACTTGACTACATCTGGAATTAACTAAAACTCAAATAACCGGGCATGCCTGTGAGGGATTTTTTTTTTAATTTAAATCATTTGAAGTGGGAAGATCCACTTCTAATCTGGATCTTTGGGGTGGGAAGATAAACCTTTAATCCAGATCTTTTGAGATGGGAAGAGTCACCTTTAATCTGACCCACATCTTCTGCTGGCAGCCTACATAAAGGACATGGAAGAAGGAAGCTTTCTCCCTCTTTGCCTGCTTGTTCTCACTCTCACTAGCAAGTTCATTTCTTTACTGGCATTAGAGCCCACTTCTGGCATGTATTGAAGACCAGCTGAGACATGCAGCCTTATGGACTGAACAACTACCTGGTTCTTGGAATCATTTCATTGGTAGTCAGCCATTGTTAGGCTAGCTGGACCACAGCCTGTAAGCCATACTTATATATACTTATATATGATATCATACATTCTGTTCCTCTAGAGAGCCCTGACTAATATAGGTGGCTAAGAGATGGGAGTAAGTCCCATCAAGAAAACTGAGAACTCAGACTGCAGAAGGTGCAGACACAGGAAATCCCCAAGGACATCTTTGGAAGGAAGCTTGAGGAGACAGTGAACTCAGTGTCAGGAGTTAGGATAAACCTGAGATTCCCTAGAGCAGTGGCTCTCAACCTTCCTGATGCTGTGACCTTTTAATACAGTTCTTCGTGTTGTGGTGACTCCCAACCTTAAATGGTTCTGTAATTTAGGCATGTTGTAGCATCTTTCTGGGCCTTCCTTTATTGCCTTAAAAATGAAGAAGATAAGCTAGGTAACCTTCACATATGGTGATTATGCAGTTTATTGTCCTTAGAGGGTAAACCAAGCTAGTCCTGGGAAAAACAGGGATAAAAAAAAAAAATCCCTGAAAATCTGGGTTCAGAACCCAAGTATCCCCACTCCCAGTTTTAGTATCTATTTTCCAATGACTTTTCACAGACTGGAGGTTGAATTAAACTCATTTGCAGTTAGAACCAAATGGATCCAAAGTGCCTGTTGAATTTTTTTTTTTTTATCTAAGAACATGACAGACATCCTATTCTGCCCCAGGTGCACTATAAAACTCTGCTTTGGCAGAAAGATGCCCTGTTTCAGCCCCAGAAGGGGAAGATCTCTAGGGAACATGTAGACTGGCCACCATGAGTCTCTCTCTGATGGTTGGTTGTTCATACTGTGCTTGTCCATGGAGTCATCATAAATGGGGGAGACACAGGTGCACCCAGAAAGTTACAGACTAGGACTGTTGCCTATATCTGGTTAGAACCACGTTTCTCCACAGTGCCTGTTATTTGAAGGATACACAGCACGAGACATCAAATTCAAGCCAGTTCATCTTATAGGAAAGGTAATAGTGTACAGAAATAAGAGATTCCAATTCAAGTCTCAGGTCCACCTAGCACTTGTGAAAAATGACTCTCGGCATGCAGCTTTACTTCATTCATGGGTATTCCTCACTAGTAAATGTAGATAATGCCACCATACTGAGACACTGTCACCAGAATAAGATCAATCAGTAATATGGAAGCATTTAGTAAATTGTGAAGCTTTCCCCACACACACATCTGCTTGGAAATAATTTCAGGCTTACAAGCAAGTTGCAGGAAGAATTCTCATATGCCCTTACTCAGCGTCCTCAAATATAAACACATGGAATAATCATAGTTCAACAATCAAGTCATCAATTAATATTGAGCAATACTTTTAAGTCAAGCTACATCTTTGGGATTTTATCAAAAGTTTCAGTGAATATTCTTTATCTGGTCCAAGACCCACCACAGGATCCCAAGATCATTGATTCTGATACCAAATTTAGACTCTTCCAATCCCTGATGGGACCTTAGTCTTCCTTCATCACTTGTGAATTTGGAAGGATGCAGGTTAATCTATACAGAGCTCAGCCACTTTGTCGACTGTGGTGTTGTTTTCTATCATGTATGAGTTTCTGATGTGGTTCTGTCTGAGGTTTCCTGTGACTAGGTACAGAGGCTACACTTGTGCAAGAAGAATGGAGTGGTGAGGGGCTAGAGAAATGGCTCATGGGTAAAGCGTTTGCTGTGTAGGCATGAGGATTGGAGTCTGGATCTCCAGAAGCCACATAAAGCTGACCACAGTACCAGGTATCAGTAATTTCAGTGCTTCAGTGAGCTGGGAAGTGCAAAGAGGAAGAGACAGTCCTCTGAAGCTCAATGGTCTGCTAGCCTGACTATGCAAAGATGAATGAGAGACCCTGCCTCAGACACAGTGGAAGGCAAGAACTGACAGCCAAGTTTATGCCTTCTCACATTCAAACCTGGGTGCGCACACGCACCTGCACACACACACACACACACACACACACACACACACACACACACACACACACACACGTCCTCCTAGCTGTCCTGTGTCAGGAACTATGACACAGCCTTTCCCTGTGACTCTCACTTTGATCCCTTGGATGAGGTGATGTCTGTAAACTGCACTAACGAATATGATTTTGCAGACAGTATTTAAGGAACATTTCGTGAGAGACGCCTTGAGATAATGCAAGGATGCTGTTTCCATCATACTGTTGACCGCTGGTGTCAGTACCTGGATGATTCTCGATTGTGTTCCTTATAGCAGTGTGTGGGAGCCCATTCTCGGGTTCCTCGTGGCTTTACCCAGCAGGTCCGCATAGAGGATGATTAGGACCACGGGCCTGAGTGCAGGTGTCTGAGATGGTCTGCACTTGGCTGTGCCGGGGGGGGGGGGGGGGGGGGGGGGGGGGGGGGGGGGGTCTTTTGCTCCACCCCTTGGTGTCTCTATAAAAACCCTGGGGCAGAGACAGTCGGGGCCCGTTGGAAAAGGTTCCAGGCCTTTTCAAGGCTGTCCTTTATTTTCTATCTGTTTATCTCCACAAGATTCTCCACAATAAATCCTTCTATCTAATATTTCCTGCTGCTCGCACTCAAGAAAACTCTGGGGAACTGTGGGGGTGGTTGGGTAAACGCCCCATAGCAGTGGACACCTCACAAGTGGAGATTTTTCTGTTAGTGAAGTTGTTGGAATTATTGCTCTCTTTATCAGACAATGGGCAGAAAGGACAAGTTCCCATGGTTGGTTATCATTGTCTGGGACACTGTGTGATTAGGGGTCGTGAGATCAAGCATTTTAAACAGGGGAGAGTCAAAGGTGTGAAGAGGTGATTGGGGCCCTGATACTATATTAGCAGCTCGAGGGAAGTGCACTCTCATATGGAGATAGCCCCTGCATGCTGAGCCTCTTCTGTCCTGCTAGGAGGGGTTCTGTCCAGCCGCCTCTTCCTTCTTCCTTCCTATCGGGAACATTTTGTTTCTGTGAATGTCTGGGCTCCAAAGCACTGTGACCTACATAGATAGAGACCACAGGGCCAGAGATTTACATGAGAAAAGTGCCAAGAAGCAGATGAACAGGACTGGGGTCACCAGGCGATGGCGGCGCACGCCTTTAGTCCCAGCATGCGGGAGGCAGAGGCAGGTGGATCTCTGTGAGTTCAAGGCCAGCCTGATCTATAGAGTGAGTTCCAGGACAAGCGCCAAAGCTACACAGAGAAATCCTATCTTGGAAAAAAAAAAAAAAAACAAGACTTGGGTCACACTTCTCTGCTCCCCATTTTCCTATGTCAGTATGTAGTACTCCTGCCCAGACCAGCATGGGAACCAGTGACTTGGTGGGAACCATAATGGCTTCCCAGGTTGTGCTGCCAGACCTTGAAGGTGAGGGCGTCACTGCTGGGATGAGAGGGCAGGGAGAAGGGGCATTATTGCTTCACCTGATCTTGGTCTTTCCTTCATGACCTGAATTATTTCTTCAGGATCTCCCACTGTGTCCATTTCCTATTGTTGCTGCAACAAATGACCTCAATGCCGTAGTCTAGGTCAACACAAATTAATTATCTCATCATTCTGGATAAATCCAAAATCACTCTCACTGGACTAGAGTCCTAGTGTCAGTGGGGCTTTTTCCTTTCAGAGGCCCAAGGGCAGCACCTCTCCCTTGCCTTTTCCAGGTCTAGCGGTTCCTATTATTTGGCTCACAGCCCCTTTCTTCATCTCCAAAGTCAGTGGTCTAGCATCTCCTCTCTGCCTCTGCTTCTGTTTACATACTGCTATCTCATCACAGAGCTGGCATTCCTGTTACAAGAACTGATGGGTTTACAGTGCACCCGCCGGGACAACTCAAGCTAATCTCACGACCGTTCAATTGCATCCATCTACAGGAGTCCCTTTTCTGGGCCTGGGGAGATGAATCAGCTGGAAAAGTGCTTGCGGCTCCGGCATGACTTCCTGTTCTCCAGAATCCACAGAAAAGCCAGGCATGGCCCTGAATGTCTGTGATCCCAGAATTGGGAGGACAGCTTGGGTTATGTTGAAAAAAAAAAAAAAACCCACCAGAACACTGCTGTAACAGAGGCTGAAAAGTCACGGTGGCTTAAAAATGAAGTATGGATTTAATTCTCTTTCCCATGCAGTTCAGGACCACAATGCCACCACCACCATCCTGAGCATCAGCATCAAGGCTATTTTTTTATTCAGTCTTCTCTCTCTCTCTCTCTCTCTCTCTCTCTCTCTCTCTCTCTCTCTCTCTCTCTCTTTCTCTCTCTCTCTCTCTCTCTCTCTCTCTCTCTCTCTCTCTCTCTCTCTCCTCTCTGTCTTGTGTGTGCCATCTGAGTGGAGGTTGGAGGAGGATAACTTTCAGAAACTGGTTGTCTCCGTTTTGGCCCTGGGGATTTAACTCAGATTATGAGGCATTCCAGCAAGTATTTTACCCACTGAGCCATCCCCCCTGGCCCTATTCTTTTATTTTCTTTCCTGTTTCGTGGGGTGGGGGTGGGGGTATGGATTGGGGTTAAGACAGAGCCTCAGATTTGCTGTGTAGCTGAGGAGGACCTTGAGCTCCTGTTCCTCTTGCCTGTACCTTTCAAGTGTTGGAATTACAGTTTGGCACCACCACATCAAGCTTCTTTATTTTTTTTTTTAAATCTTGTGTCTCTAATCTCATTACAAAACTTCATTATGGTCTGATATAGCTGCTTCCATCCACCCCACCATCATGTCTGAATTCCAGACAGCAGGAAGATGCATGGGAAGAAGATTGCAAAAACCTCTCTTTGACTTGTATCAAGTCAACTCACAACCTGTTAGTTACATGGCTGTAACCAGCTCAAGGAATGCTGGGAAGTGTAGTTTATGGCCGGAACCACTTGTCTAGGCAAAATGTCATTAAGGTAGAAGTAGAAAGGACAGGAAGTGGCCCACCAAAACAGGCAAGAGGTCATGGTGACTTCTGTCAGATTCAGTTGATACAAAGGAGCACATCAACCCAAGATGTGAGACTTATCCTCGTGTCCCTAGGTCAACTCTGAGAGGGACAGATGGACAGCCTGCTTCAGCTAACTGACATCAGCTCCACATGTACAGTGGCCAAGTGGAAGGAGAATGAATGTAGAATGTAGAGCCAAGGAGAACCGATCTGTGTCCTGACTCTTCCATTTGATAGTTGTATGACGACCTCTGTGGCTTCATTTCTTATTAAAGTGAAAATGACAACATGGGCCTTGGGTGATCCCGTGAGCAGTCAATGAAACAGCATTTCCGAACAACCCTGACCACGGCCTAACGTAGTTGGCACTCAAACTATGTGGTTATAATGTCCACCTACTCGTCTATTGATGCTCACAGCGGTCTCTCAAATCTCACAGACAGATATGTGTGATTCATATTATATTACTGGGCCTTTCAGAGCCAAGTTTTTGAAAAATGGAGGGATGATTTGGCTCTACCGTTATCTTGCTATAATTTTTGTGTCTGGAAATTCGTTAAGAATTCATTTTGATGAATCACAAATGCATGCACCATGAAAAACAATTAGCATTAATAGTGTAAAAGAAGATCAATAAATAGATTCATTTTTAAACTGTAATAATTTATTTCCTTCCTGACTTTTGGGAAATACTGCATCTTTGTGTGACACGTCGATCATTAAATAGCCAAACTGCAGTGATTTGTGGGAGGAAGTTGATTTCCAGGAGACAGCCCCTGCTGGAGGATTCAGCAACCCTGCACCAGTACCAGCCTTCAGCCGTGGAAGCAGCACCAGTCAGTAGTGATGCCGCAATGAGCAATTTGGCGCAGCTGTGTGTAGCTCAGGCCCGTTCTGCACAGCGCAAGGAGCTTTCTCAGGATCTTATCTTCCAGTGCAGCCTGCCGAGGGAACTTCCACCGGAACAAGTGCCTGTAACAAGGATGACAAACGTGGACATCAATGATCAGGGAAGTGAAAAGCTGCTGAGGACCAGCATGCTGAGGCCCCTCCTTGAGTTACCAAGAGCAGGAAAGCAGAAGCGTGTCTGGGCTGAAGAAACCAGAAGGAATTCTAAAATGCGTGTGAAGGGAAGGACCAAATGAATGGAGAGAGCCCACGGCCTTTAGCGGCAGAGAGGAGGAGAGTGAAGGTGTTCATTTGTCACGTGGTGCATGATGGGAGAACAAAGGAATGGCCGCCTTGTCGTAGCTTCACACTCCCGATGAAGGCGGATGACACCTCAGTTCCTGTAGCAGCCCCTTCGAGCAGATGAAGGGGAGGCTTGTTAGTGAAGAGGGGCAGAGGGGTCACGAGAGAAACGGCCTCTAGCTCCTTCGCAGTCGCTGTGGGATGTCATGCTGGGAGCTGGGGGTAGAGAAACGTGTGCTTGGTGGGCAGTGGCACCAAGCCAGGGGTGAGGACTACGGACAGACAGACCATGAGGCTGACTCCTAAGATCTAACCGCTTTGAGCTGAGAGCCGCCTGCTTTGGGGGTTGGCTGCAGATGGCCAGCAACACCCGTCCCACCCACCAGGCCTTGGGCCAGGGGCCAATGCAGATTACATTTTGAGGTGATAGCCATCTTTGACCTTTGGGACCTCCAGGGCCACTGGTCATCCATCTTAGAGCCGCTGACCAGCAACCTCTGGGCTATTTTTATGACCAGCAAACATTGCCCATTGATTGAATTGATTGAAATTTGCAGCTGGTTTGTGGGAGAAAGGATGCTGGCTTCCCAGGGCCGCGTTTGCAGCCTCGCGTTCTGCTGCTGTTGTTGACTCTTTCCTCTCCTCTTCCCACTTCAGCATGAAGTGTATGTGGAAACAGGACATATGTGGAGACACACACATCTTGAACACACACACACACACACACACACACACACACACACACACACACTAACTAGGTTTCCTGCCATGGTGCTTGTTTTTTTTCTGTCAGAATTTAAAGGGATTTTCAAAGGTCAGTGGACTAGCAGAGATGTGCTGAATTCAGGGGGAGTATATACACGTACATACATATGCAAATACACACAGATGAGTGTAGATGTAACCGGAGGGCAAGGGCTTGAGATACAGAAACAAATGTCTAGAGATAGAAATAGAGATATAGAAACAAACTTAAAATGTGTATAATTCCCTTTCAGATGTGGTTGGATGAGACTTGTACAAGGCAGATGAGAGGCAGAGAAACTAGCTGTGTTTAACACGGACCTCCAGGCTCTCTGCTGTCATTCCTGCCCTGCCTAGGAGCTGCAACTGCCTCCTCAGGGGTGGTAGACCCTGGCTGGACTCCCCCCACTCTGTGCACCCCCCCACACACACCATATACACACATACACACTGCTCTCCTTAAAGAAGAAACAAGACTGACCAGCTCCCTGGCAGCATGAGGTCAAATCTAGATTACAGCTTCTTTATTCTCCAGCACTCCCAGTGGTCCAGGTTCTTTGACTGAACTCTGGCCAAATGTGTTACAAAAGGAAGTTTCAACAGGGAAGCAACTGCCAGCTTTCACAGCTTGCATTTCCGACTCATCGGCTTTCCTGACCTTGCTGATGGCTGGGGCAGTGTTGCTGTGCCAGGCTGATTTCCGAAAGCACCAGCTCTGATGACACAGAGAGATGGTGTCTCTCAGCCTCTCTCTCAGTCTTCAGACCATTTCATGCCTGCTGCTCACCAAACCCAGGACTGATTCCCTTTTGGAATGTTCTTCAGGGACACTGGGAAGTCTCACACAGATGAATATGTCCTAGAAGCGGCACTTTGACTCTTACTCAGAACCCACATAAGGTGACAAGATCAGTCCCAACCTTGGAGGAGATGGACAGACTACAGGCTCCTGAGAAGTGTGCTTTGATGGCCTCTCCACTTTCCACTTCCCTTCCTTGTTACCTCTGACTTTCCCATCTGCCTCGTGGGAGATGCTGGCTTCTCAAATCACGTCAGGATACATCTGCCAGGAGTAAACCCTCTGAGGTCATGCCAACAAGCAGAAGCAGCCACATGGCCATTGGACATGTCGATCTCCGTCATCTGTAAATTGGATGACCTCTCTAATGACCCATATCCTGCCCTATACCACCCTTCCAAGGAGAAGGAGGACCTTCCTCAGCTCCCGCTTCCCAGGAAGGGGTGGATTGTGGGAAGTATATGAGGTCTGGGAAGCCCTTTAGGAGGAAAGTTGGGAAAGGAGGTTGGGGGGCTTCCTGCATTGTGTGTGTACCCAGTGGAGGTAGGGAAGGCATGATGGCTGCCGGTGAACCGCTGTGGCTAGCTCACAAGGTACCCAGAGACCAACCCTGGCTTGAAGAGAAGCATCCAGGTGAAGCTTTCAATCAACTGAGATTGGCTCTTGTAAAATCCAAACATACCCCTCCCCCTAAAAAAATAAAGGTGATTTTGCTATTGTTTTCTTTTCTCACCATTAAAAAAAAGTTATCTGTATTTATTTTTGAATGCTGAGAGTGTGGACACTTACTGTTTACTTTATTACTTACTTGCTTTATTTATTTACTTTGTGTGTTTAGAAATTTTCAGGTTAACGTATCACATGCCTGCCTCTGGCAGCCCCTCAAGTAAGGGTCCCTGCCATTTCTGTTCACAGCCGCGGTACTGTTGACATGTTGGCTAGACAATTCTCTGTTGTGCATTTTGCAGAAAGTTCAGTTGCATCCCCTGCTTCTATCTGCTAGATGCCAATAACACCCTGAGCTGCAACAACCAAAAATGTCTCCAGGCACTGCTAGAGTATTCTAGGGAGGTGGAGTAGGGAGTACCAGATTTGAGAAACACTACTTCCAATGGTCTGTTCTCTCCGTTCATCTATAAAATGTATATAAAACCATAGCCTGCCAGACTGTGATGTGGTCATGTTTATTAAGCCAAGTGTTATTTGAATTTAAGGCATCACTGTGAAATAGTAACCCCTTGAGAACAGGGATTTTTATCTAGTCCCTTCATGGCAAACCAGGTGATGGAGGAGAATGGACAAGAAAGGGGTATTCACTGTCCCTTTGTGCCAAGTTGGGGCCTCTGACCTCCTGAAGAACACTCAATGTTCTGCACTGGGCCGTGTAAGCTGTCCTGGAGCCCCTGGACTCCTTCAGAACATTCAATGTGCTGTACTGGGCCGTGTGAGCTGGCCTGGGGCCTCTGGACTCCCTCAGCTCCAGAAGTCAATAAAATTGATTCCTCCGTGGCCTTTAACCTCTGCAGCAGGGCTGCCACAGGAGAGTGGTCTCAAACTGGAGTGTGCACAAATCCATAGAAGCCCGTAGGAAGCACCTTCCCAGAGGGTCCCATTCAGAGGGACAGCAAGGCTCAGAAATCTGTATTTGAAGCAATGGTTTCCTCCCTTTTAAATCTGTGAGACTGCTCCGTCACCTACAATTTGGGGCATCTAAAATGGACTAGGAAATGCATCACAGGAATAAGCAGACTCCATCCAGCTCAGCCACCAATTTCCCCCAGGAAACACATGACTACTGTGTGGAAGCTTCCTATGTCTTTCACAGTAGGTAGAATACCAAACGCCATGCATTCCCTGGCTGGTGTCTGGCCAGACATGGTGGCTATGCCTCTTTCCCAGGATCCAGGACTTTATGCTTGGCTGTGTTGAATGTCTTAATTCCAAGGAAACAGAGCTTATAAATGGGCACTGTGTATTTAAGAGTCTCGGCTCTTCTTCGGAGACCACAAAGTAAAGTCCCCAAAATCTGAGGCTCCCAGATACAAGATGCATGGTGCATGCCGTGGTCTACACTTGGCAAATCAGGCTTTACCAGGGCAATACTTTGGCCTAGCAGGGCTGCAGATTCTGTGTTTCTGTTTTTGTTTTTGTTTTTAGCACAGCTCTGGAGACTTGTCAGCAAGTCTAAGCTTCCCCAAAGCCCCAATTGCATGCAGAATTCCCACTCTTTACCCTCTGCTTTTTAAAGGCCCACGAGACTCTGCAGGGGCCTGGGGCCTCTGACAAGGCTTCTTCCAAAGGAATCATCTAAGTTCCCTTGGCCTTTGCATTGAAGAAGTCTAGTGACGCCTCTAATCCATCTTTAAATCTTCTTTATTGTAACCGCTTTCTCTTGTGTCCGTTCAAGCCACTGATGAAAATCTAGGCTAGCAAGGCCTGTGGGCAGAGTCCCATGGCAACACCACCTAAAACCTCACTCTGCTTTGCTATGCATTGTTTATCAGTGCAGATTCCACGGTGGGACTCAGGGTCTTACTGGAACAGTGGTTCTCAACCTTCCTAATGCATAGCACGAAACCTAATTGGTCTTAATAAAAATCCAGAGCCAGATATCGGGGTAAATGCTGAAAGATCAGAGAGACAAAGTATCACCACACTAATGCTGCAACCTTTAATACAGTTCCTTATGTTGTGGTGACCCTCAACCATAAAACTATTTTTGTTGCTACTTCATAACTATAATTTTGCAACTGTTACGAATCGTAATGTAAATATCTGTTATGCAGGATATCCGGTATGTGACCCTGTGAAAGGGCCGTTCGAGGCCCCAGGTGTGCTGAAGCATTCCCTCACTGACACAGATGAGGTCTTCAGCTTTCCCAGTTCTTCAGGGACCCGCTGTCTCAGGGTTCCTTCCCATCTGACTGTGTTTGGTAGCAAGAAGAAACAGTGGCTTACCCTACATCCTTTACCCTAAGGCAAGGGCACATTGAGAATCTGGGGAGCTCAGTAAGATGGTTTAGGGGGGACCTAGGAAAAGATGCCTCCTCTTTGAAAGGGAGGCCTCCTTGCCTTATCTACAAAATGGAGTTCACAATAGTGGTTCTCCAGTCTCAGAAGGGTTGTGAGAGGTGGTGATGTTTAGGAGATGAAGAGTGAGTGTCACACCTAATATGGGAGGCACTCAATCACCCGTAACTATTGACTTGAGATGTTCTTTCTTTCACACTGCTCAAAAGGACCTCTGCTCTCCGGAGTGTTTTGTACTATTTTGAAGTTTCTTCCTTGGGACATTTTTCTGGCCACCACTCATGTCTAAACCAGAGAATGCCTCACATGGAGACCAGCTTCACATGGCCTTTCTCTCCTGAGCCCGGGAGTGCTAGTATAGCAGTGTTGGAGTATGTGCATGCCTTCTCCTGACTTTCTCATTGGTAGTGGAGTAACTTTGCTTCCTTGTTTATTTTTGAGTCAAGGTCTCCTGTGTCTCGGGCTGTCCTCAAACTCACTATGTAGCCAAGGATCCTGATCTTCCTGTTTCTACCTCTCAAGAGCCACGGTTACAGGCGTGTGCCCCTATGACAGGACAGGGCACACTGCTGACTGCCTCCCGACTTTGTCCTGGCTGAGTCTCGGTTGTAGCAGGAAGGCCATGTTTTCTTGGTCTCTAAAGAATTCTACTCTCTTTGTACCAAATGTGGAGGTGTGCTCTGCCTGGACTTTCCAGTTACATAAAATTTAAAGTGAAACGAGTCACACTTCTGCATCCTGTCGCTTTTATGCTGCCAACCCTTTCTACCTTGTCGAACAAAATTGGGCCATAAGAAGGGACGAGCTGGAAGAAGACATTGACAAGGTCAGTTCTCTTAGGCAGTGAGGAGCCATCTAGGGTTGTAGGCAAAATGGTGCTGCACGGGGAGCCAAAACTAAGTTCCTGCCAGAAGTATGCAAGCGAGTCAGGGGAGGTCGGAGGGGAGCTGACAGACCTGCATGGCTGGCTAAAAGCAGCTTGGGAGAGAATAAAGACAGGAAGACCTGACCTGAGACCTGACCATACCTCTCCCAAGATCCAAGAGACAGGAGATGCCATTACCAGATGACAGAGACTTAGGGATGACCAGAAGAAGAAGGTGCAGAGGGATGTGGGAAACATGGAGCTGCCATGGCTTGCATTTGCCTTTTTTCTTCTTCTTTTTTTCTTTTGGCAGTGCAGAGAACCAAACCCAGAACCTTCCACTTGTTAGCCAAATACTACTGAGCTGTATCTCCAGCTGTGATTTGTTTGAATTAGAGAAAATGCATCACAAAATGCCACCATGTTCGAGTGTATAATTCAATGAGTTTTGACAGAGGGACCAAGTAGTACATCATTTGGCACTATTTAGCTCCATAATGTTTATATCCACTCCCAAACCTGCACCTATTAATAGACTCTCTCACTTTTCTCTCCCTGTATTCCAGCCCATGGTAACTACTAATCTCTTTGGACCTGCCTATTCTAAATACTTCAATAGACCTAGAACTTTCGGGTAGTTGCATGTGTCTGAACTTCATTCCTTTCCTTATGAATACAACCTGTGAACTGTAATTTAGTGACTGATGGAGCATAAAACACATCCCCAGGCTGAGCAAGGCCCAAGGGCAATGGCCTAGTGCAGTGCCCTGCTCCCCAGAAAGCACATTCCTTGAGCAGGAACAGGGACAGTTTTCTGAAAGGACAGAGACAGGGATGGGGCAACGTTCAAAGGCAGATGTAGTCCTGGATACACGACACAGCAAATTAGACAAAACCAAAGAGTGCCTGGGAACCGGTGTGGGACTGATTCCATAGTTTTATAGGCATCGGCCCCGTAGACAGGTGGAGGATGATGATAGCTGCCAGTATGTGTGATGTAGATGTGACTTGAGAGAAGGATCTATCTCAGGGAGGGTCTGCTCACTACCTGCCCATCTTCCGTGCGTCTCTCCTTGGTAGGAGGCCAGACAACCTAAGGCAGGTAACATTCCTGTAAATGAAACCTCAGGCTAGTAGAAACATAAAAGTCCCCAGGGTCATCTCATTTAGCCTCTGTATTCCATAGAGGAAAAAAAAACCCAAAAAACCAATGAGACCAGCTCACCCATGGTTCAGGGCCCATGGAGAGCTTTACTTCCTCAGGGGTTTTCCAGCATTGTCAACCCTAGTCTCCTCACATGACAAATATTGTATAATGGTGTCTTTACTATCTCAATAGTGCATTCAAAAACAATATAACCTGCCTATATACACAACAACAGTCAATATACTTCCCTATTAGAGAACTCTAATGAATTACTCACAATGAATTAGTTCAATTAGGGAAAAAAAAAAGGAACCACTCTGTTCAAAGATGTATTTTATTTTTTAATTATGTGTATGTGTCTGGGTGGGGGTGTGTGCGGGGTACAGGTGCCTGCAGAGGCCAGAAGGTCGCACCAGATGCTCTGAAACTGACATCAGATTCCCTAAGGCTGAAGTTACTGGTGGTTGTGAACTACCCAGCATGAGTGCTGGGAACCAAATCAAGTCCTCTGCCTGCCCATTATGTACTCTTTATTCCTGAACCATCAACTATGCTCAAATGAATTTACCATATAGATGCACATGGACAAAGAAGCGTTGTCTTGGTGACTTAAATAGCCGCGTGTGTGTGTGTGTGTGTGTGTGTGTGTGTGTGTGTGTGTGTGTGTGTGTGTTTTAATCTGAAATGGTAAGAATGTTATGCCCAGATCACAGGGGACCCCCCCAGAAGACCACCACAGAGACTGAATCCCATATGTAAAAGCAAAGAGCCTTTATTTTCAAGCTCTGAGCTTGGTTTCTCTGTCTGTCCAGTGCAGCTGTGAGAGCAGAGAGCCCTGAGCTCAGGAGGGGTAGGGTTTTTATTATAGCAGAGGTTGAGGTGAGGGGATTTCCAGGGTTCAGGACCCTGATTGGCTGACATTTGTCTAGGGGTATCTGTAAAACAGAAATAGGTGTGTGCTACACTCAGGGACATCTGGCTATCTTATATAACCTTATCTAAATGGTTGGAATATTTGGGATGTCAGGTACTTCCCCTTAGATGTAGGCCCTCCCTAGGTGGGGTCAGTTTATGGCTTTTCCTGGGTCTGGGTGTTGCCTGCCAGTAAGCCTGTCACAGAAGCTGTGTGTCTGGGCCTCTAAGCCTGTCATGGCAGCTGTGTGGTCAAGCTGTTTTGGGCCCCCACAAGGAC
Organism: Peromyscus californicus insignis; assembly: GCF_007827085.1. Lineage (NCBI taxonomy): Eukaryota > Metazoa > Chordata > Mammalia > Rodentia > Cricetidae > Peromyscus > Peromyscus californicus. The sequence goes on from NW_026294469.1 coordinate 52,529,280, forward strand.
TCGTGGTAAGGGCGAAGTATATGGTCCAATCTGTAGGGGGGAAAAAGGCCCAAGTGTGAGCCTAGGCTATAATAAGAGGTGAGGATAAAGCAGTGGTGTTCCCCTCAGGAGGGAAGACTCAGGGCAGCAAGAGGGAGGGAGGCATCTGCATGGCAGTGAAGTCAGAAAGTCAGTCAGATGATGCCCTGAGAGAGACAATGGTCAAGATGCCTCTGTAAGTGAAAATGTAGCCATGGAACAGGGAAGGCTCTGGCCAGCCTGGAAAGAAATCAGCAGTCCTCCTACAGGGGAAGGCAGTAGACTGCTGCCTCCTGCTCTCCCTGAACCCTCCCTTCTTCTCACAGAGGTGGGTCCCCAGACCTTCTCCTTTTCAGTATCCTGAGTCCACATCATGCACCATGGTTGGGTTCCTGGTCTGTCTTGAATTGTCACAACATTGGACAGGTGAGGGGATTCAGGTGTGACCAACAGAGGGCATTAAATAAGTTGCTTGCTAACTCGTGGTGCATTTTCCAGAGCCAGGAAACAAAACCACAGAAGTAAAAGAGAAGAAGCAAAGGAGGCAGGTTCGGTGTTCAGATGTGTTCCTGGTATTAGTACCTGACATTCTCAAGACCAAGGAATTCCAGGCCTCTCTGGCAGACTGAGCCAGCGTTCCTGCTCCCTGTGACCACCGGATGAGGTCACAGGTTGTGAGGACCTCTATTGAGCCCCGGCTTGGGCATGCCCTGTGTCCGCACAGCTGATTGCATTAGTGGCAGCCAGCGGCTCTGGGCTCTGTCCAGCCCTCCCCGCCACCCCTCCCCATTCCCCCCCCCCCCTCCCGCCCCAGCACTCCCAGTGTCACTGCCCAGGAGCACGGGCCCTTTGTCTCTCGCTGCCTGTGTGCATTCTCCAGTGGGCACAGCAGGCGACTTGCTGCAGGGCCTCTGGCCCAGCCGGGATTACTGGTCTGCGTGCAGCAGCAGATGGTAGCGCTCAGAGCCAAACTTCACTCGCCCGCTTTGAACATCTTGAAAAGATTTCTTTAGAGGTTAAACTTGGCTTGGGAATGACAATATGGTTCCGTCTGTGGCTTTGAAAAGGCCTCTGGGTGGGGTGAAGGGAGTGGCAGTGTCGGAGCCCCGCCCCCTCCCGCCGTTCTCAGAAGTGCCTTTCTTGTGTCTTGCTGGACCCTGCAGCTCCCGAACTTTGGTCCCATTGTGTGAAAGTCACACTTGCTTCCTGTGCCCCGTGCTTCTGCGAGGCCACTTTGTGTTCAGAGCTGTTCCAGCGTGGCATGTTTTGACGCCTCTGGGCAGCTAGAGAGTCCCATGAGGCAGGAGCATGTTGGCTCCCCAGGATGGTTTTGCCTTTGCTTCAACAGTGAGCCTCAGACATTTGAGATTTGAGACCCAAATCCTCTGGCACGAGCCTGGACCCAGTGACAGCTTCTTAAATCTTGGCGCTCATGCCTAATTGCCCTGGAATAATGCCCTCCAAATCTCCATTCCGGCCTTGTACTATTTAATGAATCCTTTGAGGGACGAAGGGTTTGATCATTTCTGCACTCGGAGAGCATTTCTCTTGCCCACCCCTGCCATTTTCCTGCCTCATTTTGGCCGTGCTAAACTCTGTCCAGGAAGACCCAACTTTCCCCCAAAAGGAGCCCTCAGGACTGTCCCAGGGGTGAGAGAGGTTTTTAAATTAGCAGAAAAAGAATGCAGGGCTTAGCTCTTGGCCAGATTGGCCCTGTCTCTCACCGGAGCCTCCCCAGCCAGCGCAGGCACCATTGCCCATTTATGAGATGTCAGGTGGTCTACAGATGGGAACACGGCATTATTGATTTTACTAGCCTGCTAAAACCGAAAGAAAAAAAAAAAAAAAACCCTTAAGAGCTCCTGGTGAAGCTTTGTTTCCTGAACGATGATTCCAGGGCTCCTAGTTTGTCAGAGGCAAATGTAAAATATTGGGACTGATGGCGATATAACCAAATGAAATCTTCTTAGAGCCATTAACTTCAAAAAGGAGCAGTGGATCTCTGCTCTGGCTTGGGGTTGTGGGGTGGGAGAGACCCAAGGAGGGAAGGCGAGTCAGAGGAAGGCAAGGAACAAAACCAGCAGCTCCAACTCCCAGGCAGCTTCTTTGGTAAGAAATGTGGATGAAAAAAATGAATCTCAGTGGCTCTAAATCGAATACAGCTCCTTTGTAGGCAGCAATAGGGACTGTGATGAGGAGCATTGACCAGCTGCACTGCCATAGGAAGCAGGGGGAGGGGAGTTTAGGGTCAAGCTCTGAGCTCTTGGAGGGGGTGGTGGTGGCGTGCAGAGATGGAGTCCTAGGAGCCTGATCACACCACCCCCATTACTCAGGTGGATGCTTTCTGCTCTCCACTTCCCCAACAGCCAGGCTGTCTTTCATAGTAAACTTGGGTATGGTTGCTTCTGCGGAAGCATCTGGGCTTATGGTTGAAAAGCATGGGCAGATGTAGTTTGTGGGGGTCACTTCACAGTTCTAGTCGGATGATTTTTCTGCAAATATTTGACCTTAGGCAAAAAAGTCTCCAGGAAAATCCCCCAGTGAGCCCATGAAAGAACATGTCTCATGAGGTGTCTTCTAGAAACGAGGGACCTGTTCTATGGCTGAGCCACCATGTCCTCTAAAGTGTGTAAGCATGCATGCGTGGGTGTACAAGTTCACGAACATAGGTGTATTGAATGGGTATGCATGTGTGTGCATCCAAGTGTGTGTGCATCCAAGTGTATGCATATGTGCCTTGTATTCATGTGTGAGATTTTTATATACCTGTTGGATTGAGATAGAGATGCTATTTTGTTTATAAAAACGTCCTAAACTGTGCAGGAGGGTTGTGGCGCTGTAGAAAATGTATCAGTTGATTGATTGACCTTTTTTGAAATTAAAAGAGCAAGGTGCTGTGAGTCATGAGACCTAGGATCTGACCAGTGGATCAATCAGCAGATATCTATTGAGCCTGGAAAAAACACTGGATTGCACACTACAGCAGATTCTTTGAAACAGATATTTCCCTGCCTCAGCTGACAGAAATGTCCAGGGAAGACACCAATAAATTTGGTTCATGGGTCCTGAAATAGCAGGACCTCAGTTTAGAGAGGAGCTTGGAAACCCCCTGAATAAGGGGCCTGATGTTAGTATCCACTAAAATACCCTTAATTCTAGCTCAGGGCTAGCGATCAGCAGGATGTTCTGCCTTTTCCTTACAGGTAGCATGGGCTGTATTCTTAGGTTACCAATGGACCCAGTGGGATTCAAATCTATCTTCCAGTTCTCTTTTCTGTCAGATGGGCTGGACAGTGGCTCATAATGCTGAAGTTAAGCAGAAAGGACCTGGAAATTTCTTGAATCCCTTTATCGAAGGGGGCACTTGTACTTTGGTCGCACAACTGGCAGTAATCTAACAAACAGCAAAGAACTATGATGTGATTTGCTGAAGGCTCATCATCTGTTTCACTCTGAATGTCTTCAGGAAGTGAGTACTTTTGTTACCCACAGTTGGCTTGTTGAGGACATTTCTGTCCAGAGAGGTGATGGAATCGAAGGGTATACCTACCCCCAGGATTGGGATTCACAGGGGTTAAAGCATAAAAAAAGTTTAGCCAACCAAGTTATGCTTGTTCTGTTTGTCAGATCTGTTTAGCGTTTACTCCGTGTTAAGAGCACTGGCCATGACAGTGTGAATATGGACAAAGTATATGCCAGAGACCCTTACAAAGCTGAGGTGGGAGATGGCGTTGGTTGGCTTCTGCAAATGAATCCTGTTTCTTCGGCGGCTGGCACTGTCTGGTCAAACCTCACAGCCTCTGAGGGAAGGCATTGTAACTGAGCCTGTGGTATTCCACACTAATACAGATGACTAAATTTCCAGCCATATGATCGTCACTGTCACCAAAAGACAAATGGTGTTCAAGATAATTAATTATGTGTACTACTTCAGAGGTTAAAAAAAATGAAGCATGGGTCCAATTGGCTGTCATAAACCTTGCACACAACTTCAGGGTGAAGAGAGAATTCCTTTTTCCTCTGGAATCTACACGGTTGGGGTTGGTCATCTTTCAGGAATCATGGTGATCATTCAGAAAGATGCGGGTAACATGGTGCATTATCTGCTTATCTGTCCAGCACTTCACCTGTGTATAATTTTGTATTTACATAACATCAAGATTTGATTTGATGCTGGTGTGCTGTTTATGGCCAATGTCAACCTCTATAGGAATAATTTAGAATTCAGCAAAGACTGAGAAATCACTACAGGAGCCAAAAAGGGCCTCCAAGAAGTAAGTTTTGCTGAATCTCCGTTTTCATGGAAGAATTATGGAGACTCTAGGAATTTCAAGGGCAACCTGTCCTCCAGCCTTCTTTTCTCTACCCTTGCCCCTGCCTCTTTCATGGTTACTCTCTCACTGTAACCAAGGTAACCAGGGCCTAAGCAGAAAGGACACTCCTCTGTCAGAGGGTGGATGCTCAGCACGGGTTAACCCCAGAGGGGACCTGAATGACCAGCGGTACAGAATCCCTCTCCTCACATCTGCCAGGGCTGAGTGACAGTGAAAGACTGGATGTGTCACTGCAAGACAGAGAGGAACCCAGCAGGCAGGAGATTCTTATCACTTTCGTGAACACCTCAAATTACAAACATTAGTTCCAAGGCTTTGTTTAGCAATCGGCGCCTGGCAATTGGTTTTTGTTCATTGATTTACATGAATGCATATTGTTAGCTGGTGTCTCAGGATACATAATTTGTGTCAAAGGGTTGCTTTCGTTCCTGGGAATTCTTGAGGGAAATGTAGAAGAATGAAAACATCCTCAGAGTGCCCCCCACCCCCTGAGCCTCGTCATTGGAGGTTGGGCAGCAGCTCCATGCTCACAGGCCAGGAGACAGGCAGGCAGTAGGCAGGCTCCGGTATTGGCAGTAAGGGCTGTATCTGTCTTTGTCATGAGGAGTGGTGGGGAGCTGTGCTATGCCCTGACCTGCTCAGGTCCAGCACTGCTGGACTTTACCCAGAAGATACCAATAGCAACCTTTCCCCAACTTTCCACAACCAAAGAAGCCTATACCTGCTGCATGTCCTAGAGTAGCACTCTAGGGAGGCAAACTATGTGGGGTCTGCAAAAAGGCTGGGCAGAGGGAGGAGAACTCTAGCTAGGAAAGCAATAATTAAGTTAGGAAGCCCTTATGAAGCTCTTCCAGCGGCCCAATACTTCCCTCCCGTGGACTTTAATTTCCACGTAATCCCCTATGAGGGGTCCAGCCCTGTTTCTCCTTTCTTCTAGATTAGTTTATTTTATATGTGTACGTGCACCACATTCATTCCTGGTCCCCACAGAGGTCAGCAGAAGGTGCTAGATCCTGTGGAACTGGAGTTAAGAATGCATGCCAGCCACCATGTGGGTTCTGGGAAATGAACCTTGGTCCTTTGCAAGAGCAACAGATTTTAACTGCTGAGCCAGCTTTCTAGTGCTTGCTTTTTTCTTTTGCAGATAAGCAAGCTGAGGCAGAGGAGTTAAGGACTTTGCCAGAAGGCTAATTAGAAGCCAGGCTGAGATTTTAAACACAGTTTTCCTTTTACCTCTCCCCCTTGATATCTAAGAGCTTAGAGACATCAATGGCCCCAGTAGCCCAAGACCTGGGTTCTCCCATTGGCCCTGCAATCTCTGGGGATGCTTTTTATTGCATCTGCTGCAGCTGTGCCCAGTGCAAGGTATGTCACTGGCCAGCTCTCTACACAGAGTGCCTAGCACAAGATCAAAGACAGCAGCACCTGACATAAGGCAACCATCGTTCTTCCCATCACGCACCAAGAGCCTTTCTTTAGGCCACTGGGATAGAATCTGATGAGGCCTGACCTCCCATGCCCAGCCCCTTCTCAGCCTGCCATATTGCCCTGGGGAAAGTGTGGCTCTGTCCGAAGGTGCCACTGTAGAATCTAGTCTTTAACCTCTCCAACTTGAGCCATGTTTACTAAATAAAACTGCTGTGCAGATTCCAGGCCTCCAGGGAATAAGGCAAGGTGGAAGAGCAAAGGTCAAGAAGCGGGGTCAAAGGGCTAAGACCCTGGGGGAAACCGGAGATTAAACATCCCCTTTTCAAATCGGGAGCTTTGGATAATTAATTGTTCCCTAAACACGAAAGCTCTCACTGACTGTTCTGGGCAGCTGTCATTCCGTTCTTGCTCCCGATTCTCACTGCAAGATGCCTTTCTATAACACCAAGGCACTGCCTAGTCCCAAGGGGGAGTGGGGAATGGCCAATGGCTGTCCCCACTCAATTGTCCTCTTACCCTTTCAGGGGAAGTTTATCACCTACACAAAGGGTGAACCTCTGGAGGTACTAAAGCTGTAAGTGGAAAGACAGTGGGGGGTGGGGGTACTTCACACCAGGGTCACCCCAGTTCCATGGCTACTTGCAACACTGTCTGGCATGTCCTTCACCACTCAGGCTACCTGGGCTACCCTGAGATTGCCTTATTCCCACTTTCAGTACTGGAAATATCTAGAGTGTGGTGGTTAATCTCCCACTGCATATCTGTGGGAAGGCTAGGGAGTTGTTCCTTGAAGTCTTTAAAATTGCTCTGCAGCTCTGCCTCACCTTTGACAGGCATGTCGACCATGAGCATGAACAGCCCATCTACAAGAACCTTCACTGGCTGCACACAGACATCTTGCCCATCAGTTGTATCCTGTTTTACACTTGAGAAGACTGGCTTTTCAGGATCAATGCAGCTGGGTTTCTGTTTCAGAGCCCCTGCAGAGGGAGGGGAGACCCCAAACAGGGAGCCTCTCCACTCAAGGGTGTAGATTGTTAGATTCTGAAAGTAGCCAGCCAGGGAAGTTATCTCTTAAAAGGTCTTGGGGCTGAAGCCAGTTCTGGAAATGCCTTGAGAGGCCTCCTCTGGTCACTCTTTGATCAAGTGTGGAGAGTGCGGGATCAGCATCAGGTGTTACAAGAGGCTGTGGTGTGTGTGTGTGTGTGTGTGTGTGTACCTGAATACGTCTTCCAAGTGCTCCAGAAAAGAAGCATAAAGGGTTCTTAGCCCCCCCTTTCTTCTTCTTCCTGAAAGGATCAATGGCGGACCTCTGTCTTTGTTTGTGTGATAGCCCTGCTGTGAACTACACTTCAGAAATCACAGTTTCTGAAATTCTATAAATCATTATTTTAGCCTGCTCCCCACTCCTCCAAAATCATTTATGTGTTGAAATATTAAGTGTTATGCATGTTAGTCTGTGTGCACACACTGTTGGAACCTGTGCAGAAGGACTTCGGGTGGTGGGCAGATGGAGATATCCTTCCTGCCTCCACCTCCCCTCTACCCTTTTGTGTATGTGCAGGTGTTTCAGCCTGAATTGTTGTCATAGCAGCATTCTGATCTCCTGATCCCCATGTAGCTAAAAGAGGAGCTGAACCACCCTGGCTCAGCCTCTCTTTTTAGGCCCAGAAAAGGCCAGTGTCAAAGCAAGTGTACATGAATTTACAGGAAAGAAGATGGGCCAGGACTGATGTGTACAGGGACAGAGGTGGCCAATGAGCTGATCAGTTGGAGATGATGTAGGATGGAACAGCCGAAGTCCCCAGATCCTGCCATCTGTATTGTGCTGTGGCCATTCTCAGTAGCGTCTAGTAGGGTAGTGAAGGGCTGAGTACAATTACATTTTGTGGATTTGGGGCTATGTAGCTGAAGTTTTCCTGTGTCTCAGCCAGCCAGTGGTCAGGACAAATCTTGCATCCCCCAAGTAAACACACAGAGGCTTATATTAATTAAAAGTGCTTGGCCATTAGCTCAGGCCTACCACTGACCAGCTCTTACACTTAAACTCAGCCCATTTCTGTTAATCTATATGTTGCCACATTTTTTGTGGCTTTACATGCTCTCCCTGGACAGTGGACTGGTGTCTCCTGCCTGGCTACTGGCCAATCAGCATTTTATTTGTCAACCAATCAGAGTAAAACATTCATAGCATACAGAACATCCCACAGAAGAGCTGGGCAAGGAAGACTGAAAGTACTCACATTTCTCTAGGCTTGCTGCGTTGACAATGAGTGTTTGGGCCTGCTTCCTCAGGCCCTGACTAGGGCTGGAAGCTCTGGTTCTTTCTAGAAATTTCCATCTCTCATTTCCCCTCTACCCAGCATATACCCTAACACATGCAAGGTCTGACTGAGCAGCCATAGACAATGTCACTGAAAGGCAAGGCCTGATTGATTTGCACTGACTGATTGGTTTAATGTCTCTTCTCCCCAAGTACCCATCTTGACTGTGGAGGAGTTACATTTTCCTATGCGGGCCCAGCTGCTAGCTGCTAACACCATGCACCTGGAGGGTGCCTGCAAAGGTTACAGGTAAACAACAAGCGAAATGAGCATTCATAGTTTTTAAACCTTTATGAACTGAGAATGTCAACCTGGAAAATGGATCTGGAGCCACTAACCGGAAGATCCGTCTGCCCAGCCCTTCCGTCCTCCAGCTGAGGCCATTCTCATTGCACATGCTTCTGAAGGCAGAGTCCTCACCTCTACTTCTCTCCCTCCACCATCACAGCCAGGAAAACAGATGCAAGCAGAAGAAAAAGACCCAAGAGACCTATAGCTCTGCCGAGAGGGCTACAGCTCTCTGCACATGCAAGTGAGGCCTCAGGAAGGTGCTGGCTGGGACCAAGTAGTGGCTTTGCCTCCAAAGAGTCTTTTAGCGCTCGTCAAGTGGTTATCAATATGCAAATCAGAGAGACTCCGTTCTTACCAGATCTAACATGGAAATGTACAAACCCCTAACACAAAAGAAAACCATTTCCCAGCCATGCATGTATATTGGACACAATAGCTGTGGCTGTTGAGCAAAAAGCTCCCCTCTGGAGCTCACCATGTGAATCAGCCCAGTCCACTGCTTTCTTAAAGCATGTGCTTTTCCCTCTGCTGGGGCCCTGAGCCCCTCACTCCTGAGAGGACTTTCTAGGCAGCTCTATTTAATGTTCCAATCCTTGAATCCCCCACCCATCGGCTTTATTTCCTCCGTAACAGTAGTGTCCTGCCTTCATTTGTGCTGCTGTGAGAAAAATACCCCGACCAAAAGCAACTTAGAGGAGAAAGGATTCATTGTGGCCCACAGTTCCAGGTTGCAGTCCATCATAGCCTGGAAGTCAGGCGGCAGGAACTTCAAAGAGCTAGTGACGTCATATCCGCAGACCAGAGCAGAGAGAACTGAATGCTTGCATGCTTGTTACTCAGGTCACTTTCTCCACTCTTCCACAACCCAGGATCCAAACCCAGGGAATCATGCCCTAAATGATGATTCCCACATCAACCAAGACCATTAGGACAGGGTGTGCCTCCAGGCTAACCTGACTGAGACAGTCAGTCCCTCACTGAAAATTTCTTCCTGGATGATTCTGGATCGTGTCAAATCGATGGTTAAAACCAAAGGTCTCTTGTTTATTGGTTGAACTGACCTCACTCTCTCTCCTCCAGGATGTGAGCCCAACACAGCCGAGATTATTTCCAGTTTTGTTGGCTGTTCTTCATTTAAGAATCTAGAATAATCATGTGTGGCACAAGAAGGTGTGTTGGGTGAATAAATGAATGGATGGACATCCTGAGGGCAGTAGGCTTTTCCCCATTTGAACTCCAGCCCTGTGGCTCTACTCACAAGAGAAGCCAGGTGCTCCTCTTGTCCCTCCTTACTGATGCTCTTGCCAGGATCTTCCTGATGGCTGCTTTCTCTCTTCTCTTGCCCAGCTTTGTCTCACCCACATGTTCCAGGTGTGACAATGACTCCTGTTGTGTTTACATTTGTTTTCTCTCTTCAAAGAACACTAATTAAGGAAAAGGCCATTGTTCCCTGCAGCCCCATTGCTAAAATTCCTTCCCAGGGAAAGACATAAGCAACATCTACCCCTCCTCCTAAGATCCCAAAGACAAACCAAGGTATGATTCCATGCAGTTCACTCTGAGGAACCAAGAAGTTTATTAGGCTTGCTTACAGAGCATTGGTGAGAGATTACTCATGGGGAGTGGGTGCTCCTCCCAAAAGGCCACATCAGAAACTGTTTACCCACCAAAGATGACAGCTTTCCTATAACTGCATAGATGGAGTCTCCCCACCCCAGTCTTCCATGTCATCTATATTCTAACTCCTCTCCAAAGCTACACGCATTAGGGAAGAGTTGCATACAGCAGGCAGTGGGGAGCAGCTGGATGCTTAGGTGAGGGTCCCATGGCCCTTCCTGCCTCTTTGTGAGAGCATGAAAGCAGTCAACAAGTCCTTCTGGGGTGACCTTGTGAAAACAGGCAGAGCTGAATTCCCAAAGATGGTGGTTGCTTGGTTTCAAGGACCGTCCTGTAAAAGCTCCCATCCTTTAGCAACTGTTCCTAAGAACCCTCCTGAGACCACTTGCTCACAACGAATGCTGAACTGGAAGTTCCCTGACCTCAGCAGAAGACTTTTCTTACAGGCAACGGCAGATGCCACTCCTCACACCATTAACATGGGAGGAGAGTGGACCAGCCCTTTGTGAACTGACATCGAGCCACGACTGGTGAGGATGGAGAGAGACATCCCTGAGAAGTGAAAAGAGCACAAAAGAACTACTCAATAAGTGACAATTTTCTTCTGCTGTGGTCTCATGTTTGTGTCCCTTGTCCCAAATTCATATTTTAAAACTTAATGATATGCCAGGCCGTAGTGGTGCATGCCTTTAATCCCAGCACTCGGGAGGCAGAGCCAGGCAGCTCTCTGTGAGTTTGAGGCCAGCCTGGTCTACAGAGCAAGATTCAGGACAGGCACCAAAACTATGTGAGAAACCCTGTCTCAAAAAAATAAAAAACAAACAAACAAACAAACAAACAAAAAACTTAATAGTATGAAGCATTGGCACCTTTGGAGATATGACTAAGGTCAGTGATGACCTTATAAAGTAATTCCAGGAAGCTCATTCATCACTTCTGTCCTGGGAGGATACATCTTGAAGGTGTCATCCATGAGGCAGAGGGTCCTCTCCAAACACTCATTTTGCTGGCACCTTGGTTTTTGCTCCTCTCTGTCTCTAGAGCCTTGAGCAATAGGTTTCTGTTGTCCATAAATTACTCAGTGTAAAGTATTGTATTCTAGCATCCTAAATGGACAAGCACACCTTCCTTTTCCTCTGAATTTTTCATTGCACAAGTGTGGGTTACTGTTAATCAGATGGTGATGGTATATTAGTTAGGTTGAGCTAGGTCATGCTGTAGTAGCAAAGGTTACTTATGAATTATATGATGTTAAGGAAAGTTTATTTATTCTTCAGTCAACATGTGCCCCGTGATTGAGGATTTTATTTATTTATTTATTTATTTATTTATTTACCCAGTCTATGATGCATATCTTCAATGGAGTAGGAAGTGTAGTCTTCTGCTGTGGGATGTTCTGTATGGCAAATGTTTTGCTGATTGGTCAATAAACAAAACACTGATTGGCCATTGGCTAGGCAGGAAGTATAGGCAGGACAAGGAGGAGAATAAAGCTGGGAAGTGGAAGACTGAGAGAGAAAGAGAGACACTGCCAGCCACCATGATGAGAAACAGCCTGTGAAGATGCTGGTAAGCCACGAGCCACGTGGCAAGGTATAGATTTATAGAAATGGATTAGTTTAAGCTGTAAGAACAGTTAGCAAGAAGCCTGCCACGGCCATACAGTTTGTAACCAATATAAGTCTCTGTGTTTACTTGATTGGGTCTGAATGGCTGTGGGATTGGCGGGTGAGAGAGATTTGTCCTGACTGTGGGCCAGGCAGGAAAACTCTAGCTACAGTCTTCAATGAGCATGATGGAGAAATAAAAATATTTGCTTGGTAGAATTGACTTCTTCAGGAGAGAAGTCTACATTTTCCCTATCAGAAGAACTTGTGAGCCTGTTGCTGTTTTCAGGCCAGCCCTAATGAAGAAGCCGTAAGTTCTCTGAGATTCTGTTTGGGGCCTCTTCACACCACTCTACTCCAAAGACCTCCAGTTAGATATCTGCCTTTCACAGATACCCTGATGGCCTTGGAGATAAGATGCTCTGTGATGTGTAAGGTCAGGGTTGTTCCTGTTGATTGGAGGCTCATCAGCAAACCAGCCAGTACTTCCTATTGCTCCCCTTCAGTCACAAATCTGGCTATCAGGTGCTGGACCTGCGAAGTGAGAAGAAGGGCAGGAGGTCATGACTGCAGCCCTCATACCCACTTCTACAGGACTGGGCCGGGAAGAACTGCTGTGTCCTTATGGAACTTGCTTCAGAGTGTTGGGGCTCAGGAAAGGCAGTAGATGTTCTTTTCTTCAAAGTTTCACCTCTCCGATGTTGCCTCTTTTTCTTTTTGTTAATAAAGAAAAGACTTAGATGATACATCATCTCCTAACACCCTTTTCAACAGATGGAATTTTTCAGTTCTTACATCTTTTCAGTACATGTCAACATTGGATGAATCCAATTATCAGCTAGCATTCAAGTAACTAAGGACTGTTGGGGAGTCCCTCTTTGCGGAAATCTGTAACCACTAAAATTTACGGACTCCAATCCCAGATGGTTCCAAGGCCCCCAACAGCCCTCTCTTGTTGGCCAATGCTTGCTCATTAACTCTGAAATTACTAGTTCAGGACTTCATCATCTCTATCCGTTTTGAACTCTTCCATTCTTGCTTTCCCTCATAGTTGTGATGTTATTCCTCAAAGTTTTTCATCTAGAGGAAACTGGAAAATAATTTTTAGATCTTAGGTGACTCTTAAATGGAAAATTATTAAATCTATCTATAGCTCTTGGTACATTAGCATGATCACTATAGAGATATTATAACCCAATAAAGCTGGCATTGCTCTTTTGAGTAGAAAAGAAAGAGAAATGGCAGAGAGCCTCAGAATGCCTGGGATTATTATTTCCTTTTCTTTTTTCTAAATTGTACTTTATTTGTTCGTTTGTTTGTTTATTTATTTATTGTGTGTGTGTGTGCCTGAATGCATGTTTGTGTGAAGTGTGTATGTGTTTGTATAATGTGTGGTATGTGCATGTATGTGTATAGTATGCAGGTGTGTGTATGATATGCATATGTGTGATGTGGTGTGTGTCACGTGTGTATGTATGTGATATATATGCATGTATGTTGTATGTTCATGCATGTATGGTATGTGTGTCTGTTATGTGTGTACGTGTATGTGTAGTGTGTGATGTGTGTGTAGTATGCGTGGTGTATGTGATGTGATGTGTGTGTGTGTGTGTGTGATGTGTATGTGGTATGCATGTATGTATGTATATGGAATATGTATGCATGTGATTATATGTGTGCATGTGTGATGTGTATATACAGGTGCATGCACATGGAGGCTAGAGGAGCACACTGAATGTCTGCCTCTGTTGTTCTCCATTTTTTTGTGATTTTTTTTTCTGAGACAAGTTCTCAGTATGTATCCCTGGCTGGCCTGGAACTCAGAGAGATCCACTTCTCCTGAATTCTGGGATTGAAGATGTAGGCCATGGCACCCACCTTTTCCCCATATTTTGAGACAGGGTTTTTCACTGAGCCAAAGTTCACTACCATTACTACTGGGCTGGCTGGTCATTGAACTTCGAGAAATGCCTATGGTAAGCCCCCAACTGTTGTTAGGTAGGCTCAGGCATGCCCAGCTTTTACACGAGCACTATGGATGTGAACTCAGGGCCTCTTGTTTTTATAACAAGTGGTCTTACCCATAAGTCACCTCTCCAGGCTACCCACACAATGTTTTCAAGGTTCATCCACATATCAGTATTGCATTTCTTTTGATAAATAATATTTCATTGTAAGGATATTAGGCACTTTTAAACTAGTTTTAAAAGTCCATATATATGACTAAGAAAGGAAAGGATGTCAGCAGCTAAGAAAAGAGACCAACAGGCATTTAAACTGTAACTAGAAGTCATCCAGCTGTAGACTGTCTTGAATGGGTCAGAGTCTCCAGAACGGAGGTGAAGAAACATGTGGCCTGATCCTGTTGATAGCATTGGCCGAGGTTTATGTAATAAAGAGATGTTATATTAATACCATTTAAAATTATATTTTTATTTTTATGTGTATGAGTGTTTGCCTGCATGTATGTATGTGTACCACATGTGTGTCTAGTGCCCTTGGGGGTCAGAAGAGGGCATTGGATGCCCTGGAATCCATGTTACCATGCAGGTGATGGGCAATCTGTAAGTGCAGTGAATTCTCTTGACTGTCAAACCATCTCTCCAGCCCTTAGTATCATATTTTACAAATATTTTTTAAGATTGTTTATTCATGGAAGAAAGTAGCAAAACCTATTTGTTTCAGTATTTGTCATTCATTTTCTTAGGACTGATTTGCTGGCCACAATATGACTTTACTGTGGAAACATGGTTCAGTGTAGTGGAGAGGAAGAGTCTCTGGGGCACTGACACACAAACCTGAATTATAAAGGAAAGGCAAAGCCATGGGGTTGTGGTTAGAATGCTCTCCCCAGGCTCATGCCTTATAGACTTCATCCCTAAGGCAACAGTGTTGGGTGGAGGAACCTCTAAGAGGTGATTAAGCGCTGTCTCTGTCTCATGAATAATTTGTTTTTGTGAATGGGATTTTGTTTTGAATGGGAGTTTGGCCCCCTTTTGCTCTAAAGACTTCTCATGGCCTGTCTTCATCTACAATGGGATAATACAAGCAGAGACTCTTGCCAGATACCAACCCCTTGACACTAGACTTCCCAGTCTTTAGAACTGAGAGGAAATCAATTTTGTTCTATAAAAGTCCTCCAGTCTATAGCATTCTGTTCTACGAACACACAACAGACCAATATATACCACCCCTGTGTGTATGTTGCTTCTCCCACAGTCCACACACTGCTGACATTGCTTATTGAAGCTGAGACTATCCAACCCCTCCGTTTGTCTGTGCCCACATGGCTGTAGACAATGGCCACGTTCTCAGGCCTGATCCAGAGTCAAGATGGGAGAGACGGCCTCATCAGTGTATTAGGTGCTGATGCAGCAGTTCTTGGACTTCTGCCAAACATGGTTGACTGTAGCAATGGCCCAGTCCTCCACCTTTCCCTGCAGCCATTTTCCATGTGAATCTGAGCTTCACCCACTGCACTACAGGCACAGTGACCTGCCCATTGTCTTAACACTAGATTTAGCCATATTACTAAGAGATGTCAGCAGATGCGAAAGAAAGCTGGCTGAACCACAGTTGTGCCTGCAGAGTTGAAGCCAAGGTCAGTAGATAACCAGCGGACCCTGACCACTGAGCTACCAGCAGTTCTGAAGAACTTATATTTGGTCTTCACTGATTCTAGATATTTGTGTGTGAGCAAGTGCCTAATACTGAATGTCACCGAAGATTTTGTAATTGGCCATTACTGGCATACAGGAATTATAGATAGCTGATATGGGGTCATTGTGAACCCATTCTTACATTCACCAAATAACCAATTTTTGCTGGAATGCCTAATGTCCACATTCTTGCTTCAGATCACACCTGGGCTTCTGATTTCCTCCAATTTCACCCAAACTTCTGGCTTTTGGTATGTTCCCTCCACATGCTTCTCTCTCCTGATTAATGTTTGTGGTTCATTATACTAATTTTCTCTCTCAGTATTTTATTACTTCATTATACAGCAGGAACAATAGAGCAGGAAAATAAAAAAAAGAAAAACCACCAGAATTTCAGAGAATTGACTGTTCAACTGGAAGATTGAGATATGGGATGAATGAATGCACTAGAAAATGGAAAACATTGATTGCTTTACATTTCCATCCATTTCACGTTCATCAGAGAATGCTCACATATTGTGGCAGGACAATCATTAACCTGTCTTAACTACCCTGGAAGAACCTCTCAGTGATTGCTTTCATTAAAGAATATTAATATGAACTGCACCAGCAAGTGCAGAACACCCAAGAACAAAGGGGCAGGATAGCTTCCTGTCAGAGCCAGCTGGGAGTCTACTGTGATTTTCATAATAAAACTGTGAATACTCAATCTTTCTATTTAGATGCAGAATATTGTCAAGGTAATGTTTGGCATGACATCACCTGTCTCTAAGTATGTTTCTGTCTTGTGTCCTGAGAAGGAAGAGAAAACAACAGGATGAGCACAATCAACAGAAAAGACAAGGCAGGCAGTGAAGTGGGTGTCCTAGAAATGTCCAGAAGAGGGGAAGGAGCACTTCCCTGAGCTTTTGATTTGAAGAGGTGCATTAGACCTTATGAGATCTGACAGCCTTTCTCCCACCTCTATGAGAGTCCGTGCTCAAGCTCAGCTGTGGGAAGTAGAAACCAGGTCTGGTTCTGCATCTCCCCTCTACAGCTCTATGATTCTATACCTTTGCAGCTCAGCCCTGCCGTCCTGCAGCTCAACAGCTCTCTGGCAGGGTTGTTACTGTCTCATATAGCCACCTGCAGTGATTCTCTGTGCATCTGTATAAACTGTGTGCCTCTAATTCCAGTAAGGACTCTGGGAACATGGCTGTATGCTCTTTAACCTATTTGTATCTATTTGATTAGAAAGATAGATAGACAGACAGACAGATAGATAGATAGATAGATAGATAGATAGATAGATAGATAGAGACAGATGTAGATATTAGTGTGTGAAGATGTAATATGTGATCTGTAAGTTAATACCAGTAGTTAAGATTGGAACAGCAGAACCTGTGATTACTAATGGTCAGTTATCAAGGTAACTTAAGACTAGTTGGCAGTCAGAAAAAGTAGAAGGAGAAAGAGAAGAGGAGGAGGAAGAAGAAGAAGATGATGAAGACAAAGAAGAAGATGGAGAAGAAGGAGGAGGAGGAGGAGGAGGAGGAGGAGGAGGAGGAGGAGGAGGAGGAGGAGAAGAAGAAGAAGAAGAAGAAGAAGAAGAAGAAGAAGAAGAAGAAGAAGAAGAAGAAGAAGAAGAAGAAGAAGGCTGGTACTCTAATATAACTTATGAATTCACTGTTAATTCTGACATCGTCAAAGGACACAGACATGTCTACGTTTCTAACATAGTGGGCTCATGACAATTTTATTTTAGGATCCAATTGAATCAAACACTAGAAAGAAGAGGAACACAGTGGCAGGATAGAATGACAAGGACTCTAAATCCATGCAAATGTCCACCCATCAGTCAGCCCATTGGTCTTTCCAATATGACTCTGAATTTCTTAAATTCCCTGACTCCTGAAGTCTTCTTCTTTTCACCAGGCTTAGAATTAGCTGTCACCAGCAAATTTGAGGCACTCTGTTGTCTTCTACCTTCTTAGATGTTATAATGACACTTTTGGAAGAAGTCATGCAGGAAAGAAAGAGAAGGGGGTTGGAATGCCATTTTACCAACAAGTTCCACACTATACTCTCAGAATCAAGGGGCCAATGCCATCAAGTAAGGAGGGTGAGTCTCAGGAAGCTTAGAGAAGCCATCTTCCCTAGGTGGGCTGTGGAGATGTTAAAGAAGAGCTGCAGGCAGCTATCTGAGAGCAAAACAGAAGGGCTAGAAAGACTGAATATTGACCACATTGTAAAACTACAATTCCACAGGTGCTAGGTTGTGGGAGTTCTGCCTGGTCCTCCAGTCTCTGATGTCTACACTCAAGAACCTTAACTTTAATTTTGGAATTTGCTAATTGTCTTTGAGCTTGCCAAATGTATTCTTTTGCAAAAGATGGAGGGCCACTAAGAAATGCATCTGGGAATTGGGACTTTCTCAACTTCCTTTCTAGACCACCGGGCTCAGCGAATAGATACATGCTTAACTTGAGTTAATTATACAGTCTTGCCTAGCTTGGGAAGTAATGTTGTATATCATCATTGCCTTCCCACTTCCATAGAAACTTCCTGAAAAGGGGACTCTGGAACCCACTCTCTTGCCTTCCAGCCAAATGAAAGTCATGATTCTCTTGAAATTTTGAGAGCTTGAGGTAAGAACTGCATAGCAATGAAACACCAATGTGGTTAACATAGATAAGACACAGGGATTACAGATGACTCCGGGATGTAATTTAGAGATGATGTTTCTGGTTTGCTTTTCTGCCTGTTTCTAGTGCTCATTGATACATAACGAAGATTTAATTAAAATTCCCCGAGTGGATGAATGAATGCATGAATGGATGAGGAAGGCCTATGACTGATATTACCAAGTTGAAGTTTCAATTTTGAGACCTGGATCTGGAGAAAGGAATGTAAGTATGATAGGTATATGTCTGGGACAGGTTGTTCATCACAGTGAAGACAACATCTGAGCCAGAAGCCAGAAATGCAGATGGCACTGGTGTGCTCAGAATCAAATGTAAGATGTGTTGAGTTTCAGAAAATAGAAATCCATTAAAATGCATAAACAATGAAGAATGTGGAATTCTGAGCCCTAGTGCAGTGGTTCTCAACCTTCCTAATGCTATGACTCTTTAATACAGCTCCTCATGTTGTGGTGACCCCCAACCATAAAAATTTTTCTTTGCTACATCATAACTGTAATTTTGCTACTGTTATGAATTGTAATGTAAATATCTGATATGCAGGATAGCTGATATCTAAGATCTGACCCACAGGTTGAGAACCAAGGTCCTAGTATGAAGATCCTACATTTAGTAGCATCCCAGAATGATAAAGGTGTGACATCAGTGACCCAGGTTCTGGGATTCTCCTTCTCTTCCACTTGGTTGATGTCATATTGGGGCTTGTTTCCCTCAAATTAGCCAACAGCAATTGGCAACAGGTCAAGTGGAGAAAGTGGGTACCCACCAACATAAAAGCAGGAGTTTTGGGATCTAGACTACTTGGACCACTCTGAAAAATCACCATGGCATGGCAAGGGAAATTCTGGGTACCAGAGGGATCAGATTTTATTAGCTAAGATAACTACCATGGCAAGGGGAAGAGCATCAAAAGGATTCATTCGACTGAACATCACCACAGTTACTCCATGAAGATGATCTCATCTAGATGTCAATCTCCTCTGATCCTCCACGGTAATTTATTTCTGTGGCTGCATCTTGATCATTTGTATAGCTTTGGAGACAAAAGGCTAGAGTGAATTTATTATTATTATTATTATTATTATTATTATTATTATTATTATTTTGGTTTTTCGAGACAGGGTTTCTCTGTGTAGCTTTGCTCCTTTCCTGGATCTTGCTCTGTAGACCAGGCTGGCCTCGAACTCACAAAGATCCGTCTGCCTCTGCCTCCCGAGTGCTGGGATTAAAGGTGTGCGCCACCACCGCCCGGCTCTTATTATATTTTTCATATTAATACTTCTGTTTTTGTGTTTTGAGGCTCTATTTATTTCTTAATCAGCATTTAGTACATTTGCATGCCTATATTGCCCTCGAGCTTGTGAAGACAGGGCCTTGAGGACACTGATGGAGAGCTTACATTCCTAAAAGGCCTTCAGCCTTCATGATGGCCTGGGAAGTGGGCTAGATTGTCCTTACCTACAGATGAGAAAACGGTGGCTCTGTCACTCAAGTGGACAGATAGGTCAGATGCCATGTCTGGGCTATTCCCAAGGACAAACTCATTCTCCTCCAGTTTGTGGTATTCTTCTCACCAGATCGAGGAGTGAATTCAGCTCTCACGGGAGCCTGGTCTGTAAACATTTGCCCAGGACTGTGACAACACTGACAATGAAAACAGTGTTTCCCTCTGAGGGAAACAGGACACTGATTTGGAAATACCTGTGTCTTTGTCATGTGCCAGGCTGAGCCCAGGCAATGTGACAAAGTGTCCATAGCTTCCCTTTACTAGTTTCTTTCCACCTTTGATACTAAGAGAGTCCTAGTCTGCTCTGCCATCTGCCAGCTCCCAGACCCCTCCACCCCCCACCCCTGCCACCTACCGCCATGACCTTATTTCTTTCTGAGTTTCGAAGTGTTTTCCATATCCTAAGGCCCATTCTCTCAGGATTTTGTTAGGGACTGAAGCTAACAAATGAGAAAAGAAGGCTACTCAAAGGTGGTCAAGAGCTAAGTGACTGACTGTCCAGGTGTTGGTAGAGGCAACACCTGAGCAAGTGAGCACAGCCTCTCAACATCGAGCCATCCTCATCCTCACTGTCTCACCATGGCAGAGTGCAGGGGGTGGAGCAGAGAGTAAGAATTTCCCATGTGAGATATTCTTGTTAAGAACAGAGTTGAGAAAGAAGGAGAAGGGGAAAGAAAAAGTCTCTCCCAAGGCAAATCTGACAATCTGATCCAGGTTAGCTCAGGGGACACACACACACACACACACACACACACACACACACACGAGCACATGCATGAGATATCAGGCACAATTTGAAGAAACCATGTGCAGAAAATTTTTACAAAAAAATTATCCCCTGTGAAAGAGAAGGTCCTTTTGTCCATTTATATGTGTGTGAGGGAATACAATCACTTTAATTTTCAAGAGATGAATTTAAATGTTGAGTCTCTGGAAATCAGATGGAACAAATGTCAAATCAATGGCTTTCCCCAAATGAAAGCCATGGAAGAGGGAGGCGGCAGAAATGGAAGGAGGAAAAGGAGAGAGGAGAAAGATTGGGGAAATGAGCACAGGGAGAGAGACAATGGAGACGGAGAGGAAGAGGAGGAGGACAAGAAGGAAGGGAAAAAAAGAGGAGGCATGCATACATCCATTTCACCAGGAGATGTGAGGGTGAGCCTTGGCCTCAAGTGTCCTGAACAAGCACCTGCATGCAGAGCTCTGGGGCTGCACACTCTGCTTTCCCTCACACTTTATCCCTTTCTTCTCAACCCTCACTTTACGCTCTATCAATTCCATTGGCCTTTGTAAAGCCCCAGGCTCATCTCAGACTCCCTCTTCTCTAGGGAACTCTCTGCTCACCTGCTTTTTCTCCATCAGGAGCATGGCCCCTCAGCAACCGCAGCTCTAGTCTTCCATAGAGAGCCTATGTGCCCCTTCCTCACTCAAGGATGCATCCCTCACCTTAGAGATGCTTCTCTTTCTCCTCGATATAGCTGCTTATTCCACCCCTCCCCATAATGTATATAATCTCCTTTTGCCAGAACACTTCCTCATCTTCCCCAGATCTGGGGTCAAAGTTATAAGCCCTAGAAAGCACCTAGCTTTTCACCTCACCTACCACCATCCCTTGCATGGACTTCTCACCTGTTTGACCAAACTGAACCCAGCTTCTTGGAAAGAGTTCTGGTTAGTCTAATGTCCTAGGACATAAAAAATATGTTCTTTTGAAATGACTACTTTGGTAGTTTTAATGTAATTGGCCCCCATAATCTCAGAAGGAGTGGCACTATTGGGAGGTATGGCTTTGTTGGAGTGGGTATGGCCTTGTTGGAGGAAGTGTGTCACTGTGGGGGCAGGCTTTGAGGTTTCCTATGCTCAAGATACTGTCCAGTGTCTCAGTTGACTTCCTGTTGCCTGCAAGATGTAGGACTTTCAACTATTCCTCCAGTACTACATCTGCCTGCACACTGCCATGCTCCCCACAATGATGGTAACTAACTGAACCTCTGAAACAGCAAGTGAGTCATCCCAATTAAATATTTTCTATGTAAGAGTAGCCATAGTTATGGTGTTTCTTCACAGCAATAAAAACCTGAACTAAGACAGAAGTTGGTACCAGGGACTGGGGTATTGCTGTGATAGGCCTGACCATGTTTTTGTTTGGAGGAATTTGGACTTTGCTACTTGGGTTTATGAAAGCAGTGGAATGCTTTAAGCACTGCCCAATGGACCATTCCAATAGGAGCATGAAAGACAGGGGTGCTAAGCGTCATTTGAACTGTCAGGGGCTCACTCAAGAGGTTTCAGAGAAGAAGAGTTTTAGTATGTTGCGTAGAGATTATCCTTGTGATATTTTGGCGAAGAAAGTGGCCGCCTTTTGCCCTTGCCTGAAGAGTCTGCCTGAGGTTAAAGTGACGAGTTTTGGATTAATTCTCAAAGTAGCCTAGTGTAGATTCTGTTGTCTGATTACTAGTGTTCATGTTTATAGAGATTTATAATGAAAAGGAGCAAGCTGAGCAGGGTGAATTACAAAATGTAAATTTTGAGGGGAAAAAGAGCACCAGGAAGTGGAACGAAGCTAAGTCCTGTGTTCAAGGAGAAAAATAGATTAAGAAATTTAATATAGGGAGCGGTGACCTCAGGGAAAGATCCCACACAGCTAAGTTTCCAACTTGTGAAAAGGAGCTAAAGAAAAGCACTGGGAAGGCAGAGGCAGACAGATCTCTGAGTTCGAGGCCAGTCTGGTCTACAGAGCAAGTCTTAGGACAGGCCAGCTTAGGCAATGAAGGACAGAAAGCTGGTGAAGATGTAATTGAATGAGGGAACCATGTTCCAGCCCCAGTAAGCAGCAGAACTTGGTCATATGGTTCTGGGTTTAGAGTTAAGGATATAAGAAAGGAGTTATGGAATAAAGTCGCTGAGGCCAGGCATGTGTCAGGAGTGTCTCTGAATGGAGACCTAGTAGAGAGGCCATTGCATGAAGATGTGAAATTGAAGAACTTGGAGATTGCCTTGGAGAACTCAAGATGTTAGAGATACCAGAGTCATGGGATACCTGCCAAAGAAAACTGCTAACAGGGAATGGAACCAGTCCAATAGAAAGAAGTGTGTTGAAGTCAACAAAGCTGAATGGAGTTGGAAAACCAGCTGGGGAAACCCCAAACTCTTCATCTCCATGTCTGATGTCAAAATGCTCTCCACATCTCCAACTCTATTTGGTCCAATATTCTCTCACTGTGCTCCCTTCCCTATGTTTTGGAATGGTAATATATATCCTGTGCCATTATATGCTGGAAGTATGTGATCTGCTTTTTTATTTGATTTTATAGGGGATTTCAATTAAGAGAATGTATGAATCTCAGAAGACACTTTGAATTTTGGACTGTAAAACATTGTTGAGACTGTAATAAACTATGGGGACTTTTAAAGTTGGAATAAATGAATTTTGCATTATGATATTGTCACAAGCTTACAGGAGCCAGGAAGTGGAATGTGGTAGTTTGAATGTAATTGGCCCCCATAATCTCATAAGGAGTGGCACTATTGGGAGGTATGGCTTTGTTGGAGTGAGTATGGCCTTGTGGGAGGAAGTGTATCACTGTAGGGTCAGGCTTTTAGGTTTTTCTATGCTTAGGATACTGCCTAGTGTCTCAATCAACTTCCTGTTGCCTGCAAGATATAGGTCTCTCAGCTACTACCCTAGCACCATGTCTGCCTGCATGCCGCCATGCTCCCCACCATGATGATAATGGACTGAACCTCTGAAACTGTAAGTGCGTTCTCTCAATTAAATGTTTTCTTTATAAGAGTAGCTGCAGCCATGGTGCCACTTCACAGCAATAAAACCTCAAACTAAGACAATTACTGTGATGGTTTGGTTTTTCTTTGGTATGAGGGATTGTCTTAAGTTAGTTGGTGTGGGAAGAACCAGTCCACTATGGGCAGAAAAAAAAATGTAATTATTTCTCCCTGCTTTCAACTGAATGTGATGCTGTTAGCTGTTTTAAGTTTCTGCCTTGACTTCCCCACAACCTGGAATTGTGAGTTGAAATAAACCTTCTTCTTCCATGAGTTGCTTTGGGTCAGGGTATTTTATCATAGCAATGGGAATGAAACAAGAACAACTTTCAAGTCTGGGAAGTTTATAGTGGGGGCTGGATTTCTTCCTGGTTCTCAAAATGAGAAATTGGCAGGTGAAGCAGAAAGGAGTACTTAAGAGTCAGAGACGACAGCCGGGCAGTGGTGGTGCACGCCTTTAATCCCAGCACTTGGGAGTCTGAGGCAGGTGGATCTCTGTGAGTTCGAGGCCAACCTGGGCTACAGAGTGAGTTTCAGGACAGGCGCAAAGCTACACAGAGAAACCCTGTCTCGAAAAAACAACAAAAAAGAGTCAGAGATGAAGCTTGTCACTGGCTTGCTGGGCAACTGTAGCAGCATTTTTTTTTGGTGTGTGTGTGTGTGTGTGTGTGTGTGTGTGTGTGTGTGTGTGTGAGAGAGAGAGAGAGAGAGAGAGAGAGAGAGAGAGAGAGAGAGAGAGAGAGAGAGCTGAGCAGAATTCTAAGTCCTTTTAATGCCAAGTTCTATGATGCAGAGTACATGAACATAGGCACCTAGTATCCTGGTTAGCTGTTTTTGTTCTCTGTCAACTTGATAAAAGCATGAGTCATCTCTGAAGAGGGAACTTCAGTTGAGAAAATGCCTCCATAGAATTGGCCTGTAGGACATTTTCTTGGTTAATGATTGATGTGGAAGGGGCCAGCACTGAGAGCAGTGTCGCACCTGGAAAGGTGGTCTTGGGCGGTATCAGAAAGCAGGCTGAGCAAGCCATGGGCAGCAAGCCAGTCAGCACTGCCCTTCCACCGCCCCTTCTTCCATTCCTGACCACAAGGATTTGCCATGACTTCCCTCCATGATGGATTGGGATGAGGAAACGTAAGCCAAGATCAACCACCCCATCCCAGTTGCTTTGTGTACGGTGTCCATCACAGCAATAGAAAACCAACTGAGGCACAGACACATGGCTTAGCAAAATCAAATGCTGGCTCTTACTGTTTCGTTTCCAGTGAACTCATTTCATATTTCTTCTCCTATCCTAAATTTGGGGGCTGTGAAAGGGCAAAGAATAATTTTCTTCATGAGTGAGGTGCCTTGTTCCAAAGCAGCAAAGAGATGTGCTGACCCCAGTCAGGTAGACAAAGACAAAGCTTTGGGGTGGGTGGAAAACCCCACGTTACACACAGGTAAACCTGCTAGTTGGTGGAGTACAGCTTGGAATAAAGACCTCACTTTATTTACCTCTCACACTGGGATGCTTTCTTGGAAGGCTGCTGGCAGGCACATTCACTGGTGGAAACTACATTCGAAAAAGTTCTTAGCTGTTCTCGTGTGCAATGAAAAGATGTCAGGCTTCAGTTGGAAATAAAACTGAGGCTGTGGTTTCCCGTGGAGAGCAAAGTGGGAAGGCAGAGATCCAAAGGCTCAGAAGCCGAGCAGTGGGGAGTGAGGGGGTGATTCACGGGGGAGAAGAAAGCCTAGTGGCTGCATCCAAAGAAGGAACAAAACCAGACACACAGGCTGTGGAAGCCAAAGGAAAATGATCAAAAGATTTCAGGAAGTGGGCACATTATTTGACCTTTTGGTCACCTCAAACTAGAGGACCGGGGACCAGAACTGTATGGCAGAGGCCCTGACTTGTGATGGAGAAAGCTCACAATATGGACACATTGCTTGGAAATATAATGAAAACACTCAAAATGCATTTCTGAGGAGCCAGTTCTTACTTTGTGGTTTTACTAAGCATAAAATTTTTACCTGACATCCACAGTGGTCAGAAGAATTCCATGTGGGAATTGATCAGGTCTTTGAGGATCAGAAGCCAACATGGGAAGCCAGTATTTCTGGTCTTTGCTTTCTACCTTGCTTTTCTGCATCTTTTGGATTTATTTACTTATTTATTTATTTCTCCCATAACCATTTGTGACTCCCTTTGGTAATGGAATTAGGCCTGGTAAAGTTGCTAATCCTGTGAGGTCCTTGGAACTCAATGCATCATTCCTGCAAGGAATGAAGTGGCCAGCAGCAGTGTTTTTTGACACCAACTGGAAAATATTTGGTCAGGAGTCCTCCTCTTAAGTTTTTAAATCCTATGGTAGGGGTGGTAGGGGTAATCCTCACCAATGCATGAGGCCAACTGAGTTCAAAATCCATGGGAGCACTTGTTTTCTATTGCTTCTACAAATGCCTTCTTTGGGAAATGGCACAGTGCAGTGTTTGCATTCCAGCTATGCTACAGCATCACTTCCTAGCCTTTCCAGGCTCAGTTCCTGATCTGAAAAGCAGAGACAAGGATGATACGTTGTAGTCATTTTTTTTCTTGTCTGACTTTCTTTGGACCACCAGCCCCCAGTAATGACATAGAGACTTATTATGAATTATGAAAGCTCGGCCTTAGCTTAGGTTTGTTCCCAACTAGCTCTTATAACTTAAATCAATCCATTTTTATTAATCCACGTTCTGCCTCATGGGTCTTAATCTCTCCTGCATTCTGTATGTCTGACTCCCTTTATGTCTGGCTGGCAAATCCCACCTCTCTTCTTGCCAGAGTCCCTCTCTCTCCCAAGAAGTCCAGCCTATCCTCTCCTGCCCAGCTATTGACTACTCAGCTCTTTATTAAACCAATCTGGTGACTTAGGCAGGTGAGGCAAAGCATAGACACAGTGTAAACAAATAACCAGCAACAATATGCCCCTCATGGTGCTGTTGTAAAGTTGAGATTGTGTTAGAGAGGTGCCTGCCAGACATTCTGTCAAATGTGTTGCTTGCCTAGTAGAATTCCCTGCTAGCACATGGTTCCATGGGTTCCTATTATGCTGAAAATAGTTGATTGTACCAAGGAGAAAAATATTACTTCATCTAGAACAATAGACCTCTATTTAAAAATATTTTAATTGACATATAATATAATTGTACATATTTACAAGGTACGTAACGTCATTTCTATACAGGTATACAGTATGCTGTGATCCAATCATGGTGATTAGGATGGATAGCACCTCTCATATACATTTCTTTTTAAAATTAAATAATTTTATTTTTTACATTTATTTACTTATTCATATGTTTATTTACCTCTTTTTGTGTGTAGGCGCATGAATACATGTAGAGGCCAGAGGATAACTTGTGGGAGTCAGTTTTCCCCTTTCCCTATGTGGGCGCTGGAAATCAAACTCAGGTCAGCAGGGATGGCAGCAAGGCTCTTTACGTGCCAGGCCATCTCTTTGGCCCACATTTACCATTTGTTTGTGCTTTGAGTGTCCATTCACCTCTAGTGGCTACTTTGAAGAGTAAGGTTAATTGTTGCCGCCATGATTATCCTCCTGTGCTACATAAATATGTGAAGTGATTCCTCCTGTCTAGTGGCACTCCTTTATCTACTTTCTGACATATGTTTATTCCACCTTCTAGATTATTTCCCTGCTTAGGGGACTGCTATTCTGCTCCCTACTTCTTTGAGATAAATCTTTTACTGTCCGAATATAGGTGAGAATGTGGCATTTGACTTTCTGAATTATTTTACATAACATAATGCCATCCAGTTTTATCCATACTTCTGCAAATGATAGGACTTTACATTTTTATGATTGAACAGTATTCTCTTGTATATTATAGTGGCTTGGATAGGAATGCTGCCCCCCCCCCAAAGCTCATACATTTGAAAGCTTGGTCACTAGGGAGTGGCTATTTGACAGGGATTAGGAGTTAAGGCCTTGTTGGAGGGAATGGGTCACTTTGGTGGCCTTTGAGGTTTCAAATGCTCAAGCCAGGCCCAGTGATTCTCTCTTCCTGTTGCCTGTGGATCTGGATGTAGAACTCTCAAGCTACTTCTCTAGCACAGTATCTGCCTGCCTGCAACTATGCTTCTCACCATGATGATCATAGACTAAACCTCTGAATGTGAGCAAGCACCAATTAAATACTTTCTTTTATAAGAGTTGCCATGGTTATGGCATCTCTTCACAGCAATAGAACACTGACTAAGACATGTATATATACCACATATTCTTATTCATCTATGGGTGAGCATCTAGGTTAATTGCATTTGTGGGCTATAGGACAATGCATTAGTTAATGTTTCTATTGCTGTGAAGAGATATCATGACCATGGCAACTCTTAGAAAGGAAAACGTTTAATTGAGATGGCTCACTTACAGTTTAGAGGTTCAGTCCATTATCTTCATGGTGGGACATGGCACTGTGCAGGCAGATATGGTGCTGGAGAAGGAGCTGAGACTGCTACATCTTGTAGACAACAGGAAGTGGTCTGTCCCACTGGGTATGACTTGAGCATATATGAGACCTCAAACTCTGCCTCCACAGTGATACACTTCCTCCAACAAGGCCACACCTACTCCAATAAGGCCACACCTCCTACTAGTGCCACTCCCTTAGGGGGACACTTTCTTTCAATCCACCACGGACAATGAATCTCTTCTTTGAGATTAAAAAAACAAGTTTTTTCTTTTAAATTGTGTATGTGTGTGTATCTGTGTGTGTGTGTGTGTGTGTGTGTGTGTGTGTGTGTGTATGTGTGTGTGTGTGTGTATGTGTGTGTGTGTGTGTGTGTGTGTGTGTGTGTGTGTGTGTGTGTCTGAATAGTTTCCTAAGTAGGCCAGAGACATTTGATATTGAGCCTGCGGTTACAGGTGGTTATGAACTTCCTGATGTGGGTACTGGGGACAAACTTGGGTCCTCCTCAAGAGCAGTACACATTCTTAACTGCTGAGCCATCTCTTCAGCCCTCTTTGAGATTTTAAAATATAAGCATGTGTTAATCCGCTCAGGTAATATAGCAAAAATGTCTTTTTTACCTGAAAGTACATGACCAAGGTGTGAGGAGATCGTGGTTTTTGGTGAGGCTCTTCCTGGTCTCTGAGGGTCACTTTCTCACTCTTTCTTCATGTGTCTCTTACACGGTGCATACTTATAGACAACATTCTCTTTCTCTTCCTCTCCTCTCCTCCTTATAATAAGTCCACAGCCTTATGGGATAAACCTGTAATTCTTGCTGCCTTATTTAACAATAACTACCCTTTAAAAGCTCTGTCACCAAATATTTTCTATTGGAATGTAGGGCTTTTTTTCTGGGTTGAATCTGATATACTCCCCACAGCCTGTGGCCCTAGTGTGAAGGCTGCAGAGCCTTGAGGATGTAGGGCTATTGAACATAAAAGCAGGCTTTGGAGGTCATGCACACCTCAGGCTTCACCCTGCTTTGTAAATAAGCTCTGCCATAGACTCCCACTGCCATGAACAGAACCACCGCTGCTGCTGTGGATTGACTGAAACTTTCCTGAAACCCTGGGATAAAATATATGCTTCCTCCTTTGAGTTATTTCTCTCAGGGAGTCACAGGCAAGCAAAAGTAATGATACAGGATTCAGTGACATCAATATATCATTGAAGTTAAACACAACTCAGTCAGGTTCAGTCGTTTCTAAGGTTCAAGGATTGAAAGGTGCCTTGATTTCTGCTATGACTTTGGAAGCAAGACTGGTAGAAAGAAATAAGGTATGTGACATCAGGGTACAGCAAGGAGGGATGGGTTCATTTGTCCAATACCAACTGTTTTGGATTCTCAGATGACTTTTCGCCCTTTTATTTTCTGAGATGCACCTCCCATTTTATAACATAGATGTGGTGATATTTTATCTGTGTCCCCCAATAAAGTTTATCTGAGGATCAGAGGAAAAAGCCAGCCATTATAATAAACATAGAAGTCAGGCAGTGGTAGCCCACACCTTTAATCCTATCTCTCAA
This sequence comes from Peromyscus californicus insignis, assembly GCF_007827085.1. Taxonomy (NCBI): domain Eukaryota; kingdom Metazoa; phylum Chordata; class Mammalia; order Rodentia; family Cricetidae; genus Peromyscus; species Peromyscus californicus. The sequence goes on from NW_026294469.1 coordinate 52,558,547, forward strand.
AAGGCAGAGATCTGTCTGGATCTCTGTGAGTTCAAGGCCACACTGGGAACAGAGCCAGGTGTGGTGGTACATACCTTTAATCCCAGCACTAACCATAAAGGTCTGGAGGTGTGTACAGACAGACAGGAAGTGATGTAGCTGGGCGGAGAGAAGAAATGAGTTGGCAGAACAGAAAGGCATATAGGCATGGGTATACAGGAAGTAGATTTTTTGGAAGCTGAAGAGTTGGCGAGGTGAGATTAGTGGTGGCTTTTCCTATTCCTCTGATCTCTCAGGTTTTAACCCTGATATCTGGCTCCAGGTTTTTATTAATAAAACTGTTTAGCATTTCAACTACACATAGATGTCTTATTTTTCCATGTCAAGTTGGTGCATGATGCTTTTAACCCCAAGATAATACTGACCATTATCACTCCCCAAAGATCAAGATAATTTTTAATAATAAAACAAAAACTAAAAATAAAATTAACGTTTATAATTGTGTGGGATTTTATATGTGAATGAAAAACAAGACCCCATAGACCTCTTGGGGTTTTGATGTCACTTTTAAGATACATAGTTGAGAAGATCATGCTTCATGACATATTGAGGACACTTTTCCTTGTCCACATGCCTTCAGTAAACTTTCTGTGACCATACTCCTTCTGTTTGCAGGCATGGAGGAGAGAATCACCTCCTATTACAGTACTAAGCACACACTTATCCTAATTCACTCTAGCTTTTAATAATTCTCCCATAACACCTATCACATTTCCTTTTTGACGACCTGTACACACACTAACACATACAATACATACACACATATACATACCAGCATATGCACATACTGTGTACACACATATACACACATGTGCACAGACACATGCACACATACACACACATGCACATACATACACAATGCTATGACCACATATTTGCCTTGTCTTTATAGACATTATCAGAAGGCCTTACCACAGAAATGCTTCTCTTCTAGACATTTTTGTTTTGGTTTACCTTGCTACTTTATACATTGGGCCTGTCTTACTTTGAGCAACTTGCAACATAACATTGAGACACACAGAAGGCAACTTACACCAGCTCGCTGACTATGCAAGTCACATCATCTCATGGTTGCATGGAGACAGATATTGTGTTAGCACTATTTGTGTCCTGGATACTGGAAAACGTAACCTTTGCTTCCCTTTCCACCAATAGCATCAGGTGTACTATGAAGGATGTGTAACTATTTTCCTTAAGACATTATTTTGCTCAGGTAACATAGTGACAATATGTTGGAGACCCAGAAGTACAAGATCAAGGGTCTGGAAGTCCCTTTTCTGGTGAGGCCCTTTCTGGTTTTCATAGGTCTGCTTTCTTGTGGTCAGTCACGGCTCTGACTGGTTTCAGCACCATGGACAGCACCAGCAAAGCCACAGGGTGATTGCTATGATAACAAAAGGACCAGAATGTTTAACAATCTGCATTTACCAAAGGGTTGGAAAACAAGAAGACAACAACAACTAATCCATGATGAGGGAATATTATACTAATGTTTAGGGTCTTTGCAAGGTGAGGCACCCAGGAGTTGAGGGCCAGCACTTCAAAGCTGACATTTATCTAATAATTCAGGAAGTAAGAAACGAGGAGAAATGCTAACGTTTCAAATGACCAAAATGGATGGTCAGGAAATTGAAATCATAGGAAGTGTGCGGACGCGGCAGAGGGGCACTCTAGGTCCTGGGCAGGTGTGAGCAGGGTACCAGATGGGTCACACTCTGCCACTATCTTGGCAGTTGACCTTAGTTGGATTCCTCGTCCTTGCTAAACCATGGTGTTCTTATCTGTGAAACAATGGCATTGAAATATGATCCTGAGGTTCCCTCTAGCTGTGTCAATGCAGAGTAAATTGTACAAGGTATGAAAATTCACACAAGCCTTTAGAGATGTTGAGTTGGAAGTTGGTGAGAATGCTTTGACTGTAATAGGAATTACAATAAGATCGATAAAAAATTTGACCTCTTATTTCTTGTGAGACAGTAAACACAGACAGGCTCTTGGAGAGAAAAAAGAAAAGTGTGTGACCCAGGGCTGTCCCCAGCTGATCATTAGTCCCGAGGATTGAAGCTCACACTGTGAGCTTAGCTTGCTCCTTAGCATCCTGTCCTTGTTCAGAAATTAGCTCTACTTCTTCATTTATTTGTGGACAGCATCACGTCAGCGCCAACTTTTAAAGTCTAAGATTTATCCGGGTACACAGTGGAAGAAAAGGCATGATTGTAACACTCAGCCCAAGTCCTCATTCTAGTGAGGAGCTCAGGAAATGTCTAAATAGAGACATCTTAAGAGCTGGGAGATTAGTAAATCATGAGTCATAAAAACTGGTCAATTATTTCCCAGAATTAGTAAAAAGGTGAAGCTGGATTTCAGAAAATGTTGTTGGAGTGCATACATCACATTCCCATAAAAACATTTAGGCAGGAGAGGTTCTGTGCAGTGTGAGCTCTTTCTTTCAAGAGTCATCGTAGTGCCAGTGAGCCAACTTTAAGTTAGACTCAAGTGCCATGGAAAGTCAAGGTTGGAGTTCAGAACTGCTGATGCCTGACCTCACTGCTGTTCTGAGCTGATAGCAGTCATTTAAGAGCTTCCAGGAGAGCCCTAAAGAAGCCATTCATGGCATCAGGGATATGTAGAGGATAAAGTCCAACTGTGCCAAAGGATGACAAATATCTGGAGGATATAACCCAAGGTGTGTTGTTGACTGGCCTATGGATGTAAGTACAAGGTTTTCCTTGAATATTCATTCGTCTCATTTACAATTGACTGACACAGGAAGGTAGAAATCCAGGGTAAACATGGAGTTTGTCATTTTGTATAGTTGGAGCCATATTTATCCAATCTTCTTTCTTTGAGAAACTACATCCACTTTATTGCTGAACTACCAATAATGCTTTTGTTTTGAAAATTTTTTTGTTCTACATAATCTGAACTTTTATATCATGATAGAGATTTAAATTCTTAGGGCTTGAAGAGGCCAAGGAATGGTACCTATCCTAGCTGTTGTATGATCGTGACATAAACATATAAATAGCTGTAGAAAATTTTCACCTGCTATAGTTGCAGGAACGTGCCCATGACAGTAAATGATACACCACTGAATGATGCTCACATGATGATGCTCACATGAAGGGCTCACATGATCACTCACTCATGTGAGCCCTTCAGGAAGGCTGAGGCTTGTCTTTGGCCTCACCTCAGTGAGCACTGCACACATGGTGATCGCATGCATCAGCCTTGCATGATGTCCACTTTTTGACAACTCACAGTCTAATGCTCAGCAAGGGCCTAGGCTGTCTCTTTAGAGGTTAAACCTCCAGGTATACTCATTCTTCTGTATAGGTCCTAGACATACATAGACCTTGGGGAAACTTTGGAGATAAGGAGATCCATTGAAAACTTTTGAAGGTTGTGTTATTTAAAGAGATCATGTTGGTAAGACTTGATAGAAAAGAGAGTGGAGATAAAGCCTGGTATATGTATGTATGGAAAGTCACAGTGATATCCATTAATTTTCACCATTGGTATAGTCACTGCAATAAAACAAAGAGAAAAATAGGCTATTTTGGAATTCATAGATATTTGACTCAAATCAGACTTTGCTGAATCCCTTCTCATTTTTAGCATTTCATAATTTTTAGTCCATGTTCAATTCACAGTGAGATAGATCTCAGAGCTCCTAGTGTCATATGTCCAAGGACTTCAATCGGGTCCTCTTCCAGAACTCATTCAGCCACAAGCGCTACAGTAACCTAGCATGTCTTTACCATCTATGGTAAGTCAAAGGGTGCCATTTTGGTTTTTATCTTCTCTCCTAATTCCTGGTACTCTGTCATTCTCTTTGGCCCCATTCTTTTTATCCCAAGTGGTTTATGGAAGCATAGAACACATGCCCAGTCTTGTAGAATTTTCCCGTGTCTCTTAGCAGAGTAGCTGTGCATCCAGGAGTTGTACAATCATTGCAGCCACGGTGTTCCCTCTCCACTTGAGTGGTGCAGCTGAACATGTATGGTTATTATCAAATCTGTGATGGGCATTATCTCTCCCCTTCTTCTTTATTCAGTATCTTGGTTTCTCAGATCAAATCAGCATCCCTCTCCCCTTGAATGATCCTATTTAACGTTTTGGATTTAGCTGACTCACCAAGTAAGTTTTAAAGCTCAGGTAGCTTGTAAGTCCCTTGAAGAACCTAGTTAATAACTTTAGAAGTTTATCACTCACTTGTCATAAATCCAAAAAGGAGATGAGAGGAAATAGTACATGACAAGAAGCAATGAATTCTCCATGACCATAAAATACGGCTTTCACTAAGGGCTCTACTGAGTTAATGCTGAGTGAGGTGTGGGTGGGGAAGAACGAAATTAGTAAGATGTTGCTGGTTTCAAAGAATCACCCAGTGTGTAGAGTGACACTCCCGTAATGGTGTCATTTGTACAGGGTTTTGGATGACTCATGTGATGGGGAAATGGTCATAATTTAAAAGCTGTCATTGTGAGAATACTTGGTGCTGTATCAATGGCACACTAGTCATCTCCTCTAATGGGATGCAAACAACCTTGTCAAGTACTGGAGGAGCTGGGCTGTGAGTCAAGCTGCCATACTCTCAGACAATTGAGTTGATTTGTGTTTGCATCTCATTTCGTCTCTGACAGGAGTGGAACATAAAGGAGATGCTTGTGTATTTCCTCCACCTGGAAGAAGACAACTCTATCCCATGATGTTCTGGATACTGGGGATGGGGGGTATGTGCAATGTGGCTGGGAGCTTTGACTGAGAGTTCAGAGTGGACCTGTCTGAATTGACAGTACTAGTTGATGATTTACAGTCCAACTTCAATGACATCAGCAATCCATATGTGCTGAGAAAGATTTTGTGCATAAGTTTGTGTCCCCCCTTCTCCTATTTTGACCTCCATCACCCTCTCCAGTTGGAGGCCCCCCTTTCTGTCTCCTGCTTCATATCCACTGTGCCCTGCTATTCATCTCACAAGCTGCCCCCACCTATGGTCCCTATTACCTTCTTGGTTTCTGTGTTTACTCCATATTATATGCTTATGTCTAAGGATTTGGAGCTAGGAAGCAGAGATGAAAGAGAATATGGGTGTTTGCCTTTCTAGTTTGGGTTACCTCACTCGTTATAATCTTTTCTAGTTCTTCCCATTTATTTGCAATTTTCATCATCTTGTTTTTCTTTATAGCTGAATAGTATTCTGTGGTGTATATGCACCATGTTTCCATTATCCATTCATCTGGTGAAGGGCATTTAGCTTGTTTCCATTTCCTGGCTATTGGGAATAGGGCAGCAATGAACATTCCTGAGCAAGTATCTGTGAAGTAGGATGCCAAGTCTTTTGGGCACATGCCAAGGAGTAGTATAGCTGAGTTATACAGAAGATTTATTTTTTAGTTTTTTGAGGAGTTTCCAAAATGATTTCCAGAATAGCTGCACCAATTTGTATTCCCTCCAACAGTGAATGAAGGTTCCTTTTTTTCTACAACCTCACCAGCATTTATTGTCAATTGTTTGGTTTATCTTTGCCATTCTAACTGGAGTGAGATGGAATCTCAAAGTTCTTTTAATTTACATTTCCCTAATTGCTTTTCGAGGTATTTCTTGGCCATTTTTTATTTCTTCTATTGAGAACTCGCTATTTAGATCCCTGAACCATTTTTTAATGGGGTCATTTGCTTCCCCAACTCTCTGTTTTTTGAGTTTGTGTACATTCTGGGTATTAATCCTCTGCCATATGTGTAGCTGGCAAAGATTCTCTCTCATTCTGTGGGATTCTTCCTCCCTTGATGGATGTTTCTTTAGCTGTGCACAAGCCTTTTGTTTTCTTTTGCCTTGATTTTTTTTTTACACCATGACCACTGTTTCCCCTCTTTTCTCTCCTCCAAATCTCACCCCCCACCTCCCTTCTGCCCCTCCCCCACTCCTCTTCCGTCCCTGTCCTGAAAAGGGCAGGCCTCCCATAGATATCAACCAAAAATGGCATATCAAATTGTAGTAAGACTAGCCCCCTCCCCTCATGTTAAGGCTTGACAAGGCAAACCAGTATGAAGAAAAGGGTCCCAAAAGCAGGCAAAAGGGCCATAGACAGCCCTTGCTCCCACTCTTAGGAGTCCCACAAGAAGATCAAGCTACACATAGTAATGTACATACAGAGGGCCTAGGTCAGTCCTATGCAGGCTTGCTGGTTGTTGGTTCAGTCTCTATGAGCACCTATGAGCCTAGGTTAGTTGATTCTGTGGGTTTTCTTGTGGTGTTCTTGATCCCTCTGGCTTCTACAATCATGTCGGTGTGGCTAAGATAAAAAATACAAGTAACAGCTCATGCTGGTGAGGATGTAGAGCAAGGGGAACACTCCTTCATTACTGGTGGGAGTGTAAACTTGTGCAGTCTCTTTGGAAATCAATATGGTAATATCTCAGAAAATTGAGAATAGATCTACCTCAAGATCCAGCTATACCACTCTTGGGCATATACCCAAAGGATATTCCATCATACCACAAGGACACTTGCTCAACTATGTTCATAGCTAGAGATTGGAAACAACCTAGATGTCCCTCAACTGAAGAATGGATATAAAAGAAGTGCAGTACATTTACACAATGGATTATTACTCAGCTGTTAAAAAAATAATGCCATGAAATTTGTAGGCAAATGGATGGAACTAGAAAAAAATCATCCTGAATGAGGTAACTCAGACCCAGTAAGACAAATATGGTATGTACTCACTTATAAGTGGATATTACCTATAAAGTAAAGGATAACCAGTCTACAATCTACAGCCCCAGAGAGACAGGTAACAAGGAGGGCTCAAGGGGAAATGAATAAATCTCCCTGGGAAGGGGAAATAGAGTAGACATCTGGGGTGAATGGGGGTAGGGAGGGATGGGGAGGGGAGCAGGAGGGATGGGGGGAGATGGAGGGAGAGAACACTAGGAGAACCAACTGTAATCAAGAGCATCTCTTGGATGAGCTAGAAACCTAGTGCAATGGAACCTCCCAGGAATCAATGAGGGTGACCCTAGCTAAGACTCCTAGCAATGGGGGATATTAAACCTGAACTGGCCATCTCCTGTAACTAGGCAAAACTTCCAGTGGAGGAATTGAGACACCAACCTAACCACAAAACCTTAGACCTACAATTTATCCTGCCTATAAGATGTGCAGAGTAAAAGTAGTACAGAAATTGTGGGAGTCACCAATCAGTGACTTGTCCAGCATGAGATCCAAGCCACTTGAGGGATCCCACCCCTGACACTGCCTGGAGGAACAGGACCCAGAGACTGGATAGCCCAGCGACCTAGGATAGAACAAACACAACTGGCAAAAAAGTCAATGAAATGATTCCTAACAATATTCTGCTATTGACGGGAGCCATAAGCCTAAGTGACCCTTGACACACATGCCGTATTTGGGCTTCTCTCCTCTTTTCTTAGATCTAGGCCTTGCTTAAGTCTCCATAGCACCAGAACCTCTTCTTATAAACACAAGAACCTCTTCTCAGAAGTCAGGTGACCACGCTGCAGTTAGCCAGTTAGGCAAGAATATATAATCCCCATAGCAATATTCCATGTTGGCTGAACAAACCATAATTAAAGTCCCCTCCCTGCTTGCAACCCCCCCCCCCCCCGTGCTTTTGCCCTTGCCTATACATGCCTTAAGGGGAAAATAAAAATTTGGAGCTTGATCAGACATCCTGTCTTGCTCTCATTCTTTGTGTCTCTTGTCCCTCTCATTTGCCGGCCCTCCCTTTAGGTCCCCTTTGAGGACCCCGCTGGCCAGGGCAGCTATATTCATAGATCAGTGCCTAACCCAATTGCCATCAGAGAGGCTTCATCTAGCAACTGAAGAAAAAAGATGCAGACCCATAGCCAAACATTAGGCAGAGGTCAGGGAATCCTGCAGAAGAGAAGCTTTTTAGTTTTCTGAGGTCCTAGTTGCCAGTTGTTGACCTTTATTCCTGTGCAAATGGAGAAAGTCCTTCCCTACATTAACATCTTGTAGGGCATTATTGGCAATTTTGTGCTTCAGGTGGCAAGCTGGAGGTCTTTGATCTACTTGGATCTGATTTTTGTGCAGGGTGATAGATATAGGTCTAATTTAATTTTTCTGGATGTGCACATCCAGTTTTCCCAGCATCATTTGTTGAAAATGCTGTATTTTCTCCAGCATATAGGGTATCTTTTTGCCTCCTTATCAAATGGCTGTATTATGTGTAGTTATGTTTGGATCTACTATTTCATCCCATTAGTCTACATGTCTGTTTTTGTGCCAGTACTGTTTTCATTACTATGGTTCTGTAAGGTATCTTAAAATCTGGAATGGTAATCCCTCTAGCACTATTTCTCAGGATTGTTTTGACTGTTTAGGGTCTTTTGTGGTTTCTTGTGAATTTTAGGACAGCCTTTTTTATTTCTGTGATGAAGAAGATAGAGATTTTTATTGGGGGAGTATTGAATCTGTAAATTGCTTTTGGTAAATGGTCATTTTCACAATATTAATTCCACCAGTCCAAGACATGGGATGTCTTTCCACTTTCTAGTGTCTTTCTCTATCTCTTTCTTCACAAGTTAAAAGTTTTCATTGAAGGGATCTTTTACTTCCTTGGTGAGGTTTATTCAAAGATGTTTTATTAGCCGGGCGGTGGTGGCGCACGCCTTTAATCCCAGCACTCGGGAGGCAGAGGCAGGTGGATCTCTGTGAGTTCGAGGCCAGCCTGGGCTACCGAGTGAGTTCCAGGAAAGGCGCAAAGCTACACAGAGAAACCCTGTCTCAAAAAACCAAAAAAAAAAAAAAAAAAAAAAAAAAGATGTTTTATTGTCTTTCAGTGGGAGCGTACCCGTGATTTCTTTCTCAGTGTGCTTGCTGTTGGTACATAGAAAGGCTACTGATTTTTCCAAGTTCATTTTCTACCCTGTCACCTTGCTGAAACTGCTGATTGTTTCTCGAAGTTTGCTGGTGGAACTCTCGGGCTTTCATATGCACAGCACCATATCACATACAAATCGGGATCAATTGACACCTTTTCCTGTTGTGCCACTTTAATTTCCTTCTCTTGCCTCATTGCCCCAGCCAGCACCTTCAGAACTGTGTCAGAAAGGAGTGGAGATTGTGGGAAGCCCTGTCTCATTCCTGATTCTAATGCAATTTCTTTGAGGTTCTTCTTTTCTTTTTTCATTTAGGATAAATGTTGCTGTGGGTTTGTAACATAGCCTTTACTATGTTGAGGCTTCTTCCCTCTTCTCCACACTCTCTCTAGGCCTTTTTTCATGAAAGCCTGTTGGATCTTGATAATGACCTTTTCTTCATCTATTGAGATGATCACGTGATTCTTATCTTCAAGCTCATTTATATTATTTATCATATTTATGGACTTGTGTATGTTGAACCAACCCTGCATTTCCAGGCTAGAACTAACTCAATTGTGTGGATGATCTTGATATGTGTTTGTATTTGGTTTGGTAGTATTTTATTGAGGATTTTTTTGCACCTCTGTTTATCAGGGATATTAACCTACAGTTTTTGTTGTTGTATCTTTACCTGGTTTAGGTATTAGAGCAATATTGGCTTCACAGAAAGAGTTTGGGAGTGCTCTTTCTGTTTATTTTTGAAGAGTTTAAGAACAATTGGTTATAGTTATTCTTTGAAAAGTTTGATAGAATTCTGCTGAGAACCCATCTACCCATCTGGGCCTGTACATTTTTTTTTGGTTGGAAGGCTTTTTTTTAAAAAACTGTTTCAATATCGTTTTTGTTATTGGTCTGTTTAGGTTGGTGGTCTCTTCATTGTTTAGTTTTGGTAATTTAGATGAATCAAGAAATTAATCAGTTTCTTTTAGATTTTTCAACTTAGTGGAGTACAGGTTTTTACAAATATTCCCTCATGATATTCTGTGGATTTTTTGTTTGTTTGTTTGTTTTGTTTTGTTTTTTGAGACAGGGTTTCTCTGTGTAGTTTTTTTGGTGCCTGTCCTGGATCTCGCTCTGTAGATCAGGCTGGCCTCAAACTCACAGAGATCCGCTTAGCTCTGTTTCCCGAGTGCTGGGATTAAAGGCATTCGCCACCACTGCCCGGCTATTCTGTGTTTTTTGATGTCTCTTATCATTTCTACTGGCTCATTTCTGATTTGTTAATTTGGGCCACCTTTCTCTTTCTTTTGGTTAGTTGGGCCAATGGTTTATTTTCTTAAAGAAACAGCTCTTAGATTCATGGACTCATTAAATATATATTAATGTATATATATACATACATTAATAAAATTAATTAATATATATATATTCTTTGTTTTTATTTCCTTAATTTTTGCTTTGATTTTTTTATTATTTCTTGCCATCTACTGGGTTTGGGTTTGTTTTGTTTTAATTTTTCCAAATCCTTGAGTTGACTCTTAAGTCACTGTTGTGCTCTTTTTGATTTTTCAATGCAGGCATTTAAGGCTACACATTTCCCTCTTATAACTATTTTTAATGGGTTCCAGGTTTTGGTGTGCTGTATTTATGCTTTCATAATAGTTTCAGGAATATTTTTATTTCTTCCTTGACTTCTTCTTTGACTCATTCCCCCACGCAGTAATGAGTTGTTTAATCTATGTGAGTTTGTCCACTTAGTAGAATTTTGTTTGATTTCAATTTTAAGTTATATTGGATAATGGTCAGATGGATACATGGGATTATTTTGATTTTTCTGTATTTGTCAAGGTTTGTTTCATGTTTCAGCATGTGATCTATTTTAGAGAAGCTAAACAGACTCATATGGGGCTGAGTAGAATGTATATTCTTTGGCATTTGGGTGAAATATTCTGTAGATATGTTAGATCCATTTGATGTAAGATATCAAACAATTCTGAGCTAACTGTTTATTTTTTATTCAGATGACCTACCTTTTGGAGAAAGTGTGGTGTTGAAATTGCTCACTGTTACTGCGTTTGTGTTAATCTGTGTCTTTAATTTCATTGTATTTTTTTATGAAACTGTGTCCCCTAGAATTTGGTGCATGTATGTTTAGTATTGAGATATTTTCCTGATTAATGCACACCTTAATTATACTGAAGTATACCTTTGTTCTCTTTCCTGATTAATTTTAATTTGTGTATTTTGTCAGCTATTAGAATGGTAATGCCAGCTTGCTTCTTAAATCCCATTTTTCTTGGAATACTTTTTTTTCAGTCCCTTCAGTTTAAGATGTGCCCATCTCAAGCTAAAATTAATTTCTTGTAGATAACAGAAAAGTGGATTTTGTTTCTTAACCTATTCAGCTATCTGGTGTCATTTGATTGTTGAGTTGAAGCCATTAATAATAAGAGCTATTATGGAAAGGTTTGTTAAATTTCAGTTTGTTTTGGTTGTTTACATTCTTAGTTGTGTTTTTTTTTTTCAAATCATAGCTTCACTGTTTTCTTTCTAGCATATCTCAGCTGTGCATATTCCTCTCTTCAGTTGGAGTATTGCTTCCAGTATTCTGTCTAGCATTTTTTTTTTTTTGTTGGAGAGGAATTTTTTTAGGCTATATGGATTATAGAAAGTTTTTCTTTGTCCTTCAACTATGACAGTTTTGCTGGGTATAGAAGTCTAGGTTGGTATTCACAGTCTTTTAGAACTTGGATGTATCATTTCAGGCTCTTCTGACTTTCAGAGTTCTGCTTGAGAAATCAAGTGTTACTCGGGTGTGTTTTCCTTCCTATGGGACTTGTGTTCTTTATCTTGCAGCTTTCAATATTTTTTCTTTATTCTGTATATTTAGTGTTTTCACTATGATATGCCATGGGGTGTTTCTTCTTTGGTATTGTCCAGTTGGGCTTCTATGTGCTTCTTATATCTGTAGGGATATGTCTTTCCTTAGTTTTTGAAAGTTTTCTTATATGGTATTGATAAAGATCTATTCTATGTCATGAGATTCCTCTCCCTCTTCTATGCCTATAATTGAAATCTTTTGTCTTTTGGTGGTGTTTCTCATTTCTTGTATATTCCTATGCTTTTAAAACTTTTCATTTTCATTGTTTATTTTGTCTAGATCCTTATCTTCAAGTTCTGATAGTCTATCTTCTGCTTGATTAATTTTACATATAAGGCTTTCCCATAAGTTTTCTAATTGGGATACTGAGTTTTTAAATTCCCTCTTCATTTCAGCTTGTGCTCTCTTCAATGTTTCTTTCTTTGTATTGAATTCAGCTTTCAAATACTGAATTGTCTTCATCATTTCATTCAGGTGTACATTTGTATTTTCTTTGACATCACTCAAGGGTTTATTGCATTCTCTTGGAGTTCAAGGAATTGCTTTTTAATCTCCCTTAATTGAAGTTCTTTTAATTTTTTCATAAGGTTTATGATTGTTCCTTTAAATGCTTTGTCCAGGGCTTCATCTAGGTAGTTCTTATTAGAGAACACTTCTGTAGGACTAGTGAGTATAATGGGAAACATAATGTTTTGACAGGTCATGATGTTTTTGTTTTTGTGATTTGACACGGGCATGTGAACTTCTTTCTTTGGTTTTGTGTCTGATGTAATAATATGGCCTTCCTTAGATTGGGCCAGTAGACGCCTGATCTGAGCTAGTCTGGGTAGATCTGGTTGGTGAGCTGTTAACTGGACCATGGAAAGATGGCTTCCAAACCATGGGTCTAGAGCTAGGCTAGTCAAAGAGGGCTCATAATTAAAGAGGGTTCATGGCCATGTGTCTGGAACTAGGCTTGTAGATGGTGGTGGGTTGAAGAGAAGGAAGGCAAAGGAAAGAAACAACTTGCCCAGGAAAGGTGGTCCTCACACAAAGAGGGTTCATGACCACATATCTGAAACCAGGCTTGTGGGTATGTAGATGGCAGTGGGTTGAGGTAAAGGTATGGAAAGAGAAGGAGTGACTTATCCAGAAAGGCAGTTCAGGCACCAACAGGGTTTTCAAGCCAAGGGTCTTGCTCACACCTTATTTTTGAGACAGGGTCTCTCACTGAAGCTGGAGCTTGCTAGCCATTCTGGTAAGGCAAGCTTCTGCGATTCTCCTCTCCTCTCTCTTCCTTAGCACTAGGATCGCAGGTGTGCACCACCAGAGCACCCAGCTTTTTATATGGATGCTGAGATCTGAATTCAGCTCCTCATGCTTGCTCAGCCAATACAAGCCATATTCCCATCTCCAAGAGATATTTTATAGCCCATTCCCTGGGTAAAATGAACCTACCTCTGTAGCATTTCCTGATTTCCACAGTGAAAACACTCCATCAACACTAATTTCAAGCTGCCATTGTGATGTCATTAATTGTGGAGGTGGGCTGTGCCAGATGCACCAGATGTGCTAATCCTGGCAGCTCCAGCAGAGAATGAGCAGCAGTCCCAGCATCCATCCACAGAGAGGTCGTCCTTTACGAGTGGAGCACAGAAATGCCATCCTGACCCCCTGGTTTCTGTGAGTTCAGAATGGGGGATCTATGCAGGAGTCTTTTAGTGTCTTTGGGGACAATTGCTACATTCCTAGGCAGCCTGCTGGGGCTGTGGTGGCTCCTTTTATTAAGAGGACTGCATTCTTCAGTGTCTTAGCAGGAACACTTTTGAGATGAAAGGAGATGTTATTAGCAATCTTACTAGGACAACTAAGGAAGTGCCTGGAGAAACCGGAACAATGTGAGCACATTTCTTCAAGGCAATGTATGAATTTAATAGGGAGGGAATCTTGGGTCTATCAAAATGTTGTGAGATATCCACTAGAGATGAACACTTGGACACGGGTTCAAGCCAAGAGAAAGTCTCTATTAGCTAGCTGGTGATGATACTGGATGTTCAAGCACGGTCCTGAGCCTTTCTCGGGGTGAGCTTTTTTTTAGCACAAAAACCACATCCCATGTTGACACATCTCAGTTATGGAGAATAGTTGGCCAAAAGTGGAACTACAGAAGCCAGAAAGCGACGTTCTTACATTAAGGGACATTCCCAGAACTATGGACTTTGACAGATTAGGTTTTTGTTCTCATTTTTTTTGGCAAGTGTTGTTGCCTCTGTGCTGGGTTCCAAGGTCTGAATGGTACTGCCATCATGGCATTTGTTTTGGTAAGGTCTGGGGGCCTACTAAAGTCTGGGGGACCTGTTACAGACCCCTCTTTTGAATTTTGCACCCTTGAGCTTGTTTCTTTGCCCTTCTGGGAGATGTCCCCACTCAGTCTAGGACTGCAGCCAGCATGGGAGGGGCAAAGTCTGCAGAGCTCATCAAGACAAGTGTGTCTTCAGGCTTCCAGCTTCCCTTGGCACAGATTTTCAACCACTTCAAATACCTCTTCCTGCCTAAGCAATTGTGTCAGCAGCTAAATGCTTCTCCTGTTGGTCTCAGTCCAAACTTCCTGTTCTCATAAAAGAAAGAAATAGATAAGATTCTGTGACAGACAAAAAAAAAAAAAAATCCAGCAAACAGCTGTCTGTTTTCACCATTCTAAATTTTTGCTTATAATTCTGGCTGATGAGTGTACAGCTATACTTATTGATGGAGCAGTAATGAACACCTGCAAAACATTGGGTTTTCTGCTCACTGCTGTTTAGCACTGCTTCATCTACTCCTTTCCCTATACTGACACCATCTACAGTGGTTTGAATAAGTATGGTTCTCATAGACTCACGTGCTTGAATGATTTGCCCACACTGAGTGACACTATTAGGAGGTGTGGGCTTGTTGGAGGAAGTGTGTCACTGTGGAGGAGGGCTTTGAGGTCTCTTATGCTCAAGCTATGCCCAGTATGGCACACACAGTCTCCTTCTGCTGCCTGCAGATCAAGAAGTAGAGCTCTCAGCTCCTTCTCCAGCACCATGTCTGCCTGCATGCTGCCATGATGATAATGGACTAAATCTCTGAAACTGTAAGCCACCTCCAATTAAATGTTTTCCTTTATAAGACTGGCCATGACCATGACATCTCTTCACAGCAATAGAAACCCTAACTAAGACATCCTCCATACACTTAGCATTTTTTTATGACAATGTAGTACTCCATCCTGCTAACATGATCTCATTTTACATCCTGTTCTCAATGTATCCTAGTTTCATACAAACTAGTAGTCATGACAGCCGGCTGGCAATGGGTATCTCAGTATATACTATGGGAAGCACAGAATACAGTGTATGTATAGAATTCAGTGTTCTTTAGGCCTGGCTTAGGAAGTAAATATGTGGGCAGGAGCAACCTCTGAAACAAAGCTGAAGGAAAGTTCAACATTAACACTCACCAGCCTCCTGCTTTTTGTTTGTTTTTGCTTTTCGAGACAGGGTTTCTTTGTGTAGTTTTGGTGCCTGTCCTAGATCTCGCTCTGTAGACCAGGCTGGCCTTGAACTCACAGAGATCTGCCTGCCTCTGCCTCCCGAGTGCTGGGATTAAAGGCGTGCGCCACCACCGCCTGGCAGCCTCCAGCTTTTGTAACCATCATCTCCTCAAAGGTCCCGAACACTGAATCTAGCCACACATCAATAAGCACCCTTAACTAGGGGCAACCAGCATTATGTAGGCCTTGGGGCAACCTCTATGCTGTGCCTAAGAAACACACGGATATTTTAATTATGCAGCAGTAGAACCTGACAACCTTGCCGTGGTTTCTGAGGGACATCTTGCTCACCAGGTAGTTACTCACCGGCCATCAAGGATGAAGGCAGACAATTTTGACTCAGAGATCAGGCCCTGAGAGTGAGAGCTTGGCTTACCGCTATGGGCTTATAGTTCACACCCTCCTCATTGAGAGCCCAGCTTCATAGGCTATTGATTTGAATGAGTGTGGCTTTGGTTCCTGGAGAAGATCGATAAACAGTATAAAGGAAGAGGGTTATACTTAAGTGAAACCTTTGGCCTTAAACCTAAGGCCAGCATAGTTAAATTTGATTATCTTCTTGTTGGGGTTAGAGCCTCATTTTGGTGTAATGAGATTCTGTATCAGAGGCTCAAGATGTGTGGGTAGTGCAGACTCTGTCTTGAGCACTTTAGACATGTCAACTTAGTAATTCTCATTACAGTTGTGCAAAAAAAAAAAGTGCTATTATTATCTCCATTTGTAACTGAGGCACAGGGAGATGACTTGTTGAATTCACAAACTCAGTACATGATGAATCTAAATCTGGGATTTGAACCCTGGTGGCTTTTATCCGGGGTCTACTCTACATTCTTCTAATGAAATTTCAGCTTTTTATTAATGGCTGGTCTGTCTTTGTTCTTGGGCCCTTTCTGTCCCAAGCCAGACGAGGCCATCTTAGGTGGAGAGGAAGAAGCACAGACAGCGTAGGCCAACAGTGTCTGTCTATGCCTTGTGAGCTGAACAATGGACACACAGCTAAAATGATTAACCCCAATCTTGCCTCTAATTTCCTTCCTAAGTAGATTTTTCTTCTCCTGATGACATCTGTTTCAGTATGGTGGGTGGGCACACAGACTGATTTGGTAAGTAAGTCTCATGTGTGCACAGGGAAGAAAATGCAGGGATGATGGCATTCTCCAAACATGGCAAGGGAACCACAGCTCTTATCTGGCTGACGTTCCGTTCACCTGTCTGTCCATCCATGCATCCATGCATTGACCTGCCTATCTGGCTGTCACTTTGTAGGAGGTTGATAACAGCAGTGTTAAGGCCCCTGTTCAGGATGCTGCCTGGCATGTCATTCCACCCCAACCTGTTTATGGCCATCATAAAATGTCTGTGGATAGTCCAACCGCTGATTTTCCTGAGTCTTTTTCTACTGTCTGAAGGATCAGGAAGAAAAAAAAAATCTATTGGCCGGAGAAATTAAGCCATTTTTCTTCAGGGGAGTGAAATGGAGAAGTAGACATTCCACATTAAAATGCTACAGTGGATTCCAGATGAATGAAAAATTGGTCTATGTATAAGGAGAGTAGGGAGAATTGGAAGGGCTATAATTAGCTCCTGGCAGAGGCTCCAGGACGGGGCCACATAAAGGGGAAGGGTAAGCAGGAACCACATATAATCCTGGGGGGGGCACATAAAACCTAGTGGAGGGATAAGCAGGGGCCACATAAAACCTGGTGGTTGGAGTAAGAAGGGATCAACATAAAACCCATTGGAGGGGTAAGTGGGAGGGGCAACATAAAACCCAGTGAAAGGGGTAAGCAGGGGCCACATAAAAACCCAGTGGAGGGGTAAGCGAGGACCACAAAAAACCCAGTGAAAGGGGTAAGTAGGGGCCACATAAAACCCAGTGGAGGGATGAGGAGGGGTCACATAAAACCCCATGGAGGGGTGAGGAGGGGTCACATAAATTCAAGTTGAAGGGTAAAGAGGGGTCACATAAAACCTGGTAAAGGGGTAAGGAGGGGGTCACATAAAACCCAGTGGAGGGGTGAAGAGGGGTCATATAAAACCCAGTGGAGGGGTGAGGAGGGGTCACATAAAACCCAGTGGAGAAGGGTAATCTTGATTCTTGGTCTTCCAGCTAGGGGGTTGCTCCCTAGATATTATTTCATTCTTCCCCTGTCATTTTTTTTTCCAAAAGGCTAGTTGTCTACAAGATTTTATTAGAGGTGTACAACGGCTGGGTCCCTCTTGCCACTAGAGTCCTTCGCTTCTCTTGGTTCTGTGAATCAAGTGTCACCTGACTCCCCACCATCCCTCAAAACAGACCAGTTCTGTCTGGAAGAGGCTTTAGCCTTGAGAGGGTGCAGGACCTCTCAACCTGATCCATCAACCTGGCTTCCAACATTTAGCTAGCATCGGATCCAGTTGTCATGCTACAAGCAGCCAGAGACCTAATCATGACCGTCTTTGGGCATGAACAAATATGGGAAGCTATTTGGATGACAGCGAGCGAATTGATGGGAAACCACATAAGCAGGAGAATTCACACGAGATACCCTTCCCAGTTCAGCCCTTGCTGGGGATTCACGTCCTGTGGGCCCAGACACCTAACCTTCCTGATCTGCCGTGGAGTTCCTGGCTCAAGCAGGCCATTTCTTGTTCCTGTCAGTCTTGGGAACAGGTTTCACACTGCCTGATCAAGGCTATCTTCTTGCTACTGACAGTTTGTACTTTGCAGTGGAGGTGGAGACAGAAACAGTAGGCTAGAGCAAACTGAATATGAGTCTGACCTCTAAGTGGTGTGACTAGTCACTTTACTACTGTAAGGACCGGTCTGGATTTTGATGAGGTTAGGATGGCAGTGCATGCTCTTCAGAGATGCTATGTTGACCTAGTAAGTGCTCAGTGGATTATTTTATTATGTTTGTTTGCCTAGCATAAGTTAAGGGGCTCTGGATTCTTGCTGTTCCCAAACATTGCCCCATAGGCATTATTCGCATCTTGGTCACTACTTTTCATTTATGTGTGTCAATCTCACACCGGAGTGGATATGTGTTCTTTCTCTCCTCGGTCCTCTTAAAGAGCAAGTACCAGGAAGAGGCCACAAGCCACCAGACCCGCTATTGCACATTTTCCCACAAAGCACCTGATGGCATGATCAAGTGTCCTGGTGGGATGTGAGGATGGGGCCGGGTGATAGAGCAAGTGAGACATTTCTTAAGTTTATGTAGTCCAGGCCTCCCACTCTGGAAGGACTAGAAAGCACTGTGTACTTAGGCTTCTGGCTCTGGTAGGACCCCAGAATGCCTTTTGGCCAGGTCTTCTGCCCCAGTGGTCTCAGATAAGAAAATGAGAGATTAATTTCTTTGATGAACATAAATGCAAAAATTCTCAACCAAATACTTGGAAACCAAAATTCAGAAACATGTTAAAAAGATCATACATTATTACCAAATAGGTTTCATTCCAGAAAGGCAAGGTTGACTGAATGTACATAAATCAATAAATGTAATACACCATTTAAACAAACTTAAGGACAGAACCCACATAATCATCTTGACTGATGTTCAAAAGGCTTTGACAAAGCTCAGCATGTGTTTGTGATAAAAGTCCTGAAGACATTAGGGACAGATGGAACATACCTCAAAATGATAAAGGCTGTACACAAAACTATAGTCAACATAACAGCGCCAAACTGGGAGCATTTCCTTTAAAATCAGGAATGAGACAAGCATGTCCACTCTCCCACTCTTGTTAGATATAATGCTTGAAGTCTTAGTTATAGCAACCAGACAAAATAAAGACACAAAAGAGATTAAAAATAATGAAGGAAGAAGTCAAACTATACCTATGTGCAGCTGATACGATTTAAAAAAAACAAAAAAACATTTTTACTTAAAAGATCCTATGAATCTACTAGAAAACTCTTAGGCCTAATAGACACAGTAAAGTTGCCAGATAGATACAAAATCAGCATCAAAACAACAACAACAAAAACCCCAACAGTAGCTTTCATATATACCAACAAAGTACTCTTGAGAAAAAATTAGGAAAATACCTTATTCAAAATAATTCCAAAAAAATTGAGTATCTAGGAACACAGTTAAAGAAGAGGAAGACCTGGAGTGAAACTTGGCTGACATTGAAAGAAGAAATCAAAGAAGGTGCTAGATGATGAAGATAGAACATACTCCAGAATCGGCAGAATTAGCATTGTGAAAATGGCTATACTATTAAAATTAATTTATATATTTAATGCAATATCTATCAATATTCCATTCTCATATTTCAAAGATCCCCCCCCCTGCAAAAAAAATCCAAAAATTCACACAGAACCACAAAAGACCACAAACAGCCAAAACAATCCTATGGAGTAGGAACACAAATGGCGGCATCACAATTCCCAACCTCAAACTGCACTACAACACTATAGTGATAAAGAAGCCTGGTACCGGTGTGAAAACATACAGGTAGACCAATGGAATGCAACAGAGGTCCTGGAAATAAAGTGACAAAGCTATGCCCGCCTAATTTTGGATAAAGGAGGCAAAAACACACATTGGAAAATAACCTGTTCAACAAACGGTGTGGGCAAACTGGTTATCCACCTGCAGAAGAATGGAATAGTTTCCTATCTCTGACCTTCTACTAAGAATCAATCCAAAATGGATAGAATACTTTAACTGAAATCCTGAAAATGCTAGAAGAAAGCATAACGAATACTCTTCATGACGTTGGGGTGGGCAAGAACTTTCCAAACGGAACATCAGTAGTGCAGGAGCTATCGCCAAGTGTCAACTGATGGGACACCACGGGACTGAAAAGTTTCTGCCCAGCAGAGGAGACTGTCAGCCGAGGAGACAATGCTCACACAGTGGGAGATGGTCTTTACCAGCTGTACTTCAGGAAGGGGCAATGTCTGGAAGCTATCATGAAGGACTAAAGGAAGCAAACACCACGGAAGTGGAGCTGCCAACCAACAAATGGACTAAAAAAGCAGAGAAGTAAGAGGGAGAAGAAGAGGAGGAGACATGAGAGGAAGAGGAGGAAGAAAGAGAGGAAGAGGAAGAAGAAAGAGAGGAAGAGGAAGAAGAAACACAAATGGCTGATAACTATCTTTAAAAGTGTTCTAGCAGTCACCAGGGAAACACAAATTAAAACTGCTTTGAGATACCACATCACCCTAGTCAGAAGGAAATCAGACAACAAATGTTAGAGAGGATATGGGGAAAGAGGAGCCCTTGTTCACTGTTGGTGTGGGTGCAAAATAATGCAGACATTATGGAAATCAGTGTGGAGGTTTCTCAAAAAATTAAAAACACAATTACCATATGATCCAGCTGCTTCTCTCTTGGCCATATACACAGAGAAATTCATATATATATATATATATATATATATATATATATATATATATATATATATATATCCCATGTTTATTGCTGCCCTATTCAGTATAGCAAGAAAATGAAACCAATCTAGATGCTCATTAACAGATGAATGGATGGTGAAAATCTGGCACAAATATAAAATGGAATAATATTCAGTACTAAAGAAAAATGTAATAAGAAATTTGCAGAAAATGAATGGACTTAGAGTGTGTAATATTAAATGAGGACACCCATTCTCAGAAAGACGAAAGTCACATTTGCCTCCTGCATATGCTGATCCTAGCCTAGAGCATAAACAAACGTACATGTGGCTTTAGTGTAACATGTAGAAAGGAGAACAAGAAAGGGAAAACATGAGGATACATGAGTCATGGAAAATAATATGAAGCTCATGTTTTTCTACTTTTAACGATCATGGATTTTGTGGTAGATAAATGAATAAAAATACAATTGATACTGAAAGTGTACAATTCAAAGTGAGGCTACGTGTCATCAGAATGGCTATTCTACCGCATAGGGGTTCACTGAGATGTATAGACTTTTGGTCTGGGCAAGAGCTAATTTGAGTGACTACATTAATCTATATTTGCAAATTCTTTACAGTAAAGTGATTTTTCATTTTTTAAAGTTTATGCAAATTCTGTCTACTCTGTAACATAAACACTTGGAAATGTTTTACTTTTAACTTTAGAATGAAACAGAAACCTAGTACTGTTAGAAGATGGGAGTGTTGCAGTAGGGCTCCAACACCGTTCCCTAGACCAGCTTCATCAGAACCATGGCAGCGGCTCAGACCCCACAGCATGCTGACCCATGTATCTGAGTGATCCTCTGAAAATCTGAACCTTGGTAAATGCCTGGCTTGAGGTCAGGCTTGGGGTCCATTGTGTAGCCAATTCTTCTGGCTTCTGGCCTATAGTCTGTTGAGATGCGTGTCTTAAATACTGTTGAGAACTTCACAGTTTTCCTTCAAACCAAAGGAAGGGGATTGATGGGATTAGAAGCCATGTGTAGGGCTCAGAGGGGTCAGGAGGAAAGCCAGTGCTTGTTAGATAAAGAGGAAGGGCTGAAGTCAGGCATGTAGACAGAGGCCTTATGTCTTCTTCTACATCTGTGTGTTTTACCCTTAAATGAGTACATTCATCATAGTGTTTTTGGGTTGCTATAACAAAACACATGAATCTAAGCAATGTATTAGTAACAGAAACTATTGCTTACAATTCTGGAAGCTGATAAGTCCGAGGTGACAGTGTCAATGAATTCAGGGTCTGGCAGGATTTTATTCTTTACAGATGGTGCTATGTCCTCATGTGGTGGTAGGGGTTAGGCAGCTGCCTTCAGGTTCCTTCTAGAACATAATCCTTCATGACTTAATCACCTCCCAAGAGCCTCCACCTCTTAATTCAGTCACATTGGGGATAAAGTTAAAACATGAATTTGGGGCGGGATAGGCCCAAGTGTTCTCAACTCATCACTAAAATTAAATAGCTTTTGGATCTTATTAATATACTCTGGATGTGAAAATTGCTTAAGGAATCAAAAGTTATAGAGGCTGGCCTGTGACTACCAATATTTCCTGTTGTGGTGGCTAGTTTTTATGTCATCTTGACAAAAACTAAAGTCATTTGAGAAAAGGGAGTGAACCTCAATTGAGAAAATGCTGCCCACCCGACTGGCCTGTGGACAAGCCTGTGGTCCATTTTCTTGATCATTAGATAATTGATGCAGACGGTGCCACCCCCGGCCTGGTGGTCCTGAGTACTATGCAAGGGCAGACTGAACAAGCCATGAGGAGAAAGCCAGTGGGTGGCACTCACGGCTTCTGTATCAGTTCTTGCCTCCAGGTTCCTCCCTTGAGTTCCTGCCCCATCTTCCCCGGATGACGGACAGGATGTAAGATGAAATACAAGTTGCTTTTGGTCATGGTGTTTTATCACAGCAATAGAAATCCTGACTAACACACCTGACAGTTGTGATCTGATTTCAACTTGACATTTGTTGGTTACAAAATCTGCTGCTGATGACACTATAGGAACCATGTGACATTGTTCCCTGAATGTTTGGGGGCGAGGGGCACCTATGCCAGAGGCTCTCCAAAAACAGAGCTTTGGAGGGTTTTTTTGTTTTTGTTTTTTATTTTTTCCCCAAACGCTGCATGCATACTGACCCTCCTGTAATCTTGGTCATGTCTTGGGTCTTCATTGCTGAAGCATGGTCCTGCCTGACTTGGCTGGGAGTGTCACCTCCCACCTCCCTGTATACTGGTGACTTGTTCCCTCGGTCACACTGAAGAGCAAAAGCAGTGAGCAGCAGACAGCCTGGCTGCGAGCTTCCCATTTCAGGTTTTCCAGTTTGCCAGCCAGCCAGGCCCCATGCCTGTATTTCTGCTGAGGCAGGTGAACCCCTGGGACCTGACCTCTGCCCCTTTGTCCCTCAGCAGGGCCAGTTGTCAAGGAGATGACAAGATTGGATTCTGAGTTAAGGGAACCAATCTTTCTTTCTAAATTTATCTTCACTCTCTGCCTTCTTCCTGTTTTCTGTTCCTCCCTCACGACATTTTCCTTTTTTATTGCATGCAGCCATTAAAAGAATGGTGGTCATTTGAAATTGTGACCAAATATTTTTTTTTTTTTTAGTGCAAGAATTTTTGTTGCTCTTTAGGAAACCTCTGCTTGCTGCAGTGTTTACTTTGCACGTGACATTCTCAGAGATACCCCTATTATCGATATCTTGACAAACTCCCTTGCGGTCAATACAGTATCCTAAGAAGACTTGTCTCCAATTGTCTGATGCAGAAAGCAGCATGGAGAAGGCAAGGTTCCTGGCTATGAAACGACTAAGGTGGGGTTAGACTCTACTCAGCGCTGGCTGGAGCTTGGGACCAGTGGCTATTCCTTGGCCCCTAAGGCGTGTAAGCTAAGAGGACAGGGTAAATCCGTTTAGCAAGGTGGGCACTGAGCTCCTTGTCACACCTTGTTCGGGTGATGCTGAGGACACTCACTATGGCTTGTGACATCATCTGCATCATTTGTAAACAGCTGTCAGCTTCTCAGACCAAACCTGGCAACCGTGCTTCCTGCTTCTCCTTTCAACACCCCGTTTTTCCTGCTCACTTCAGAAAACAAAAATATGATACAGTTCTAAAACTCTCAGGTCAACTCTATGATCTTAGAATCAGACAAAAATGATTTGGTCACAGTTTTAAAGATGATCACTATTCTCTTAATGTCTACATGCAATGAAAAGAAGAGAAATAATTAGCCGGGCGGTGGTGGCGCACGCCTTTAATCCCAGCACTCGGGAGGCAGAGCCAGGCGGATCTCTGTGAGTTCGAGGCCAGCCTGGTCTCCAAAGCGAGTACCAGGAAAGGCGCAAAGCTACACAGAGAAACCCTGTCTCGAAAAACCAAAAAAAAAAAAAAAAAAAAAAAAAAAAAAAGAAGAGAAATAAAGTGTTGACCATAAATCTAAGACACACACTGGAATTTGAAGATTTAATATGAAAATGGATGTAAATATTTCAGTAAATTTAAAATATTGATTGTATATTGAGATATTGTTTAGAATATATCTAAATAAAGGCAATATATTATTATTATTATTTATTAATTTCACAATCAAAATGTTATTTAATAGTTGAGTGGTTAAAAAAAACAAGCTTGGAATGTACTCATACCGCAGAATATTATTGCTGTTGTTATTGTTTTTGAGACCTGGTCTTGCTACATTACCCAGACTGGACTCAAACTCATGTCTGGTTTCCTGTCTTAGCCTTCTGAGTTCTGAGATGACAGTCCTGAGCCACCATACTTGGCTATCACACCAAAAGAAGACATGGAGGAACCTGAGATGTGTGTTGCTGAGAGACGGCCGTCTGAAAAGCTGGCACACTGTCAGGGTCCAGTTATACAACCAACTTCTGGGAAATGCAAACCATGAGGGCAGTTGCCAGGCCCATGTCGGGAGAGGACAAAAGATGAGAGGAACAGGCAGGGCACAGGAATTCTTGTGCAAGAAAACCCCAAATGATCCTATAATGGTAACGCATCTGGCTATCAGTCAAAACTCATAGAACGTGTAACAGAATCACCCCCAGTGTAAGTTATGGGCTTTAGTTAATATGTTGACATTGCCTCATCAGTTCTAACTCATGTACCACACTGATGTGTGTGTGTGTGTGTGTGTGTGTGTGTGTGTGTATTTGTCACATAGAAACTTAGTGTTAACTGCTCAGCTTTTCTGTGCACCTACAATTGATTTTTAGCTTTAAAATTACATTTATTTATTTGTTTGCTTGTTTATTTAAGTGTGTGCATGTGCATACAGTGGTCAGGAGACAACGTGTAATAATCAGTTCTTTCCTTCTGTCCTGCAGGTCCGAGGGATTGAACCCGGGTCCTTCAGGTTCAGAAGCAAGCACCTTTACACCTGAGCCATCCAACGGGCACCTGACATCTGTGGCTTGCATTTCTCTTTCTACCATGTCCTATTCTCCTGGGTGCCAAACTAAGAAGTTATGCTGCTCATCCAGCAGCCTGGGGTCCCGTAAAAGGTGAATGATAAACTCCATTAAGGTCCAGGAATCCCTACAACTGATGGGCTCCAGTTTTCTCCTGGCCCAGTTTGGAGAATGGTGGGAAAGATGGCCAGGACAGAAGGACTCCCACTTGCCTGCTACCTGTGGTCAAGACAGATGAGGTGAGGTTCTGTAACACCCACTGCCTACCTTCCCCAAATTTGGGGACAGAGATCGTGCAAGCCCTACCCCACCATCCCTCTGCTGCCAGCACTTCTGGAAGGGTTCTGAGTGGGCTTTTGGCTGGGATAGTGTCTCAGCCTCACCCTGAGATGACCCAGTCTGAGAGGCACCCAGTATGGGTGTGCCTTCCCAGGCCAGCACTGGGATGAACAGCCCTGGCCTGCCTAAGGGATTCTCTCTTGCCTGAGAGAAATCCCGAACCTGCTGCTGGCAACCTTTCCTGGAATGTCTGCATCTCTGCAGAGGTCTGTAAAGTATTGTTTTTATATATCTTAACATGTGTCTGGAAATAACCCTCCCCAACTCAGTACATCCTGAGGCCCAGAAATGCTCTGGGCCAGTTGCTCAACCAGAATAGTTCTCTGAGCTAAGTCCCATCTGGCTGCTCCTCTGAGACTCAAAGATTTGAATGCAAATGAGCACTCCTGCCTCTGCCTGGGCTGCTGTCCTTAAGCAGCTTGTAGTGGCTGTGCAGATGTGGACAGGGTGGCCTCCAGCCTTGGGGTGTGACCTGGGGCCCCATTGACACTGCAAACACCTTCCTTCACTGAGATGTATTTTAAACTGTGAAATACCCCCAGCACTTAAGAGAACACAGAAAACATGGTATGACTCCATGTACCCACCACCCACATATGACAAATGTTCATGTTTCCTGTTAGACTTCCAGTCACTTTTAAAAGACATGAACGGTTATAGATGAGGAGAATCCCCACCTGACTCCACCCAGAGGAGTCATCTATGACATCATCCATGACATCACCATAAACAATTTATTATTACTATTAATCAATGTCTAGTAAAGATCTAGAGGATGCTTCCTGTACAGCAGCCACCATTTTTGTCAGTGAGGACAGAGGCATGAAAAAGCCGAGTCCCAACAGGCCAGTGCAAATTCTAGCGAGGAGATAAGGAAAAACTAACAAGTACATACTGCATTGACTTTTCACACTGCAGGCCCCTTGAAGCTTCCTTCCTGAGGTCTGTGTTTGCTTGGGTAGGTGGTAGGCTAGATAACGCCCCCCCCCCAGGTGAATTCCCATAAGTTAAAAGCCATTAGGTTTTGTCTGGGGTGCTACTGTGGCACGCGAGCTTTCCTGGGAGTCACAGCGACCCTAAGAACAACTGGAAGTCCTTTACCGTTTAGTGACTGGCATTGGTGATTAGTGGCAGCAGGAGGAGGATTAAGTTAATGAAAGAAGAACTTATTGTTGGTTAGCAACAGAATTATAAAATTGCCTTAATTAATAAATTGTGTTCATAGTTTACTTTTATAAATATTTTAGCTCAAATTCAGGCTCAAGCTTAAAGTGATTCCCAAGGGAAGGATAGGGGGATGCGTAAATAGAGAATGGGGCAGAGTCTTGGCAAGGGGTTTCAATGACTGATTCTTCCCTAAGATGGGAGGCATGAATGAATAGACTTTACTATGGTGTCCAAGTGTTTTAACTCGCTGACGAGGAGTCCTGAATTTCATCCTTTCATCCTTGTCCTCATGGCCATTCTAGTTTTCCTGAATGAAGTGCAGACTAGGTAGATCCTACCCTCACAGAACTCTAGCATGGGCCAAGAATCCAGCTGGTTGCTTAAATTAGGGTTCCTTATCTCTCAAAGACATCCAAGGCACAGCACTGCCCTAGGACTCAACCTTGGCTGTTGGGAAGAGGGTTGCCATCATATCAGACCTCATCTAGATTAAATACTGAAGGAGCAGCCTCTAGGTGCCTGGTCTGACTTTTGGAAGCCATGGTTGAACGTGATTAGGAACTCAGTGTGGGGGAGATTGGTATTTGGGGTGAGATTATTTTCCTCTGAGGGCATCACATGAGGCTTGACCTTTCTTACTTCTAGAGCTTTCTAATCTGATTGATGTCCATCCTTCTCTAGAAACTTTGATTTTGTGATCTCAACAGTCTGCTCTGCCTTTTGTCAATGATCTCAGTGATCTATCTTCCTCACCCGCTTCCCCTTGCGTTGGTTGTTCTGTGATCACAAACTCCATAGCTGCTGGCTGTCTTGAACAGATTTCAAATAATGCTAGTGCTGGGATCTCCTAATGAACAATGGCTTCATTGTATCTACATGTCCTAACATCAACCTTAGAGACTGAGCCTTTTGGCAAAGCTGTGCAAGGGATTCCACCATGGCTTTCAAGGGAGCCTGTGACAGCTCTTTGTGAAATCAAGACTGCCCCTGGTCTGTTTCTTCAATCCTCTCAGTTATTTTCCATTTCCCTAGACCCTATGTACCATACCCTTGCACTTGGCAGCAACACCTGATTACTGGACAGTTGCAGCATGGGTAGCCTGTAGCCTCATGTCAGATGATCTGAATTTATTTTAAGGTGGTTTCACTGTATAACTTATGTCTTTTAATATCAGTCCAGGCCTCTCAAATTGCCTGGCTATACCCCACTGTGAGTCTGTGAGGGTCAGGGAACCTTTATCTCCCTCTTCTTCATGTTTCCATATGGTGGAACAGTATTACAGCGAATTGTAGTTTGATCTCTGTCTACTCAAGGAAATGTTTGGTGGAATCAGCTAGAGCCTCTGTTGGGCCAGGTTTTTCTAAAGCAGACTCCACGAAATCCCAGGCAACATGAGCCATCTTTCATAGTCTCCAGGAACCCTCCCAATTCTCAACAGCAGCATTTCTTTCTCCAGTTTCTGTCTCCATGCTAGCCTGAGAATGACGATTGAGATTGGAGTGGCAGGTCAGATGACTCCCAGAGCTCTCTAGACCAGTCAGTCTTCTCAACACCTTCAATTTGGAGTTGCTAGCTAAAGACTGTCCTTTCTGCAAATTTGGTCTAGTTATCAATGGGTCCAGATGCAGAAGGCAGAAAACAGGAACTCTTCACTTCCACTAAATAGCAAGAAAAAGATGCTATGGCTTGCATGCTCTGTTTTTGTTTAACTCATTCTAATTATCCTTATAGAAGCAGACACCAGGAAAATGACCTCCAATTTGTAAGTCTTACTCTGTTTTAGGGACACCTTCTCCTGATTCTCTGGGCCAAGGATCTCCCCCAGGCCCTCATGGTGAATGTTGGTGCTGGGTCATCTTTTGCAACTGCATAGAATTTTCCTTTCCATTTGCCTGACTTTCCAAGAGCAAGAGACATCGCCAGACATCTGCATTCCGGTCAGGTCAGGAGGGGAGGGTATGCCATCAGGATATTGTGAAGCCGACTTCAATGCCACCCTTCTTGACTATGGAAATGCCTAATGTCTTCTGGCATTTCAGAACTTTCAAGACCAGCCAAATCAACCTGGGAAATCTTCGGCTGCCAGCGCCATCAGGCCACAACCCTTCACAGGGTGACCTTTCCCACTGCTTTCCTGCTGACACAGAGCGGGTGTCCCTGGGGATGGCTGTCAGCTACAGCAGCCACTACCTGCGACCAGGCTGGTTGCGTTGGAAAGATTCACTTCTGTGTTACAGCCAGGGGGAGGTTTATAGAAACCAGATAGATATTTTTCTCTTCTGCCTCCTTCCCGGCTCTGCCTTTTGGCCTTTTCCTGGCTTTGTTCTTTGTCAGAAAGGTCTAGAGTCACCACAGCACAGTGGCTTGTGCTGTGAGGGGCATATCATTTTGAACCACTCTACTCCTAAAATAAATCTACACCCGCTTTGAGTCTCTGTGGAAAGTGTACCACAGACTGTCCTCCAAACAGCCCAAGCTGTGAAATCTGATACTATCTGATGACCCTCTTCCTACTTAAACGCATTTTTAAATTACTTCCAAAACCTTGTGTTCCTCTAAAATTAAGACTCTCCTAAACGTAGCTGCTTTGTGACATGCAAGGACAGCACATTGCATCCATCCAGTTTGGAAAGGAAAGCTTCTCATTTTTACACCTGAAGGCACTGGAGTGTGGCAAAGGTCATTGACCTGGAGGCCTCAGTGAGGAGTGTGAAGAGTTGCTTCCTGATAACATTACAAGATGAGTTTAACTATGGGTGTGGCGTTGGGGTGGGGGTGGGTGGGAGGGAAATCAATCGGTCCAGCCCTTCCACAGCATCATGTACAGGAAGTACCTACATCTGGTCCTTCCTGTTGTATAAGTCACAACATGGGAGGAGAAATAAATGATCACAACATCACTGCAGAGGTCCAAAGGTAGCAGAGATGTCAAGGTCACATAATCTTGAGGTTGGAGGGTGGTGGTCATTTTGTCACCCATGATTGGCAGGTCTTTTTTGACTTAATCTTTTTTTAAAAAAAATCTGATTATCGTCTTGCTGTTTGTTGTTTGGTTTGTTTGTTTCAAGCAGAATTTACTGTAAATTTTTAAATACCTGTAGCCAGGCTTGGTGGTACATACCTGTAATCTCAACTATGGGGAACCTGGACACAGGAGAGTCAGAAGTAGAGCCTCTGTGGGTTGTAGAGTGAATTCAGAGCTTAGTGAAACTGCAGACTATCTTAATTTTTTTTTCTGTCATTGGGAATTGAACCCAGAGCTTAACATATGTAAAGCAAATGTTCTACCACTGAGCCCTAACCTAAATAAGAGTCCATCTTAAAGTAAAATAAATAAATCAATTGAAAAGGACTGGAGCTACAGTTCAATGGCATAACCCTTGTCTAGCACATGGGTGGCCCTGGGTTCAACCCCCAGCATCAAACACATTTTTTTTTTACTTTTAAATATCAGGAGGTTTCAAATAGAAATAAGATTTGAAATATTTTCTTGAAGAAAAAAAAAAAAACCCTGTAAGTTCTGGTAGCTGAGGGATCCATTCTTTGGTGGGAACAGCCAAGATGGCGACCCCCTTACAATCTCTGGAGGCTAGCTTCCCCACCCAGCGGAATTGCTGACTGTGGTACAGCCAGACACAGAAGGCAACAGAGTTTATGGCTTTTCATGAAAATTCAGCCTCCCCCCCCCCACACACACAAGGACCAAGGTACAGAGCTCTGCATGGTCTCTTGGGGTGCTGAAAGGTAGGTCTCCTCATCCCCGGGGCCTTCGAGTATGATCGCTGTTTTCCACAGCAGCACATTCCCAGTTTGCTTGCTGATTCCTGAGGAGATCTGAATATAGCCTGAGCAATGGGGATGGTATTAGAAAACAAGCAATTCAAGGACATTCTTTTCGTGCAAAGGAGAAGGACAAAAATCAAGCTTGTTGGTGGCTTACCAGTGCTGTGTTCAGAAGTAACAAGAACCCAGGTGGCTTACACATCAATTATCCTCTCATCATCTGATTCTCAATTTCCCTTAGTTATTGGTTCGAAAAGAAATGACGGGTGGTGGGATCTTGGTTTTGCCTCGAGATAAATGACAGAAACACCTCCTCCAGACAGTTTTCAAGAGTGCTACACCCGCTTATTTGAAGTGGTCATGCAAGCAAATCTCTCTATGTGTCCTGTGTGGCCATGACTACTCCAAAGTTGCATTAGTTACTTTTTGTTCCTGCGATAAAACACTGTGACCAAAAGCAACTCAGGGAAGTAAAGTCTGATTTATGGCTTCAGAGGGAGAGTCCATAATGGTTGGGCAGGCATGGTGGCAAGTGGTTGAAGCAGAAGATGAGAGGGTCCATCAACCACATGAAGAAAGCAGAGAGCAAACTGGAAGTGAGGACAAGGCTGTAAGCTCTCAAAGTCTGCCCCTAGGGACACAATTCTTGCAACAAAGCTTTCCACCCCAAAAGTCCCATAACATCCCCAAACACTGCCACTAGCTAAGAACAAAGCATACAAATGCATGAACCTATGAGGGACATTTCTCATTCGAACCATTATAAAAGTGGACCCAGCAACAGTGCTTGATGAGCTAGCTGAGGTAATAAGACAAGAAAGAAGGGTGAGCATACACTCAGGGAGCCACTTGGGTCCGTGGAGAGGCCATTTCCAGGGCTGGGTTTCAAGAAGGTGACGTAGGAGAAACAGTGTGTGATGACTAATCTTGGTTGTCAACCTGACTGGATCTGGAATCAACTGAAACACAGGCTGTCGGCACTTCCGTGAGGAATTTTCCTGAGCAGATTACTTGAGGCAAGAAGACCCACATTAGATGTGGGCAGGACCTTCTGGGGGAGCCAGCCCAGATCAAAGGACATAATGGAAGGAAACTTTACTTCTTACCTGCTTGCCTTGCGTGTGAGGGAATGTCCAGTTGTCCTGTGGCTATGGCACTCCTTCATCAATGTTAGAACTGACTTACTTGGGCCTTCAGTGTAAACAGAAGGACCAACAGCTCTCCAGACCTGCAGTACCAGATAGGGACTGCTGGGACATCCAGCCTCATGGCTAAGAAACTACTGGATTCTCAGCCTCTTTAGTGTGAGGTAGCCATTGTTGGACTACTCAGACCGTATTCTCTGTGTGTGTGTGTGTGTGTGTGTGTGTGTGTGTGTGTGTGTGTGTGCGTCCACTCTATCGGTTCTGTTTCTTTAGAGAATCTGACTAATAGAAAATGATTCCGTTGGGCTGTGCCAACCTGGAGTGAAGGAAATATGTGTATATTGCAGAGTGCAGAGCGATACGTAGCCATGTCCTGTAGAGGGAACTGGCCTAACTACTTACCAGTTTAATGGTCAAACCAAAAGTATATGAGGGCCTGGCCTGGGACTGTAAGATGGTCAGCAGGTAAAGGCACCTGCCACCAAGACTGACAACCTGATTTCAGTCCCTGGGATCCACAGAGTAGAAGAAGAGAACTGAATTCCACAGGTTGTCCTCTGACTTCCACATGTGTGCTATAGGGTGTGTGTGTGCGTGTGCGTGTGCGTGTGCGTGTGTGTGTGTGTGTGTGTGTGTGTGTGTGTAAAACGCAATAAATGTAATTTTAAAAACACACAATCTAGATATTGGTTTGTGTACTATTTACTTATCTTTCTGGTATCTCCTGCCTATGAAATGTCTCCCACAGACTCGTGGCTTGGACTCATGACTTGGACCAAGCTTGGTAAGCAGCTTGTAGAGCTATTTGAAGGCCATGGAACCTTTAGGAGAGTAAGGCTTATCTACTTGGAACAGGCCAGCAGGAGTGGACCTTTGAAGGTTGTAAGTACCACTGCCTTCCTAGCATATACCCACACCTCCCTGCATGATGGCTTTGCTTTATGACCTTTTCTTCCGTGATCCACTCAAAGATGTCCTGTCTTTGGGTGAAATGTGACAGCGAAGAGACCTGGGGTTACACCCGCTTTGCCTCAACACTGTGCTGTCTGTTTCACACTGGGTGGATATAGTGTCTCTGCACATAAGTTTGACTTGTTTGAGGAAGACTGTAGAATGAAACCTCCCAGCATCCTTCTTAGCTGGTCTTAGCCAAAAGTCCAGCTGCTTTGTCTGACTTCACACCCCTTCGCTTCTTCCTTGGGTTCTTGGGCAGGACAGTTGCTAGGAGCCCTACAGACAGATTAGGAAGAGGTGAAAAGGTAATGCTGGAGGTAATGTTTACTCTCCCATGGTCCCTGTGTGACCCAGAATGAACAAGGAGACAGCAGATAAGGTTAATCAGTAGGGCAGGCTGGCTGCTTCACAGGGACAGTGGTTATATCGTAATGAAAACTTAAGTGTGGTATTTGAGAAAGGGGGAAATCATGTGGTTTTTCCACCATTGGAATCCTTCAGAAAATCAGCCCTTTCCAGAAGATAGCTTGATACTGTCTGTAAATACAATTAGTCTGGGGTCTCTGCCACATGGTAATAAAGATGTCTTTTTAAAAAGCAGGAGGGAGATTAAATGATGGCATTAGTAAAGCAAATACATGTATGATAAAGTTTTATGAGTGTTCCTTCCAAGAAAGGGGCTCCACACAACAGTATTTTATTACACTTGCTCTAATGCTCAGGAAAATGTCCCCTCCCTTATCCAATGTGAAAGTAGGTAGGCATAGTCATCTATTACGACATCTCCTTCTTAATTGTTATTTGCCAGATGACTCAAACTAAGCAAATACTGGTATTTGAAACTTTTCATACTGGATTTAAAAAAAATATTTATTTTATTTTTCATTTATGTGTTTGAGTGTTTGCCACTTGTGTGTGTATATATCCCCCATATATACTTGTTGCCTTGGGAGGCCAGAAGAGGGCACCAGATCCCCTGGAACTAGAGTTTCGGACAATTGGGAGCTGCCATGCAGGTGTTGGGCTTGAACCTAGATTCTCGGCAAAAGCAGCAAGTGCTCATAACCACCGAACCATCTCTCTAGCCTCCATGCTGGATCGTTAACTAGCACGTTATGTTCACCACATATCCTACTCTAGGCAACAGCCCACATGCTTCTCATGATGTAATTAA
Organism: Peromyscus californicus insignis; assembly: GCF_007827085.1. Classification (NCBI taxonomy): domain Eukaryota; kingdom Metazoa; phylum Chordata; class Mammalia; order Rodentia; family Cricetidae; genus Peromyscus; species Peromyscus californicus. Next base: position 52,592,259 of record NW_026294469.1, read on the forward strand.
AAGTCAATTTAGCAAATTATCAAAATAGTAATAAATAATAGCACGTGATCTCTTGCTGAGCTTTTGCAATTTCCTTGGTTACAGGATTTTAAGAGTAGGTTCACTAGCTCTTAGGGAACAGGATAAGAGCTGGTGGGTGGGCTCAGTAGTTCTCTGGGTACCACAGTTAGCTTTTTCATAAGCACAACTCTTAGGCAAAATGAGAAAATGAGAACTTTTGTTCCAGGTGCCATTTAGACTTGTTCTTACAGCTATGGGCTCATAGTCTAAGGCAGAAGTTCTATTAGGTGACATCCTATGCTCTTGTTATATAGCTTAATTAATGTAATATAATATGATATTTTGTATTAGATGAAATAAAATATTCAACATCCAGCTCCTAAACATGAAATTTTGAACTCCATGTCAGTGCTTAATCTAATCACTTTTTGTCCTTCCTATTAGTGAAGAAAAAAGTATTCTAAATGAAATGTTTTTATCGCTTATTTTATTTTGCTGATTGACAATGTAGTGTTCACAAGATTGGAAGAGGGTGCTCCTCTGTCTTCTAGATTTCTACTCTAATACTTGGATGAGGAAATACATCAGGATGAAATTGCTAACTCTTCACCACTAGGATTTTCTCATAGATCTTCTTGTTAGCTAGAGTCCCTCATAGTTAATGTGAGAGAAGGTAAGGAAGAAGCCAAAATGTTTGTATGGCCTTACCTGGGAAGTAATATTCTATCATTTTTTTTCATATTCTTTTGGTCCCATAAGCCAGTCTTATATAGGAAAGGCCCATACAAATGTGGGAATACTAAGAGCTAAAAATCTCTGATGATCATATTGGAAACTGGTGACCACATTCACTTATCAGACGCTTCATTTTGACTTCTACCTACTGAATATTTCAAGTGTTGTTCTGTGATTTTCCTCAAAATGTTAGCAGGTTTCGTCAAAAGCCACTCTTTGCCCCGATTACCCCCAGGATTCATACTGTGGTATATCACTTTCTGAGCTCCAAAGAAACATGCCGCTGTACTTCATGTGGTGTCATAAAAGCTTTGGCGTTCACTCCAGTAAGATCTAACCAGGATTTCTTAAACTCCTTTGAGCTTGAGCTATCTTTCAAAGAATGTACGTCAATATCTCCAAAAATGCTGTATTGAGAAGGATATGGTTTGATAAATGTATTCAAACTAAAGCTGATCTATCTTGAAGTCTTTCAGTCTCCACTGAAGTTTCTGTAACTCTGTGATATTTGTAGAGCAACAAGCAGGGTATAAGGGTCAGTTTCTCCTGAGAGTCACCTGCTTCTTGATTATTACATTTGCCGTTTCCAGGCCAATAGAAACCACAAGACTTCAGGCAAAGTCTTTTTAAAAAAATAGACAGTCATTGTACCATCTGTTTTTGTAGTGGTTGAAACATTTCGATGTTGGTGGTCATATTAAGTTACGATATTTTCTTAATTAGGAAAAGAGAAGATGGTGTCACCAATCTTACATAACTACCTTGGAGTTTAGGAAAGTATGGCATTGTCAAGCAAATGGGCTCTGGAGTCCAAGAACCTCCTGTCACAACTCCACTGGCCACACGTAACCTAGAGAAGCTCAGGTGAGTCCCTTTAACTAGTTTATGCTTCATTTTTTTTTTATTTGCAAAATGAGCACAATAATAAAACTTACCACCCAGGGAAAATCAAATGATCCATAGGCTTAAAAGTCTTCAGTCTACCTCTGGTCCCTAAGAGCATTCAGCGGAAGTCTTAAAGGAAGAGAGAAAGGGGTTACTTGAAAAGCTTTCATTTCCTTTAAACGTCATGTTTCTGAGTTGCCAACATAAAAAGCAAGCAAGACTATTCGCTGGAAAAGAATCCAGGAAAATGAACAGATGGGAAAATCCAGGAGGCAGGAAAAAGCTGGTTAAAGGGCAAGCATGTATCAGGGGTCTGATGGATGTCATCAGTATCCATTTTTCAGTCACTCTGTGACTTCATCAGCACACAGAAATGATGTACCCTGATTACCGAGTTGCAAAGTTAAAAGAATGTCAAGAATTGAGTCAGTCTGGAGCCTCATTTGATAGTTAAAGGAACAGAGAACTGTGTAAGATTAACATGCTGAGAGACCCCACAAAACTACAATCCTGGTGCTGGACTCTGGGCCATTTTATGTGAGTTAAAAAAAAAAGTCTTATGTGAATTAAAAAAAAAACAAAGCCTGTTGTTAAGACGAAATTTTCCTGATAATACAAGACCTAACACATTGCCCTGCATTGCGCTCCCTCCGACAGGCCCATGTTCTAACAAGTACCATGGGGCAAGTGTGTCGCTGTAATTGCTTGTTAGGAGAGACGTCTACTGAGGATGGGGTTAGAACGTCACTGTTGTCAGAACACGAGGGAAGCCTGGTTCTATTTTGTGGTATGATGACATTGGGCTTTTGTTTCCCTTCGATCAATTTTATTGAAGTCTGGTTTACCTGGCAGAGCATGTGGATTTTAATTTTATAGTTTTGTAGGTTTAGAAAACTGTGTCTATCTGGGTAACCTCAGACAGGAATAGAATAGTTCTAACACACAGGAAATTTCCCTCATGCCCTGTTCCAAGCCCCCCTTCTGCTTCATACATATGCACTTAGCAAACACTGGTCTGATTTCACATTAGAATTTCTGGCAGGGGAGGTCAGTGGTTCTGGCTTGGTTCTTGCAGTGTCTGGTGACCTGAGGAATAAAGAGTAAAAAGCTGGCTCTTAGTTCTGTGGTCTGCTCTAGAGACAAACAGGAAATGGTTGAGTTGCAATGCCTTTGTTTGTCATCCTGAGCCAAAATGGTAAGGGACGACATGACAGGTCTAGAGATCACCACAGGCCAACGGGGTTGGGGAGGTCTTATGCTTTGGGGAGCATCCGTGAACGGTGATAAGAGTGATTTTGTGGGAGAATGGAGGACAGGAAGCCTAGTGGGATTGGGTGGCCAGGGGCTGACCTCTAACATGGACTGCCTTTCTGTGGACTTGAACACTTATTGGTTGGAAGGGGCTGTGTGTGTGAGAGCCTTGCTGAGTAGCTGTGATAGAAAAGTGAGGTCTGGGATAGGAGGATCAGGCTGTTTCCATAATTATTGCATAATATAGCACATGCTGCATTAACATACATTATTTACCAAATAAATGCAGGTTTAAAAAAAATGTCCGACTATGATCTTGTTGCCCTTTTGCTTTTGAAAATGGCCTTGGTGCCTCTCAGGCCTTGGCCAGCTCTCCTGGGCTTTGAGAAGCCCCAGAGTGGGGGCATTTGCCAAGCCTCTAATGACAAGGGCCCATTAGAGCACAGGGCTGGATTCCTGGAACTGCCAAGTAGAATTCGAAAATGGAGCCAGAGAATTAGCTTGATGCTCCCTCTGCCAAGCAGGGACACACGTCCCCAGTGGTGGCAGCTCCCTGGAGGTGAGGCAGATGGGTCATTATGACAATGCTGCCAACAGCAGCCTGGCTCCAAGCATCTCTCCAGCCCACCCCACCCCTAGAGGCTGGCTAGCTCAGGAATCCTTGTGACCCCCGTGACTCTTGCTGTCAGAAGCAAAAGGCATTATGAAACACAACAAAGACTCGTTTTTAAAAGGAACAAAGTAGAAGGCATATGAAATCATTAACAGTATAGAGAACTATCTTGTGCCAGATGCCGGGAGTAAAGGGGAAAGTCAGGTGTGTCTAGCGATGTGGGTGGGAAAAGATTGAGGGCGGTTAATAGCTTATGAAGATATGGAGTGATGAGGTCCCTGTTGTGACTGTATTGTCCCCCCCAAATTCATCTGTGAAATCCTTACCCTCAGTATCTCAGAATGGGACCTTGTTTGGAAACAAGTCTTAACAGAGTAATTTAGAATAAAATGAGGGCCTTGGAGTTGCCCTAATACAATGTGATTGTTGCCTTTAAAAAAAAATTAGTGTTCAGAGTATGCAACTATACACAAGCCAAGGAGAGATGCTTAGACGAGATGCTCCATCTCAGTTTCCATTCCAAGGCCTCTTCGAGCCTAAGATCTTGATTTTGGACTTTTATTCTCCAGAACTGTAAGAAGTAAATTTATATTGATTAAGATCCTACTCTGTGGCCCTTTGTAACAATAGCTGCACGAGACTTTCAGCTGTGGGCTCCTTTAAAAATCAAAATCAAATACCTTCTTCAAGAGGGAAGACCCAGGGCACCATCACCATCTGAATTAAGCAAAACCAAACTCCAACAGTATAAAAAACTCACTTTCCAGTTATCTGGGATCCACTCACCATCTTCTGGATTCCTGCAAAGGAGTCACTTTTCCGGCTCTGCCCTCTGCAGCACACACAGCTTGTCTTCTAGGCCCAGACTGGCTCCACTCCATTGCTGCTGCTGTTCTTGGTGGTCATGCCATGGTCCTGGCATCTCCAAAATGCTGGGGTCTTCTGCTACAACTGGGCTGCATTTCACCAATAGCTTCTCAAAGGCTCTCTTCATGGTGCCAAGCCTCAGCTTCTTTGCATGACCCCTTCAGTCTTGGGCCTTCAACTGTCAATGAGGCTGCACTTTCACCAATGGCCTCTCCTGGTCTCTCACAACGCCAAGCCTCATCTGCTCTCCATGACCCTTCATGCCTTCAAAACCAGTACCACCTGGGTGACTCTTACACATAACCAAGTCCAGCTGCCAGCAGAAGGTACAACCTTGGCCACTTCTGGAACACAGCTTCTCTGTGCTCTCAGCAAACACTTCCCAGAAGATTTCACCTCAGTGATGCTGGTCTAGTCTTAATCACCACTGATTTCTTAGCTCCATCTGACCAGCATCAAGTATCCAAGCAAAGCCAAGTTTTGCTTTAGTAGTTCTGGTATCTTGTTAATCACAGCTGATTATTCAGCCCCAGCTATCTAGAACCACAGAATCTCAAGTCAAAATAACAGATAGCCCTGACAGAGTCTTTAAACTTCCCCCAGAAATTTCAAAGGCCAGGCCTCCATCCTCTGCACTGCTCTCAATATTCTTATCTTCCAAGTTCCCACAGAACACTCTACAGAGCTCTTAACACTCAATGGCGCTTCTAGCCCAAAGTTCAAAAGTTCTTCCACAATCCTCCCCAAAACATGGTCAGGTCTGTCACAGCAATCCACATTCCTAGTACCAATTTGTCTTTGTTAGGGTTTCTATTGCTTTGACCAAACACGATGACCAAAAGCAAGTTGAGGGAGGAAAGGGTGTATTTGGTTTACACTTCCCCATTGCTGTTCATCACTGAAGCAAGTCAGGACAGGAATTCAAGCAGGGCAGGATCTTGGAGGCAGGAGCTGAGGCGAAGACCATACAGGGGTGCTGCTTACTGGCTTGCTCACCTGCTTTCTTATAGAACCCAGGACCACCAGCCCAGGGATGGCACTGCCCATGATGGGCCCTCCCACATTGATCACTAATTGAGAAAATGCCTTACAGCTGGATCTTATGGAGGCATTTCCTCAACTGAGGCTCCTTCCTCTCTGATGACTCTAGCTTGTGTCAAGTTGACACAAAACCAGACAGGCTTAAAGTTCTACTGGAGAACACCAGGAGGATCTCCTCAGGCAGGATGTGACCAAGAAGGCTCACTTCTTAGACCAAGGAGTGTCTAGGCTTTGGTCTGAATGAAAAAGAGTAACTATTTAGGAGGGGAAAGAGGTGGTGTGGAAGAAGGGAAAGATATCTGGCCAGAGATTCTGGCTGTCCAGGGGTCCTGTATACCAGGGTGAGGCTTTGAGAATTGTGTTTATAAAGCTTCAAGAAGCCTGAAAGCAAGCATCCTGTGTATTCTGAGAAACAAGCCTGAAGACCAGGGTAGACAATCGCAGGCAGACCGCCCAGCATAGGTGTCTGGAAATGTCTCTAATCCTCTATTGGCAATTTCCTCCCCAAAATCTCACCACAGAAAACAGGGCTATAAACCAGGCTGCTGACAGTGTCTACACATTTACTACTGGAGATCAAGAACATTTTTTTTTCTTGTAATGATTGATTTATGTGGGTCTCTGGATCAGGTTAATTGTTACCCACAGGGTGAGCTACTGCTACAAAACTGGGTGTGGGATAATTGTCCCATCCCCCTAACCCTGTGTCCCCCCACCCCCCGCCCCGCCTCTTGCATTGCCCTTTGGTTCTTCACACTGAGAGCTGTAGATGATGCAACCCTGTTCTGAGTTGGAGCTGGCCTTGGTAGGGTTCACTTGCCCTCAGATGAGGTGTGACGAGTAATTGCTGGGCTTCAGTAATTAGCTGGATGTGGAACCTGCAAATTCCAAAGTCAGATGGGGTGGGTGTTTGCCCAAGGAACCTGGATTTTAATTGGAGTTTGTTACTTTCCAAACAATGAATAGTCAGGTTTTCTGAATGGAAACAAGCCAACGTGTCTGGATTTAAAAATCTGTTCTGGGAACATGTTGGGAGCGGTATGGTGGGGAGAGACTACACATTGGTCAGACAGAACTGGGTGTAAGATTTATCTCCATCAAGATTCTCCCAAACCAAAGCAACCTCCACATCAGAAAGACACTGCTTTCCTGGTGAATGAGCAGACTGTTGGGAGATCAACTTTGGGCCTTCCTTTTTATAGGGCGTGGGGGAAGATAACAAGAGACTGAACAGTGAGCTTTCCCAGGGCCAATTTCTGGACAATAGATTTTGTTTTATTGTCTAGAGAAAGGCTAGGGACTCTTCTCCAACATTTTGTAGGCTGTCAAGAGGAAAGATAAATCGGGGGCTGCTTTTAAATACTGGGTTTCAATTGATTCCTCTTTCTGCAGGCTGATATACGGGCTTCCGGTATGATTTAATGTCTGAGCCCCGGGGACTGGTGAACTCCTGCAGGCTGGAGAGGGGACTTTCCAATTCATTTTGAGTTCCCTTCTGAAGACAAGCCTCAGCCTCAGTAGGGGACACTCAAGATAGATGATTCTCTGGGAAGATCAGTGAGAGACTAGAGTCACTGCTGGCCTGGCTCCCTGCTGCTTCCTAGTGTGAGAAAAGGCCCACATCATAATAATAACAGTAATGGCCACTGCTATTACTGTGTGGTAGAGGTGCATGCCGGCTCTCTTAGACTTAACCATTCGGAGCAAATTGGCATGGAAGAGTCAGTGATGTCATCTGGTAGAGGTGGACAAGATCTAGCTGGCTCTCAGGTCTGAATTCAGACCTTAAAGACCGCAGCCTCCCTTATGGGCGGCACACCAAGCTACAAACAAAGCCAGGTGTAAGTGAGAAGTCTCGAGAAGCATCCATGTTGCATTCTGGGAATCTGATCCCAGTGCATGTGGCCAGTGGCTTTGCCTTATTCTATTTAGCGCCACCAAATGGGGGAACTGTCTGCTGTGGGTGGAACAGCTTGTGATGTAAGTACGAAAGGGGATAGGAGGTGTTTATTCCAGTATTGTTCTCTGCTTGGGCAAGGGGTGAGAGAGAGATCAGGAGCAAGGGCTTATGTCTGTCACTTAGGTAGGTACAATACTATCAGTGTCTCTTACATCCCTGGCACTCAGATCAGGAGGATACGTGGTAGTACACTATCAACCTAAGGATGCTTTGCTTTCTGACAAAGGTCCGGAAACAATGGATTTGCCAGTTCTTCTAAATAGACACTGGCCTCTCTGAGTCAAGCTCTGGGTTAACAGAGTTCTTTTTTATACCCCATGTGAGCAGCATGGACTGTGACTGGCCACAAGCTGGGTCACTCTAAGTATTAGGGATCAAGAACCTGGACAAGAGAAGAATTGGCTGTGGTTTTATATTCTAGGCAGCAGGCCATTAAATTTCATTCAAGCCTGGAGACTGATTCTCTTTCAACCAACAGATGTGATATTGGGTCTTGTGTTGTAATTGCTCTTTCCTAGAGTGAGCTGCTTTTTTGTCAAAAGTTGCTAGCTGATTTCACAGGGGTGTAGTTGGGAAGGCCCAATAGAAAGATCCAGTCTAGGGCAAAAGCCAATCCAGAGGAACTAGATACAAAACTCCAAGGACTTTGTTCGACCAACCATTGCATTCCCACAGGACTCAAGCCAGACAGACTTCTGGCTTTTTGTTGTAGTGTTTTTTGTTTCGAGACAGGATTTCACCATGCAGCTCTGGCTGGCATGGGACTCACTATGTAGTTCAGACTGGCCCTAAATGCAGAGAAATACATAAATCAAACATTTACTGATTATATATTATAAGGAAAACTGCTTTAAAATGATTCATCAGTGTACACATACAACTTACAATCTATTAAAGAGGAGCAAATGTGTGTAGCAATGGCGTGGGTGTGCTTGTTTGTTTTGCATATAGAGTTAAATCTTGTTAGAATATTTGATATTGCAGGAGGACATTAAACAACTTCGACATTTTTTTAAGAGAAAAAGAAAGTAAAAGAAAAAGAAAAGTCCACCTGCCTCTGCCTTCTGAGTGCTGGGATCAAAGGTGTGCACTGGCACCCTCAGCTGTCTGCCTTTCTAAGTTAAGCCTGCCTATCTCGCCTCCATTTTTTGAGCTGAGTTTCTGCTATGTATAATCTTGGATAAAGCAGCTGAGGATCTTTACAACAAAATTAACAGTTTTCAGACAACTGACTGTAGAAATAAAGCAGGAAACACACTTGATGAGACAAGATTCTCGGCCCCTCTGTGGCCCAAAACTAGCCCACTACTCTCTTCAAGCAGAGCCTCCAAAGTTCAAGGATACAGTACCTTGTTATATGGAGAAGCGGCAGCTGAAGAGGCCAGCACAGATTTACCAAGTAGAGCGTCTAAAAAGATTGAATATGCTGACCACATTGTGCTATATAGGGAGGGGTAGAGAATGCGTAAGCTATGTGGTCAGGTGACCAGGGAAAAGATAGAAAGAGGAGGAGTAGGCTTGTTGGGGAAGGAAGGCTGAAAATGTAGGAAACACTGATGGCAGAAAAAGGTGCATCTCTAGAGATGTCACAGGCAGCAGAGAGAAGACACAGTCTTCCTGAGTTGGTCCTCTGCCGTTGGCCTCCCCATCCTTAGACAACGCTGGCCTAAGTCCGTCATCATACACCAGGAAAAACAGTACCGGTATGCGACTGCTGTGGAATAAGTAGCTCGGACACTCAGGCATGTGACCAACAGGGAGTGTAGTCACCTGTGTGTGAGTCGGGGGTAGGAGGTGTGGCTTAGACTCAGTAACAGGCTCGGTTTATCCAACAGGCAGCTGTCAGCCAAGGGGCACTTCCAGTTGTGATTGAGAAATGGCAGTGCACTATCTTTCCCAGAGTGAGTTGATAGTAATTAATTGTTCATTGATCCCTCAGGTCAGCTGGAGGTCAGTGAAGTTACTCCAGTGGCTTGCTAGTTTGCCAAGCAACCAGGAGGAGTAGTCTGAGGCCAGTGGGAACTGTCCTGTGCCCTCAACCCTGACACAAGGTGATGAGATAATTATGGTAACCCTAATGTCTGTTATTACAAATGATATGTAGTGAGTCAGTAGGAAAAAAAAACATGTCAGCACATCATTTAAGACTTGAGGATGAAGATAAGCAGGAGGAAGAGGAGGAGTGGGGTAGTTTGGATGGGAATGTCACTCCAAAGGCACCAGTATTTGAATGCTTGGTTCCGTGTTCGTAGTGGTGATAAGGGGAGGTGGGAAAGCCTTGATGGAGGATGGAACTCACTGGGGGCAGGCTTTGAGAGTTCAAAGCCTGGTCCCCTATTACCAGTTCTTTCTCTGCGGTGTGTTTTCAGTTGAAAATGTGATCTCTCAGCTTCCTGCTCTAGGTGCCTGCTTCCATGCCCCCAGAACTGTTACGAACTCTCTCAGCAACCACAAGTCAAACCCACTCTTCCTCCTATCAGATGCCCAGGTCATGGTGTTTTATCACAGCAAGAGAAAAGTCACTGATAATGTGGAGGAAAAGGAGAAAAAAAGAAGTGACCTTAACAGTGACTGTTTTTCAGTACAGAATAAAGTATTTCAATGTGGATTGTTATTACAGCCATCATCTTAGGTAAATACCTTTCTGGGTACAAAGCTGCTCCTGAAAAATCCCATAGATCTTCCCTTCTACCTGCTTATTGATCCACATAGGCAATTGTAGTCAAATACCGAGAAGGCTTCCACAATCTGAAGGGCACACACAGTGAGTGGACCAAAATAGATCTCTGTTCGAACCCAGATCATTTACAAAAGTTTTTCCTTACTTGGCACACCTTCCCAGCCAGTGAATGGTCCCAACACATGACAAGTCACTCCCTCACCATCTGTATTTGTGTTGCCTTCATCCAACAACGTGGAGTGGTGTGCTTCTTTGTACCAGACTCTGCGCCCAGCGCTCACGTTACGTCCATGTTCCATGGAGCATGTGCAGGTCCTGAATGCTCTTTCTCGTTCATGTCTTCTGTCTCCAAATAGACTGGGAACTTTTTGAAGATTGGCTATGTTGGGTATCCTTAACAGCAACCATATCCAGCCTTTAGTAAGCGTTTTATGGGCACACTCCAGTCTTGGTAGGCTCACTGATGTTGGATGAGATTCAGTCTTTTCTAGGAATCTGCTTGTGTGTTAGTGACTAAGAGGGTAAGATTATTGGTAGAGTACTACGTGAATGTTCTCGTCCAAATAGACTATCTTATAGTTATTCTAGGGCTCAGAGCAATTAGAGGCATGACCAGGTTAACTTGGAAATGCTTCATTTCTTTCTGTGTGTCTGTACTTCTCCATTCAAGAGAACTAGATGTGGGTACCTTTTGTGGCTCTTGCTGGCAATACAGTTGTCTTGTTGAAACACACTCTCAACAGATGGACACCTCCACTGTAGAGTCATCAGTGAGCACCAAATCTGAAGGATGCCTTTGGGTCATCTTACCCAGGCCTTCTTGTAGTGGAATGTTTCAGATTATAATCCCAGACTTCTGTTGTGTTCTTCCCATGGCCTCTACTGCCAGTCTTAGCTTTCCAAATGTCCTCCACCTTTCTAGGTTCTTAGTGGCTATGGCTACCAATACTCTCCCTAGGTGGCCTGGTCTCCCTTTCTGTGGACTTCATAGGCAGATATCCCCAGTTGAATGTCACATAAGGACCTTATACTCAGTAAATGAGAGAGATTGCAAGATCCTTTCTCTTCGCCTCCCTAACCTCATCTTCAGATGCATTGCCCACTTAGTCAACACTGTCCTTCCTATTGGCCCAGTCAGAAAGATCAGAGTCACCCTTAACTCTCTTCTTTTTGTCATTCCTCACTCCCAGTTAGATGCTCATCTACTCTAGAATGAAGTGTGTGTGTGTGTGTGTGTGTGTGTGTGTGTGTGTGTGTGTGTGTGTGTAATGAGAGGGAGACAGAGAGAGACAGAGAGAAACACACACAGAGAGAGACAGAGAAGGAGAGGGAGAGGGAGAGAGAGAGAGAGGAGAATTTCACCCATATGCCATGGTGCATCTGTGAAGGTTAAAAGACAACTTTGGTGAGACTTGATTCTCACCATCCATGTTAATTTTGAGGCAAGGTCTCTCTTTTTTCTGCTGCTGTGATGCACATTCCAGGCTAGATTGCCCATGTACTTCTGGGTGATTCTCTTGTCTTCACTACCCATCTCTCTATGAGAGTGCTGGGATTTCAGGTGCATGTCACCACATTTGGCTTTTTATAGGAGGAGTTCCAGGGATTGAAGTCAGGCACTTATCTGGGAAGCACTTGTAACTCTCTGAAACTTTTAAAAGTCACTGTCATCCTCTTCACCTGCTGGACCACCAGCAGAGTTCTCTTTCCACCCGCTCCTTTACTGATCATTGGAGTTGTGGCTTCAGTTGTCCCCATGGCTTTCCTCTTGCCCTCTCCACATTTATGCCTCACTTTGTACTTGGAAAGCTTTACTTAAAAGCTCTGCAAGATACCCCCACTCTCTTTAACTCCACCAGAGTTTTCCACATCTCTAGAAGGCCAAGACATTTGCACGGTTTCATTATTATGAGGTCCATAGTCATTGAGCACTTTTGTCCCCTCTCCTGCCCCCAATACTGTCATTCCTCCTAAGACAGCTTTGCTGCTAGCTTTCCTGGATACCTTGTGCTCTCTCCAGCACCTTCAAGACCTCTGTGCTTTGAACTTTAACCCCACTCTCTGGCCAAACACCCATCACACCCTCCCCGACCTCTACTACTTTATTCTTGTATGTCCCCAAAGACATGTCAACACTTAGAGTCACTAAGTCTTCTGAAGCATTTGCCACTTGATAGGCAGTGTATCAAACTTCGTTTTCCATAGTTAATCTTCACAACCTCATGAAGGTACCCTCCTCTGTTCTCATACATCGAAGGTGGAAATCAAAGGCATGGGCCTGGGTCCCAGCATGGAACCCACACTTAACAGCCCCCTTTACTAACCTTTCATCATATCATTCTGTCACAGTAAGCTGTCCCTGCTTAGAGATCTGTTGATCCTGATTAATTGTAACCTTCCACCCGAGTAGGGATTTGCTTTTTTTTTTCTCTCTCCCAACCCCAAAGTATGCTGCATTGCAAGGGTTCAGCAATTTGTAGAAAGTAGTTCTGGGTCTGTCTTTTCCAGAATTTACTTAATGTCTCAAATTATTGCTTTTATAATTTAAAAGGTGAAAAATAATGTCATATCCTGTATCAATGCAAAAAAATGACTGCATATGTGTTTACTTGTAAGTAATTTTAAATGATTTCACAAAATTGAGAGTCTGGAGACAGACGGCCCTCTTTAAAGGCACCTCTCCCTTTTCTAGGTACCAGGCTGTTTTTGAAATTTCACTTCTGAATATGAACAAGCCAGCTCTTTAAAGTTTAATGCCTCAGCCATTTTAATTGTTTCTTCCAAAGCACAAAAGAGCAGCTGGGCCACATGCACACCAATCACTTGCCAACTTTCCTTTTGCAGAAGCAGCTGAGCTCTTTCTGGTATTTTAGAGTCACCCCATCTGAGACCCCAGCTTGGCATCTACCTTTGCACTCACATAAAAGGAGCATAATTTCTGCTTTTAAGAAATGAGTTGCATGAGAGAGTTTTTGATTTGGGTTCTTTTAAGAATAATGCAATAAAGCATAATACAACTTTAAAGTTTTTCTTTTTCTAAGTGCCGCTTCCTCCTTCTCCTCTTAAATTGTCCTGAGATTGTGTTGCCAGGTAAAATATAGGACACTTATTGTCCTTGTCTGACTTCCATTTCTGTAACAAAATATTGGAGACTTGAAGGCTGTGGATGGAGCTCAGTCAACAAAATGCTTGCTTTGTAAGCACAAAGATCTGAGTTTGAACCTCAGAACCAGAGAAAGAGAGAAAGAGAGACAGAGACAGAGACAGAGAGATAACAAAACAAACAAATAAACAGAACAGAACAAAACAAAACCCAGACCTTATGGTCTGCACTTGCTTCCTTGTGCTGGAGTGGTAGACTGGGTGGATCCTTGCTTCCTTGTGCTGGAGTGGTAGACTGGGTGGATCCTTGCTTCCTTGTGCTGGAGTGGTAGACCGGGTAGATCCTCAGGACTTGCTGACCATCCCAGTCTAACTGAGGAATCCCAAGCCAGGAGAAACCCTGTCTCATACAGTAAGATGAGGGATGGAGACATGGCCCCTCAGCTAAGGGTGATGATTGCTCTTCCAGAGGGCCTGAGTTCAATTCCCAGCACACACATTAGTTAGCTCACAACTGCTTGTAACTCCAGCTCCAGGGAATCCAGGGGATCCAACATCCTCTTCAAGTCTTTGTGGGTACACATTAATGTGGTATCCACACACATAAATGAAAATAAAAATAAATCTAAAAAAATAAAGTAACAAGAAAAAATGAAAAAGCAGACAAAATGGATGTCTCCTGAGGAATAATATCTGAGGTTGTCCTCTGGCTTCCATATACAGATACATACATGGTTACATGTGTGTACACACTTATATACATACATACACAAAGGAAAATTTAAAACTCTAAGACTTGGTACTTTATAAGGAAGAGAGTTGCCAGGTGGTAGTGGCACACACCTTTAATCCCAGCACTCAGGAGGCAGAGGCAGGTGGATCTCTGTGAGTTTGAGGCCAGCATGGTCTACAGAGTGAGTTCCAGGACAGGCACCAAACTACACAAAGAAATCCTGTTTCAAAAAAACAGAAACAAAAACAAAAAAACAAAAACAAAAAAATTAAAGAGTTTATTTATCACAAATTTGGCTTAGTCCAAGAATTTGGGCTGACCTGAAGTGGGTTATCCTATGCCAAGAATCTCCTTGGCTCCATTCCGTTGGACAGCCAACAGCATCATGGTGGGACTATGTCCATGAGGTGACAAGAAGGCAGAGAATGGGGAGACCAGATCGGGTTTGTTCTTTTATAACAAACCTTTCTGGAGAACTCATTGGTTTCCCATGAGTGCTTGGTTAAGCCCTTTGAGAGTAACACAGCCAGCAAGTGTGTTTAGCTGCCTCTTCATGTCCCCACCACTTCCCACTGTCACACGGGGACAAGCTCCCAGGAGATGAAACTTCGGGTGGCACTCCAGCCATGAGACTCAGTACACTGGAATTTCAGGTAAACAGCAAACACTCACTTGTATGCATACACCCCATGCAAATTTTAGAACATGTTTATATTTTTAAAACTTTGTTGTTTTAAAGCTGAAATTTACTGGCCCCTTGTACTTGAATTTGCCAAATCTGACAACCTTCACCTAAGGGCTTTCATTTCTTCCATGTGAATCTGGAAAATGAAAAAACGCTAACCTGTATGAGAAAGCACTATTCTTAAAATCAGTAAATCACTGATTTTAAGTAAATGAATCATGTCACTTGAGACATCTAATCATGTGATTCATACTCACAAGGCTACATAGTTACTACTTTCTCATAAACAGTTCCTTTCTTGTAGTTCAGGATAAATAAATAGAATTTCTGTAATTCTATACATTTCATCTATGCATTTTGAATGTTTATTTATTGAAAGTATGTTTTTAGGGGACTTGTAAACAAGTGCAATGGTCTCAATCCCTCACAGGGGTCATAACTGAACTTCCATGAAACAAGAAAGAAAATGATTTATTTGAGCTGTGATTCCCCTCTGTCAAAGATGAGTGAAAAAAATTCTAAAGAAGGAGTAGAGCAGTAGAGCCAGAGAGATAGAGACAACAGACAGACAGACAGTTTATGTGTGTTCCATGCTAAGGCTGCAAGGTGTCCCTTCTGTTTCCCTGTTCTCTCTCCAACTCCAGGGTTCAGAGCTGGCTGAGTAACTGAGGCCCACAGAGGCACCATTTGGCCGTGGGTTTGGAATCGATTCTTTTTGGGTTACAGGACAGCAACAGCAAGCAGGAGCTTAGCTGTCATTTGTGAGATTTCTATAGACTCTGACAAAAGCGTCAGCCCCCTGCCTTCTGTCTTTTGTATGAGCTTCTAATCCCAATGGGGAGTGACATGAGGGAGCTCACAGGGGAGTGCCTGCATGTGGGCTGAAGTTGGCCCGTAGGACAGTCCTAAGAGGACACTGTGATGACCCCTTCCCACCTTGGTTCTGCCCTGGCTTATCCTTTTGGCTTAAACACCTGCTTTGGGGTCTTCCTTGGAGGAGAATCTTTCCGGCCCAAGACCCAGGAGTTGCACAGTCTCAATCCTAAGAGCCCGAGGTATATTCAACCATGGGTTGGGAGACACAGTACTTTTAGGGGAAGTCCACTTCCTTCAAAGCACTTCTAACCTGTTTGGGGAATTGGCATCTAACTAGACAGTGAGTGGAGAGTGAAAATTGAAGATGGGAGTACCTGTTGGCTCCAGAGTGGCAGTTTTGAAGTCCCAGAGCTGAGGCGGTTCATAGTCTTTGGAAGAAAATAAATTTGAGGAGGAGTTTGGAAGAAATATGGGAGGCAGAAAGAAATGCAGAGATGATGCCCCTGAAAGACAGGCCTATAGGGATGATGGGAGGGGCGGATAAGAACAGCTGGAGGCAGGAAGTGAATGGTGGGAGTCTTTCTAAACCCTGGCCCAGGAAATGGGTGCACCTGTAGGGAGTGGTGCTTGCCGACATACATTATTCCTGGGACCACTTGAGAGCTTTGAATACTGTGAGACTGGGAGAACACATTTTCACTGAGTTCGTGGTGATGCTGGGCTGTGATTTCTAGATCGTATAGCTAGGACTGGTAGGAGGACCAAAAGTGCTTTTTACTTACTAGAACTGGTCTCTTCCCAGTCTCTTATGAAAAATAGCTGACGATATCAGCTATCAGCTGATCACTGAATTGTTTTATTAGGTAGGATAGGCTAGAGAAGGAAGATAGTTCTAGTTTCTTGTTTCTTTCTAGCCAATCTTGGGTAGTCAGATCTCATCATTTCCATATTTTCCTCACTCTCATCTCCAATTCAGCCTCCCCTCAACTTACCACAACAGACAAATACCCAGTAGGAGTGTTAGTCACAGTAGCCTTCCCCCTATTCTCTGTCCCTTCAATGAAAATGCCACAGAGGGGTTGGGAGGCAGATCTCGGCAGCATTCTTAGAAAAGTGGGCTCAACGTGTTTTGCTAATTTTCTCTGTCTTGGCCTCAAATTCAATGAACTCCAGACAGGAAGAGCAGGATGGGACTCCATTGGAATCGGAGCTTTAGACCTGTCATCAGCTCTGAGTAGTGCTAGATATACCAGGCAGGCTCTTAAGTTCGAAAACCACGATATCCAGTGGAGCTATCCCAGACAGACAAGCAGTGGAGTGAGGTCCAGCTCTAGCCCTTTTGTGGGAGGAGCTTGTGTTGTTGGCGAACGCTCATGGGGGAAGCATTTCCTGGTTTCTTGCCGCTACATCTAAGTTTTTAAAAACTTAGTCATGGTTATGAAATAACCAGCAGGTCAATGTACTACTTCTAACTGATCAGATGTTACTGCAATGTGCTATGGCTTCAGCATGTCCCTGAAAAGTTTGTGTCTAAAGTTTAGATCCCAGTGTGGGTGCGTTGATGATGGAGGCTTTAATAGGTGGTAATTAAATCATTGGGGTGCCACCATCAGAAGGGATTGAATTAGTTTTGTTTTTTATTTGTTTATTTGTTTTTTTGGAGACAAGGTTTCTCTGTGTAGCTCTGGCTGTCCTGGAGCTCACTCTGTAGACCAGGCAGGCCTTTAACTCACAGAGATCCATCTGCCTCTGCCTCCTGAGTGCTGGCATTAAAGGTGTGCCCCATCACAGCCTGGCTTGGCATAGTTCTTGCAGGACCCTGGTTAGTTCTTGCTAGGGTGAGTTTTTTTCTAAAAGAGCAAATCTGGTTCCTAAATTTCTCAGGTTTCCAAGATCACCCAGTGGTTACTTCCTCTTAAAAATGTTATGCCATGAAGCATTGACTTTGCTGTAACACAGACAGAAAACCCTCCCAGAGCCCAGCAGACACTAGTGTCATGCCTTGGAGTCTCCAGTGAGTTAACTAAAGTTCTTTGTGAAGTTCCCGTCCTTAGGCATTTTGTTAAAGGAACAGAAAACACTGTTAATGGGAAAGATTACTGTTGAATGATCAGATCCTTCCCTCCTTGGGCAGTATGGAGGAAGGTAGTTTCCTGTCTTTAGTATTTAAAACTTCTAATCTAAAATGCAATGGCATGTTCCAAAATCACCTGTTGAGGTTATAAATGGACAGAGCTAATCTGGCCCATGATGGAGAACACAAGAAACAACCGTGTGGGAGGTGTTACTGGAAGGCAGGTGAAAGCTCTGTGAGCAGTGCCAGGAATGGTATGGATTATGATTGGAAGGGGTCATCCCATGGGGTCTGGGCTTGGAAGGCAAGGGGTGCAACACTTCTTGTTCAGGCTGTAGCCACAGCCTTCCCTACGGTGAGATAGGAGGTAGGAGATTCCCTAGCTCTGAAGAGTTTCCAATGATATTTTTCTACACCTCCAACTAGTAAGAAAGACATCCCTATAAGGAAGAGTTCCAGGTATTTCACCCACACAGTGGACAGCAGTGTATAGAACTGTGCAGCTTAGCTCTCTTTGGTCTCAACTCCTTCCAAGATTGCCCTCACCCCTTTTCCTCTTCTTTATTGTAAACAGACATTTCCTGTCCTGACCACCTAGTCCCAAATAACCAACTCAGAGGCCGAATATGAATTATAAATGCTTGGCCAATAGCTCAGGCTTGTTACTAGCTAACTCTTACATTTAAATTAACCCATATTTCTATTTACACTCTGCCACATGGTGGTACCTTTATTAGCATGGCACATTCATCTCCTGCTCCCTCTGCATCTGGTGACTCCTCTCTCTGCCCTTCTCCTTCCTATCATCTTTGTTTGGTCACCCTGTCTAAACTTTCTGCCTGACTACTGGCCAATCAACATTTTATTAAACTAACTTGAGTGAAAAATCTTTACAGTATACAATAGGATGATTCCACAGTATTTATTCATTTGTTGCTCTTTGTGTCTAAAGTAGGCATCCTCCTGCTGTCTGGTGGGGTTCACAGAAGGGCTGCAGTATTAGTAATAATTGTTTGTTTTAGGAATGGAATGGATTGTTGCTGCATATCTAGGTCTTGGCTAGTGTACAGACCCTCTTTTTATATCCTTTGCATGTACTGCAGATACAGTGTAAACTGAATGGAAATTTGGGAGACTTAGTTCTTATTAGTCAGCATATGAAGCTGGCAATCGGAGTGTCTAGACAGCCCTATTGAGTGAATAAGTCTATGGAAAAAGTTAAGTTAGCCTATATCATATAGTTTATTATGGATTAATATGCATCTTCTTTCTTCTGTTTTCAAATATTGGAAATCGGTGTGGATTTCAGCCTTTGGGCACTTCCCAAAGCCTAAGATGCTCGGATGGGGGCAGAGGCTGGTGATTTCCAAGTTAACGTCAGGAAATTGAGGGCTGGGAAGATGGCTTGGTAGCTAAAACACTTGCTGTGAAAGCACGAAGATGGAATTTCTGATGTCTACCACCCACATGAGAGCTGGGCCAATGGCCACCCATAATCTCATCACCTGGGATGTGGAGACGAGATTCCGGGAGCAATCTAGTTTATTAGAGTAGTTCCAGGTATGGTGAGAGACCCTGCCTCGGTAAAATAATGTGAAAAGTGAGGAAGACATTTGAAATACACCTTTGGCTTTCAGACACATGCATACACATGCATGCAAATGTACTCACACATATGTGCACCCCCACATGCAAACATAGATCCCACATGAACACACACACACACACACACACACACACGTACAAAAGAAGAAGCAGGGAAATAAATGATCAGTGAAGAGGGTGGTGAGCTCTGCGGGGTTACCACATAGGGACCCTCTGAGCAACCAGCTCCTGGATCAGGGCCGCTCAGGTGTTTCCTACTCTTCCGGTGTCTTGGCTTGCAGTACAGTTTATTTTCCCAGATCACTGACGTGGCTAATTGCTTGTAACAAAACTTGGCTTCAGAAATGTCAGGCATAACGGTAAGAAGAAGAAGGAGAAGGAGGAGGGGGGGGGGAGAATTAAACCAACAAGAGGAATTGGCAGAAGCCACTGTGGAACGTGCAGTCTCGGGGCTCCGGAGCCAGCCAAGTTTATTAACCGATGCGGATTTAGAAGGTCACCACCTTGTACAGCGGACACTCCAGCCTGGTGGCCCCCAGGTAGCAGCTGTCATGAAAACACCGTGGAAAGGGCAGAGGAAGTGTCAGCCGGTCCCACAGCACTTCCCGGCAGCTCTGAGGCCAGGCCAGGGCCTGGCCTCCACCAAATGCCAGAGTAAAACATTTATTATGCTGGTTCTTTCTAGTCCACTGGGCCCATCACTGACAGGGGGCAGCCTGCTTCTGAGGCTCAGCCTTGCCTCAGGGAGGCCACGGTCCTCCTCTCCACCCCCACCCCGTGCTTCTGGACGAGGTGGCACTGTAAGTTAGGGAAGGGCAAGCTTGACCTTGGGCTTGTCCCCAGAAACCCCATTTTCAATTCCCTTCTAGCTTTGCTCTGAAGTTCTTTTTTTTTTTTCCCACAATCTTCCTGAAATTGGACACAACTGGTCTGCATTAAAGCACTAATAACAATGCATTTGGCTCTGGAATATTTATAGTGGTCAGTAGAAAAGACTGGCTAAGGGCATTGTTCCAGGCAGAGTAATTAGAGGCTCCTCGGTCCAGCCTCAGCCCTGATCCTCAGTCCTTTGGTTGAGTGTGTGTGTATATTATGGAAGGGAGGTAGGGGACACTCTGGGCCTATTCATTCCAATGTAAAAGTCATTGTTTTTTGCTCATTTTATGTTACGTGCATGAAAGATTTGCCTGCCTGTATGCATGTACATGCACGCCTGGTGCCCATGAAGGCCAAATGAGAGGACTATATATTCCCCGGACGTGATCCATCACGTGGGTGCTGGGAACTGAACCCAAGTCCTCTGTGAGAGCAGCAAGTACAGGTAATTGCTGAGCCGTTTCTCCAGCCTCCAAAGTCAATTCTTTATGATGTCAGTTCTTCCCCTCTTTGCTAAAACTCTTAATGCACCCAAGGTGAGATCTGTAACACACAACTAAATGCATGGGTCATTTGTTCCAGGCCTGGGACAGATTAGCAGGAAGTTTAATTACTGGACTGCCTGGGTTTTTTTTTTTTTTTTTTTTTTTTTTTAATTCCCCATGCCTTCTAGATGGCTGATCACTTCATTTCTCTCTACCTCAGTCTGGCAGCCTGTAAAAGGCTCAGCATGGCAGCCACCTCATTGGGCTACTGTGAGGATTTAGTATGTTTATGTACAAAAACATTTAGAGGCGTCTGAGGAGCTAGTTCAGTCAGTAAAGCTAATGCCTCCAGAGCATGAGGATCTGAGTTTGATTTCCAGGACCTGAATGAAAAGGGGCGTGGCCTGGAGAGCTAGATCAGTGGTTCAGAATGCTCACTGCTCTATCAGGACAGAGTTCAGCCACCAACACTCATAACAGATGGTTCACAACTGCCCTTAACTCCAACTTCAAGGGATCTGATGCCTCCTCTGGCCTTCATGGCCAGCCCCCCATTAAATACACACATGTGCACATACAGAGAGAGAGAGAGAGAGAGAGAGAGAGAGAGAGAGAGAGAGAGAAGCACAAACTAAAAAATAAAATAAATTATAAAAAGAAAAACAGCCATAGTGGTGTATACTTGTGCCCCAGCTCTGGGGAGACAGAAAAAGGTAGATTCCTGGGGCTTTCCAGACAACCACCTTGTCTACTTGGTGGCTAGCTAGCTGAGAGACCTTATATTAAAAAATAAGATGGATGACATCTGTGAATGACACCTGAGGGTGACCTATAACCTCCACAAGCACACACATGTGCATGCACCCCCACATTCAGGAGCATGCACACACACACATATAGATATAGATATAGATAGATATGCATACACACCACATAGAAAAGAAATTAACAAAACCCCATTTAGAACAGTGCCTGGCATGTGAACTTGATATGAGTTTATTGGATTACACTTTGTTTGGACTGTTTTTCTTTTTTCTAAAAACTCCCACCTGGACATACTCAGAATGGACAGTATTGTCCAGTGGGTGCTGTTTCACATCTACCCAGGACTTGTACACATGCTAGCGTTTGCACCAACTCTATGGAGGAATGATCTTGCATGCCAGCACCCACAAGCATGGATCCAGAGACCTCCAGGGCAGTTTCAAGGGCCCAGAGCATGGAGTAACCAAAAGAGAAGTCCTGGTTACTGCCGTGGGCTCATCCACTCTCACCACAAATGGAGAGTTTGGGTTATTTCTGTAACAGTCAAAGAGACTTAAGAGATGGCAACGAAACCCAGCATGTAGACACTGTTTGAATCTTGCTTGGAGCGAGCCAACTACACAGCACATTTTAAAGGTGATCTGAAAGTTTGATCATAGAAAGGTTGTTAGGTATGACAGTGGTGTTGAGGTTGATTATTGTGATGAAAGATGTACACAAATATTTATAGATGGAGCAATATAAGACCTATAGTTGGATTTAGAATAGTTCAGATGAGTGTGTGTGAGTGTGTGTGTGTGTGTGTGTGTGTGTGTGTGTGTGTGTGAACAAATGTGGATAATTTGTTAAAGCTAGATGACACTACAGAGGGACCTGGGAGGTATATTTGAAAATTTCTGTGATAAAAGTCAAAATTAAAATCCCGTGGAGATGTGGGTACTTTAGCCTTGGGTCTTGCATCTGTGGTAGCCTGTCCCCTTAGTGCAGAAAGAACACTTCAGCCTGAGATGTTTGAGGGAGACCTTCAGGTAAAACATAGAAATTGGGAATCTGTTCTTTAGGCTAAGATACCCAACCAGTCATCTTTACTCATGTCCCCAGATCAGACAGTTGCAAAGACCTGTGTTTTAAAGAATTGCTTTCCCAGTCACAGCACACAAAAGGAGATTTCTAAAGTCTTGAAAGGCTCCTGCCCACTCTCTAGCGGTCCCCCAAATGGCCAGTTCACAAAATCTTATTTCTTCAGGAGAAAGCAAGCCATTTAAGACCCTGGCCACATTCAAGCCGCCAGCTATGGGCTGTTATCTGGAGGGACCATTTTCTTAAACGTCTGAGATTCTTTGTCACTTGCCAGTTGCTGGACTGTGGTTTGCATATACCTGAACTCATGTTAAAATTTCATTGCCAGGGTAACAGTTTGGAGTGGTGATGGGTCTCTAAAAGTCAATTCATTCAGGGAGTAAAGTAGTTCCTGGTTCTCACCAGGGTGTAAATGTGGCTTCCTCAATGCACCCCGCCCCTTCCTGTCTTGTCACATGATCTCTTTCAGGTCTGCCTCTGCTTTTTTTCCCATTGTCCGCAGACTAGCAAGAGGTAATTGAGAGCAGGGCTCTACAGTCTCCTGAGTTAGACGCTGTGGCCTTTCCCAGCTCCATCACTGGCTGCCTCCGCAGGATAGGGTGGTTCATTTGAAGGTTTTGAGGCTCAGCTTTCTCATTTGTGCAGTGAGGATAACATGCCCTAACTCAGGAAGCATTTTGGTAAAAGCCAAATGAGTCAAGTTCTCAGAAATGTCCCTGGCACATAAGGGGAGGCTGAATAATTACCACTGAAGGTCATGGCTAATATGAATGAATGGCTACCAGACCACTGCTGCTAAGATCTCTTACGGACTGATGAGCAGGTAGGACTCCAAAGGCAGAATCCAGAATCACAGCAATTCTTTTTTTGTCGTCCATACCTGTAACAGACAAAATTGCTAAGTTTTAATTAGTTTACTGAAAGTAAAGATACATTCTTTCTCAAGTTCAAAAAATTTTACTAACGCCTTAGGATTAATATTCATTGGAAGAACATTGCTTTCTCTCTAGCAACAACACCGCAAAACATGCCTGGCATGGCTTGGGGAAGTTCAGGAAACACTTCTGGAGTAAGCATGCTTGTGTTATAAATGTAGTGGTGAACGGGTTAAGTGTGCCACCCCGTCTTTCCCACAAAGTTTAATCCTAAGATAACTACTACTCAGTGGTTGCTTCTCTGCACTGGATCACTCTACCAACATCAGCTCATTTAATTGTTCCAGAAATCTCAAGGCAGGCCCTAGTAAGACTCCCTTCTTTTGATTTTAAAAACGGAGGTAAAGAAATCTACTCAAGGTCACAAAGCTTGTCTTGGGATTCAGATATGAGTCCCCTGTGTCTCAGTCTGAGGGACTGGACCTCAGTTCCACCAGGTCCTGCCCTGGTCTTCTTCACAGGCTGAGGTTCCAAACAACTCTCATCAGCTCTCATCTTCTTAGGCTAGCTACTACCGGGAGTGTGCCAATGCCTAGCTTCACATAATGACCCAAAGGCGAAGGACCACCTTGACTGCTCTTCTTGTCTTCAAATGCACATCAACCTGTCATCTTGACACACTCTCCTGAATGTTATCCAAGCCATTCTGTATTAATTAAAGGGTCACTCTCTCTATAAAGATTTCCTTGACCCTTCCCAGATAGTCACAAGGACTTGGCTGTCACCGCCCAGATAGATCTTCCCACCCACTGTTCTCCATTGTTCCATGTATGCCCATCATATCCTAGTCACACCGTATTACCCTATTTGTTTATGTCCATATTCGTCCTTAGCATTCTAGAAGCACTATGAAGGCAGGGACTGTTTAAGGTTTGTCTCTAAATTCCTGGGACTTAGAACAATGTCTAACACAGTAGGTGACTATGAATACTCATTGAATGTATGTATGTATGTATGGATGGATGGATGTATGGATGGATGATGAATGGATGGAAAAATTGAATGAATTTGTGTATCAACCATGCTTTACACTTTGCTCATTGCACTTACTATTGTTATACTTAACCAAGTGTCCAAGACTTTGCCGTGGTCCAAGGACAATGGATCCTGAAGACACAAGGTTAGGATTCCCCTTCATTTCCAAACTTCAAGTCAATTTTCAGTAAAAATATCTAGAACTAGGTCACAGCAAGGCACAATATCTCTTTGTTTCAGTTTTTCAAATCAATTCAAACCCCATTAATACTTAATTTAATTCACTGGCTCTTTTTTTTCTAGAACATTAACAGATGTGTTGTTAAACTGTGGGGTCATCCATAATTGGTCATCTCTCTGTGAATTAAATTTTAAAAAGGAAAAGTAAGACGAAGGAATAATCAGATTTCCTATTTATGCAAGACAACCAAGCTAAATTATATTTGCTTTCTAAAAATAGATTATTTTCTTAAGAAGTAAACATTTGTTTTGATCTTAACCAATCCCAATATATTGTATGTAGAATTAACAAATAAATTCTAGGTAATAGTATTATATATTTAATAGGTTTAGAACATATTGAATGATGTTTGAGTATAAGGCACTGAGCTGTGTCTTAGAAGGAAACAGAGATGGATCGAACACAGTCTGTTCTCTTAAAACATACTCAGAAACAATACAAAGCCTTAAAGGGAGGGGTGAAGCAAAGCTGCCTATGGAGTTGTTGCTTCAAGATACCTGTGGGGAACCAGCCCTCACTTTTACAACCAGGGTACCCTTGAGCAGGGAGAAGTGGGAAATATTCAGCTAGAGATACCTAGATGACAAGAGGAAAGACAGAAATACAGGATAACCTTGGGAGGACCTGGGCCAAAACCCACCAGCCCAGAACTCTATTCAAAAGTTTTATAACAATGCTAAGGGGTGAGGCAAAAAGACCTCCCCCTGCTAGATACAACCAAGTGTAGACCCTTCCAAATAGATAGATCTTCCCACCCACTGTACCCAGGTCCATGGCCCAATCACCCTCTTATGCAGTCCTGCTGGGTACAGCCACTAGGAAACCTCAGTGGGCTCCAACAGGTACCAAACTGATGCTCTAAGTGCTTTGAAGTCTTGGTTTAATAACAAGACTGGTGGTGGAAAGACCACACTTTGTTAATTTCCTCCAGTGATAAGCACTCAGAACGGACCTCAATTTCCACTGACACAGACTGTGATGAGTGTCCTTGTACCTGTGGCCTTCTGAGACTTCTTCTCTGCATCTACCCAAGACTGCTTCATCCTAGAATGGCCCTGTATGTCTTGATCATATTTGATATAGGCTACAGGTTCTTAATGAGAGACAACCTCCTTACACACACCTCGAGGAAATTTGGCAATGTCTGGAGACATTTTGATTGTCATGATTGGAGGGCATACTATTGTCATCCAATGACCAACAATGCTGCCAAATGTCCTACAGTGGGCAGGACGGCTCCTACAGTAAAGGCTTGTCTGGCCTATGGTGTATGTATTCTGAGTTTGAGAAACCCCAGGTTAGGTCTCAATCTGTGGTTTGTACTTCTTCTTGGGATCTGTTGGTGGATTTCAGCAATACTGCAAACCTCCAGAAAGTATGTGGCAGTTTTCACATATGTGTGAGATAGACAGCAGATTGAATAGTGCCTCTCCCGGATTTGTGTTCAATCAGAATCTTGAATTATTTGGAGACAGGGTGGGAAACTATGTGAAGATGGAGATGGGCAGAGATTGGGGTGCTGCTGCCCCAAGCCAAGGAATGCATGGAACCTGCAAAAGCTGAATGAGGCAAGGAAGGACTCTCTCCTAGAGTCTTCAAAGCTGTGGTCCTGCTGGCATCTTGATTTTGCCATATTTTTGAGAGGATCATTTGTGATAATATTTTTCCCTCATTTTTAAACTAATTCTTTAGGAATTTTGTACAGTGGGTTGTGATCACATTTGCACTTATGCATATTTGGTCATACCTGCTTTCCCCAGATCCTCCACGTGCTCTTTACTCACCCACCTTTATGTCCTGCCCATCAAGTTAGATTTGTGCTATCCACAAAGTTGGATATGTAGCCTTGGATATGTGAAGTGTAGTTGACTTACCAAGGCTACACTCTGCTGTGGGATGTTCTGTATGGCAAATGTGTTGCTGATTAGTCAATAAATAAAACACTGATTGGCCATTGGCTAGGCAGGAAGTGTAGGCGGGACAAGGAGGAGAATAAAGCTGGGAAGTGGAAGGCTGAGTCAGAGAGACACTGCCAGCCGCCATGATGAGAAACAGCATGTGAAGATGCCTGGTAAGCCACAAGCCATGTGGCAAGGTATAGATGAATGGAAATGGATTAATTTAAGCTGTAAGAACAGTTAGCAAGAAGCCTGCCACGACCATACAGTTTGTAACCAAAATAAGTCTCTGTGTTTACTTGGTCGGGTCTGAGAGGCTGTGGGACTGGCGGGTGTCAGAGATTTGTCCTGACTGTGGGCCAGTCAGGAAAACTCTAGCTACAACACTCTTATTTTATTTTTCAGTTTTATGTATTTTATATTGCATGTATTCGTGTTTTGCCTGCATGTACACGTATGCTTTATATGCATGCCTGGTGCCCAAAGTCCAAAGAGGGTTTGTATCTCCTGGAATTGGAGTTAACCTGGTGGTTGTGAGCCACCATGTGGGTTCTGGGGACGAGACCCAGTAAAATCAACAAGTGCTCTCAACTGCTGAACCAACTGTCTGGTTCCCTCGGGGCTACACTTTTAAAGGAAATGGACCCTCCCTCTCCCAGCATCTATCAGGTGCTAATAGCTCCAAAGGGGGTGGAAATATGTGCCCACTTCCCTCTTCATGCTGAGGTTTTCATCTAGCTTGAGCTTATACGGATCTTGTGTGGATTCATAGGTGCAACCATCCTGCCATGTCTTGAAAACACAGTTTCCGGGTAGTCATCCACCAGTTCTGACTTTTATAATTTTTCTGCCTCTGCTTCTGCAATGATCTCTGAGTCTTGAGAGGAGGGACTGTGATGTGGCTGTCCTGTTTAGGGCTTAGCATTCCATGATCTCTCTTTTATTCCTTCTCTGTTTAAATGTATTCTTCCCTCATATGTTACATGCAGACTATAGTTTCCCCTCCTTCCTCTCCTCCCAGTCCCTCCCTCGACCCTCCCCAGATCCACTCTTCCTCAGTTTCCCTTTAGAAAAGAGCAGGCCTTCCAGGGATATCCACCAAACATGGCATAACAAGTTACAATAAGACTAGGCACATACCCTAATATCAAGGTTGGACGAGGCAACCCAGTAGGAGAAAAGGGGTCCCCAAAACAGACAAAAGAGTCAGAGACAGCCCCTACTCCCACTGTTAGGAGTCCCACAAGAACACCAAGCTACGCAACCATAACATATATTCAGAGGACCTAGCTCAGACCTATACAGTCTCCCCGATTGTCAGTTCAGTCTCTGTGAAACCCTACGGGCCCTGGTTAGCTGATTCTGTGGGCCGTGTTCTTATGGTGTCCTTGACCCCTCTGGCTCCTATAATCCTTCCTCCCCCTCTTCCACAGGATTCCCTGAGCTCCATCTAATGTTTGGCTGTGGGTCTCTGCATCTGCTCCCATTGGTTGCTGGAGGAAGCCTCTCTGAGAATGATTATGCCAGGTTCTGGTCTGTGAGTAGAGTATAGCAGAATATCGTTAGGAATCATTGCATTGACTTCCTTTTCCAGTCGTGTTTAGTTCTATCCTAGGTCTCTGGGCATATGGCCAAGGTCATGTGCAGAGGTTCTGGTGGGATTCTTTCAACTACAGCTGCCGAGCTGATCTGTGATGGCCTTTGCTGGTGACTGTCTTTGCCATTGTATAGCTTCTGCCAGAGCAGAACAGAAGAAATTCAAAGAAAGAAGATGTAGCCCAAATCTCAAGGAAGGGGTTGCAAACAACTTGGGAGTCTCACGTTAAAATCAGTGAGGATGCTGTCTTGGCCTTCTTCTGAAATGAGAATCTTCAATGAGAGAGATGATGTCTTGATATTATTTGAAGCTCTTGATCAGTCAGTTATTGAAGATTCATCTTTCTTTCATGTAACCACTGAATCTACCCCACCCTTTTCTTTGTTAAGCCAGAATGAATTGAGTTTCTGTCACTCAACAGCAACCAAAACAGATACTGGAGGAATGCCCTCAACCATCCCTTGGAAAGAAAATGAAAAATAACTGGGTTAGTGGCCATATCATAATTATGTCAGATCCACCATACAGATTTGGTGTGTGTGTGTGTCACATTTTCACATCGATCCACTTGTTCTCCCCCATGTGGTATGTGTGTGTGTGTGGTATGTGTGGATGAACTTGTGTGGGGTGTATGTGGAGGTTCTTCATGTCTTCCTTAATCATCTCTCCACCTTATTTTTTTTGAGACAGGGGCTTTCACTGAGCTTGAAATACACCCTTTTGGCCATACTAGCTATCTAGTGAACTCCATAGCTCTGCCAGTCTCCATGTGACCGATTACTGGAGTTACAGGCACATACTGCTATGCCCAGGTGTTACGTGGGTGTTGTTAATCCAAACTCAGGTCCTCAAGTGTGTCCAGTGACCACTTTCCACACTGATCCATCTCCTCAGCTTGATCCCCTTGGTTCGATTAGTATCCCCTTCTCACCTCACACACCTACATGTAGTCTTGGGATGAGTTTCTCATCTTGTGTCACATGTGTTTGCAGAATCGAGTAATCTGGCTCTTCTGCCTGGTTTCTCTGGCACTGCGGCAGAAATAGCAGCATCCTTTTTATTTGCTGTAATGAGGAACTAAACATCCTGGCCATATTCCTCTAGTCCTTCTTAACATGAGGATATGCGGTACTCTCATAGGCAGATCTAGGAGAAAAAAAAAGAGTAACCACAGAGCAATCATCACTCCCTCACAACCCCCTCCCCATGCAAAACACACACTGTTCTGAAGAACAACCTTTAGAGTCTGAGTGAGCCAAAGGGAGAGGCCAGCAGTACAATGAAGCTTGCAACCTCTAGTAAGTTAACCTCTATAGCCCTCTCTGGAAGCAGGAAGAGTTCCACACTAGACTTAGAATGGTCACTGAGCTGAATAAACCCCACAAGGATGTGGACTTCAGTCATGTCTGAAAGAGTCCTGGTATACCGTTCACCTTAAAGAACTGAAATAACTCTTCCAGAGGGCTCTCTCCACACTCTACCTCACACCTCTGTGTGAACAAGGGTCAGAGTCCTTCAGGCAAGAGCACAGTCCAACTTCCTCATTTTGTTTTCAAAGAATCTAGAACTATTAAGGCAGAGATGCCCATGTCACATGACACAGCTCCTTTCAGAGCTGCCCATGATGAGACTCTCTACTGTGGTGGTTTTAGAAACATGACCCGGAAGTGCCCCTTCAGCTGAGGAATGAACCTATATGTCTCCTCTCCTCAAGTCTGTGGTCTGTGACTGATTGACTAATACAACATGGCAAAATATACCCTATAGCAGCTTCTTACCCCAGAGCTTTAGCAGCTCGGCAACTGCCACTTTCTTTTCTTGGAACTCACTGTCTGGAAGCCAGCCACCATGCTGTAAGGAACCCGGACTGCCCAAGGAGAAGGCCCTGCTGAGCTTCCAGCCCGTCAGCACCAATGTGCCATCCATGGGATGCTGCCATGTTGTAAGTGGATTCTTTGGTTCACCAGCACCCTGGCCTCAGATAGAGGTGCTGGAACATCTTCTCTGTAAGATCTGTTTATGTTGCTGCTGAATAGCCTTAATAAATGTTTGTTTATATATATATATATATATATATATATATATATATATATATATATATATATATATATATATTTCAACCCACTGTAGCTAGAGTTTTCCTGCCTGGCCCACAGACAGGACAAATCTCTGTCACCCGCCAGTCCCACAGCCGCTCAGACCCAACCAAGTAAACACAGACTTACATGGCTTACAAACTATATGGCCGTGGCAGGCTTCTAGCTATCTACTTCTTACATCTTAAATTAATCCATTTTTATAAATCTATACCTTGCCACATGGCTCGTGGCTTACCAGCATCTTCACATGCTGCTTGTCATGGTGGCGGCTGGCAGTGACTCCTTTCCCCTTCCTGTTCTCTCAATTCTCCTCTCTGTTAGTCCCACCTATAAGCCACTATTTTGGCAAGGTTTCTTAACAGCACTAAATCAATAAATGACTAGATCTGTCCCTGTCTAACACACTCCTAATTACACAACCAACCTACATATCCTTGGGAGTGGATATGGGGCTACCAGGGAATTCCCTACCTTGGTGATTCTCGTACTTGACTTGAAAGGTCTTGAAAATACAAACTACCTGATTATTTCAGTGATTCATAGTAGGTTCTAGTACCTGCCTCTTTGAGGCATTGATTGGTAATAATTACTTGTGGTGGTTTGAATGAGAATGGCCCCCATGGGCCCATAGATTTGAATGCTTGGTCACCAGGGAGTAGCACTATTTAAAAAGATTAGGAGGTGTGGCCTTGTTGGAGGAAGAGTGTCACTGGGGGTGGGCTTTGAGGTTTTTGAAAGCCCAATCTAGATCCAGTGGCTCTCTCTTCCTGTTGCCTGCAGGTCTGGATGTAGAACCCTCAGTTACTTCTCCAGCACCAAGTCTGCCTGCATGCCACCACGCTCTCTTCCCTGATGACAACAGACTAAACCTCTGAAACTGTCAGCCAACCCCCAATTAAATGCTTTCTCTTATAAGAGTTGCTATGGTCATGGTGTTTCTTCACAATAATAGAACACTAACCAAGACATTACTCTACTAAGAAAGCAAGCTCACTGGCCAAAATTGCTTTGGGAAAATCTCAGGCATTCTTCTGATCTACTTCTCTACCACTTTTTTTTTTTTTTTTATCATTTTGTAGCCTAAAAGAGACTGCTAGCCAATGTTCTACAAAGAGGAACAAAACACTGTTCTAACCTTAGTCATATGAACTAAAGTTCTATGAATCTGGAAGTGAGAGGCCTAAGAACGTCCATGTATGTTCAGAGCTGCCAGCCAGGAACACCGCCCTGTGTCCTCCCAACTGACTTGTTCTCTGCAGTAGCATGACACAATGGTAAGAGAGTCTTCCTAGGAAGAAGATGAGCCTGGGTTCAAATCTGGTGTCAGAACTTCAGCAAACAACTCAATCTTTTTAAGTCTCCACTTTCTCATCTGTGAAGCGATGATAACTCTGTTATATTAGATTGTCGTGGGGTGGGGTTTAAGTGACTAAGATACTTCTCACGAACCTTCTACAACTCTGGGCACATAGCATGGGCTCAATGAATAGCATGACTTAAGACTTGTCCAATAAAGATAAAGGAGAGGGCCAAAGATGCATCTCGTTGCCAGGATGTATACCTGGAGAGAGGGGAGTAGACCAATTCTGTGATGACCACACACTGATGGGAACTAGAGACAAATCTCAGGGCACATCTTTGTAAACTTGGATTCATGGGTCCCAGTCTCACTGCTTCTGGATCAGGAGATGTGCATAAATTGAAAAATCTACGCAAACATTGCTGAGATCAGTTACCTAGTGAAACATGAGTTCTTTGTTCCTGAACATGCTGAATCCTTTAGACATCAAAATAATTTGCCAGCTGCTCTTCTGTTCCAGTAGATCTCCACACATTTGACATGTCACACCTGGGGAAATGTAGTTTCTGTGCACTTAATAAACCAGAGCCACCGAGGTCACCATGGGCTAGACCTGCTTCTAGCTTCCAAAGAGGATGGAATTCCATTCTGTCAGAAGAGTGCCTCTGAAGAGGGGTAAAGTCCAGTCACCTGGGCTGCTCTGGTTTTTCCCTAAGTTTCTTATTTGCTTCTGCCTGCAGAATGAAAGCTGTCACTCATGGAGATTTTAATTAATCATCCTACTTTTCTTTCTTTTTTTTTCCCCCGTTTTGGGTCAGACTTCCTAGTGTCTGGTATGTTGACAGCCCTCTGGGGAGTCTTTTGTTCTGAAGAGGTGAAAAATTGTACCCACAAGAAGAGTTCCCCATCCGATCAATTCTCACTCACAACTTTATTGATTAGCTGCAGGAACATTTTTTTTCATTTATTAATTATGAAGATGTTTCTGTGATTTCTTAATGTTAACTATTGTGATTTTCTTTTAAATACTGAGTTAACATGGACTGACTTTCTCAAACTGCTTAACAAGTTTTGGAGCCCTAACTCAGGGATGTGGCATCCTGGCAGAGGACACCCTGAAGTGTCTATAAGACCAGGCAAGGGTCTAATGAAGGATTTGGCTCAATTAATTGACGACTTGGAGAAGAAAATGTGACTTGTCCTCTTCAATATGTGAGAGCATCAAAATACCATCCCAATGTGATGTTCAGGTGAGTGGT
Organism: Peromyscus californicus insignis; assembly: GCF_007827085.1. NCBI lineage: Eukaryota > Metazoa > Chordata > Mammalia > Rodentia > Cricetidae > Peromyscus > Peromyscus californicus. The sequence goes on from NW_026294469.1 coordinate 52,624,816, forward strand.
GGGTAATTAATTAGTTGCTGCCAGTTAAAAACCATGTTTGACTCAGGTAAATCTTTCAGTTATTAAAATCGATTTTGGCAATGGCTTTGCGAAGGGATTTGGAGTACAGACAGGAATCTTGGCTGGCTCTTCCTCTGGGCTCCCTGATCTGCTTCCCCTCCCCCTGCTGACTCTGGCAGGAGCAGGCGCGCATTAGAGCTTCACTCAGCAGAGCATGTTAGAGCTCCCTGGGCTGCGGATGGTTTTTGCACGGCCCAGGCTGGTTTTCTTTACTCCTAAGTTACTCAGCAGAAAACATTCTGACTGTCGCTGTCCCTGATGCATGGATTCCCATAGCTTCCTGAGGAGGAAGGCTGAGCTGTTCAGAATCTGTACTAGGAGACCAGCTTCTTGCTCTCCAACTCCCCCGGGGGTATCTCCAGCCCTTCCTCTCACTATACACATTCTAGAAAATATTTATGACAAGGACCCTAATCCTGGATGAAGGAAAGGATGAATCTAGTCACTTTGTCCCTCCAATATCCAGGGATTGCTTTGAGTCGACCCATCTGTGAGGACATGACCCTGAACAAGGGCCTATCCTGACTCTCAGGGTCATTTCACTGGATTGAAGCATTTTTCGTGCAGTTCTAGAAGAACTGGGCAGCATCCAAAAGGAAAACTCCTGTGGAAGGGAAAGATGAAGACAAAACACCAGGCACCTAACCTCAAGTCCAGACAAAAATGAGTTTGATCCTGGACTGTCACATTGTAAAGGAGAATATTTCTCATATGGACAAGGTCAGGGAGAAATGAATGGGATGAATGGGATTATGGAATGAGTGGGATTATGGGACGTGAATGAGGACAGTGAAACAGAAAAGAATGAGAGAGAAAATTCCTTCAGGAGCTCCCGAGAGAGCTCACACCGAAGTCTGAATGTCAGACCTGTGGCCGAATGCTGCCCACGTAAGGTTCAAGGGGGCTGGGGCAGCAGAAGCCTGGGTTCTCAAGCTGTTCAATGAGCTATCTAAAGCTTGAAGCTGTATTTGGTGTGGGAAGATAAACGAAGAGAGAGAAGCCTATCTTTGAGAAGACTAAAGAGTGACTGCCAGAGATGGGGCCACGGGGCCAAACTGGGTCCTCCAGGAAAGAATCAGCCTTCCCTCAGAAGGGACACAGGTGTGAAAGTGGCTGGTGTCTTCAAGAAAATGACACCCAGGCTCTTAAATAGGACTTTAGCAAGTACAGGTTCCTGTGTTAAGAAAGAAGAGATGTGAGTAAGAAAAAATGTTGGCAAAAGTCACAAATAAAGACATATAGTGCCACCCTTCAATTATCAGCAGACCAATCCTGCCACCAACATGCATAAATCCCTGGGAAATTTGTAGAACAAGGAGGACTTGTAGTGGTTAGCCGTTCCAGCTTTGATCTGGAAATGCCACCCCCATTGAGGCTTCGGTAACTGTCACGCCTACAAAGCAGAGCCGAGAGAGGACCTCTGAAGATCGGAGATCCGGATGGGCCGGCTCTCTTGGTTCCTGAACCCTGGACGCTGGAGGTAGACCGAGCAGAGTTCTCCAGAGAACACTGCCAGACTGTGCTACACCTTTCCCAGACCCTGTAACCTATCCCTTCACTTGTAAGTTACCCTATAAAATAAACCTCCCTTTTAACTATGTGGAGTTGCCTTAATATTTTAACCAATAAGGACTAGAAGCTTTTAGAGATGAACCCAGTAGTTCAGGCATGGTGGTACATGCCTTTAATTCCAGAACTTGGGAGGAAAAGTTGGAAGCCAGCCTGGTCTACAGAGCCAGTTCCCGGGCATCAAGGGCTATACAGAGAAACCCTGTTTTGGAAACAATACAAAATAAAACACACACACACACACACACACACACACACACACACACACACACACACACACACAAGAGAAAAGAATCCAGTTGTTCTTAGTAGGCAAGACAATATTGTTAATAATAAAGCAACTTAGCATATTTTCTTCCTGATAGGGCTGCAGATTGGATGCCTGTATTAATGACAGATTATCTACATCCCAGCAAAGCAGCTGAGTTAACCGAGTTGATTTTGCCTGACGTTATAATGAGTTGAATCTGTGTATTAAGTTTGGGTAAGCATCGATGAGCATTCTTTCCTACTGCAGGAATCTAGACTGCTAAGGAAGAGGAAGTTGGGTTTACAACTCTGTCTCCAACTGGTGGTGTTCAACATTTTTCTGAAGAAGTGAATGAAAAAACAGAAGACATGTTTATCAGATTTCTCAGGATGACTCATGTCTGTGAGAGATAGATAACACAGCAAAAGAACAAATCAATATTCAAAGTTATTCGGTTAGGTTGGTATATGGAAATGAGCCAAGAGTATAACAGGAATAAGCATAATGTCTGAGTTTAAGTTAAATAAAATCAATCACAAAGACAAGGTATTGTGGTACTATAGTTTGAGTTGTAGTTAATACTAAAACAACAACAACAAAACCTATTGGGAGCTTTGTATGCTTATAAGACCAGGAAATAAAACAGCAGAATGAGAAAACTGATTGCAGTATCAAATCTATCTTGCTTCACCATCCAGTAGCAGATAAAAGTTCCAGCATAAGTAATTAATCTGTGTTATGACTCCAGAAAGCCACCTTCTATGTGTGAAGGCGAGGAGTGGCAGAAGCTATGAAGTAAGTAACCATGGGGGTAATACAATCCCGGTGCTAGTGGGAAATTCTAAGGATGGAGGATATGAATCTCAAGATTATCCCAGCAGAGAATGGGAAAATGGTGGCATTTATACTCCAACTCCCGTCAGTTATTGGTCAAAGGTTTCCCCGTGAAGCGAAAATCCACTGGTACCTGTGGACAAGATGGGCTTTGGGTCAACCCTTAGATAACACATACAGGTACCCACACACTGGAGTCTGGCAGATGTCAGCGTGATGAGGCTGTGAGTACCAGTAACATCTGGCACAGTCTCTAAGAATTACAGAATGCATGTACATCCATCCTGCTATCCAGCCATTATCCACAGGACTCTGACTCAGGATGCTATGAGCAAGAAGAACCTTGAAAAGCTTGAGTGTTTTCTTCTAGTACAGGCACAGTCAATAAGGATGTTGATGACCACATTATTTGAAAATGTAATTTAAAGGCTTCTGTTTGAAAACGGCAGATATATGAATATCTGTCATCTTGGATGTCTAGCAGATTCCTCCCACTGAACAGATCTGAATGGTCATTCAACCCCCCCCTCAAAAAAAAACCCTAGAAAACTGTAATTGAAAATAATTGTGGACAAGCACACAAAATACCATATGACCCTATGTGTGTTCCCCATGGTAAAATTCTTCTAGACTCTAGGTTCTAGAGGGATGGTAGGAAAGAGAATCAGAATATGCATGAAGATCAAAATCGAAATGCCAAAAATTTTAACATATATGTGTTAAATATGTATACACACATACATACACATGTACATAGAAGTGGGTTTGCAGGTGTTGGGGGTGTGATCTTGTCTTGTTTTTTGAGACAGACTCTTATACATCTCAGGCTGTCCTCAAGCTTGCTGTATAGCTGGAAGGCGGCCTCAACCCCCTGACCCTTCTCCTCCTGCCTCCAAGGTGGGTACAACTACATCCAGCTAAAGAGTTTGACAACCTTTTAATATTGAAACAACTGGTTGGAAAAACATGGAAAATTCTTAATCTGAATGTGCTGGCTAGTTTTATGTTGACTTGACACCAGCTGGAGTCATTTTGGGAGAGGGAACTTCAATTGAGAAAATGCCCCCACCATTTTGACCTGCGGGCAAGCCTGTGGCACATTTTCTTGGTTGATTTTTGAAGGTCTAGCTCACTGTGGGGAAATGCCACCTCCGGACTGATGGTTCTGGGTGCAATAATAAAGCAGACCAAACAAGCCATGAGGAGCAAGGCAGTAAGCAGCACTCCTCCATGACCTCTGCTTCAGTTCCTGTCTTCAGGTTCCTGTGCTCACTTTTTTCAATGGTAGACTGTGATGTGGAACTGTACATTGAAATAAATGCTTTCCTCCAAAAATTGCTTTGGGTTGTGGCATTTTACCACAGCAATGGGAACCCTAACTAAGACACTGGGACTGTGGGAAAGCAAGATTCATTTAAATAAACAGTAAAGAAACAAGACACCAGGTTACACAGTTCAAACTGAAAGCAATATTCTAGATGAACACCCAATAAGAGTCGATACTTACATGAGCATATATTATGCAAACAGACATTCTCACAGAGAGATTGATACATTTAACAGTTAGTTATTTATTCATATATGTACACACAGAGAGCAAATTACCACTTGGAATAGTATTTCTATAGTTTTTGTATTATTACAAATTCCTCCCAGTTGGTAAAAAATAAATTACATCCTTTACACACTATTGACACTTCATCTGAGGAACTCTATTGATAGAGAATCATCAACCAAATCACGTTTTCTCACTATGAGCAGAGCTCCCATTTACCATGCATGCCGGTCCATTGTCTTCCTTGGTTTCAATGCTCAACACATTGTGAGACCTGGAAAAAAAAAAATCTCTTCACTTCCCAGTATTCTAGTTTCCTCTAAATGCCTTCCTCACAGGCTTGCTACAGCAAACAAGTTGGAACAGGAAGGAGCTTTTCGAATGTAGAATTTGACTTTTATTGGAGCTTGTCTGAGGAGAAGAAAAGCCAAAAACATTTCCAAAGTAGCTATAGAAAGAAGTACTCATTTTTCTTTTCACTCTTATCCTGATTTAGGACAACACAACTGATTTCTAGGAACCCTTTCTCCTGGGAAGAGACTGTCCAGCATCACCGAGGCAGCCATGAAGGACACATCCACCTCAGAATAGACGCAGCAAGACAGCCCAGGGAAGCAAAACAAGCATCTGCATCCAAGACCTCAGGTTACCTGGTTCAGGAAAGAAGCTCTGAGGTCCTGCACCAGCCTCAAGGAGGGATGCTGCTAATATTCTTTTAGGTATTTCTGCTTATCCAGAGACTCTTAGAAGTCCACAGAAATCTGGAGCTGAAGAGAGCCATAGTTTGAATAGCAGATATAGGAAACGTTTACCCTAGACTGTGAAGAACCGATGGGATGCAGAAAAACACTTGGATATCTAGCATTGACAAAGACAGCCACAAGAGTTGCTACTCTTCAGGTCTAAGACGTTGTAGTTAGAGTTTAAAGCAAGGTGAAAAATATCAGCGTTGATATTTATTACGCAAATATCCTAGTAAAAGCTTCATTTCTAGAAAGTGAGGCAGAGAGGATAGAACAGCAAGCCTCTTTTCTTTCTAAATGGTTGCCATGTAAGAAGTTGGCAATTTTAATAGGGCTGTCAGGGTTCTGTGAGACACTGATGAGGCAGGGACAGTATCTTGAACCTGAGCAAGTCTTTTTTAGTTGCAAAGCACTTTCTCAATGAGTGCAACTGTCTTTAAAGTCATTATGATAAATACATTACGAATGAACTTGGATTCTGTGAAGTGGGGAGCTTTGGCATCAAGGTAAGAGGTGGAGATTGCAGCTTCTATTTTTTATGTGTCCATTTGGTCAGTTCCTTCTGCCATGAAGTGTTCCTCTTTCATGACATTTCCTACCTCCAACCTACCCTTGGTGTAAAAGAGCTTTCATCTGCAAGTGTCACTGTTGGAGCAACAGTAGCTCTGAAAACTCCATAGCGGGATGAATATGCCTGGGGGGGGATTGTTACACACTGATAGCATCGCCACTGAGGACAACTCAATAGACTTTCAGGGGATGGAAGATGTGATAGTTTCTTCACTGTCAACTTGACCAAATGTCAAATCACCCAGAAGACACACTTCTGTATGTTCTTGAGGGGTATTTCCATAGATGTTGGACTTAAGAAGCAAGGTCACCTTGAATGTGGACAGCAACATCTATGGGCTGACGTCTGGGGTGACTAAAAAGAGAAAAAGGAGGAATGAGTCCAGTACTCATATTCTCCTCCTCTCTTTCCTTGTCTGCTGAAATGTGAGGCACCCCTGCTGCCCTCTCCAGTCACCATGAGCTCTGCTATGCCTTTCCTGCCATAATGGACTGTCCCCTGAAACCATGCACCCTAAGTGCCTCTCTTCCTTTAAGTTGCTTCTGTTAGGTACTTGGTTACAACAACAAGAAAACTAACAGTACAGAAAACAAGACAAATACACGTGAAAACTAAGGATGGGGAGAGCAGAAAAAAACCTGGAATAAAGAACATGGTTCAGTACAGAAGGAGAACCCAGACAAAGAGCCTCAAGAAAACTCTGAGGAGTTAGAGGGCATTTTGAGGGCAAGGAGTGAACCAGAGAAAACGGACCGAAAGGCTCTAGGGAAAATGTCACATAGCCGTAGCTGTATCTGGAGATGGTCCACCTCCTCTGAACTGTAGCTCTTAAGCTTCCATATGGCAGGCCAGAGAAAGATGAAGTGTTAGGTTGGAGTGGAGTAGAAAAAACAGAGCTTGGACAGCATCTTTGACTATGGAGGCCACTTAGCATGTGAAAAGATGCTCAAGGAGTTTGGATTTAGGCAAAGGATGCCATTCATGAAAACAGCCCATTCCGAAAGGAAGGGCTTGGTGGGTTTCTGGAATATGAAGTCTCAGAGACTGAAATAGGGGCCTCCAGGGAACTCACTGAGGGGAAGGAGCATTGACTAGATAGATCCATTGAAAAGTCACCTTCCTGGATCCTCCAGCTTTAGGACATCAAAGACCCAGGAAGATCATTAGATCACAGAACAGATGCCTGGGGCTCTGTTTCCCAGGGCACCAGAAGTAAGGAACGTGACTCACTTCTGCCAAAAAAAAAAAATCTTAACTCTGGAAGAAAATTTTAAGGCATTCAGTCCAGTTGTTGCAAAAGATGAGTGTGGGTTGGGCTGTGTCAGAATCAAACAGAACCCTAGTTTAAAAATTCAGATTTGTGGGACTGGAGAGATGAGTCAGTGAGAGAAGTACTTGCTGTGTGAATATGGTGACTTGAGTTTGGTCCCCAGGTCAGTGGTGGCCACATGGAATCCCAGTTCTTGTAAGGCAGAGGCTGGAAGCATCCTGAGGCTTGCTGCTTTCCAGTCTAGATGAATAGGTGAGCCTCAGATTCAGTGAGTGTCTTAGTTAAGGTTTTCTATTGCTGTGAAGAGATACCATGACTATGACAACTCTTATAAAGAAAGCATTTAATTGGGATGCATTGCTTACAGTTTCAGCGTTTCAGTCCATTATCATCCTGACAGGGAGCTTAGCTGGTGCTGGAGCTGAGTGCTACATTTTGCAGGCAACAGAAAGTCGACTGACCCACTGGGCATTCTGAGCATAAGAAACCTCAAAGCTTGCCCCCAAGGTGACACACTCCCTTCAACTTCCTTCCATCATACACACTCCAACAAAGTCATCTCCTAATAGTGCCACTCCTTATGAGATTATGGGGGCTAATTACATTCAAGCTACCACAGTGAGAGCCCCTGTTTAAAAATGTAAGGTGGAGAGGGACTGAGGAAGATGTGGACCTCTGGTTTCCATGCACTTGTGTACTCACGTAAACACATATACACACACAAATTTAGACCTTGGTCTCACCTCATACCCATGAATTTGAGAATCTTTTGGTGTTGGGATGGGGGTAGGGTGACATTCCCATGGGCTCATCAGCCTACCTGGGAACCACCCTCATTGGTCAAGGGGATTTCCAGAAGAGGTGGCACAAGAGCTGTGTGTCTTCAGGTTTAGGAAAGCCCCACTAACCATGTTGTCATTAGCATGTGACAAGGGGCACCAACTTGGAGCCACCCAGTCCTGTGCTTGACTCTGGGTCTACTGGCTCTTGCCTATGTCCCTGCAAATGACCTGATATTGTTATCTTTCACATTACTCATCTTTTACATAGATTTAAAATGGCTGCCCACTGTTTTCAATTTAAACAAGATATTGCATTGCCATAGTTTGAATATGAACTGTCTCCTGAAGACTAGTGTGTTGAAGGCTTAGACCCGATCTTAATTACTTTCTACTACTGTTACAGTTCCAGAGAAATATAGCCTATCATGGTAAGCTATCACCAGCTGCTGTCATGGTAGGGAAGCCATGACAGCAGTCAGTGGAGATGGGGCTGGAAAAGGAATCTGACCAGTCACATTGCATAGGTACTCATGAAGCAGAGCATACAAGGAAGTGAGTCTATACCATAAAGCCTCAAGGCCAGTCCCAGTGACCCGTTTCCTAAAGGCTCAACTTTTCCAAACATCACCAACAGCTGGAACCCAGCTGTTCAAATACATGAACCTGTGGGAGACATTTTACATTCAACCGTAACAGTCCCCAGTGCAGTGCTCAGAGATACTGGACCATCATCAGTGGATTATTCCATCAATGGATCATAACCCGAAAATATTATTGGGAAGTGATAGAAACTACCAACATTATTGGGAGGTTGCTGGTGGCATTGGGGACCTGACTTGGAAGCGTAACTTTTCCCAGCTCATCCTCTCTCCTCCTCTGTTCTTCTCTTTCCCTCTCCCTTCTCCTCCAAGTCTCAGTCAGTAAGTCTCCCCTCTCCTGCCTCCACCCAGCTCCCTGGCTACCATGGAGTGAGTAACCACGATGTCACACCTCAACACTAGCCTACAGTTATGAAGCCAAGAGACGGTGGGCTGAAAATTATGAAGCCATGCTGAAGTAAACCTTTCTTTAAGTCATCTTTCCCAGGTATTTCACCACTTTGATAAAAAGCTAAAACGTCCATGAAGTGCCCACCTATTATTATTACTGTTCTATTCATGTTCATGTAATTGAAGCCTCTCAGGGAAATAAAACCTCTCCTAGAACAAAAAGATTGTTATAGGAGGAGTCAGAAACTGAGTAGATGTCTGCTAAGTATTTATTGAAGTCTAGCTTCAGACTATCCAAGGAGCTTGATCAAAATGTGAGTCTAGCCTGGAATATGTTTCCTGTAAGAATTATTATGATCCTACAATCTGCCCAGCTCCTGCAGATCTGTGAGAACGTTTAGTGCTCAATCCCCCATCAAAGTACAGCATTTTAGGCTTTTAGTGGAATTTCTTGGGCCTATGCACTGAGTCACACTAGTGGGGAAAACAGACCGGTTCTGATCCGAGGTACGGAGGAGTTCTGAGTTTTTTGTCCTTCCTTGGCGAGGCTCCTGACAAGGTTGCTTTTCCAGGGGTGCAGGATGGAAGCTAGAGGTGTTTATTTGATTTCTTCCCCCTGCCTGCCTAACCCCACTAATGATTACAGAAGCACATTCCCAGCGCATTCAGCGGGTTTGGACTCCTGAACAATCATTCCAATTTCTCATTATGGCTGCTAGGCTGGTGAGAGTCTCTGAAGACTGCATTTGAAGATGTTTAGAGGCTCATCTCAGCCTTTGTCTTAAGCGGGGCTGCATTTTCTCAGAGCCCAAGGTACAGACCAGAACTTCTTCAGATCCAGAACTTCTAGGAAAGACTTGGTGCAGGGTGTGGCTGTTTGCTTGGAGTTATGTTTTAAACCAGTATTTACTTCTTTGGGCCTGGTGGTGAATGCCTATAATTTCAGGATCTGAGAGGCTGAGCCAGAGGTTTGTGAGTTTAAGGCCAAGCTGAGCTACATTGTAGAGTTTGAGGCCAGTTTGTCTCCAGGAGCTCTCTCTCTCCCTTTCTCCTTCCATCCCGTGTGTGTGTGTGTGTGTGTGTGTGTGTGTGTGTGTGTGTGTGTGTGTGTATGTGTGTGTGTGTGTCTGTGCCTGTGTGTGTGTGTTGTGAAATTCTTATTTCTATTGTAGCACTGGTTGAAGGAGGTGGACCAATGGCTGAGTAGCTCCCTAACCCGATGCCAAGTCCAAGTGTGAATACTGAATTCCTGATCATATTTTTCTCCATGGCTCCTCTTTTCTCATATTTTCTTTCTCCAGAATGTGAACATCATAGCCTTCATTTCTATGCATATAGCATTTTGCCTGTATATGTCTATGTATCACCATGTGCACATAGTAAACATAGAAGCCAGAAGAGGTCATTGGATGACCTGGGACTAGAGTTGCAGACATTTATGTACCACAATGTGGCTGCTAGGAATCAAGCTCAGATGCTCTGGAAGAACAGCCAGTGATCTTCACTGCTGAGCCATCTCTCCTGCTCCAAAAGTCATGATCTTGCAGTCGGTTTCTGAAATGAGGACCAGAGAAAACAAGAATAAATGCAGGGAGACAGATGAAATGCTCCCCCATGATATGCACAGACGGGGGTCTTTCCAAGGAGCAGGGGACTGATGCAAATAGGGACTGAACAAGTCCTTGGTGGTTTTATCCTAACTCCTGTTCAGAAAAGAAAAGAAACTGAAGCCGAGAGAAAGACAGTGGGAGTGGTATGTGGCTCATCAATGCTCAGAATCCAGGTGTTTGGACCTGAGCAGTTCAGGCAACATCAGGAAGAAATGACTTGGCACAGGAAAGGGAAGTGGGGCCTAAGAAGTCAATGCTGAATGTGTTGACAAGTGTGTCCCTAGGAGTTTTAAAAAATGTAATTTCTAAAAAAAACGCTAGATATGTGGGTTAGTTTCTATCACAGAATAGGAAACTAAACAAAAGCTAAGCAGCTTGACGTTGCAAACAAGTCTCTCCTGGATTCTGTGGGTCAGGTGGACATTGTTAGGCTTGAGATGTCCCACAAGACTGCAACCAAGAGCTCTGCTGGGGCTGTGGTCTCATCTGAAGTCCATCTGGGGTAAGCCCAAGATACAGTTCTTTTTGAGCTATTGGACTGGGACATCTCAGTTCCTTCTGGTGGTCAGAGATCCTCTAGTTCCTTCCTTGCTGTGAGGTTTTCCATATTGCTGTGGATGATTGATTGATAAATAAAACACTGATTGGCCAGTAGCCAGGTAGGAAGTATAGGCGGGATAAAGAGGGAGGAGAATTCTGGGAAATGGAAGGCTGAGGCAAGGAGACACTGCCAGCTGCCATGAGGAGAAGCATGATGTAAGATGCCGGAAAGCCACGAGCCACATGGCAACTTATAGATTAATAGAAATGGGTTAATTTAAGATATAAGAACAGAAAGCAAGAAGCCTACCATGGCCATACAGTTTATAAGTAATATAAGCATCTGAGTAATTATTTTATAAGTGGGCTGCGGGACTGCCGGGGCTTGGCGGTACCCGGGGAGAAACTCTCCAGCTACACCATATAGAGCAAATAACATCATGACAGTGAGCTTTCCTCACAGCACATGAGAAAGCAAAAGATAGTCACTTTACATCCCCAATTGGGAAGGGGTGTCTCATCAACTCTACTGTAATCTGCTCTCTAGACTCAAGTCACTAAATCCAGCCCACACTCAAGGGACAAGGAAGGCACCAGAGCATGAATACTAAGAGGTTGATGACATTGGAGGCCATTCTGGAGCCTGCCTATCAGTAATTCATATTTTCAGTAGAAAATGCAGATAGACTGAATGCAAAACATAATTTTGTTCTGAAGGTCTTAATGACTTCCATATTTTTTATACACATATGCACTTAAAAAGATTTTTCAAACCATTTATCTTCTTGGGTTACATGTTCTGGTCTCCCAGAAGTATATCGCAAATTGGTATCAATAAATGGTATTCTATACCATGGCTAGAACTGACTATAAATATGAGACAAATAGGTCAAATGCACAACAGAATGCCAACTTGATGCCACAGAGAGAAGTGCTCACTAGAGCAGAAAAGAACTTTACCTCGAGTGCATATAGAATACCGTGGTGTGGCTGAGGAACTCCAGCAAGGCAGGAAACAGTTCACCACTCAACAGTATGTAATAGTGGCAGTTTAGAGACACCTTTATAGGTCATATGTAAGTTAGTCGTGCCAGTTGTGCTGAACTCATGGCTAGTTCATCACTATTCAAGGATTTGAATCCCATCAATTGTGTGACCCCAAATCTCAGGGTTCAAAGGTGTGTGACTTGTGGCTCAGTGGGGAGGGGGAAAGTCCTTGCCTAGCATGTGGAAGGCCCTGGGTTCAAATCCTAGCACTAAAAGAAAAAGAGAAAAAGAGGACACAAATACATTAAAAAAAAAATGACTACCATAGAAGTGAAGTATCAAACCATTTCACTGGGATGAAGATAAGAAAAGCCACAGCAGGCATTGCAGCCTCACCTGTGCTAAAAAGAAGCCCACACACTCAGCAGTTCTCAGCCTTGGCTGCAGTCTGGAGCCACTCAGGCAGTTGTGTTGTGTCCTACCCCCAGGGGGTCTGATTTCACTGGTCTGAGGTGGAGTTTGGGAAGCTCCTCAGGCGATTCTGAGATGCAGCCAAGGCTGGGAACCACTGAGCTAACTAACTACCTAATGGCCCAGCCCTGGCTCGGTCAGGTGTGCAGGGCCTTGAGTGGAAGGAACTTCACCTAGCTTTCCTGTGTAGGCTTCTAAGTCTGAGGAGCCAACTGAAAATGCTGCGGGAGAATTTCAGGAGGATGGAAGGACATATTTCCTCACATCAGTGCCTCCAGGAACAGTGTCTAACTTCCCAGTCTCACCCCCTTAATAATCAGAGACTGAAGTAAAGCCATTCCAGGAAGGTGCATGTTCTACCCTATGTTCACACGTGAGTTAGTCTGTGTGCACTGCTATAACAGAAGACCATGGGTTGGGTAATTTAAAAAAGAAAACAAAAATTTATTTTTCAGCAATTCTGAAAGCTGTGAAGTCCAAGACCAAGGTTCTGGTGGGAGGGATTGTCTAGTGAGGGCTGCTGTCTACCTCCAAGATGGTTCCTCAAGGCTACGTCCTCTAGAAGGGAGGGGCATTGTGTCTTCAGATGACAGAAAGTGAAAGGACAAGTCAGCCAAACATTGTACAGGCCTCCATTTTAATGACATATCAATTATATGGACTCATAACATTTCCTTACATGAACATATGATGCTTAGATTGTGTGTACTCTCTCTTACTCCTCATCCCATGCTTTCTTCTTCCCTAGTAATACTTCTACTTTCAGATTATTTTATTATTATTATTATTATTATTATTATCATCATCATCATCATCACTATTTGTGTTTATATGATGTCTGTGTGAGTATAGGCATCCATATGCCTCAGCATGCCATGGCATTCTATAGCATATCTATGGAGGTCAGAAGACAACTTTCAGATGTTGCCTTTCTCTTTCTACAGTGGGATATAGGAAACAAACTCAAGTCATTAGGTTTCCCTAATGGGCACCTTTACCTCTTGAGCCATCTCCCCTGGCCCCAGCTTCCACACATGAGAAAAAACATACATTATTTATTTTTATATACCTGACTCATTTCCCTTAGCATGATGTCCTGGAGTTCCATCCATTCTCTTGCAAATGACATGATTCTTTTTTTTTTTTTTTTTTTTTTTTTTTTTTTTTTTTTTTTTTTGGTTTTTCGAGACAGGGTTTCTCTGTGTAGTTTTGGTGTCTTTCCTGGAACTCACTTGGTAGCCCAGGCTGGCCTCGAACTCACAGAGATCTGCCTGGCTCTGCCTCCCGAGTGCTGGGATTAAAGGCGTGAGCCACCACTGCCCAGCTGATTCATTCTTGTTATAACTAAATAAACCTTTCTGTGTGTGTGTGTGTGTGTGTGTGTGTGTGTGTGTGTGTGTGTGTGTGTGTGTAAATACCACATTTTCTTTGTCACTTCATTAGTTGATGGACACCTAGGCTGGTTCTGCATCTTGACTACCTGTAAAGAGTGTTGTGATAACATTGGTGTGTATCTCTGTTGTTCGTGACTCTATTTCCTTCATATAAATATGCAGAAGTGCTATAACTGGATCATACAGAAGTTCTATTTTTTCAAGAAACTGCTGCACTGTTTTCTATAGTAGCTAAATGTGGTGGGTTTTGTGAGAATGGCCCTCATAGGCTCATATATCTGAATACTTGGTCACCAGCTGGTGACACTGTTTAGGAAGGATTAGGAGCTGTGGCCCTGTTGAAAGAGATGTGTCACTGGGCTTTGAGATTTCAAAAGATGCAGGGAACTTCCAATACTTTTTCTCTGCCTAGTGGTTATGGATCAAGATGTAAATTCTCTGCTGTACCTTTACTCCACAATCACGGACTCTAACCCCCTGAAACCATAAACCCAATTCAGTGTTTTCTTTTAAGTGGCCATGATCATGTTGTTTTGTCACAACAATAGAAAAGTAACTAACACACAGAACTAGATTTACAGTCCCACCAACGGTGAATAAAGACCCCTTTCCCCTCCCTCTTTCCAGTCTTTATCACTTATTTATTCAATTATTTGTTGATAGCTATTCTGGCTGGGATAAGACAGAATCTCAAAGCAGTTTTGATTTGTAGAGTGCAAGTGAAAGATAGTGGAAGATATGCCTGGTTTTTTGTTCACATGTTTGTGAGCTATTTGTAGGAAGCATCTTTCATAAAGCCCTTAATCCCAGGAACAAAGGAGGAGCCCTTGCTGGCCCAATCACTGTTTAAAGGCCCAGAGTTTCAGAAGGAACACATTCACACCATAGCTGCAGGGCTTGGCTTACATTGTCAATTGGACCTTCCTCATCTTTATGTAATCTATTCATGGGGAAACTCAGGGAAGCCATCTAGCCCAGAGGTTCTCAACCTTCTGAATGCTGAGTGTGACCCTTTAATACAGTTCCTCATGCGATGGTGACCCCCAACCATAAAATTATTTTCACTGCTACTTCATAACTGTAATTTTGCTACTGTTATGAATCGTAATGTAGATATCCATGTTTTCCAATGGTCTTAGGTGACCCCCAAAGGGGTTGAGACCCACAAGTTGAGAACTTCTTCCCTAGCCCAGTGCCACTTACGGAACTTGTCCATACCCCTACCCTTTCTGACTTGTCTTACTTCTCAGAACCTCAAGGACCACTGCCTCAACCACTGATGCCACTCAGACCTTACCCCCTGGGTGGTAAAGATGATAGCTTTCCTCTTGGGTCATCACAATTTATTCACTCATTGCTTCAGCTTTTCAGAGGCAAGTGATTTTCAGCTTGTGGTCCCGGGCATGATAGGAGTTAATGAGTTAATTGTAGCCCACTACCTTCAGGGATGAGAAATTTCACCCGAGGACAAAACTAAATGAGAAAATCCAGACATCAGGCCCAGAGAGGGCAATGAAAAGTAGGCAAAGCTTTTAGCATGCCTCAGTTCTCATGGATGGTTTCCTGTGCCCAAGACCAGTAAGAAGAAAGAGAAACAGGTATGGGGATTATGTATTTAGGAGGTCGAGGTAGAGAGACCAGGAAGAATATTAAGAACAAAGAAAATTTGAATGAGATTCGAGATTTTTGTTGGAATTTGTTGGTTCCTTTGAGGGAAAAGAGTCCAATGATTCCTTCAAATGTGTGCAAACCTAATCGTCTATGGGCTGGTTTGGGAAAAGAGATCTTCGAAGAAATGCAATTTGAGGGGGTCTTACGTGTGTGTGTGTGTGTGTGTGTGTGTGTGTGTGTGTGTGTGTGTGTGTGTGTGTTTGAGCAGAACATATATTATATATTAAATATATTGACAGAATAAATTACATGAATTGATGAATTCTAATGGTACATTAGAATCATTCTATCCAATAATAGTTTATCATGATTCATGTCTTGGGAAGAAGTAGAGATTTAAAGGTGAAGACAAAACTGTTACCTAAGTAGAAGTTGAAGGAGGAGGAAAAGACCCAGAGAGAACACTGTAAAAATCAAGGAGTCCCTGAGAAGTTTGTTCTACCCAATCGAGTGTAAAAATCAAAAACAGGTAAAGAAATACGGGGCCAAAGCAGGCGCCCTTTGGCTAAGTAGCTTGGGAAACTCAAGAAAACACTGGAAGGTGGAAAAGGCAGATAGCAACAAGATAGGGGGTGTGTTCAGGGAGCTACACAAAAGAGGTGAAATCTGCTGGAAGAGGGAGAAGAGAACGAGAGGGAGGAGGCAAGGATAAGCCACAGCGGAGCAAAACAGCAGCCGAATGATACAGACACGGGGCAGAATGTCCAAACAGTCTTCGGTGAGATATTACCAGAAGTATTTTCATTTATATCACATAAAAGACGAGCTAGGAAAACACTGTTCCTGGTGGACAAAGAGGGAGAATGGATAACAAAAGGATTTAAAATAGCAGAGGTTTTAATGTCCACTTTGACTTCTGTCTTTACCAAAAGGTATCATATTTTGATGTAAGGTCTGTGGGTTGCACTCTGAAAGCAACCACAGGCAGACATATTGTCTCCCAGGGAACCGGTTCCCAGTAATTCTCATGATTTCTGATCCCCTTTCAGCTCCACCCAAGGCTGCTGCTAGGTATCATTGGATATTTCTTTGTCTTTCTCTGTGTTTAACTCTCAGGCTTGTTTTCTAGGCATGGAGTCCCTGTTCTACACCACACGATGTGGTTGGGGCTAGTCTGCCTAAAATAGACCAGAACATCCTTTGCAAAAAGCTGCCTGAAATTAAACCCACGGGGACTTGTGACGTTCAGTTGAACGGACACAGGGAACTGCCAGCAGCCACTGGGGAGGAGGCAGCAATTATTGTGAGCATTTGCAGAGAGGGGGTGTTACCTCTGAAGCTTCACAGTTGGCAGTCACGATGCTGCCCATCTCTTAGGAAGAAAAAAAAAAAAAAGATGGCCACATTTCTTATAACCCTATGAGCTTAACCTGGCTTCTGGAGAAGGCGCTAGAGCAAATCATCAAACAATCAATGTGTAGTCAGCCAGAGTGGGCAAGGCCTATGTAGCTGCAGGGAGTAAATCAAGTTGGGCCAATTTAATTTCCTTCTATGATAGAGTGACAGGCTATGTAGATAACATACAAGCAATAGATGTAATCAACCCGAGACCTCAGCAAGGCATTTGCTCCTGCCCCACGTGACAGCTCAGTGACAAGCCAGCTTGCTATAGTTCAGGACAGGGGTCATCAACCCAGGAGTTCTTACACAAGATGGTGGGGGCATCTGGTTTCTGTCACACATTCCTCCTCTCTGCTCCTCACTGTCCGAAGATGTTGTTCACAGTCACATGGTTCTAGTTGGCAAACATTTGTTTTTCTGCCTCTTGGTTGTATGCACCATTGGCCCTTAATACATGCTTATTGAATAAATGCTTAGGCTATAATCATCAGGGTTAGGGGAACTGACACAGGAGAATGTAACCTCAGCCCAGCCAAGTCTCAACATGCTACTGTGTGTGTGTGTGTGTGTGTGTGTGTGTGTGTGTGTGTGTGTGTGTGTGTGTAGGTGTTATCCACCTTGTTTTTTGAGACAGGGTCTTGCGTTGTCCTGGAGCTTATTGATTTGGGTAGGCCATGAACACTTGAGAGCCCCCTGTCTCCACCTCCTCAGTGCTGGGATCACAAGCACACACCACCACACTAGCATTTTTGGATATGTTCTGAGGACGGAACTCAGGTCTTCATGCCAACTGAACTATCTCCCCAGCCCCCAGAACTCATTTTTGCATTCTTAGTAAACTGAGAAAAAGTATCGGCAACATGAAAAGCAAGATTTGCCCCTCAATGCTTATGTGGTCCTGTAGACTAGTACCTTGGATATTAGAGTTTTAATAACACAAACTTGAACAAGTCACAAGAAACAGACCAGAATAATAGGTACATAAGACAAAGTTCAAGACTGATGACACTGAACAATTCAGGTGTAGTTGGTCTATGTTGAGATGTAGGCCACACTTGACCCCCCAGGGGGCAGAAGACACTAGGAATGGATGACCAGCATAAAGTAACTGCCATCTAGCCCTGAGGCACAGACCTTGTGGGCTTTCCAGTCCCACTTGTGGGGAATGAGAAGCTAAAATAAAAAGGACTGGGGTGATTCAGTGAGGCTTGAGAGAAATGGTCGAGGCAGCTCCACTAAAGAGAAGGTATCAGTTGTGATAACTTTCATCAAGAGCATAGGTAATAACGCCTTGAGAAATAGGCCACAGGCCATCACTTTCCATTGTTCCTCTGAGTAAGGAAAATATCAAGTGCAAGATTTTATTATTAAAGTTTCTCCCCCCCATAATACATACATTTTAACATTGAAAATGCCTAAAGACATATCAAAACACCATAAAAAGGCCAAAGAGATGGATAAGTCAGTGAAATACTTGTTGTGCAAGCCTGAGGACCTGAATCCGATCTTCAACCCTAGGCATGCAGGGCTTGGTGACTCATAACTCTAAAGTACTCTCAGCACTAGGGAGGCAGGGACAGGAGTATCTCTGGGGCTTGCTGGCCAGCCAGCCTAGCAGTATCAGTGAGCAAGAGTGAGGAACAGGGAGCAATCAAAGATGGCACTCATCAACTTTTGGCTTCTGTGTGAGTGTGCATGTGCACACACACAGAGCAGGAAGAGGGCGGCGGGGGGAGGGAGAGAGAACAGAGGGAGGGAGAGAGAGAGAGAGAGGAGGGAAAGGGATAGATAGATGACAGATAGATAGATAGATAGATAGATAGATAGATAGATAGATAGATAGATAGATAGATAGATAGGGGGCCGCTGAAAAGAAAAGCAGACCCTTGACTCAATGAACAACACATGGCATAGTGTCCAGCCTTCCTTGTCACACCAGGGATATTTCTGGGGTAGTCCTCTGAATGTGCTCTGTGTAAGCACTGAGTCTCAGGTCTACATTTGATGTTTGTACTAGAAGCCTCTGTCTGAAGATGCTGGAGCTACCTGATGAAGAAAGCTCCGGAACTGAAGAACCGAATCCCACGCTCTCCTTTGTCTCTTCCCACTTAGGTTTTTCCTAAACGGCAGTAGTTATTTTTCTCATGCTGTCACAGAATATGTGACAAAAGCCATTTAAGGAAGGAGGGGTTTATCTGGCTCAGTTTGAGGGGACAGTCCGCCATGGTGGAGAAGTTAGAGAAGCAAAGTCTTGAGGCAACTGGTCACATTGCATCTGTGGTCAGGAAGACAGAAAGGTGAATGCTGGCACTCAGTTCCCTCTGTTCCTTTTATTCAGTCCTGGACCCCATCTCATAGGACAGTGCCAACCACAGTTAGGGGGCTTCCCACCTCACTAATCCAGTCTAAAAGCTTCTTCACAGTCATGCTCTTAGGCCATTCTTGATGACAATCAATATTAAGCATCACAAGTATTTATCAAGTCTCTACCTCACTGTACATTTCTTCTTCAGATTTGTTCATCTGTTCTCTGAGGAAAAATACCACAGGAAGCTCTCTTCTTGTTCTCTTCTTCATTTCCAGTGCATCTGACAGGGCCTGGCTGAGCGTAGACACGCTGAAAGTTAATAGACACTCTGGACTCCTATAGTGGAACCTAGCACCTCCATTCTAAACCAGGAAGTGCAGAGCATACAGAACACACAGAAACAGAGGACAGCAGGTGGGAAGAGCGTCACTTTTACTGCAGGGAGTTAACAAGTCAGAAACGGAAGGAGGTGAAGACTACCCAGCACAGACCCTCTGTGGGGTCCACATGGCCACACCTACGCCACTCTTCTCCCTATTGTCATGGAATAAGTAGCATTGCCAGGCTGTCTGGCAGCAAATAACACCCCTCTCCCCCTGCTTTGAAATCATGAAGATCTGTTCTTATTCTTTTTCTCTCTCCGTCTCTCAAGAATGGTGCCTCCTCTAGAGTTGGTGAGTCGCACCTGTCAAGGGACCTCCAAGTCCTAAGGAAAGCCTTCCAGTCCTCCCAAGTTTCTAAAGAGATGTGGATGGAAAGCGGTGGCCTGTGTGACCTGCAGAGAATAGGAGCTGTAGTAATGATTTCTCATTGGCTTTTGGACCCTCTGAAACTTCTCCCCAGTATAAGAACTAGGTAAAACCGTTTTTTCCCTCTTGAAGTAACACAGCTCTGGCTTCCCTGATTTGAGCCAGTGATCCGTGAGTCCAGCCCAAAGCAACAGGCCTTTATTGATTGAAACCCTTTCCCTTGCCAAGGTCTGGATCGAGGCCCACCTCTGTATGGTAGCTTTTGTAGACAGACTCCATCTCTGGTAGGCCAAAGCCACATCCCCAGGAATTTGTTTTTCCTTGGGTGTTTCTTCCTATCTCCATTTACATCTTTGTTTGGTTTGGTTTGGTTTTCCAAGACAGAGTTTCTCTGTGTAGCCCTGCAGACTAAGCTGGACTAGAACTCATAGAGATCCACCTGCCTCTGCCTCCCTAAGTGCTGGGATTTAAGGTGTGCACCACCACCTTCTGGGTTTCATTTAAGTCTTGAAGCGACTTTACATTTCTTCCTTTACTTCCCACTTTATCATGCATCCTGTGGGAACTCCTAGAAACAGAGCACACAAGAGAAAGCCCCTCCCTCCCATTTGATTGATAGGAAGATAAGGAATAAAAATCCAGCGCAACTCACCATTTAATCAAAGCTGCCAGACGTCTACACTGCTTTTCGTCACCATAAAAGTAGCATTTGTTTCAGAAGTTTTGGAACACACAGAAAATAAGGCTTGAAAGTCATGCACATTCTAGGGTATTTCCTGCCAGTACAAATAGGCACACATTTTCAAGGAAATTGGAATCATATCATGTAGTTCTCTGTGTTTCTTTTCCTTTTGATATTTTGTGGGGACATTTCATGTTGTTAAATATCTTTCCAAAGTATAATTTTTTTGTGGCTGCAAAACATGGCACCATATGGACCCGCTTTGTTGCTTTGCACTGTGTTGGGCATGCCAGACATTCCCGTTGTCGATTTTTAAAGTTACTCATTTATTATAATCGTGGGGGGGGCATGGCACTTATTCATGTGGAGGTCAGAGGACAGTTTTGTGGGCTGGCTCACTCTTCCCACTTTCCCATGGGCTCCAGGCTCCTGGGGCAAACACCCTTACCCTCTGAGTCATCTCCCTGGCCCCAGGGATCCTTGGAGTCTCTTCTTTCCCTCCTTACCTCCTGCAGTCACCTTCAGGCCTATGATCCACTATCTAGTCCCATGGTATGTTTCCTTGGAAAATTCTCAAACCCTGCTCTAGCTTGTCCAGCCCCTCCACCAAGCAGCTGTCTCTGTGCTGCTCTTAGCCCTAAGTAAAGAGGCCAAAACTTAGGACTCTCATTAAATCCCTTGGCCCTAGACCCTTTAGTCAGCTGGGCACAGCTGCACCCAGCCCAAGGAACTGAGGACTAGCAATCGAGGGCTGATCTAGTGCTTGGTTTTATCGTTCTTTCCCTCTTTACAACCTTAGGCCTCCGATCAGTCCCTACTTCTAAGTCTCCTCCCGTTTGTCATCCTTCTCCTTTCTATATCTACCCACTCCTTCTCTTCTTCGCTCCTTCTCTTCTGGAACAGCCTTGTCACTCTGTGTGTGTGTGTGTGTGTGTGTGTGTGTGTGCGTGCGTGATAATGATGGCGGGTCAGTAATGCCATTGTACACACTACCGATGGCCCAAACTCAGCCTGTAGGCTCCTGTCCTAAGAAACACAGAGCCTTCGGGACTCCTCTTCCACTTTAGGTGGAACTACCCTGGGCCTCGGACAGCTTTGTTTTCACTTATAAAAGATGAGCAGCGCTCCTCTTTCAAGGCAACCCAGGAGGCTGAGGAAAACCAGCTAATCCTACCTAGAACAAAGGCCAGGCCCTCATTTCTAAGAGGAGATGGGGGCTGTGAAACTCCTTAGATTTACTTTCTAGCTATATGATCTCAGAGTTCAAGGGGGTTATTTCCCTCTCTGTATCTCCGTTTGCTCTCTTGGAAACCAGACATGAAGATTAATGGGAGACGAATCTAGCATGCATAGAAAGTACCTGGCCTGCAATAAAGATGTCAGTGTATAGTGACTACTTTCCTGATTGTTCAGGTCCTTCTCTCAGAGGGAGGAGGACGTATAAAGGAACTCTTGTCTCATCTTCCTTCACTTCTACCTGCAAAACAGAGGAAAACCCTGCCATCAGGGAGGGGAGTTATGGTTCAAATACAGCTAGGAAGACGGAGTTCAGAAGGGTCCGTTCCAAACCTGAAAGAGTTGTGTTTGAAAGGGTGGGACTGTGAATCTTGTGAGAGCCCCGTAGTTAGAAGCGATGCTGTGCTCATCTACAAGTCTTTGCTGCACATAACAGGTACTCAATAAATGCCACAAATGCAGTAAGCTAAGACTGGAATTAGAAGACCAAAGTGGTACCTAAGAAGCTGAGGGCGAAGTCATCAATACTGAACATTCTTCGCCCATTTGGGAAATTTGCTTCCCGATACTGAGCCGAGGGCAAAGACAAGGGGTTATACATTCTACACAGCACGCACTTTCTTTCCTTTACCCTCTATTGTTGATTAGGAAGGAAGTGGGGGAGGAGGAAGAAGAGTGGACATGATTTGAAAATGTTGAATGATGGGCACTGCTGGTTTTTATTAAATAAGTAGAGGGTTCAAGCGACACCCTAGGACTTATCTGGTTGGCAAAGTTACATTAGCTATGCAGGAAGCTTTAGCACATTTTTGTTAAGAGGGGAGCTGGAGTTTGTGAAAAATAGGAAAGATCTCAGGCTTCACAAAATGGGAAGAGATGATTCACCTTGGAGTGGGCATAGAGCTGGTGCTCAGGCAGATGCTGGTGTCTGAGGACTTCCTGGGATGCCTCCTTGCTTTTGTGCATTTTCCTCCTTGGTGTGACCCCATTATAGTAGTCTCCTGGGGGTTCCATGTCCATCAGGGTCCTGTCACAAAGCTGATTCAGCTAGACACTTAGCTGTGCCCCAGACTGTTCTCTGACACTGGTAGCTATTTTATGGTGGTTCAGAATGGCTGAGCTGCCAAAATGTCTGGCTGTTGGTAAGTGGTAGAGAGCTTCAACTGAGATCTACTGGTGCCAAGGGTGGGATTCCTTTCATGGCATTCGGTGCAATCACACTTACAAGGGCAAAAGAATCATTCCAGAAGCTTACTCCAGCTCTGCACCCCCAGAGTATATCTGATCTAGAGGAATTTGGGGTGACACTCAAAGGGTTCCATTTTTAATAAGTCTCTCAGATGACCATGATGTAGATGATTTGGGGTGTTGAGCAACACGGTCTTAGGGTGTCGAACTAACCGGAATAAAGAATGACAGCATGTCTAGTTCTCTACACTCCCCCAAGATATATCTAGTTTCAGAAGCTCAGCGCTCAACAAGGCTATTCTACTAATCCTTGCTTCTTGCTATAGGAAGTGGAGTGAGAAAAATAACTTTAGCTGAATTTCCCTTCCTTAGGGATAAATTATTAATGTTACCTAATGTGGAAGGGATAGGGTAGGAATAACCTGGAAGGAACTCCTGGAGAATGTGGACTCGATGATCTCCTGAACAAGCACTCATCCCAGACACCTCTGAGAGGAGCAGCCCTCTGGGGCTGTGAATACCGTCTGCTTTCCTCTTTGCCAGACAAAGGAAGGAGTTCTTTTCTAATTCTAATCTTGTTTACTGGCACGCGCCACAGCCTTTAATGAACATTTTGGAATCTTAGTATTCTCTTGGAAATACTAATAGAGCAGCTGGTGGTGTGAGTGTTTGAGAAAGATAACTAGATTTTTTTTTTTTTAAACTTGGGGGAGGCAAAGACAAACTCTGGTTCTAAAGCCCCATTATTTCCTTTTCAGAGGAGGCTCTGGCCTTGTCTCACTCTTCACAGTGAGTAGGCTTAGGGGAGTTGATTGTACCTTTTTGTTTCAGTGTTTCTTCCCCTCAGCTGTATGTTCAAGGATACATACATACATATCTAAGTAAATGTAAAATCTCTGAATGCCTTGTATTATATTCCAACAAATTATTTTAGACTAGCTGTAAGTCAACCCAAGTGTGCATGTTTTTTTACATTCTCCTATGTGTAAGACAAATTGCTAAATGGTCTTATTAATAAAAGACCTGAAGCCAGATATTGGAGTGAAAGCAGAGAGATCAGAGGAACAGAACAAGCTACAACCACAAGTTCTTACCCTAGGAAATCCTCAGCCAAGAGAGCTACTTCCTGTATACCCATGCCTATGTCCTTTCTGTTCCTGCCATCTCACTTCCTCACTCTGTCCAGTTACATCACCTCCTCTTTCTGCCCAGCTCTATCACTTCCTTTCTGTCTGTACAGACCTCCAGACCTCTATAGTTAGTGCTGGGATTAAAGGCATGTGTCACCATGCCTGGCTCTGTTCCCAGGGTGGCCTTGAACTCACAGAAATCTGGATGGATCTCTGCCTCCAGAATACTAGGATTAAAGGCATGTGCTACCATTGCCTGACTTCTGTGTTTAATACAGTGGCTGGCATTTTCCTCTGATCCTCAGATAATCTTTATTGGGGTGCATGAATAAAATATCACATCCCCCCCCCCCCCGCCGCTTTTTGTCTATATTTGGTGCCCAGATGTGGTAGCAAGAATTTCTACCAAAAACCTGAGAAAGCTTTAAAAAAAAAGTTCTAAAGTGTAGCTAAAAACAGCTTCCTAAATGTGTCTCTCAGGCAAGCTGTGAGCTACACTATGGCAGATTCATGGTGTACAGGCTTGGCAGATTCCTGCCGAGGTACACAGAGGTTTCTCTAAGCCATGCAGCACACTGCATGATGGATTTAGCTTTTGCTAGTACAGACCAAAAACAAAAATGAAAAAAGGTTTCTGGGCTACACGATGCTTATTGGAGGCATAGACCCACTGCTTCCTGGAGTTGGCGGTAAGCATGACTCTCTTGGATACCCCCACCATGTTGGGAAGCTGAGATGGGTGGGGTCAGCAGCCAAGGCTGCTGTGTTGGTCCTAGCCACACAGTTTAACAGTTTAAAATCTCTCCTGGTCAGAAAATGATTATAGATTTATAATAAGACAGATTCAGACGGAATAACACTCTAAACTGTTTACAGTGTGTGTAAAAATGTACATAGGCTTGGAAGAGAGAGAAAAAGGAATGTATAGTTTTCAAAAATAAATATTTAAAGAGACAGTAAAAGTAATATAAAAAATAAGCCACATAAATATGGAAATTACACAGAGTCTAGATTATATTGTCTTTGGGATTTTGAACTGCAGAAAGACATTTGACTGTAAAGGCTGCTGAGTTAAGCCAATACATATATTTTGAAGGTATCTTGACTTCAAAACTTGTGTCTAAGGATAGATTGCTCTGGGAAAGAGGTTCTGCTTTTGTTTCTACAGAAGATGAGAACCTGTGGATTGCTTCCAGGCTAATATGGTTTGATCAGCCAAGACCCCCTGAAAGGTCTCCGATGACACCATGGCCCAGATGATCCAACATCCAAAATTAGCTTCAAAGCAACTGGCTGAGATGATCCATCCTCACAGATGATAGCCAAGATTTAACTATAATTCTTAATTTTCTCATGATCCCCATAATATTACTAGCACCCCCAACCAGCAGTAAGTAGCATGAAAAGCTACTCCCAAATTCCCAAAATATTGTTTATAAATGTTTATTTTTACTTAAAGGGGGTTGAGTATAAATGCAATCTCTTTATAAAAGAGGATATGATATAGATATGATAGAATGAAAGGGTAGATTATTGAATTTACTTTTAAAGAGCAATAACTTGTTTAAAATTTTTTACATTGCTGAGAAACAACTTGTTTAAATGTTTTACATTGCTATAGATTTTAGTTTATTACAAATTTAACGTTAATTTTGTTATACTGTATGTATATTTCTATTCTTCTTTGAGGTATTATGTTTATGCAGCTCATTTAAAATTGTAATATATAATAAAGAAATACAGATTAATAGTCATCTAGGATAATCAAACTTATAGTCATGTTAGTTAAGTATTTTTAGATGTATAAAGGTATATTTAAATTAGGTAAGTAATCTTCAAATACTTCAAAGACTTTCAAAATATAGCATTTTAAATGTTTTAAAAACTTAGACTTTCTGGACAGTAAGACTCGTCTGCTCCTGGCAGCACTGATTTACTTCAAAGAAGATGACAGATATTGAAGAAATTCCATATGGAGTTTGCTTTCCTTATGATGAAAGTTAGCCATTTGGGCAAGAAACTATTCTTGCCTGGACTGCTTGACAAAATGTTGTATCGACTGGACATGAAGGACCAATGGAAAAATGACCACTAAGTTTTGCCAAAACATGGTGAGATGGTTCCTCAGGTTTCTGCTTCACAGAGGAGACTGCCAGACATTCTACAGGACACAGGGAAAAGTGACTGAGAGACTCTAGACCTATAGGCTGAAGATGGATGCCCCAACATTGCAGAGGAACTTTGGGTGACTGTCCAGGCAGCCAGCTGTTTCTGTCATTCTAGATTTTTAGAAGTTGCTTACAATGCACTTCCTGTTTACTTAGGTAATATTATATCCTTCTGGGGTCTTTGATGTAGTTGAAGATTAGATAGTTACAGTTTTCCTTAGTCATGATAAAAGATAAATTAAATATGAAACCTTAGACTCACAAATATAGGATAGATGATAAAAATATTTTCTTTAATTTTGCCAAATGCAAATAGACTAAATATTGTAACTGCAATTCTTGCTTGATGACTCTTTGTTATATATAATTTTACTATATTGAAACTAAAACCTTCCTTTTTGATTAGATAGAAAAGGGGATGTCTTTCTGTATGCTGTGAATATATGTTGTTCCCATTGGTTAATAAATAAGCTGCTTTGGCCTATGGCAAGGCAGGCAGGAAAGGAGAGAGACAGGAAAGAGAAAGGCAGCGTCTCGGGGGAGACGCCATCCCCGCCAGGAGAAGCAAGATGTGCAAGTACTGGTAAGCCACAGCCACATGGTAACTTACAGAGAAATAGAAATGGGTTAATTTAAGATATAAGAGCTAGCTAGGAAAAGGCTTACCATAGCCCATACAGTTTGTAAATAATATAAACCTCTGTGAGTTTACTTGGGTTCGAGTGGCTGCAGGATCACAAGTGAGAGAGATTTGTCCGGACCGTGGGGGCTGGGCGGGACCAGAGAAACCTTATGACTACACCCATGTGATTTCTTTGCATAGCTGAGATGGAGAACTACTCCTATGCACTTAGGTGTCACCTTTGCCCTTTTGAGGCACTGTTTCTGGAGAGTTGGTATATATGCTGAAGGGACAAGACATTCCTCTTTTTCTATAGCTTCCTCAGTATCTAGCATGCTGTCCTGAAAAAAATATTTATTTATAAAATATTCATTGGATCTACTATGTGCCTTGATGTGGGGGATACTATGGTTATTCATGACGCATAATGCTAGTTGTTCAGACACCTGCACTTTTGCACATAAATAAAGAAGTTAAAATAGCAAGCTTTTGTTGCAGTCATTTGTCAAATCTATACTTATTGTGAAAATTAAGAAGAGTTCCTGGCATGATTCCAGGATGTTTTGCTTGAAAGACGAATCTTGAGCATCGATCTGTCGAATATTTTGGCAGTGGGAGGAATGATGGAAGGGAAGAGAGAGAGCCTGAAGATGGCTCCCCAGATAGGCCAAGGCCCACACTCCATGATAGACTTTGTTGTGTTGGTTTTCCTTTCTGAGTACACCAGAGCTTAAGGGTATTTCTCTCTCACTTCTGCCTGAGAATCTTGTTATAAATAGGACTACACTGCAAGTTTGGAAACTAGTTGAAACTACTGAACACTTACTATTATCATTATCATTATTGTTGTTGTTGTTATTATTATTCAGTGATATTTTATTTTGAAAATGAAAATAAAGTAAAGTATGGGGCTGTAGGCACTGCTATGTGAGAGGACAAACAAGGGAATTGAAGGATAAGACACGAGATAGAGATGGAGAGCTCTGGCCAGGTCGCTAGAGGAACTCATTATTTTGAGACAGAAGGAAAGTAAACCATGGGCATGTATGTGCTTTAGGATCAGTTGCTTGAGAATTTTGCAAATTCTGAACACCGAGAGATGCGCTAACATTTAATCTCCCAGGCAAAACACCATGTGTTGTAATACTTCTTGGTACTGTTGGTTCTGAAATCAAACATTTTGTTTCCACCATTTAATAATTATAGTGACTGAATCTACTTCTTGGTCGACTGGCCAGAGAGGTAATCGATTATATCGAGTAAATATTTGTCTATACTCAGTCCATCTAGAATTTCAAATTTTAATTATAATGCTTCAGATAATTAAGAATTACAGAAAGAGAGTAGGGGTCTGACCTAGGTACACTATTCATTTTAGTTTTAAGAGTAGGAGTTTATTCATCTGATGTTGATATTTATTTAATTATCAACTTTTAATAGAAAAAATTTGCATTGAGTCTCTCCAAAACTCTCAAAAAAAAAGCCACCAATAGTCTTACCAATTTATTTATTTTTAATGAATCTTTTTAGATGAAAAAACCCATAAAGAGTTTACTTCACCAGGATTTGACTGAATTTTACTCAAATGCAATTTCTACAAGAATTTTGAATAATTGTCTAGGAGTTAATGTTTTAATCATTTTGATGAAATGGTAGTCTATTTTCAGCAATAATGAACACTTTATAAAGCATCACTGTAGCAATTGCTAATTAGCTTCATTAGAGCTAAACATTCATTTTTCCTTTGTCCTCAGGATTTTTATTTAACTAATAAATCTAAATCCCTCTGGCTCTTGATCTCTGTTAACTACTGTAACTAGCAGAACTTGAAGGCCCACTTTTTATTTAATATCTTCTAGTTTGGTACCAGAACCATAAGACTCAGAATTTACCTTTAAAATAAGCTCTATTTTTAAATGGACTATTTTTATCATTTTAAAAGAATTTGATGCATGCATCTAATATATTTTAATCATTTTCACCACCCACACTCCTCTGCCAAATTCATTGGCAAATGTCGGTCAGATACCCACCCAGCACTTCAATCTCATGGTTCAGTTCTCCATGGCGAGGGTGTTTCTTGTCCATAACTAAAGATGTGGGCCTGCCAGCTGCCTCTGACTTCCTGGTGTTCTGTTTAACGTGTGACTTTCATTTTCAAGGCCATAATATAGCTACTGGAGCTTTACATATATCTACATTTCAAGTAGAAAATACAGAGGAAAAAGTTTTAAAAGGTTTTCAACAATCCCCAGTGACTTCAGAAATGTTTTTTATTGCTCACCCTGTCTTCAGGGTAGACTGAGGGATAGAATTTTGCCACAGTGTCTGTAAGGTGGGAAATCCTAGTAATCTCAGTGTCCATAGTTCTTGGTTTTAGTTTTATGCTTCAGTAGATTTGATGCCGAGAACACTGGTCCAGTTTTTCTTTTGAGAAAATTAATAAAATAAAAGGTGAAGGTCTAGAGAGTAATGGCAGCGGATGTTTAATTTGAAGGATGATCGCCAGGAAAGGCAGCACTGTCACTCCCAGAGAGAGCTGGGGCACCCATGTTGGGGTCTAGATGCTCCACGAACAAGATGTAGTCTTCCTATAAAAAACCCAGTGTTTCTTCTGTACTCCACAAAAGGATGAGGCCATATAAGCCTTATGCATGGGCAGCAGAGGCCAAGTTAAAACAGCTCCGAAGGGGCTGGAGAGATGGCTCAGAGGTTAAGAGCACCCACCTGTTCCTCTTTCAGAAGTCCTGGGTTCAGTTCCCAGTACCCACATGGCAGTTTACAAGTGTCCATAACTCCATTTCCAGGGGATCCCAATGCCCTCTTCTGACTCTTCTGACACATACACACATGTGGTACACGACATACATGGATATAAAACATTCATACACAAAAAATAAAGAAATCTAGAACAAATTTTGTTTTTTTTTGTTTTTTTTTTTGGTTTTTCGAGACAGGGTTTCTCTTGTGTAGCTTTGGAGCCTTTCCTGGAACTCACTTGGTAGCCCAGGCTGGCCTTGAACTCACAGAGATCCGCCTGGCTCTGCCTCCCGAGTGCTGGGATTAAAGGCGTGCACCACCACCGCCCGGCCCTAGAACAAAATTTTTACGTAGTCTCTGGGTGCTGTTCATTTTCTTCCAAGTGGCACTCTGCCTTGATGCTGTGTAGAAATAAACATCCCTGAGATTCCAGATGTTCCAGAGGGGTTTGTATGGGCAAAATTTGCCCTAAAACTTGACTCTCCCTACAACAAATGCCTTCTTCTAAGGTGTATATTTTTAAAGCATAAAGAAGGCACTTTAAAGGATTCATCTAGAGTCAGATTTTCAGGGTTTAAAATGTATGACTTTTGCATTAGCATTCTCCAAAGAGACAAACACAGTTACATATGTAGTAAAAGGGCTTGGATCATATGATTATGGAGGCTGGAAAGTCACAAAATAAACAGTGCAAAGACTTGAGAACAAATGAAAACCCATGGCTGAAAGATCTAAGGCAAGAGAAGACTCATGTGCTTACTTGAACACTAAAGCATAGAATGCATTCTCTCTGGCCTTACCTTTTCATCCACTGAGGCCTTCAAAGAACTGAGTGATGCCCACCCTGTTTCAATCTCATCTACTGATTTCAATGTTCTTTGGAAGTACCCATAGACACACCTAGCATAATGTATAACTAAATATCTGGGCACCAGTCACGTTGTCGTGTAAAATTAACCTTTACAACCTTGACCTGAAGTTACTCCATCTCTCCATGCCTGTTTCCTCATTTGTAGAGTGAGAATGACGACACCGGTTTGTAAAATACTTAACAGAAGTACTCCAACATCCAATGGGGGTGGGAGTAGGGCAGGAAGGAGGGAGCTTTGGAAAAGGGTCCAAGCTGACTCATCTCTAGTATTTTTGCTTTTGCTCTGCTCTGGACTCCATTGCTCTTCTGTTCCTACTCCTTTTTTTTTTTTTCATAGTGGTTCTGATACCTACACTTGAAATTCAAGCCTGGATTTGATTCTTCCAAGAGACATTGCCTTTTAATCTATTACTTGGCAGCCTCTCTTCATTAGAAATCTGATTGCTCCACCCAGAGTCTTTGACGAAGGCTAAGACAGAGAAAAGATGAGGTGGATCAAGAGGACAGTGCTGTCTCCAGCTATGACTTTGATATTGAAGGGACTGAATGTCTTCCTCCCCAACCGTCTAGTTACTATTGAGAAAAGCAAGAACCCAAAGGCATTTCCCTGTTGTTTCTCAGATGCCATATTTATTCTAATGACCATGGCTCTCCATGGAGATAGTTCCATGGTAATATTGAAAACTAAGGTAATATTGAAAACTGCATCTATGATGCAGGCCAGAGATACATGAAGGTGATGGAAATATTTGGTGTAAAAGAATTCTCCCCTTTACACGGAAATATCTAAAAACTATTAATTTGAGGCAGCAGCAAGGAAGAAATACACGAAAGGAAATTGATTTCTATTTAAATGGTATGTTTTCGTCACCTTTCTTTGGAGTCTAAGCATTCATCTTTGAGTACCTGTGCTAATTGATTTCAAATGCAATTCAACACAGTAGCTGTAGAACAATAAATCTCAGGCCAAAAGGCTAAGGGAAGAAACTCGAACAGGCAGGGAATACAACACTTGGCACTTAAAGGGGGCACCTGTGTCATCCTGGGGTGACTCTAGGAATGGTATCCTGATGGCAGTTGGCAATAGTCCAGCCAGTAGGAGACGCGTAGTTGTTTCTGTAGTGGAAAATCCCTTGGACTTGAAATTCTCCAACTGATGTAGGGATTGTAGATTCTGAGCCACAGTTTGGTCTTAGATGGACTATTCCAAGGCAAGCTTTGAGCATCTCTGAAGGAAGAAAGTGCAGTCCTTCCTTGTAGTACCTGGTGACTTCTTTCCCAGTAAACACTCACCATGGACACACAAACACACACACACACACACACACACACACACACACACACACACACACGCCTATAGTCTCATCTTGGTAAGCCTCTTTTTTACTGTCTTCTTTATCTAAACTTAATGCCTATTATTCTTCAGGGACTGTAACTTTAGAAGGCACATGGCTGAGCTGGTTCCTATAAGATATGGATGAGCCATACCATAGACTCAACTCTAGCACTATGAAGTAATAATTACAATGTGAAAATCTAGTCTGTGGCCAACATAGAGGGTAAATGGAACTTTTGGATTTTGTGCAGATAATTCCTTATGGGTAAATGTCTTAGGATCTTGCCATTCCTCATCCCTAAGAGAAGTGGGGGCTGAAGAATGTAGCATGAGAGCTGGCTTAAAAGACTAGATAAGAACGAAAAGTCACAATGAATATTCTTGCTCAGTGGTCACACGGAAATTGCAGTGTTCCCTTCCAGAGAAACAAGAGAGCCACAAATCTATCAGCATGCCCCATGCTAAGAAGCTGACCAATCATGAAAAAGTAATGTGCCTATGCTGAAAAGAATTTACTAGAGTAAGGTCCAATGTCTGAGAACTGGTCCAGCAGGTGGCTTAGTTTGGAAGAAAAGGACAAATGATGATACAGCCAATGTGCAGAGCCCAGAAGATCTGGTATTTGAATCTTTCACTCTCTTGGAGACTGACTCATCTTGGTGGGCTGGTGTTATAACTGGCTGTCACATTTCATGCCAGATGTGACATTCTCCACAACAGCACGATATCTAAGTAACCCCTTGACTTTCCCCAAGCTACACTTCAGCAAGCCAGAACCACCTACAAGGGTTTTCCTTTAAATTATTGACAGCAGGGGTTTCTTTTTGAGAAAAAAAATTCCTATGCAGGAGGAGTCTACTAAACCCCAAAGCAACATCTATACAAGATCAAAACACAAAGTGATTTCAGTCAGTTTGAATGCAGAAATCACTAATCTAAATTTCCAATGTCTATAAATCAGTCTAAGAAAGACTGAACTACTGGTGATCTTGATAGTTGATAGTTTTTGTATAGATATGGCTTTGTTCTTTCTGGCCAGCCTTGCACGGTCAGGTGAACACATCTAAATATAAAAGAATAATTTCTGTTTTGTTCAGCATAAAGTGAGCTGTCCTAGAGCCCTACACCTCTTCCTTTTCATTCATTCACTCATCCATTCATTCCTGGTCTTTTTCTCTCAAGGACTTTGTCATCTTCTGGGGGAGGGCAATGAAAAGACAAGTATGTCTACCTGTGTTGTGGTGACATAAAAAGGATGATTGGAAGCATGAAATCCTGGCCATTAGCGAGTCTGAATCATGCCTCCATGTCTCTTCTTAGATTGTTTTTCCAGCTCCCACCTGCCAAGCACTCCTGTGGCCTGTGGATTTTTTTTTTTTTTTTTGACATGCTGTGATGTAAAATGGCACGTTGTGGTATATCATTCGGTAGAATGCTGGCCAAGAGGAAAGAAGATCCTTCTTGTTCGTGCTGAGAGTTAGTCCTCTCACACCCACTTCCCACTACAGCTAACTCCTGAATTATGCTTAGAGCTGGGAGGCTGCAGCCGTAAAGACAGCAGGGAGGGAGGAGGACGCATAACACTCCCACTGGACCCGTTGGTGTCTCCTTCTGGAGCATTGCACAGCCAGGGGATTGTGGGAGATGAAGGAGCCACAGTGAGGAGCTGTGGAATGCTTGGTTGTTCTTTAACTAAACATCTAGGGAGTGGGGACATCCTCGTGCATATATCTGCCACTACAGAAACTGTAGCTCCCTGAAAACTGCCCCTTGGTGAAAAAACTCCTCACTCCATAGCCCTGATATAGAGAAAAAGGCCGAGGGAAATAACCTGAAGAGGAAAAAAACAGGTATTAACAAGCAGGGCTTGTTGGGTGATGAGGTCTGTTTCTGTTTAAGCTCTCTTGGCTAAGGGACCAGGGAGGCCAAGGGTCAAGCTCTCCCTGCAGCCTGGGCATAAGGGAACATGACTCATCTTCCTGACCGAGCCAGTATGGAATGCTTGCCAACCTTTTCCTGTCACTGGCCTCTTCTCTCTTGTGTTTCCTGACCAGCAAGCACTTGATTTTTTCACTTCAGGGTCTGTACTGGGAAGGGTGGTTGAACTTTTATCTGGTCTCTGTTATGCCCAGATCGTGTGGACCACCCAAAAGACAACCATGAAGACCAAATTCCGTATGTAAAAGCGAAGAGCCTTTATTTTTCAAGCTCTGGGGCTTGGTCTTTCTGTCTGTCTGACTCAGCGGTGAGAACAGAGAGCCCTGAGCTCCGGGCAGGTGGCGGGGGGAGGGCGTTTATCATAGCAGAGGTTGAGGTAGGAGATTTCCAGGGTTCAGGACCCTGATTGGCTGACATTTGTCTAGGGGTGTAGGGAAAGTTTGGAATGTCAGGTATTTCCTCTTAGATGAAGGCTCTACTGGATAGGGTCAGCTTATGGCTTTTCTTGGGTCCAGGTGTTGCCTGCCAGAAGCTGTGTCTGGGCCTCTAAACCTGTCATGGCAGCTGTGTGGGCAAGTTGTTTTGCCCCCCCTCCCCAGTCTCATTGGTTCCCAGTTCAGTTTTTATCACAATATATAACCTATCACTACTTGTTCCCATGGGGAGCCCTTTGCCTTGCTAGGTGGCCTTCTACAGTACATTAGTCACAACAGTAAATTAGGAATAGAGGAGTTGTTTCTTTAGATTCCTGACCAAAAGAGAAAAAAAAAAAACCTACAAAAGGAAAAAAGAAAAGTCAATCAAACAAACAAAAAACAAAACCAAAAAAACTAAAATCTACATCCAGTTTCCTATGACCCTTGTGAATGGTCAGCCCTGACCCTCACAGACAGCAGAGAACGTTCATACTGTCCTTAGGACCCCTGGCCAATCTGGGTATTTACTCAACACCTCACTTTCTGCACGTACGAATGTTCCTGTCCTCTTCCCATGGTGCCCACTAGAGCTGGAGCCCAACCTTGGACTTCTCATTGACCTCCAACAGAACTATGGGGAAATGGCAGTTTTCTGCCAGTGTAAGCCTTGTGGTGCACAGGGAAGCTGAACCCAGGAAGGAGGGTGGGCTTCTGGACATGAAAGGACATTTGAGAATGTCTGATGGTGTTAGACATTCTGCAGTTGAAACCTACTGTCCCCCACCCCCGTACATGTACCTTGTCATCAGGTCATCGTCTGTTTGTGTCCCCCAGCACTTAGCATGTACTACGTGGTAAAAAGGATTTATTATATGCATGCATAAATGAATACATGAGTGCATTAACAAGTGAACACGAGAGAGAGTCTGTAACTTCAAAGTGCTTACAATCTTTTGCAAGGCAAGATTATCCTACATCAAACAATTAAAGAACAGCGCAAGATGGAACCTAATTAATTTCCAAATGATCGAGTGCAGGCTATAAGTGCCAGAGTTTCTGAGAAGGGAAGGATCAATGTGGACTGGAGGAGTTAATGATGGCTTAAATATAATTCCCTGACATTATAGTACCGTGGAAACAGCAGTGCTGGTCTTAAAACTGAAGAGATGAAAGCCAATAGAGCCTATTTACCCAGTGTGGCACAGCAGACCACCATGATGTGCGGGACTGAATTAATAACATTGGCCTTAGGGGTTAGTGCTGTTCAAGTGGACTTATTCTTACACAGCCAGTGATGGGCTCTGATATCATTAATTCTCATTGTATTCTTTTTCTAAGAAATGTTTATTGGTGTGAAAGTTACCTACTATAAAACTAGCCATTTTAAAGTATGAAATTCAGCACCATTTAATGAGTTGTACACTGCTGTACATCTGCCACATCTTTATCCAAATCATCATCATCATCATCTTGGAAGAAAACCCATTATCTTTAACCAAGTTGTGTAAAGGTACAGGCTGAAAAGAGCCCTGGAGAGTGGGGCTTGCGGTTTGCATCTGAGGTGTGTGAATAAATCACGCAGACATAAGCCAGGCAAAGTCCATTCCATCATTTGTAAGTTGACAGGGGTTGACTAAGATGCTGCCAAAATCTTCCAGCCTTGCAATGTCACAATTCTAACTACACTTGTCTGTTACATTTCAAGACAATGTCAAGCAGATTTCTAGATTGGTTATAATATGTAAAGTGCCCCCTGCCTGTGTGTGTTTGTGTGTGTGTGTGTGTGTGTGTGTGTGTGTGTGTGTGTGTGTGTGTGTGTGTGTGTGTGTGTTTTGTGTTTTAACAGGTGGGGATGAGAGGAAGGGACAAGTAGTTGAGGCTAAAATATGGCCAGATAATATATCAATAAAAGAGTAGAACTGAAGATCTAGTTATTCCATTTCTGACTGCTTGTTTTGGTGTCTGCCTTCTTATTGGACTGTGATTGAACACATAATGGCTAACTTCAGAGATACATTAGTTACTACCAATGAGCTATGTTTGTATTCTGATAAATTTCTTATATAATCCCAAAGCTGAAAATTCTTTTCCTTTCTTCCATTTCAAATATATTTTTTAATTTTTAACGATTTTCAGAATTTCATACATGAATACTAAATTTATATCATTTCACCTCCCCCATCTCAAACTCCCCATATTCCCCCACTCCCTCTAAAATTGATGGTCTCTCCTTCTGTAATTATATATGTATATATGTATATTTGTGCCTACAAATGCACCCTGCTGAGTCTAGTTAGTGTTATTCATATGTGTGTGTTTGGGTCTGACTGCTCAGGACTGGAGAAACTCTCAGGGGCCTGTCCCTGGAGAGGACTCACTCTCTCCGTCTCAGCAGCCATTAATTGCTTATAGCACTTCATCTAGGTATGGGGCCTTGTGAGATTTTCTCTACCCAGATTGGCACGCCAACTGGTGTTGTCATTGTGCAGGCCTTGTTTAGGTGATCATGTCTTTTAGATTTCAGTATGCAACTCCCTGTCATGTATGGAAGACATTATCTTGAGGCAGACATCATGGTCCCCTGGCTCTTGTCATCTTTCTGCTCCTCCCACCCCCACCCCCCTTCCTTGATGTTCCCCGAGTTTGATGTGCAGAGGTTCTGTGTATAAGTATCAGCCAGTGGTGGGCAGAGTGAGCCTACTCGAAGTGCGTAACCACTGCTTCTCTCTATCAACTTTGTACACCTCACAGAAAGAACATATTCCCATTTCTCCAAATAGTTGCAAACATGAGGTTTGACAGTCCAAGCCAATGCACAGAATCTCCAAACTAATGGAGCAAAGCAGGGGTAGGTAATCATGTGCTAAGGTGCCTGGGTTCAGGAAGATTCTTCTAAAATCCATGTGCAGTGATGGTTAATTTTCTGTGTCAGCTTAACGGCATTAGAGGAGGCCTACCGAGCTGGGAAAATATTATCTCTGAATGAGTCTGTGAGGAGGGTGTTCCTACGTGCAGTCGGCTTGTGAATCAGTAGACTTGGCAAAGCTTTGCTGTCATCAGTGAGGGTGGGTGCAATCTGTTGAGTCCCCACATAAATAAAAAGGTGGAAAGGGGGAAATGCTCTTACTCCCTCTAGACTTTTCCTTTCTCCTGCCCGTCCACCCAATGCTTCCGACTCTCAATAATGAGACTGCTATCATCAGAATCCTCAGATCGTCAGGCCTTTAGACTTGAAGTAAATTACATAGCTATCTTTCTTCCTTTCTCTCTTATTAAGGGCTGGAAATTGAACTTTGGACCACACTTGCGCTAAGTAAACACTCTACAACTGAGGAATATTCTCGCTTCTCCCTCCATCTTTATTATTCTCCAACTTGCCAATGGTAGATTGTGAACTTTCTCATCCTTCAAAAGGAAATTTATATATATATATGAAATTCTGGGGCTATGAGCCACAGGGTTATTGCTTGGATATTCAAATTTATGAGAGTAAACAGACAAGTGCAAAACAGAATAAACAAAGGTAGGTCATGGGATACATTCTGATATGAGACTAACTGGTTTGAATTTCAGTTTGTCTGTTTAATAAGTAGGTTACTCAGGGTAACTTTGACTTTTGGGTATGTGACAGTCAGCTTAGGGAAAACCGTGCTGCAGTAACAAATAACTGAGCTAATTTGCAAAATTGTAAAAAAAAAAAAAAAAACTGAGCTAAAACTAAGTAGCCTTGTCAGATGAACAAAACTCTCATTTCTCATTCCAGCTTTTCATTCCAGCACCGAGGTTAAGGAATCGGTTTTTATCTGAACCATGCTGACCTTGAACAGAATTAAACAGTAAATACAAAATCTTTAATGACTCAGAGTTTCTGCTAGGAGGTGGATTACATCACTCTGTGTTATTGTCCCAAATGAGTTACACAGCCAAGACAATCAGGCACCAATAGGGTGGGGAAGAACATTGAATATATGAAAAAATATGTACATGTGTATCCTACTGTAAATTTACCCCAGTTACTCATCTGTAAAGTAGAAATAAAAACAGTACTTGTTTCTTACATTTGGAATAATGTCCAATCAGATCATACTTAATCAAATGCTTGACACAGGCCGGGAAGCAGAGCCAGGTGGATCTCTGTGAGTTCGAGGCCAGCCTGGTCTACAAAGTGAGTTCCAGGAAAGGCGCAAATCTACACAAAGAAACCCAGTCTCGAAAAACCAAAAAAAAAAAAAAAAAAAAAAAAAAAAAAAAAAAAAAGAGAAAGAAAGGTATTCACTACTGTCATGATCTTATATATAACATATACATATGTATGTGTATACTATATATATGTATATTATAGATATGTATTGGAATATTTTCATTTTGAAAGTAATAATAAAAAATAGAAAATATACCTAAGCAGAGAGATTTAAAAAATCCCTTTAATTTGACTACTTAACAAAAATTACCATTATTTTTGAAGTTTACCTTTAAGATATCATGTATCTACTCACATTGCACACATTGATGCAGACATATGTTGTAAAATGGAATAATGTTGTATAAGCTATGTCTGTTTTAGTGGGCATTTTATTAAGAACATCTCCATGATAATTACATATTCAGGTCATTATTTTATTCAGTTTTATAGTATTAAATTATTGGGATGTTTGTTCTCAATTAAAAACATGATCCAATTATTGGAGATGTTTAGAATTTTCATGCCATTCTCAAGTGCTCTTTCTGGTTAACAGTGGCTCAGTGTGCACCCTCATCCATTTTACCATACGTATTTGGTCTTTTCTGCAGGCTAAGCTCTGAGGGTTGGAACTACTAGGTGTACATTTCTCAGAGACTTATATGGATTGCAGAGCACTCTCTAGGAATTTCCAGTGCTGAAATCTCACCAGTAGGGAAGTGCTCATTAAACATAATAGTTTTTCTGTCTGCTTTAAATTTTTTCTATTTTATAATTAAAGTATAATTTAACAGTTGCAAATGACTTCTAATTACTGTCTTGATTTCTTGACTTACATTTCTTTAATAACTGGTGATGGGCAAATTTTTGGTTTTATTGATCATCTTTATTTCTTGTGATCAAATCATTTTTTAAAAATATATGTGAACTATTGTGCTAGTCTTTAAAAAGTCATAAAAGGGGGCCAGTGAGATGGCTCAGCAGGTAAGGGCATGTGTAGCCAACTATGACATCCTGATCCCCTGCGCCTCCATGGTGGAAGGAGAGAATGGGCTCCTCTGGTCTTCACACCTGTACCATAGCATGCATGGTCTCCTCTACAATAAATAAATAACATTTTAGAATAAAGTCACATTAAATCACTTAGTATAAGCACAAATATTAAATTATATCAAGCAATTATTATAGGCTCTGTGAGACTCAACAATGGCATTGCAATTATGTAAGAAATTTCATTCTTAGATTCTTGCTGATATCTGAGTTATGACATATATGATGAAGTGATAGGATACACACACACACACACACACACACACACAAAGGAAACAAAGAAACAAAACAAACACTTGGATCAGGGTGACAAATATGTGGAATTAACTTTACTGGTGCCTCTAATTTTAGAAAATACGGTGCTGTAAAAATACAGTAAAAAAAAATCTCCTAAGTCAGTGAATGATAAAAATGAGTTATCTATCCATCCCCTTTTCTGAGATGGTCTCTGAGCTGTGGGAGGCTGGGGGTGTAGTATAGAGGTCCTATTTGCTGCTCAGCACTCTGCCGACACTTTCTCTATGTACTTTGGCCTGTTCTGTGTTTCTGTGTTAACCACCATCCACTGTACAAAGAAACTTCTGGAATGAAATCTGAGAGCTTCAGTAATCACTGGGTAGAGAGATGCAAGTTTAGAGGGCAGCTTGAGATGATGTCCATTTAACAAAATAATAGTAGTAAGTTCACCCCCAGATCTTACCAGCTCTCCAGCCATGGGTTCTTGGCGAGATTTACAGTACCAGGCATATATTCCCTCCTGTGGAGCAACCATAAAATCTTATCAGAAATCAGATGGTTACCTCCATGACATTCATGATACTATTGTATAATGGGCACATTTTGCCATACCAGTCATTATGGTAGCTCACAGAGTTCATAGCTTATTTTCTCTACCTGTAATAACTCACTGTATGTAATATATGTGTGTGTGTGTGTGTGTGTGTGTGTGTGTGTGTGTGTGTGTGTGTGTCAGGATAATTTAAATTATCTTTTTAAAAAATCTTTTATTTTTCTTTGACAAGTTTTTTTACCACCACACCCAGCAGTTTTTTAATTTCTTTTCTTTTTTTTGTTCGTTAGCATTTTTTAAAATTTTATAATTTGATTTAATTTTACATATCAGTCACGGATTCCCCTGTCCTTTCTCCTCCCGCACCCCCCCCCCCGCACCCCCCTCCATTCACCCCCATCCCATCTCCTCTAGGGCAAGGACTCTCCTGGGGATTCAACTCAGCCTGGTAGATTCAGTCTAGGCAGGTCCAGTCCCCCCCTCCCAGGCTGGGCAAAGTGTCCCAGCATAGGCCCCAGGCTCCAAACAGCCAGCTCATGCACTAAGGACAGGTCCCGGTCCCACTGCCTGGGGGCCTCCCAAACAGTTCAAGCTAATCGACTGTCTCACTTATCCAGAGGGCCTGATCCAGTTCTTTGACAATTTTATAAATACATAATGTATTTTGATAACCTCATACTTTATTGTCAACTCTCATGGAATCCTGTCTCCTTTCCAGTTGAGATTAGTATTTTGACCTTTGTATGATGAAACCAGCCCCACTGCCCCAGACCCACCTTTCACATTCCTCTTTTCCTGGGTCTTGGTATCATGACTCCTCAATGCCCTCTTCAAATGGACGTATTTTAGATATGTCAAGTTTATCTAATTCTGAGTGAGACACTTAGTATTTATTTTATGAACTATCCAGTTTTCTATCACTGAGGGCAAAACTTCCGTGCCCTCTTTAATGATTATATTTGGAAATGTTCATAATAAAGGGTTTTTTTTTCTAGATTTTCATTAATTCTTTGAAAATTTCATATGATGCATTCAGATTACATTCATCTCCTCCAACTCCCCTAAGATCTACCCCATCTCTTCAAATACCCCCTTCCCTACACACCCAACTTTGTGTCCTCATTTTATTAAAAATCCACTGAGTCCAATTTGTGTATACATATGCTGGAGCATGGTTGTCATACCAGGGGACACCCCCCCCTTCTAAAAAAAAAAAGAAAAATGACTCTTGCTCTTCTAGCATCTGCCAATCATCAATAGCTCCTCAGCTAAGGGGCGGGACCTAGTGCAAGCCTCCCCTCTCATGCTGGGACTCGGTCTGGCTTGTGTAGACCTTGTGTGTGCCGTCACAACCACTGGGAGTTCATTATGTAAAACTGCTCTACTGTGCCCAGGAACCACTGTCTCCTTGTAGCTGTCCACCACCTTTGGCTTTTGCAATCTTTCTGCCCCCTCTTTCACAGTGATCCCAGAGCCTTAGGAGAAGGAGGCATGGTCTATAGATTTCGCTTAGGGCTGAGCATTCTACAGTGTCTATTCTCCGCACCTTGACCTGCCTCTGTGTTAACTGCCCATCTCCTGCAGGAAGAAGATTCTCTAACACTAATCTATGGGCACAAAAGTCATTAGGAGTTGGTTTAGTGCTGCATTCTTTTAGCAGCACAATAATAGCAGGTTCCCCCATAAGCTTATTACCCATCTAGCTAGGTGGAGAGAGAAGCATTGCTGGCTGAGATGGGCATGGCTGTCCGGGAGGATGGTGGTACTGTGGGTGTCTTTTCTCCAAAGAGAGAGAGAGAGAGAGAGAGAGAGAGGGAGGGGAGGGGGAGGGAGGGAGACTCCCCATCTAGTAAATCTGAATGAGGACCCCTTGATGTCTGAGTGTCTTCTCTACCACATCAAAGATGGTGTCACCAGGGTTGGCCAGGTAGATGTGGACATCAAGTTGACTGGACAGTTCATCCGGGAGCAACACTGTCTCTTCTGAAGCATCCCTCAGCCTGATGGAGATGGTCACATTAGAGCCTGGTGAAGGAGCTGATGGGAAGCTTGTGACAGAGCTGCTGGTGCTGAAGTCAGGAAACAGGATCGTAATAGGCCGGATGGTGAAGGAAGATTGATGCTGTTCTAACTGGTGCCTCCAACGCTATGGAGACCTGGGTAGGGATTGGTCCCTGTAATTTGTAGGATTGGAAGCTTCTTGGTCTGCACTCAGATAGTTTATCCTTCTCAGATTTCTGATAGTACTGATGGCTAGGCTAGCTCTAACTTTGTCAGCATGGCAGCATCAACCAGATCCTTCTGCAAGGCTATAGCTAGCTTGTTAGCTCACTTTTAGGAAAATGTTCTAAGATATAAAAGTTTAAGTAAGTCATAAAGGTTCAGATATGAGTCTAAGAAAGGTCTGAGGATAGAAAAGCTTCTAAGCTTTGAGGATCTCAAAAAAATAATTTAGGATGAGATATGTTTCAGATTGCTCTCCTGTTCTATGGTTCAGAGCTTAACATTTAAGAGTCCTGATAAGCTGGTAGAGCAATGACTACTTACTGTTCAACCACAAGCTCAACATTTTAGATTTATTTTAGATGTCATCTAAATATATCTAAATGTAAACCTAAAAGTGCTTCACATCAGGTCAAAAATCTCTGTCCAATTTATACCTGGCTTTCTGGACAGAAGGAAAATGCACAAGTTTTTAACCCAAATCTGTAGTTCTTGTTGGGACTCAAAGGTATGAGTCCACTTCTGCTGTTTTACAGATACCCATTACCT
This sequence comes from Peromyscus californicus insignis, assembly GCF_007827085.1. Taxonomy (NCBI): domain Eukaryota; kingdom Metazoa; phylum Chordata; class Mammalia; order Rodentia; family Cricetidae; genus Peromyscus; species Peromyscus californicus. The sequence continues at coordinate 52,667,649 of NW_026294469.1, forward strand.
GCTTTGTCTACAATATGGATTTCAGTACACATTGGTAATACTAATGTATCTAAAACTTTTATGTCATTTTCTAAGTAGGCCTCAAAGGATCAAAAGAGTCATAAAAACCTAGACCCACTTCACAGAGGTCAAAAGGACCCCAGACAAGTATTCCTAAAGATGGTATTTTTCCTCTCTCCTGGTCTTGGGACTACTGCTTTTCCCATTACTAAGGGTACGGACCTAAGGGTTCCAAATAAGTTCATAAATTTTAACTTCTGTTCCTAGTTTAAATTTGTCTCAACAGATTTCTACTTGGCTGGCAGACACCTCCAAGTTTCAGTCGCTGACTACACTGCTCCAGATGACTGTGAGCTCCGGACTTGCTAAAAGCTGACATGGACCAGCCCAGCTAACATGATTCTTCTCTGTCCCTATGGGGTCAGGAAGCTACATGCTTCTGACAAATGCCCCCTTGCTCAGTCTTTGACTAGTTTTTCAGCCTTTTGGGGGCCCTGACAACGGCGCCCCAATGCCAGCTCGAAGCAGTTCCAGAAGAGAATACGTCGTCCCGTGTTCCCTGTTCAGAAAAGGCTGAAATACTGGGTCAAAAGAAAACTCCCTGGCATAGAGACAAGATGGCTAACTATACATGGCCATTATTAGAGAGGGATACTTATGAGCTAACTGCCCAAAACCCATGATTGGGTTCCATTAGGCACATGAGAAGGGGGAAATGTGAGACCAAAATGAGCCATCTTAGAAATAAGACCAAAATGCTTTCACCCAAAAACTAAGGCCTAAGATTTCTCCTTCTAGGAATAGGCCAATAGTTATTGAAACAAGTCAGTCCAGATTCCAGAAACCAGGAAGTGTAAAAGTACAGAGTCACAAGGTAGTCATGAGGTAATGACTGCCGGACTACAGAATGTTCCAACCCTGGTTTCCAGGGTAACTGACCATAAAAGTGTCCCCACCTGAGGGCAGCCAATGAGAAATGGTGGTGGGTAACCACTCCCTTAGAAGTAAGATTAAGCCATGATTTCTAGAAAGCCCCTAGAAGCGAGCCAATCAGAATTGTACCCTTACTAGCACCCCTAAACGATGTAACCTTGTGATTTTTCCCTTTAAAAACTGAGCTTGCAGACAGGCAGGCACTTCCTCCAGCCTCCACTGCGTTGGGTGTATTGGACGAAGTCCCTGCCTAGTCTTGTATTGCTTTCGGATATCCAGAATTAAACCTTGCTTTTGCATTCCTGCATGCTCATCTTTGGTGGTCTCTCTGGGGGTCACGATCTGGGCACAACACTTACATCAGCCTTTGACGTCATTTCTTTATCTTACTCACTAAAATGTTTTAAAAACTAAATGCGAAAGGAAAATGCTTTCAACCCCGAGGTGTCGCCTCTCACAGAAAATGCCTGCTTGGGGAATGGAGTGACCTACAATTGCTTTCCATTGGTGATAATTCAACCAACTCAGAAAAGAGGAAAATCAATGCCAAATTCTCAGACGAGGGAGGAGGACAGGGATGTAGTCTGACAGACTGATGTAGTCTGTGCCTTTCAGGGCACAGCTTTCAGCCATGTTGGACACACATCTGCTACATGTGCCCGTTACTGTGGGATCTTTGGGTGCTGTCGGGAGTAGGCTTTGGAGTGCAGAAAAGGTTATTTCAGAAATAATATTTTCAATTTGTTGCTAAAATGGTGTTCCCATTCAGTGAGTTCTTGCCATGTTACAGGAACTCTTTTAAGTGGTTGCTTGCATCTGGTGTGTAGTTATTCGTGGTCATCACTCCCATAATGCAATGCAGGCAAAGGTACTGAGGCACAGCTGGGTCAGTGGACTGCCTCCCATGATCATTTAGAAGTTAAACAGCAATGCTGTGTGTGTGTGCGTGCATGTGTGTGTGTGCATGTTCATGTGCATATGTGTGTTTGCACCTGTGCATGTGCATATGGACCGGAAGTTGGCATTAGCATCGCTTTCCATCTTACTTTTTGATACAGTGACTCTCAGTGTGGAGCTCACCTCAGCTAGACTGACAGGCTGGTGAGCCCTCTCACCACCAGGATCTGACTGTCTCCACTTTGGCTTAGTTTAATGTGAGTGTTGGGGCTCTGATCTTAGATCCCAATTCTTATTCCACAAACACTCTGTTCACTGCTCTATCATACGTCTTAGTTGGGGTTCCATTACTGTGAAGAAATACCACGACCACAGCCACTCTTATAAAGAAAACGTTTAATTGGGGTGGTTTGCTTACAGTCCAGAGGTTCAGTCCATTATCATTATGGTGGGGAGCATAGCAGCATGCAGGCAGACATGGTGCTGGAGAAGTAATTGAGAGTCCGACATCTTGCAGGCAACAGGAAGTTGACTGGTAGTCACACTGAGACCTCAAAGTCCGTCCCCACAGTGACACACTTCCTCCAACAAGGCCACACCTGCTTCAAAAAGGTCACATCACACCTCCTAGTAGTGCCACTCCCTTTGGGGGCCATTTTCTTTCAAACCACCACATTGTATTAAACTAATTTGAGGGTTATTTTTCCAGGTTTTTTTTTTCTTCTCAAATAGTTGACATGTCTTAGATGAGCAGGCATATTAATAATAATTTAATTTAATTTAACCAAATTCGTGGATGTACCTCCTGCATACATGCTAATGCCACGTTTACAGTTATAATGCCATGGTTTTTAAAACGCAAGGGATAGTGGAAAGAAGCTGTGTCTGTGGAGACCAGCTGACTGATGAGTGTAGTGGGTAGCCATTCCAGCTTTGATCTGGAAGTTCCAACCCCCATTGAGGCTTTGGTAACTGTCACACCTATAAGGTGGGGCCAAGAGAGGACCCTGAAGACCCAAGATCTGGATGCACCGGCTCTCTTGGTTCCTGGACCCTGAACGCTGGAGGTAGACCCAACAGAGTTCTCCAAAGAACATTGCCAGACTGCGCCACACCTTTCCCAGACCCTGTTACTTATCTCTTCACTTGTAAGTTACCCCACAAAATAAGCCTCCATTTTGACTACCTGGAGTGGCCTTAATCATTTCACCAGTAGATGAGAACTATAGTGATGTGGAAAGGTTGGGATGTTGCAGGTCCAGAGGCTAATTACCTTAGCTGTGCTAGCTTTAGCCCTGAATAGCCATTCCTTTTCCACCTCTGTGTTGGAAGTAACATCTTGTGACTAGTAGACAAAAGCATTTTGGAAACTATTAATTAGCAGATCACTAGCTTCCAACACTCCAAAACCTAACACTGTCATCAGATAGCATCTTGGGCCTAGAGGAAAGCTTCTCCCATCTCCCTAACCCTGATGTTGTACCCACCAATGTACATTAAACTTGCCCTGATTTATGACTTTCTTTGTTCTGTAAAACTACAAAACTTCATAAAACTGCTTCTACGTTAGGACATTGCATTTGGGGAGACCTAAGTCTATGTTCCCAGGCCATGCTTACCCATACATGCTCCAGAATAAGCCATGTCTTTTATGTCCTCCCAAGGAAAACCCTCAGGGAACCGGATGGTCACATAGCTCTGTCCTCCCCTCTGCTTGTGAGTTTACTCATGTAGTGTCCCGTAACTTCTCCTTGGGTAGTCACATTCCTGATTGGGCTCACCAATTCATTTGCCTATCCACTCCACTCTGGTTTACTTGTTGTTCCTCCTCTCTATTAGGAATGTGCAGCTTGTATTGATATGAATGAAATAACGCATGGAATTCTGCATGCTTCCTTCACCTCATATGATTCAGAGTCATTAGTTCTCCTGGGACTGTTTATGAACATGTCCCTCCCATACCCTTGATGGCCTTTTAAGTCCAAAGACAATATAGTGGCCAACAGTGTATATAGTTAAGATATAGATGCTCTGAGGCATTAGAAGAGGGATATACAAGAGGATTACACAATTTAAATGTGTAAAGAAATGTGTTTCATAGATTTGAAATGACATTTCAGAACAATTTAGGAACTAAAAATGAGTTGGTGAGATAATGTCTACCCTTATCCCAACTTCACTTGGAAAATACGTCCTTTTTTACTTTAAGGCAAGAAAAAAAAAAAAAAAAGATGTCAGGGATCCTGAAGTTCATTCTCTTTCCTCCAGATCCAGTGTTTAAGCCTCTTGTACTTGAATTATCATAAAAGCCTCTATAATTGCCTGAACATGTTAATTTATCCTGCAACTAGCTGGTTTTATCTGGCTGAATTGAAAGGATTTAAGGGGTGACAGGGAACAGCTGGGATGATGTGTTCAATCTGTGAATGAGAGTCTGACTTCACAGAGAGATGTGCTAAGTGTACTGGCACAGTGAGATGAGTATGGCAGCCCGACCTGCTCCCTAGCTGGCCTGGTTGCTTTTGTTTTCTCTTCTCCAGCCCCTACTCCTGAAGTGCTCTCTCTCTCTCTCTCTCTCTCTCTCTCTCTCTCTCTCTCTCTCTCTCTCTCTCTCTCCTCCCTCCCTTTCTCCCTTTCAGCCCTCTCATCTATCCCCTTTAACCCAGTGATCATAGCCTTGCTGGAGGCAGGCAGATTACCCTCTCTACGCCCCCCACCCCAATCTTATTATTGTTGCTACAGCCAGCGCCAGGAGTAGCTTCAATGCACATATTGATAATCACAGCTGGGACTGTATAAGCAAAATCAAACCAGTAAAGTAAGAGGTAGTAGATGGTCAGGGACCATGGAAAACCCATTGATTGCTGCTGCAGCCCCTTTCTGTATGGCAGAATGAGCGTAGAAGAGCCGGGCTCCTGGTAATTTCTAGCAAACAATGTGCTGTGCTGTGTTATTTATTTGTAGATCCTGAAAAATCGAAACGGAACCCCCAGATCCCTGTAGAACATGCTTCATTAGCGGGGAGCGAAGGCTGTTACTGCCTGGGTAGATCGCTATTCTGAAGCATAATGAGGAGGGTTGGTAACAGGTGGAATGAAAGCTCTGGGGTCTGTGGGAAGCAAGCGTCCACCTCAGAGAGAACCCCAAGACTGAGGAGAGCCACCCCTTCCTTTATTAGGGTCTGACATTAGTAAGACCAAAGATGCCACCCTGAGCTAACTAGCTGTGGGAAGGTGACCAGCTGCTGGCCCTTCTGCTTCTGTCACAGGGTTTTCATATGGGAGAAATAAGGCACAGTGATGCTGAGGCATCCGTTCTGCACAAATCTATATGACCTTATAGACCCATTCAGCAGCATGATGGGGAGAGGTGTGTATCGGGAACAGTCTGGTCAGGTCCCAGGTGGCACGCTCCATCCGGTTATATAGAAACGAGTTTGACGAAGACACTCTTTCCAAATATGAACAAGGTTAAAGGAAACCATCAAGGATGATAAATAAGACTGAGTTAGTGCAGCAGACAGAATCTGCTCTTAGAACTAAAAGATTGAACGAGAAAACAGGCTTCAAAACTCAGAGAGAGCAGCAGCTGCCATTGTTAAAAAAAAAAAAGGCTGCCCCATAAAAGGGGCTTGTTAGACTTAGCTGTTACAACGGGTGGCCCACGTGAGGAGGAGATGGTAACGATGAACACCCTGGCATCATTCTCCTCCTTCCTTCTAACCTTCTGGCAGAGAATTTTATTGGTTCATCCAAAACTGGGAAACCGGGGAGAAGAAATTCTGACCCAGATTTCCCAGTGACATGAGTCCATTCTGGAATGTCTCCCACAGCCTTCCTGCTGTCTATCTCCAAAGCCTTCTGAGAATTTGCCAATTTCTTTGCCATGTATCCACTCATACTCCATTATCCACACTAAACTCTTGAAAGTAATGGAGATTACCACCCCAGTGGATCCAATTCATGAATGGTTGGAAGGTTTGAAGTTATTTGTGCTGGTCTACTAACAAGGTCAAGCAGGCATTGCTGATTCTCTGGGCCCTTAAAAACACCTGTCACTTTATGGTCTACAAAATCTGGGCATCATATTGTCCTGTCTCAATGCCTAACATGATCCTTGAGATCCAAGAATGACAGAAGGATCCAGTCAATGATGACCTGACAATACCTGAAATAAGTCAAAGGGGGATGCCTCGTTTGCCTGTGAGCACAATGCCTTTTAGGTCATGATTATGTGCTTTCCCACATATTCAGGGACCTTTAAAAGACTGAGCAATTAGGTGTCCTAATTTTGGGTGTTCCCACGGAACCTTGCATTCCTCTTGACTATGTCTGTGCCATGGTGTCTGGATTCAACTCCTGCTGTCTCCCTCACTACTTTAAGCTCTTGGCAAGTAGACCTCACCTCTGCTATGTTCAGCCTAACAGAGTGATGAATAATCCAACCCCTTCTGATGCAGATCCTTGTGTTCTAGGCCAGCAGATTCACCATGATCCTCCCACAGAGCCAATGACCACAGGCTGTAGCTTAGAAAAGGAAAAAAGCAGTCTTCTCCCACAGTCTCCCACTCTCAACCATCTCCACTGCCCCACAACCAGCTGCTCAGAATATAGGTCTTTTAAGGAAACCCTGGTTTGAAAAATAAGAGGAAGAAATAGGAGGAAGGAGAAAGAAGAGAAAAGAGAGGGAGAAGGCAAAGAAAAAGGAAGAAGAGCAAGGAGAAAAAGAAGAACGAGAAAGGGAACTAGAAAAAGAAATCATGCCCTCAGGCTCCTAGGAATGACCTAGGAATCTGTGGTGGTTTGAATGAAAATGGCACCTATAGGCTCATAGGGAATGGCATTATTCAAAAGGATTAGAACATGTGACCTTGTTGGAGTCAGTGTGGCCTGTTGGAGGAAGTGTGTCACTGGGGGGTGGGCTTCCAGGTTTCAGAAGCTCAAGGCAGGCCCAATGGCTCACTCTTTCTTCCTACTGCCAGACGTAGGACTCTAAGCTACCTCTCCAGCACCATGTCTGCCTGCATGCCACCATGCTTCCCACCATGATAACAATGGACTAATCCCCTGAACCTGTGAGCCAGCCCCAATCAAATGCTTTCCTTTGTAAGAGTTGCCATGATCATAGTGTCTCTTCACAGTAATATAAACCCTAACAAACACAGAGTCCAAATATTCCAACTCCTTTGGCTATTGGCCACAGCAGACAGGAAGCTCCATGCAGCAGGCAGAGTCTAAGAGAGACCAGCTTTCCTACAACACTTCCAGAATTTTCCATGAAACTATCACTTATAAAAAAGTTATGGAGGCAGGACAGTAGTGGTGCATGCCTTTAATCCCAGCACTCAGGAGACAGAGGCAGGTGAATCTCTGTGAGTTCGAGGCCAGCCTGGGCTATAGAGCGAGATCTAGGACAGGCAACAAAACTACACAGAGAAACCTTGTCTCAAAACAAACAAACAAACAAAGTGTGGAGTCTTGTCTTCAAACCAGGAATATACAGAGTTCCCCTGGGGAAGGATGAGAGGGTCAAATCAAAGTGACAACATGACATTTGTTTTGAACATGCTTTCTCTGATTCCTAAGGCATTTTCAACATCAAATGGGTTAATATGTCAATTATTTATAAGATCACCCGTGACTCCATCATAAAGCTAAATTTATGGCTGGTCTGTGGCGCAAGTTAAAGAGGGAGATCATGGACGAACCCCTTGTTCTAAAGCTTTCCGTGTGAAGTTGGAAAGACGGAAAATAGTAGAAACATGGAACCTCATCTCATCTCTGGGGTTCTCGTGAGTTCTCTCCTGTGTGGCCATGACCCTGGGGTCATACAGATCTGAATTAGAATTCAGAATTTACAACAGTTTCACTGCAAGATTTTGAAGATATTAATGAATCTTTCTAAAGTGCATCTGGCTTCTCCTTGCAATGAACATAATGATGATTAACAACAGAAGAGTATGGAGACCATTCATTCATTCATTCATTCATTTAACAGATACTTTGCAATTACCACTGTGTCTTGAGAACCGTGTTCTGGAAAAACTGTTACTAATTCCTTCTTTCATGCAATTTGCATTCTAGTGGGCAAGCAAGGCTATTATCCTGGGCCTGGTAAGCATCCTATTGATTCCCATCGGGATCTACTGACTCAATGTGTGGCCCTCCAGAAGGCTTGTCTCTTCTGGGAAGAGGCTTAGGTGATGCTCAGGGATGGGGATGGGGTTACGGGGTGAGGGAGAGTAACAGAGAGACAGAGAGAGATGACAGAGACAGAGACAGAGTAAAAGAGAGAGACAGATGAGAGACAGAGACAGAGAAAATGGGGAGCACAGTGTGAAGGACAAGGAAGAAAGAAGAGAGAAAGAGAGAAGGGGAGAGAAAAAGACAGAAATGAAGGGGTGGAGAGAGAGAATGAGAACTGCTTAACCAGTATGCACCGAACAGCAGCAGGGACATGCCAGGCATTTGAACATCTTAGAAAGCAAGATGCTTAGTGGAAGGCAGGCTTAAGCCCCTCGGATCAAAATTCAAAAGCTGCTAGCTCCTCTGCCTCTGGGTAAGGCTGCACCTCCCGTGAAGACTTGTTATTCCTAAAAGAACACAGGGTAGCTCTGTCCCTCAGCCATCAGGGAGGCCAGATTTCTCTCTCAATGTTTTAACTGCCTGCTTAGAAAGGCGAGCCCGTGTGCACTCACTTTATGTGGAACAAAGCATGCTGAACTGGGTCAGAAAGTGTGGGAAATGGAAAAGTACTCAGAAACAACCCACACACTAGTGGGGTGCGCAGGTGGAAGACAGGAAGGGGGGCTTTGTTCTTTACACCCCCTCTCTGCTGAGCAAAATGGAGAGATCGTGAGTAAACAATATTTACCTTGCACAACAATGGAAGGGAATGATGAACCTGCTTTAGCCTGAGGTCCCCTAGTCCGCTGGCTTGGGATCCAGGAACTCAAAGCTGCATGGCTGGCTTCCCTGGACACGTGGGAGATGAAGGCTGCGTAGTCACTTGGCCTCAATGAAGGGCAATGGTAGGTAACAGGGTGTGGCAGTCCAAAGTAGGAAGCTGTGACCCCGCGCTTCATTAGCACTCAGCTACCTTGGAAGGAAGAAAAGGAATCTGGGAAGTTAAGGTGGCTGAACACTCTTTACCTAAATGGGGTCAAAAGGAGTAGGTCACTGTCTCCCCTCACAGCCTTGTGGTATTTCTAAGACTCTTGCCTTTTTGCTCTGCTTGAACTTAAATGTTTTCTTTAATATATTAGGTTATGAAGTTTTTATTGATTATCATGAGATGAATGATATCACTTTGAAAAACATTTTCTCTCTTTCATCACTTTAAATAAAGGGGATGATACATCAAACGGCAAAAACTCTCCTTGAGTTTGAGTTCGTTATGGGGCCACATATTTTGCAGAATAGATTTTTTTTTTCAATTCACTGGGGAAAAAAAATATCCAGAATGTGAAAGAAAAATTTAAGGGTTCCTTCTGCTCTTCTTGCCGATTCCCTTGAAGTTGAAAGTTAATCTTGTCTGGCCAGTGCAGGTGGATTGCCAGACGGGGCTGCAGTCCCCTACTTTTCTTACTTCTTCAGCTCTTTGGGTAATCCCCAGGCCTGTCTCAACAAGGGCTACGAAAGGGCTGAAGTGAGCTTTTTCCTAAGCCAGGGCTGAAACAGTTATGTCTGTCTAACCGCTGACCCCTTCAATAACTCCACCCCTCTGCCATTTGACTCACTAGACACGAGTCTATCAACCAAAGTCTACATGGCCAGCCTTTGCTCAGCTTTGCCCATCCCACTGATGTTCATGGACAAACATCAGCCTAATGCTTTGGAGAGGTTAAAGGCAGCTTTTCAGGGTGCCTTGAAGAACAACTTCATGTTTGAATGCCTGTCAACCATTTTGAAGGTGAATGGTGGGGAAAACAGTGCCTATTCTGATTATGTCAATACCCTTCAAGACAAATTCTTTGGCTCACACCAGCTGCCTGTATCCACATTGAAGGCTCTGCCCTCTCTGAGCGAGCTGTGGTGTCTAGATCAGTCTCACCTCTGCCCCAGATCTGACAGCAACTTCATGTGAAACGTGTTATTTGCGTTCTTTGTTTGCCATCTCCTGTTGTTACCAGAGATTCTCGGCCACTAAAGTTCTGAAGAACTCAACCTGGAGTAAACCTGACTTAGGCTTCAGTGGAGGATCAAAAGTCTACAGTGAGGGCCAACTAGCATTTTAGTGTGATCTCATATCCACAGAAAGGTTCTAGAAATGTGTCCAGTGTTGCTTCTCTGCTCAAAAGCTTCTTGTGGTTAGAAATCCACTCCAGAGTTCTTGCCTTGGGACTTGGCCTGTGGAACCACATTTCTCTCCTACTGTGTAAATCCACCTTTCTATCCAGGCCAGTCTACTAGGTCTCTAGCACACAAATTCTTTTCCCCCACTCCTCTCCCAGGATCCCCTCCTTCTTCGGGTTCAGGTTCCACCCTGAGCAGCTTTGTGGCACCTTCTCAGTCCAAAGACCCGACTTCTCTTTTCTCTGAAGTGGGGTTCTTGTCATCACTTCTCACAAGGTAAAATCATGAACAACCCCCAAGCTGGACCTGTTGAGCCATTATTCAATTCTTGGGTCAAGATTCAACTTTTCTTGAGTTGTTTTCTTAAGTAAGTTGGGAACGCCTTGGGGGATAGAATTTATATGTAACTCATCTTTGTATCCCCTGCCAGACAGTAGGTGTCCAATCAATGTGCACTGAATGATCGATTTGAAAATCATTCTAGTTCCAGAACCTTGTTCAGATGCCAAAACCATAAAGGTGTGAAACAATCTTACTCACTCACCTAGTTGAGAACTTGTGTGTGCTGTGATTACAGACTTGGAAAAGAATCATGTTCATCAAATTACCTGACTCCCTCAACGCCTGAGTAAAGTCTTATCACTAAAATAATGGGATTTCCAGAATCGGAAAGGTGAAGCCCAGGGACTGCCCTCAGCTGCTACTCTTCTCCTTTCATCTACTCCAGCATAGCTGTTAACACACAACTTGGCATAGTTTAACCACTGATAATTTTATCCAGTGTCAGCTGCACGCTCAGCACTGTTCTTAACATCCCATGTGTTTGAATTCTTCAGAACTGGTCTCTGCTTCACTTTAAAGGTGACTTAAATAGCAGTGGCATTGTAGCACAGAGTCACATAGCTTGAAGAAGCATATTTTGATCTCCTTTGGCTTACTCTAATCCCCTTTGAACTTCCCCTGAAATCCCCCTGCCCCTTTTTTGAAGTACTATAAACAGGAAGATTCTTTATGTAGGGGACAGGAGTGAGGATTCTCCATCAAAGACATACAACTTCTTCATGGGTACTAGAAGTGAGGATGAAATGTTTCATGTGGCTGTTTTAGAGAAGAAATGGAAGCCAGTAACACCTGCACTGATACCCAAGAACATGTCTGTCTGTACATGTAAGGTTGCAGCATACTCTTTCCTGTGTCCTGGAGGGTTGAGTGATATGCACATATAGTTTTGCAGAAAGCCCAACTATTGGCCAACAGAATACACATGGCATTCATTCATTCATTATTTACGTATATACAGCAAGTATTTGCTGAGTGTCCACTATATTCCAGGTACTTGGAGAAAACAAATACTCAATGCTTTCCCTTGGAGAAGTCACTATCTACAGAGAAAATTGACATGCAGATACACAGTCACATAGAATCAATGGGTGATCCCAGGCTACAGGAACAGAATAGTAGAGAAAGTCTGATGTAGGAGCAGGCTGTCCTCTAGCAAGCTCTCCATTTTCACATTTACACCCACTACTCTGTTAGATCGTCTACCCCTATTATGCTAATGGAGTCAGTCCACTATGCTTATGGAAGAAGAAGGGAAATTTGACTGGCAGCTCATCTTTCAATCTCTGGGAGCTGACACAGAGACATAACAACTCTAAATCTTCCAGAGAAAGCACAAAGTGTGGGAGAGAGAAGAGGAAAAGTAGGAGAAAAGAGTGGAATGTGGAGAGATGATGACATGGACCACTTACCTGGCCATGCCCTGAACTCTTTTTCTCTGAATCTCTAGAATATGCAGTCTGTGGTGATTTCTGAAAGCAAACAAACAAAGAAGAATACACACATGTGCACACACACACACACACACACATGTATGTACACATATACACAAGTACACACACATACATATACAAACACACAGAGAGAGAAAGAGGAAGAAAGGAGGAATATACATATACACACCAGAGCTCTATACTTCTTAAGCTCAGTGTTCTTTGTCTGGCTATTCTCACTGTATACCCCACAGCATCATCCAAACTCCCGATTAAGAAAGTTTGGGATTCGATCTTGCTGTAAGCAACTGGAACCCATTAGTAGGGATGCTTAGCCTCCAGCTCAGGAAGCCATTATAGAGGAAGCTAATTCTGCATGGTAAGTTCATGGAGGAAGAATGAGCCAATGACAGCTTTTATATATACCTGATTAAAATGAATCTTGAATGAATGAGTGAATGAATGAATGAATGAATGAATGAAGCTTTTTGCCAAGGCATCCCTACATACCAAATCTATACCAGGAATGCTTAGGAGTATCTTTTACTTTAATTTCCATGCTATCCTTATGACATCAGGATTATTATCTTCATTTTGGTGGCAAATAGTCAAAGGGTGAGAGTAGACACAGAATTTTTCAAAGATAATACAAAAGTACTATTAAACAGCCATGCTGGAATTTAACAGAATCTTTTCCATTTCATCACTGGTTGCTGATACCATGTGTTCTTGCCGATGTTAGGCACAAGTGAGAAGTGTGAAAAATGGGAGATTCAAAGGGCTCACAGATTAGTGCTGGTGACGTGCCCTTCAGACACGATGGCCGTGAAGGGAAGCAAACACATTCATAAGAGATCACACAATAAAACAAGAGATATGAATGCAAGAAGGGAGGTTCAGTTCCTGCCCAGAGTCTTGACAGAGGTACGTGGAAGCACAAGGCTCTGAGCTCATGCACGTCTCTTAGTGTGTGCTGATCTGGTCTGGGGAGGTCTAGACAGACAGATAACTGGAAGCAGAAAATACGAAGTCCAGACACAGGTTTGAGAGTAAAGATCACATACTCTATGACAGCAACTGGGCATAAATGACCTAGTCAACAATGAGTTTCGAGTGACCTCATTGCCGTTGGAGACAAAGGAAAGCTGCGTCCTGGCTTCATGCAGAAAATGAAAATAAATTCCGAAATAAGGAGGAGTTTACATCGACCCCAAAAGTGGAATAGCTGGGACCAGTAAGCTTAATTAGAAAGCTGTTTCCAACCCATGAAGGCTTTACCAACTTACGCCACATATGAGTGTGCCTGTTCCTCTAATATTTGCAACAGTATTTTATCAAATGCCTGGAGTTTAACCAATGGGTGAAGGGAAAGTAAAACTTTAGGATAATGTTAATTTGCATATCTTTTGTTATAAGTCAATCTGGGCATTACTCCATAGATTAAACAGGAAGGCTTTGGGAGCTATGTTTATCTTTAAAGTGTAGTATCTAGAGGCTACAAGAGCTTAAGGACCAGACATAGACTAACTAGGATTAAAAATTAATACAAATTTTTCTGAGAATCGTTTGTCAACATGCACTAAAGATCCTCAATATGTGAATATTCTTGAGCCCAGAAATTCCATTTGTGTCACTGAAAAATGATTCATCAGTGTAGAAGAATGTGGATGTGAGAGGGTGCAAATCAAAGCACAATTTCTAATGTCAAACAACTAAACTCTGCACATCCCAGAATATGGGTTTCACTTGTACTTTTCCTGTCTGTCTGTCTTTCTGTCTGTCCATCTCTTTCTTTATTTCTTTCTTCAGGTGAATTCTTTTTCTAAGGACATAATCTCACCATGCAGCCCATACTAGACTCCTTCTGCTTTGCCTTGCAGAGTGCTGGTATTCCGAGTGTGTGCCACCACATCCAGCACAGACTAGCTTTTCTGATGCTCCTCAGAGCCAGGCCTTGATCATTGCATCAAAATGTTAGCCTCAAAAGCCAAGGAAATCTACATCTGCTGACAGTTTTACATTAGAGCCTGTCTAGGTAGCAGTAAATATTTTTGAATGTTTCTCAAAGTCCTGGAAGAGAGAATATCATTGTCTTGGGAGGTATGTATGTCATTCTTCACTGGTAATGTTTTCTTTTTTCTTTCTTTCTTTCTCTTAACATATTGACCATTTATTTTTTTAATAGGCTGGATTAAGGGGCAAAACATGGGGCATAGAAGTATGAAATAGAAAATGAATATAAATAAATGTAAGCTGTTTTTATCCAATATTTTATGACCACAGCCAACTAGTACAGAGGATGCCCTGAACAAAACACTTTAAAGTTTCAACATGAAGGTGTTCTCCTAGCAAGACTGACAAGTTCACTCTGGAACTTGGAATTTAGGCTGCAGTCCTTGTTTAGGCTGAATTGCTGGGGGTTTGGCACAACCTATGCCTTTAACTCTGTCTGAACAGGAGAATGGTTACTTAGCCTAGATAGAAGGAGATGAGGTTTGGGCTTCATGTGTTACATGACTACTGACATTCATGCAGTGCGAGGTGGGGTAGCACTTCTACTGTGGCTCACTGATACAGGCTGCAAGACCCTTTTCCATGATATGTCTCAAATGCCTGGGTAGCACCCTCTACCAAGTCCTGTTGCATGTCTTCCAATATGTCTGAATGATTAATGGCGGCAAATGATCACCTTTATTAATCACTTTCCTGTTGCTGTGTTAAAACACCATGACCAAAAGCAACTTAGAGTATATTCTAATTCCATCCATTTGCCTTCAAATCTCCTAATGTTATTGTTTTTTAACAGCTAAATAATACTTCATTATGTAAATGTACATTTTCTTTATTCACTCTTCAGTTGAGGGACATCTAGGTTATTTCCAGGTTCTGGCTATTACAAATAACGCTGCTATGCACATAGTTGAGCATGTGCCCTTGTGGTATGGTGGAACAGCCTTGGTAATATTTTCAAAGGGGACATTTTTCCATTGAGCAGCACTGAAAACAGAGCAGTGCCCTGAGAACTGGGGCTTTGGAACATCAGAAGCAAGTATCTATTTGTTGCCCCCACCTAAAAGCACCAAAAAGTTGGTAAGATGAGCCCAGATTCAAAAACTAAGGAAACAAAGCTCATTCACTAGGGTATAAATTTTATCATATTCAATTAGTATTTCTTCAATAGGTTAGCATTTCAAAAACAAAGCTAATCAAATTAAATCATAATTCTTGAGGTTTTTGTATTATGACAGAGTAGCTGCTCCCCGAGAAAAGGGAAAGAAACTCCTAGGGTCCCAGTGTCAACGCTCATAGAGGAAAAGCACTTCCTCAATGTTTGCAGAGCATCTGTGCCTGTGAATCCACCAGGCCACTGTGTGTGGGGGGTGGGGTGGGGGAGAGGTGCTTGTCTGTGTGCATGTGTGTGTGCAAGAGGAAAGTTTGCATGAGAGCTTGCATGGCTTCTTTGCAGAAAGAAAAAGTATCTTTGGTGAATTTAGGATTTTTATCAATTTATCCTAAAAACAAAGGACTTACTCAAGAGTCATTTTAAAGCTAGACAACTTGAACAATTTGCCTGGGTAGGTGAAGTAGAAGACAGAAACTTGAAGATTTCTACCTTGGAGCATGGATGGCTTGTGCTGGGGTATCTATACATACTTATTCGGAGAAAGAATAACAGACACAGAAGGCAATACATTAGGTTGATGATTGTGTAGCTCTTTAGATGACACTCTTCCATGGCTACTAAGATGTGTTAATCTTTACATGACACTGGTCTATATTACTATAGGTCTTGAAGCTGATGTGACAAGTCTAACTTTAAAAGTTCAACTTTAAAGTATTCTGCTCTGTGAACTCCCCGCTCCCCAAAGTATCTGAGACATAAGACCTGTTGCAGCCAGCTTAGCTGGGGGAGTAATGCCAAGAAGTGGAGTGAAAAAGAGGGGACAGACAGACAAATAGAGAATACAGAAAAGCCAATAGAGGTTTTATGTTTAGTTATCTCAGGAGACAGCCCGAGTTCAATCTGACAGGGATGAGGCAATGAAACACAGATAGCATCTACTGTGGGAATCTAAAGCAGGCAAGAACTGGACCTCAGAATCCAGAGGAATGACAATGAGTGACCAGAGAAGCAGAAGGTCACAGCAGCCAGAAACATGTTTATGCAGAAGAAGATAAGGTTGGTGCCTGAGCTAAGATGGACTGAGACCACTGTTGACCTTGGCTAAGAGCGAAAATAAGTATATTTGTTTTGTTTTGTTTTGGTTTTGGTGGTAGTGTGAAGGGAGATGGAGAAGTGTATCACTTTCTCAGGAACTTTGGTTTTGAAGGGAAGAAGAAATTGGTTGGGAATGTGGGGGTAACAATGATGTGCTGTATGTCACAACAGATTCTCCAGAAGCAAAAAGTTACACTCTCCTTTCTGGAATTTGCAGGTGTTCAGAGGGCAAATATTTCTACAACAACTAATTTGAAACTATCAGTGTGATGTCAACTGTCTTAAAATTTTCCTGAAATTATAACAGTTAGTTCTTGTGAACTGATAAGAGTTCATTTCAGCACACCACTGGGCAGGACACTAATGTACATGGTTGTTAAGAGGGAAAACTTTCCATTGATGCTAATCCAATGGAGAAGCAGAGATGGAATATATGGGAGCAATATTATGGTGAAAGAGCTTGGCATGTGGATATATACATGTAATCATAGCACTCAGGCTGAGGCAGGAATATTATACATTCAAAGCCAGGCTGGACTACATAGAGCCTGAGCTGTGTACTGAAATCCCATCTTAAAACAATGAACAAAGAAACGAATGAGTGAATAAAATAATAAATAAATATTTTACAGGAATCTAGTATGATTGCTGGAAGCTGGAAAGGAAGCTGAAAAGGATGGGATAATTAGCATAATGAGAAACTGGGAATGGAGTAGAGACAAAGGAAGATCAAACATGGAGGAAGTGAAGTTGTGACAATATATTGTGTACCCTAATAAAATTTGCCTGAAGATCAGAGAACAGAACAAGCCACTAGTTTAAACATAGAGGCCAGACAGTGGTGACACACACCTTTAATCCTAGCACTCGGGAGGCAGAGACCTGTCTGGATCTCTGTGAGTTCAAGGTTACCCTGGACTACATGAGATTGACCCAGTCTAGGAGAGAATCAGAGCCAAGCAGTGGTGACACACACCTTTAATCCCAATACTTGGGAGTCACACGCCGTTAATTCCAGCATTTGAGATCTCACACCCTTAATCCCAGTGTTTGGGAAGCACACACACGCCATTAATCCCAGCACTAGGAAGGAAGCGATGGCTGGGTGGAGAAAGGTATCTAAGGCATGAGGAGACAGGAACTAAAAGCTTTTCAGGCTGAGGAGTCCTAGAGGTAAGACGTGGCAGTGGTTTGTTCCTTTGTATTTCTGATCTTTTAGCATTTACCCCAATATCTGGCTCCTTTTTTTTTTTAATTAATAAGACTGTTTAGATTTTGTACTACTCCATGGAGTATGTGCTTCAGGGGCAGGGACTCATTGGCCATCTGCTGAGCACCCAGGCAGGAGGCAGGGGTGGGGAGAAAATAGAACGAGGCACGGTGGAAAGCGCACTGTGGAAGCCACAGGTGTGAGTGTGAGCTCCACAGCTCCACAGCTCTCCCACTAACCTCCCATCTCCATCACTAACAAATCATTAACGATCTACTTCGAGGGAGTCTCAAAGTGATCAAGAGGCAGATATATGATCATAACAACCAAAAATGCTAGTAGCTATTCTTCATTGATCATGACTACATGATAGGCACAGACTGAGCATCTCCACAATAATCTCATTAAATCTGCACACTAGCTTCATGAGCTGAATTCTTTTAATTAGCATATATTAATTATACATGAATTTTATTATGACGTTACTATGTGTATGCACAATATACTTACAGCTCATCTTCAAACCCTATTACCTTCTCTTGTCCTCCTGCCTTTCTCCCTAAGCTCCTTCCTTATGAAGTGAGTTCTGTAACAGCCCACTTAATAGATGAGAAACTCACCTCAAATATCAAATAACTTTTCCATGTGTATAGAGCCAGAACTTAAGCAGTATGACACCTTTATCAACGGCTGCACCAAACTGCATTTTACAACATCAACACGTGGAAGTCAGTGGCGTGGCAGGTTTGTCTCTTCCACAGGGAAAGATAGCAGAGTTCGGAAAAGCTAAGCGAGGAGCCCAGGAAATGTGTTCGATTAGACGTGAACGAAAGGATCACTTCACAGCTCTCAACAGGTGATGCCAAACCCCAGTGCCAATCACCATGGCACTATAAACGTTTGCTGAGTTGGATGAGATGCTGATTTCCTCCTGTGAGTCTTCTGGAGGGGTTAGGAGGACCTTGGGACCCAGGTGGGGAAGGGTTAGAAGGAATGCATAGGGAGGGAGGGATTGGGAGGACCCTGAGAAACTTAGGTGGGGAGGGGTTTAGCAGGGCCCTGGGACTCACACAAGGGGAGGGCAAGGGAGACACAGAATAGGAAAAGTAGGACCTTTCACTATCTTTTGCTGGATCAGGCCCCACCTATAGTTGGCTGGAAGGAAAATAATGTTCCATAGATTTCTATCAGGTGCAACTTAATAGAGAATTTAACTGTATCAAAGCCCAACCCACCCCTACGCCCAAATCTACGTCATCAAGACATATTTCCAAAGAATTGCCCTCGGTACTTCTGCCTTGTGTTTACTTTGGAATGGAAAATAAAGGGAATTCCTAAGTGTTCTGGAAATCCAAAGTCAAGCCACTGGTTCTCAGTGGCTGTCCCCTGGTACTACAAGGTTAACAATGGGGCTGGGTTTCAGACGCCTAGAGCTGCTCATCTCCTGAGTTGACACAGACATTGGTGGCATGACTGGTTGTCCACTCCAGAAAGCTTCCTCTAAGGTATGAAAGTAAGAATGAGAGCAGACATCCAACCTGGAGTTCCTCTTCCCATGAGAATCACCTTCCCATGGGAAGGGAACTTCTAAGTTGGCTGGAGGATGTTGTCTGTTAGCAGTTACTTCTCATCTCTTGGAAGAAAGAGTTTTCAGGTAGCTCAAGCATCCATGAATACGACAAACTGTCACTTTTTTTAATGAAAAGACAATAATTCATCTCTCTAATGACAGAGGACTTGGGGTGGTTCATAGTACCATGTGCCCTTTTTTAATATGTGGCTTGCCGTCTCAGGCAACGGCGCTATGAAGGATGGAGCAGTAGACAAAAGGTTAATAGAGCACTAGGCATTTTTTAATTGAAAAACTGACTGCAAGACCCCATAGCAGACTGAGTGGTAACAACATTACAGAATGTGTGTTTCAGAGACTTACTATTCATTGAAGATGAGGTAATAGACATGGAAATATATTGCTAAGTTTCAACAGGAACCTGGGTCTACAAGGAGGTTAAAAAACCATGCATCGTATTTTTTGAAGCAAATATATATTTTTAAAAATCCACCTCCTCCCTTCAGTTATTATTAATATAATAATATTATATTACAATTACCCAGAAAATGAACATAGTGTTTTAGCCAAATTGCTATCATTTCTGATTTGTTAGTGTGTCTGATCCAAGTTGGATATTCAGTTAAACCAGTCCAAATAACAGGCAATTTTTCATTATTTTCACTTGGGTAATAGAAAAACAATTAACTTCTAAGAATATTCTCCGAAAAGATGACATATAAAACTGAAAAATCAGTCATTTTCAACTGACTAACCCTCTAGAAGAATGCTGAATGGGAAAACACATGGGGTGTGCTGGATAGTTTTATGTCAACTTGACACAAGCTAGAGTTATCTGAAAGGAGGGAATTTCAATTAAGAAAATGCTTCCATAAGATCCGAATGTAGGACATTTCTTAATGTGATTAATGGGGAGCGCCTAGCCCATTGTGGATGGCACTACTCTTGTACTTGTGGTTCTGGGCTCTCTAAAAAGCAGACTGAGCAAGCCAGTAAGCAGTACCCCTCCAGGCCCCTGCATCGGTTCCTGTCTCCAGGTTACTGCCCTATTTGAGTTCCCGTCCTGACTTCCTTCCATGATGGACTACAATGTGGAAGTGTAAGCCAAACAAACCCTTTCCTTCCCAACTTACTTTTGGTCATGGTGCTTCATCGCAACTATAGAAACTGTAACTAAGACAGGACTTGTCCATTTGTATTTAGAAACTTCCGCACATGGCCTTTGTAAACCTTACTGAGCACCAAGTGTCTGCAAGATACAATATTCAGTCACATATGATCTAAATCTTCTGGGATAAGTTAGCATCAGTAGACTTTTGAGTATTGTGGTCCATGGGACGGAGCCCACTCAAAGATGAATATAAGACAGTCATCTAAGTGAGGCAGGGGCGTCCATTGAAAGTTGGATCTCATATGTGACTTCCTCAATACTTTACCACTACACAGGGCAAGCGAGCTTTGAAGAGGACTTGGTGATCAAGCCAAGTAGCAGGAGGGCTAGCAATAAAGCATATGATGCACAGAACTGTCCCCAACTCAGGAGTACCCCATCCGCTCAGACCCAATATGCCACTTTGGCTGACATCTTTTTACTCTTTAAAAAGCAGTGCCATAGATGCAGCAAGCATTGGGTATCTCCTTAATACAAGACGCAGGGTGAGGCAGAAGACAGACAGGAGACTGGACAGAAGACTTCCCAGGGAAGAGTTCACAGCACAGCAACTGTGGATAGAGTCACATGATGCCCCTGGGACTTCCCAAGGGCCAAGCAAGTAGTTCCATTCTGAGTCACCAGAACACGTGCCCTCCACAATCTTCTTGCCCAAAATCAAAATCCCTTCAAAACACAGCGCCTTTCAAGCCCCAAGTGAGAGTTTATGTACTCTCATGATAAATCCGTTTGTCTGGTAAATACATATACAGAAAGGAGGGCCGGGCGGTGGTGGCGCATGCCTTTAATCCCAGCACTCGGGAGGCAGAGCCAGGCGGATCTCTGTGAGTTCGAGGCCAGCCTGGACTACCAAGTGAGTTCCAGGAAAGGCGCAAAGCTACACAGAGAAACCCTGTCTCGAAAAACCAAAAAAAAAAAAAAAACCAAAAAAAAAAAAAAAAAAACCCACAAACAAAAACAAAAAAACAAAAAACAGAAAGGAGGCTTTGTTTGAGAGTTTTGCTGATTCTGAAAGTGACAGATGGCATCCAATGATGACTGCCACTATAAAGTGTGACCTTACAAACCATCCTCTTGGTTTTGTAGGGTCCACAGGTACTCTGTAGGGTTTCACTTCATTTAATGTACTTTTCATGACTTTAAAAGGTCAAATGAAACCAGTTTGCTGTTCTACTTTAAAACAATTACATATTTTTTCATTTACATCTCTTCATTATACATGGAAGCAGATAGCATGACAGCAGTTTCATCCCAGTGTGTGACATATTTGACCCCATCCACTCCTGATGCCTCAACCCCTCCTCCTCCTTTTCCTTCCCACTACCCATCAGTCCCCTTTCTTCCTCTAGACACTTTTGTATCTACTTTCATGTCATATATGTATGTAGATGTAGATGTATATATATGTAGGTGTACATATATATATATACATATATATCACATGATTTCAAATATCTATATAAAACTTAGGATTTGTAGATGAAAGAAAACATATTTGCTTTTCTGAGTATGACTTCAATGCACTTAATTTGATAATCTCTAGTTGAATCCACTTTCCTGCAAACAATCTAACTTCCTTCTTCTTCGTGGATGAGTGAAATGTGTGTGTGTGGATCACATTTATTATGTTTCCTTTATCCATTCCTCTGTTTATGGACACCTGGGTTGATCCCATGACTTAGCTGTTTATAAGTAGCATGCCACAAACATCTGTGTACACTTATGTACAGTGGTCCTTTTACACTGTGTGCTTCTCAGATCTTGGGTAACTTCCAAAGCCAAATGGGAGTGAGAGACAGGGACTGCAGCTCTCTGGGAAAGTGGAATTTCAGTTTTGTCTTTTTTAAGCCCTCCACTGTCCAGAACAGAAAAGAATCAAAGTCGATAGCTTGACAACATCTACACAGACATTTTAGGGATGGTAGAGGAGTTAATGGGGCTGATTTTTCATGCACAGTCACTGCTGAAAGATGCTAGCCACCAGCTCATTGAGAGCTGCTCGGGTTATCTGAGGGAAATGGTATGTATGTAGGCCCAATAGAAAACATAAAAATAATAAATGAAACTAATAATGCAAAAGACATTTGGGAAATAAGACATCTCTTCTGACATGAATAGCACTGGAAGCCTTGGGGAAAGAAAACTAGAATATTAAATGAAAGATGTAAATTGTAGAAATTGGATCCATAAATATTCCTTTGGAAGAAGAGGAAGGCAATGGCTCTGTCTCACAGAGACTGGCTTCTCATCTAGGATGAACTCAAGAAAGGGAGCTGCCCACTTTCAATTCCATAGACGGGTAGGGCTCAGGAGCAGGAAGCCACGGGGAGGGGAGAACAAATGAGCAGCTCTACAATCTGGTGTCCTGGTTAAACGAAAATCACCCTTTCAGGGGGCGGGGGGCTTCAGGAGGCTGACGGCAGCCTGGAGTGACCACCTCCTTGTTCAACCTTCTGTTTCTCAGTGAAGGTCTCCCAGTCACCATCCCTTTCCCGTGAGATGGTCAACCAAGGAAATGATGATTGGTCAAGTTAGAAACCTTGACAAGGATGAACAGAAAAACTACACGAGGTAAACCTGCTCAAATTTGATCAAAAACATCCCAATCAAGCCTAGCACAGGATGGAATCGTGGAGGTTTTTGGTCTGTTTTGTTTGAAAGGGGACAGAAGTCAAGGGGGTGGGGTGGGGTGGAGGACCGTCCTGTTAAGAGGAGGCTGTTTTTGCTGCTTTTTTTGTTTGTGTTGAAGGTTTTTTTTTTTTTTTCTGGGCAGAGTTGTTGCCCGGCCTAGCATTTGGTTGGTCGCTTTCAACTCCAGTTTCTCTAGGCAGTAGCAACCCAAAATACCAAGCCTCACCATATTCCATACTGTCTTTGGAGCAATTATGCCACCATCCTTGAAACACACCTTGACTTGTTTCTCCTACCAGCCAGAAAATGAAAAATGGAGACTTGGAGCTCTTAAGACAGGAGCAGATCCCAGGGGCCCCAGCCCAACCTGGCTCCTTTTGACTTCTCCCTCACCCATCTGAGGTGCCCAGGAGAAAGATAATATAGATAGAGAACTCAGCTGAGTGGTGGGGGCATTTGGGAGGCAGAGGCAGGTGGATCTCTGTGAGTTCAAGGCCATCCTGGTCTACAGAGTGAGTTCCAGGACAGCCAAGGCTATACAGTGAAACTCTGTCTCCAAAAGCTAGCAAACAAAAAAGAAGAAAAGAAAAAGAAAAAGTGAACCCTCGGGTATTTTATATATCCTGCTCCCACAATAAACATCAGGTAGCACAACAGGCCCTGGATCCTGCCCTACTCTCACCAGCTCCATACACAGCCTTGGTTGGCTGTTTTTTTCTTTTATGTTCTCGTGTGCGTATGTAATATGTTTTGGTCATATTTCCCCATTACCTTTTATTGTCCCCTTCTCAGTCCTGGTTTCCTTCCTCTCCCCAGCTAGCCCTCCTCTAGCTTTTATGATTGATGTGTGTGTGTGTGTACATACATGTGTCCCAATGAGTTTCACTAGGGCTGTTTAGAGGCATGGGTGAGAGGTTATGTCTAGGAGCATGGGTAACTTGCCAATGGCTTGCACCATTTGAGAAAACATGTGTCCTCCCCTGGAAGCTGCTAACTGAATACAGATCCCCATGGAGGAGAGGGATCTCGGGAGCCCCTCTGCCTTGACTTGCTATTTTCTCATCCTAGCAAACCTTTAGCATCTAGCCTGTGCTAGACACCAAGTCTTCAGTAGCAAGTGAGCAGTCTTGGACAATGTGCTTTGGGGGGACTGCACTGCAGACAGTCCTCTGCCAGGAAGACTCCATCCAAACTAATTGTATTTGGGATGACAGCCAAGTAAACTGCATTCAAAAATGCTGAGGCTTAGGATTTCAATAGATCTCTTGAGGGGACACAATGCAAACCATAAAACCAGACGACATGGATAATATCTCCTGTTGTCCTTCAAGGAAGCTTCCAGAGTTTTCTGTTGTAAGGGAGAAGAGACTTAGAACATCAGTTACCAGAAGGTACCTTTGATGTGTGTTTACTGGATGAGTTCTTTCCAGTTTCCTGATGTTCTCACCACAAATGTCACCCACTGTTAAAATTCACAGTGGTAGCAAAGTTTGTGGAAGCTGCTGCTTATTTTCATAAAAATCCCCACTCATTTCTTCTTCCAATATCAATTACCCATATATTCTTTGAAAGACACTCGCATCATTGGGGGCTTCAGAAAATTTAAAATGTATTCACCCAAAGGAATGGTACTGACAATAAAATAAAAAACAACTGACTTTTGGCCTTCCAAGATTTCTGCCTCCTTCTTCCCTCTCTGTGAGGTAAGTTGGAATTCTGATGAGCTACATATTCAGTCACGTGACCGCTAAGGCTATGTCTGCAGAAACAGGCTGTGTAGCCAGGAGTGATAGATACAAGCTACCCAGGTGTAGAACATTCTGTTTGCCAGTGTCTATGCCTGAGATGTTGGGGTGGTAGTTAAAAGTTATCTGGAGCTATTTAAATTAAATATTAAGCAATCAAAAATAGACAATACTATAAAGTCAGATCTTCAGTTGCACTCGCTACTTGCAGGTCCTTAACAGCAACTGTAGCTCGTGAACAGCCCAGCTGGCATGATTCTTGCCATTACAGGAAGTTCTCCTAGATATCACTAGTGGATGCAGGGCTCAAGTACAGGGAGAAACCGCTGTTGCTTTGGAAAACTGAAATGGCTACCGATGAAAACCAAGGATCTGAACAGGGAAGGGAAGTGAAAAAGAAATAAGGTATTTTTTGACTAGTACTCTGTGGTGGCATGGAAGTCATTATCCATAATGGTGAATGGGAGTTGTGAGTTAGGCACCTTGGGAAGGTCCTAGGTGTGTCCTTGGTGAACATCACAGGTCTACTCTGTTGTCATTGTGCCCTGAAGAAAATGTCATGTGCCACGCAAAAGGAGGCACCTCCAGCTGCAGTGGGCATGTGGAACCAAGAATGACCCTTTGGCCATGGCTGTAAGATCAGGAACATCACTTGAGCTGGTTCTGGGATGTCCAGTGAGGTTCAGATCTTCAGAGCAGAGGGAAGAGCATCGTGAAGAGGGACCTAGAGAGGAGAGGCTTTTGCTGGGCTCTCTAGACACAAAACATCAAGAGAGAGAGAGCAGCTTTCCCACCCTCAGGCTTCTAGAAACTATATTAGGTGCATTTTAATTAAAAAGCAAACTTAATGTGAAGACTTACACTAATAAGTACAAGGTACAGAAGACCACCCAAGTCATGGCATGGTAAGAAGACACAAGGAATTGCTGTGGAGTTTGTTTCTCAGCGGCCCATCTCTTAGGAAATGCCAATACCTCTGAACTGTTAGTTCTTCCCCAAGGGCACAGTGCTCCTGCAGTCCTGGTTTTACTTGGGAATCAGTCTCTGTACATCTCATGTAAGCTAAGAGAGCATGGTAACGTTTGACACAGCAATTGTCTACTGTGCACCACAGAAAACACCAACTGAGGAACCATTTACTGAAAATGGCATTCCTCTACCACCACTTACCACATTTTAAAGCCAAAGTCTTTCTGGAGGATTCCTGTGAGCTTCCTTCTCTGCTTCCTGCCGTCTTGGGATCCAAGGCTGCTAGCTTTTCATCAAGATTCATGAAGGCTCAAGGCACATGAAGCACTCTTCAATGCTTCAGAGTCATGGGAACTTTGAGGGGAAAGGATTCTGGGAAGGATGCTTTGCACTCCACTCCTCATTTTACTTGCCTTTTTTTTTTCTATCCCTGCCCCCTCCCCAACTCCAGCTGTTAGTGCCTCCCCTGCCCTTTCTGGGGAAGCCTCTGCCTTCCTCTGAGGCCTGAACACAGGGACCCAAGCCCTGATGTCAGCCCAGAAGAACTCATCAGGCATTCATTCCTCATCACAGGCTCGGTCTCCCAGCAGCTCAGAAGAGAACGTGTTCTTTATGTCAGATATATTTGGAATCACATATTTTCTCAACAGCCCTAGGCGGAGCCACAATTCTTGTTCCTCTTTTGTAAGAGAGGAAATTAAGGCTTCGAGAGGCTATAGGATGTAATTAAGGTTACCAAGTGGAGGGGTCAGTACACAGACATGGGTCTGCCTGATTCTAAAGCCCCGATCTGACTCTTATTCCTTGTCTGAATGGATTAAGACCTGGGCAGCCATAGGGAAATGGGAAGAAAACACAATCACAACATGGGAGGATTTTCCAGAATTCTATTCAGGTTGTCTAAAAATGACTGTAAAAATAGAACCCTCTGGAAAACATGTAGGGCACACTTGGTAAGAATTCTAATGAACCCCCAAGCCCGGCTGTGCACATCTGAGCTATGTCTGTTGTAGGTCAGAAATGAAGGATTTATTCTGCCCACGAGTCAGAGTAACTATTGTTATTATTTAGCATTGATTAATTGTTCCTCCAGCCCCCCAAGACCTCTCCACACAGTTCTCAGAAAAATCGTTATACTTCGAGTTTGCCTGAGCCTTGACATTCGGAGTAAAGGAGCTTTACCGTGAGCCTTTGAAGAACAGCCCTCGTGTGAGTGACCATGAAAGCACCCACACAGACGACATGAACCAACCCACGGTCGGATGCTTCATGGATCTTTCACCCCCATCTTGACATTGTTACTCCTCCAGGGAGGTCATGGTGGAGATTCAAACAAAGAAACAAAAATCAGACTTCTACCTGCACACCGAGAAAATCAAGGAGGCCCCGGCAGCCTTCCGTGCTGAGGACTTTAGGAAATGTATAAATATTGCATACTCACTAATGAGGAGGGGTAACCCTTCAGGGGTAATTACAGCAGCGAAGCCTCAGCCACACTCATGCAAGCCTGATTAAATGTAACATTGTAAAGGGAGCCGGGGCAGTGAATTTTCCTCCTGACATCCAATAACGCTCCCTGACCCTTCCGATATCGTCCTCCCTGGAGGTCAAAAGTATGAATAAATTATGGTTCTGACAACTTTGACGTGGAGAGGAGTGGGAACGGACAGCTCTCTGGGAAAAAAAAAATCTGACATTGTTTGTGATCACGAAGTATCTGAAAAAAATTCATATGCTAATACTGCCAAATTTCAGCTTGCTGGGAAGAAGAACGGATAGTCTCTGTTGTTCTGTTGATTGAGAAGGTCAGGGGCTCTTGGAGCGCAAAGCCAAGATGCAGACTCTATCATTTAGCAGAAAAGAGGGAGTAACTAGGCCTCTGCTGGTGATTCTTATCTGTTGGAACTGATCAACCTGGGGCAGTGCCATCCCAAGGCATCATCTGCAAAATAGTGCAGCTAAATGGTTAGAGAATGTGCTTCCACTTTGATAAAATGTCCAGTGTGTGGAGCCATTTGTCATGTGTGAGGCCCTTCATTTACAGAAACAACTAAGCCAAGGCCATCACCTGGAATCTGTGAAGCTACGAAATTGTCACAGTTTGCTGAAGAAAAATTGTCTCTTGTTTTAGGTTCTGTCAGTAGATGGGGGGAGGTGCAGAAATCAAGGCCTGAAAGGAGAGGAGGGAATTACTCCGGTGGCCTTGGGGAGGCTGGCTTTTGGATGAAGGCCAGAGGTCAATGTAAAGAGCCCATCCATCCATCCATCCTAGCCTAGAGCCTACATCAGCCTTGAATTCAAAGATTCAGCATCAGGGAAGTAAAACCTACAATATTTGTCATTAAAGCAACTGGTAACATGTCCAAGGCACAAGCTCTTTATCACTCAAAAAGGGTTGATGAGAAAGGAAGAACAAGCAAGCCCTCTGTCCTGGGATATTATGACCTTGATTGGACTGTATCAGTGTTTCAATAATTTGTTCAGCAGCCCAGGCAGGACTCTTTCTCTCCAGGTCCAGAAGCATCTACATGGCCATAGAACATGGTGCAGATTCCAGCTATCTGAAGCCCTGTTGGCAGTTACAAGGCAAAGAACAGCAAGCAGATTTAATTTTGCATCACAGGCATTATCCAAACCTTGTCCACTCTTCCAACAGACTCCTCAGTTGCTTCTATCATTTCTTTCCCTGGAAATACTTCCTCTGAATTTCTCTAGGAGATAGAGGACAGTGGGTAAACATTTAGGATGTGAGGTCTGACCACCAAGCCTTAAATGTAACTTCCTTCTTCCTTAGTGTGGTGGACACCCTGATATGGGACCTATATGGCCAGTGTGGGACCAAGACGCTCTTGTCTCCAGTAGCAGAAAACCATGCCTTGAGGAGAGACACAGTAGCCAACAGCAGCTGGAATCGTCAATATTACAAATCTCACGCGTGGACAATGTTGAGAGAAACCTGCCATCACAAGGGTTACATTCATTTTAAGGTTTGTAACTTTCCATCACAATGTTTGTCTTGAGTGCTGAGACCTAGCATCCTCTGAAGTATTGTACGTGGGGTGTGTATTTCACTTCTTTCCCTTGGCAGAAAGCAGGCTGAGCAAAGCACAAGGAGTAAACCAGGAAGCAGCGTTCCTCCATGGTCTCTGCTTAAGTTCTTGTCTCCAGGTTTGTGCCTTAACTTTTGCTCTGACTGTCCTCTGTGATAGAGTGTGAACCTGAGACTTGTAAGAAAAAATAAATCCTTTCCTCTCCAAGTTGCTTTTGGCCATGGTGTTTTATTGCAGCAATAGAAACCCTAACTAGAGCACAGTCACTTACAAAGTCTGATTGACTCCTTGTCAATCCAGGTCAAGAGCTGACTCTCTATGACGCCCCTCCCCTCAGCTCATCTCCCTGCATTCATGCTGGCCTCCCCAAGGGGACTCCCACAGTTGAGATCTGGAGTTATCTTCAATGCAAAACTCAACCAAAAGCACTGCCCCTCACTGTCCATCATTTCACTATCACTTCAATGAACATGATCTAGTGAACCCTTAGGATGTACAAAGATTTACACATGCATTTCTTTCCATTTCATTCTCACGATCACGCAAACGGAGTTGACCGACTGTCCTCATGCACAAAAGAGAAAACCAGTTCTGAGGCCAAATGTCTCAGCTGTGGATTCAAGGTTAGGGATCGGTTTTCTGACATTAAAGCCAAAGTTTCATCCTGCGTCTACCCTGGCACTTGCTGCTGCCCTCATTCTGTAGGAGGAAAAAGAGAAACAAGGCAAAGGAGCAGCCTTCAGCATTTTCAGATGCAGAGGATGATGGGCAAGTAGAAAACCAGCAAGGATGCTCTTTTTTTCCTAAGATTTATTATTTATTTCGCCTGAGCGTGTGTGTGTGTGTGTGTGTGTGTGTGTGTGTGTGTGTGTGTGTGTGTGCATGTGTGATTGCCACACGTCAGGAGTTCTCATGGTGACCAGAAGAGTGCATCACATCCCTTGGAGCTGAGGTTACAGATGGTCATGAACTGCTATGCATGGGCACTAGAAACCAATCTCAAGTCCTCATCAAGACCAGAACGTGCTCTTAACTTCTGAGTCACCTCTCCCGCCCCAAGTGGGACGGTTTTGAAGGGAGACTAGTTCTTTATGGCTAATGTTTGCCTCTGGCTAGGACCAGCCCGATAGATTCTTGTCCAGCCTGCTCAGTCAGACACTCCTGGATTTCCTCTCTTCTAGTTTTCAAAAGGTAAGAAATCAATCCCCTGCCAATTCTGTTTCCTTTGAATTCTAAGCACATATGTTGAAAAGGAATCGCTAATGCCAGAGGAACCCAGTGGAGTCCACAGGGGTTGGAGTGTGTGAAGGGGCTCTGTTAATGGCTGTTATTTGAGAATGAGCTGTTGCTTCATCATTCACATAAATTTGGAATCAGTGCTCAGATGTGCACACCTGTGAACTGTTCATGAATCTGAAATAAAGTGGAAACAATGGTAAGAAAACTAGGAACTGTCTTCACATTTATTCCATAGGAAAACACAGTGGATATTAAGAAACTGAACTTGACCTTGAAATCAACACCTAAATACTTCTTATTTGATGGACCCCCAACTATTCATCTTCTGCCTCGTGGCTTAACTCTTCTTTACGTGTATTTTGTGTTTGGCCCAAACATGGTACCCTCTATCTGTCTTCTCTCCCCACCTCCACTTTAAGGGCTCAGTTAAATGGCTTTCTCTTCTCGGCACCTGTTGACTATTAGATGTTAGCCCAAGATTAGAAATACTGGGTTCATAGGAACTTCTGCCTAGAACACATCGGAGAAGACACCAGTGTTCCCACAGATCCTTTTCAAAATTATTCTCTGTGAAAATAAGATGATATCCTCTGCCTTTTAGGGCATCTCTAAAACCCAAGATGGCAATCTGAGATCCTATACAACTAACCCCTCAGGAAACAGGGTGGAAAAGGAACAAATACTCTCCTATTGGGATGGGGGAAAACATTGCTCTGGATCCTTCTCCAGCCTGTTTCAGACTCCAGGAGCTTAGTCCTAGAGATTGGGGTCAGACAATGCTTTCTCCTTGGTTCATTGGCAAATTATGGACAACGGAGTAGAGATTTGGGAGTCATCTAGGTTCAGACTCAATGACTGAATCCCAGATCTGCCATCCTATCTTCAGGAAGGAATTATTCCCTCTAGGTTTGGTGGTAAATATTTAGCTGAAGGGCATGGCACAATGACATCTACAGTTTCATCAGATTTGGATCCTAAACTCAGCGCCTAAGGAAGGAATCACTGTTGGTCAGCCAACCTGTATGTGTTAGACAGGGTTCTCTAGAGGAACAGGACTTATGGAATAAACATATATAGAGGGGGGTGATTTATTAGGATGACTATAGGCTGTGTTCCAATTAGTCCAACCATGACTGTCTACCAATGTAAGTTGCAAGAATCCAGTAGTTGTTCAGTCCATGGGGCTGGATGTCTCAATTGGTCTTCATTGTACGCCAGAATCCCTAAGAAGTGAGCTCTAATGCCAGTGAAGGAATGAATTTCCTAGTGAGAACAAGCAGGCAACAAGGGCAAGCTTCCTTCTTCCACATCCTTTATATAGGCTTCCAAGAGAAGGTGTGGTCCAGATTAAAGGTGTATCTTATCTCCTCAAAGATCCAGATTAGAAGTAGGTCCTCCTACTTTAAATGATTTAATTAAGAAAAAATTCCCCCCCCCCAGTAATTTGTGTTTTAGTTCATTCTAGATGTAGTCAAGTTGACAACCAAGAATAGCCATCACATTAACTACTGAGTAAATTCCATGTCAAGATAAACCACAAAGCAAGACATTATCTCAAAACATCGAAGCAAGCAAATAAAAAGCAACACACCATTAACGTGGCCCAGGTGAGCACTAGCCTCACAGCTTATACACTCAATGGGGCATCTCTTGCCACAGATCAGAGCTTCCGCAGGGGAATTGGCTGCCTTGTCTTCAAGGGCCAGGCCAAACGCTAGAGTGTAAGAAGCTCACACTTTAGCAGGCTTGTTGTGGTAGTTTGAATGTAATTGGTTCCCATAATCTCATAGGGAGTGGCACTATTAAGAGGTGTGGCTTTGTTAGAGTGGGCATGGCTTTGTTAGAGGAAGTATATCACTGTGGGGGTGGACTTTGAGGTTTCCCATACTCAGGATACCACCCACTGTCTCAGTCAACTTCCTGTTGCCTTCTGATCAAGATACAGCAAGCATCATGTCTGCCATGCTCCCTGCCATGAAGATAACAAAACGAATCTCTGAAACTGTGAGTTCCTCAACTAAGTGTTTTCCTTGTAAGAGTTGCCTGGTCATGGTGTCTCTTCACAGCAATAGAAACCCTAACTAAGACACATGTGGAGATCGAACTTCCCAGGAAGAAGAGAAAATTCATACCTCTTACCTCACCACACTCCATGTGGACCAAATCTCCAATGGAAGATGGCTGAAGAATTCTCACTATTTAACATCCCTCTACTTTTCCCTCCACCTTATGGAGTGCATACACTTTGCCATGGGTTAAACCATGTACCTCTCAAAAAAGCTTCAAACCACCATTATTTGCTTGCTTCGGTGTTTTGAGACAATGTCTTACTTTGTGGCCCAGCTTGACATGGAATTTACTCAGTAGTCAATGTGATGGCTATTCTTGGTTGTCAACTTGACTACATCTAGAATGAACTAAAACCCAAATTACTGGGTGGGGTTTTTTTTCTTAATTAAATCATTTAAAGTAGAGAATTCAAACCTCATGGCCTGTGGGATGGAATGCCAAATGCCCAACATACACATCATTCAAAACCAAGACCACCATAGCTCACTATGAGCCATGGCAAAGAGGAGACTGTGTGGTCCTTGGAGGTGGGCCAAACTGGTTTTCCCACATACTCCCTGTATGCTGCGAAGATACAGATCAAATACAACACATGATAGCCAGCCCTAGTGAGAACTATTATTAAGTGGCTGTTGCTGCTACAGTGATGTATTTCCAACAGTGGTGTCTTAGAAGCCAGTACCAGTCCTCCAGAGTAGGAATCCAGGAAAAGGAGAGGAGTTTAGATAAACGCAGAAGAAAGGCTACAAAGACTGGTTGCTAAGGACTGGGCAGAGTCAGAAGCACACTGAGCTTTTATCCTGTGAACCGCGAGGGCGCAGAGCTGAGCACCTCACCTGTCAAGAGCGACTTCACATCAGTTTCTAAAGAGAAAAAAAGGAAAGAGACATCTGGTGGAAGGTGAGGGAAGGCAGCAGGGACAAATGGCAAGAAATGATCAGTCATGTGGTGAGAATGAAGCGTGTGTTGTCTGTGAGTTCAAATTAGCCACTTGAATGCAGTCAAAATGCTTTAGAACCCAGTGCTTGGAAGTAATTAGGAGATAGATTTTTGCATTTTGTCCCACAATACAATTAAGAGGTAGAAACCAGTCAACATCTGAAGCCTATTAAGAGACCTCAATGGAAGATGGCCCTGTTTGCAATCCTGGGATGAGGTAGAACGGTTCCTGTCTCATTGCTCTCTCGGGCAAAAGGTGACTAGACTATGCAGGCCACAGGCAGGGGACAGCGGGCCTGCAAGAGGAGCCTGCCCTGCCCGTTCCCTAGTCACTCTGTAACACTTCAAATACATCATCATCGTGGCCCCTGTCACCCCTGACAGCAAATATGATTTTAGTGTCAGAGAGCTGACAGAAAACACCGTGTAATTTACAGCCACATTCAGCCGCCTGAAGAACACACCTGGCTCCTGGAGGCATGGGACAGACACACACCCAAGCACAGGATTCTGTTGGCCAGCTGGGAGTGGTGAAATCCCTCCTAGCGGTAACCAGCACTTCCTGTGGAGGGAAGGGGCAGATGTGAATGAAAATACTCAGTGCGGCTGTAGTTTCTAAAATACACTTGGAGAATCGTTGCTGGTAATACATCCTACCGCGATATACTGCTGGAGAGGAGTTTCTCACGCGCGAGTGAAACTTTCTGCAGTTTACAAAGGAAAGGGGGGTGCTCAACTTCTCCTGTCTACCTTGAAGAGTCCTTTAGACGTGACATCACGGGCTGCCTCTGTGGCCTTGGAAAGGGCATGCTTTGAAAGTCCTGAATTCCTGTGATGACTGCCTGAAGCTGGGAGGAGTCGGGAAGTTTGGGAGGGACACAGCTCTAACACATCTAGAATGAACCCAAAACAAAGTGTTCGGATATACAAGCTGTTTATTGTGGAAAATGTCACCTGGGTACGTTGTTTCAAAGAATGCTCATTGCCTTCCTGGGAGCTCTGGGAACTGACTCCCAAGTGAGGAAACCTGGTATCTGGTCTAGTTTGTTTTCAAGTTTTTTTTATTTTATTTTATAATTTAATTTAATTTTACATATCAGCCACGGATTCCCTTGTTCTCCCCACTCCCGGCCTCCCCCACCCCCACCTACCCACCCCCCAGCCTACACCCCATTCCCATCTCCTCCAAGGCAAAGACTCCCTTGGGGATTGAGTTCAACCTGGTAGATTCAGTCCAGGCAGGTCCAGTCCCCTCCTCCCAGGCTGAGCCAAGTGTCCCTGTATAAGCCCCAGGATCCAAACAGCCAGCTCATGCACTGAGGACAGGTCCCTGTCCCACTGCCTGGGGGCCTCCCAAACAGATCAAGCTAATCAACTGTCTCACTTATCCAGAGGGCCTGATCCAGTTGGGGGCTCCTCAGCCATTGGTTCATAGTTCATGTGTTTCCATTCGTTTGGCTATTTGTCCCTGTGCTTTTTCCAACTTTGGTCTCAACAATTCTCGCTCATACAAACCCTCCTCTTTCTCTCCAATTGGACTCCTGGAGCTCCACCTGGGGCCTGGCTGTGGATCTCTGCATCCGGTTCCCTCAGTCATTGGATGAGGTTTCTAGCACGACAATTAGGGTGTTTGGCCATCCTATCACCAGAGTAGGTCAGTTTGGGCTGTCTCTCGACCATTGCCAGTAGTCTATTGTGGGGGTATGTTTGTGGATTTGTGTGGGCCTCTCTAGTACTTTGCTTCTTCCTATTCTCATGTGGTCTTCATTTATCATGGTCCCTTATTCCTTGTTCTCCTTCTCTGTTCTGGATCCAGCTGGGATCTCTCACTTGTTTTCAAGTTTTTGTGTAACCACCATTCTGTATAAGGCAATCATGAAGCACAGCCAGTACCTGGGCCAGCCAATCTGCTCAGCTTTGGAGCTTGGTGTTCTCACTCACTACCTCTCTCTATGATTTGGGGCCAGTCATCTGACCAGGCAAAGAAAGCCTTGGTGTTCTGTGACGGTGAAAGCAGGTGAGACGTACACAAAGATGCAGAACGAAGTGAGATGACATGGCGGAAGGCCAAAGCACAGTGGCCAGCGCGTGGTGACAGCTCAATGGACGGCAGGCCGTGTGACACAGAGAGTTTAGTTCAGCAAGGTGACTGAGCGAGCGCCTCCTATGCACGAAGGCTCATACAGAGGCAAAGTTGATGGTCGGAGGGTGTATGATGCAGGATGAAGAGAGGGAAGACTCTGGACAGTGATAGCTGGGTAATGTGCCCTGGAGAGGAAACAACAGACCAGGGGAGCTATGTTGATGGCTCTGTCTCCCCATCTATGGAAGGGAATAATGAATGGCCATCTCTGTCATTTTCTCTTTTGAGTTCCTAACTCCACTGGGGTACAGGCTTTCAACAGAAACTTGTTCAAGTGTACATGTACCTAGGAATGGGAAATTGGACATTTGAATGGAAAATGTAGTAGATAGCAAAGTCTTATCTCTCTTGAAAATCTTTCCACTGCCAAAAGGCTGCTTCCAAGCCTGATAGCGCTCGGGGCCGTAGTAAAGTAAGAAACCCAATTGCAGCCTATACCATCGCTAGACCTTCTGATGAGTCTATAATCACAGGTTTAGTCATCAGGAGCCTTGACCTTATTGTTGAAATGTGTCTTCCTATTTGTATGTTGTCCAATAAATCTTCCATGCCTGTTTAAATGTGTCTGGAAGGGATAAGGAAAACAAGATTTGTTTGCAACTAAGACATAGACACAAGTTGTTCTTACTATTTCATCCATTCAGACCTTGGCCAAACATTTATTGACGGATATTATAGGCTGGATTGTGTCCTCAGAAATTCATACACCCAAATATTAAGCAACAGTAAGTATCCCATAATATGACTACATTTGGAGATAGGACCTTTAAAGGGGTAGTTAAATTAATGAGACCATTTAGCTAGTCCCTAACCCAGGAAGATTGAAGTCCTTAAAAGAAGAGATTAGGATGAATGTGTCCAGAGTGGAGATAATATGAAGATGAATAATGCAGGGATGGAATTACCATTCACAAGAGAGAGAGAGAGAGCTAAGAAGACATCAGCCATGCTGACAGCTTGATCCTAGGCTACAGACTTCCATGATGATGACAAAATTACTGTCCGGTGTTTAAGATGCAGAGACCATGGTACTTGGTTCTAGCTGCTCTTGCAGACCACTATGTAGGATTACTGTGCACCAGGTACACTGTTCAGCATTGCACATATGAGGGCGAGCAGGATACCGAGCCCACCTCAGAGAGTTCACCATCGAGTGAGGGGTCAAACACTTGCAAACACAATGTGATAGAGGAGCAGTGAGGCTTTGTGTATTGGAGTAGGTTCTGGAGCAGCACGGGAACTCTTGCTCAAACAATTCAAAACTTGACACTGCAGCGTGTCTTAGCTCATTCCTCAGCACCACAAGTTTTGTGTTGGTCAATCTTCAATCAATAGGTCACATCTGTTTGTGTGTCAGGTAGACTGCTTACTCACCAACTTGTACTTTGGGGTAGTAAATAAGCGCTAAATTCATGGGACTGCAAGAAATGGTTGATGTGTGTGTGTGTGTGTGTGTGTGTGTGTGTGTGTGTCTCGTATGTGTCTGTGTGTGCATACAGGTGTATGTGAAAGCCAAAGATCGATGAGGGGGTGACTTCCTCAATTACTGTCCACCTTAAGGTTTTAGGTAGGTCCTCTTGATAAACCTAGAACTTGACAATTCAGCTAGGCTAGCTTGCCAGTGAGTCCTGGGGACCCACCTGTCTCCACCTTTTCAGTGCTAGGATTAAAAGGACATGCTACCATGCTCATCTTTTGCATATGATTCCTGGGGATCAAATTTAGATTACATGTTTACATGGCAAGCACTGTAACATGAATTGCTAGATGGTCTTATTAATAAAAAATCCAGAGCCAGATATTGGGGTGAAAGCTGAAAGATCCGAGGGACAGAACAAGCCACAGCCATCAGCTATTACCTCACCAACTCCACAAATCCTCTGACTGAAATCCTCAGCCTCCGAGAGAGAGTTCCTGTTTCCTCAGACTGAAAGCCTGAGTCCTCACTCTTGAGGGTCTCAGTTGATCTGCTTAAAAGCCTCTAGTTCCTCGTCCTCATGCCTTATCTACCATTTTGCTTCCTGCCATCACTTCCTGGGATTAAAGGCATGTGATTAAAGGTGTGTGCCACCACGCCTGGCTCTGTTCCCAGTGTGGCCTTGAACTCACAGAGATCCAGACAGATCTGGATTAAAGGCATGTGTGCCACCTATGTCTAATAGAGTGCAAACTTGTACAACCACAGTGGAAATCAGTATGGCAGTTTCTTAGAAAATAGGGAATCGATCTACTGCAAGACCCAGGATATCACTCTTGGGCATATACCCAAGGAATGCTCAATCATACCACAAAGATACATGCTCAACTATGTTCATAGCAGCACTATTTGTAATAGCCAGAACCTGGAAACAACCTAGATGCCCATCAACTGAAGAAAGGATTAAGAAAGTGTGGCACATATACACAATGGAGTACTACTCAGCAGAGAAAAACAATGACAGCATGAGGTTTGCAGGCAAATGGATGGAACTAGAAAATATCATCCTGAGTGAGGTAACCCAAACCCAGAAGGACAAACATGGTATGTACTCACTCATAAGTGGATACTAGATATAAAGCAAAGAACAATCATACTGCAACCCACAGATCCAGGGAGGCTACACAGTAGGGCAGACCCTAGGATGACTGTGGCTTATAATAAGTTTTGGTTTTACTCAATCACTGGGCAAGCTTCAGTGAAACATTTCACTATTAGGTTAAGAATTTGTACTGTATCAAGCTGATAATAAGAAAAAAATAAAAAATAAAGGCATGTGTGCCACCACTGTCTGGCCTCTATGTCTAATCTAGTAGCTGACTCTGTCCTCTGATCCCCAGGCAAGTTTTATTTGTTAGAGCACAAATAAAATATCACCACAAAACACTTTAGTAACTAAGTTATTTTCCCAGTCCCAGGATCCATGTTTTTAATAAACACTAAGTAAAGCTCACAGGCCATACTTGGGGGCCTCTCACCCAGCAGATGAGAAAATTCAGGCTGTAAAAGGTATAGTGAGTTACCCACAATCACAGTACTGTCTATGGGAAAGTCCTGCAGACCTCTGTCATATGAACAAAGTGGTGATGACATTAACTCAGAATGGTCAGTTCAAAGTCCCACCAGACTGTCCAAACTCCACTTTCAGGCGCCTCACTCTGGTCCTTGGTCTTCCTTCCTTATGAAAGGCACAAAACAAGGCAGAAACTCAAACATGGAGCAGGATTTCTTTAAGTGATAAGCATTAGAGCCATTCCAACCCCTTAAATTATTTCTGTTCAATCACTTTTGCTGCTTTTCCTTTCTGTTTTCTGTCCATCACAGAGGACATTGTAAGTACAGTTGTTGGACGGAGCCAACACAAACAGCCAAGTTGCTAAATAGGTGTCTAAATTCAAACCAAAGGCAAACTGAAATTTTGGCCCAAGTCAACATGCTATGTAGTTAATACTTATATTTCTACCCACCTCCATTTATAGCCAGGCAGTACACTCGCTTTATCTCAGAAGGAGCCATTTTATGCATATCCATTTAAAGTTAAGAAAATAATCTTCTCAGGATTATCGGAGGAATCCAAGTGAGAGGTGACTTCCTTCTCATGCGCTTGAACTTGGGAAGACTTTCGACATAATGGTTGACATATAAAAGACATTTATAATAATTACTTGGGGACTAATGACAGTTCAGACAATAAGAAGCCTAGTTCCAAACTTCCTTGATCAGCAGTGTTTGCTGTGACTAGGAGCCAGGTAGACGGCAGGCATTGACTCTGCCTAACCTTTGACTTGTAATAAAGATGCAATAAAGTAATTGGTTAAAAGAGAGACATGCCTGATAAAGAGTGTTTGCTTTTTTAAAGTAACTGGCTAAAATAGGAGCAAATCTGATAAATGAGTTTATGGGGAGTAGAAGGCTAGGGTTTGCTAATTAGCGGGGGTTGGTTGTGTTTTCTACACGGATTCTCTACTTTTCCTCTTTGAAGAGAAATGAAGGCATGAGAAGGTTCTGTGGTGGTAACCATCACCACATGAGTCAGTCCCTCCACAAGGGCTGGTTGCTAACATGCTGCAACACCTCCTAAAATGTCTTTACTTGCAGCAGTATAGAGAACATGGAATTCTACTACACATTTAGTCACAGACCTGTGGTTATCATCAGGAAACCAACCCACTTTGACCTTCTCTGCAGAGCAGAAGACAAACACAAGAAAGGGAAAATCTTTGCCTCTCTGAATTCTCTACAATATATACCAGAGTGTGTGTTTGGGGGTGGGGAGGAACCTATGACTGTCTCCATCAAACTTACTTCCCTAAGAATTTGCTCTGCATTAAGTTCCTTTTAACAAGTGCCAATTTTTTAATTGAAAATTTATTTCTTTACTTAAGTGTCTAAAGAATGACATTTAGTACAATTATGAACAGGCCAGAGTGTATCATATATCATAATCATAATAAGAATGTCAAGAAAAAAGGGCATCAAGAGTAACCACACATTAATTACTCGCCTTTTGTGTCCCCTCCAATAACAGCTAATGGAGCTGGATGGTAGCCATGTTGACTCTGGGCACTAAATATGATTCCCCGCTCCCTGGCCCCTGCAACCCCATGAACTGACGAACCCCCTGAGCTGTTCTTATCTTGCCCTAGTAACTAAAACTTCAATTCCAGTTCCTGGAGTCCCAATCTTTTCCTGTTGGGATAAGTTATCTCATAATAAGAACATTGGCACCCGCAACCGACTCGGAGCAGGATAAAGCCAGTGAAATAATCCTTAGAACCTCATTCTCACTGCAAAAAGGCTGTCCTTCATCAAACTCAGCCAAAGCAGAGGGGAAATTGCCTGTTGTGGTGTAACTGGCCTTGGCAGCTGAACCTGAGAGCATTAGATAACAGCTGCAGGGGAGGGAAGGCCTCCCCATGTCTCACTAGCCAGTCAGTACTTAGGGCGCACTTCTGGGGGTGTGGCACCTCTGGAAATACCAGGGCAAACTTTTTCTTTTAGTCCTTGTTTATAATTCTTGTATCTGTTTGAAACTGTCACATGGTTACATCATTTCTCCCTTCTCTTTTCTCCTCTCAGATCCTCTCTGCCCCTCCTTGCTCTCTTTCCAATTTATAGCCTCTTCTTTCATTAATTGTTGGGACGTGCATGCATGTAGTGGTGTGCATACCTTAACGACAACCAACAGCTCTCTTATTGGACTTAAGACCTGCTCAACAAGAGGAAAATCAGGGCAAACTTTTAAATGTCTGACACTTTCAAGGCTAACTGTATAGTATGCTATCTTTCCTAAACAGTTAAAAACAGATCTTATTATTTAAAACTTGCCTATTTTACAAAGTAATTTCAATTAACCAGAATCCACCTACTTAGAGTCTTTGATGCCTAGATCGTCCTTACCTTGAATAATCTTTTTCATCTACTCATCATTTATTGTAGGTCAGAAAGTTTACAGTCTATTCTCTCAGCAGGTTTCACACGCACAGTCACCATCCGAAAGCACATGGCTACTAGCCACAAGTACAAGGTCACTAGCCACAGTTGCCACTGTACAATAACCATATCCCAAGCCTATTTATGTCAGGCTGGCATCCTTTGATCAACATCCCCCCAATTTTACTCATTTCATCAACCACTATCCTTCTGTCTTCTTCTATGAGTTCAAGTCCTAGATTCCACACATGAATCCCATTGTGCACCATGTGTCTTTTTATGCTTGGGTATCTCAGTTAATTCAGTTCCCCTGGGTTCATCAATACTGATGCAAATGATGGATTTCCTTTTCTAAATTCTGAATAGTACTCCATGCTGTACAGCTATACAGACATAACACTGAGAACACTGAGGCTGACTCCATAGCTTGCCTACTCTAAATGCTCCAGTGCAGATCTCCTTTTTATATATTTGGTTTCACTTCCTTTGGATATACACTCTGGTGGAATTTCTAGTCTATTTGGAAGTACTATTTGTTTGGTTTTTTTTTTTTTCCAGTCTGTTATCTTCTTTTTGTTTTTTTGTTTTCTTTCTCGAGACAGGGTTTCTCTGTGTTGTTTTGGTGCCTGTCCTGGATCTCACTCTGTAGACCAGGCTGGCCTTGAACTCACAGAGATCTGCCTGGCTCTGCCTCCAGAATGCTGAGATTAAAGGCGTGCACCACCGACACCCGGCCCAATCTTTTACCTTCTATACATTTTAATTAAAATGTAATTGCACATATTTCCCCTTTCCTTGTCCTCCCTCCAACCCCTCCAATATCTCTCGCATCAACTTTCAACTTCTTCCATGTGCCCCCAACTCCTGAATTGATAGTCTCTTCTTCTCCATTTATCATTGCTGCAGATGTGTGTGTACAAATATATAAATATGACCTTCTGACCCCATTTTTGTTGTTTGTGTGTATATGGTTTCAGGGTTGACCACTTAGTGTTAGAAAACCAATTGGGGGCTTGTCTCTGGGAGAAGCTACATCTCCCTCCCTCAGCAGATATCAGTTGCCAGTAGTTCCTTGTCTAGGGGTGTGACCCTGTGAGATTTTTCCAACTTTTGCATTTGTTTGTCTATGGATATTGCCATTGTTCAGATCCTGCAACCATTTCTATGAGCTGATTTTCACAGCAGACTTCCTGGTTTTCTGGCTCTTATAATCTTTCCACACCCTATTCCATGATGTTTCCTGAGTCATAGATTCAGGAGCTGTGATGTAGATGTATCCACTGGGGCTGGGCTCCTCACAATCTGATCTCTGCAATCAAATTACCATACCTAATTAGACTCTTTAGTTAACTAGATATCATCCATAAATTAAAAAATGTAGAGTTTATAATAGCTTATAATCACCATGTGCCAAGTATGTTTAAGCCACATAATAATATTTGGGGCAGGTTTTATTATTCTTCCAATTTTACATGTTGGGCTTAGAGAAGGTACTGTATCTATGCCTGTGGGACCAGAGGCATAGGCCTAAAAACAGAACTGTTTAAGTTGTGAATGTGTTTCATTAGTCAAGATTTAATTCTGGCCACAGACTAGACTTGTCCAAGTCCAGAGAAGATTTAGAGGCTTGGGAAACTTTAAATACCTCAAGTGTTCATGTGAATTAAATGATGAAACCTGGGTGTCCTAGAGTGTGGACTACACTAATCACTGGGTTCTGTATATTCCCTATATGTGGCACCCAATCTGATTCACCTACCTGCCCCACATCCAGAGTGACTTCTAGTACAACATTCTCATTTTCAGACAGCCAGCACAGGATGAATGTTTAGTGGATACTGGGAACTCCAAGCATCCTTTCCAACCACTGGAGTTATTTGAGGTTCATGCCAAGGCCAAGCTGGCCTGAAAGTCTCAACAATTACTTTAATAGACTCCAGACAATTACAACGGGATTCTATTGTCTGTCTCTATGACTAATTTCAAGGTTTTTATTTTTAATTTTAAATTGTGTGTGTGAGTGTGCGCATGTGTGTATGAGAGTACATGCACATGAATCAAGTATCTACAGATGCCAGAAGTGGGTGTCAGAGCCCATGGAACTGGAGTTATAGGCAAGTTGTGAGCACTCCCCTCCCCTGTAGCTTGGAACCAAACCCTGCTCCTCTGTAAAAGCAGTATGTATTCTCTTAACTTTCAAGCCTTCTCTCTAGTCCCAATCCACTACTAACTTTAGAAGAGGTGATCTGACCACTATGGAGTCATTTAATACATTACCAGATCCTAAAAGTGAAATGGAACTGTTATTTATCACCAATGGAAATAACTGAAGCCAAAAGGAGCATTGGCTGAGTTGCCTTGTGAAGGGAAGCTGAATCCTTCTTCCCTTCTCCTCACGGTCTCACTTGAAAACCCACTTGCCACGGCTGTGACTAAGTGAATAGCGTAGTATCACAATGCAATACTAACATGTCTGTTGAGAATTCATTATGGACAGGAACTAGTCTCAACTCTCCACCTGCGCTCTCCCATCTGCCCCTCATAACAACCTCTGAGACACGAAGAGTTTAAGTGACTCAAATTTACTTACTAAGGAAAGATGTGGGTTCAAGGAGATGGACTGCAAGCCTAGAATGAAATTCACTGTTTAATAAATGAAAACAGACTTGATTTAACCGAGAGATGAGCAAGCTGGGGTTAATTACCCTGGTAATTACTATAAAGTGTAGCAGCCTAATAATATACGTGTTCAAAATCATATGTTGAAATCCCAACCCTCAATGTGGCTAGGCCTTGGGGAAGTAGTTATGGTTGTGATAAATCAGATTAAACTTTTACAGGTGGCAAGGTAAGTGTCCATTTTCCAAATATAAATTTGTGAAGCTGGTTATGATCAAAAGATAACGAGAACATTAAAGAGGCATTCTCTACCCAAATGAGTGTTTCTACAAGGGTTAAAAATAAATACTATTTCCAATAGGTAATAGAGCTAAAATTACAGAAATCATGATCTTGACTCACACTTAATCCAAATACATTTAAATTTTTTATTAGTTCTTTGAGGATTTCATACAATGTATTCTGATCATGTCTACTCCTCCCCCAACTCCTCCTAGACCCTCTACTCCCTTTCCTACCCACACAACTTTGTGTCCTCTTTTTCTTTTTCTTCTTTTTTTAAACACACTGCATCTAACTTATGCTGACCATATACTCTTGGGTATGTAACTATCCACTGGAGCTTGGGCAACTTACAGGTTCACATCCTTAAAGAAAAAATCTCTTCTTCTCCCAGTAGCTGTAAAAGGCCAGTAGTTCCTCAGCTAAGGGGCGGGACTTTATGGCCAGCTCCCCTCTCCATGCTGGGATAACATCTGGCTTGAGCTCGTGCCCACCTTTCTGCCTGCTGTTACAACCATTCTGAATTCATGCGTGTAGCTGCCCTGTTGTATCCAGAAAAAAAAAATTTTCCCTGTAGTAATTTACAATCTCTCTGCTCCCCTCTTCTGCAAGGCTCCTCGAGCCTTAGGAGGAGGGGTGTGATATAGGCATCCCATTTAGGGCTGAGCGTCCCACGGTTTCTATTCTCCTACTCTCTGCACTGTGGCTCCTGGGATAATTGTCATCTGTTGCAAAAGGAGGCTTTCCGATGAGGGTTGAGAGACGCACTCATCAATACAGGTATTTTTAAATACAGGTATTTCCAGGTTTATGAACTCCAGAATGTCTATCTTTGTTGTTTTCTTGATGATCCATTTTTCTCAAAATGCCATCATACCAAATCCCTTTATTTCTTCCCCAAGTTCCCAGTTCGTAAGTGAAGTTAAAGATGTGAGGCTTACATAATGCCCCCTGCCTGAGTCCAACTCGAGTTGAAGTAAAACCACAGCTTGAGTCCGCCAGGCCTCTGCTCTGCTCTACATCGCAGAATTACCAACTTTGTTGATGCGGTTTACTAAATTAAATTGACCTCACACTGAATTGCCAGCTAT
The DNA here is from genome assembly GCF_007827085.1 of Peromyscus californicus insignis. NCBI lineage: Eukaryota > Metazoa > Chordata > Mammalia > Rodentia > Cricetidae > Peromyscus > Peromyscus californicus. Next base: position 52,711,903 of record NW_026294469.1, read on the forward strand.
ACCATCAACCAGGGCATGAACAGTGCATTAGGAGGAGTTCCTATCCATAACTAGGTTAGGTTTACCCAGACATTATCAGACCTCAGGATAGAACAGTCTCAGCTGTAAAACAGTTAACCCAACCATTTGAAGCCATGCCCTCCTGTGACTGCTTGGAGTTGGTAGGGCTTTTAACAGCTCAGCTGTTCCACTGACCTATTTATTTCTGGGGTTTGGTTCCTTTGGTAGTAAGGGAAGGAGCACAGTGTCTCGGCGTTGTAGTGTGTTCATACTGAGTCCTTCCTGAAAAAGAAGCGGTAATAAGGAATTCCATTCAGTGTTCATCTGCTCATGGGCACAGAGAATTGGTGGCCGCCCATGAGAAGCAGAAGGGCTGCTTCTTCTCTCTACATCCTTGAGTCTCAGACAGGACTCCTAGGAATTCTCCAGGCTCTCGATGAGCCCCCAGCAGAGTTTGCAGAAGTTCCCTGGGATACAGAAATGGGTGGAGAGCCACAGGGAAGGCTCAGCTTAGAGGGCAAACATCAAGGGAGTTGGCGTTCAAAGGGCCACCCCACCCTGGCCGCTGCTCTGGTGGCAACAATTGTGGACAGGGAGAAAAGTACCAGGTGTTGGGCGCCGCCAGTCTAACTAGGGCAGGCTGAGCTGAGGGAGGGCAGCCTGTGGGGGGCAGGAGGACATTACACATCCTCTCTCCAGCAAAGAGTTGCTGTGCGTTTGCAGTGAACAGTGAGCTGACCATACATCTGAATACGAATTCAGAAAGGAAAAGGGATGGGAAGTGGGGGCAGACACCCCTACAATGTGCAGTGGGCTGATTTGGAATAATGGCTTGCCTCTAAGCATTAAGGGATGGTGCCATACTGAGACATTTAGAAAAGGGGAAAGAATAATTTAGAAAAGGGGAAAGAATAACGTCACACCGGCATCTGACATTTAGAACCCACCCAGCCCGGGACCTTACCCACCGAAAGAAGTTTCTCAGATAAACTGAGCCATGGGCAATGCATGAACTTAGCCTCAACTCCTGTAAGAAACACACATTCCAAGGCGGGTCTCCCAAGGTAGTTGTCATCGCTTTTCATTTTAATGAATACAGGAACCACGCTGTTCACATCACCATGTGTCTGTGACTGATAGACCCCCCAGGAGGGAGGACCAGTGTTCATACAGCAAGGATCCCCACTGTCCCCAATTTTGTTCCTCCCTTGCTACCTCCTTCAGGAACCATCTCTCATGTTTATCTCTTTCAACCTAAGACAAACCAGGCACTATTAATTTATTAGAAGTCCTTGACTGATTGATTCAGGAAAGCTAATCTCATGGAAATAAGCTTGACCTCTACGTTCCAGCTGTTGGCGGCTGAATCCTGAGGAAGTTATGGTGCATAGTCTGTACCAACAAGCTGAATGCAGACTGTGCCATGTTTTCCTTGCATCCTGCACATATGAATCTGATCAGATCTGACCATTATCTTCCTTGGCCTTAGCCCTCACAGCTTCCAAGGTCTGTGGGAGAAGAAGGAGGTGTAAACTCACTTGGTAGCTGAACCTGTGGACATATTGGCATAAGAATTTGAATGAGGGGCTGAGGCTCTGGCTCAGTTAGTTAAGTGATTGCCACACAAGCAACTGGACCCGAGTTCAGTCCCCGGAATCCTTGTGAGAAAGCTGGTATTGGAACCTGTGCTTGTAATCCTAGCACTGGGAAGTAGAGACAGGCACATCTTTGGAGTTTGCTAGCTAGCCAGTCTAGCTGAAGAGGTGAAGGCCAGACCAATGAGAGATCTTATCGGAAAAAATAAGCAAATAAATAAATATCAAACAAACAAGGTGAGTGGCATCCTGAGGAATGACATCAAAGGTTGAACTCTGACCTCCATACACAGGCACCATCCATCCCCATATGTACACACATGTGTACACATACACAAGATTAAAATTTAGACCATAAAGAAAGGAATCAGAAGAGATGGTACATATAAGCCATTTCACAATGGCATTCCCTGGTTCCAGGATGGTTTCAAAAGGGCATAAAGGCTCCTGAGGATTCAGGATTTGGGGGTTCGATTCAGAACCAAGAACGAGGGTTCCAAAGCTGGTCAACAAACAGAAGAATCAAGAGTAACTGACAGACAGTAAACACCATCTGAAGCAATTATCGTGTATCTTCTGATTCATCAGAGACCCAGCCATCTGCAATAAGACTTCAAAGGGAATTTTAGATTGTTCTGCTGTTTAACATGAACTTGGAGAGACAAAATTGTTATCAAATCTATATCCTTGCTACTACAAATTAGCAGGTACCCTTCTCTCAAAATATCCCAGGTTTTTGTTATAGAGCCAAAATTGATCAAAGGTTACACCAATCTAAAAACAAAAGAAAGGGAGAGAGAATTCTCTAGTTGCTCAGTTGCTAAGCAACCCTGTCTGTCCTGGTAACTGGGTCCGAGGGTCTTCCCCTTCACCTGCTGATTTTCACTCCATATATAATATTTACCAGCATGTTTATTCTCCTGTAAATGTCCTGAAAATAGAAAGCAGTGAAGCCCTTTCACTGAAATTATTCATGTGCTAAAACCTTTTATCCACATCACTGGTGTGACTGACAATATCATACCAGCAAGCTTCCCAAATTAGTTCTTGTTCTGGCATTGTACTCCTGGGCTTTCTTTCTTTAATAAAAGAAAAAAAAAGAGCTACAGTTTTATTTAAGCTTTCTATAGTCTGGCATTATGGCTTCTTGGTACCAATGATTAAGATGTCATGTCTATTCCAGGCACTTTTTTTTTCTTCTCCTAGTTGCTGTCAACTTTCTAGAAAAATCAGACCTTTGGAACAGTTTTCCCCCATTAAAAACTTTCAGCTTGCCTTTAGAGCTAATCTGCATAAGAGAATTTGAATGAGTTGTTTGCATTCTGGAACCTTCCTGGAAATCCAAATGCAATGTTGCTATAACTTGCCCTGGGAGCAAAAGAGGTTGATTCTTTTGGGTTCTTGACCCATCCTCATCCTCTACTTCCCTGAGACCATCAACCCCTCCAGGTGACCATAGCAAGTAGGCACTCACCCGCTGTCACTGGTTTTAGCTACACTTTGCAGGTTGTCCATCTAGCTCTCACTTTCCCTCAGAATCCCAGAAACTTGCCTAGTTTTCTCTTCTCCACTCACTTCATCTCATGTCATTGCTACTCTGATGCTCAGAGGGACTTTTTATGAGGCTGAGTTCCAGGGCTTTGCCCCTCAAGTAAGAGACAGAAGTCTCTACCCACTCCCAGATTTCCAGACCTTAGAAGGAGTTCAAAGAAGAAAGGACCAAAGCTCCGCCATAGAATGAACTTATCCTCTTCTTTCTTACAACTTCTTCTCTTCTCTTTCATCTCCGAAGTTTCTGCTTCCTTCTCTGGGTTAACATGGGGGGGGACACACTGCTAAGCCCACACCCTGAACCCTTAGAAGTTTAAAATGTAAAGCTATGTGCCATCACTGAGCCCTCATCTTGGCCCCTGACTGGTGCTGAGCCAGCTGTTTTGGGGGACTATGTCCACATAATTAAATTACATCCCTGCGCATCTCTGCTGAAGCAAATGTAAGGACTGTCATTAGCATCCCCTCTTGCAATCATGCTGTGTCACAACCAGGCAAGGTCCCTCCTGTTGTCCCAGAATATTAATGAATGAGAGGAAAATACTAAAATAATGAGCATTCCACTGAGGGCTGAGAGGCCCTGTTTTAAAACCCAGCCCTCCCACCTTCAGGCCTATAGAAAGACGTCTGGCCCTAGACGAAGGAAGGGGCCAGCATCTGAGATGGCAGGCTTTCTAAGTTACTCAGGAAGGAAGGAAAATTACGTGTTTCACCTCATGAGACTTCTTCAGGAGAATTAGAGGCACCTGCAGGAAATGGGAATGTCTTTACACAACAATGGTGTAGAAACACTCTCTGGAAGGTCTCCTGTAAACAAGTCTCCCCAGGCAATCCCAGTCATCTTCCAGACCCTCTGCTTCTGGGGCCTTTGGTGAGTTGGGCACATGCAAAGATCTGGCTTCCCTCAACACCTGAGAGGCTGACCTGGACATGAGATCCCTCACAATCTACACTTAAATAGAAATGTACACTTTGGAGGCCTCAGCAGGAGTTGATTTAGTTCTCAAGTGAAATCTAACATACTGTAGATCAGACAGTTTAGGATGGAGCCCACTGGAATAACAGTGGGTCTAACTCCTGGACCAGTGGATGTTCTGATGACTAGAATGTACACATATGGTTTGGGGAATCTTTTTGGACTGAGTCCATGTAGCTAGTATAGAAACACAGCCAGGGTACGGGCCTGTGATTGACTAGTGATTGAGAAACAGTCGGGTTTGGGAATTATTTTTTTTCAAACTTTAATTTTTTTTAGCTTACAAAGTATCAGATTTCCTTATGTCTTTTTCATATATCATTAGATCTGTTTAGCCCTTCTGTTCCCTCCCCTATCTCCCCATTCTCTCATCCGCACTTAAATATTACCATCCTTCACTTTTGTACCACATGGGTTCTATCATCTTTCTCAATCATATTTTTATCTCTGTTACTCTTTCAACCGAATCTGAAGACTTTATAAAAATGACATGTCTGTAGGCAGGGTGAGTGACCTATGCAGCAGCCACAATTTAGGTCTGAGAAGCATCTACTTTGTTCTAGGCACAGGACTAAGCCCACGGCGTCAGTTGTCTCTTATTCTCTTCAATCCTAAGAAGCACAGATCCTGATCTAACTTTCATAGATGAAGAAATGGATATCCAAAGAGGTTAGGCAACATTCCTAAGAGCTCTTGGGTAGGTAGGACCTACAACATTAGACCATGGAGACTCTACTTCTTGAAGAGTCAATGCTCTTCCTCAAACACTGAGCATGCTGTCATCACAGAGAAGGGCCTGTCAGGCAGCTGTAATTCCCCCCTGTAAGCCACTCTTGCCCTCGCATTGCCAACCGCAGAAGGTTGCTTTTCAGTTAATAACGCTGGAAGTAACGTAGCACATACACCTGAGAATGATGAAGGTCTTGAGAGGGTAGGATGTGATGGGGGAAAGAAGGCTGAGGGAAAGAGTCAGACTTGGCCAAAAGGGAATAATACCAGAGAATGGAACCACAATGCCTGGAGGTTAATATGGTATGTGTGTAACACAAGGATAGAGCAGAAGGGCATCCTGGAAGATGCTGATGCAAGGAGCTTCCACTGGTTCAAGTTCCCCTTTAGACAGCTTTCTTCCCAACAAGTCAACTTTGAAAAAATTTGAATCTGTAACTTCCATCTGCTATTTCTCCTTCTAAATGGCTTTCATAGTGCCAGCTCAGGAATAAAAGAAATCTTCTTCCCCAATGGGACAAGTGTTCCCAAAGAAAGCTTTGGATGGTTTCCAGGCATCAAGTAGCTTAAACAGTCATTATACTCATATACAACCCTTTTCCATATCATCTTTTATGTGGCATTAATTATTTTTCCATTTCTTCCATTGAAAAGCTTTCAACCATAGAGAATCCTAATTAATTTGAGGCAAGAATTATTTTTCCTACATTTTGATGTTTCCAGTGTATGATTAAAAGGAGCAATTTCCAAACAGGCATCATCAAACCTCACATGTAATATTGAGTGATTCTGCTAAATAGCTTTTAGATGTGCTGTTCACGAGTTATTTGATGAGAGCTGATGATGTTGTTAATTTGTGACAGAATCCTACAGAATATCAAGTTCTATTTCTGACTAATAGATACCTGCATGCAAAGGGAAGGACTCCAATGCCTCTCTGGATCAGACAGTTACCTCTTCTGCAACAGAGCTCGTGACCTCTGTTCTTTTGCATACTTCTTTACAAAGCATCCTGGGATGCATTCTTTTTATAGACACATGCTTCCTTTTTTTTTTCCTCAACTACAGTATAGGGCATAGTCCCCTTTGGAGTGAGGTCTTGGAGTTAGGACATTTTCCTAACACTGTGGGCTGAACTACCTTGATCGAAAACTACTGGCTTGGCAACAAGAGATACTTCAGTAGATAAAGAGTTCGCTGTATAAACAGGAAGATTAGAGTTTCCATTTCCAGAACCTGTGTAACAGTTGGGTGGATAGTATACCTGTAAGCCCTGTATTCCTATGACAAGAAGGGAGGTGGAGACAGGAGCATTCCCTGCAGCTAATGGGCTAGCTAGCCTGATGTATTCAGCAGCAAACAATGAAGAGAACCTGGTGGGAAGTGAGAACCAACACCTGAGGTTGTTCCCTGATCACATGCATGCCGCCACTCCCCCCAACACAACGCACATAGAGTTTTCTAGAGTATTGTATCAGTTAACTGGTTTGAACAGAAAAGGAAGGCTATTTAATTTTACAATGGATTGAGTGCATTTCACAGCCTTTGTGGGGGACAGACACTACAAATGGAAAGTCATTCTGACCCTGAGAAGTGAGCATGTAGGGCCTGTCTGTGGACTAACCCTGAGTGTCATTGACAATCAAGGGGTTAGTAAATCAAATTGCCCACTGAGAGCATAAAATGTGAGACAGAGAGAAGCAATCCTTAAGGAAACAGAGGAAGATGGCTAAGACAGAGAGAAAACACAATAGCCTATTGGGTTAAGACAGTGGTTTTCAACCTTCCTAATGCTGTGACCCTTTAAGACAGTTCCTCATGTGGTGGTGACCCTCAACCAGAAAACTGTCTTCATTGCTACTTCATAACTGTAATTTTGCTGCTGTTATGAACCGTATTGTAAACATCCAATATGTGGGATATATGATATGAGACCTCTGAGGTCTCAACCCACAGGTTGAGAACTGTTTGTTAGGGGTTGTGTCTATCAATCCCGGTCAACTCTGTTCAGTGGTGCCAAGGAGCTCAGCAAAAGCAGAAGGAAAGGTGTCTGGGCTTATTCTCGTGGGTACTCTGATGAGATGCTGCTATGGAGTGGTAAGATGGAATCCAGGAGTAGGTAAGTGTTGAGTACAGGGAAAGAATTAGAAGAAGAAAATATGAATAAGGCTCTCAAAAGGTTTAGTTATAAGATGGAGTAAAGAAGAAGGGGGTAGGTGACAGGGTCATGGGTCTGAAAAGGTTTATTTCTCGTTTTTAAATGATCTCATCATGAAAATGAGTTTCTACCCTCTCCCCCACTACACACAAGCTACCTAGCCCATTCATATAAAATTCCCAGACAAAAAAAGAAAAACGCAGAATTGCCACTTTGGCATCACCAGCCAGCTGGCCATTGTGGGTGATGGGCCAATTGCACAATGATGTTTAAGGCACCTCTTGTAAGAAGCACAGGCGACTCTTTTCATAGGAAAGGGGGGGGGGGGGCCAATCTCCTTGTATTGGTCTGAGTGCTATAGAAGAAATATATATTTCACATAAACACACACAAATTAATTGGGTTGACTAGAACGATCATACACTGGGAAGTCCCACAGTGGCCATCTGCAAGTTGCAGAAACCTGAAGATAGCTCCTCAGTCCAAGAAACTAGAAGTCTCAGAAAGGAGTGGCTAGGGGGTTGGCCTCAGCCCAGGGTTGAAACTCATTGGATGGTTGCTGGTACAAATCTCATTCAAAGGCTGGAGAAGCAGGAGCCTGATATCTGTAAGTAATGTCAGCAAAGAAGAGTGTGCTCAAGAAGAAACAAGCTGGCAAGCATGTGGGCTTCCTCTTATAATGTATTTCATTGTGTCTGGGCTCCAGGCGATTGAAGATGCTGCCCATATTCAGGGAGAGACGTCCCCCTTAGTTTGCTGACCCACTCGTCTCTGGCAACAGCCTCACAGACACCAGCGGGAATGTGCCTTACTGGTTTCCTAGCATTTCTCAATTCAGTTGTGTTGACAATCAAGATTAACCAGTTCATCCCTGCTATAAAGAGTCTCAGTTTCTATATGTCCTTCATCCCATGAAATCTGAAGACTGATCATCAGCCTTCTACATCATGCACTTTCTGTTTCTTGGGGAAGGACATCCTACAGTTGATTTTAGGTGGTACTTTACACCAAATATTTTGCGTCTGTTCATATGCATGCATGTATGCATGTGTGTGTATGTGTTCATGTGTGTGCATGCACAAATGGAGGGCAGAAGAAACCCTTAGTTGTCATTCCTCAGGTGCCAATAGCTTACAACTTACTAAGTAAGCCAGGCTGACTGGCCCTCAAGCCCCGGGGATCTGCCTGTCTTCACCTCCAAAGCTTTAGGTGTACAAACATTCATCACCATGACTGGCCTTTTTATGTAGGTTCTGGGACTCAAACTCAGACCTTCCTGTTTGCAAGACAGGCACTTTACCAACTGAGCTGAAACCCCAGCCCTATGCCAAGCATTTTTAAGTCAGAATTTTGATTGGAATATTTGTTACTAAGACCCCATGCCCCCAAGGCAGGAAAAGACCCTCCCACAAAATAGATATGTTTCTTTAATTTTCCTCTCTCTTGATGACACTATGTTCTTCTTGGATTCAAAGAGAATTTGGGTTTGAAAAGCACAGATAGTTTATTTTTCTACATTTGTACTATGTCCATCATTTATAGAGAAGGAAAACAGAAGCCAGAGAGGGTGAGTGACTTACTGAATGCATTTAATATAAACCCAAGCCCTCCTATGCTCAAATCGGCACGTTTGTCTGCAGTGTACATCACCACATGTCACTGACAGCTTTGACTGTGGTCCAGTGGCCTGACAGAAAGGAGAAAGACTTCCTTTCCTCAAGAACCTCAGAGACTGGAAATTACCCAGTGCCTTCCCTCTGGAGAAGCTCTATGCTTCCCAGGCTATAAATATTGAGTCCTATGGGGATTCTCCTCAGAACTGAAGGACAGCTAATGAAGTTTCAGTCTTGTGCTGACTTTGACCTTGAAGAAAAAGAGTTTGAACTCTCAGGTCCATCAAAAAGAGAAGCTTTTTCCTTGCCCTGATCATAATAAGGCAAGAGTGCTCTCCAAGCAAATCTTTATGAGTAAAATTTATGGAGGCATGAATGAGCTGCTTATGGTCACCATGGAAACCCCCAAAGCACCCACCTGTTGTAAGCACTGGAGGAAAGTCATCTTGCCTTCTTACTCCAATTTCTCCAAAGAAGAGATGGCCTTGAACCTACCAGTTCTTATAACCCTGCCACAGCGCTAAAAAGCCATTTGTCCATAATTCGACTAGCTGGTTCCTTTGCCACCTTCATTATGGACATGACCCATTTTCCAACAACCCTGACGATTTTAGTCAAGATTTACATTTCTTTTCTAACTCCGCTTCTCAGTGGCCAGTTGCCCACTGTCTCCTGCCATCATCTCAGTGAGTCCCATCCAGAAAGCACAATTTTAGTTTCTGTGGCACCTGGCAGACATAACTCTTCGAAGCGCCTCACTCTCGAAGGCCACTTCCATTTCTTAGCCCTTTGTTTAAAGATTTCAGGCCAATGAAAGGGAAGGGTAGCTGGGTAAAGTGACATTGCTCGTGTCCTTTGGGCCATTACCTCTTCATCTTTGCTGCCTTTTCTGCCCCCTAAAGCTTCATACTCTGCTCAGTCATTGTGACTGTCTGTCACCATCACACTAATTGACACAGAATTCCTTAAGGTCATATCTCAAGTGCTTTATCTAACCACCCTGCCCACATTTTTCTACAGCATTTGACACATTTGACAACTCCCTCCCACCCTCATGTCATACAACAACCCCCCCATACCCACTCCCACACTTTGAAATTCTCTCTTCCTGCTTTCTGTAGAATTCTCTGAAACCCTTTCTGTAGAATTCTCTACTACCTCTGTCTTAGTCAGTCTGAGATATTCACACCTCTCCTCTTATATATTCTCTGAAACTTGTGTAAAGCTACACTGGGGTCCCCCCTTCAGACCCACTCTCCAGGGCCTTGCATACCATTATCACTTCTCATTCCCCTAGACTGGGACCCAGGAATCCTCTGAGTCCTTCCTAGTCTCAATGTGCACATCCAACTAATCTCCAGGTGCCATTGATTCTTTCCTCAAAATATCCCCTAGACTTAGCCCATTCCTTCGTTACCACTGTCCTCTCCTGTCTAGTCCATTTACCCATCACTGAAGAATGAACCTCCTTAGCACACTCATCGAGCTTCAACAACAGAGACTCTTACGTCCTGTGCGAAACTAAAGTTCTGGCTCTATACTTTGAAACCCTAAACATGCTGGCCCCATCAGCTAGATTTCTTCCCAAATTAGATTGTAAATTATTTGCTGTAGTCAAATTCTACTTGTCATGTTTCTACCCTAATGCAAACAAATGTGTTTTGCTCAACCTACGGATTGACATTACTTCCCTCCTCAGCAGAAACTGCACTCCAGCTTTCCACATTCATTCCACGGGGACCTCATCATGCTTCTTTTCTCTCCTTTTGGTACTTAGTGACATTTGGCCACCACTGTTTTAGCTCTAATTCTTCTTGATTTCATTGCTAGTAGTTCCATATTAAAACATGGTGCTAATTATCTTATGACGAGTATAACTATAAATGTAATATGTATGAAAGACATATTTTGAGCATACCGCCAAACTGGGGATTACTAATGCTGGAAAAGGCATTTGAAGATTGATTTTAATGGCCTGCATTAATGGTAAGCTTGGTGGTAGGATGCCAATACCCCCCAACTATCTTCTGTGCTTCTGCTTTATTTGGGATTTTTGTTTTCTGTTCTGGTTTTGGTTTGCAACATCATACTATGTTGCCGAGGCTGTCCCCAAACTTGTCATCCTCTTGCCTTAGCCTCCTGAGTGCTGCAACTATAGGTGTGGGCCACAATACCTAGTTCATCTTCCATTCTTTAACATAAGTGATCAGTAGATGTCCTAATCTAAAGAAAACAGAATGGATAGAATGAACGTATACTTGGTTATTACTAAAAGTGGATCTGTTAGAGTGCCTTAAAGCCTGTGGTTCAACAATGACTGTCTCCCAATGGACAGATAGTTGTTCATTCTATGAGAATGGATGTCACAGCAGTCCCCATCTGGTATTGTCATCCAAGAGGATTCCTAGAGGGTGGCTGGTCATCCATCTACCTGGGCATCTGGAAGAAGCAGGTCCTAATACCAGGAAAAGAGTGCCTCAGCAACAGGGCATGCGAACTTACCAGTGAGAGTGGGGGCAAGCAGGCAAAAAGCAAAAACTTCCTTCTTCCATAACCTTTATATAGGCTGCCTATATATGTGGTCCAGATTCAGGGTGGGTCTTCCTGCCTCAAATGATCCTCCAAAGGCAGTTGAAACAAAAAGACAAAACAAATCCACACCTGAAAACTTCTAGATAGATTTTTAATCAGCTCCTTAGATCAAGCTTGTGAAGAAACACAAGCAAATTACAAACGATGTGTTACTCAACAAAAGCAGTCTGCGGGATGAAGGCAAGGTGGTACTCAGAGGTCAACGAGCAACACAAAACTCTAGCTGCACACCAGCACACACACACACACACACACACACACACACACACACACACACACACACACATACTCATGCATGCACTTGAGAGTGAACTGAAGTTAAATAACCTGGACTCTCAAATGAGAAAAGTAATCAAATAATCCAAAGAAAGTAAAAAAAAAATGGAAGTACAATTTTTACAAATAAATTATAATTAATAAAATCAAAACCTACCCTTTGTGAAGAACCACATTTGGCAAATTTTACTAAGAAAGAAATCAGCTGAACACATGGTTCTTCAGAAAGACAGAAGGTTAAAACTTCAGAGCCTGAATTTCAGTTGCAAAGCAAACAACTATGTAGTCTTGGCAAGCTCCTTAAATTCTCAGCACAGGCTTGCCATGTGCAAAATGTAGATAACAAAATAAGCCTGCCTCACGAGCTGCTGTCAGAATTAGACGACATGTGATATTCAAGGGACATAGCACAGTGCCTGGTTCACAGAGCAAACAATAAACAACTACCCTTACAATGCCACTTTAATGCCCTGGGCTTAAACAGAGCAGTAGATTTCAGTCTGGGGTTTGTGTTGAGATTAACTGCAGTGATGTTAAGAATTCTATGGGCTGACTGTTTTCATTATAAGGGGCAGTCTGAATTTCTCATCAGAGGAATTTTTTTTTAATTCTATGAACTAAAGTGTCAACACAACCATGTTTCACAGGTGCATCCAGACTTAGCACATTCTGATACTGTAGCTTTCCTAGATAGTTTTTTCATGTGTCCCTATGCAAGTTTTAATTAAGGCTTTTCCAATGTCTAACTCTGAAAAACCCTTCCACATTTTCTTTCTTTTTTTTCCCCTTTCTTTGTTTCTTTTTTTTTTTTTTTTTTAAAGATTTATTTATTATGTATACAGTGTTCTGTCTGCACGGCCAGAAGAGGGTGCCAGATCTCATTACAGATGGATGTGAGCCACCATGTGGTTGCTGGGAATTGAACTCAGGAACCTATGGAAGAGCAGCCAGTGCTCTTAACCGTTGAGCCATCTCTCCAGCCCCCTTTCTTTGTTTCTTAAGAATAGGAGTCCATACTTAACTGCTACAGTAACAAAAGGTTTTAAGTTACCCTGCCCCCCCCCCCCCCGCCACGAACAACATATAGCACTGCACTTAGTGTGGAACAAGACAAGGACTCGGTACACATGGTCTACTTAAGAAGTGTTCTTCGGGAAAATAGCAGGAAACTGAGAAATGGAGGTGACAGGACCAATGAGTTATTTCAATAATCAGGTTGCCACTGTGGAAATGTGGAGCGCAATGCCTCCGAGGATGTAAAATGGTGTGGAGAATATACCTCACAGTTGTGATACTAAGGCATGATGAGGCTGGGTCCTTAATCACAGCTCCCTTCCAGCCTGGGTGAAGGAGGGCTCTTTGAAAAGTCAATATAACCACAGAGAAAGCTTCAATCACACTTGCCTGCAGGAGGGAGCCATTGGCATATAGGTGACTAAGTGTGCCAAAGAGGTATGGATTCCACTGTAAAAGACAACATGCCAACCCAGCAATCAAGCTTTGGGTGACTTGTCCATAAGCCCAGGTTTAAAATGAGTGAGAGGTGAGTGTCACACTTAGGAAATTCTTTCTCATACCTGTTCTATTCTAGAGTGCTTTTTTAAGAATATATATATATTATATATATAATATATATATTATGTACAACACAATATATTTTGATCATATTTCCCCTCTCCCAACTCCTCCCAGATCCCCTCCACCACCCTACCAACTCAACTTCATGTCTTTTCTCTCTCTTGAACAAAAAGAACAATAGTAACAACAAAAAACAAAAGTCAAAGCAGACAAACTAAAGAAAATCAATGAAACAATAAAATAAAATAAAATAAAATAAAATAAACCCAAAAGTGCACACACAAACACCCACACACAAAGATAGAGTCCATTTTGTGTTGGCCAAATACTCTTCGGGAATGGGGCCTACCCTGGAGTGTGATTGATATATCCAGTGTCACTCCATTGAAGAAAACTGATTTTCTGCCCAGAAGGTATCAGTTATAAATATCTTCTTGGTTAAGGGTGGGACTTTGTGATCACTTCCCTTTTCAGAGCTGGGACTTTGTCCATTTTGAACCTGTGCATGTCTTGTGTGTGCCGTCACAGTCTCTGTGTTCATATGTGTATCAGTCCTGCTGTGTCTGGAAGACAAGTTTCCTGTAGAGTCATCCACAACCTCTGCTTCTTGCAATCATTCTGCCTCCTCTTCTGCTCAGATCCGTGAACTTTAGGGAAGGAGTTTGTTAAACACATCTCACTTATGGCTGAGTGGTCCAAAGTTCCTCACTCTCTTCATATTGTTCAGTTGTGGTTCTCTGTGTTAATTCTCATCTACTGCAAGAAGCTTCTCGGAGAAGGGTTGGACAATGAACTGATCTATGGGTATGGCAATATCATTAGGAGTCATTTTATTGCTTTGTTCCTTAAGCAGAATAATAGAAGTAGATGTTCCCTGAGGCTTATTACCTAACTAGTCTCAGGTTCTTAGCCACTTAATAGTGTCATGAGTGGGTTCCATATCATAAAGTGAGTTTTAAATCCAGTTTTAAAAGTGGTTGGTTGCTCCCATAACTTTGTGCCGCTATTGCACCAGCATATCTTGGAGGCAGGTCTCTGTTGTAGGCCACAGGATTTGTAGCTAGGTGAAATTGGTAATTAATTTCTCCTCTGGTAATGTGAAAAGTACCTTCCAGCACTGCAAATGCTAGTCAGTAGGGGGTGAAGCTCCTAGTTGGACACCAGTTCAATTTCTCCATGTTTAATGACATAAATAACTTGTGTCTTTAGCGATCGGGGCTGGTTATGGAAAGTAAACATTAGCCTGTGATATTCAGAGATCTATGGGGGCACCTTTGGATTCTGACTCAAGAAAATACCACCACAAACATGCTTGATCTCATCTAAATTGCTTCTTATTCAGCTGTCCTAATCCTTATGAAGCTCTTAATAAAAATGAAAATATTGGTGGTTTTCAGTAAAAGGTATCGGAATTTCATACAGTGTGCTTCATGGTGTAGGTGCTGCTGTTAATTGTCACATTTGTGTTTCTCCGTACCAATAACCTGCCTTTGCTTTCCTTGATGACAGGATGTATGTCACTGGCAAGTGCACAGACTCAGGACACTATCACTCATACCTGATATACCACAGTGTAAAACTGTTGTTCTCTGGGGTCTTCAAAACAATTTATTACCTACTTAAATGATGGTTTTTATACAACTGTGGTGGCTATTTTTGGTTGTCAACTTGACTATATCTACAACAAACTAAAATCAGGCTGGGCATACCTGTGAGGGATTTTATCTTAGTTAAATAATTTAAAGTGGGAGGACTTACTTCTAATCTGGGTCTTTGAGATAGGAAGATCCATTTTTAACCTGGACCATACCTTCTTATATAAAGGACATGATAGAAGGAAGCTCTCTCTCTGTGTCTTTCTCTCTCTCTCTCTCTTTCTCTACCTATTCCTGGTCTTGCTCTCACTAGCAAGTTCATTCTTTCATCTGCATTAGAGCCTACTTCTTTGAGATTCCAATGTATGAATCTCATGGACTGAATCTCTTGACCCTTCCATTGGTAGACAGACATTGTTGGACTAGTTGGACCATAGCCTGTAAGTCATTTTAATAAATGTTCTTTAGATAGACAGACAGACAGACAGACAGACAGACAGACAGATAGATAGATAGATAGATAGATAGATAGATAGATAGATAGATAGATAGGATAGGATAGAATAGAATAGGTATATTCATTCTATAAGTTCTGTTCTTCTAGAGAATCTTGACTAATACAACTTCTAACAGTAAAAATGACTTTTATATTTAAATCTCTCTCAGAATTCTCTCATCACCATTATTCATTATTTGGTTTCTCAAAAAGACAAACAAAATATAGATGTCACCATTTTCAGATTCAAACAGTGAGGCACAGAGAAATAAAATAAATTATAAGAGGTGACAAAAGAGCTCTTCATAATCACCCCACACTTGATGGGACTGCTGTTTCCCTTGGTAAGGAATAGAGTGTAAGTCAGACTCTTGTGCTAAACCCACAACTTATTACAGGGACAGGGGACATTCTGATCATCATCCAAGAGGTTCAGAATTGTATTTTTTTAATAAAGGTACAAAACCTTCTATTTACCAATGAGATTTTTCTTTGCTTCAAGAAACTGGATGCCTTTAGTTGCTTAACCCAATCATCACGAGACACGCCTTCATGGTCAAAATAAAAGCTGCTTATGACATAGTGAACACTCATCTTGCAAAGAGCACACTTCACACAAATTCAGTGTAAAGTCACAGTGTGAATGAATCTCACAACTACACTCATGGTGGGTGCAGTGCACGATGTCATGTGTATAAGTTCAAACAGAGGAACAACTCCAAGTTCTGTTAGGCATCAACAGAGTTAGTCTCTCTTTCTCTCTCTCATACCCCACCCCCGTGTGTGTGTGTGTGTGTGTGTGTGTGTGTGTGTGTGTGTGTGTGTGTTATGTGCAACTTTGTGCACATGTACATGGAGGCCAGAATGTAACCTTCAATGTTGTGCCCCAGGTGCCACCTATCTTGTTTTACAGACAGGGTATCTTCTTTGGCATGGAGCCAGGCTGACTAGGGTAGGCTGCCTAGCCAAGAACCCCAAGAATCTGCCTGCTTCTATCTCTTCAGCTCTGGGATTACAGGTGTGTGCTAAGAAATATCTCAAGACTGTTAGTTGTCCCTAGTAATTAGAGAAATGGTGACTCAAAACAACTTTGAAGTTTTATCTTGCTGCGTTAGAACAGCAGAGACCAACGAAATAACCAACAGCACATGCTGGAGGGAATTGGGGGAACTGCACTCATTCACTGTTGGTGGAACTGCAAAGTGGTCCATCCACTGTGGAGAATTCTCAAAATATAAATCTACTCTATGATCCAGCTATACAACTCCTTGGCACTCTACATCATACTCTACAGATACTTGCTCAGCCGTGTTCATTGCTGTTCTAGTCACAATAGCTAAGAAATGGAAAGGACCTAAATGTCCTTCAGCTGATTAATGGATAATGAAAATGTAGGGCATATACACCATGGAATACTATTCAGCTGTAAAGAAAGGTGAAATCATGAAAGTGTCAGGTAAATGGACGGGACTAGAAAAGATCAAAGACAAACATTGAATTTTCTCTCTTATGTGAGGTTCCTAGCTCCAGATCTTCAGATGTGAGTAGATTTTCCTGGAAAAATTGCAGAAACCAGGAAAGAAAAAAATGGACCATTGCTCGGGTGGGCATGGGGGAGCAATAGAGAGGGGAGTACGAGGTACAAGTGGTCTGATGGGGAAAATGGGAAAATGGAGCTCTAATCAGGGAGGTGTGAGAGAAGTAAAAAAGGAGGGAGAATGGAAAAATAACAGTAAGGATGTCCAGAAAATGTTACAAGGAGCGATACTCTTAACTTTCTGTAAAAAACATACTTATTATACATAAGTACACATAAGTGGGCATATATATATATACACACACACATATGTACACATGTATGTATATATATAATAATTATTCAAATAAAAATTTCCCATCTGGGTTGACAATACTTCCTCTAAGAGACAGAAACCACCTAACGAAAACCCCAACACTAGATGAGAAGCCCTCTTTTGAGTTATTGGTCAAAGTTATCCAAAAGACTCCCAAAATATTACAAGGCATTGCTGACTACTTGAGATTGGAAAGCCTACCAGAGAGCTCATCCCTGAAGAAAAAAAATTTATTCTCTCAGCAACCACTTATTGCCTATAGCTTTTCATCTATGGGTGGAGCCTCATGAAACTTTCCTCATCCATGTAGGCATGTCATCTGTTGTCATCATGCAGGTCTTATTTAGGCAGCTGTATTGATGATATTTCATAGATGCGGCTTGCTTGCCATGTATGTCTGGAAGAAACTATCCAGCAACATGCACCCTGGCTCTTACAACCTTGGATGGGAGGGTTGTCTTATAGATGCACCAGTTAGGGATGGGCAACCCACATTCACTTATTCTCTGAATTTTGACCAATTGTGAGTCTTTGTAACTGTCTCCATATACTGAAAAATAAGGTTCTTTGATGGGAAGTAAGAACTACATTTATCTGTGGACATAAGGATTAGTATTTAGAATTTTGTTGTGAATTTGTTGGTTTAGGAAAATGACAGTAGTAGGTTCTCCTTTGGGGTCGATGACCTCTCTTCAGCAACACATGCTCGGCTGAATTTACAATACTGGGCATGAATTCCCTCCCATTGACCACATGTAGCTGGCTGGGTTTACAGCACCAGGCATGAATTCCCTCCCACTGACAACATGTAGTTGGCTGGGTTTACAACACCAAGCATGAATTCCCTCCCATTGACAATATGTAGTTGGCTGGATTTACAGTACCAAGCATGAATTCCCTCCCATTGACAACACATACTTGAATGAATTTACAATACCCTGCATGAATTCTCTCCCATTGACAACATGTGGTTGGCTGGGTTTATAGTACAAGGCATGAATTCCCTCCCATTGACAACATGTGGTTGGCTGGGTTTACAGTATAAGGCATGAATTCCTTCCCATTGAGTGCATGAAAAGTCTATTTGGCAGCTGTTAGTTACTTCTGTGTGGTGATATATTGTGTACCCTAATAAATGTTGCTTGAAGATCAGAGGACAGAACAAGTCACTAGATTAAACATAGAGGCCAGACAGTGATGGCACACACTTTTAATCCCAGCACTCAGGAGGCAGAGATCTTTCTGCATCTCTGTGAGTTCAAAGCCACCCTGGACTACATGAGATCAACTCAGTCTAGGAGAGAAAACAGAGCCAGGCAGTGGTGGCACATACCTTTAATCCCAGTACTGGGAAGCACACATGCCTTTAATCCCAGGAAGTGTTGGTTGGGCAGAGAAAGGTATAAAAGGCGTGAGGAGACAGGGACTAAAGGCTTTTCAGCTGAGGAAACCCTTTGGACTGGAGCTCTTTCAGGCTGAGGAGTTGGTGAGGTAAGAGGTGGAGGCTGTGGCTTGCTCTGCTTCTTTGATCTTTCAGCTTTCACCCCAATATCAGGCTCTGGGATTTTTTTTTTTACTAAAAGACCATTTAGCAACTCATGTTACACCCCTGAGATAAAAGTCCCACTATTGCACCACTGGGCATATCTTCTGAGGCTGGTTATTTTTGTGGTTAGTGAACAGTACAGCTGGGTAGGATTATTGATTACTTTTATCCATTGGCCGCTTGTCTAGCACCTTTGGAGGAAAGCTAGGCTTCATGGAGAAGACTTCCAAGGTCATTTCCAGCTCAGTTCTTCTAAGCCAGAGGTGCTTCATCTATGGGTCATGACCTTTTTGGGGGTCAAACAACCCTTTCATGGGAGCACCCAAGACCATTAGAAAACACAGATATCTACACTATGATTATAACAGTAGCAAAAGCAAAGTTATGAAGTAGCAATAAAAATAATTTTATGGTTGGGGTCACCACAACATGAAGAAGTATATTAAAAGGTCACAGCATTAGGAAGTTTGAGAATCACTGTTCTAAGCTCTGTATCTGAATAATGTGGTCTGATTTTCAAGTTCTGGGAAATAACTAAGGGCAGTCTTGTATTGTTTTAGGAGTCTCTTGGACGACCTTGACCAACAATTTGAAAAGAGGTTTCCCATGCCTAACACTGGGATCTTGTTAGATAGTTTACTTGGGTAAACATATATTATCCCATGTTCTGTAATTCTATTATACACACACACACACACACAATAGTTTCCCTGTGACTTTTTCCAAACATCCTTAGTGTTATTACCTCTCTTGCTTCCCTCTTCCTCTGTATATCCCAATTTCTTCCCCCCATTAAAGGTCATCAACTCTTCCATTTCTTCCTTTATAGCACCTGTGTCCTACCAATACCACCTCACTATAGTCCCCCATGCCCCCTCTACAATCCCCTATCCACCCCCTCACTACAGTCCCCCATCCATCCCTCTACAGTTCCCCATCCACCCCTCTACAGTCCCCTCTCCACCCCTTCACTATAGTCCCCTCTCTACCCCTCTCCAGTCCCCTCTCCACCCCTTCACTACAGTCCCCTATCTACCCCTCTACAGTCCACCATCGACCCCTCTACAGTCCACCATCCACCCCTTCACTATAGTCCCCTATCTACCCCTCTACAGTCCCCTCTCCACCCCTTCACTATAGTCCCCTCTCTACCCCTCTACAGTCCCTCATCCACCCCTCTACAGTCCCCTCTCCACCCCTTTACTATAGTCCCCTATCTACCCCTCTACAGTCCCCCATCCACCCCTCTACAGTCCCCCATCCACCCCTCTACAGTCCCCCATCCACCCCTCTACAGTCCACCATCCATCCCTCTACAGTCCACCATCGACCCCTCTACAGTCCCCCACCCACCCCTCTACAGTCCACCATCCACCCCTCTACAGTCCCCTCTCCACCCCTTCACTATAGTCCCCTATCTACCCCTCTCCAGTCCCCTCTCCACCCCTTCACTATAGTCCCCTATCTACCCCTCACAGTCCCCTCTCCACCCCTTCACTATAGTCCCCTATCTACCCCTCTACAGTCCACCATCGACCCCTCTCTCCATGATTCTTTTCCACTCTCCTGGCTTCTGTGGTTCTTGCAGGTTATATATTCAAATCTAAAGAATTGGAGATAGGATCCATAAATAAGAGAAATAGAACATGTGGCATTTATTTTTCTTGGTCTAGGTTAGCTCACTAAGTATAATCTTTTCTAGTTTCATCCATTTGCCTACAAATTTAATTATTTAATTTTTTTCTTTACAGTTGTCTACATATACCACATTTTCATAATCCATTCATCAGTTGAAGGACATTTGGATTGTCTCTATCCTAGCTATTGTGAATATGGTTGAGCAAGTATCTGTGGAGTAGGCTATTGAGTTCTCTGGTTATATGCTAAGGAGTGGTACAGCTGGCTTGTATGGTGGATTCAAATTTAGTTTTTCTGCATATTGATGGCTGTAGATGCTGCACTTTGCAATGCCACCAACAGTGAATGACTGTCCCCTTTCCAACATCCTCACTGGTATTTGTTGCCAGTTGCTTTCTTGATCTTACCCATTCTTATTGGGGTAAGATAAAATCTCAAAGTAGTTTTAATTTGCACTTCTCTAATTACTAAGAATTCTGAAACCATTCTAAGATATTTCTTAGCCATTTTGTTTATTTTTAATTATATATTTCTAATTTTTCATATAATATATTCTGTTCATATAATATATTCTAGTCATATTCTTTCTCCTCCCCCAGTCCTCTCCCAGATCCTCCTCACCTCCTTCCCACCCAACTTCATGTTCTCTCTCTCTCTCTCTCTTTCTCTCCAGGATTGAATCAACAGCCCTGGATTTGCTTGTGATCAATGGGATAATGTTATTCAGAGAGGGTAAGTGACTTGGACAATGTCATTCCACTAATCACAGGCAGAGCCAGGACTCCTGATCCAATTCAGTTCCCACTTACTACATAACAGATGCCCCCTCCCCTCTTTCCTGGGACCTGCAGACCTCAATGGTCTGGGAAGGAAAGGGTTAACCAGTAGCCACCTCTCCACCAGACAGCTGGTGCTCCCCTTCCAGAAGGAGCCCTGCTCAGGGATTCATGAGCAAGCCAACCCTAGTTCTTCCACGTGGGTCAAGTAATTCGGGACATGTGACCTTTGGTTGAACAAAGGTCTGGTCCACAGGACAGCTCATGCAGCAGCCTCTGAGTCCCTGCCACCAGTGCTGACCGACCTCATCATCCTCTGAGAGCAAGCTGGCAGTGTGGGAGTCAGGAGGCAGACAAGAAAATGGAGCAGGGTAGGGAGCAGAGGGGAGAAGATATTACCAGTTTCTATTTTTTACTATGAAAAGAGATTTTTTTGACACATTAAGTAAAAGAATTTTAATACATTAGCACATAGGGGGAAAAACAGCTTTGCTAATGTAGCTCTTCACTGCTCCAAGGTGCTTCTTGGGAAGATAAATGGCTCACTCTTTACCTTGCCTTTCTCTCCCCTGAGCATCTCAAAAAACAGATTTCTTCTTTTTTCCTGTTCAAACAACCAAGACATGGCTCTTGGGGATTTTGAGCTACACACTGAATGTAGATGCACACACACACACACACACACACACACACACACACACACACACACACACACACACACACACACCACTCTATATCCCGACAAACACCGCTCTCCAGGACATACAGCTTTTGCCACTTTGGAGGATGCTGAAAGCAAACCTATCTCCTCTGTAGCTGTGCAAGTATACAAATTAAAATATTTGGCCACATTTCACAGAGTGGAAACTTGATCTAAACCCGAAAGTCTTATTTTACATTTATTTATTCTACTCTCATAGAATACATCTTGACCACAGTTTGCCCTCCCTCCACTCCTCCCAGCCCCTGCCTCGCCCCACCACTCCTCTCCCCCAGACCCACTCTCCTTGTTTCCCTTCAGAAAAGAGCAGGCCTCCCAGGGATATCAACTGAACACAGATAGCAAGTCGAAGTAGGACTAGGCACAAACCCTCATATCAAGGCTGAACAAGGCAACCCAGTAGGAGGAAAAGGGTCCCGAAAGCAAGCAAAAGAGTCAAAGCACTTGGGAGACAGAGGCAGGGGGACCTCTGGATTGGAGGGCAGCCTGGTCTACAGAGTGAGTTCCAAAGGTCTTTTTTTTTTTTTTTTTTTAAGAGCAGTAGAACTTCACCCAAAACAGATTGGATCAAACCATTCCACTTTAGAAATTGACTATTTAAATTCTTCCTCCCATCCTATCTTTGTCTTGCTCATGTCCACTTATACAAATTAACCTGGATAAACTTAAAAGCAACCGGAATGCCAAGCTAGAGGGTAAGTGCTGTGGCCTTTCTGACCAAAGCCATTGCTCTCCTTTAAAATCTTACATTGCCTATGACCAAACAAATCCACTCTACGAATAGGCCCTCTGGAAATAGTCACACACATGTGCAAATGTTAATATATAGAAAATATGTAATATCCAAAAAACCTGAAAAATAGCTATTAACAAATAAGCATTGTTTTCTGAGCAATGATACTTCTATAAGAAGAAATAATGTGGAGTCGGTAAAAGTGATAATGTTAACGTAGAAAGTCAAGCAAAAACTAGCTGCTGAAATGGAATGCAAGGGATGCAAACATCATAGAAATTCATATGTCGATGTCAGGGAAAGTCTGGCAAGACAAACATGAAAATATTCACAGTGAGTTATGGTTCATTCATAGAAACATATGTCACATAAATTCCAGTTGCTTATTGACGTTATCTAGATTTTTTCATTAAACCAAGTATTGGTGCCTCAAAAATCATGAAAAATTAAAGAAAAAAACCATGCTAAATTATCCATCTCTAAGATCATTTCGATCATTGTGCTGCCCACTCCACTACAGTAGGACCACTGAATGGGACCCAGCAGCTCTGAGCATGCTGCTGACACTAGAGATCCCTAGTGATGGGCTAAGTTTCCACAACTTATGATACTTTAAAAATACCAGCAGAGTTATTGGAAGACACATCTATTCCACTCTTCTGTTCCATCTTTCCCAGGTAATAAAAGAGGGAGAGTCTGCACTTCATTTGAGGGGCTTTTTATTTTCATGAATTTTTTAAAACATCGGTGTAGAAAGAACAAAGACATTTCATCTTCAGTCACCATGTCACTTGATGCCTCAGCCATTTGAGAGTGGCCCAGAGTACCTTGAACCCCAGTAAACCAGACACCAGCTGGCCAACAAGTATGACTCACCAGCCAGGAGGCTCAGATCCGGGGCGCCCCCTCAGCAAAGGCCGAGTGGTAGTGTATGTGAAAGGTTGCAAGACCCATTCGTTTAATCAGAAAGCTCTCAGATGATGCTTGGAGTTTGATATGGATCATTCCAGCCTCTCAAATCGATCACTCGGTATTGACTGGGTGCTGACTGTTTGCCGGGCTTTGTGTTGGGCATTTTGGGAGATGCACAATGAACACTCTGGCCTCCTCAATTAGCACCACAAGCCCACGGGTAGCAAAGTGGGAGCTGCGTGGATGCAGCAATGTGAGCTAAAAAAAAAAAATGCAGAGACAGTGCACCTTGAGGGCAGTGAAGCCAGGGGACATTCAGAAAAGAGTAAGACATAAGCTGAAATCAAGGACAGAAAATACTGCGTGTTGAGGAAATAGGAGTGTGTTAAGGGGGATACTAACTACAACACACTCAGAATCCAGCACCTTTACATCTTAAGTGTATTCCTGACACAGCAGTGGGGCTAGAGGCTGGGCTGCAACTCCATGTGGTTGTTCAGGGTCACAACTGGCAGGATTCTACTATCGTTAATACATGGTCTTCAAGGCCACCTCAGGCCTCAACGTAAGGCCAGTAAATAGAGGGAAGATGACCAAGGATCTCAGAAGGATGCTTATGTAGTCCAGGCATACCAGCAGCTCACATCACTTTCCACACATGTCATTGGCCTAAGTTAAGCATATGGCCCCCACCTAGATAAATAAGGGACCCAGTGGTACCCAGTAGGTCAGCTCTTCCCTGTAACAATTCTCTTCAGGTGGCTATGAAAGCTGCTGGAAGGCCAGCCCCAATAAACAAAGGCCTGTGCAGAGAAGGCTGCAAAGCTTCAGAGAAACAGTCACGCTGGCATGGTCAGCTACCTAGACAGATGAACAAGACTCAGATGGGGATGAAGGAAAGAAACACAAAAACCAAGTGTGAGAACAAGACTCAAACCAGGCTTCTAATTCCTCTCCGCACAGTCCTGGGAAGCTCTACCCAGGGCCTGCTTTGGGGCCTGGGGTCCCCCACCGACAATCATTCACAGTGTCTCCTGTAGGGCCCCACACCCATCTGTGTTGTAAGTTTGGTCAAGAAGGTCCAAGGGTGTGTGATCCCAAGAGTGTGTGACTCAGACCTTACATAATGCTCATGTGGCTGATACCCATCAAGGAAAGAGCATGAGGAGTCAGTTGTGACAGAGGCTCTGGGGGAGCCCTCAGCTACCTTATGCGATTCCAGAAAGAGGCCCAGAGATGCAGGGAGCTTCCTACCCTTAGGTCGTGGGAACTGCCTGTGGATATTGATTCTAAGTCCCACAGTACCCCAAAGCAAGAGCCCTGATGGGGTGTTTTCTTACAGGTTTCTCTAGCCAGCGGTTCATCTTTTGATTTGGGTGTCTGTTTTTCAGAACAGAGAATAGAACCCAGGACCTTGCTCATGCTATCATGAGCCAACCTTTAGTCCTACATTGTTTTTGCTGGTAGCACAGGGAGGGTATCCCTTAGCAGGTCTCCCAGAGCCTCCAGGCTTCTGCTTTTTATAAACCAAGTAAGTATGACACCACAGTCCCTAAGCAATACACAGATGCAATACCTTGTGAGTATGCAGTCATTCCCTGTAGGAAGTTTACATGTTATTTAGCAGGGTCAATAGCAACTTTATAACTCAAAAGTAGAAATGAAATGAGAAGAAAAGGAAAATAAAAGATCTCTGACGCAGTTACACTAATACTCCCTAAAGTGTGTTTCGGGAAATAAGTGCTGTAGTTACTTAATTGGTCCTGTGCATGTATAAATCTCCAGTGTGTGTGTGTGTGTGTGTGTGTGTAGTATATCTCACCGTTATATATTACTATATACTACTTTGAAAACTGACATCCACATGATATGCCAATAGATATCAATGTCAACCTTCATTTACCATATACAGCAAATTTTGATATTTGTACAATATATCAATATGCTAACCACTATTTAAAGACATGTCTGTACTTTGTCTTTTTAATCTTCCCCTTCCCCATTTCATGCCTGAGAAAACTGATGCTTAAAGAGTTTGGGCACCTGCCCAAGGACACCCTGGCTGTAACTGGGAAGAAAGATGAGCCTGGCTATGCCTGACAAGGCTCTACTTTTAGTCACCACAGGCCCCTGCTTCCTGAGGGCCCTTTGCTCACAATAGCTTGGGAACAGCTGTTTGTTTAATGCAGAACTCCTCAGAGCCCAGCCTCCCTACCACATACATGCATACAGACAGAGTGACCCAGTGATCAGGAGCCCAGATTCTGATACAAAGTTACCTGACCTTACCTCAACTCCTTCTCTCAGTGGCAAATAGTCTTGGGCCCATCACTTTATCTTGCTGTGGATGATTGATTGATAAATAAAACACTAATTGGCCAGTAGCCAGGCAGGAAGTATAGGCAGGACTGGCAGAGAGGAGAATTCTGGGAACAGGAAGGCTGGGGGAGAGGAGACACTGCCAGCTGCCGCCATGACAGGCGAGATGTAAGATACCGGTAAGCTACGAGCCACATGGCAACTTATAGACTAATAGAAATGGGTTAATTTAAGATATAAGAACAGTTAGCAAGAAGCCTGAGCCATTAGGCCAAACAGTTTAAATAATATAAGCATCTGTGTGTTTATTTTATAAGGGGGCTGTTGGACTGCCAGGGCTTGGCGGGACCCGGAGAGAAAACTCTCTAGCTACATTACCTCTCTGTACCTTATCTGAAAAAAGGATGTCAATGTGCTCCGCAGGCTATCTGAAAAGCTTAAATAAGTTCCTGTACTGTGAGAACGAAACCAAATACTCTTTTGATGTTTGATACTAGAATAAACAGCACTGCCAACTAGATGGACCAAGAGCTACAAATTCATGGAGCACCCTAGGATGGAATATGGCATGGCTAGGACTATCCTTCCCACTTAATGACGAGAAAGCATATGCTACAGTCTGGATCAGTGCCCCTGTATAGGTTGCTAGTGAGAGCGCCAGCCTACGAATCTACCTTGCCTTTCTCCAGCAGATCTAAGCATTTTCTGAAAATCTAGTTACAGAATTGTAAATGATGGAAAAATCTCACAGCCTTAGATACTCACCCCCTTAAGCAATCATTTAATGCTCAATACTGGGATTTGGATTTCATCAGAACCAAAGAAACTGGCTTGGAAAACTTCTGCAGTAGCCCTTCCCTTCCCAGAGGGGGATCTCTCTAACAATGCTTTGAGCTGCTTTCAGTAAAATGACACTACACTGTCCACCAGACATGCTGGGCACTTACAGCCAGGAGAAACTGGCACCCTAGAGCTGGGGTGGTCACCTCTGTCCTCTCATACCAGAAGCTGTGGAGAACCGGACAGAGAAGTCATCCTTCTTGTAACCCCCAGAAAGGGCTTTAGAAAACGAGATTAAATGGGACAAAGACCAGGCACATTAAAAGTTAATTATGGAAGGAGATAGCTCAGTCTCAAATGTGAAGATCTATGTGATTCCCAGAACCCATATAAAGATGTTGGGTATGGCAGTGTGTGCTTGTAACTTCAGCCCTTGGGAGGCAGAAATGGATGGATCTCTAAGGCTCACTGGCCTTCTAGTCTAGCCTAATCCATAAGCACACACCCACACCCACACCCACACACACACACACACACACACACACACACACACACACACACACACACGCTTTTGCAAAGGTCAGCCCATTAAGATGATACTACTCTAATCTGTATGGTTTATGATGTTCTGTATATCTTACTGCTCAGCTTTGCGTAACAGGAAATGAGGGACATAAGAGTTCCGAGGCCAGAAGGACTCCATAGAAGAGTCAGACCATGACTGTGACTCTTCTTTGGACCAAGGCATCGTTTCACCTGCTCTCAAAAGTCCCATTGTACCTGTCTGTTAGAAATACTCACTGCAGTACCCCACTCGTGACCCTCTTTTCATCCTGACTATACAAGAGAGAGCTCATTTCAGATAGCATCCTTCACCTTGGGCTTGAGATGTGGCACGCTTTCAACCATAGGTCATTGGTTACTATTTACTGGTTCCCAAGTGCCACATATCCTGAGTACCTCCCTGGTCCAAATGCTCAAATGTATATGATTTCTTCTGCAAGACAGAAGACTCCGTGTGCTCATTAACTACCAATGGCCACAGGAACGGTCTGCAGACATTGGTTTTCTTAAAGGACTTGAGGAAATGGACTTTATTAATGAAGGCTGCCAGATTGCCTCAGTTTCTCTTTCCTTCCTGGATAGGACATATACTTGGTAGAAGTATATCAGAAAAGTATTTGCAGCCAATGACAATCACTTAACCAGTATGACTAGCTAAGCATTGGCTAGGACCCTTCCCTGGAATCTAAAAAAAGTAGTCTTAATTTATTAAGCAAGAAGAGACACTAAGTATGCATATTCTATTACTGGTTTTCCCGTATACTAAGGAACCTGAATTAAGTGATCTATCTTCTTATTATCTTGTGTTATAAATAGGGTCAGGCCAAGTGTATACAAGGTCTAGGAATGCAATAGATGAAAAAAAAAATGTTCAGAACCTCTTGGCTTCCCCAGGACAACTCTGTCCACCTGCTATTCCTCTTAATCCTCATCTCTCAAGAGAGAGATGGTTTAGGAACGGCGGTAGCTATGACACAGGAAGTCATAGCCCAAACAGCTGGGAGTGCCCACTTATTCTGTAAATGCTCGTCGATGTCTTGGTACAAGTTAGACACGGAAGACACAGCCACAAGAAATATAGCACTGCCCGTGTCTCTCAGATTTTCCAGGAAAGGTCTCAAGAGCTGAGACTTTTGACTCAGCTCCCTTTTAGACATGGATACTGATACCCAGAGAGGAGAGAGGTGGCAGGTGGCTGGCAGCCAGCTCACCCTATATGTCTGAGCTGGGATAGAAACCCATGCCTGCTATCAACAGGCTGGGCTGCACCAGGACGTGCTGCTCTCCAGCTCCCTCACTGAGTTTCCCTGGAGCTGTTGGTAATGGCTGGACTAACAATAGAGGAATAGGGAAGCTCACATTGGAGAACTATGTTGCTCATACAGCTTTGGCTTTTATTTGCTATATGTATATGCAAAGTAGCTCTCCAAGTACTTTGGGACTTTCAGTGACATATAGAAATTTCAAAGACAAAAATGACCTCCAAATATTTATAGAAATTGCTTAAGAAAAATCTTTTTTTCTAACCTAAGAAAATATTTAATTATAGCTAACACATAAAAATTCTGAGTAAAGAATCAGTTCAAGCAGCCCCTGACTTTTATGACATAGGACAGATGAATATAATAGAGGCTAGAAGATTCATTTGGAAAAAAATAAAGGTTTTTGCTAACAATTTATAAACAATGAGAAAGGTTTTTCTTCTTGCCAGCACAGGTTGCAGATAGACCCCACAGTAAGTAAAACAATCAGTTAATGACGGTTGCTACTAAAAGCAATGAGGATCTCACTTCTAAAGGTGGTATTGCTTCTTCATATCTTTTTAAAATTTGATTCTTTATAGTAATGTCTTTGATTTTTGAAATTATAATACAATTACATCGTTCCCCCTTCTCTTTCCTCCCTCCAGGTCCTCCCATGCATCATCCCCTGATCTTTCTCAAACTCAGCTCCTCTTTCCTTAGTTGCCACATAGAGATAGATTATTCCTTTTTATTTTTTTAAATAAATTTTTTTTTTTTTTTTGGTTTTTCGAGACAGGGTTTCTCTGTGTAGCTTTGCGCCTTTCCTGGAACTCACTTGGTAGTCCAAGCTGGCCTCGAACTCACAGAGATCCACCTGGCTCTGCCTCCCGAGTGCTGGGATTAAAGGCGTGCGCCACCACCGCCCGGCTTAAATAAATTTTTATTAAGAGATTTTCTATTCATTTTACATACCAACCACAGATTCCCCTCTCCTCCCTCCTCCCAACCCCAGCCTTCCCCCCCAACCCACCCCCATTCCCATCTCCTCCAAGGCAAGGTCTCCCATGGGAAGTCAGCAGAGCCTGGTACATTCAGTTGAGGCAGGTCCAAGCCCCTCCTCCCTACACCAAGGCTGTGCAAAGTGTCTCAGCACAGGCCCTAGGTTCCAAAAAGCCAGCTCATGCACTAGAGACAGGTCCCAGTCCCACTGCCTGGGGACCCCCAAACAGTTCAAGCTAAACAACTGTCTCACTTATCCAGAGGGCCTAGTCCAGTACCATGGGGGCTCCTCAGCTGTTGGTCAACAGTTCATGCATTTTCTTAAATACATAAATGGAATCTTTCACTCAAATTTTGTATATGCATATATACATATACATGTATACACACACACACACACACACACACACGTGTGTGTGTGTGTGTGTGTGTGTGTGTGTGTGTATGACTCAGGACTGGCCACTTGGTATTAGACGACCAACTGGGAAGGGCTCTTCTCTGGGGAAGTGCGTTTCTCCCACTTTCAGGCTTCCCCAGTTGCTCATAATTCCTTGTCTAGGGTTGAGGCACCACAAGTTTTCCCTCTTCCGTATTAGCATGTCCCTTGATATCATCGCAAATATTTAGCATGTTGTTAGTAATTATGCTGGTTTTGTGAAGTGAGCGCTTGTAGAGTCTCCTCCAAGATCCATGATTTCACTACCAATTAGTTGACTAGGTGTCAGGGATCAGGCGTGGTTTCCCTCTTATTGAGAAGACCCTAAGACCAATGCTGTTGGTTACAGACAAGGCATGCATACCACCACTGCACATGCTGGTTCTTGTTGTGGCTCACTGGTGTCACACCTGGGGAGGATTGTTCTTTGCCTCCCTTCTTTGGAGGCTTGTACGGCACCTTCTGATACCATGAAAATCAGTATTCATCAGTTCCAGGAAAGGGGTTTCGGGGCCCTGTACCCGAAGTGCGTGGTGTCTTCAACAATAGGGACTAAACTTCCACCTCTGAGAAGTAACGAAGGATAACAGCAATAGGATATATGTTTGGGGACAGCTTGGATGACCCTAACTAACAGCTCAAAAGAAGGTTCTCATGCCTAGTGTAGGGGTTTTCATTAGACAGTCTATGGCTCTTGGGGGAACCATTGTCAGCCCAGATAGGAAGAATTCATTTAAATATATATGCATTATGCACAATTTCAGATAGATAGATAATATTATGCTTTTATGACTTTTTCAGACATCCTTAATGCTAGTCGACCCTCCATCTTCTGTATTTATCTCCTTTCCCTAAGTTTTTCCCATTTCCTCCTTCAAATCCTGTGTACTCTTCTATTCCCCTCTCTGTTGCTCTCCACATGGTGCCCTTACACTTTTTTTTCTCGACTGCCTCTAAGCTTTTTTTCTAGATTCCCTCTTTTTAGATTCTAAGGAATTTACAGAGTAGTTAGGGGTGAATTAACCTGAGGGAGTCAGGGGTAGCTCTTAGAGGAGAAATTGCTCCGATTCAATTCTTAGCCTCTAGACACCCTTAATTTTTAAAATTGAGATTTAAGGGGTTAGAAAACCACAGCCAGGTGTAGTGCACATACCTGTAATTCCAGTACTCCGTGGGGTGATGTAAAAGGATTCCAAGAACTAAGCCAACCTGAGCTCTAGAATAAGACACTGTAATGAAGAATAAATAAAATAAATTTTAAAAGTATAAATAAACAATAGAGTAAAAGAAAGAAGGAAATCACATGAAAAGATTAAGCAGTGGCGCTGGCTGGTATTCATTATTCACTTTCCCCCTGGAGAGTCCCTGCATCCCACACGGCATTAAACCCCATTACAACCCTAGGAGTGGGTATTACCACCTCCCTTCCTAAGTTACGCAGTGAGTGGCATTTGGCTCCACACCAAAGTCCATCTGATGCTAATGATCATTGCTTGTCCAGCATATAGCAATAAATGACGGAGTGTTTCTGGGAAGCAGTAATGGGGCCAAGACTGAAACAAGGGAAAAGGAGAAGGATCAGGTAATAAACCAATGTTTAATGAACACATGTCACACAGGAGGCATTCTGGCAGGTATCTGCTATGACGATGCCCAGCACATTCATTCTTCTGCCATCCCCAGCCAGGATGTGGGCTCAGCAGTTACTTACTTGTCAAGCAAGAAACTGAGGCAACACCTGTGCCTATTCCCTGTCCCTCACCTTCCATTGCCAGTGACTTCCATGTGATTTGTCTTGCATACCGTCTGAGGATAGTTAGGTGCCTACATATATACATTTACATACTGTATATGAAGTATTTGGCACAGCCCTTGGCACATAGCAAGTTGTCAACCAATGTTAGTTGTGGTGGTGTTGTGTTCCCAAAAATATTGTGCACTCTAATAAACTTATCTGGGGTCAGAGAACAGAAGAGCCACAATATTAAACATAGAGGTTAGGCAGTGGTAGCACATGCCTTTAATCCTAGCATTCCAGAGGCAGAAATCTTCCTGGATCTCTGTGAGTTCAAGGCCACATTGGAAACAGCCAAGCATGGTGACTCATGCCTTTAATCCCAGGAAGTGATGGCAGGAGGCAGAAAGGTATTTAAAGTGTGAGGACCAGGAACTAGAGCTGGTTAAGCTTTCAGACTTTTAAGCAGCAGTTCAGCTGAGATTCATTCTGGATGAGGACTCAGAAGCTTCCAGTCTGAGGAAACAGGATCAGCTGAGGAAGTGGCAAGGTGAGGTGGCTGTGGCTTGTTCTGCTTCTCTGATCTTCCAGCATTCACCCCAATAACTAGCCCCAGGTTTGATTTTATTAACAAGACCTTCTAACAATTCATGCTATAGTTAGTTATCATTATAGTGTTTTCTTTGTCAGAGTACTGAGATAACAGTGAAGTTGTCACCGGACTCCTCAAATAATTAAATAAAATACAGGGAAGCTGGGTGGGTTTGTGAACAACTGGTCTATTATCTTGCCCTATATATCGTGTGAGTTCACATGTCTGCATTTTTCTTCGTGCCAAATTCCATTGTCTTGTGTATCCAAGTTTACAGATCCTTCAAGATCTAAATTTAACATGCTTTCTGGGATTATATCCCAGGCTAAGGTATCTTTTAGAATAAGACTCCATAGTAGAAATATAATATGATCCATATGTGTAATTTTAGATAGTTTTACTCTAGTATATTCCAAACATTAGCGTGCCAGCATGCAATCAATATAAAATTAATAGCAGGGTGCCTTGTTTTCTTTCGTTCCACCAAACCTTTAATATCTGGTGAGTTTTATTGTATACTCACAACACATTTGAATTGGGACCAACTACAATTCTAGCAGTGCAAGTAGGCACCTGGGACCAGGGGCTAGTGTTTTCCACAGTTCACCTTTAGAGCAAGCTGATACTATTCCTTTAAAAAGCAAAACATCTCTGGCATCAGTCGTGGGTGGAGGGGTGGATCATTAGAGTGGCAGGTGGTCCCGTGGTCTCTCTGCCCCTAGGGAATCTGGGAAGAAGGAGTCTGTGTCTGCCCAAAGCAAATCGCGGGAACCCATCTAAGGCCCTGCTGATAATACATTCATAGAGTTTCACACCCCAGCACACAAACAGGCTCTGGCTAAACAGGCTTTTAAAGAAAATACCTTCAGGTCTGTAATCACCAACCCTACTCCCCCCCTCAACACACACACACACCCAGGCTCACAGTCTACATATTCAGCTGCATCCCAGCACTCTCTTGTACGTGAGCACCGCACAGAAGCACGTACTTTCCCTGATAATGACAGGGTTCTGAATAATTTATTCATTCTTTTCAAGTTTCCTGTGTACCCACTATGCTCTAAGTTGAATAAGGGATGGCTCCTGACTGACATTAAGGAGGAGCTAAGAGTACTGGGAAACTTTTACTGGACCCTTCTGGAATTTGAGTCAGAATCATTGTGAATGTATCCCTGAATGGGAACATTGATGAGTACTTATGCCAGGAACTGCCTTTGTTCTTATTTTGGATGCATTTATTCACTTTACATACATCCTCTCCCTTCTCAGGTACCTGTTAGCTACCTGCATCCCCACAAAGGCTAAGACAAGAGGACACATGTGACAGTCACACACACACATCACACAGATGCTTGCTGGGCAAACAAGGACAAGCTGTGCAAGCCTTGTAGATTCCCTTCTAAAGCCAGACAAGGGGGCGGGGTGCCACACTGAAATCTTAGGACCATGAGGAAGCCCTCCACCTCACCTCACTGGGTGACACAGGGAGCTTTGTCATTGCACCATACGCTGCAAGGACCAAGTATAGATTTTTGCAGGAAAAACAAGACTGAGCACAGTTATTAGAATCTGAAAGAAAATGACCAAAAAGCCCAGTTAGAGGTGGAACCAAAGGACTAAATTGTCTTCCTCCACCCAACAGCGCTTCCAGATGCTCACCAGGCTGGTGAGTAGCTTCAGACTTGCTACACCCCATCCTACTCCCAAAAAGACAGGGCCCGTGGGGGAGGGGCACAGAGAGCTCACATAGCTGGAACAATGTGTGGAGAGACATATCGGGAAATGGCATGCTTCCTACAATTCAGGCACTCTAGTCTCCATGGCCCTTTGGGACCACCACCACCACCACCACCACCACCACCACCACCACCACCACCACCACCACCTTCATTTTGTAGGTACCAAAGCTGAAGCAGAAGCAAGTTAAGTAACGAGGCAGAGAGCAAACCAGATCCTTAGGCTGGAAAGAAGGGGGGAGCTTAGTCACTCATTTTTTGTCACAAGGGGCAGATTGAGGATCCTTCTGTTCTATTTATATGGAAATCACACACAGGCAAGGCTGTGATGCTCTTGGTGATGACTGAGCTCTTGTACCAGAGGGCTGCTAGCCGGGCTTACAAGCCCAGAGGCTTAGAGCTCCAGGGGCTGCCATGGATCTCAGCCTTCTGAGGTTTGTCCCTGGTCCCTCTCTGAAATGGCTCAGCTACTTTCTAACATCTGCTGAGGATCTATGCCCTGTTGACATGGCTAGAGAGGGAGGCTGGCTTGCTTGTTCTCCCGTCATAATTCCACCAATTACTTAATAGCCTTTTGAACACATGGTGCCCACTTCCGCCATCCATAAGCCTTAAATAAGCAACCATCGTAAGCCTTGCTTGCAGCCATCACAGGTTTTTGCTTAGTCACTGGGCAGATGTGGATGGTGTCTCAAGGTGGTAATTGCTGAGAGGTAAGGAGAGAGGGAACCCTATATTCATCTGCAGCCATTTTAAGGGTGTGGCTGGGACAGAAGTTAGCGGCAGAGAGAAGAGATAGAAGTTGAGAAAGTGGGAACAGAGAGTTGTGTGTCTCTTTTAAGATAGCTGGTAACAAAAGAAATGAGAGAAGCCGATCGCTTGCTGCTCACAAGACAAAGGAAAACGTATTCAAATGTCCAAGTGTTGATGCTGAGCCCCAATGAGGAGGGGCAGAGGGAGGTGAAAATAAGACAATGCAGAGGACCCAAACTCTTCCTCAGAGTGTTTGGCTGGAGTTCATTATTGGGGTGTATGCCTATTCCATAGTAAGGAGTGACTGCAGTGGGCAGGGCCATCTAGAGTTTCCCAGAGTTCACTGTGGTTACTCCTCTAAGGACCTGGAGTGATCATAACTGGAGTGAGGACTCTGAAGCAGGGGAGTGATGGCTTTAATGACATCCAAGCTGCAGTGGTCCTTGGAACTGGAGTAGGATTTTCTAAGAATGATCCTGGACTTTTCAAAACAGCTGAGCTGTGGGCTGGACCATCTAGCCCCTTGCCAGAACCTTACAACAAGGACTTACCATGACTGCAAATGAACTCAACGTCTGAACCAATGCCCGCTCCTCGTCACTCTCCAACTCTCCCCCTGAGACATCAGCCTCACCCTCACCCTGCATACCAGTCCCTCTACTTCTGTCTCCTGAATGACTCTCCTGTCATCTCCATCGTCCCTCCTCCCACGTCTCCATCTGAAGTTTCCTTGCCCTGGAGTCTTGGGAAGGCTTTTGGGCACAGACCCAAACTCAAGAGTTGGTAGAGTGTGTTCAAGACCCACCTCTAGTTTTGGTTAATCTATCTGTACTCCTGGGGCCTCTGGATCTATTCCTCTCTTTTTTCCTTTTATGTGGAAAGGATATTATTTTGTATGCTAGTTGGACTGATTTCAGGAATACAAACTTGGTTTCTTTCTAGGAGGAAAAAATAGCTGTTTAATTCTCTACTTTGACAAACTAGAAGACACATCATTCACATGTTTCAATAGAAAGTGAATGTGATTGATACATTTCAACATTCAATCGTGATCTAAAAATGCAAATGATCTAGGACTGGCATGTACTTCAGTGGTAGAGCACTTGCCTAGATCAGGCAAGGGCCTGGGCTCCATGACCTACAACAAAAATAAGAATTAAAAATCTTAGCAACCTAAAAACAGAGGAAAACCGCTAAACTGGCCTGAAGGTTGGGCTATGGCAGGAGAAGATTGGCAAGGCTTATGCTCCAGTAATGGCTGTGAAATCTAGTCCTCTAGCTAAATCAGTTCTGGCCCTAGACTAATGGATTGGGTGTCCTGGATCACAACCTGTTGTTTGGGTCAAGGCTGAGTCCATGGGTCCCAGACCTTCCCCAGGGAGCCCCATCCTAGTATGCGGTCAGGTGACTCTGTTGGGGGCAAGAATGAGAACGAAGATCCTTTATTCCTGTGCCTTAACCAGGGAGCTGGCAGAAACAGATCAGGGCTCTTAGGCATGTAAAATTGTCACCTTAAACACAGAACCCTCAAATTATCCTGACCTCTAACTGTGTGGTCTAATTCAACATCACAAGTTAACTATTGACCCTCTATCAACTCCCCTCAAAAATGGGAGGCAGGATAAGCAACCAAGGCTGAGACATTAATGACCTGGGCAGTAGTCCTCAGACTAGGTGAGATGCTGGGATCTCAGACCTCAGCACCAAGCTTGTGGAATAACTAAGACCAAATATCTGTATTTTTTTTCATTTTATTAATTCTTTTATTTTTGAAATTATAACATAATTGTATCATTTCCCACTTTCCTCCCTCCCATATATCCCTCCTTTCTCTCTTTCACATCTATGACCTCTTTACACACACACATATATATGTATGTGTATATATATTCCTAAATACATAAATACAACCTGCTCAGTCTGTATAATGTTACTTATGTGTATGTTTTCAGGGCTGACTTTTTGGGATTGGCTGACAATCTCCCCCCCAGGCAATGCTGCTGCACAACTGGGGTGGCAATCCTCTGATTCAGGGCACAGAAAACTTCCTGGGAGGGCGAAATATTCAAGAAAGAAGACAAAACAAAAGAAGACACAGGAAATTAAAAAAACAAAAAGCTTCCCCCACACAAAGGGCTTGCCAGTATTGGACCTGTGCTGAGCCTCTTAAGCGGCACTAAATCTTTTCCCTTCTAATTCCCACCTCCCTCCCAAGTTCAAAGCAGCCGACCAGAAAGGAAAAAAGAGTCGTCTAAACCAATTTTTCCTTGTTAAAAGTGCTCTATAAGGATTGTCTTATTGCTTTATTTTGAGTTGGATTTTTTTTTCAGCATACCAAGCAGAAATGAGCATTAGTATTCCACACACCCGTAGAGGTGACCTTTGGTATTCTAGAAAAATAATGTAACAGAATGCTCACATTGGGATCATGTTTGGTGCTATTTCTTTCCCTAATAATGAGTCCATAATTCAGATCATTACGTGGGAGCATTAGAGGGGCCCTTCAAGGCCATCCATCCAGCCCAGCACCCCATGAGGGATCAACAAAGCTTCATTCAAGGGACATCAACTTGCCATCTCATGAACCCGAGTTTCTCCTCAGCAATAGTCCTTTTCTAATTAAGACCTGTATTTTACTGGTCCATAAAATGGAAACCCTGAGTCTCACCTCTATGGTATCACATAATTGAGAAAGATAAAATGAGTCAACAATAAATGCCACTTCTCCTTATTAGAATCTAAAATCCTATATGTTGACATTCGATTTTTTTAAACCATTACTACACACAAAGGCATTTTATGTTGTTTCCATTAATATCTGACATGTTCTTTGGCACCAGTCTCGTTTGGAGGCAGACTCAGGGGCCACCTTGGCAGGGGTTTGCATGTGTCAAAATATTTTCCCCTAGCAGTTTGCCAGAGTGCCAGGAAGTCATTATTGATATCCATTAAGGAGAAAGCAGCATGACAAATTGGAAGAGGGCCTGCGCTGGCTAGTTTTATGTCAACTTGACCCAACTCGAGTCATTTTGCAAAAGAAAAGAACCTCAACTGAAAAAATTCCCCCAATAGATTGGCATGTGGGGCAAGCGTGTGGTACATTTTCTTGATTAGTAATCTGTGGGAAAGAACCCAGCTCGATGTAGATGGTGCTACCCATTGGCTGACCTGGGTCCTGGGTATTCTAAGAAGACAGACTGAGCAAGCCATGAGGAGCAAACCAGTAAGCAGCATTTCTCGGTGGCCTCTGCTTCAGTGTGTCTGCCTCCTGATTCCAACCTTGAATTCCTGCTATGATTTCCCTTCACCATGGACAGTGACTGGGACATGTGAGGTGCAATAAGTCCTTTTCCTCCCCAAGTTACTTTTGTCACGGTGTTTTATCACAGCAATAGAAACTGTAAATGAGACGGAAATTGATAGCAAGTGGTAGGATATTGCTGTGACAGATCTGGCCATGTGTTTTGGGGGGATTGTGGAGGTGTTTAGGACTTTGGGTTGGAAAGAGCCATTGGGTACTCAGAGCTCAGTGGGCTGTTCTGTGGGGAGCTTGGAAGAGAAGCATGCGAGAGCAGTGTAGGTGATGGATGCCTGGCTTGTGAAGTTTCAGAGGAAATTTTTGAAAGTTCCCTAAAGGCTCTATCAGGGCCATTGATATTTTTAATTAAGAACCACCAAAGTGAAAAGTCTGCTTTACTGGAACAATGGGTCCAAGTCAGCTGTGGTTGAAGAAATCAGTTGTAATCAAGAAGGAACCAGCATCATTGAGGCAAAACCTTCTGGGAAGTATTTCCTCAGCATCATCCTACAGAAACTGTGGTTCAGAGTGGGGCGAGGCTCCATCTCATGCCAGCAGCCAAATTGGCAATGTAAGAGTCACTCAGGTGGTTCTGGTTTTGAAGGCATCAAGGGGTCATGGAGAGCTGCTGAGGCTTGGCGTTGTGTAGCAAGAGTGAGGTCCCTGAAGAGAGGCTTCACCTCTGCCTCCGTTGCAGTAGAAGGGATTAAAGGGGTTCTGGAAGAGAAGTTCAAACGTGGCACCATGTGGCAGGGTCAGAGACCCTGAAAAGAGACCTGGAGTGACTATTAGCCGCAGGGCAAGACAACTGTAGCAGGATAACCAGCGTTTCAGAGACGCTGGTACCATGGGAGAAACACCAAGGACAGCAGCAGGGTGAAATGGAACCAACCTGACCCCAGGAGACAAGCTGTGTGTGTTGCAGAGGGCAGGCTGTAGAAACAGAATTAGCTGTACCGGCCTTTGGAGACTGGAGGATTGTGAGTGGGTCCCAGACATCAAACATTGATCTTGTTAATACTGTTGAATTTTTATTATGCCTTTTGTTTTTACTGTGACTATGCCCTGGTTCTTCCCTCTTTGAGTAAGAAAGTATGTAACTCATTTTTGTCTTGCAGGAATTTACAGTTGAGGGATTTTGGAGTTTCAGAGAGTCCTTGCAATTTTAGAAAGACTTGAGATATTTTTAAAAGTCTGAACTTCACAAGTTTGAGTTTTTAAAGACTGAAACTTTTAAAGTTTGGAATATATTTTAGATTGTGATATTGATATTCATATGATGCATTGGGGACAATGAGAAAGGAAAGGTTGTGGTTGAACAGTGATGTGTTTGTGTGTCAAGTTGACAAGGAGTCACTTGTGCTGGCTTGTTTTATATCAACTTGACACAAACTAGAGTCATTTTACAAGAGGGAACCTCAATTGGGAGAATGTTCCCACTAGTCTGGTCTGTGCACAAACCTGGGATGCATTTACCTGACTGATGATTGATGTGTGAAGGCCCAGCCCACTGTGGGCAGTGCCACCCCGGGCTGGTGGTCCTGGATGCTATAAGAAAGCCAACTGAGCAAGTCATGAG
Organism: Peromyscus californicus insignis; assembly: GCF_007827085.1. Taxonomy (NCBI): domain Eukaryota; kingdom Metazoa; phylum Chordata; class Mammalia; order Rodentia; family Cricetidae; genus Peromyscus; species Peromyscus californicus. Next base: position 52,751,276 of record NW_026294469.1, read on the forward strand.
AAATCATCCTGTAAGAATTGTTCTCCCATTGCCTCTGCTTCAGTTTCTGCCTCCAGGCTCCTGCCTTGAGTTCCCGCCCTGAGTTCCCTTCTTGATAGACTGTGATCAGGACAAATGAGATGAAATAAACCCTTTCCTCTCCAAGTTGCTTTTGGTGTTTTATCGCAGTAAAAGGGTAAGAGTTATTCTGCCTACATGGATATTATAAAGTTCAAATGAAATTGCATATGGTAGAAAGTCTCAGTTAGCTATTGTGCTCTGCACAAACATTTAGCAACATCTGGAGTTACTTTCGAATATATGTGTCAGTGCATACCTGTGTGTAGTGTATGTGTACGGTGTGTACACGCATGCTCTTATGCATTTATGGGTCTTGTGAATGCAGGTACATGTATGAAAATCAAAGGACAACCTTGGGCATCAGTCCTTACCTTTCACCTTTTCTGAGGAAGTTCCCTTGATGTTCACCACTATGTAAGATAGGCTAGCTGGTCCATGACTTCTGAGGATTATCCTATGTGGTGGTATTGTGTTCCCCAATATATTTTGCACACTAATGAATTTATCTGGGGTCAGAGAACAGAACAGCCACTAGATAGGCATAGAGGCCAGAAAACGGTGGCACTCACAACTTTAATCCTAGCATTCTAGAGGCAGAGATCCATCCAGATCTCTGTGAGTTCAAAGCCACACTGGAAACAGCCAGGCATGGCCTTTAATCCCAGGAGGTGAGGCAGGAAACAGAAAGGTATATAAGGCGTGAGGACCAGGAACTAAGCTGTTAAGCTTTTAGGCTTTTGAGCAGCAGTTCAGCTGAGACCCATTCAGATGACACAGAGGCTTTTAGTTTGAGGAAATGAGATCAGCTGAGAAGTTGGCGAGGTGAGGTTAGCTGTGGCCTGTTCTGTTTCTCTGATCTTCCAGTGTTCACCCCAATACCTGGCTCCGGGTTTGTTTTTATTAATAAGACCTTCTAAGATTCCTGTTACAGTTGCTCAGCCCTCTTTCCAACGGGACAGGAGAGGCACACACTGCTGAGAAGTCTTGCTGGAGGCAAGCTCACAGAACAAGGTGGTTGGCCACTGAGGAGGGACAGGTCTCCCGTAGTCTGAGTACTTGGAAGATGCCCCAAAGAGAAAAGAACATACAGAGACTGACCCAGCATCTCCAGGTCAGCATGGGGTTCATGACCCAGGGCCCCTGCTTCAATCTTAGTCACTCTCTCACCTTCTTTTCCAGATTAGCTTGATTAGTTTGTTAATTCCTGCTCTTCCTGCAGATTTCAGATTCAGTATCCAGGCACTGCGCTCTCCAGAAATTATTTTCTGGCCTCCTTAACTAGCTGGACCTATTTTCTTATTTGTTCATTTTGCTCTGTTTTCTGCACAGCACCTCACACATGAGCTGATTCACTTACAAACAAAAACAAACAAAAAGCCACTCGGATCAAAGTTCGTCTACTTCATGTATGATGCCATTCCATCTGATTTGATGCCTACCATTATATTCATCCCACAAAGCACAGTGGCTGGCACATGTGGAACTCAACAGGTCTCTGTTGAAGGAGGGAATATGGTTCCCAAGGTAAGTTAAAAGGCACCATTAAAGCAAACAAGCAAGATTAAAGCAAAGAAGTCAGAGTTAGATGGAGAAGGACGAAAGCATCCTACCCATTGTGAACCTCCTCTGTGCCAAGACTAGCTTTTGGCACAATGGTGTGTCTTTCTGGTACAATGTCTGACTGTTTCCTCATTCCTTGGAACACACACAAGTGTGTCACAATGAGAGATTATCAGGAGATCTGTTCCCCAGAACCAAATCCAGCAGTTAATAAAGTCACTGACAATGCTTCTTGCTAATGTAGAGCATTCCTTTTGTGCTCCCAGACCTCTCTCAAAGGCAGCTTTGGGCCATAGCAAGCCTACATGCCAGCTGCCAGGCTTGCCCTGTAGAGCGTCTCTTGTCAAGGAACTCTTGAAAAATTACAGGGCCAACCTCAGCTTCTGTGGGCTGTGAAATCCATATCCAGAAACCTGACAGGGCCAGTCTCTGCTGCTGAGGTCAGGGGAAGCTGACCTGCAGATAGGGAGGTGACACCCCTGCTCCCATATCGTGTGCAGGGGATTCCTGGGAGCCCCAGAGGGGGCACAGGGCATCTCGGCATCATACCCTTAGTGATGCATTCTAGAACATGGCAACCACAAGTAATGTTTTGTTTTGGTTTGGGATTTGTTTGTTTTTTTCTAGAAAAAATACTGAGCTTTTGTCCCAATGAGATTCAAGCCAACCTGAAAGGTGAAATGTGCTATTTTTCTTTCTTTTCCTGAAGTCATCAATGTGACAGCCAGTGAAGACAGGTTTTCCACATACTGTAATATCTACCGTGGATGCTTCTATTTTGAAGTGGGGATGGAGGGCATTGGGGGGGGGGGACAAGAGGGAAGAAGGGAGACACAAAGGAAGCAGAAAGAAGAGGGAGAGAAAGAGGAACAATGGAGGAGAAAAGGTGTTCATTTGGAGGATTTTTTTTTTATTAAATTCCGACACCAGGAAGCTCTGTGTACATGGCTGCCCATTCTCTCTTGCTGAAGCCTGAAGGCAAACCGAGATGCTGTGTCAATTACGAAGAAAATCAATGAAGATGCTGTTTGGGAGTCCTTTCCACCATTCTGCACGGATGGTATCCTTCCCTCTCTGGCACTGACTCATTTACTTTCGTCCTCTCTAGGGGCGGCTGACATATTGCTGCTGTAAAGGATCTGAAGCGAAAATCACCTTTATTTCTTACCTTAACTTGTCCTCTCTGAGCGGTTTGCTAAAGGAACATCTCATGACCGGGTTGGGGCTATAGGTCAGAAGGGCAAGATCTCACTAGGCCAGCCAGCCTTAGGTACTTCCCTCTACCAGCCTGGCTTCTGCCTACCCCAGGTGCCCCAGGCCCATGAAGCCTCCAGAACTGAGAATCTCCATGAATTTCCACACTTGCTCTTCTCCATCTCATATCTGTCCAAACTAGTACCTTCTCCAGAGCTAGGATCTTCTGAACACAACAGATTTGAGAACAGAAGCTTCCAGCAAGATAAACGCAGCTCCAATACAAAAGTGTTGAGGGAGGAACCCCAGAAGAACACTCCTGAGCAGATCCTACCATCCTGAAGAAGGCAGCTAGTAAAAAACTCAGCAACTGAGAGGGAGATTCACAAAACTGAAACAATTGAGTAACAGGAAAAAAAATGCTATCTGTAGTAGCTCCCCAAGATAGTGAAATAAATAATGTCTGTTAAAGATACTACAAGATTACTGAACTGAAGAAGAACGCAGTCACCTGCTTGTGTGGCTGTAACTCTTCCATTGCAGAGTCGTGTATTTGACTAAGTAATTCCCTTCTCCTTTGGTCCCATGGTCGATTTCAAATAGTTCTAAGATTAAAACCTTCAGCCCCTGTGTTAGCTTCTTAGCAGCGCTTTAGCAATTTGACTCAAGCTCGCTTAAAATAACAGAAACTTATGCTCCTGCAGTTCTGGGGTGTCCAAAGTCTAGATGGGTCAACAGGACTGAGTTCTTTCTAGAACCTCTGGGAAAGGATCTTATTCCTTGCTTTTTCTCTTTTCTACGAGCTGCTGACATCTTTGCCTCAGAAGCACGAGACAAACCCCCACCTTCTTCCATTCTTCCCTGTTCTCCTTCCTCCTTTCTGGCTCTTTCTTTTATCACATCCTCATCTCTGCCCCGACTCTCTCATGAGGACCTGAGGGTTGCTCTGGGCTCCCCCACTCTCCTAACTTCCAAAGTCTTTAACCCCACCTGTAAACTCATCCTTTTGACATCTAAGGAAATGGCCACTGAAAGGATCACAACCTGGAAAACAGAGGAGGCATTTTCTTGTCTATCACATCCCTTATCATTTTAGTATCATGAATGATGTCATCAGATTCTTCTAGGCTGAATGGCTGGAAGAAAAGTGGGAAGTAGTTAAAAAACTGGATAAGAGGGAACCATTGTACCTGACAGGGATAAAAGTGTGGAGTTGAGAGTCAGGACTGATACAGGGTTGATCACAGAGACTTAAGTCCTGATTCCTGAGAAACATGGCAAGGCTTTTGCTTACGTGGGTACTTTGCAGTCTCCCAACCCCCATGCTTTCTATGGCTTTGCCAGGGGCTCTGCTGAGATAAAGCTCAGGTCTGCAAAAGCTGGAAGAAGTAGGCTTAGCTTTACTTCCGGGCTCAATGGTTCAACCTGAGGTATCATTGACATTACTGTGGCCTGGGACTCCCATGCCAGCAATCACTAAGCTCTGATAGGCTTTCCTGATGGCAAACTACCATCCGGATGAGGCACGGTGGAGGCTGTCGCTGCACAGCAGACCACTACCGCATCCTTGAAGGTAAAACAAGTCATTTCACTTCGATTATTGAGTCAGTAGCCTGGGCATTCACATAGACACTTGCAAGGATGTGAGGACCTCAGCCTGGGGTAGCTCACTGGCTGTGATGACCCAGTCACACCTTCATTCACACATTTGAAAACTCATGCTGCCTACACTGGCTAATGGGTTAAATATGTTCAATTTAGTTTTCTACAACAAAACGCTGTTCAACTTTAAAGAAGAAATTCACTACTAGCACGTATAATAAAACAGATTTACCTCAAAAACCTTTTGAGTGAAAGAGATTAAGACCAAGTACGTTCAGAATAGTCCTGTTTATAGGACACGGAAGAACTGGAGAACTACCATGGGAAAAAATCACAAGAGTCACCTGTGTGGAAGAGAAGAGGCCTGGAAGGGGGCAGCCTGGAAGGAGGTGGAGAGGATGTTTGTGATTCTGAACATATGCTGGACTGGGGCTGTGGTGGTCTCAATCATGTACACCAAATGAAATACATGACGTCTATGCATCTCCCCGGGAATACATTTTGCCTCAATTTTAAAAAAGCACAATAATAGTTAAAAATAGGATAGATTGAAAACCTTGTGTGCGCATGTAGTCAGATTTCTCGACTGAGGAAACTGATGGGAAAGCAATTTTCAAAGAGAAAATAGCTAGGAATTGATGAGAGATGACAAGTCCTCAGCTAGAAAGCATGCACCAAGTGCCAAGAAGAATAAACAAAGATAAATTTCTGTTTAGACATTACATAGTGACACTGCAGAATTTTATACATAAAAATATAAAAGCTATGAGAAGGGCAGAGAGAAGAAAATTACCTACAAAGAAATGTTCATTAAACTGAACTCCATCTTTTCATCAGCAAAATCATCCACTCATTGATGCCAAAGGATAATTGAGCAGTATCTTTAAATTGTTGAGAGGAAAGGTCATAAAACATGCGTACACTGGTAAATGATTGTTCAAGAATAAAGACCAGAAAAGGCGTTTTAAATATTTAAAATAAAAACAGCTTTCCCCTCCCACTTTCTGCCTCTTACTGAACTACTGAAGGCCTTTACACAGAAAAATGAGAGATCAAACCATGCACAAGGAGTGAGTGCTCCAATAATCCCAGAAACTGCAGAACAGCTTAGTAATTTTTTTTTCCTAGCTAATAACTATAGTCAGCAGAAAAGAACTTTCATTTTGTATTTCAAAAGATAAAATAGCATAGTGTCTGGAGAGACTGTTCAGTTGGTCAAGTGCTTGCCAGACAAAAATGAAGACCTGTGTCTAATCCTCAGGACTCGCATGAAAATGCTGGACATAAAAGTGGATGCCTGTGAAGCTGAAGAGATGGTTCAGCAGTTAAGAGCATTAGGTGCTCTTCCAGAGGTCCTGAGTTCAATTCCCAGCAACTACATGGTGACTCATAACCATCTGTAATGGGATCTGATTCCCTGTTCTGGTGTGTGTGAAGACAAGTCACTCATACATAAAATAAATAAAATAAAATAAAATAAACCCTGTATGACTATAATCCCAGCACTGGAGAACCGGGTGAAGGATTGCGGGCCAGCAAAGTCTTAGCCAAATCAGTGAGCTCCAGGTTTAGTGAGAGACTCTGTTCCTAAATAAATAAATATAAACAAATAGAGAAAGAAAGAAAGAAAGAAAGAAAGAAAGAAAGAAAGAAAGAAGGTGTAGACTGATTGATTTGAAAGATGCTCTATAACAACCTCTGACTTCCTCATTAGCACCTGCTTGCTTACATAAGAACACACACACACACACACACACACACACACACACACACACACACACACACATAGTATAAAGGGAATATAAGCTAATTTTAAAATTCAAAAACTGAAATACTTCAAACTCAAACACTTTTGAAGTAAAGATATGAAGCTACAAATGGAAAATTCTACATCTGGCCTCACATGACAAATTATAATCAAAACACAGTCACACTAAAAATATTGTATAAAATTCCAGCCAGGCTATGTATACTAGGAACATATGAAACACAAAAGAATTTTAGGTCTCATCCCCAATATGTGTGTGTGTGTGTGTGTGTGTGTGTAGTGTGTGTATACATATATACATACATATATATATATATATATATATATATATATATATATATATATATATGTGGTGGTTCAACTCTGGGTAATTTAAATATTTTGGGTGTTCAACTGTGTTCAAAAGATAAAATAGCATAGTGTCTGGAGAGACTGTTCAGTTGGTCAAGTGCTTGCCAGACAAAAATGAAGACCTGTGTCTAATCCTCAGGACTCGCATGAAAATGCTAGACATAAAACACACACATATATATATGTGTGTGTTGCTAGAGTTTTCCTGCCTGGCCCACAGTCAGGACAAACTCTCTCACCTGCCAGTCCCACAGCCACTCAGACCCGACCAAGTAAACACAGAGACTTATATTGGTTACAAACTATATGGCCGTGGCAGGCTTCTTGCTAACTGTTCTTTCAGCTTAAATTAATCCATTTCTATTCATCTATACCTTGCCACGTGGCTTGTGGCTTACCGGTACTTTACATCTTCCTTGTCCTGATGGCGGCTGGCAGTGTCTCCCCCACCCAGCTTCCTGTTCTCTCAATTCTCCTCTCTGTTAGTCCCGCCTATACTTCCTGCCTGGCCACTGACCAATCAGTGATTTATTCATTGACCAATCAGCAACACATTTGACATACAGACCATCCCACAGCATATATATATATATATATATATATATATATATATATATATATATATATATATATGTGTGTGTGTGTGTGTGTGTGTGTGTGTGTGCATGCTTGTGTGTATGAGTATAATATTCCACGATATGAAAAAATAAAAATCTAAAATACTTAGGGTTCTGAGCATTTTGATAAGAATATAATGTGTGATCAGAGTAAACAGCTAGAAAAATCACAGAAACTGATAAAGAAAATATTTAAATTACCCAGAGTTGAACACCCACAGACCACACTGCTGTCTCCACTGACTCTGTATCCATGATGGATACCCCATGCCATTGCAAATTTCTCTCTAGATGACCTTCAATTATATGCAATTTTATGTTAGAACAATGTTCCAGGATGGATCTATAGCCAGCCTAACCTTTTGAGTTCTTTCTGCATTCACTGCTTCCATGATGTTGTTATAAATACGCTTGTACACTCCTCTTTGTGAGAGTCACTACTTTGTCGAGGCAGACTCTTGCAAAGGCTGCCAAAGAATACTCTGACCACTGTCACAAAATCTGGCCTTTGGGGACAGATGGACCATTACAACACCCTTGAGGCATCTAGGGAGTGCAAATAGTATTGACTTGAATGGCTAAAAAGGGATCTGCCTGACCCTAGCCCACCCACACCATATACAACCTCCAGACCTATCCTGAGTGGCACATCCTGGGTTATAGTCCAGGTTATAGTCCAGTTAAGTCCACCAGACTTTAGCCCATCTGTACCCTCCCCAGTACCCAGACATTGCACTGGTTGCATATCTTGTGCCATAGGTCAGTCTGGTGAGCCCTAATGGTGTCATTACCAACCTCCAGGCTTGGTGCCAGTCACACATCCTGTGTACCAGTCCAGTCTGAGGAACAGCTTTGACCCAAGCCCACCTGCAACCTATATCAAAACTCAAAGCCTAATCTGGGCCATACACCCCATGTTATGCTTCAGTCTGATGAGTCCATGTATACTAGTCTACCTTTACCATCCCCAACCACTAGGCTTGCCATAGATGAGCCGGCCCACTCTGGTGAGTCTGCTGGATCTTTGCCCACCCCTACCACTTCCAACTTCCATGAATAGTCCAGGTTGCCCATCCTGTGTGCTGGTCCAGATTATTAAGTCCCAGAGCTCTTGCCTCCTGAGCTGTATCCAATTTTCAGGCTTGAGCTGATATGCCCATTTGTATGTTGGGCCAGCCTGGTGAGTCCCTGAAGCCTCTCCTGACGTTGCCACCCCTTTGTTGTACAACTTGTATGATATCCTAGCTGGCCGAGTGTCCATGACGCTACTCTACATGTGCTGTCCTCACATTCACAGGACAAGCTTGCAGAGTACATCTTGTGAACCAGCCTATGCAGATCCAGCCACTTCGGTTTGCATGCTTTCTTGCTTACCGCTGAATTGGAATCACCCCTATTCTTCCAATGGAAAATCAACACTGAACCTCCGAAGGTGTGCTCTACCAACTCCTGATACTTGACCTATTTATCAGCTAAGCTTAGGCAACAACAAAACAAAATTTGCACTCAACAGAGACATCTTTGAGTCTCACATAGACACACAATAAAAGAAGTCCACATGTCCAGGTATCATCATAAATACACAGATAATATGAAAAGTCAAGATGGTAAGTATGCTCTTAACAATTTTTACTAGTCCTGTAGCAGTGTTCTTCAATGACAATTACCTAGAGGAATCCCAGGTCACAAGATTTTAAAAACACAAAATAACAAAAGCATAAACTTCTTCAAAGTACTCTAATAGCTTAAAGAGGAAAGACTCCAAGAAAACAGCTCAGGGAACTTTTAAAGAGAATTGCAATAAATGACTGCATGAGGCCCAAGAAAGCACATCATATGTATAAATGAAATGATAATGACAATTCAGGATTTGAAAACAGAGTTCAATAAAGAGATAGAAATATTGAAGTGTTTCTAAGCTGTAAATGAAGATGGAATTGTTTGTTTTTTTGTTTTTCGAGACAGGGTTTCTCTGTGTTATTTTGGTACCTGTCCTGGATCTCACTCTGTAGCCCAGGCTGGCCTTGAACTCACAGAGATCCGCCTGGCTCTGCCTCCTGAGTGCTGGGATCAAAGGTGTGTGCCACCACCGCTCGGCTGAAGGTGTAATTGAAAAAATGCAATAATCCAACTAGAAGACACTGGAGAAAGCATTAACAATTAGAATGGGTCATGTAGAAAATAGAATATCAAGGATCTAAGATAAAATAGGGGAATTGGGCCACACAAGCAAAGTATATGGGAAAATATAAACAAAACATTTGGGAATTGTGGGACACTGTGAAAGACAAAAATCTTTTAACTATGGTCGTGGCTAAAGAGAAGAATCCCAAGTCAATGGCACAAAGTAGACCTTCAAGAGGATCATAGAAGAAAACATCCCCAAACAAAGGAAAGACATCAGTACAGATATAAGAAGCACACAGAACACCAAGTAAACAAGACCAAAAAATAGACTCCCCATGGCATATTATAGTTGAAACACAGAGAGTGTACTGAAAATTTCAGGGAAAACCACTAGAATAACAGTTGACTTCGCAATGGAAACTTTAAAAGCCAGAAGAGCCTGGAACAATGTACTCCAAGCTGTAAAAGAGCACAGAAGCCAACCCAGACATACCCAACAAAAGTATCTGCCATAGTTAAAGGTGAAAGAAAGACTTTCCCTGATATAAACAGGCTAGAAGAATTCATGTCCGCCAAACATGCCTACAGTGAATTCTGGAAGCAATAATTTAAATTGAAAAGAAGAATGAGCATAACCAAGGAAATATAGGGGGAAAATAAATGAAGCCATAATTAATAAAACACAAAATAGGACTAAGAACACAAGCAGAAAAAAAAGCCTGCAATCAACAAAATCTTTCAATAATAAGTAAACACTAATTATCTTAACTCCTCAATCAAAAGACACAGGTTAGTTGAATGTATTAAGAAACAAAACCTGTCTTTCTGTTGTCTAAAAGCATTTCAACTTACTTCAAAGACAGCATCTATATCACAGCGGAAAGATGGGGAAAGTAGACCAAGCACAGGGATCCAGGAGGCAAGGTGTCTCTATCCTAATAGCTGATAAAAACAGACTTCAAACTAAAACAAATCAGAAGATATAAAGAACACATCATTCTCGTCATGGGGACAGTTTGCAAGAAGACATTAAACTCCTAAGCATGTATGCACCAAACTGTGGCACATCCAATTTTATTTAAAACAACAACAACAAAAACCCCATACTGCTGGACCTGATAAGCTCCACCTCAGAAGTGGCAGGAGATTTCAGTACCCACCTTTCTCTAGTAGAGAGATTACCTGAGCAAAAACTAAACAGAAACCTCTGAATTAAATCATATAACATGGACCTAACAATTAGAATATAAAAAACAATGAATATACATTCTACTCAGCAACCCATGGAAGTTTTTCTAAAATAGACCATATACTGAGACAGACAAAAAAAATCTTTAAAAATCCAGAAAATTTTGAATATCTCTGTATATCCTATCTGACCACAATGAAATAGTCCTTAAAGTCAACAGAAAACAAATCTCTAGTAATTATCTGGACTCATGGAAATTAAAAAACACACTACTTAATGATGAGTGGATCAAAGAAAAAAATTAATAAAAAAATAAGAATTTTTGTAATTAGATGAAAATAGCAACACCACGTAACAAAACCTCACAGATACATCAAAAGCAGCCATAAGCAGGAACTTTGTAGCTCTAAGTACCTACATTAAAAACATTTTAAAATCACAAATAAATGACTTAATGATGCAACTCAAGAATTTGGAAAAAGAAGAAAAAGCAAAACCAAATCCAGTAAATGGGTAGAAATGACCAAAATCAGAGCAGAAATTAATTGAAATAGAAACAAAGAAAATGGTTACTAGAATCAAGGAATCTAAGACCAGGTTTTTTGAGAAGGTAAACAACATTGACAGACCCTTAGCCCAACTAACCAGAAGACAGCAAATGTGACCAGAAATTAACAGTGAAACATTACAACAAACACCAAAGAAATTCAGAATATTGTAAGAGAATGTTTTTAAAACCTATGCTCCATTAAATTAGACAATCAAAAGGAAATGGGTAAATTTCTAGATTAATCCAAAGTTAAAACAAGAATCGATCAATAACTTAGAACTACAACAAATAAGAAAATCCAGGTAGTATTGAAGTCCCTCCCAATAAGAAAGCCCAAGTTCAGACAGATTCATAGAATAATTATGAGACTTTGAAAAAAAGTCTACAATCAATGATTCTTAAATTATTTTTTTCTTTTTTAAAAATTTAATTATTTCTCTTTTTTTTTTTTCTTTTGGTTTTTCGAGACAGGGTTTCTCTGTGTAGCTTTGCGCCTTTCCTGGAACTCACTTGGTAGCCCAGGCTGGCCTCGAACTCACAGAGATCCGCCGGCCTCTGCCTCCCGAGTGCTGGGATTAAAGGCGTGCGCCACCACTGCCCAGCATATTTCTCTTACGTTTTGAGATTATAATATAATTATACCATTTCTCCCTTTCCTCTCTCTAAGCCCTCCCATTGGGCTCTCTCTATATGTACATACATAGATATAGATATATAGATTGATATGGATATACATATAGATGTGTGGATGTATATATACATATTTTTTTAAATAGAAAAAGAAGAAAACTTACAAACTTCTTCTATGAAGCCAATAATACCAAAGTCAGGTAAAGACTACAGGCCAATATCCCTCATATACGCAGATGTGAAAATCCTCAATTCAATACTTGCAAGTTGAATGCAGGCGTCGGTCAAAAAGATCATCCACCGCCAGGCGGTGGTGGTGCATACCTTTAGTCCCAGCACTCGGGAGGCAGAGGCAGGTGGATCTCTGTGAGTTCGAGGCCAGCCTGGACTACCAATTGAGTTCCAGGAAAAGTGCAAAGCTACACAGAGAAACCCTGTCTCGAAAAACAAAACAAAACAAAACAAAAAAAAAGATCATCCACCATGATCAAGTTGATTTATCCTGTAAGTGCAGGAATTATTCAACATATGTAAGTCAATAAATCATATAAATTGATTTACAGACAAAAAAAAATGATACGATCATCTCAAAAGATGTAGAGAAGGGCCTTTGGCGAAACCCAAAATACCTTCATGGTAAAAGAGTCCTCCCTAAAAGAGACTAGGACTGGAGGGAGCATCTCACCATAATAAAGGACAAGCGTGACAAACCCACAGCCAGCGTCGTCCTAAGTGGAGAAAAACCGGGAGCAATCCCATTAAAATGAGATAAAGGAACAAGACGGGGCTGCCCATCCTTGCCGCTCCTTTTCAGTATAATACCTGAAACACAGCTGGAGCACCAAGGAAAAAGAAAAAAACAAAAACTAAAGGGATACAAGTGGGAAAGAAGAAATCAAATTATCCCTATGTGCAGATGATATGATATACATAAGATACCCCCCCCAAAATAATTCCACCACAAAACTTCTAGAAATGAACAACATTGTCAACGAAGTAGCGTGATACAAAACAAACTTACAAAAACAAGTAGTCATTCTATATAACAATAGGAGGCATGCTGAGGAAGAGATCATGGGAACCCATTCACAATGGCCTCAAAAGTAAAAACTAAGGAAATATGTAGAAATAAATCTAACCAAGGAAACAAAATGACTCTACAATGAAAAATTTAAATTTCTGAATAAAAAAGATTGAGGAAGACACTAGAAGATGGAAAGTCCTCTCGTGCCTATGCACTGGGAGAATTAACATTGTGAAAATAGGCATTTACCAAAAGTAATTTAAAAATTCAATGCAATTCTGAGTTTTAAAAAAAAAAAATTCCCGTGACTTCTTCACAGGGACAGAGAAAACCTTTCTAAAATTAGTTTGGAACCTCAAAAGACACTGAATAGACAAAGCAATTCTGAGCAAAAAATATGCTGGAAGGATTGCCTTGCCATATTTCAAGCAATTTTACAGAGTTGTCATAATAAAAACAGCATGGGTCAGGCATAAAAACAGATGTGTGGTTCAATGGTACAAAATAGGAGATGTAAATGTGAGTACACACAATTCAGCCATCCAATATTTGACAAAAATACACACTGAAGAAAAGACAGTGTCGTCAACAAATGGTGCTGGGAAAGTTATTGGACTCATATCCACACCCAGACCAAAAATCAGCTCCCCACCATGATGATAATGGACTAAACCTCTGAAACTTTAAGCAAACCCCCAATTAAATTCCTTCTCTCATAAATTGTATTGGTCATGGTGTCTCTTTACATCAATAGAATAGTAACTAAGATTACCTTCTTTCAAGTCAATGGCCAGGGGAGTTCAAGAGACACCCTCCCCCAAAAAAAAACAAACAATACAAGCTTGTCATTGACCTAGGTTGCCTCCCAGAACTTGAAGTCTAGTCCCCATTGCTGAAGACACCATATGCTTCAGACTGAGGACTTGGAGAAATCAAGCTAGAACTAACCCTGAGGACTAACTCTGATAGTACTGGAAGGTGCTATGCAAACTTCCAAGAAAGAAAAGCAACTAAAACTCCTACACATCTGTAAAGCCCATGAACCACAATAATGACAAGCAGGGCGAGATATCCCTAAGAGTGCAATAATGGCACTTATATCTTGGGGATAACCAACAACTGCCTAATTGGACTTTAGGCCCATTCAATAGGATGGAATTCATATCTGGTACTATAAACCTAGCCACCTATCCATGGATTGTGGGCCTACTGAACCTAGAAGAGAACCTACCACTGTCACTTTTCTTAACTGGTATAATATGTCCAACTTCAAGCAAGCCACAATTAAATGCTTTCCTTTGTAAGAGTTGCCTTGGCCATGGTGTTTCTTCACAGCAGTAGAACACTGACTAAGACAGAAGTTGGTACCAGGGATCAGAGTAGTGACAGGCCTGAGCATGCTGCTTGTTGGTAGAATGTGGACTTTAACAGTTGGATGCTTTAAGCAGGACTTAATGGGTCACACTAGTAGAAGCATGGAAGACAGTGCTGCTAAGAGCAATGAAGATTATGATGGCCCTGCTCAAGAGTTTTTTGGAGGAGAAGAATATTATTGAGAGGTTTGGAGACCATTCTTGTGATAGTTTGGTGAAAAGTTGGGCTGCTTTCTGTCCTTGTCCAAAAAAGTATTCCTGATGTCAAATTGAAGAGTTTTAGATTAATGGCATTGGCAGAGGGCATTTCAAGGCAGCCTAGTATTGGCTCTGTCATGTGGCTATTAATGGTTACTGTTATGCAGAACTATAATAAAAAGGAGCAAGCTTAGAAAGGAAAAATACAAAATGCACAGTTTGAGGAGAAAAGGAATACCAGCAAGTGTAATAAAGCTAACTCCAGTGCTCAACAAGATTTTGAAAAAAAAGTTGAAAGAAAAGCCTGGTCCAAAATGGAATAAAGGGAGTGATGTCTTACAAAGGGTTTCTATTGTTTCAATGAAACACCATGACCAAAAGCAAGTTGGGGAAGAAAGGGTTTATTTGGCTTATACTTCAACATTGCTGTTCATTACAGAAGGAAGTCAGGACAAGAATTCAAACAGGGCAGGATCCTGGAGGCAGAAGCAGATGCAGAGGCCATGGAGGGGTGCTGCTTACAGGCTTTCTTCCCCTGGCTTGCTCAGTCTGTTTTCTTATAGAATCCAGGACCACCAACCCAGGGATAGGACCACCCACAATGGGCTGGGCCTCCCCCCACCCCATCAATCACTAACTGAGAAAATGCCTTACAGTTGGCTCTCATGGAGGCATTTCCTCAACTGAGGCTCTTTCCTCTCTGATGACTCTAGCTTGTGTTAAGTTGACACACACAATCAGCCAGTACAAGTGGTAACCTCAGAGCAAGACCTTACCCAGCTAAGCTTCCAACTCGTAAAAAGAAATTAAGGAAAAGCTTAAGCAGTGAAGGAAACCATTCAAAAACAGAAAGCTGATGCAGATGTAATTGAGCGAGGGGGTCACGTTCCAGCCCCAGCAAACAGCAGAACTTACTTGGCAGATTCTGCCACAGGGTTCTGACTTTAGAATCAAGGATACAAGAGAGAGGCTGTGGTGTTCCTGCATGGAGGCCCAGAGAGGTCTTTGCATGAAGCTGTGAGTGTGATGCCTGGATTGCCTTGGAGGCCCAAGATGTTGGAGATGTCAGAGCTGTGGGATACCTGCTGAGGAAGCCAGGAGACTGGGTGTGGAACCAGCCCCAGAGAGAGAGAGAATGTTGCAGGTAACAAAGCTGAAAGGAGTTGGAGATCTGAAGAGAGCTTTGACATCAGAAACAGAAATGCAGAGTATGGAGTTTGCCCTGCTGGCTTTCAGTTTTGCTTCAATCCAGTATTTTCTCACTACACAGTCTTTCCTCCCCTTTGGAATGGTGATGTATGTCCTGTGCCACTGTATGTGGAAGTATGTGATCTGCTTTTCTTATTTGATTTTACAGGGGATTACGGTGAAGAGCTTGCTATGAGTCTCTGAAGAGACTTTGAACTTTGGACTTTTAATCAGTGTTGAGACTGTACGAGACTGTAGATGGGGATGGTCGAAGTCAGACTGAGTGCATTTTTATGTTACAATATGGCTACAAGCCTATGGGAGCCATGGAGTAGGATGTGATAGTTTGAATGGTAATGGCTGCCAAAAGCTCCTATATTTGAATGTTTGGCCATTAGCAAGTGGTGCTACTTGACAGGATGATGGTGATTACTTTTCTCTTCAAGGGGCATGTGTAACATCTTTCAGATGTATGGAAGCTAGCCAGTAGAGATGAAGCTTCCAGGGAAGTACCCACTTGATATCTCCATGTTCTATGACTAAGTATGTGGTGTTTTCATCAGCAGAGCTTCACCATCAGATTCTGAAGGGTAACCAAGAGCACTGGCAACAGCCTACAGTATTTGGAAGCCTACACAGGCCTCCTGGCCAATCTCTCCGAGACAGGTAACCTGTTCTTAGCACTGAGTCTTTTATTTGCTAACCTGCGATATCTAGTAGAGGCGTTGCCCCCCCCATTATATAGTAAATCTATTTAAATTCTTTTTAATATGTGTGTATACATACACACACATCCATGTACATATGTATATTGTGGAAGCTTCTACAGTAGTAGGTTTCCATGACTTTTTCAAAAGTTCTTTAGAGTTAGTCATCCTTCACTCCCACACTCCTCCCTCCTCCCACTGCTCTCCCAACCCACAACGCATTTCACTTTTCCTGTTCCATCCCTGCTTCCCCTTAAATCGCTGCATTCTCTCCCTCCTCCCTTGAAAGCCTCCACATTACATGGCCCTTAACTAGTCTTCTGGTCTCTCTGGATTTTCTAAATAAAACACACCTATCTGAAGATTCAAAGCTAGCATCCGCATGCCACACTTGTCTTTCCCAGTCTGGGTTACCTCAATCAGAATGATTGATCTAGTTCCTTCTATTTACCTATGCATTTCACTTTTCTTAATAGTTGAATAATATTTCATTTTGTAAATCTTCACTATCCTTTCATCGGCTGATGGAAAGAGAGATTGTTTCTACTTCCTGGCTATTGTGCACAGAGCATTAACGGACATGGATGAGCAAGTATCTCTGTGGTAGGATCCAGAGTCTTTTGGATATATGCCCAAGAGTGGTACATACATCTGGTTCATTTGATAGATCTGTTTCTAGCTTATTTTAGGAACCTCCACACTGATTTCCATATTGGCTACAATAGTTTTCTCTCACACTAGCAAGTACTTTTCCCCTTCCTTCATAACGATGCCAGCATTTGTTATCTTTTTTTAAACCTTAGCTACTCTGCCTAGAGTAAGTTGAAATCTCAAAGTAATTTTTATATGCACTTCCCAGGTGGTTAAAGACGTTGAACTTTAAAAAAAGATTCTCAACCATTTAGTTTTCTCTTTTGATAGCTCTATGTTTAGTTCCTTGTCTCGGTTTTTTTGTTTGTTTGTTGGTTGGTTGGTTGGTTGGTTGGTTGGTTGGTATTTTGAGACAGGGTTTCTCTATGTAAACTCTTGGCTGTCCTGGAACTCTCTTTGTAGACTAGGCTGGCCTCGAACTCACTGAGATCCACCTGCCTGCCTCTGCCTCCCAAGTGCTGGAATTAAAGGCCGTGTGCCCACCACCACCATTGAATGCTTTGTTGTCTTGGTATCTTTTTAAATTATTTTATATTCTGTATACTAACTCTCTGTCAGATGTATAGCTGGTAAAGATTTTTCCCACTCTGTAGGCTGCCTCTTCATTTGAATTATGACGTCTGTTGTGTAGAAGCTTTTTCATGCCACGTGGTTCCGTTTGTCAGTTGTTGGTCTTAGCGTTTGTGCTGCTGGAGTTCTGTACCCAAAGTCCTTTTCTGTGCCTCTGAGTTCAAGCACATTCCCTGCTGTCTCCTCTATAAGATTCAGGGTATATGGTCTTATGTGGAGGCTCTGGGCTCCCTTGGAATTGAGTTTTGTGCAGGGTGAGAGACAAGGATCAATTTTCACTATTCTACATGCAGCCATCCAGTTAGACCAGGACCATAAGTTGAAGATGATGTCTTTTCTCCAGTATGTACTTTTTGTCGCTTTATCAAAAAATCCTATGGCTGTAAGAGTGTGGGCTTTTCTGGGTCCTCAGTTCTATCCTGTTGATCAGTATGTTTGTTTTTATGCTGGTACCAGTCATGCTGCTTTTACTACCATAGTTCTGTAGTGTAACTTGAAATATGGATTGTTAATTCCTCTGGCAGTTCATTTGCTGAATCTTTTCTCCTCTTCTTTTCTCTTTTCTTTTCTTTCTTTTTAGCTTGTGCTTGTGCTAGTATTTTGTTTTGGTATGTTTGGGGTGTGTGTGTGTGTGTGTGTGTGTGTGTGTGTGTGTGTGTGTGTGTGTTTAAGATTAATTGATGGAGATTACATTGCGTCTATAGATTTCTTTTGGTAGGATGACTGTTTCCCTAATTTTAATCCTACCAATCCATGAGCACGGGAGGCTTTTCCATCTTCTAGTATCATCTACAGTGCCTTAAAGTTTTTACTATACAAGTCTTTCACTTCCTTGATTAGACTTCTTCCAATATTTTCTGAGCTATTGTTAATGGAGTTTTCCCCTGATTTCTTTCCCAATACGTTAGTTCTTAGAATATAGGAAGGTTACTGACTCTTGGTTTAATTTTATAACCTGCTATTTTGGTGGATGTATTCATCAGCTGTGGGTTTTTGTTTTTTTAAGGAGTCTTTAAGGTCTTTATGTGTAGAATCATATCATCTGCAAATGGATACTTGTTCTATGTGCATCTACTTCATTTCCTTCACTTATTTTATTTTTCTAGCTAAGACTTCAAGGACTATATTGAGCAGGAGTAGAAGAAGCATGGACATCCTTGTCTTGTTCCTAATTTTAATAGAAATTATTTGAACTTTCCCCTATTTAGGATGATACTGGCTGTGGTTTTGTTGCATATTACCCTTATTGTATTGATATATGCTCCCTTATCCCTATTCTCACCAGAACTTTTATCATAAATAGATACTGCGTTATGTCAAAGGCCTTTTCTGTATCTAATGAGATGATCACGTGGTTTCTTGAGTCTATTTTTTGTGGTGGATTATGTTTATTGTTTTATGTATGATTGAACCATCCCTGCATTTATAGAATAAGGCCAACTTGATTATGGTAGACAATCTTTTTGATGTGTTCTTGTATTTGATTTGTAAGTGCAAGTATTTTATTGAAAAAATTTGTGTCTATGTTCATCAGATAGAGAAATCTATCCCTTCCTTTCTAATTTGTAGAATAGTTCGAGGAGTGTTTATGTTAGTTGTTCTTTGTAGGCTTGGTAGAACCTTCACTGAGTCCATCTGGGCTTTTTTTTTAATTGAAGAGACTTTTAATTACTGCTTCTATCTCACTAAATGCTATGGGTCTATTTAAATTATTTACTCCATCTTGATTTATCTTTGGTAGGGCATATATATGTAGAAATTCATCCATTTCTTTTCTATTTTTCCAGTTTGGTAGAATATAGCTTTTTAAGTATGTGCTTTAAAAAAGGAACTTTTAAAACATCTCAGTGTCTATTGAAATACCTCCCTTTTCACATCTAATTTTATTTGTTTGGATCCTCTCTCTCGGCTAATTTGGCTAAAAATTTCTCAATCTTGTTTATTTTGTCAAAGAACTAACTCTTCATTTCACTGATTCTTTGTGTTTTTTCTTTTGTTTCATTAATTTCAGGCCTGATTTTGTTATCTTTTCTCATCTACTCTTTTTGGATGTTTATGGTTCTTGTTTCTGTAAGGCCATCCATCAGGTACATGATTTATTAATTTAAGATTGTTCAAAAATTTTTATGTAGGCACTTAGTGCTGTAAACTTTCCTTTAGGACTACTTTCAATATGTCACATACATTTTGAAATGTATCGCTTTATTTTCATCCAGTTCTAGAAATACTCTAATTTCCTTTTTGATTTCTCCCTGGACCCAATTTTCATTTGGTGTTGTGTTGTTTAGTTTCCATGAGTTTGTGTAGTTTCTGAAGTTTTTATTTTTGTTGATATCCAGTTTTATTCCTTTGTGGTCAGATAGGATGCAGGATTATATTTTGATTTTTTTTCTGTATCTGTTGAGATTTGCTTTGTGTCCTGATATGTGGTCAATTTTGAAGAAAATTCCATGGGCTGCTGGAAAGTGTCTACTCTTTAGTGTTTAGGTGGAATGTTCTGTAGAAGTCTGTTAGGTCATTTGGTTTAGTTTGCACTCAGCTCCAGAGGGCCTCTACTCAGTCTTTGTGTGGATGACCTGTCTGTTTCTGAGGGTATATTAAACGTACCTTTATCAGTGTTCTGTGGTAAACTATGGTTTTAGGTCTAGAAGTATTTCTTTTATGAATTGGGTGCCCCTGTGTTTCCTATATGAATATTTAGAATTGTAATAACCTCTTGGTGGATTTTTCCTTTAATGAGTATGAACTTTTCTTCTTTTCTGACTAGTTTTGGTTTGGAGCTTATTTTATCTGATATGATAATAGACACACATGTTTGTTTTTTATTTCCATTTGCTTAGAATACCTTTTTCTACCCCTTTAGCCCAAGGTAGCATCTATGGTTGTTGGGGAGTGGTGTGTTCCTTGGAGGCAACAAATAGAGAGATCCTATTTTCTAACCCAATCTCTTAGTCTGTGTCTCTTTATGGATAATTGAAACTGTTAATGTTGAAAGTTATCATTAAACAATATGTATTAATCCCTGCCATTTTGTTGTGGTGGTGGCATTTTCTTAGGCTTCTTTTGATTAACTCTTCTGAAATTGTTTATTCCCTATGCTCCTTACATATGTTTAACCTCTTCAGACTGAAGTATTCTATCTAGTATCCTATGTAAATCTGGCCTGGTGATCATAATTCCTTAAATATGTTTCATCATTGAAAGTTTTTCTTTCTCCTTCAATTACAACTGACAGTTTTACTGGGTATAATAGTCTGGACTGGCATCTGTGGCCTTTAAGAACATGTAGAACATCAGTCCAGGCTCTTTTGGCTTTCAAAGTCTCCACTAAAAAGTCAGGTGCTGTTCTGACTGACCTACCTTTATAAATGTCTTAGTCTTTCTCTCTTGCCTCTTTTAATATCCTGTCTTTGTTTTGTATGTCTAGTGTTTTGATTACTATGTGATATGGGGAGTTTATTTTCTGGTCCTATTTGCACGGACTGTATGCCTCTTGGACCATATTAGGCATCTCTTTCTTTAGTTAAATTTTCTCCTATGATTTCATGAAAATATTTCTGTGTCTTTGACCAGGGTCTCTTCTCCTTTCTCTATACCTGTAATTTATAGGTCTGGTTGTTATAATGTCTGAGTTCCTACATTTTCTGTCCCTGTTTGTCTTTGTTGATATTGTTATTGTTGTTGTTGTTGTTTTAGATTTAACATTTTTTTGACTGAGTGATCCAATTCCTCTACTTTGTCTTCAAGACCTGATAGTCTCTCTTCCACCTTCTCCAGTCTGTTGGTGAGACATTTCCTCTGATCCTTTGATTTCACTTGCTGGGCTTTTCTTTTCAAATGTATTCCCATTTGGCTTTGTTTAGAGATTCTATCTCTTTACCAAATTATATTTTCATGTCTCAAATTGTTTTCTTTCTTTCATTCAATTGTTTATTTGTATATTCACAGTCTTCATTATGAAAATTTTGCATATCCTCTTTGAGTTTTTTGAACATGTTTATAATTCCTATTTTGAAATCATTATCCTGTGTATCAATTATGTTGCTTCTCTTGGGGAACATTACCATAGAGGTACTAATTTCTGCAATGTATTGTCTTGGCTATTCATGCTGTGGTTTTGCAGTGTGACCTAGGAACCTGGTTTTAGTTTCTTGACATAGATAACAGGTCTTACCTTTGTTGAGAAGGTGTTAGGATCTTTGTTTATTGTTACCCCAATGTATCTGGCTGTGGCTCAGCTGAATATCACTAGGGGTTCAGTCTTGGAGCAACTCTATGTTTATATGCAAAAGGGGTGTCCGAAGTAGTCCCACTCCAGCTAGGGATAGGTACAAATCCTGAGACCAACAGCAAAACTTCTGTAGCTAGAAGATTCTCACTGCTGATCTTCAGAAGTCTGTGGAGGGCTCACCAGATTTTATAGGTGGCCTTTGAGTGGCAAGGACTGGGCTTACAGTGAGAGTGGGTGGTGACTTTTGGAGGTGGGGTTCAGGATGCCATACCATCCTCATGTAAGAGGTGAGTGTGTTGGAGGCCAATCTGGGGCATCCCTACCTAGGGTGGTGAAGGGTAGGAGCAGGACACTACACAGTCCAGGGTGTCCTAGTGGGTGGGGTGGTGGGTGGGCAGACAAATGGATGGACTGACTTTGGAGGTCCCAACCAGGGGTTAGACTCAGAGGATGCCATGCCATCTGCAGGAAGCAGTGCAGTGGGTGGACTAACAGTTTTTGTTTGTTGTTTGTGTTTTTGTTTGTTTTTAATGGCCATATTTTGGGAACGCTCAAAACATTATTCTGGAAAACCTGTCTTTATTGAATTAGCTATCTCTCAGGGTAACTTAATGGTTGGTGTTGGTGCAAGACTGTAACACACAAAAGGAATGTCCTAGATAAGAAACTAAGAAACATTACCATTTTGTAACCCATGGATGACTTAAGGAACCTGGGCCACGGTCACTAATGGCTGCTCCCTCACAAAGGGGGAAAAAACAGTGCCAGAGGAATTCAAACACAGTGCCAACTATGAAGTGCTCTTGATAACCATAAAAAAAATTTTTTTAAAAATCCAAGACTGACAATGAAGAAGTCTTATGGTTCAACTCTAGTTTGCAAGAACCAAAGAAATATGTATTAAATGTCATCACAAGGAGATGAAGAGATGGATAGACTACCTTCATTCTTCAATGCTAGAATTACGGGCACAGGCAAACCAGGCCTGGCTTTTTATATGGTGCTGGGAATTCAAGCTTAGGTCCTCACCCTTGCACAGCAAGTGTCCTTGCCCACTAAGTTGTCGCCCTAGCCCAAGAGTACAAAACTCTTTGGAGGAGTTCTGCTATAAAGGGGACAGGAAAGCAGACTGGAAATTTAAGAAGCCTAGAGAGCCAAAAGAATTTTTTCTTAAGATGGGAGAGATTAAAGAATGCTGGGAGGGAACCATCAGAGAACAACAATCTAATACTCTAGGACAGAAGAGCTGCCCAAGCAAGACTTCAGAGAGCAAGGGCAGGTGGATTTACTGCACAAATACAGAGCTGACAACATCCTTGTCTCCAGACCAGTTGGTGCTGTGCTGAACATGGGCAGCTGTGGACAATCCGCTCTACATGCTTCTGTTTATCTTTCCGTGGAGTCATCAGTTGAGGACAAGACCAGGAATCAATAGCAATCGCCAAGAAAGGGAGAAAAGGGTACACAAGTCATCCGTGTGAGCGGAAACAAGGCGTGGCTCAACCAAAAGAACACAAGTAGGCTCTCAGGATAATAGCTCCACCTCCTTTATAATGTGATAAGGAGTTGGTCTAATGACATCTAGAAAGCACTTAGATGAGTGCCTGGTATGATGAGGGCACAAGAACTATCTATGTGAATCTCTTCCGCTTTCCAGAGGCCCTTCATCTCCAAGCGTTGGGACTGTTCTCCCATCACAAGCTTTGACTGAAGCACTCACTAGCTTATCTCCCTAGGATGCCTCCTGAAATGAACCACAGGAAATAACTCTGTTATTTCACAACCATCAGAGACTTTACCTGCCAAGAACATTTTGCACACACCCTGAGAGGAGCCATCCCTGGCAAGCAGCCTCTACTGGCAGCAGGCCTGACAGAACACTGTGTCCTGTTGAAAGGGGAGACATTCTAGATAGGTAGGCAAGTGTCTGTGGGGGGGCACTGTTCATCAGGACCTGGTGCGAGTGTGAGATCCCACTTCCAAGTACTTTAAAGTGGAACTGCGTATGTTACAAAGAAGAAATAACAAGCAGCCACTTGTGGGTAGATTCCAAGAATTCTGTGCAGGGAATTCCTTATGATGAATTGTTAGCTGTGAAGATGAATTGTGAGCTGTGAAGATGAATTATTAGCTGTGAAAATGAAGCTGGGGCTTGAGATGTAGCTCAGTTGCTAGAAAGCTCGTCTGGTATGCGTGAAGTTCTGAGTCCGGTCCCCAGCACTGTATAAACTGGAAGTGGTGGCATGTTTCTATCATTGAAACATTTAGAAGATGGAGGTAGAAGGTTCAAAGTTCAAGATTATCCTCAGCTACATAGGGAATTTGAGATCCGCCCGGAATGCATGAGATTCTGTCTGAGAAATAAAATAAAAAAAAAAGCAAGATAAAGATGAATCACCCATGCAGGAAAGAAATAGGATGGCTGGGGAGGTGTTGGGGATACTGATGCAAAGTAGTGAGCCAGGAATCCAGAGGTACCTAATGTGGTCCTTGCTGCCACAATGCCCTAAGGTAACCCTAAACTTCTCAGACATCTTTTGTGTAAATGACTATAATAATGAAGAAGATAATGATGATGATGATGGGTGCTGGACAATTGGTTCAGTGGTTAAGAGCACTGACTGATCTTCCAGAGGATCCAGGTTCAATTCCCAGAACCCACATGGCAGCTCACAATTTTCTGTAACCCCAGTCACAGGGGATCTGATGCTCTCTTCTGGCTTCCAGAGGCACCAGGCACACAAGTGGTGTAAATACATGTAGGCAAAATATTCATACACATAAAAAAAATTTTTTAAATAAAATTTTAAAAATTTAAGATAATGATACCAGAGATGATATCATCCACTGAAACATCCCCCCAAGGTTCTGAAGCCTGTATCCCAAAAGAAAGAGAAGGATTGGAAGAGGACAGATTCTTCTGCAATCACTTTTGAATTTGCTCTCCAGAAACCGCTCTCCATGATGATTAGCTTTGCTTTGTACCCCATGATGTAGGCCTGAACTTGATCTGACTCAGTGAGCTTCCTCACCACCTGACAAAGGGGTGAGAGAGACAGAAATACACACACAAACACAGAGACAGACAGATGGATGGACAGAGACAGAGAGAAAGAGACAGAGTGAGAGAGACAGAGTTGACCGAGAGAGGAAGAAATTTTTTTTGCTCCCACTTCCGAGGTGTGAAGCCTCATTTCCCTCTCTCTTCCTCTCTCTCTCTCTCTCTCTCTCTCTCTCTCTCTCTCTCTCTCTCTCTCTCTCTCTCTCTCTCTCTGTCTCTCTCTCTCTCTGTCTCTCTCTCTCTCTCTCTCTCTCTCTCTCTCTCTCTCTCTCTCTCTCTCTCTCTCTCTCTCTCTCTCGGCCTTGAGTGCACTGAGCTTGAAAAGGTTGGAACCGTGGAAGAGAAGCAGGGCTCAAAAGAGTTGAGCCACAGCCCTCGGCTATCACTCTAAGGAAAGTTCCTCCTGAAAGTATCCCAAGAGATGGACCCTTTCCTCCCCACGCTGCTTTTGGCCATGGTGGTTTACCACAGCAAAGGGAAAGCTAAGATGCTACCAAAAGCAGTCTACAGATTCAGCGCAATCTCTATCAAAATTCCAATGCAAGTCTTCACAGAAATTGAAGTGATGCTAAATTTCATATGGAAACACAAATAAACCAGCATGGCCAAAATAATCATTAATAACAACCCCCCCCCCAAAAAAAAACAACAACAAATACCCTCCTGGAGGTATCACCATCACAGATTTCAAGTTATACTATAGAACTATAGTAGTGAAAACAGCACCGTACCAGCACAATAATGGGGAGACAATGCCCCTGCTAGATACCACAAGCTATCAAACAAAAAGTCAATGCCAGGAATGGGGTACTTCTTTTGGAATCATTAGCCAATAAGGTCATATAGACAAATATTATAGGCTACTGACAATGCTCTTGGTTACAAATACTATACAATACTGACAATACTCTTGGTTACCCTTCAGAACTTGACAGTAAGAGCCATTGCTGAAGAGACCACATACTTGAGTCACAGAACATGGAGATATCAGGTAGGTACTTACCTGAAAGCTTCATCCCTACTGGCTAGCTTTTACAGATCTGGAAGGTGTTATACAAACCACTAGAGAAGGAAAGTAATCATAATTCCTGCTCAACTGTGAACCCTGAGAGCTATAGTAATGACTGATTTGGCAAGATATATCCACTGGTCCAATTGTGGTATGAGTGTTATGGGAGTAACCAAACACATTCTGATTTGTTCTGAGACCTGCTCCACAAGATGGATGGAAGCCATACTTGGCACTGTTACTGGGACCAAGAACCTGTGGCTAGACAGGTCATAGATCCTAGAGGACAGCCTACTATTATTCTTCTTCTAAACTGGCATAGTATTAAACCAACTCCTAATGATTTATCTTCATATCTATAGATTAATACATCTCTCAACCCTCATTAGAGAAACTTCTATTTGCAGTTAATGATGATTGACATGGAGACCTTGGACAACTGTCCAAGATGCAAAAATAAAAGACTGTGAAATACCCAGCCCTAAATGGAGGGCATATAGTGAGTCTCCTCCTTCCAAGGCTCGGGAATCATCTCAGAAAACAGGGTGGAAAGAGTTTTAAAGCCAGAGTAATGCATGGCTACAAGGAAAGACTATCTTCTGGACACAGCAGGGTAGCTGCACATAGGAACGCACAGTTGTTGTGACATTACCCCTAAGAACTGTGCAAGCCCATGCCAGGCCAAACCCCTCATGAAGAGGAGAGTTGGGCATGAATTTCCACCCCTTCTTGAGGAGCCTTTTGTCTGGGAGAGGGGAAGTCAGTTTCCTCTAAAAGTAGAGGCCCCCATAAGTCAACCGTGCTCCAGTGGAAGACCACATATCTAGGATATTTGGGCAGCACAAATTTGTCTTGATGGATTTAACTTTTTTAAAGGGGCACAAACTTAAATGGGTAGAGAAGGGAGTGGACCTGGAAAAAGCTGAGGGGGTAGATATGATCAGAACACATTGTACAAAATTCTCGAAGAACTAATAGAATGTTTTTAAAGAATATGGAATCGCCGAGCGGTGGTGGTGCACGCCTTTAATCCCAGCACTCGGGAGGCAGAGCCAGGCGGATCTCTGTGAGTTCGAGGCCAGCCTGGGCTACAGAGTGAGTTCCAGGAAAGGCGCAAAGCTACACAGAGAAACCCTGTCTCGAAAAACCAAAAAAAAAAAAAAAAAAAAAAAAAAAAAAAAAGAATATGGAATCATCCTAGTGGGGCCAATGTGTTAAGAGTTTCTGGAGGAGGAGATGCATGTTGGGGAGTCTGCCAACACTGCCTATCCCAGGTGCTGGTCAGGAGTGATGATCTGCTCTAAGGTATTAACCACAAGTTGCAACGGCTCTGGACAACCAGATTTCAGTGTAGTGATCCAGTTGGGAAACTCAAAATGTAAAGAGTGCTGAGCCTTAAGTCCTAAGTATTGGGAAGACAGACAACTGATGAAAACAGAGAGGGCGGTAGATATCAGGAGCAGGAAGGAAGTTGCTTAGAGGTAGCGGTAATGAAATGTGGATCAAAACGAACACTTAAACATGCCCGGTGATGAGTGCATGACAGACGCTCACCCACTACATTTGTTCAGTTACCTCTGAGAGCTACTGCTAGTTCTCTAAACTAGTAAAGTTTAGAAGCAGGCATGGAAAGGGTGGGTAGCTTTTTGTACCTAGTCATCACTGTATTCACTCACTGGTCCTCAGTAAAGTTGACCCCAAACACAACCTGATAACTTAATCTGTGTTCCATTCTTTTTTTTTTTTTTTAAAGATTTTATTTATCATGTATACAGTGAGTGTTCAGCCTGCAGGCCAGAAGAGGGCACCATATCTCATTGTAGATGGTTGTGAGCCACCATATGGTTGCTGGGAATTGAACTCAGGACCTCTGGAAAAACAGCCAGTGCTCTTAACCTATGACCCATCTCTCCAGCCCCTGTGTTCCATTCTTAATCCTAAGGAAAACAAAAATTTTTTTTCAAAAAGATAGACTAAGGTTCCCAGATATTAAACTACTGATAAGAAATTCATATGGAAGAGAGAGCAAATACAATGGACAAGGAAAATAAGAATAATCAAATACATGTGCTACAAGGTCATTAAATGATTTTAGCCTGGTCATTAGGATTCTGGTTAGAAGGTACAATAAGAAAGGAAGAGACATCAGGCATGATGACATGTGCCTTTAATCCTAGCACTCAGGAGACAGGGTCAGTTGGATCTGTGAGTTCCAGGTCAGCCTGGTCTACATTATAAGTTCCAGGACAGCCATGGCCACATAGAGACTCTGTCTCAAAAGAGAAGAAGGAGGAGGAGGAGGAAGGAAGGAAGCCAGGCATATTAGTGCATGGTAAAGCAGGAGGATTTACCAGGCCAAGGCCACACTGAGCTACATAGAGAGCCCCTGTCTCAAAAGGAAGAATTGAGAGGGGCATGGAGGCAGTCACTGAGACAAGAAGCAAATGAAAATATTTTTAAGACAAGAAATATTAATACTTTTAACATGGATATGATTATGGATAGACGAAGTCTCAAGTTCAAAACCTTGGGAAAAACTTAATTTCGCTAAATGATTTATGGGGCCTGAAAGTATGAATCTAGCAAGTTATCGGTGCCCAAGCAAGCAGGTTCAGAGGGTACTCCTATAGAGTTACCAGTGAATTCTCTCCAAGTCTTCCCTCCGTGTTCCAAAGAGAACTGCAAGCCTATAGCAACAACCGGCCATGCGATGTGTGCACACACCCTGGCCCAGCCACTGCCCAGAATACAGTCTACTACTCTATCAGGGGCCACAGGCACAGGAGGGTCAGCTAAGCGGAAAGATCACAATATAAGGAAGGAGAATCGAAAAGGAGACTCAAGGCTGATGAAGTTGAGGCTCACAGAAGTAGACATGTGGATGCCAACATCTTTTTTTTTTACATTTCCTTTATTTAAGAAATTTTTAAAATTCATTTTATATACCAACCCCAGATCCCCTCTCACCCCTCCTCTCACTCCTCCCTGCAGCTTTCCCCCTCAACCCACCCCCATGCCCTCTCCCAAAAGGGTAAGGCCTCCCATAGGTAGTCAGAAAAGCTTGATACATTCAGTTGAGGCAGGACCAAGCCCCTACCCCCTGGGATGCTAACATGTAAAAGAGCTCTGTGGAGCTAGAGAGGTGGCTCACTGGTTAAGAACAGTGGCTGCTCCTCCAGAGGACTGAGGTTCAATTCCCAGCACCCACATGGCAGATCACAACCCTCCGTAGCTCCAATCCTAGAAGATCTGATGCCCTCTTCTGGCTTCCATGGGCACTGCACACACATGGTACACAGACATACAGGTAGGCTAAACACTCATAGACATAATATTTAGTTTAATTTAATTTAAAACCAGAAGAGTTATGCTGTAGGAAGAAATAAACTGGTGTGATCAGTGTTGGATGGCCTGTGTTTAAGATGACGGTACAACTGAAAGATGGTGTTGGACAGAAAGGTCCGGAGTACAGGCCAGGACTTCACGGAAGTGAGAATCGGTCACTGCGATGTGATCACCCACTTATTGAACATGTGCATGTTACTGTGGTAGTTCCTGAAGATGTGGTCTCTGCTCAGCACAGCTTACACTCCACTGTCCAAGCCTTTGAACGTAAATGAACCTTTTCACAAGGACCTCACTAGTTCCCTCTTCTTTGTCTGACTCTTTAGTACAAAGAGCAAGGCTGAGGGCCTGAAGATGGAGCTAAATCAATAGAGTGTTTGCCTAGCAGGCACTACAGAGTGGCACTCAGCATAGAATAAACTAGGATGCTAATGTGTGTCTCTAATCCCAGTGCAGAGGAAGTAGAGGCAGGAGCTTCAGTGGTTCAAAAATCATCCTTGTTTACACAGTGAATCAAAGGCCAACCTGGGACATGAGATCCTTCCTCAAAAAAATTAAAAACAAATTAAAAAATAAAGAACAAAGAAGAAGTTGGGGAAAAAATAAACCAGGTGTGGTGGTACATGCCTTTAATCCCAGGAGAAGACAGGAAGATCTCCGAGAGTTCGAGGCCAGCCTGGTCTACATAGCAAGCTCCAGGACAACCAGGACTACATAGAGAGACCCTGCCAGGGAAAAGAAAAAGAGGTAGGCAAGGAGATAAGAAAGGGAAAATGTCATCAGAGAATCAGCTGGGTGTCATTTCCTAGAAGCCAAAAGAAGAGTGAATTTAACAAAGACATTAGTGTCAAATCTCCCAGGCTCTCACCTGGGGAAAAGTCATAGACTTTAACATTAGGGCTGCCATTGATGAGCTTCTAACAGGGCTTCTATCTCCACTGAGCATCTAAATCACCAAAAGCACACAGATATTTAGGAAATGTCCCCAGCATCTGGCTCAGTTGACCTGGTGCTGTGATGTGGGCTTATGTGCACTTTTTCACTGGCCTGGGTTCGTTGCAGGTAGAATTGAGAACTACTTTAAAGAAAAAAGAGTTGTGCCGTCCTTCAGTTGTGGCATCATCTTAAACACAGGCCATTCCCAAAAGAGCAAAGCATCTGTTTGGTAGACCAGTTAGCTATTCCACAGTGTGTACAAATTTCAAAGCATCGTGGCATACAGAATAAATGCATGCCAGTTTTATTCATCAACTTAAAAATTAATTGGAGGAAGTTTGAGATATTTGTTAAAAGCCAGCAGTTCTGGAAGAGTAGTAGAGAACAGAGAAGAAACAGAGAGAGGAGTTTTTCAGTAGAGACACTAGCAGTTTTAACATTGGGCATGGATGTTTAGCCCGACTCCCGTCTTACTGTGTGATTTAACCTTTTTGTGTCTTATCTGTGAAATCAGGATGAAAATGCTTGCTGTGCCCAGCTCACAGTTTCCTTGGGAGGTCAAGATGGGATAATAGATGTGAGAGCGCTTTGAAAAAAAAAAAAAAAAAGGATTGAAGTGCTATAAAAATGTAAGATTTATATAGCTGTCAGTTTCTTTTCCCCAAAGATGGCCTAAAGATAGTGATTATCAACTGTAAAGACCTGTGAGGAGCCAGCATCCCCTTCCACACTGAGCTCACAAAGACAGGATCCTTTGATAAGTGCTCACAGCTACTATCTGAAGGTCTAATGCTGTTTGCAACTCTGGCTTTTTCGCAGCTAGCCTTGTACCCAATCTATAATAGATGCAGTTTCCAGTGTCTTGCAAATCCTGTTTAAAATTGCTAAATAGACCAGCTGTCTAACATGAAACTAAAAAGAATAAAAGTGTTACTGCTTGGAAAAGTTGAAAAACACACATTTAATGTTGTGTGGCTCTCATTCAGTTGTCAATGTTGTGCTTATAGAGGACAGGGAAGGCAGAGGACTGAGGGATATCTGCTACAAGTCAGAGAAGTCTAATTCCCCAGGTGGAAGATAAAGGAGCATCCCAGATCTGAGCCAAAAGCACCGTAAGAATTCAATGACTGCCCCGAGGTCTCTTTGAGTACCCAGACATGCCCACCTACACAACAGACACCAGGCTGGATCTGCAATAACCAGAGCAGAAGCCCTCTCGGTTACCTGGCCCCCAGGTGAAGAGTAACACCTGCTGGGGTGGTTGCAGAGGCTCTCTTTAATCATACATGACTATAGATGCTCAGAGTTGGGTTACATCTTTCTTTTGTTTTCATGTCGTCCGTAGCTACAAAAATATTAGCAAATACAGTTCTTTGTCAAAGACACAGCATACCTAATGCTTGAATTTCTTTGTTACTTAACAATTTGTGTTCAGAGGGAAAAAAATGGAAAGTTGGATCAAGTTTCAACTAGGAGTTAAGACAGGTGTCACGTAACCAGTGTGAGTACCTAAGGGAAGATCAGTTACCTTCCCCAGTTGGCTGAGTCTACTCTACTCCAGTTACTATCAGGGAGAAGGCACTAATGCATTCTTGATCTGCCCACACCTCCTCTGCCCTTCTCAGACAGAAGTACAGAGCCCCAAGGCCAGCCATCCCTTCATCCTACACCACCTCCACAAGACTCTGGTCCTTTCCCATGTAAAATCATAAAGCAATAGGATCTTTGAAACAAAGCTATAGTGGATACTTCTCAGATTTTCATGGACATTCTCATCCATGTAAGAGTCACTTGTCTTGTTCGTGGATCCTTAGGGGAAAGTTTGTTGTACAGAAGAAGGTGACCAGAGTCTCTCCAGGTGCTCCATCCTTGGCTTCTTACCTAAGGGAAAGTATCCACATTGGAGAAGCATCTTTCACATTCCAGTGTATGCAGTTCAGGCTTCTCACAGGGAAAGCAACCAAGCTTGGTGCAAAAGGAATAATTTTGTAGTCATTCTAGCACTAAGGAGGTACAGATGAGGAGCTCAGGAGTTCAAGGTCATTAACTATACAGAGAGTTGGAGCCCAGCCTGAACTGCATGAAACTCTGCTTAAAAATAAGTAAATAAATAAATGTTTGAATAGTTGCTTGGACCTTAAACAAGCTAGCTAACCTCCATGAATGTCTTTCCCCATCTATGAAAAGTAATTTTTAAAAAATAGTATCTTCTTTAACATCACTATAAATGCAATGGTAAGACCATCAAATAGAAGATGGTATAGTTCATTTGCCTTGCTATTACTGAGACTGAATATCTCAAGGAAGTGAGGTGGTCTCTGACCTCTGTGAGTCCCTTATGAGCAGAAGACAAGAAATTTCAGCAATAGGTATGTGCTGATCATGGCGACCCAAGCCTAAGGAAGAGGATGCTTAGCAGTTCATCTCCAACAATTCCTATTGTCTCCTTGGAGGAAGCAGCACTCATCAATAAACCAGCGAACAGCAGTGCACTTTTCAAAATTACATGGAAATTTCACCACTTTTATACTGCTATAATAACAGGCAAACAAAATGGTTGTTTCTTTCTCCTGTTCTCAAAGACATGCTGTTGACAATTACAGTTTCAGAAGCACAAAGAAAAAGCAAAAAAAACCTCTCCAAAAACTCAAGATGAAAGGTAAAATTAGATTTCTTTTTACACCCCGCCCTCTCCCAGTCTCTTGGTAATACTTCAGCCACTTTAACGGTGGGAGATTTTCTATGCCCGTAGTCACTGTGATAAAGAGGCATAATAAACAACTGAATAGCTTAAGACTTAACTGTAAGATTATTTTTCAAGTAGCTTCTTCTCCAACTATAATAACTTAGCTTCCAAAAAAAGTAATCACTGCAAATATTTGAAAAGTCGAAACTCTGTGCAAGGGTTTGGGAGATTAACACAATTGAACATAATAGCCCCTTCCAAATTATTTCCCAGGGACTAGAAAGAAAAAAAACTTTTCAGCCTTAAGACAGTGTTCCAAATATATTTTATTTATTCAATGAAGAAAGAAGATTGTGAAGTTCTTCTGTTCCTTTCAGAGAGACCCTTCTGAGCTTTAAGGGAAGCATTGTGTAGAGGCACAAAAATGAGTGGTTCCTCAGCTCCCAGAAAACGTAATCACTGGAAACATCTGAAATGTCAAAAGCTATGTAAAGGGTCTTTGTAGAGATATAGACAAAAAAAAAGTCTTAAAACAAGAGTTGTTTTCAATGGATCTCAGCATTTACCTGTGTAAAGTGGGTATGTCTCACATGCCTCAGATGGGTTGTATAGAGCATGTCTAGAGGACCAGTGGCTGACTGTCCCTAGGGAGGTCACTGAGACCCTGAGAGTGGGAGAAAGCTTTCCTGTCCATTGTCCATCCTTCCTTTGTTGTATATATATGTATATATTAATGTTAACCTAATTTAGTGTAATTACTTAATTTCACTACCCATGGCCTCTTAGGCAGTTCAGACACAGTTCACACATTCCAAGGTGTGATCTAACTCTGTGCTCAGTCCAGAATACTAGCATTCTCCCTGGCCTGGCCTTCAGTCGTGGAGTCAGATGGTTCTCAGTTGCCTTCTGCACTGAGCTCTGAGCCTGGGCTGTTGGGTTGGTACTAACTGGGTGAACGAATAGAAGATTCTGTTTCCAGCCAACACCACAGGATGGTTAGTCCAAGTTCCAGCCCCACTCTGCCTTCTCCCAGCCCCAGAGCAGACCACAGAGGGAGAGAATTTTGGTCTTCTCTTGATTTCCTTCATCTTCCCACAGTT
Source organism: Peromyscus californicus insignis (assembly GCF_007827085.1). Taxonomy (NCBI): domain Eukaryota; kingdom Metazoa; phylum Chordata; class Mammalia; order Rodentia; family Cricetidae; genus Peromyscus; species Peromyscus californicus. Next base: position 52,785,003 of record NW_026294469.1, read on the forward strand.
GCTACCATATCTATCTTCCCCCAAGAGTCCGCAGATGCCATCACTAAGGCAGTTTACTCTCTTCCTCTGGACTCTGGGATCACAAATCCCTTCTGGAACACACTAACAGGCAAGTTTTCTTCTCTCTCTCTGAGTTTTGGGCCTTCCTTTTTAAAATGGTGGAAAACATTACAGAATCTCCTGGGTTATAATAAGATTACATTCCTATAAACTCGTTATACAATGAAATTATTACGGAGCTAAATGTATTTAAAGTGTTCATACATCTAACTGACCAAGCATTTTAGCCTAGTCTAGCCTACCTCAAGTGCACTCAGATTGCCTTCATTAGTCTCTGTTTAGGTAAAATCAACCAATATGAAGCTTATTTTAGAATAATAAAATAGTGTCGACTATCTCCTGTGATTTATTGAATGTCTCAGCTGTTCACCCTATGACTATGTGTTTGACTAGGAGCTGTGACTCTCACTCATCACAAAGGAAGGCTAGCCTCAGAAACAAATCACAACTTCATACACCTTTCTGCTGAATCCACGTCACTCCCATGCCATTGTAAAGTTGAAACATGTAAGTTGAACCAAGGTAAACTAGGGAGACCTTCTGTGTGTTCTCAAAGGAATGAACACAGATTGAACAAGGTCAATAGTGGAAATGCCTAATACCACACCCAACACACAATAAGTGAGACAGAAATGATAGCTGAATCACCAGACCAATCATCTTCATCATCATGGATAGTAATAGAAAAAAAAAAAAAACTGGTCTCTGTTTCCAGCTTCCCTGGACTGCTCAAACTTCTAATCCTCCATCTGTCCTAGAACTTACTTATAAACTGTGTGGTCTAGCAGAAAGAGTGGGCTTCCCAGCCAGAGGGGTTTTGTACCTTGAGCAAATTGTGAAGCTCTGGCCGATGTTTTTGTTGGACATAGGGTCTTACCTTATAGCTCAAACTGGCCTCAAACCCATGATCCTCCTGCCTGAGCCTCCCAAGTACAGAGAATATGGGAGTATGCCACCACACCCAGCTCTTAACCTCTTTCAAGATCCATTTTTTTTTCACCCATGAGTTAAAGACAGTTGTATCTTCCTCATAGTAACTGGACAAATAAAAAAATGGTTGATGCTTAAGTGTTCTGAAAGTCTTGTTCACTCCAAAGAGACTCATCTGCTCCTTGGCCTCCATTAAGCCTTTGTTTTCCTGGATACACACTGTAGCTCAGCACAGCTGTTCATGCTGGCTCTGCCCTCTCTTACCATACCATTTCTGAGAACCTCATGCGTCTGTCCAAGCTCTATTCATCTGAGAGTTTTTGTGACACATTCTCTGACCTCAGTGACTTATCCTGCCAATGAATTCATACAGTGCTTATCTTCTATAGGAGAAAATAAGAGTTGAAAACTCAGAGGACCCCAAGAACCTTCCTCTGCAGCCATTGCTAGACTTATCGTTGGTTAAATCGGCACTGCTTGTGGCTGGCCACCGCCTGCAGCGGCCATACCGGCGGAGGAGACTGCTGATCGGAAGAATCACAAGCCATGGTTACTTTTTTAGAGCTTTATTGGGAGAGAAAGGGAGAGAGAGGGGACCGATGGAAGGAGAGAAAGAGCAGAAAGAGAAGAGGAACTCACAGAGGGCCCACCTGCTTTTTAGGCTGGGATGCCGTCGTAGGCTGGTGACGTAATTAAGGACAGAATCCTCACACTTATTAGAAACCAAGATGCCAGTCAGTAACAAGAAGAAAGAGTTCCAGTCACATGTTACAGAGAGCAGTTTCCCAGGAGACTCTTTCTGAGTCCCCTGCACTGTCATCCCTGTGGTGTCTGGGTATGGTCACTAGCCATCCAGCAAGTCAACTCCTCCAGGCTTATTCAGGAGTAGTTCATAATGGAAACATGTACTTGTTCACTGGCAAACAAAAACACACTGAGGCTTTGGCTGTGTTGACAAGCTAGAGAGCCACTGAGCATATCCAATGGGCATCTGCATGGACAGCGATATACACTGCCCCAGAGTCCTGGTTCCAGCTGCATCTCCACCCACACAGAGAAAACCACAGTCGTCGCTGTATGCAAGCTTTGCGTGATTCTGAACAGCTCTGCTCTACAAAGGATACCTGTCAAGTTAGTGTGACCCCCCCCCCAAGCCCTTCACAATCTGACCCCAAATCCTTTTCTAGGCTCTTCTTTTGGGGTAACTGTCTCATATCTCTTGCTGTTCCCAGAGCCTAACAAAATCTTTTCTGCCTTCCTCATCCCTTTATCTGGGGTGCCTTCCTGTTTGCTCTGGCTGGCCTGGAGTTCAATATGCTGACTAGGCTGGCCTCAAACTCACAGAGATCCACCGGCCTCTGCCTCTGCTGAGATTAAAGGCATGCACCACCACACTGAGCAGGGGGTCCCTTTTAAAACTCCTTTGCTGGGTGAATCCTACTTACTCTTTAAAGAGCGTGGGCTGCTCTTCCAGAGGATTGGGGTTTTACTCCCAGAATCCACATAGCAGCTTATAACTGTCTGTAACTCCAGCCTCAGGGGATCTGACAACCTCTTCTGGCCTCCACAAACACTGCACATACATGGTACACATGATATGTACACATGCAGGCAAAACATTCATATATATAAGATAAAAAATAAAATTAAAAAAACCCAACCCAAATGGTGCCTGGTGAAGAACTCCACCAATTCTGTCTAGACATAGAGCAACATCCCATTCTCTCATGAGTTCACAGTTGTCCAGTTTTTCACAGAACATTTCTTCAAGCATCCATCCTTCCCTACAAGATGGTCAGCATCATGAAATCATCCTATCAGGCATGACTATGAATAACCAATGCATTTTATTTAGTGAACTGATGAAAGGAAGCAGAAATGAATGAATGAATGAATGAATGCTGATATTTATAATAAAAGTATCATCTTTTCAAGACTTTCCAATGACTTGGTGTCTGGAATTCACTCTTGGTGAAGAGACATGGAATAGTAAAGTCGTGTTTGCAAAATGTGGGCCAAGAGGAAGTAAATACTCTGCCTGAAGTAACAGCTCCCCTAGAAAAGTTTAAAACCAAAGTATGCTTCATTTTTTTCTTTTTACCCCTTTACTTCCAAACAGAGATGATTTCCAAAGTGAAAATTTAAAACCTCGATGGGCCTTTTTTTTCCAAAGTCTTAATTATTTTTAACTTAATAAATAACTTTAATAAATAAATAAACTTTTAACTTTAATAAATTTTTAACTTAAGCTATAATCCTGTATCTGGGAGCTGTGGTTGTCCCCTGAAGTGCCACCATCATGATTAGAAGGTTCATAGAATCCTGCTAAGCAGAAGTAATAAAACTGTTTACATTTTCTGTCTGTAGGTGTTTTCTGCGTATATGTCTATAAACCACGTGTGTGCAGTGCCTGCAGAAGTCAGCAGGGGGCCCCTGGACCTGAATTACAGATAGTTGTGAGCAGCCATGTGGGTTCTGGAAGTTGAACCTATGTCCCCCAGGAGAGCAACAAGTGCTCTTAACTGCTAAGCCATCTCTCCTGTCCCTAGAACAACATTTAGGGGTATTTGTTTGTTTGTTGCTGTTTTTGTTTTTTGGTTTTTTTTTTTTTTTTTTTTGGTTTTTCAAGACAGGGTTTCTCTGTGTAGCTTTGCGCCTTTCCTGGGACTCACTTGGTAGCCCAGGCTGGCCTCGAACTCACAGAGATCCACCTGGCTCTGCCTCCTGAGTGCTGGGATTAAAGGCGTGCGCCACCACCGCCCGGCTTGTTTTTGTTTTTTGACACAGGGTCTCTCTACATAGTCCTGGCTGTCCTGGAGCTTTCACTATGTAGACCAGGCTGGCCTTGAACTCAAAGAGATGTGGTTGATATATTGTGCACACCAATAAACTTCTCTGGGGGTCAGAGAACAGAACAGCCATAATATTAAACATAGAGGTTAGGCAGTGGCACATACACACCTTTAATCCTAGCATTCCAGAGGCAGAGATCCATCTGGATCTCTGTGAGTTCAATGTCACACTGGAAATAGCCAGGCATGGTGACACACGCCTTTAATCCCAGGAAGTGATGGCAGGAGGCAGAATGGTATATAAGGCATGAGGACCAGGAACTAGAGCTGGTTAGGCTTTTGAGTAACAGTTCAGCTGAGATTCATTCTGGATGAGGACTGAGAAGCTTCCAGTCTGAGGAAACAGAATCAGCTGAGGAACTGGCAAGGTGAGGTGGATGTGGCTTGTTCTGCTTCTCTGATCTTCCAGCGGTCACCCCAATACCTGGCTCCAGATTTGGTTTTATTAATAAGACCATTTAAGATTCATGCTACAAAAAGATCCACCTGCCTCTGCCTCCCAAACACTGGGATTAAAGTCGTGTGCCACCACACCTGGCACCTAAAACAACTTTTAAATCCAGACAGAATGAATTGCTATCCTATGTCCCAGGAATGTTTCACTGAGGAAAAGGAAGCTTCTTGATCTATGCTATTTTCTACAGGAAATCGCCTCTCTCCAGGTACATCCTTCCCTCTGCATTCTGTAACAGGACACTTTAGGGGTTAAAGAAAGATGTTAAAAACTTGCCCCATTTGTTTCACTCGTATTTAATAACTACGATTCAGGCAAAGGTGTTTAATCTCCCTCTAATCTCTGGCGTGTTTTATCTTGGGTCTGCAAATGAACAGGCAGAAGCACAGAGAAGCTAGTAACTCAAGTCATGTCAAAGAGCACACAGATGCTAGAGGCAGCTCTGAAGTCAGATGTGGCCCTGGCCCCTCAGCCACCTCTCTAGGTTATGCCTCCCGGCATTCAATAAGTGTTTCTCCAGCATATGGAATTTTTGGATAGCTCCTTAGGTCATGGTCCTTTTGGCATTTTATACTCACACAATCCTCTCTTCTAAAAAAGACTTGAGTGATTATTTAGAATTATGATTTATTCACCCTATTCAGGTGTCACAATTTCCCTCTGAAATGCAACTCCCCCCCCCACCCCCGCCCCGGCCATACACACACAGTGCCTGGTTTTGAACTCTTGACTATTTGAGGGGACTGGAGAACCTTTAGGAGGCAGGCCTGGCTGGTAGATGTAGGTGTCTGAGGGCAGGATTTTGAAGGTTACAGACTGTCTCTGATCTCAGTGTTCTTTGATTCCTGATCTGCATCGAAGCAAAGTACCTCTAAGGCAATGAACCTGCCCAAGTCTTCCCCACCATAGTGGACTGAAAGCTGAGCAGCGAGTCAAGATAAGCCTTCCCTTCCTCCAGCTGTTTCTGTCAGGCATTCTGTTCATAACAACACAAGAGCAGCACACACCAAGCACACACTTTTCTAAAACTGTGTGTGTGTGTGTATGTGTGTTTATGTGGTTATAAACACATATACATGGGAGTGATCATACATGTATTGTTCGTGTGTATAAATTCCAGAGGTTGACATCAGGTATCATCTTCAATCATTGACCATTTCAGTTTTTGAGAAAGGCTCTCTCACTAAACCCAGAATTAACCCATTGGCTAAAATAGCTGGCCAATGAGCTCCAGCGATACACCTACCCTCTTGTTTCCCTCTCTCCTTTCCTGTTTAGCAGGGCAGTACCTACCTTTTATGTGAGTGCTAGAGATCTAGACTCAGGCCTTCCCACTTGTGTGGAGGGCACTCTACCAACTGAGCCATCTCTTGAGCCCCTGAACCTTAAGTAACAAAAAACTGCACTTGGAAAAGATTATCTGTGTCTTCTTGACCCACATCCTCGTATTTCGGTATAAACATCTTTAGTGGATACTAGGTGGCCACCTTTGTCATTGACAACAGAAGTATCCTATGTGTCACTGATCACAGCCAGACATGTACTTGATGAGAGGGTTTACCTGGTTTTCCAACATTTAACTAACATTCCCTCAAAATGAGACAGTACTGGAGGAGAAAACATGACCCTTGCTCTGCAGAAGCTCACAGCCTAAGGAATCTCCCTTTTGGTGAATTTGCAGTCCCTAAGGCAGTACATACCATTAAGTGATCTGCTGTGGGATGTTCTGTATGGCAGATGTGTTGCTCTGATTGGTTAGTAAATAAAACACTGATTGGCCAGCAGTCAGGCAGGAGGAAGTATAGGCGGGACAAGGAGGAGAAGAATTCTGGGAAGTGGAAGGCTGAGTCAGAGACACTGCCAGCCGCCACGATGACAAACAGCATGTGAAGATGCTGGTAAGCCATGAGCCACGTGGCAAGGTATAGATGTATAGAAATGGATTAATTTAAGCTGTAAGAACAGTTAGCAAGAAGCCTGCCACGGCCATACAGTTTGTAACCAATATAAGTCTCTGTGTTTACTTGGTTGGGTCTGAGCGGCTGTGGGACTGGTGGGTGAGAGAGATTTGTCCTGACTGTGGGTCAGGCAGGAAAACTCTAGCTTCAGTGATCCCACCTTCATAAAGGCAAGAATCACAGCAAAGAAGTCTCTTGGAGAAATCTCAACTTGCTTTATGGAAAAGGCTCTTGTCTTAGTTAGGTTTTTATTGCTGTGAAGAAACACCATGACCACAGCAACTCATATAAAGGAAAACATTTAACTGGGGCTCACTCAGAGGTTTAGTTCATTATTGCCACAGCAGGAAGTAAGGCAGCATGCAGGCTGACATGGTGCAGGAGAAGGAGCTGAGGGTTCTTGCATCTGGATCTGCAGGCAACCGGAAGTAGTCTGAGACACTGGGCATGACTTGAGCACATATGAAATCTCAAAGCCTACCTCCACAGTGACACACTTCCTCCAACAAGACCACACCTACTCCAACAAGGCCACACCTCCTAACAGTGCCAATACCTCCTAACAGTGCCAATACCTTTTGGGGGCCATTTTCTTTCAAACCACCACAGCTCTCAGAGGCCAGCTTCTCACCCTAATCTTCTTTCAATAGTGCTTATTGGCCAGTACAGAGATGACCAAATCACAGGTAAAGCCAGAGTGGAAGAGAACATAATCTAACTGCAACAAGCAAAGCTAAGGAAATCAGTGAGCTACCTCTGAGCGGGACTGAAAGTGGGTAGATTTGCATTTCTAAAGATAGACAGCATGTGCATGTGATAAAACAATATGATCAAGCAACGCAAAATGAATTTTCCTAACCCCCCCCCCCCCACTGTCAAACCTCTTGTAACTTGGGTTTTGTGCTTATATAATGGCCCTGACTTCTGGGCACCTTATCATAGACAGAAGGCTGGCCTAGGGATGAATCCCAAGAGTGAGCAATAGAGAGTCAATGCTGCCTAACTGTTCCAAGCCTGGTGCTGGGTGCATAGACCAAGCACTGAGAGGCGAGTAGGGGACACAGAGTCAAGCCTTCCACACTTAAGGATCGCCGTGTAACTTTGCTAGGCAGTACCCATCCTTTATGGTTAAGTATACAGTTAGGAGCACGATGAGACGTTCTGGGGTGTTTTTTAAATGTTCCCAAGGCAGGCTGGCCAAGCTGCCATTTGGATCTTCTTTGCAGGGATGCTGCAGCAGGTGTTGCCTGTGGGACTCGGGGTGATGCCTGATAGAGATGAGAAAGCCTTTAAACGTTTGCCTTCCTAAAAAAAACATTCTCATTGCATCTCTGAGTACCCAGCTGGTGTTTATCCTCCACGGTAGCAGATCAGGTTATTTATCGTCCTATTTCATGATGTATTTTATAAAGTAATGAATGGTTCATTAAACTAAGTTTGGGCGTCAGTCTCCTGACAGCCGCCTACTCCACTGTACCCTTAGCGGGGGTCCTGGAGGCCGTTGGAGTGGGCTCCAGCCTCGCAGCCTCCTTTCTCCACCCCCACTTCCCCTTCTGCCCTCCGTCCCCCGCACTCCTCCCCCTGGTTATTTAGGAGATTAGAGTTCATTAATTAAATCCTGTGCTTAGATCGAACTGTAACACTATTCCAATCACATTTATCTTGCAGGCGGCAGCGGAGATGGCAACCTCGCTGGAAACGCGCGGGGGAGCCTGAGCCGGCAGCCGGAGACGCTCTGCTCGGCGTGCTCCATCGCCCCGCCGCCTCGCAGACCCTCCATCTTCCTGCTCAGTTCCGGGCCAGGCTAGCCCCGGCCCCCGGGGTGGGGTAGGGGGGGTGGCTCCCGCTTCTCCTGGGGCTCCAGGTCGTTCCCCACCCCCTGCCCTCCGCGACTCAACTGCCTGGGTCCCCCCCCCCTCCCCCGCCACACACACTCACACGCGCCCGCGAGCACACACGCACGCACACACACACACACACACTCACACGCCAGCAGGCTGCTGGCCGCTCAATGGACCGATTTCCCCGGTTTCCCTGAACCCAGCTTAGCCCGGGATGAGAAATTGCAAAATGGCCCGAGTCGCCAGTGTGCTAGGGCTGGTCATGCTCAGCGTGGCCCTGCTGATTTTATCGCTTATCAGCTACGTGTCCCTGAAAAAGGAGAACATCTTCACCACTCCCAAGTACGCCAGCCCGGGGGCGCCCCGAATGTACATGTTCCACGCGGGATTCCGGTGAGTGTGGGCCTCTGTTTGAGCGCCCTCGGGTATCTTGGGCTGGTGGTGTGTTTGGGGGACAGACAGAAAAGGGTGTTGGGGCTTCTCGGTAACTGCGTGGTCCTTTCACTCCTTTTTCTGCTTCTCCCTTCTTTCTCCACTTTATTTTTTAACCCAAAGCCCCTACAAGCCTTTGTCCTAATCGATGTGATTGGATTTCTCCTATTCTTCCTCTGCGTCCCCTCCCCCATCTCAAAACTGGGGTGTTGGTGGTAGAGCAAGAGGCGGTGTTTGGAAGGCGGGAGGGGGTGTTGAACCCTGAGATGGGCAAGGCAAGAGGTGGGAGCCCTGGCTGTGCGCTAGCGGCGGGCTCGGAAGGCCTGGCTGGGGCGATTTAATGGCGCAGGCGCCAACTGCTCTCACACCCCTCCCCTCCTCCCTTTCTCATCTAATGATGCGCAGGTTTATTCTCTTGAAGCCCCTAGGGCTTTTTTCCTCGACCCTTCCCCCGCCGCCACCCGCCTCCTCCTTTCCTGGATTTCTGCAATTCCTCGGCCCCTGCGGGAAGCAAGCCTTATGCTGAGGGCCGCCCACCCTCGCCCGGTCGAAGTCACCGCGGGGCGCAGCCTGCTCCGGCACAGCTCATCTGGAGCCCCACCCCTACCTGTGCCCGCAAGGAGCTCTCCCCACACCGCTTCCAGATGGGCGGGTGGCGACCACAAGCTGTACCCTGTGAGCCAAGCTGGGCCGGGGATGTGGAACCTGAAGAAGCCAGGCCTGGACAGAAGCGCCGGGCTGCAGGCAACCTCTTGGGGTCTCCAGCTAAGGGCTGAGAGTGCAATCAGACTTGGGCTCGGGAAGGAAAAGGTTAAGGCTGGAAACCCACCCCCACCCCCACCCCTTTCTCCGGAGTCTCGAATTTCCTCTGCCCTTTCTCCAAAAATCAATTCTCAGGCCGCGCTCCGGTGCCTGGGTCCGGCCGGAGGAGGCTGCTGTCCGCGGTGCTGACTCAAAGTCCCCGCCGTGCCGCGGACAGCAGCCCTGCACCGGGCTTCGACCCTGGCTGTCTGCGTGACCGCCATCTTTTTTACGGTCTCCCCTACAGCCGGAGGGCTGGACAATGAGGAAGAGTTTCCCCCTTTTCTTCCTTTCTTCCGGGTGTGTGTAAAAGCAGAGAATGTGCCAAAGGAGAAGGGCCGTGCGGTGGGCCTGCCCGTGTGCCAGCTGCCCCCTCCGGTTGTTGCTGGAGCTGTCACAGCTCCGTGGGTTCCCTTGGCTGAGGCCAGCGCCTGTCTGAACTCATGCTCCTCTTTAGGTCACAGTTTGCGCTGAAGTTTCTAGACCCGTCATTTGTGCCCATTACGAATTCTCTCACCCATGAACTCCAAGAGAAACCTTCTAAATGGACATTTAATCGGACCGCGTTTTTACATCAAAGGTAGGGTAGGAAGAGAGGTTGGTGGTGGTGGTTGTTGTTGCTCTTAATTTTGAAACTCAATAAAACACACAGCACAAAAACAAATCCAAAACCATCAAAAAGCAAGCAAGCAAGCAAGCAAACAAACAAACAAAGCTACAACTCATCTCACCCACCTGCAAGTGTATATGGGCTTTGTCCAATCCTAAATGCAAGCAGAGACAGTGAAAGGCCGTTCCTCTCAAATGCTTGCAGTGAGTGCCCTCTAAAAAGGAAGAAACAGGATGGCCAGTATCCTTCCTAGTTTGGCCTTGACTGAACACCATGATGTAAAGTCTGGCTGCACCCAAGTTGTCTTTTTTCTTTTTTTTCAAAAGGGAAAGAAATGATTAATTGCAAGCAGATGATCCTTTACTTAAAAAAAAAAAGTAGTTATACAATCTTATTGAAACCTTATCACATCACTAGTAGAGATGCTGGGCCCAAATATATGTATGTAAACATGGCTTTGTTTGGGTTTTGCCTGATTGTTTCCAGTAAGCCTTTGAAGCTTTAGTAACTGTAGTAGCCTGTTTTTATTTATGAAGAAGTTTTGTCTTTATTGTTTGGTTTTGTTTTAGGTGGGAGAGAAGAACAAAATTAATTAAATCTTAGTGGTTTTGGTCTCAGAACCATAGACTCCCCCCTCCCCTCCTCGCTGGGATTGTTATGCCACTAAATGCGATGTGAGCCATCTAGTGTATTCATTAGAGCTGTGAACACTTACTTTACAAACCAGTAAAGGAACTGTGTTTTTGCCCTGGCATTTATTGTCACTGTACCTTTTGAAAAATTACAATCTACTAGCAGAATCAAAAGAAACACATAGTTTCAAAAAAATGTTTTTTAATTGATATAATCATAGGATTATGGTTACAGTTATTTAAGTATTTGTGCTTAATTATAAACTAGTTTGTGGCCATTAATTCTAAACCATGGAAGTGCTTTTCAGCTTTGGCCTTTGGGATTTTCATCTAAATTTAATTTTGCAGACAATACAGACAGTTTTCAAGGTAGAAAACCTTACACCAGTCACCCAAATACGTCTCTAACTTGATTACAGTATTTTCCTACACTGAGCCAAGTCTCCCTATCTACCAATCAAAGTAACACTGCCTTCTCCAAACTTCCTGCCTTTCAATCCGTTTCTTAGGAAATCTTTAATTAATTTTATCATTGTCATTTTAAGTTGTGTTTGTAACCACTGTAAGAACTGTGCTGGGAACTGAAAACTGAAATGATTGTACCAGCCTTCATTGTCCTAGAATTTGATAATATTTCTTTTCACCCTGCTGTGGTTTAAACAGAAGGCACTGGAGTTTGTTTGCTTTCTTGTAACTGGAGAATGTGAAGTAAAAGTAGCATGTTGCTTGTCCCTCAACTATTTAAAGTGTCTGAGAGTTAAGAGAAGACAGTTATACAGAAAGCTCAATGTGAAATCAGCTGAAGTCAATTCTAACTGTCTCTTTTCTCTTGTGTTTTTTCAGGTTTCAATGGCTTATTTTTTTTATTAGCTATATCCTACTAAAGTGTAATTTCAAATAATCAAGCAGAAAAATAGATCCATGCTTCATTATTCAGCAGGCCTTAATGAGATTATCATCTCATTTCTACCTACTGCTCTTCCCATTTTCATATTTTAATAATAGATAGTACTGTACTATGTACTGACCCATATCTATTTAGCTTTATTAGACACCTGTAGTATTTTATATTCCTGAGCACTACACTCCAATAGCAAACAAGTAATCCCTAGTTACAAGCTCTAAGTCGCCAATGTTTGTGCGTTAATGTGAGCTCTTTGAGGCCTGTGTAAATTGTCTCCCTGTATTTTCTAACACAGTTTGGCATCTGTCTCCTCCCTAATCAAACACACTCTTTGAATAGACCAGAATACCAAGAAATAGTGGCTAAACTGTACACTGAATTTACTAATATCCAAATATTCTATATAGAACTTGACTGAAATATATTGCCATGCCTGTACATTATAAAAAAAAAATACAGTCCTCCCTTTGGAGCCCACAAATATGAATGTGTACTTGTACTTGAATATGCTTAAGGATCTTGTCTGAATTAAATAGAAGCATAAGATGGAAACTTGGTTCTTTTTGAAAGGAATGCATTTAATGAATCTTTCTTTATTTTAGGCAAGAAATTCTTCAGCATGTCGATGTAATAAAAAATTTTTCTTTGACCAAGAATAGTGTTCGGATTGGACAACTGATGCATTATGACTATTCCAGCCATAAATATGTTTTCTCTATTAGCAATAACTTCCGCTCACTGCTCCCAGATGTGTCCCCCATTATGAATAAGCGTTATAATATTTGTGCCGTGGTTGGAAACAGTGGAATCTTGACAGGGAGTCAGTGTGGGCAAGAAATAGATAAATCAGATTTTGTTTTTCGATGCAATTTTGCCCCTACGGAGGCTTTCCAAAAAGATGTTGGGAGGAAAACCAACCTCACAACCTTCAACCCCAGCATCCTGGAAAAATATTACAACAATCTTTTAACCATTCAAGACCGTAACAACTTCTTCCTCAGTTTAAAAAAGCTCGATGGGGCCATTCTTTGGATCCCTGCATTTTTCTTCCACACTTCTGCAACCGTAACCAGAACGTTAGTTGACTTCTTTGTTGAACACAGAGGTCAGTTAAAGGTCCAGTTGGCTTGGCCTGGAAATATAATGCAACATGTCAACAGGTGTGTATATTTTATTACATTTAACTCATACCCCACCAGATGGCAAATCAATATTGTAATCTCTTGGACATGGGAGCTATCTAGTTCACTAGACATTATGGTTGGTTTAGTTCTTGGGGAAAACTCTTATCTTTTTAATGAATGAATGGATCATTCTAGTTAAAAAGTTCAGTTTATTCTTAACTGGCAAGCAAGTGCTAAATGTTTATTCCTAACTTGTAACCAAGTGCTAAATGAAAAGTCTGTTTGTCACTCACTCCTTTTTATTTTTCCTATCCCCCTTCTTAGTGCACAGTCACAGAAATCAGAACTCAAGAACTGCCCTTGTACAAATAGGTATATCCTGGTAACACCAGTGGCTAAATTATACAATGCAATTTTTTAAAGAAAATAACAGTCTAGAAAAGAAAAAGAAAAAATGATAATTGGCTTTAAAATACCCTTTTTGTTCGGAGTTTAGGTGTTTGTAGATCTGTAGGACTAAGAATCCCCTGGATAAATCATAAATGGCATAATCTGCTTTTGTTATTAAATGTTTGCGTATTTAAGGAGCTCTATGCTGTGCCTTATGGCCTGACAGGGAGACTGGCTGGAGATTCAACGTTTTTATCTAATCCAGTAACTTTCTGTTCTGCTGTTTATAAAAATCAGAGTTTTAAAATACAGTATTACTATCTGGACTGTGCTTGAAAGATTCAATGTGGTGAGGGAGACGAGGACCAAGCATTTGATGTATTTTTAACAACTTCTCAGATAACTCTAATATGCAGCCAGAAATGAGACAACCATCCATGACATTTTTAAAGGAAAGATTAATTGTAGAACTCTTTTTCTTTGACTCATCTGAGCATTGCTTCAACTCCCAAGCCCTCCTATGTAAGGAACCCAGGCATCACACCAGAGCACAGGTCTTATTATAAGTTCAGACGGGTTCTAGAAGACCCAGTAACCAGATGTTCATGTTCTAATAGATATTCGCTTCCTGTTATTTCCTAAAATCTTCTAAATTTAAGATCTGTTTAGTTGAACTTCCATTGAAAGAGAACTCATGGTCTAGAAAATTCGTTTGTTTCCAAAATGAAGGGTAATTGCATTATTTATAGTCCAAACTGGGACCTTTTCTTTGAGAATATGCATGTGATGAGTAATTACAACAAGGCAGCATACGTACTCTGGTACCATTCCCAAGAATGTAAGAGATAATGGAACTGGACCCCAAAAGTTAACGACTGAAATATAGGCCAATGTCACTACTGAAAATGGGAAGAGACCTGAGTCATCTACCAACCTATCCCTAATCTTTGACTTCACCATTTTGCTCCATTCTGCTCCATTTTAATTCAAGTTTTATAACATTTTAAATCTTATCTAGAAGGGGACAGGCCAGTGTAATGGGGCTAGTGTATCTATCCATGAAACCTAATCAGTCTAGACAAATCTAGCTCCCAGCCCTGGATATTAACTTACCTGACTGAGACCTTCAGCACCCACCAGTGAATCTGCATGTACTTATCATTCTCCAGGTACTGGAAAAACAAACACTTGTCACCCAAACGACTGAGCACAGGCATCCTTATGTACACTCTTGCATCTGCAGTCTGTGAAGAGATCCACTTGTATGGATTCTGGCCTTTTGGATTTGACCCCAACACAAGGGAAGATCTTCCATACCATTACTATGACAAAAAAGGAACCAAATTTACCACCAAGTGGCAGGAGTCTCACCAGCTGCCTGCTGAGTTTCAGCTGCTGTATCGGATGCATGGTGAAGGGCTCACCAAGCTCACTCTGTCACACTGTGCCTAAGAACTCCAAACGGAAAGTGCCAAATGGCTGTTTTAAAAGTGCCCCCCCAAACCAAATTGAATAGTCTCCAGAATAGAACCCCAAAGACAATCTGGCAAAGCTTGTCTGCCACTTACACGGAAGGATGCCTTCTCTTCCTCCTCTGCACTGCTCTTTAAATGGTCTTAGCAGACTTAGGACCGGTGCATTGAAGCCACGTGAGTTAGACTTGATTGGTAAAGGTGATACTGCATTTGGAAGCACGCTGCACAGAGAATGGCTTGAAATAGCTGAACGTTTGTATTTTAATAATAAACTGACTCCCATGTGGATGAGCTGTCATCTCCTCCATGGCTGTCCTCTCTTGAGCCCTACTCCGATACGGTCCTCATAATCAGAGAGTTCAAGCCAGCTTCAGCAGGATCTCTTTTGCCAGGGGGATCAGAGTCTTCAAAAACAAAAAATAAAAATCTGGTTTGCAGGTTGCATATCTTCTCTCTCTCTCTCTCTCTCTCTCTCTCTCTCTCTCTCTCTCTCTCTCTCTCCCCTTCCCTCTCACGCCCCCACACTGATCCTGTTGCCCTAGTACCATTGAATTTAATAATTTGTTAGGAATAATTCTGGATTAACTTTGCTTGTATGTGTTTGCATCTGTGCTTGATGTGTTCAAGACTATGGGTAACTTTGGTGTTTCATGACAAACTGAAAAAATTATGACTTCCTTCATGATGAATTCTATAGAAAATGTCTCTTAACAAGGCCTCACTTGTCCATACTGTTATTCTACAGTAGGGTAGTCTATCTGGGTAGAGTGGCATATGGTACAGTGCCTCTTTTTCTGTCACAAAGAAAGTCCATACTGTGGCTGGCTTGAGTACAATTGTGGGAGATCCTACAAGGACCTTCTAGCCTAGGCCTTCAACTGTCTCATTTCAAGCACTGGGCTGGGCACTCTCAGAACATAGAGGTACTTTGTTGATTTAAAAGCCTGGGGAATATGAAGAAAAGAGACGTATGTTTGCAAGCTAAATACTCTATAAAGTGTTGTGACCATTTTAGAAGCACAGCCTTGTGATGGAAGACAAACTAGAGCTTTGGCCAGGCTGACCCCTGTGTGACTAATGTTAGCATTAGTCAGGTCAGATCCTTTCTGTGACATCCCCACAAACAACCATCTAGACCTGCTTGGTTTCCTTGAGACAGTTGTAGATATTATTCTCTGTCTCCACTGAAATCAAGTCTGTGTGCCTATACATCGAGCATTTCACACACACACACACACACACACACACACACACACACACACACACACACACACAAAGCCATTATGCAGTGGCGAGACTTGGTCCTAAATAACCTTTGGAATCTGAGATCAGCTGGCCATTGTTCTCCTTGCTTCAGCTGCATCAGGAGAAATCACATCTCTCCCATCCCAGGCTTTTACACTGAGCAGTGCTTTGTTCTTCCAATTCAACCCAAAGTCTGGCCAAGTTGATGTTAAATTTTAATAAGAGTTTCTTTCCTCTTTCCAAGTGCCTGTGGAGCACATTTGTTTTATGTTCCAGTGGGGCAACTCATTCTTTTCCAGAAATCTCATCTAGGTTGCTTATAGTGTTGTAAATCCCTTTGAAAATCGTTAGTTCAGTTGTCAATGCACTGCCCCTCTTTGGGAAAAAACAAGCATGACTAAAAAGAAGTGCAATAAGGAGACACACAGTTCTTATGCTTATGTACCGACTGGTCCTGAAGCTGCACTGTTCTTTGGGAGAAGCTAAATCTGACCCAGATACAATCTAATGCAAGAAAACAATTCAGATCCCAACACAGTACCAACCGTGGCACAGCTTACACCCTGTGAATGTCAATCATTCAAACAGATGAGAGGAAATAGAGGTAAATATTTCAAAATAAGAAGCACTAACTATACACAGAATAATAAGGAAATTAAAATTATGTGCTATTTAAAAAAAAACCTTTAAAATTCAATGATAATTTCATGGACGTGAAAACTAGGCCATGACTGTGCCCTCTCACTTTAAACCACACCATGGCTGTGCCCTCTCACTTTAAAGGGCATGGGATACCATGCAGCTACTGTCCTGCCATGATGGGTGTGGGTTATGGAGAGACTGATAGCTGACAGAATTGCATCTGTTATCATCAGGATTGAAAGGCTTGGCTATTCCTGAGCACTTAGTTCGTTTGACTGCAGTTCAGGGATATTAAATCCAAGATTATCTAGGCTGGCTTCTAACTCCGGAGCTTTAATCTCAATGTGCCCATTAGACCTTACTAAATAGAAATTGGGACTCTGCACCGGACAAGATGAAGTACCAAAAGACCAGAAAATCCCCAAACCTAGTTTATTGTTCCAAGATAGTCTATTTCAATTTGATCTCATCAGAATGTTCTGAGGTTTGTTTGTTTTTAATTCGGGGAGACTTTTTAAATCTTACTACAGCCTTGCTCCCTAACTTTAGACTAAGAAACCCTTCCTGTCCTCTACTGTCCCTTCCACTATAAATATAGGAGTTCAAAATCGTAAGAAAATGGACTTATCTTGGGCTCAGAAGGGCTTGGAGACTAGTTCAACCCTGCCTCTAGGAAGGATTTCTTGAGCTGATCCTCACATCCTGCTTATAATATAACAACAAATAATAATGAATTACCTGAAAAAGATTCCAGGCCCTCCTATACTATTCAACCACAAATTTACACTTTTAAAAATTCCTTTACACCCAGGTGGTGGTGGCACACGCCTTTAATCCCAGCACTCGGGAGGCAGAGCCAGGAGGATCTCTGTGAGTTTGAGGCCAGCCTGGTCTACAGAGCGAGATCTAGGACAGGCACCAAAACTACACAGAGAAACCCTGTCTCAAAAAAAAAAAAAATCCTTTACAATGTAAATCTCTCCAATTGTAAAAAAACCTTGGGTACAAAATGTTGGCAGAATATTTATTGCAGTTTTCCCTGTATAGTAAAAGCCTTTCTGGCTATTTTACCATCAGCCATACCCTTGACGTGCTAATCCAATGGTTTGGAAATGCAACCATCAGCCGATCCTACAAAATCTCTCTGTTTTCCAAGACGATTTCAAACTGTAACCACTGTCATGATGGGAAGGTTTCCTTATCAGAAAGGCAGCCAGAATTTGTCGTCTCTCCCACAGTCCCCAGGCTTGTAGACTCAAGTGCAGTGGACAGAGCAGAGGGACCATTGGGCCTCCTGTCTGTGCAGCTACACAGTCACACCCCTGCCCCTCTACGTTGGCCTCACTTGGTTGGGTCTGTTTAGTTAGTTATATTCTTTTGATAGAAACATTCTCATTTTTTTTGGCTACTTAGAACAGAGTACACCATTGGCTATGTGAATAAATTTCACCATAAAGCCCCCAAGGATGTCTGAGAATGACTAATTAAGCTGCAGAGGAGAAAAGGAAACCCACAAACCCTCGGCAGCCTGTTCATCGCTAGACTTTTGGTTTCATCCATTGTTCTAAAGTGTCAGGTGGATAATTATTGGAGAAGTTATCATTTCACATCTTAACCTTATCAGGATCGAAGACAAACTCAAAGGAGAACAATTTGGGTCTAGAATCTTTGGGATACGAACGTAGCAGTGAAGGGCTGTAAGGGAGAAAGGGGAAAAGGTTACTAAATCCACCTGCTCAGGTACACAGCAGTAGAGGAGACATTTGCCCAGTACACAGCCGTCTGCTGAAAACCACCCACTCCCCCTTGAAATAAGAGAAAAACCGCTTGTTACATCATTGTCTCATAAATCCCAGTTCAGTTATTGATGGTGTATCACTGACAGCTGAAAGCATACCTGATAATATATTCATCTTAATAAAATCTTGTTTTAATAATGTGTATGCATGATTTAGAAGTTGAAGGCTGGAAGTGACTGTGTGCTTTTCCTTGTATATAACTTCCAGCAGGGGCCCCTTGAGTTAAGAAATGTTTTCCATGTTGTAAGTAATTTCAACAACAGTCTTTGAATTGTTGTATTAGTTTAATTCATTAAGATTGTACAAAGAGAAGTGAATAACTTCGACGGTTCTTCATTCCTTTCAAATGGCATTCTGAGGACTTTTCTGTATAGTTCTGGGTCCTCAAAGCCTTATTTCTCATAACTGCTTGAATGCATCAGGCAAACATTTGCTTAGCTTCTATTACTTCCCAAATGTGGATGACTGACCTTTTGACTACAGAGTCACGGCTGTGTGTGTGTGTGTGTGTGTGTGTGTGTGTGTGTGTGTGTGTGTTTGAAGAGCGCTGATGGGACACCACAGGCGCTGAGAATAGAGGGCGTCTTGGCCAGTTCATCTAGGCCACTTTATCTGTGGACCATTTACTCAAGGCCACTCATGAGTTGACGCCAAGGACCAAAATGACTAATCCTGCCTCTCTTGCACTCTGGCTGCTTTGCCACAAAAATCTAACGCTTCAAATGGGAAATGTTTTAGGATGTTATTGTTTGCTATGTAATATTTCTGAACATTTATTTTTATTGTGATGATTTGTTGAAGATGTGTGTAATTGAATAGATGCTTTAATCCTTGGTGAAGTTCCTTCTCTTATGTCAGTAGAATCAGTGAGGAGCTGCTGCTGAGTAATTGACTCTAGTTTCAGATAATGTTGGGGTGCTGGGATTAGGGCCTGGTGGGTGTTCAATGTATCAGCAACACTGAACATACTGAGGAGCACCTTGAAATAGAATTCTTGCTCCTCAATCCACATTTTGAATCGTTATATCCTGAGATAAGTCCAGCCTAGGAAAATCCCTGATTGGTTCTGATGTGACATATGAAAACTAATAGTGTATTTCACAGTCAAATATATTTATACAACTTTGACCGGAGCCATTGAATGCTGATCATTCCTTGGATAATTAGTACCAAGTATTCCTTAAAGCTATTGCGGGATATGACAATATAGACAAAGTCTTAGTGACTCAAGTGTCCACTTCTAGCCAAACCATCTACTACTTTTTAAGTTCATAGGAATCTGTGGGTGTAGTCAGAATAGATACAAACTGGCAGATGAAGTGAGGAGCACAGCTCTAGTGTACTTCACCCCAAGGCTAGTTCTTTATATTTCACTGTGTTTCAAACAAAGAGGCAAATCTCTGGCCATTCATCTTCATAAATGGATAAACCAAGGAACAGAGAAGTTCAATGATTCATTCAGGTTCAATTTGGGATTCATCCCCAGAGGCTAAAGGATTCCTCAGGTGGTCTGATTTCTCAACCTCTGAACAATGCCTCAAACGGAGGAATGCCTCCAATGCTGTGATATTTGAGCTAAAATGAAACCACCACTGCCCCTGCCCCCAAAACAGAAATTTGTAGAGCTAAAAATCTAAGACCAAAGCACATAAGCAAGGTGTTCAGTTGTTTCTAGCCCCTGTTGGATAAGGTGCCACTGTCCTTTTGAAGTTTCAGGCCATGCTTCTCTCTTTACTGTGCACATGAAAAGCCCTTGATCATCACAGGTACCCAAGGGCACCTTTGATTTCCTTCTGTGGGGTTGAGAAAATGGTTTTGTCTCTGCCGTGCAGCTAGATGTTTAACAGCTGCTCTGGTAAATAAGTATTTACAAGTTCCCCTGTATACATAACCTCATCAGACCCAACCTCAAGCTACTAACTTAACGTCAGCCAGCTCAAATGTGCCAAGGCTCCCCAGAGCCAGCATGAATTGGCTTTGACGTATGAGCTGGTTCCAGCACAGCACTGCCTGAACAATTCTGAATCAGTGAGTACCAACTAGAAGCTGGGAGCAGTGGCTTTGGAGGATGTTCAAATGCCCCTATCAACAAGACAGCAAATCTACCTTGGTCAGTTTACTAATTCCTATACACTAAAAAAAAAAAAAAATAGGAGCACATTATTATTGTTATTATGCCCTTTAGGTTAAGGCCCTAAGGTGTCCGAATATTTCTTAGCCATGTGGTGATGAGAGTCTCTCAACAGGTCCTCAGCTTAGGAGATTGTCAGCCATGGCTTTCTTAATGTCAAGGAGTGACCTTCTAGGTAAACATCCTCTAATTTAATTGCCTGTTAAAAGCATGTTTGGGTGAGTTTTTGCTTGTCCGCTTGTCGTCCTTCTGACAACACAAAATTCACAGGCATTCGTCAAGCTGCAAAGAGGCAGACAAGATGCTGTTCGGCTTATCTAGCCCTAGACACCTGCAAAAGCTCCTTGGCTCATAGTCTGCCCCATCGCCACCACCAAGGGAGGCTCAGCCTCATGCCTGGAGCTTGCGTGAGTAAACAGATGAACGCTTCTTAAAGATTAAGTCGCAATGATCCAAAGACGTCACTGCATTGGAAGACCTCTGGACCACTTCAGAGGCTGAGCAGACAAGATTGGCAGGGTAAGGTGCCCTGTGCTGCTCTCTTCACAGCTTAGCTAGTTATAAGTCTGGCCTCTAAAAAACATTCTACCAAGCAACATGTTGCTCTGTAGTTCTGGGACACTGAGTAGCAGATGTCCTTGGGCCATGGATGCACTCCCTGCTGAGGACCTAGAAGTCAAGCACAGTGATGAGACACAGAATAAGCTTGGTTTGCACAGTGGGAGGTTTTCTGGTGGGAACCATCCTTAGGTGGGTTTAATTAAATCCTTTGAGAGGTGATGATGGGGAAAAGTTTACTTAATTCCTCAGACAGTGAATGGCCATAGATTTTCATTCTGCATAGAGTGAATCAAAGTTAGATCACAAAGGGCCAAATCTGCTTTCTTCACATAATAAAATATCCAGCAGGTCCTGAAAGGTATTTCTGCACGGTAGATGTTGTAAACTCATGTTGGACATTTTCTGCATTGTGTTTAAAAGGCCAAAGTGTACCTATATACAGACACCTGCTACATAGTATACCCACAATATAAACAGGAGGTTGACGTCTAACTCACAGAGGTCCACCTGCCTCTGTCTCCGGAGTCCTGGGATTAAAGGAATGTACCACTACTCTGAGCACTGTTTTCTGTTTTTCTTAATCATCGTTGACATGAGCTTGTTTCTTTATACTGAGCAAGCTACATTTTGTTTCAAATGAATCAGGTATGTATTCCAGGGTTTTTCAACCCTCTAAACAAATTGTATGTCGGCATAACAAATGCCCTTATCCTCTGTCTCTTTCTGACCAGAGGAGAAGTCCATACCTACAGGCACAAGGGACTTGACCAGGAAACTCCATTTTATTTTGAACATATTCGCTGCTACCCAGCCTTTCCCCTGTTAGATAGGAAGGCAGAGGAGAAAAATGACCATGGGAGAGAGGTTTGGACAAGAACAGGTTGAATATAATCCTTGATGCACTTGCAAAAGGTCAGTTGTTTTCTCTGTGAAACCTGGAATCTTTGTCAGACCCCATATCAGAAATACTGTTGAACCACACTTCAAGATCCAGGGCTAAGCACAGTCCTGCCACCAAGAGCCCCAGGAGAATGTACATATGAACTGAATTTTGCCACTAGAGCATACCCCATGCCAGTGGACTTTATGACCAGCTGAGATTTAATCAAGCATCAGTAACTGGCACTGAAGTCCTCCCAGGACCTAGAGCAGTGGTTCTCAATTTTTCTAATTCTGCAACCCTTTAATATAGTTCCTCATATTTGAGTGACCCCCAACCATAAAATTATTTTCATTGCTACTTCATAACTGTAATTTTGCTACTAGTATGAATCGTAATGTAAATATCTGATATGCAGGATATCTGATGTACGACCCCTATGACAGGGTCATTCAACCCCCAAAGGGGTTTCGACCCACAAGTTGAGAATCACTGATCTAGGACAAACAAATCTAAGCATCACAATGCAAGACCACCTATTCAAATGAGCTGCTTACTTAATAGCACAGCAAGGCTTCATGGATCTAGACCATTTCTGTTTCCGCTGTAGGTCAGCATCCTCAATGCCGAAATTCAGAAGTGGCATCTCTATCCAGCTAGAATTAAAACCACAGATTTCATGCTATGCTCAGAAATCTAGACACTCAACTGTAAAAGCATAAATTGGAAGTAAAGACAGAAGAACATGTGACGGTTTCTCACGCTTAATTTACTTTGTTTTCACCTTTAATTTCAGTACCATTTTAAAGGATAGAATGTAGAACAAAGCCCTTTCTATTGTGACGATGAAACTGAAAGGCTAAAATGTGGGGCGCTGGTAACTGTGAGTTATTAAAGAAATGAGCAGGATGAACATGTCGCGTGAAAACCAATGCCTCTTGTTAGCACCATGGCAACCCTTCCCCCAACCTTACTGATGCATTCATTTCGGGAAATGCCATCGTGTGTGGACAGACTTTACCCCTGCTCAACCACAGTGGAAGTTTAGTGGTCTTCAGAAGGAGGAGGGGCCTTTACCAGTCCCAGTCCCAGCTGTCTCGTGAGAAGCAACCTTACCTGTCCTTGGAATTAAGCTACTAGAGAAAAAGGGTCACAGAGGCCTGGAAGAAGCCAGTGCTGCTGGGCTGAGCACCATGTAAATATCTTCTGCCTTCTAGGTGAACAAGGATGATCACCTTTCACAGAGATAACTCTGTGTGTGTGTGTGTGTGTGTGTGTGTGTGTGTGTGTGTGTGTGTGTGTGTGTGTGTTGTGACTGTAGCTTGTGAAAAAAATGCAAAAGTTTGCTTTGACAGCTTCCCAAATGTTCAGTGTGAATGTGCCTGCCTTGTTGCCTCATGTGCCCAACACAGTACTGGATGCATTGTTTTTAAATAAACTGTTTTATTGTGCATTGGAAAATGCTGCTGTCTGTCTCTGTCCCGTACAGAAAGCCCACACATCTATCAGCACTAACACACACTCCCAAGTAAAACAAATACATTGCCTTCTTTTCACTTCCAGTGAGGCCTTCTCCTGGAAGCTTGTAGGATAAGTCCACACAGGTTGTCCCTGGCTTTCCATAGCCATGAACCATCAGTGAACGCCAAAAATGCCTGAATACACTTTCTCCATAGGACCCTTGAATGATATGACTACTAATAATGCATTACTCCTGACAATTAGCAATTATAGGCATCATCATTTTATTTCATTAATAATTGAATGACCCACAAGGTTGGGGAAGGAGCTCAGTTGGTAGAGTTCTTTCCTAGAGTGCACAAAATCCTGGGTTCAATCTACATAAATTAAGTATGGTGTCATACACCTATAATTCTAGTACTCTGGGGGACTCAGAAGCACCAGAAGGTCAAGGTCATCCTTGGCTACATATTGAGTTCAGGCCAGTCTGGGTAGGGAGGGGGAGAGTGAGAGAGAGAGAGACAGAGACAGAGACAGAGACAGAGAGACAGAAAGAGAGAGAGAGAGACAGAGAGAGAGAGAGATGGGCAAGCCAAATGTAGTGGTGTATGCCTATACACCACTACATTTGGCTAAGTATCCCAATACTTAGAGGCAGGAAGTTCAGGAGTTTAAGGTCCTCCCCAGTGACATGAGATCCATCTCAAAGATGACAGAACTGGGTGAGAAGAGCTCAATAGTAGCACATTTGCCTAGTGTGCACGAGATTTTGAGTTCAATCTCCAAGAGGGAGGAGTTCCGGGAAGAAGAAAGAAACAGGGGCAGGGAGGAAGGAAAGGGGGGAAAGAGGGAAGAAAAAGTGTAGAACAGGAAACGAAAGAGAAAAGGACTTGAGTGCAGAGGAGATCGACACTTAAGAACTTGGTCCACACTGCCCCTAACGATGATTCAAAGCGAGAACTCAGTCTGCCTCTCAGCCTTGTGCCTTCTACTCCTCGAGTGTCGTTAGGTCATTCCTCACAGCACCCCGTTGGCTGCCACCATCAGCCTCTTCTCTCTGTGTGTCATTTCTCTCCTCTGTGATTTTTTCCCCTCATAACTAGAAATGATACTTACATGGTTTAACCGTGTTTTGTACTGTATTATAAGTTCTACCTTATTTAAGACAGGTAGCTTGGCCTGTCTTATTTATGCTGTGCCCTTAATGCTGGGAACAGTGCAAGGATCTCAGCAGGCTAATAAACACTACCTGCAGGATGGAGGGGCAGGTGTGCAAATAGGTGGTTAGATGTATAGCACGGTCCACGCACCTGTTTCAACTCTTCTTTTATCATCTCCCTCTACGTCTTAGTACCTGCACCACTGACACCAGAAGCCCTGGCTCTCTGGTGATTGTACTATCTCAGACAGCTCTGTGAGCAATACTCAACAAGAAAGTAGAAAAGAAAGAAATGACAGAGAGAAAGAAGGGATAGGAGCAGAGAGGAAACAGGACACAAAATTGGTTAAAAAAAAATCACAATGCCTGTCTTGAAGAAATCAAAAGTCTTGTTGGGGCAATGCCTCAACATATCACAGGGGATGTATTATATCCCGGGCGACTCAGGGGATGCTGGGAATGCAGGTGAAGGCACACAAGGTTTGCAGTCCGGACATACGGAAAGAAGAGGCAGAAGTTGTGGGCCTAGAACACATAGTGAGACCCTGTCTTGGGAGAGGAGGGAGGCAGAGGTGAGGGAGAGAAAGGGTCAATTCAAGTAAAGACAATAAAAATTTTAGAGCAAATATAATGTAATACTTGGAGTTTTTATTTTCTGAAAATCATATTGGAAGATTTCTCTCTCACCCTACACATATGCACACTCAGAGAGAGAGACGATGGTGAGGTGGGGTAATCCTAAAACACAACACTTCACGAACTTCAGCAAAACATGAAATTGACACCAAGCTTATTGCAGGCTCTCTGCCTGGGGCTGATTAGTACAAATTAAATTTTTTTAATGGGAATTTTTTTTCCTAAGAAAATGCATTGCCACAGCTTGATCAAAGAGGACAAAGAGGACTTCAGAAAAGAGAAATCCCCTTCATAAAAGCACCAACCTGACCCTATGGCCTCCAGACTAGGAAAGAAGTACAGCTTTCTGCTTCCATCTAAACAAGTGTTGGAGCTCCTGTGGTAACTGAGCTTCCTCGGGGTCCAGTGGAAGAGCAGGGGTCAACTGGTACCAGCCTCGGCTTGCTGCCAAGGAGCCACTGAGAATGTGACATTCCAGTGAATGAGGTGAGCTCATAGGCCACACTTCTCCTGATGCTAGCTCACCAGGAACTTAGGTTCTCTGTGAACTCAATGCTCTCGATCACAGGACAAGAAACTGCGACTTGGGGCGAGGGTGGGGGGACCTGACTGTCCCAATGTGTTGTCCTAGCAAGCTGCAATTGAAGCGCTTCATCAGCTTTCAGAGAAAGGGAAAGAACTTTGCTTTTACGTCAACCCATAATTCTCCACTCCAGATAAAAAATATTTAAAGAAACAGATTGCTCACTTTGCATATTTTATTGTGATGAAAAACATTTATGAAACATTAGAAGATGGAGGTAAACACAAGAATATCTTCAAACCACTCAAACCTCCCCCCTATTATTCTGAATGTGTGTTTATCATTCACCATATATTCCCCTGTCTTTTCTGCCTTTTTACATGTAAAAATGACACCAAGAGCTTTGTTTTGTGTTATTAAATATTAAAGGATAAGCTCGCAGAATGAGCATTAAAGCACTACAACTTATTTAACCAATTCTCTAGTATTACTTCAAATTTAGGTAATTTGTAATTTCTCATGGTTATAGACAGTGCTCTGAGAAATGTTGGATATTTCCTTGGGGGGAAAATGCCTTGAAGTAAATTTCCAAGAACTTGAAACAAATTTTGGTGAGGACATTTTTTTTCAGAGTCTGGGGGGGGGGGGCAGCTTAGTCAGTAAAGTGCTTGACATATAGTCACAAGGACCTGAGTTCAGTTCCCAGAACCCACCCTGAAAAGCTTGGCATGGGGCCAGCAAGATGGCTCAGTAAATCACTGCACCAGCCTGTGGACCTGAGTTGGATCCCTGGGACCTACATGGTGGAAGGAGAGAGATCCAACTCCAGAAATTTGTCCTGTGATCTCCATGTGTGCAACACACACACACACACACACACACACACACACACACACACACACACACTTAAAAAATAATTTTTTTTTTGAAAATCTGGGTATGGTAGCAGGCACCTGTAACCCCAGCAGTAAGGAGGTGGCAACAAGAAGAACACCTGGTCAACCAGTCTAGCTAAATCAGCAAGCCCCAGGGCAATGAGAGATCCTGTCTCCAAAAACTAAATAGACAGTACCTGTGTATGATACCTAAGATTGACATCCGGCCTCCACATGCACACATATGTTAAGCACACAAACATGCGTGCCCACTTAGATCCTCATACACATGAACACAGGAGTGAACACACCACACACACACACACACACACACACACACACACACACACACACACGAAACTTTTCAGGGCTAGACAGAAATGTTCAAATAGAAATTCAATGATCAGATTTCTAAATGTTCTCCTAGAGCACTTACAAAAGGTTAGGAGAAAATCATACATTGTCATAACTTCCTTAATGGTGCAATGATGAATTTTATATGCAAAACTTAGGTAAGTAGATAAGCTATTGTAGGTTTCTTATATTCAATTCCTATGTCTTTCTTTTAGGAGCTGGGAGACCTTCACACTCAAGGAAAAACTCATCTGCTTGTATTCTCATTACTAATCAAATAAGAGACACCTAGATCATGTGGGAAAGACAGTCTTTCAATACAATGATAGATAGTTCTTTTCTTTATTCTAAGAGTATGTTTATTGCTCACTCGATCTACCAACCTAATAATGTTTCCAATTTACATTAAGTCCAAGAAGTCAAAATGAGGAGGTTGAACCAAACAATCTACCTTGAGGCTATATTAAAGGTACAGATCAGTTGTTTGTACTGAGTTTCTTTTAACCAATATCACCAGTTCTATAGGAGATATATGCTTTAATCAAATTCAAAATGTGGCATAGATCTTTCAAGGTAGATATTATTAAGAGCAGCTAAAGTAGTCATCACAAAATCCCAACCCCAACTGTTCCTTTTTGTTTTTTAGATTTCAAGACAGGGTTTCTCTGTGTAACAATCCTAGCTGTCCTGAGATTCACTTTGTAGACCAGGCTGGTCTTAAACTCACAGAGATCTGACTATATCTGCCTCCCAAGTTCTGGAATTAAAGGCATATACCATCATACCCAGGGAATTGTTCCTTTAATGAGTAAATTTGCATAAAAAATCAACTAACATTCATCTCTGTGTGCCTTGTAGTTTCTGTCAAAACAACTCAACTCTGCTATTTTGGCACAAAAGCAGCCACAGATGATATAAACAAATGACAGTGGCTATGTCCCAATAAAACTTTATTTGGGGCATCAGACAGCAACTAGATTCAGGCTATTGGGTCCTGCTGCAGGCCGTAGGAATATATCATAAGAACTCAGCTGGTTATGGCAAAGTCACTACCTGGAGGGATCAGGGAATTCCTCCAGAGGAAGCCAAATTCCAAGGAGTTTTTGGTGTTATTTGGCTTGTTATACATCAGCTGTCTTCTGTTATGAAAATCATGTGTGCCTTCATAGTTTTCCCAATTGACTTTTCCCTAAGAAAGGCTAACAGTGTGGACTGATCACTCTCTGGACATACACATTCCAGGTATTTGGAGAACAGCCTCAGGAAAGTCTTTCTCTGGAGTCAGATATCTCCCTTGGCCACTTTCAAGGACTAGCAGTAATAATAGTCCACATGCAAGGCTCCTGATTTAAGATAAATTCCACAAGGAGACACCACCTAGGTTAGGTGGACGTTAAGTAAAAGCTTTACACAATTTAGCTCGGACCCTCCTTTCTTATAGCCTTACTATCTTTATAGACCTCTAACTCCTTACCTAACCACCTCTAGGAATATTTAGATAACCTTCTGCGCTGACAGCTATGCTCAACCAGAACCCCAGTTCAAGTCTCCCTGTAATTATCATCATTGGCAGCATCCAGCGCAGGTCCATCCCCGGTTGGAGGAAAGTACCTTATCAGAGATACCTCTGTACTCTCTAAGAACAGACTTAAGCATCCAGGCTACCCATTTGAGAAGGCCTGGCGGATGTGCCAATTAAGCTTTACTTCCTCCTTTCCCAAACCTTACCTCTAGTTCCAGATCTCCCTTTAACTATCACCAGAGGCATCTAGCTGTACACAGGTTGCCTAGTGACTGAGCACACTTTCCCCCACCCTGAAAAAAATGGCAGATAGCTTGGACAGATATGAGCCACAGGAAAAAAGAAGGCAGTTTTATTTTCTCCCATTGACCTAGCAACTTATAGATTCTTAACATTTTCTACTAATCATGTTTAAGACTATATTTGAGCACATAAGATCCCTCTTCTTAGTTATTACCCGAATTTAGCCTTTAGTTAATTAATTTCCCCATTGGTCACTTCCCTTTGGGGTTGCAAATGATAATTAATGGTTATTGCCCCTGTATGTGATTCTTATCACCCCTCCGTTTGACCCTGGAAGCCTGGCTTTGTACTGCCAAGGGATTACTCCTTGTAACTGTATATATAACAGGACTTCCAGGGCATGGAGACAGAGAAGAGAAAAGAGAATGGAAGAACTAGATGGGTAAGAACTTGAGAGGAACAAACTGAGATGGGGAAGAACTAGATTGAAGGGCTAAAAGAGAAGACTAGAGGAACGAGATGGAAGATGAGGAAGAATCAGATGGGGAAGAACAAGATGAGGAAGAGCCAGATGAAAGAAAAGGAGATGGGAGAGGAGCTGATAGGGGAAAGAACTAGATGGATGAGAACCTAGAAGGGTCAAAACTAGATGAAGGAATTAAGATAGAACCTACAGGGGACAGTAGATAAATATAGAGAGAAGTCAGGCAAGAAAGGAGCTAGGCATGAGAGCAGAATAGAAGCTGTGTAGAGAGAGAACTATCACAGAATAATAAAGTGTATGAACTAAGGAGTTTCGTGTACATAGATTTATTTCTTTTCATCAAAGATTAATTATCATCTGGTTGTAGATTCTTCCTGGACCCTGGGAGGGGACTATCGAGGGGCTGGACCCACATAGTCCCCGATAGGGTCCTAACTGGACAACTTCTGCTTCAAGTAATAAGCCCCTTAATATATGCTAAATATTTTCTTGGAGCTTCATCATTTTGGTTTCTGAGGGCGGCTATTACTAATTTCTATACTCTCGGTGGCTTGAAGCAACATACAGTTCTGGAGGGTAAGTATGTATAGTCAAGGTATCAGCAAGGTTGATTCCTTTGAAAGCTCTGACACAAAATTGTTATATGCATTTCTTCTTGATTGTGGTAGCTGCCAGAACCCTTGGTATTCCTTGATTTGTAAATGCAAATTTCTGCCTCCATCCTCTATTCTAAGGACTCACCACTGAACTTAGACCCCAGCTGAGCCCAGGATGATCTCATCTCAAGCCGCTCACTCTAGGTACTTTTTTGCCTTGACTCTTATTATAAATAGGGTCACATTATGAGTTTTTGGGTAGACATATTTTGAGGAGCCATGATTCGTTTGCCTACATCCATTTATAATGCACACATGCAAAGTAATTCACGAACTTGTGGAGAGCCGCAGAATACAACCAAATGATGCATACAGGCTCTGACACACTCTGTAAATGGTTACCCCCTTCCAAGGTATCACATCATCCCACAGAAGCTCAGCAGTATTATTGGGTGATGGAAGTTATATCTTCAAATTAATTAGATTTTACAGAGCTCTCTACTATCTGTTGACAGTAAATGGGTGTTCTTGTAACAGACTCTGAAACAAATTACACAACACCAAACCAAAATCAACAAATCCTAAAGACATTCCTAGAGGACAAGATCTCATTTCCCACACCAAAGAGGTGTTCAGCGCCAGTGATATTGATCTTGTGTGAGTGAGTTTCCTGGCTGGGGTCCATGCACAATGTTTAACAGAAAAAACACGTGGATGAAGAAAATATGAAAGTTGGCCAACCTATGACATGAAGTGATAAGTTTAAAAGAAATGTCTAAAATGTTTCAGTGGACACATTTGTTCAACACCTTGAAGATCAATTTAAGACCCATTCTCATCTTCGCAGCAGATAACACAGATATATAGATATAGATCTAAGCAACTTTAGTCACAAACACTAATATGTCTGATTTGGCTTCCTGAAACCTTGTGACCTAATCAGCAAACAGAGTCTATTGGGAAGAAAAGTAGAAATTCAGTTGGATATATTTTTCTTAAAAAAAATAAAAAATAAAAATAAAATAAAAAGCAGGCGATCCTGAAGTCAGCAATGTGTAGCCAGTAGCAGTGACTTAAAGGGGAGAAAGGCTAGAGATTCATAGAAAACGGAGCACAAAACTCACCGCCTTCCTTTGGAAGCACTGCGTCCTTCAAAACAGAACGTCCGTAAGAAAATTTCCTCCATGCAAGTATGTCCAGACCAGAAGGACTGTGTGTAATGTGAGGCTCCACATGAGAAAATGGCCTACTTTTCATGCAAGTAGCAAGGGGTCTCCAGATGAGACACACATCACATCACATACCTGCCCACCCTGGGTGCCCAGAGTGCTACGCTGCTTTTCCCCTTCTCTTTCTTTGATCCAGCTCTGAGACAGGAGATTTTCCACATGACAGACCCAGCAAACAAAGGAAGGGATGGTGGAAGAGGTGAGTTCAGAGAACCTTTGATGTAGAAGAAAGGCGGTCTGATTAAGCCAGATACTACATAGAGACTTCCAAACCACCAGCAGAGACAAGGGGCAAGAGGGCTTTATCATTCACCCCCATCTTTATCCATCTCTGGTGGGTGCTCTCTCCATCTTACAGGTGGAGTTCATTCTCTGATAACCCTTCTGGATGATCTGCAGTATTCTGAATACTTGTGTTCCTTCAAATTCCCATGTTGGAAACTAATCTCCAGTGAGATTAGAAGATGGGACCATTGGGAAGTCACTAGATCATCAGGTCAAAGCCATGACAGGGATTACTGAAGGTGCTCCCTGAGAACTGTCCCTTTCCACCACATGAGGACATGAAGTGTACCATGTGTGAGCCAACAGGTGGGTTCTCTCTAGACACTGAATCTGCCAACACTGATCTTAGACTTTTCAGTCACCAAAATTTCTGTTATTCATAAGCTACCAAGTCTACAGTATTTTGTTACAGCAATTCAAACCCACTGCTGTTTTTCTGAGGCTGTCAGGACACAGTCCAGCAGTATGTTTCAGAGAAAGTCCCCTTGTTTTCGTCTTCTATTTACATGGACCTTTCATGTGTATTCAGTCCAGAGTCCCTCTGGTCAGCTCGCAGGGTTGTTTCAACTTCTGTCCCCATGTGTAAGGTTAAGTCATTTCAACTCCTTACTCCACATTAGTTTTGTAACCAGACTACTTCTTCATTATACATAAGTTCTGGCTTAGTGTACCCCTCCAAACCAAAACAAAGCCCCTGGAATGACTCACCCAGCCCCTCAAGAGAAGATAGTCAGCTCTCAAACTGTCTGGCTGAGAACCAGGAAACCTGACATCCTCAGCGTGGAAGGCCCAAGTGTTAAATGGGAAGTCAGAGTTGGATGGGGAAAAAAAAGAGAAATAAACTAAGTCTCTATGGCTAGGGGCAAACTTCCTATGAAGATGACAGAGAACACATCAGAAGATTCTTGACTATGTCACAGAAAAATGATGTCTTCAGTAACGGTAGTCATGACTTTTCATTCTCAAGCATGCCCGAGTGAGCCACGTCTACTTCTGTTGTTAAAAGTCACCGACATGGGGCTGGAGAGATGGCTCAGTGGTTAAGAGCACTGGCTGCTCTTCCAGAGGTCCTGAGTTCAATTCCCAGCGACCACATGGTGGCTCACAACCATCCGTAATGAGATATAGTGCCGTGTTCTGGCCTGCAGGCATACATGCAGACAGAACACTGTATACATAATAAATACCACTGTATACATAATAAATAAATAAATCTTTTTTTAAAAAAGTCACTGACACTTGGCATTCATCTATGATCAAAGCATGGCCTGGGTTATCTAATTTAATAAAATTCCTTAGACTTCAAATTCCCAGAAACAAATACAACCACAAGATACCATCCCTCCAGAAAGTGCTCCAATTTGAATCTTGATGTCTAGTGATAGACTCTTCCTGCCCCAAGCGTATTACATTCTCCATGTATATTCCCTCACCCTGATGAGGAATTGTTTGTCTTGACCTAAAAGTTCTTACGCTGAATGTATTCTGTATATTTTCTGTTTCATAGACTTTTAGCTCCTCTTGCTTTGTGTCTCTGTTCTGTAATTTATAACCCAGTGGATATAGGTTCCTTTAGGATAAAAACCACATCCCATGCTTCTCTATGTCCCTTGCTCTGGCTCACCAAGAGCAGGCAGTGCTTGTTAATTGCGTAGTTGCTCAGACTCAACCTGCGTCTCTTCTTAGAGTCACATCGATAGACAGTCCTGGAAACATCATTTGTTTTAGCAGAAAGTGTTCCGTGTACATCCAGAGCATGGAAGACGGAGGGTGTGGCTCAGAACATGGTCTTTGCACTGCTGGCATACTTAAGAGAATTTACTTTTCATCGGTTGGCTTTCCCTAAGCCAAGCCAGAACATTCTACTGTGGTTATCACCCACAAAGTAAAGCCCTCTGAAGAACTTTAGTGGGTAGTGGTCATTTCGTAGTGAAGCTACCATGTAGAGACAGTAGGTAATCTTTTTTATCCCAAAGGTCAGATACTAACATGTTAATGAACAATGGCTGTCTCTTTATGTTAGAATTTCATGTTACACCATTCTGTAATTATCACCAATGAAATTTACTTGTACCATCTAGAAAAAAGGTTTTTTATTATTATTATCATTATTATTATTATTATTATTATTATTATTGTTTTCCCTACAGCTTTCCTCAGGAAGGCTGATGGCTACATTTAGGGTGTAATTAAAAACATAATAAAATTTCGCCAAGCCTTCACATAGGTCTCAGTCCCATTTGCAAGTGACTAACCTGACTGGTACCCAGAGTGAGAAACCTTCACCCTTTAGTCAGAATATTAAGCAATCAGAGCTAAGAAGAAAAAAAAAGGCCAGTAGGCTGATGCTATTTTGTAGCTACACGAAGGACTATCAGTCTCTGCAGAGAATGGTCTATGACGGTGGGATGGTTTCCCCTACTCAGTGGATCATCATCATTAACACTCTATAGGGTCCCATTCAAGGAGCCCGAAAAGCACGAATCAACAATTCCCTAAGTCACAAATAATTGTACTCTGATATCTAGTTCTGGTTAGGGAGAGGAGAAGAAAATGGACACTCATACTTCCTTTCCTCCATTAGAAACAGCTAGGCCTGGTGGAGCATGTCTTTAATCTCAGCCCTGGGCAAGCAGAGATAGGTGGATCTCTGTGAATTCAAGGCCAGCCTGGTCTGTATAGCAAGCTCTAGGACAGCCATAACTACATAATAGAGAGACCCTGTCTCAAAAAAGAAGATGAAGAAGAAGAGGAAGAGAAAAGAGAAACTGGATGGCAAGGGAGCATTCTCTAGGTGAACAGGCACCAAGAGTATGTGCTTCCTCTAAGTGTTAAGCTCTAAGGGGAAGGTATCCTGGAGGTCGGGAGCCAAGGAACACCACAAACTCATACCACACAACAAACCTCACACAAAAGATTTATTGGGAGGGAATAACCCAGGAGGGTGGCTGCCTCTGCTTGGGTGGGAAGCAGCAGAGAACTGAGCAGAAGACGGAGTTTTTATACACAATTTCGGGGGTCGGGGGAGGAGATTTCCAAGGTGAGGATTGGTGGGATTTCAAGTCCAGAGCTTGGGGTGAGCCCAGGGACTGGTAGAATTTCAAGTCCTGAGTTTGGGCTTTTTACTCTGTAGGGAGGGGACTGCGTCCAGCCATTAGGGCAGATAGAGTGTTCTGTGGGTGGAATCTGGTGGTTGGAGGTCTTCAGGACAGGGGCCTGGCCACTTGTGTGCCTCTAGGGGCTTACACTTCCCAGATGGAAAGCCAGGGGCTGGAAGCATGAAAAATAATTTCAGGGAGCCAGAGAGATGGCTCATTGGCTGATCTTCCAGAGGACCCCGGTTCCATTCCCAACACCCACATGGCAGTTCACAACCACCTGTTAATCCAGTACCAACTGATCTGGTGCGCTCTTCTGGTCTCCTCAGGCACCAGGCACATATATGGTACAGACATACATGAGGCAAAACACCCATACACTTAAATGTTTTAAAAGAAAAGAACCTCAGAAGCACATAGGAACAGACTTGCTTCTCCGACATTACACAGTGTGTCAACGGCAGAGGAAAGGCTGAAATCCAGGTTCCCTGTCTCTGGATCCTAGCCCACGTTGGCTGAAAACAGACGGAGCATCATAAACAAAGATAGCCTTCCTCCTATGTTCCTGATGGTGTCACCTCTTCCACGTCCTGCTGCCATGGCCTGCCAAGCATTCCTGAGGCCACCCCTGTGTTGTACTCAAGAGTCCAGACATTTCTGACTCCCTGGCTCATGATAAAAAAAAAAAAAAAAGGCAGCAGCTCGGAGTTGAAACAACCCCCATTGTGCTATAATTTGTAATTAACTTATTGATATCACCGCAGCAGCAGCAGCAGCAGTAGCAGCAGGTTCCACTAAAAATTAGAACAAAGAGAAAAAAAATAAAGCAAAGCAGATTTAAAAGAATACATAACTTAGCACATGTGGTCATTGAGACTAACTCTGGTCGTTCTCTGTAAAAGAAAAGGCAATGGTGAAGAATATACTGTCTTTGAGAAAGGCAATTACATCACACCACAGTGCTCTTAGAACAGGAACTTAATCTGGGGGCACTGTCAGTCGGCTGTCAGCTTGGAAATTCCTGTGCCCCTGGCCAACTGTAACAGCTGATCACCTCAGACAGAATTCAAATGATCCTTGAATCTGTATTGGAAATGGGGTACATCTTTATTTTCACTGGCCCCCAGCTAAATTGACAAAATTTCTTTGAGTATAAAAGTGGGTCACAAACAAACCACATGATATTAACAATATCTGCGACTTCATCATTGTAGATGTCCTAGATGTTTCTAAGTCACATTCAATTGCCTCTGGCACCTTTTAGCGCTCTGCATGCATCATGACTTGGAAATGGGTTCAAAGCCACCACTAGATCTTATTTAATACATTGAAAAAGCACATATTACTATATCAAAACCTAGTTATATACCATGTAATTACATTTAAAGAATTCCTGAGACACAGTCTGCAGGCTTTACCAGAGTACTGAAGAGATCCAACAGCACACACACACACACACACACACACACACACACACACACACACACACACAGCTGAGGTACTAGGCCCATTCTTACACTAACTTCCTAGTGATAAAATTATGTACCAAGGATTATGCTATAGTGTTTAAACACATTGCTCATTTTACCCTCCCTAAATATCCTAGAAAGTGATAGGTAAGTGTATGAATTTTATCAATGTGACCCTTGGATGTTAGCCAAATAAATCTAACCTTTTCAGGGTGGCTCCAGTACCAGAATCATCTCTCCTGGTTCTTAACATAGGATAGATCCCCTGAGTGCATTCTGAAGGACATAGAAGTTTTATTTGGAAATACAAAAGGTGGAGGTCTGGGACTAGGGAGATGGCTCGGTGGACAAAGGGCCTGCTGTTCAAGCATGAGGACCTGAGTTCAATCCCCCAGAACCTACATAAATGCTGGTTGAGTATTGTAGCTACCTGGAATTCCACTGCTCCAAAGGCAGAGACAGGGGAATCCCTGGAGCAAGCTGGCTAGCTAGACTCATTATCCAATCTAGGTTCCATTGAGAGACCCTTCCTCAATGAATAAGGTAGAGAACAATTAAGAAAGGCTACCAATGTCAACTTAAGAACTGCACACAAATGTAAACATACATCTCTCTCTCTCTCTCTCTCTCTCTCTCTCTCTCTCTCTCTCTCTCTCTCTCTCTCTTCTTTAAAATGGAAAACTATCTCCTGCTCGGACTATCAAAAAAACTGGGTGTATTAGTCTGTATTCTAACTATGAGTAGGGTACCTATTTCATCTAAATCTCACTTCCCTCCTTATAACCTCAACCCTAGGTAGCATTTCCTAATACTCTCTGTTGATTTTCTCTCTCTCTCTCTCTCTCTCTCTCTCTCTCTCTCTCTCTCTCTCTCTCTCTCTCTCTGCTTTTATGCTCAGATGTATATTGAGCTACTCATTGGCTATTCCCCAGAACTAAATTCCAGTCATCTGTCTATTTTAGTAATTTGGACTCCATCAACTTTATGTTCTAACATTTTACAATGGCTGGAGTCTTGTCACTTAGGACCTGTACCGTCCCTTTAAAGCTTTGGCAATGACAAGGTAATTCTGACAGTTTACTGACTCTGTGACTCATAAACACAGGGTAATTGTCTTCAACATTTGGAGAGAAGTGATGTTGTAAAGTAGGCCCATTATTTCCATATTATCAAGGAAACAGAGAGCAGAATCCATTTTTCATCCTGTTGAAAAATTAGCTTCATCACAATAGTTTTTAACCTAGAAATGTCAATATTAGAAAGTGTGGATTATTCTGCCGGTGTGGAAGGCAGCAACCCATTGACTGCTGCAGGCCTTTATACTCTCTCGCTAGCTTGCAAGCAGCTGTGATGACAGAACCCAGCAAGGCATCAACTCAGACAGAATCCTGGAGATCACTCAGAAACCCCAGCTTCTACATTCCCACTGCTGCAGCACCGCACAGGTACTGGATGTCGTTCAGAATCCTACTGATAGTACAACTGTTCATTTCCATTTGCCTAGGGCAGGGTGCTTTACAACACTTCTCCTGATGTAATTATCCCTTGAACTTCATTTCACCCTCTAGAATGCCATAATTCAGATGGCTTGCACTGATATGGTCACCCTATTTGTGGATCATCTGGACCAGTCATTTCTTTTCATAGACAAGGCTCTAAACCCCAGAAACGTGACTGAGAATTGCCCACTCAGTAGGCAAAATGATAACATTTGTCTCATTTTCTTATTGTTGCTGTAATAAATACTCTGACAGACACAACTTAATAGAGATAAGGTTTATTTTGGCTCACAGTTCAAAAACACATTTCCTTACAACAGGGAACTCAAGGCTGCTGGATCTTGAAGCAGCTGGACCTTTGGACCTACCTACAGGGGATTATCTTGATTGTGTTATTTGAGGGGACAATGCCCATTCACTGTGGATGGTACCTTTCCCTGCCTAGGATCCTGGACTGTATCAATGGAGAAAGGCAGCTGAGCAGCAGCAAACATTTGTCGATTTCAGCTTTTGGATTGTGAATTTATGTTAAAGACCCTGTCCATCACTCTAACTCTGGTCATTCTCTATGATGAATTCTATCACCATTCTCTCTCTTTACCACAGAGAGAGACTTGCCAGTTCACATATTTATAATATTTGTGCATGTCAGATGTCTTAGTTACTTTTCTGTTGCTGTGATAAGACATCACGACAAGAAAAACTTATAGAGGAAAGAGTTTATTGGGTCTCACAGTTTCAGAGGGTGAGTCCATGACCACCTCGGCAGGGAGCATGGCAGCAGGAAAGCAGTTATGGTGCTAAGCAGTATCTGAGAGCTTATATATGATCTACAAGCATGAGACAGAGAGAACTAACTGAGAATAGTGTGTGTTTTTTGAAACCTCAAAGCCCCTCCCCCGTGACACACCTCCTCCAACAAGGCCACACCTCCTGTGGTAGTTTGAAAGAAAATGGCCCTCAAAGGGAGTGGCACTATTAGAAGGTGTGGCCTTGTTGGAGGAATTATCTCACTGTGGGGGGTGGGCTTTGAGGTCTCATAGATGCTCAAGATACCATCCAGTGTCACAGTTCACTTCCTGTTGCCTTCTGATCAAGATGTAACCAGCACCACATCTGCCTGCACACTACCATGCTCTCCACTATGATGATAGTGGACTAAACCTCTGAAACTATAAGTAAGCCACCCCAATTAAATGTTTTGCTTTTAAGAGTTACCATGGTCAGGCACAAAGCTACACAGAGAAACCCTGTCTCAAAAAAAACAAAAAAAAAAAAAAAAAAAAAAAAAGAGTTACCATGGTCATGGTGTCTCTTCACAGCAATAGAAACCCTAACTAAGACACCTCCTAACCCTTCCCAGGTAGTTCCACCAACTGGGGACCAAGCATTCAAATATATGAGTCTTTGGGCATCATTCTCATTCAAACCACCACACCAGATACTCTGTCTTTTAAAATAATGTATATTGAATCAATATTTACCCACAAAAGCTCTTATGCTTTCTAGCTAAACTTTGGGAAGCAGGTCCATATAAAGCTAAACTGAGTCTGGGTTTACTCTTGCTTCAGTTAGACTCAGTACGTCAGTGTGCTCCTGATGTTTTGTGGACAGAATCCAGACTTTCCATCTTATCAGGGCTTTGGAGGTCAATCCTTGAAAGATGCTGAAGATTTCTTCATGCTTAAAAGTTCAACTACTAGTTCTCCAATGATGATGGAAAAGTCACTCTCTGTTTTACAGCTCAGCTACCATATAGGGAAGTGAGGACGACTCTGCTTTCCAGGCCTGACCTTAGCTTTATGTATATTGAAATTTCTCAGCCTGTTTCTCTCTGTCATCTCCCTTCCTCTCCTTTCCCCTCCCCTTCCTTCTCCTACCCTCCTTTCCTCTCCCTTCCTCTCCTTCTCCTCTTCTTTTCTTCTCTTCTCCCTCCTTCTCTCTCCTGCCTCCAACCTTCAGAAGGTCATTGTGAAAATCCTAAGTGCCCTTTGCTGCCCACTCTTTATCAGCAGATCTTACCAGATAAAAACCAGTGTTCCTCCTCTTCTCTGCCTACCTACCCCCAAACTTCAATAAGACACTGTAGTGTGGACCGAGGGGTCCTAGTTGGACTTCTCTCAAGTCATTTATCCTCTGCCGTACATACCTGCACACACACACACACATACACACACACACACACACACACACACACACACACACACACACACACACACACATACGCATGCACACATGCATGCATGCACATGCCCAGCCTTGCACATGGGCAAGCACCAATGATTTGGGGGATATTTTTTCCTTAGCCCTTCCACTCTTGACCTTGAATGTAGGGATTGAATTTTGTTTCCCTGCACATCTAATCATGTGACTCTGGGAATGAAGTCATAGCAAATATAATTCATTGAGGTCATAGTAGAGTAATGTGTTCCTCTAATTCAGCACACTTCTGTTTTTATAAAAAAAAAAAAAATAGGTAACTGGGATATAGACAACATAGGAGTTGTGAAGATGACTGAGAAGTATGTGATACTTCTATAAGCCAAATACACCAAAAATTGCCAGCAAACAACCAGAACCTAGAGAAGAGGCCTAGAACATATTAGTTCTCCCTATCCTAGAAGGAATCAATCCTGATGATACCGTTATCTTAGGTTTCTGGCACCCAGAACTAAGAGACAGCAAGTTCATGTTGCTTATGCCCCTCAGGTGTGGTTCTCTGTCCTAAAAACTCTAACAGACTAACGGGGTTGGTGGCCTTCCTGGCCTCGGTGGAGCCCACTAGAAAGAGTGTACTAGAAAAAGTGGGTATAAACCAGACCTATAGCAAGGATCCTTAAGATACCTGATCATGTTAAACCATGGTGGCAATAGATTTGAACAGATACTTTATCATAGAAGATATACAGACCATGAATAAAAGATGTTAAAAGATGATCAACATTTTTTTTTTTTGCTCAAACTCATGGTGAGCATATCTCCTTAGTTCGGGGATTACTGGGGTAATTCATCCCACCTAGGTAGCTGTTGGACAATTTCTAAAAAAAAAAAATAGGTGTGCATCTCCCCTGGCATCTACTCAAGAACATAAAGAATATATTACATAAAGGCTTGTACTCAAATGCTTACAGCAGCTTCCTTTTTAGCAGCTCCCCCATCACCCCGCAACTAAAAACAACAACAACAAAAAACGGATTAAAGAAGAAAAACAAACCCATGGTATAAGTGCTGGGGATGTAGCTCAATGTCAGGACACTTGCCTAGCGTGTATGATGCCCTGAGTTCAATTCCCAGAACCCCCTACACACACACACACACACACACACACACACACACACACACACACCAAACAACACTAAAAAAAAAATCCTAGCTATAAAATAAAATACTATCCAACAATAAAAACGGGGTGAGCTATTTGACTATCGATATACTCAGCAGAACTAAAGAATCTGAAAATACTAAGTATAAGAAGGCAAACCTAAAAGAATACACACTGAAATATTTAAAAATGTTAATGCCAGGTGTGGTGGTAAATGCCTTTAATCCCAGCACTCTCAGGAGGCAGGGCCAGCCAGATCACTTGAGTTCAAGGTCAGCTTGGTATGTATAGTAAGTTCCAGAACAGCCAGAACTACATGGCGAAACCTTGTCTCCAAAATATGTCATGTGCTTATTAGTGAATATTAATTACATATAATAATGAGTTTCATCTGCTTTTTGATTATAACATTTTTGAAAATTGAAGTTGTGGTGAAATCACAGCAGATCATTGATTGTGTGGGAACTGAAGAGTTTGTAGGGAGAACTAGGGCAGAGACAGAAAGAAATTGTTAGAGAAAATCAATAATTCATTGTTTTGATTTTGGTTGCTATGACTTGGATGCAACATAATCATGCCCAAAGCCGTGCTCATGTTTAATTCTTAATGTGATGGTTTGGAGAAATACAGTGTCGTTCGTGAAGGAATTAATGTAGCTCCAATAAGAATAGGTTAGTTACTACAAGAATACATGGTTGTACAGTGAGTCTTGCTTCTTCACGAGGAATAGCATCGAGATAAGCAGCTAATTATCCTGGGATAAACAGTAAGGGAGTTACTTCCAGCATTCAAGTTCCCACATCTAATGAGGTATTGTTGACAAATTTTAAAGACTTAGGGCTCCTTTCATATCATTAGCTGCAGTAGAAAACCCCGAGGCGGGGCTCGAGAGATGACTCCGGCAGTTAAGAGTGCCGGCTGTTCTTGCAGAGGACCCAGAGTTTGGTTCCCAGCACCCACATTAGGTGGCTCACAACTGCCTGTAACTCCAGTTCCAGGGAATCAGGCACTCTCTTCTGACTTTTGTGGGCACACACACGTGGATGATATTCAAGGCATGTAAATTAAATAAATTAATTAATTTAAAAAAGAAAACCCTGAGATATAGTCTTCAGACATTTCCAAGGCTAAAAAAATATTTACAAGTTTTTAATGAATGTAAATTAAAACCCACTATCAAAGCAAGCCTTTTTATCATACAGGGTTAATTAAGGTCAATTTCATGTGAGCATGTAATGTGCTGAGCATGCTACTCCATCATGCAATTCCTTCCTCTCCTAATAGTCCCTTTTGCTCTTCAAAAGTTTCACATCTCCTTCTGTGTCATCAGTAGAGGACATACATGTCTATAGAGGATTATATGTGTCTATAATATCTAGGACCTACAAATGAAAGAAAAAATGTGATGTTTGTCTTTCTGAGACTGAGTTTATTAAAAATTAAGCCCAAGAAATGTTCAAGTTGTTGAGGATACAGAAATAATGAAGGCCTGATTCTATCTTCAACGTGCTATTTAACCCATCAGTTAAGTTGAGAGGCAATGGGCATCTCCTCTTCGTTTGTTGTGAAATCATATCATTTAGTGACAGCATGGTTATAATCATGAAATAACCAGTTTAAAACCTAAAAGTTCAGCAAAAGTCTTCAGTATAGCTTTTGCCCCTTGGATCTCTGCTGAGATGAAGCAGGATTGCTGGAATTAGAAGCCGTGTCTGAGGATGCTCACTCTAGCAGGTTTGCTGAACAAGATGGATCCCCCATCCCCTTCACCTCCATCCCACAAAGCAGCCACAGCTGGAGGCTGCATCATACAGAGGACAGAGCCTCCTCTCCCTGAACAAATCTGACAAGCTCATCGCATTAGGTTGTGACATACAAAATATGGCATAATTGTAGGCTCTAATCATCACAATGATAGCTGCCTTGATAAGAGAGGTCAAATCCCATTTTTATATCCCGAACTTCTAAAATATTGTTTCGTCAAAAAAAATCAATTTCTCATTTTTCTAGTGTTAACTTGAAAAGGGTATAATTGATCAAGCCTAAATCCCTTACATCACCCAGGACTGTGTGAAAGGCTCACACACCCAGCAAGCCACTTGAGTTGGGGGCAGGCGAATAGCAGTCGTCTTCAGCATCTAACACCCATGGGCCCAAAGGGCTGCAAAGCAAGAACACATTTTACATCCTTTGGTTAAGACCGTGGGGAAAATATCGGCTCATGTAATATGCTCAGCTGGCTCATTGGGGTTTTGTGGTCCAATTTGCGGATAAGATATTTATAAAATCCGGTGATTACAATGCCATCTCATTAACATTTGTTAAGTGAAAACCACAGAAGGCAGCATTTGAGCTCTAGCCTGAGAGGAGAGAGGATGAATAAGGAGGCTGACTTCCCTGCCTCAGCACAGCCGGAAGACACCCTTGTGAA
Organism: Peromyscus californicus insignis; assembly: GCF_007827085.1. NCBI lineage: Eukaryota > Metazoa > Chordata > Mammalia > Rodentia > Cricetidae > Peromyscus > Peromyscus californicus. Next base: position 52,827,910 of record NW_026294469.1, read on the forward strand.
CACATACCTTCTTGTTTCCTTCCTTATAGTTTGATTCTTCTCCTTACAGAGGGAAAAGTCTGCAGGGAGAAGAAGGAACACCGCTTTCCCTTTCTTTTGTTTGCTACCTAAGCACAACAAAATCAAGACCAAATCCATTTCCCCATAAATTTGCATTTTCCAATGCTTATACTCTTTTACAAGAAGACACCTCCTCCAGGATGTCTGCCTGGATTAGTTATCACACCAGGTCCTTGCAAGCTCGAGGAAGTTCTAGACTTGACTGGATTCATGGTAATAACAGTGCAGGTGCTCTCACTGACTTCCACTTTCCTGTCCCTGTTCCTATGAGTTCCCGTGTGAAAAGGGCTAGATTCCAGTTTCAACTCTGGCACATGTTGGTCCCAGAACCTCTGATAATGTCTACCGTGCAAGGGTGTCACAGTGGTGGAGGTGGAGGGCGTTATACAAATTCCACAGTGAGCTCGCAGTCAATAGTGGTCCAATGGCTGTTACCATATTGATAGCTGACTTTCTGCTCTAGCCAGTCTCAACTTCACAGGTGGTTTAAGTGTTGCATCCTACACAGAACCAGCCCTAGGGTTATCCACATGATGGACGTCCTATGACTACTGACCAAGCATATGCTGTGTCCAGAGGGAGCGTTTGGAAGTTAGACTCCATATTCAAAGACTGATGAAATCTGGTGATTATGACAGTGATGGATACAGCAACTTCACTGGAGGACTCTGCAAAAATCCTTCAGACAGCTCCTCTTTCTTTATCAAGAACAAATGAACTTCTGGCATCCCTTCCCTCCTAACACCTTCCATACTTTCTTCCCCATCATGGACATGTATGCACATGGGCATGCATATGCAGAAAAGGGGAGAAGAGGAAAGGAGGAAGGGGGGGAGGAGGAAGAGGAGCAGGAGGCTTTCTCAGTGGTACTTAGAGTCACTGAACACACAGACAGAAACTCCAAATAAAGATGCCCAGGCCCAGAGTAGAGCACTAGACTTCATCAGTCAACTGAAAATTAGGATCTGCGTCTGTGGATCTTACCCTCTTTGTGTGTCTGGGAGCCAGGGACAGAGAGCCATCGGCTAGCAAGGACTTCTGCTATAACTTTAATTCCATGCTGCCTTCTGTACTTGGCTCTGCAAGCCAGGGATGCAAGGCAGTTAACCCTCTTCAAGCCAGGTATGAAGCACTGGGTTGTTAAACCACGTCCAACAAGAACAGAAGACTTACTCTGTCCTGAGAGCCAGACACCAGGGGGTGAACATTACCATGAAGACAGTTTTCCAGCCTTACTATCCCAGAAGCCATCAAATGGGTGAGAATGAAATTCTTCAGATGATGCCCCAGGAAATATCACACTAAGAATACATGGGCATGACCAGCTTCCAGGGCTCGGTCTCCCTCTCTAAGATCTACAAAGCAACACTGTAAATGGCTGGAAGGGAGCTGAAGGGATAGCTTAGTTAGTAAAATGCTTGCTGAAAAGTATAAGAACCTGACTCTGGATCCCCAGTACTCACATAAAAAGCACGTGTCTGTAATTCCAGCCCTTTGGGAGGCAGACACACACACACACACACACACACACACACACACACACACACACACACACACACTCTGCCTGCTGGCCAGCCAGCCTAGTTGAATCAGTGAACTCCAGGTATAGTGAGAGACCCTGTCTAAAAACCTCAGATTTCCAGGAGGGCTAAAACTCAGTGAGAGTGCTTGACTAGCAATGCATGAGGCCCCAGGTTCAATGCTAAGCACTACTCCCCCTCAAAAAAAATATGGATAATGGATATTTGAGAAAGATACCCAACATTGAAAGCTGGCCACTGCGTATACATTCACACACACACACACACACACACACACACACACACACACACACACACAAATTTTCTTAGATGTGAGAAAGAGAGAAAGAAATGAGAGAGAGGAAGTGGGGATGGGGAGGACGGAAGGGAAAGAGAGGGCAGGGAAGGAAGCAGGAGTGAAGTGCCTTCACTTACGTGACTATACCTCCTTGCTTACAGTGAAAACATTCATAAGATAGAGTAGAAACATCTACTCTATTCATATATATTCATAGAGACATTTTGATGTGTTGTTTTAATAACTTTGATGAGTTTTTTCTTTGACAATTTCATGCATGCATAAAGTAGGTTGTGATCACTGTAACTCCCCACACTCTCTATCTTCTCTCACTCCTATTACCCCCCACCCACCCCTTTCCAGCCTCATGACTTGTTGCTGCAATTTTTCTACCTTTTGTTTTGTTTTTGAGACCCACTAATTTAACCAGGATCATCTGTGTGACCCTGATGAGCTCCTCAATGGGTTCACAACTGAAGACAATGGCCGCCCCTCCCCCAGAACCCATCATTAACCAATACTTCAGCAGGGAGGGGGAGGGCCCCATAAGCTCCTCCTCAGCCCGTGATTGATTGTTAATAGGCCCACGCTTGTGCAGGCCCAGTGCCGACAGCCACAGCTATTGTAAGACTGTGACTGCATTAATTGTTCCATATACAGAATACAGCTCTTGCGTTCCTTCTGCCCCCTTCTGAAATGATCACTGAACCTCAGAGGGGCAGAAACACAGTCTCTTTAAAGGATAGGAAGACAAAATCTCCATTCTACTCCTAAATCCTTTCTTCAAGAGAGGTTATCCAGAGACGTTTTTCTTATAATTTTTTTAGCATGAGCACTTGACAGTCTCTTCCCACAATTGTTAATCTAGTCAACTTGATGAGATTGAGAGGCACCAAGGTGGTTACAGGGCACATTTCTGGGAGCATCTGTAAGACTATTTCCAGGAGAAAAAAAAATATGGATCATAAGGGTTCTGACTTGGTGAATGTGTTGATCATAATGGTTTCCAGTTTTGAAAAGATGGTGGCAAGGTGGTGGTGGATCTGTGGACATTGGGCTTAGCTGGGCATGTTCTTGGGGGCTTCTGCTCTTCTCAGGCTCCTTCTGGCTACTGCTTTGTTCCACTTTCTATCCACCATAGTGTGAACCACTCTACCACACACCTCTTGCCATGATGGAGAAAAACCTGTGAAACTGTGTGAAAACTAAAGTTATCCCTGTTGGGTGTTCGATAACAGCAAAAATAAAGCTAACCCTTTATCACAGCTGAAATATCCTAAATTCCCCATTCTCTTTCCCAGACACACACTCTTACTGTGCATAATTCTCACTCTCAGTTCTACAGCACTCCACATAATTAGAAGAAACAGCAGAGCGCCTAAGGTGATTGGAAAGACATTAAAATTCCTTCCCACCAGAAATCTAGTTCATCTAATTATTTGCAGTTGCCCTTGAAGCAATGACCTTCAGAGGTAGAAGTCTGGGTTAAAGCAGCTCTCGTAGAAATACATGAGTAAGTGCATGATGAACACTGTAAGTACTGAGGCGCACATTGTCTCATGAGCTCCCAAGCAAAGGCAGAGTCAAGAAAAGGATAGAAGAAAGACCAGAAGATCTGGATGGGTGGAAAGCCGAGTGTGCAAGTGAATGATGAGCCACAGAGGAGAGAAAGGCAAATCCATGAGAAAGCACCAAAGTCAAGGGGGGCATGAGTAGCCTAAAGTTCTTGAGTAGAATAGAAAGAAAGTATCCAAACATGAAGGACACAGAGAAAAGGCTTAGCCAATATTAGTTTGTTCATTCACTCAGTATACATTTCTGAAGTGTTTACCAAGTCTCAGGCACTCTGGGTACTGCCTGGTGGAGTGAGAAAGCCCCAGTGTTTGGTCAAGCAGGTCTGTATTCAGACACTACGTCAGCCTATTCTCTTGTGTGTATTTAAATCTATGAGCACTGGTTTCCTCCTTTGTTGCATGAAGAGACTGAGTGAGATAACTGTGTCTAACACAATCTCTCATACATACCCACCATTTCTACCTAGTCCCAGATGTTGACCTGCAATTTGGCTCAGATTTACTCTTTCAATCCTAGAAGTCCCAGTTGCAGGAAACTACCCTACCCAAAGCATTTAATCTGAAAGAGGTACTAAATTCCAGCATCCCGGGCCTCAAGTACATGGCCGTCAGCAGGACTGCTTTCTCTCTAAGTCCTCAGAAAGCATGACCTGAAGCTTACTCAGTGGTGGGTGATGTTTTTCTTTTAAAATACTTATGTATCACAGATAAAATAAATGACTAATCCAATAAGCCAACAATCTGTTGAGAGAGACCATAACTCATGAACCAGCCGATGTGAGATGAAAAAGGAATCAGCTGAGTTTGCTATGTTACTTTTCTACCTTTGCTTCGAAAGGAGGAGAAGGCTGGTCCAAATAGCATCCACCTTTGAGAAAGTCCTCATATCACTGCAGCAAGGCTGGAGCTAACCTGGATGTGGGACTAGGAGAAGCCAACACCCCGACATGGGGACATGAGGGACATTGCAAATGCAGCGACCGAGCTGGAGGGTCTGTGACACTTCACACCGTTTAGCCAAGCCCAGTTGTGGAGGGTTCCATCTCCTGGTGGAGTATCCAGCTTACCAACAGTCCAGGAATGGTTGGATCTAGTCAGTTGAAAATATCTCATTCATTTATTAAATAGATGTCCACAGAGGACCTATTATGTGACAGAAAGCTATGGTAGGAATGAAACGTGAAGCTTTTGGGGCTTGCATATTAGTGAGAGAAGACAAGACAATAAAGAAGAAAAGGAAGAAGGAAGGGAAAGGAGCAGTCTTCAGATCTGTTGCCTAAAATAAAAAACTGGGGTCCTATATGAGAGTTAAAAGGTGACAAGCCATACAAAGATCTGGGTGACAGCAAATGAGGTATTGGCTCATGTGGTGATACTGTGTTCCCCAATATATTGTGCACCCTAATAAACTTATCAGGGGTCAGAGAACAGAACAGCCACTAGATAGACATAGAGGCCAGAAAATGGTGGCGTACACACCTTTAATCCTAGCATTCCAAAGGCAGAGATCCATCTGGATCTCTGTGAGTTCAAAGCCACACTGGAAACCACGAGGCATGGTGACACACGCCTTTAATCCCAGGAAGTGATGGCAGGAAGCAAAAAGGTGTATAAGGCATGAGGACCAGGAACTAGAGCTGGTTAAGCTTTTAGGCTTTTGAGCAGCAATTCAGCTGAGATTCATTCAGATGAGAACATAGAGGCTTCCAGTTTGAGGAAACAAGATCAGCTGAGGAATTGGCAAGGTGGGTTGCTGTGGCTGGTTCTGTTTCTCTGATCTTTCAGTGTTCACCCCGATACCTGGCTCCGAGTTTTTTTTTATTAATAAGACCCTTTAAGATTCATGCTACAAGCTCATACTTCATCGACTCATGTACCCTTCTTACTGGAAGGGACTGAATGTTTCAACACTCACTGTATATGTGATAGAACTGAGAAGTAACAAGGTATCTCTGAAGTCACCCTGAGGATTTTCTGTTTATCTGATGAACAGTAATTATTTGACAAATATCAATTGAGCCAGTAGTTTGCATTTTCAGAGCACTGTGATGGTCGTTCCCTAGAGACCCAACTTTCTGCTGTAATATGAAAAGCAGGAAGATGAAGTAAGCAAAGGTCCATCCTGAGCTAACGATGGCCCTGCCTGTTTCACATAAATGACAAGGAGAAGGGGAAGGAAAGATATATATATATATATATATATATATACATATATATATATATATATATATATATATATATATATGTATATATGTATATATGTATATATATATATATATAAGTGTCAATATAAGGGTGAATGGAGGAGGCGGAAGTGAGTGAGATCTCAGAAATGTCAAAAGGGTGATTGGAGCTCAGTAAACACCACACAGAAAATAAAACAGTCGGGAGGAGAGACCTGGAGGGAACTAGAGAGTAGCCAGGGAGAAGCAGGACATAGTTCTGCCTACCAGCCTCACGAGTTTAGGCTCCCAGCAGCCTAATTGCAAAGGAGAAATTGTTAGACTCTGTTAGGCTCCCTTTATGCTCTAAGTTTTGATATTCTACTGCTGTCAAACAGCAACTTCGGGAACCTTATGCTAAGACACCAACAAGCAAGAAGGAAATTGACCAGTCTGGCAAGGGTAATTTGGTCCTGGCCGATAGAAGGGACTTTGCTCCTGCTATTACTCAGCACAAGCAAAAAATAACTGCCCTCTGTCAGGTGCTCCAGCAAGGACCTCTTGATGTTCCCACGCACACCACTGAATGTCAGATGGACAAGAACAGCCAGCAGCCATCACCTGAGATGGGCATAGGACTCTTGGGCTCAGAACCTGGGCTAGAGGCTTGGTTGACTCCAGAAGCTAAACTACCTAGACTAGCACAGAGGCCAGTCAGATTTAGAGTGTTGCCCTGAGTGGTGAAGAATGGCAGTAATGTTCCTTGAAGTCAGTGGAGCAGCCCTGAGATCAGTGTAGCAACAATGGCTAGCGCATCCCCATTAAACCTTCCCATGTGAGGTCCAAGCTAACTAAAACTCCGTAGCAGGTGTTCCAGTAGGGCTAATTCATGATAAGCAGTAAGGAAGTTTGGATACCACTGAAGTTTTCCACCTAGGACTCCTCCTCAGAATAATGATCATGACCCCCAGCTGATAAGAATTCTGGGTGCTGTTAATCCAAGCTGAGTGGCCTTCATCTTTTAGTTGTTTCATGATAAACTCTCCCAGGGGAAAGCATATGACCAGTGATTGGCTTCTATAGAGACAGAACAACATTCAGGTCTTCATGCTTCGCTATGGGACATCTCTGAAAGAAAACCCCAGCTCCCTGCCTGCAGAGACTACCCTGATACAGGAAGTCAGAGCATTTTCTCCACTCACCCCCAACTCCTCCCTTCCCCCATCACATTGCAGATACATATCCTGAAAAGACTAGAAACTCTGTCTAGATATTTATTTCTGAGTCCATAAATTAAGAGGGCCATGTGTGCACACATACCACATGTCCCGAGCCAACAGGACGGGAGGAGAGAGCAGTGGAGCCTTCTGTCTTGGCTTCGTCTCCATTTCACCAGATCTAGTAACTATCTCAGAAATTGAGATGGACAACCCTACCCACCTTGTTCTGAACAGATGAGACTCTGCTACAACTTAGTCAATAAAACTTCACATGCAACTTGCTTCTTCTAACACAAGTGGGCAATAAAGAGAAAGTGAAGGGCATTTCAACAGCAGAAAGTTAATGCCTCGGTTTCATCACAGAAGACTGGCCCATGAGAAATAGTTAAGAAGAGGGCATCAGGCTGGGCGGTGGTGGTGCACAACTTTAATCCCAGCACCCTGGAGGCAGAGCCAGGAAGGTCTCTGTGAGTTTGAGGCCAGCCAGGTCTACAGAGTGAGATCCAGGACATGCATCAAAACTACACAGGATGCTGTCTCGAAGAAACAAAAAAAAAAAAAAAAAAAAAAGAGGACATCACTCAGGACAAATGACTGTAGCTAAGTCCTTCAACTTCCACCAGACTGTTTCCTAACCTATTATTTTTTATTCTTTTCTGTTTCCTAATCGATTTAAAAAGCTTTTCTGACCACACTCAGAACTTTCTCTGTAAACGCCTATCTCCTGGGGTAGTGAGAACAATTAAATGGAGTCGTATAACACGACTTCTCCGCTTAGAGCATACTATATCGATGTCTAGTATAAATGAGATACTTGCAAATGCAGGTTGAGAACTCTAACAGGTAACAAAAAGTGCAGTTATGATTACAACGTAGCACATCTGCTATGTAATACTACACAGTTTTCTTTTTCAGAGTTTTAGCCTCCTTAACAAGAACAGAACCTTTCTCTCTGGTTTCATTTAACTGCAAAACAACTGTTGAGTATTTTTCATTGGTCAAATGCTGTTGTGTTTCCCCTGACTTCCAAGGCAGCAGTCTAGTGAGTAATACCATGCCCTCACACATTGTGACTGCCAGAAAGTTCAAATGCTTCTGTAATGTCTCTTAAGAGTGACACTGGGCTTTTGTTTTGCATCAGACTGGAAAAGGAGAGAGAGAGAGAGAGAGAGATACCTTCCCCAAAGTCACCAGAAGTATCATCCTGAGATTTCAAAAGCATCTCTCTGTCTGACTGTGTCCCAACCAAAATCTACTTCTAACCACCCAGTATCTCAGGATGCTGGTGTATGTGCACCCAGATCCATTTGTACCTTATTAAAAGAGGAATTGGGATTGCATCTATCCTACACTAAAACTTTTTAATGGAATAGAAATCCTTTAGGGATTATCTTAAATCTGGGCAATATTGTTAAGTGGGACCTGAATGTAGCCAAATAGCTGCATGGTTAGAAAAAAAAGTCTGTCTTCCTCCTCACAATGATCCCATGAATCAGGGCTTCTGTGTCACTGATCCACTTCAATGTTGGCACATGTACTATGAGGATATTAATTGATGGAAATACAAAAACTCCTCAGAAATGCCAGTGTGTCTCGAAATAAGAATGGTTTGGAAACCCCATCAGTGTAATCTATCCCACTGAATCTCATCTTTAGGACTTAAATCGTGTGCACCTTTCAGTTGAATAGAGCTAACTGTGTTCCCTTGTTCAAATCTTCCCCCTTTTCTGTGCTAGAGTCCTGTCCCTGCACCAGCCAAATGGCTTGCTTTCCCAGAGTTATGTCCAGCCTTGCCTCTGCCCACCACACACTGAATTCTAGAACCCAACTCATTTAAGAAACTTGGGAATACACCACCCCCTCAAATGAAAACAAGCCAGAAAATGTGAGCAGTCTTTGTGCCTCCTCGCAGGCTATTTGCAAGACATTGGCAGCTACACATCTTAAGGTTGTAATAATCATAACAATTATTTAATGCACTAAGTAGTTTTTGGTCTCTGAGTGACAGGTCTTCATTTTATAGAGAAGATATATTGCCAAATATTCTTTACTCATTCCTATTACAAAATGCTGTTTCTGCCCATTAATTATCTACATTGACACTGTACTGGAAGGCTCATAAGATGTGCTCAGAAGCTGAGCACATATCTCCTTAAATTGCCGTAATTGTGTATCATCTGACTTTTATACAGCACCTGAAAATATTTCTGCTGAGTTCTACCCCTTTAATAACTTTCCTATGCTAGAATAGTGTGGTTGAAACGATATGCTGTACTCTTTGTGGTTGATTGCATGAGCCTTTTGCAGGGTGGTCTCTATTTTTTCACAAGGTTTGCATTGGCTAGCCTTAGAGAAATAAGAAGGGATGGATGTTTTAGAACGGAAGCAAGACAGGGAAAGAGTCACATTTGAAAAGTTCAGAAGCGTGACGAAACCGTACCATGCAGGTGGTCACTTTCCGGTCAAGAAAGGTTTTCAAACCTCTCAGACGGTGTTTGTCACAAAATGTGAACACTACAGTTGTGTGAACACACAGGGACTCCTGTGGAGGTCCAAGCTAAGGAGCAATGCTCTTCTGGTTCCTCAGACCAAGAATTAAAATGAACAGTTCATTTAATTTGCCCACCGTGCTGCTGTCCAAGGTACTGCTCCTAGCTCCTCCTCCCCCCCCCAACCCACAAGCTCCTCATGGATATCACATTGAACCCCTTCTATGCTTCTAGATAACTAGACTTGCAATATGCTGACCACATCGAGTGATAATTAAAGACACGGTCAGGCAGACCTCCATTCAAATCCCAGCTTCACAACTTACTAGCAATATGATCAAAATGCTAGATCTAATCTTCAATTTTTCCTTCTATGAAATGGGAGGGATGGTAGCACTTCCTATTTCACAGGCTTAGTTAAGGATAAATGAGATAAGTGGGTAATCATTAAGAGAACACAGTCCAGAGATGCAAGGATGGCTCAACATATGAAATCCGTCAATGTAATACACCATATAAACTAACTGAAAGAAAAAAACCCACACGATCATCTCATTAGATGCTGAAAAAGCCTTTGACAAAATCCAACACCCCTTCTGAGTCCTTTTCCACTGATCTATTTTATCTTTATAATTTCACTCCTAATTTGAGCTTAATTTCCCATTATTTTTCCAATCTTGAGATGATATACAGATATGCTGATATAAAACATATTACTCATTTTCATTCTTGTCTAAGACTTGCATTTAATGCTATAAATTTATTTCTAAACAGAGTTTATCTCTATTCCCCTAAGCTTTTGACAAACAACATTTATATTAGCATTCAAAGTAGCTTGTGATTTCTTCATTGACAGAAGAGTTACTTAATAGCATGTTGCTCAATTCCAAAACATTGAAGAATTTTCTAGTGTTTGACAGCTGCTTTCTCTCTTAGTTTGGGTTTTTGTTGCTGTGAAGAAACACCATGGCCACAGCAACTCTTATAAGGGACATATTTAATTGAGGGGACGCACTTACAGTTTCAGCGATTCAGTCATTATCATCATGGCGGGGAGCACGGTGGTATGCAGGCAGACATGGTACTGGGGTAACAGCTGAGAGTCCTACATCTTGCAGGCAACAAGAGGTAACCTGACTGTCACACTGAGGGAAACTTGAACACCAGTGACCTCAGAGCCCACCCCACAGTCAGACACACTTCCTCCAACGAGGCCAGACCTCCCAATGGTGCCACTCCCTTTGGGGGCCATTTTCTTTCAAACCAGCACACTTTCATCTTAAATTCCCTGTAGTTGTAGGAGATTTTTTTTTTTTTTTTTTTTTTTTTTTTTTTTTTTGGTTTTTCGAGACAGGGTTTCTCTGTGTAGCTTTGCGCCTTTCCTGGAACTCGCTTGGTAGCCCAGGCTGGCCTCAAACTCACAGAGATCCTCCTGGCTCTGCCTCCCAAGTGCTGGGATTAAAGGCGTGCGCCACCACCGCCCGGCTAGTTGTAGGAGATTAATATTTTGAAATCAGGTAAGATGAGATTTTTAACTTAGCACACAATTTTGGTAAATTTTCTATTTGTACTTGAAAATAAGGCTTGTTTTCATAATTGTTGCTTACAAGTCCTGTACATGAATAAAGTTTGTCTAGATTTTTCATGGTTTTTCTTTTATTGTACATTTATTGCTTTTATCGTTTACCACTATTCAGTTATTAACAAAAATGTGTTAAAGTTTCCCTCTATGACTGTGTTTGCTTCTTTTCCTTCTCGCTTACTTTTACCAACCTTTGGAAATGGTTGCGGCATTTTTGGTTGGTTGGGGTGTGTGTGTGTGTGTGTGTGTGTGTGTGTTTAACCACAGTGTCACATAGCCTACCCTGTCCTCAAACTCACTGTGTAGCTTTGAACTCCTGATCCTTCTGTCTCTATTTCCTGAGTGTTAGGATTATAGGCGTACACCATTACACCTGGTTCAAGCTGTGTGTGTGTGTGTGTGTGTGTGTGTGTGAGAGAGAGAGAGAGAGAGAGAGAGAGAGAGAGAGAGAGAGAGAGAGAGAGAGATGTTTGTGTGTATGTATACCCATGCACACATATGAAAGCCAAAGAAGTGAGTTGTCTTTGAGACAGGGTCTCTCAGTAAAACTGGAGTTAGGCTGGTGGCTATCAAGCCCTACTGGTCCTCCTGTTTCCACCACCCAAAAAGCTGTTGTTGTTGCAGGTGTAGCCATGTCTGGCTTTTTATTATGACTTAGATCCTCATGCTCTGTAGCAAGTGCTCTTAACCACTGAGCCATTCCCAGCCCAAGCATTTACTTTAAAATTTAAGTCAATGTTATTGGATATATATCTACCTGTAGTTGTTTAATGTCCCTACTATATGGTTTCTTCTTTTGTCGTTGTGGTTGTTAATCCTGACTATAAACTTGGTTGGACAAAAAGACACCAAAAGAGGTAGCTGAGACATCTGGGTCTGCAGCACCATGTCTACCTACATGCCACCATGTTTCCTGCCATGGCAATAATGAACTAAGCCTCTGAACTGTAAGCCAGCCACAATTAAATATTTCCTTTGTAAAAGAGTTGCTGTGACTATGGAGAGTGGGTACTGCACTTTGCCCAGGCAAAACAGTAGATCTGGCCCTGGTGGTGTGGATGTGGGTGAGTTGGCCCTGAGAGCGTGACGGCAGGAGAACTGGTCCCACTTCTAGCTGCCCAGAACCAGAACTGTGAGTTGGCCCACCCCAACATCTACATCATCTATGATCTGCTAGAGCATGTGAAGGGGCCAGACCTGCAGATCCAAAGCTGCAGGATCTCCATCATACAAGACAACAGGATACCCAAGAGGAACCCCAGTGATTGTCCACTATTGGTGATAGAGCAAAACCAAGAGACCTCAAACCAGACCAATGACTCATTTCAATGAACACTTGCAAGTACTAATAGATGAACTAAAGGGTGTACTGTGTAACTCGCTATGTCACACTACAGCTTCCACACTGAGACTTGTTTTTCTTTTTTGTTTGTTTGTTTGTTTTTTGTTTTTCATTTTTTCTTTTAAATTTTATTTTATTTGGAAGGAGGGTTACAAGGGAAGAGGGTGGATATGAAGGGTAAGGGGAGATGAGTGGGATCAGGATGCATGACGTGATATCCACAAAGAATCAATATTTAAAAAAAAAAACAGCAACTGCAATTGACAAAACAAGGAAAAAAAGAGTTGCTGTGGTCATGATGTCTCTTGACAGCAACAAATCACTAACTAATACATTTGCATATTCATTAAATAAATAAATAAATCATTTAAATGAGATCTACATTCTCACAGAATTATAGTAATGAGATAACACGTATATAAATCATCAGAAAAAAATCTCAACATTATTTCACAAAAGAAAACCAGTTGTTACCAACATTGAGATGAAAAATATATTAGAATTTTTTGTTGGTTAGGTAGTGGTGACTCAGGCCCTTAATCCCAGCACTTGGGAGGCAGAGGCAGGTGATTCTCTGAGTTTGTGGCCAGCCTGCTCTACAGAGTAAGTTCCAGGACAGCTAGGGCTATACAGAGAAACCCTGTCTTGATATATATATTTGGCTAGAGACTAAAAAGCATTTACTCTAACTATCCTTAATTTAACAATCATATGTATTTAAAACAAGTGAGTAAATAGTCCCAAAATTATAAGATATAAAGAAGCCAATGGAAAATGGTTTAATAACAAAATAATTAACATATGGAAGAAAAAACACTCAATGGATTAGACAGAAGAATGGAGGGAGTCATAGAAGACAGACTATTAGAAATCACACAATCCAAAGAAGATGGGCTGAAAAACTGAATAGAGCCTTAGACATTTATGAAACTGTAACAAAAGCGCTAACAACCATGGAATCAGAGTCCAAAGAGAAAAGAGAGGCTCTGGGAGGAAAGTAATTGGAAAAGAGCTTCTAAAATCTGGTGGCATGCACACACTTATAAGTAAAACTCAAACCACATGAACTCAAAGAATCCCCCACCAAGATAAACTATAGTCAAACTTCTGAAAACTAAATGCAGAGAAAGGAATATTGAAAGCAGAGAGAGGAAGAAATGATGCCTTGCCTATAGGAAGAGAAATCACTAAATAATAATGGATTTTGTCATCAGAAACCATCATGGCCAGAAACAAACAAAAAACAAAAACCATGTAGCCCAATATTATTTAAGTGATGGCAATAAAAACTTCCTATCCAGGATCCTCTATCCAGAGAGAATATGCTTCAGTCAGGAAAGGCACCACATCCAGCATGACTTGCTTTTGGAAACTTGACTGGGACAGCAAGACAATGGAGGAAGGACCGACAGAAAGACACATGTACAGAAAAGCTGGCATTGGATGTGTAGCGCTCACTTTGCTGGAGTAATGCAGACTCTGCAACAGCCTGGAACCTCAGCATGTTTATATGTGTAGCACAGAGGAAGGAATCGGTGGTCCTGATAGGAGGTGTCTGTAGGAGAACCGCCTCAGGTTGTGGCTATCCAGGAGGAGGAAGCTGAAATCACTAGTTTTTGCACACACTGGCCCATTGTTTCTTAGCACTCACATTTACACATCATCAACATTCACACTTGGACCAGCAGAAGACATTACCATCCCTCTGAGTTTTACCCAGAGAAAGAGTTGCCACTGCCATGGATCTGAGGCATTTGTCCTTGATATGGCTGTGTCCACAGTAATGCTTGGCTACTCCATCCTTATTCTCTCAATAACTGAATGACCAACTAAATAAAATCAACAGGAATGTAGATAGTCATTTATTTCATCAACCAGGAAGATCTACTTACTATTTACAGGCATACTCCCCAACAACAGCAGAATATACATTCTTCTCAAGCATCCATAGTACATAAACCATGTGGAACACATAGTATGTCCTGGGCCATAAAGAAAACCTCAACATATTTAAAAGAATTGAATCATGGTGAGTGCTCTTTGTCCATGTGGAATCAAAGTAGCAATCAGTAACAGATAAAGGGAAATCTTCAAATGCCTACACCTAAGCCACACACTTCTAAATAATCCACCAGAAAGATCCCAGAAAGCTTTAAACACACACACACACACACACACACACACACACAACTGAATGAGAACAAAACAAAATACATAGGATGCAGGGAGGCACTGCTTACCAGGAAATGTACAAATGAACAACGTTGTAGCAGGAATCTTAAAAGTTCTCATTAATAAAATCAAACCTGAGGTCAGGTATTGGAGTGAATGCTGGAAGATCAGAGAAGCAGAACAAGCCACAGCCACCTCACCTTGCCAATTCCTCAGCTGATCCTGTTTCCTCAGACTGGAAGCTTCTGTGTCCTCATTTGAATGGGTCTCAGCTAAACTGTGCTGCTCAAAGCCTAAAAGCTTAACCAGCCAAATGCTGCTAGTTTCTGGTCTTCATGCCTTATATACCTTTCTGCCATCACTCCCTGGGATTAAAGGCTCACTTCTTGGGATTAAAGGCGTGTGTCACCATGCCTAGCTATTTCCAGTGTGGCCTTGAACTCACAGAGATCCATGCCTCCACAAGGCTAGGATTAAAGGTGTGAGTGCCACCATTTTCTAGCCTCTGTATCTAGTGGCTGTTCCATTCTCTGACCCCAGATAAGTTTATTAGGGTGCACAATATTTTGGGGAACACAATACCACCACACAACGTAATGAACTATCTAACAAACCTGGAAAGAGAAGAGCGAACAAGCCAGAAGAAGGGAAGATGTAATGGGCAGAAAGCAGGGGAAATGTGGGTCATTTGAAAAACAGACAAATAGAACTGGCAATACCAAACCAACTAAAGAGAAACAGGCACCAATTAATGGTATCAGGAATGAGATGGGGGCTGTCCCTTAAGACTGTATATGCCAAGGATAATAAGGGAATATTATGAACAGTTCTACACTCACAAACTTGATGACTTAGATAAAATGTGCCTACACCTCAAAAATCACATACATACAGCATGAGATAAACTAAATAGTCCTCTTGTCACAAGGGAAACTGATTTTTTAATTTAAAAACACCAACCAAAATGTAATCTTCAACTCTATTCTAGATTGTCTAATTAGATAACTCTACTGTTTATAGAAGAATTAGTGTCAATCATTTTTCCAATTATGTTTGCACACCTGTATTTATGCATGTTTGTGGGGTTAGGTGCACACACACGTGTGCACACAGAAGCCGGAGGTCAATGTTCGGTGTCCTCCATCCACCTTATTCTTGGGGACAGGGTCTCTAATTGACCTGGAGTTCACCAATCAGCCTCAACCAGCTAGACAGTGAGCTCCAGGAATATGCTTGTCTCTACCCAACACAGGGGTTGTAAGTGTGCCACCAGGCTTAGCTTTGTATGGTGTGTTCTTCAAAGTGAACTTGGGTCCTCACACTTTTATAGAAATCACTTTTCCAACTGAGCTATCTCCCAATCTTTTATTTTTAATTAGAAAAATCATACATATTTGACATAAACAGCATGATATTTTGATATGTGCATCTACTGCAGAAAGGCTAAATCAGTCTAATAACATATGTATTACTTTGCATATATGTATGCAAAATGTGACAGTATAATGTATTGAAAATGTGACATACATGCATACACACATGTACACACAACATATATGTATATATATGCGCACACACGTACACAAACCTATACACACATACATATAAAAATTTAAAAATCTCTTTAGTGGTTGTTTTCAGAATACAATGTATTGTTAAACATAGCCTTCAAGTTGTATTGAAACTTTACATCATGTGGCAAATATCTCCCCAAACCTCCCTTCCCCGGTCTCATAGTAATGGCTACTTAGATTTTATCAGCTTGACGCAAATTGCTCAAAAGGTTTTTTTTGTTGTTGTTAATTTGGCAAGAGTCGGCTCATCTGGGAAGAGGGATCATCAGTTGAGAAAATGCTTCATAGGATTAGCCTGCAAGCAAGTGTGTGGGGCATTTTCTTGATTAATGATAGGTGTAGGAAGGCCCAGCCCACTGTGGGCAGTGCCACCCGTGGGCAAGGTGGTCCTGGATTGTATAAAATTTTCATCTGAGCAAGCAATGGAGAGCAGGCCTGTGAGCAGCATTTCTCCTGATCCCTGTTTCAGTTCCTGTCTCCATGTTCTTAATTTGAGTTCTTGCCTGACTTCCCTCAATGATTGGCTGTGATCAGGGTAAGCAGACCAAAGGAACCCCTTCCTCCCCAAGTTGCTTTGGATCATGGCCTTCATCACAGCCACGGAAAGAGAACTAGGGTACCAGTCTGCCCTCTGTTTCTTTGAGTTTCAAAGATTTTGACATTTTTGGATTCCACATAAAAGTGAGATTATATGGCATTTATCTCTCTGTGCCCGGTTTATTTAAACATAATATTTTCTGGATTCATCTTCATTGCTACAAATGGCATTTCCTCAACTTCTTTTTTCCCCATTTATTTATTTATTTATTTATTTTTCTATTATCAGTTTGATACAGTATAAATTCTTATCCTAATAGTGAAATGATTGATTGAGGCTTGCCCAATAATTGAGTAAAACCAAGACTTATTTTAAGCCACAGTCATCCTAGGGTCCCCCCTGCTAAATACCCTCCCTGGTTCTGTGGGTTGCAGTCTGATTGTTCTTTGCTTTATATTTATAATCCACTTATGAGTGAGTAAATACTATGTTTGTCCTTCTGGGTTTGGGTTACCTCACTCAGGATGATATTTTCTAGTTCCATTCATTTGCCTGCAAATTTCATGCTGTCATTGTTTTTCTCTGCTGAGTAGTACTCCATTGTGTATATGTACCACATTTTCTTAATCCATTCTTCAGTTGACAGGCATCTAAGTTGTTTCCAGGTTCTGGCTATTACAAATAGTGCTGCTATGAACATAGTTGAGCATGTATCTTTGTGGTGTGATTGAGCATTCCCTTGGGTATATGCCCAAGAGTGGTATGGCTGGGTCTTGAGGTAGATCGATTCCCAATTTTCTGAGAAACTGCCATACTGATTTCCACAGTGGTTGTACAAGTTTGCATTCCCACCAACAGTGGAGGAGTGTTCCCTTTGCTCCACATCCTCTCCAACATTGACTGTCATTAGTGTTATTGATCTTAGCCATTCTGACAGGTGTAAGGTGGTATCTCAGAGTCGTTTTGATTTGCATTTTTCTGATGATTAAGGATGTTGAGCATTTCTTTAAATGTCTTTCAGCCATTTGTGATTCTTCTTTTGAGAATTCTCTGTTTAGCTCTTTAGCCAATTTTTTTTAATTGGATTGTTCAGTATTTTGATGTCTAGTTTCTTGAGTTCTTTATATACTTTGGAGATCAGTCCTCTGTCAGATGTGGGGTTGGTGAAGGTCTTTTCCCATTCTGTAGGCTGTCTTATTGACCGTGTCTTTTGCCCTACAAAAGCTTCTCAGTTTCAGGAGGTCCCATTTATTAATTGTTGTGCTCAGCGTCTGTGCTGCTGGTGTTATATTTAGGAAATGATCTCCTGTGCCAATGCGTTCAAGAGTACTTCCTACTTTCTCTTCTATTAAGTTTAGTGTAACTGGATTTACGATGAGGTCTTTGATCCACTTGGACTTGAGTTTTGTGCATGGTGATAGATATGTATCTATCAACTTCTAAGAATTAATTATATTCCGTTGTGTGAATATGTATGTATGTATAAGTTTGTGTACATGTATATGTGTGTGCATACGTACACACATACATGTATATATGGGATGTGTACGGGTGTGTGTGTGTGTGTGTGTGTGTGTGTGATATCAATCCATCTTTTGGTGGACAATTAGGTTGAGTCCATCCATATCTTATTGTTAACACTGCAATGAGTGTTTAGCTTTTAGGTGCAATTAGCTGTCTTTGACATACTGATTTCATGTCCTTTCACTGTATATACAAATATAGTTCAACTTTAACAATTTTAAGGACTCTCCATTGTTGCCCTAAAATTTGTGTTAATTTATGCTCCTGCCAACACTACCTAATTGCTCCTCTTCCTATAAATCCTTTCTAAGCTTAGGATCCTTACTTAACTCTGTGTGTATGTGGTGTGTGTGTGTGTGTGTGTGTGTGTGTGTGTGTGTGTGTGTGTGTGTGTGTGGGTGTAACAGCCATTGTGTGGGTTGATTAACGCTAAATCTGTCACTATCTTTAAGAATAAGAGTCTTTTCAATATATTTACAAAGCTAAGATTATCCTAATATTAAAACCAGACGAAGACAACACTTAAAAAATAAATCTAGCCGGGCGGTGGTGGCGCACGCCTTTAATCCCAGCACTCGGGAGGCAGAGCCAGGCGGATCTCTGTGAGTTCGAGGCCAGCCTGGACTACCAAGTGAGTTCCAGGAAAGGCGCAAAGCTACACAGAGAAACCCTGTCTCGAAAAACCAAAAATAAATAAATAAATAAATAAATAAATAAATAAATAAATAAATCTATGGACCATTATTCCTTATAAATGTAGATGTAAAAATCTTTAACAAAATATTAGCAAATAGAATCTAATAGTATACAAAAAATTATAAACTATAGCCAAGTGAGTTTTATTCCAGGAACACAAACTGGTTCAATACTAGAAAATCAATCAATGTAATCCACTATATTAACAGAATAAAGAAGAAAATTATACAATCACATCAGTCAATGCATAAGACGCATTTTATTAAAATTGAACACCTATCCAGAAAGTCTTATATACACAAGAATACAGAGAAATTTCTTCAGTTTCCAAGAAAAAAAAAACCTATAAAGCCTTTCAGCTAAATTATAATAACTGATAAAATAATAAATAAGTAAGTAAATAAATGTTTCCTACTAAGACTAAGAACAAGGATTCCACTGTTACCAATCATTGTGTTAAACACAGAAACTATAGTGAGAACAGTCTGAAAAAGCAAGTTGCGCAGACCAGAAAGGATAAAATAAAGTCTGTCCTTATTTGTAGATGACATAAATATGTATATAGAAAGTTCAAATAAATCTACAAATAAAATAAAGTAGAACTGATAAGTTGAAAAAGGCAAGGCAAAACACTGATTTTTGTCCTACACAGCAACATTACGTGGATATCAACATGATGTGATTTGTAATTGTTATCACCCAGAAAAGTGAAGTTCTTAGGAAAAAAAAAAACCCATCATTTTAACGCTGAAAACTAAGTGAAAGTGGTAAAGAAATCAAACAAGATATAAAAGAACACGTCCCAAAAAGTGTCATATTCATGGAATAGTAGATAGAGTAAAAAATCTCAGATGCTTCCAAAATTATATACAGCTTAATACAATCCTTATCAAAGTCTCTGCAAGATTTTTATAGCTATAGACATGATTATCCTAAAATTTAAATAGAAGGTTAACAAAAATAAAGTGGTAAAGACAAATATTTAAACAGAATAAGAAGGGTGTAATAACTAGTCTGCCTTCAAGACTTGCAAAGCTGGAGTAATCAATAGTATGCAATAATAGTGGAAAGAAACATAGACTAATGGAGAACAGAGAATTCATCAATAGAAAGCCCACATGTTTATGTCAAACCAATTTTTCAAAATGGCACAAAGACGATTCACAGGAGAAAAGGAAGTCTTTTCAACACATGGAACTGAGGCAATTAAACACCCACCTATATGCAGAATAAAATACTAAAAACTATTATAAATCTCCTTTATACAAAAATTAGCTTAAAAATGGATCACAAATGCTATGTTAAATACAAAACTGAAGGAAAAAATGTGTGAGAATATCTTCAGGACCCAAGACCAGGGCAAATTATTCTTACCCTTGAAGCAAAACGCATAGTCCATAAAATCAAAAATAATAAATGGAACTTGATGAGAATTAATATTTACTTTGTGAAAAATTATATTTAGAAGGTAACAGAAACATTAAAAGTGGGTAAAATACTTATAAATAACATATATGACAAAGGACTGCTATCTAAAGCAAAAAGGACACTCAAAATTCAGTAATAAAAAACTATTAAACATGCCCCAAAACTCCACTTAGAAAATGGGCAAGACACATGAGCAGACATTTCAGTGACACACGTTTACATATGACACATGCCTAGAGGTCACAATAAACTCATGAAAATGTGTGTTACCTCAGAGAGAAACCTATAATAAGAAATTATTGCACACTTCAAAACTGTCTAGTCTCCAACTAAAATAACACCAACAGTATCTATGCTGGCAAAGACATGGTGAAACTGAATTACTCTCACGTCGCTGGTGGGAAACCAAAGCAGGAGTCACTCTGAGCAGTAGTTTCTTTCTTAAACGATGGAGGTGAGCTGAGATCAGAGGTCAGTTGGTAGAATGATTACCTGGCATGCTGGGTTCTCTCTCCCCAGCACTGCATAAACTGGGTCTGATGGCTTGTGCCTGTCATCCTAGCACTTAGGATATGGAAGCAAGAAAATCAGAAGTTCAAGTTCATTCTCAGCTCAATAATAATAATAATAATAATAATAATAATAATAATAATAATAATAATACAGGCAATGACAAGATAACCTACCAGCTATACTACAGGTTTGAATGAGACTATCCTCCATAGGCTCACCTATTTGGGCACTTACTCCCCAGAAGGTGATGCTGTTTGGGGAAGTTTAGGAGGTATGGTCTTCCTGGAGGAATTACATCGCTGGGGACAGATTTGGGGTGTTTATGGTCTCCCTCAACAAGCAGTTCACTGTCTCTGTGTTGTGCTTGCATTTGAAGATGTGAGCTCCCAGCTTCCTGATCTTTCCACCACACCAGCTACTTCCTCCCATGCTTCCTGCCATGGTGGACTCCTAGTTCCCTGAAACCAGAAACCCAAATAAACTCTTTCTTCCCTAATTTTCCTTGTCTCTGGTGTTTCAGCACAGCAACAGAAAGGCAATTACTGAGCATTTATTCTAGAGAACTACAGATGTGTGTGTTCACACACAAAAAAAAAAAACCCATGTATTCACAGCATCTGTACTCACAATAGCCTCAAACTGGAAACAAGCTCTAAGGACTGAATAATTACAAAGGTTAACACCTAGCCTGGCAGTGGTGGCACTCGCCTATGATCCCAGCACTCGGGAGGCAGAAGCAGATGGATCTCTGTGAGTTCAAGGCCAGCCTGGGCTACAGAGTGAGTTCCAGGAAAGGCTCCAAAGCTACACAGAGAAACCCTGTCTCGGAAAAAGAAAAAAGTTAACACCTATGGTACATCTTACTATAAACTATTACTCAGCAATAAGAGAGAACATACCATCCTACACATAACAACTTGGGTGGATCTACAAATGATTAAGTGGGTGAAAATCTGTCTCAAAGGGTCATGTTCTGTGTGATTATTTCTATATAATAGTCTTGAAACTATAAAATTACAGAAAACTGAAAACGATAGAGATGTGAGAGAACTGAGTTTGGCTATAAAGGTGTAAAACACAAAACACTTGAGATTCCTCTGTGTCTTGACTGTCAGTATGAACATCCTGATGTTGTGCTTAATTTTCTAGTGTTTTCATTGGTAGAAACTGGGTCAATCAAGGGTACAGGGATTCTGTCTGCATTATTTCTTGTACATACATGTGGATATACAGTTCTAGAAAAGAATCTACTACTGCCACCTTGTTAGACCATCGTAATTCCTTACTACATTCTAAGTCTTATCCTTAGACCCACAGATAAATGTGGCCACCACCCCTCATCGAAGAAGCCTCTCTCTACAGAAAATGGAGACCATCACAGAAAACCACACTGGACACAGAGGACCACTGAAATCAATGGACCATGGGGAGTCCAGCATCTACATCACAGCTCCTGCATCTATGGTTCAGACAACGTGGAGGAAGGGAGGGCAGAGAGATGGTAAAAGCTTGAATAGCAGGAAGTCTGCTGTGAAACAGTCTTTCCTAGAAATGACTGCATAAACAAAATCAGGACAACGGCAACATCAGTGGACATGTGAACATAGAAGAAGGAAATGTTCATGGGGTCTCACCCCTAGACAAAGAACCAGAGGCAGCTAATGACTGCTGGAAGAAGGAGGATTATCCTCTCCCAGACCCCTTATTACCTGTCCAGTGCAGGGGCATGGATCAGTCCTGAAACCATATACACACCACCAACAAAAACAGACTCATCAGATTGTATTTATACATATTTGTACACACACACACACACACATGCATATAACAAAGTCAAAAAAAGAGGCTGTCCACTCGGGGATCAGAGGGGGTCAAGAGAGGGTAGCTGGGAGGGGGTGGAGGGAGAAAAGGGAGGGAGAAGCAATGTAATTCAATTTCAACTAAAAATATTAAAAAATGAATTTTTCAACAAATCTCTAACCACAAAACATAGGCATGAATTATTTTGAGGAGTCAAGTAAAGATAAATGTTTATGATCAGGGGTTGACGAAATTAATCACTTCTATGTCAAACAACAGTTCTCAGTAACGTAAGTGTTAATACGGTAAAAATGTAACTAGAATCTGCATCAAAGCCTTGGATCCAAGTCCCATTGTGACACTTATTAGACGTGTGATCCTTAATAAGTCACATAAATTCCAAACTTGACTTTTCCATCTTTAAAATGGGAGCAGTAAGGACTGGAGAGCTGGCTCAGCAGTTAGGAGTACTTAGCTACTTCTGCGGAAGACCTGAACCCACAGAACCCACATCAGACAACTCACAACCACCAGTAGCTCCAGTTCTAGGGGATCTGAGGCCCTGTTCTGGCCTCCATAGGCACCTGCATATAAACTCACACAGGCACATGCGTGCACATGCACACACATGCTCATATATACACTTACACTCAAATGCACACAATATTAATAAAGAAATATTTTTAATTAAAACAAAATTAAATGGGAGCAGTAATACTTTCCCTGCCCACTCCACATTTTCCCCTGAAGCCCTGATGAATGTGTGATTACACTAAGGCACAGACTTGGTCTCATTCATCTCTGTGACACTCCTGCCTAGCTGAGGACCAGCAGGAACAGGTATTCCATAAATGTCTACAGAATGAATAATAGTTTTAGGAAGGATATGTAAAATGAAAGCCATTAATTAAGTGTGATACTAAATCCTCCTGCTCAGCCAGCCAAGTGTGCTGTTGTCGTCAAGAGCCAGCTTCAAATAATATCACATATTCCTTGGGAAGAGACCCTCGACACTGACCATTTTACACCATCTCTTTATAAAATAAATATAGAAATGGCAGAACAACTCACAGCTTCGTTATGTAGTATGGATTTGTCTGATAGAGCAAATTCTTTCTGTGGCAAGTTTTATAGACTTATTTATCGTGTTTGAGAATTATTCTAGCATGAGAGGGTAGATTTCAGGCCAACGAAGTCAAGTCACTCCGAGAGAACAGGAAGTATCTGGTTATCTGACTGCTAATACTATATTAGGGCGCAATCCTTAGGGCAGACTTTTTGGAGATACACTTGAAGTTTCTCAGATATTTGAAAGCTATTGATGCTAAGTATCATATATTACTATCTTCCAGCAGAGTCTAGGTCAGTACCCATTCACTAAACGCAGAACCATGTCTGCAGAGATATGTATGGCTGTTGTTTTGTTTTGTTTTTGAGATAAGGCTTCACTATGTAGCCCTAGCTGGCCTAGAACTTACTATGTAGACTAGGCTGGCCTCTGCCACATAGAGATCTACCTGCCCCTACCTCCTGAGTGCAGGGAGGGAGTTAAGGCGAGTGCCAGCATGCCCAATTTGGGTAAATGTTACTTATAAGTGGATCAAAGATGTTAAAATATCTCACATCAGTTAAGGTTATTTCAACATATGAAATCCAGAGTAATTGGGTTTTTAGAGCTTTATTTAATTGTAGAAATCCAGGCAACAAATGAATGAATTTATGCTCTGAAAAGCATTTAAAAAAAATGGGGTGGGTCTCAGCATGTATATTTCAAATGTATAAGCTTGAAAATATTCAAAGTTAATTTTTAAAGCTATCTAAATCAAATCACTTTCACTGTTTTTTTTTTTTAATATTCAATTCAACAAATCCTGTGGTTCAGTTCGAGATGACTTATTTTGACCTGCTGCCTACCTCTGCTGATACTGACTAACTGCCCCCCAACCAGGCAGTCACAGAGCCTTGGGGAAACATTCTTTACAAGTGAAGAACTCGCTCTGTTGTATGGCAACCCACTGTATTCTCCGGTAAACATAATGACTGGAATCAAAAGCAGCCTGAGTTACCCTTTGCTCCTAAATCTGAACAGGAGGCAGCAAATGCTACGTGGCCTGTCCCTACCAAGTGACAAAGAGTCAAATATTTGAGAGGGCAGTCATGTTCCAGGTCATGTGCCTCTCTTCAAGCCTGAACCTCTGCTCCCTTTTCTTTTCCCTTCATATCCTGATGGTCTGTGCTGAGCTCTATTTTATCAACGTCCAGATTAAAGTGAGGTGACTAGAGTTGAATAAATTGCCAGCCTAGAATGTAGGGTACCCACAGTCTGCCTTATAAGCTATACATCATATTTTTCTTTAATTTTTTTATTACATTATTGTGGGGGGGAGAGACAGAGACAGACAGACACACACACACACACACACACACACACACACACACACACACACACACAGAGTTATGGAGTGTGCATAGGAGGTGGGGGTCTGGGGATAGCATTATAGGGTTGGTTCTTTCCTTTTACCACGTAACTAAACTCAACTCATCAGGCTTGGCAGCCAGCACCTTTACCAACTGAACCATCTAGCCGATTCTGTGTACCCTAGTTTTCATAATGCAGTCTAAAGTATTTTGTGCAGACAAAGATAACTATTTTGTACTAACACAGATTAAGCATGTTTAATCTGAAAATCTAAAATCTAAAAATCTTTAAGCATCTACATGGTACCACAAGTGGAAAATTCCACACTTAAACTCATATGTCACAGGCTCACTAAAAAGATTATTTTGGGTCACTAGTAAGACTAATAACTAATAAGACTAGTTTCAGGCTATGTGTATATGATGTATGTAAAGCATAAATGAATTTCATGTTTAGACAGGTAGATCTCATTCGAAAATAAATTCTCTAAAATCCCAAACCTCACACACCAAACACTTCTGGCCTCAAGTTGGAATAAGAGATGCTCAACTTATAGCAAATACCACCATTGTATTTTTTACACACATCACGGCCATAGTCCAGGTTTATATTTATATCTTTCAACTTATATAAAGGGTGCTCAGTTGTTCATTGCCAAATTATACCATGTTGTTTTGGTCCCAACATTGATATTTCATTGTGAACTCTGATTTTCTGTCCAGTGTTGGCTCTGACCACTGCATTGACTCTCTGCTTCCTGAAGCTTTGATGAGCAGCCCTTGTAACCTGCAGCGAAGACTTTATTGAAAGCGTTGTACAAAGAATCAACAGCCCTGTGACTTGCCACTGGAAACTTCTTGGCACGGCAGCATCGTGAGGTATCAACTAACAAAATGGTCAATACTACACATGCAAACAGCAATGCCAGGCCAAGCCTCAGACGGCAGGTACTGAATGAGTATGTGAAAGTGCAGAAACAGATGCAGCAGAGAAGAAAGGAGTGTATTCCTGAACCATCAGAACTAATTTGAGACGCAAGTTTCTCTACAGGAAGACATTTAAAAGATGTATTTCTTTCTTAGAAAAAAGTAGAAGATAGAACTAACTACCAGATGTCCTAGAAATATCCAAAGGACATGAGATCATTATGTCAAAGAGATACCCTGTTAATTCTTCTCATGTTAACTCCAGCAATATTAATCGCTAAACAGGGAATCGACCTCAGTATCCCCCAACAGATGAGTAGATAGAGAAATGGTGGTAGATACACAAATAGTCCATAGTGTATATAAATGCATATACTATTCAGCTTCAGGAAGTTCTATGGTTTTATACAAATAAACCTGGAAGAATTATTTTAAGAGAAATAAATTGCACACAGAAAGACAAAACTGCATGTTCGCACTTATATCTGAAATCTAAAAAAGTCAAATTTATAGGAACGGAAAGGTAGGGCTTAGAGAGTAGCAGCTGGAAAGGTTTAGGGAAATTTAGTCAAAAATTATAAACTTTCAGTTAGAAAGAGTAAACTCAAAACTTCTATTGTACCATAGTGACTCAATATTCTTAATACACACAACTGAGTTAGCACATGTGTTAGTTAGCTCCATTTAGCCATTCCATTATACACATACTTCAAACTAATATGCTGTACATTGTAAGTATATACAATTGTTGTCAATTGAAATATTTTTGAAAAACTTTTTTCATGTTAGCAAGATAACTCATATCAGGTAAAGGTGCTTCCCCCAAGCCAGAACAGCCTGAGTTCAAGCCCTGGGACCCACGTGGTAGAAGGACTTGTAGAAGAAGTGACTCCTTCATGATGTCCTCTGACCTCCACAGGCCTGCACACGTGCACACTGAATAAATAAATGTCCTTTAACAGGGAAATTATTTTTAATGAAAAAAAAAATCCTCCTAGAGAGAGAGAATGAATGCCCTAGGATGGCAACATAAATTCATTTCCTACTATGGATCTCATTCAACAAGTTGACAAATTGGGTACTAAAGGGTGAGTAGGATTTGACGTAGATTAGAGAGGGGGTAAACAAGCCAAAGGGAAAAAAAAATCTGGGCCCATCAGAGATCAAGAAACTGCTGCCACCTGGGGTCAACTCAACCCAGACCCCACCACTGCAAGCAACGCCATCGCGCAGAAATCAGTATTTTAGGTGTTTACATCTTTAAATGGTTGATGGATGTCTAAAGAGATTATTCACTTTTAAAATGGGTCACACAGAGGACTAATATACAAGGCAAGTAACCGGTTTAGCCTATCTTACTTGATCAATGCTCCAGTTTTTCAGCACGCCAAGGGTGTAGAGATATCAAGGACTGCTGTTGTTTGCTTATGTTGGGGGACAAACCTGATGTTAAACATGACCCTTGCAACTGTTCCCTTGTCTTTCCGAGCCAAGGTACTTTGATGCTAGAATAAATATCAATATAGTTGATGTCGAGGAAACAGAGGTTTTATGGACAGAGTTCTCCCTGTCAAGTCGGGTTAGGTTTTTTTTTTTTTTTTTTCACAAATAGCTTAAAACTTTCTTTGAAAGAAATACTTTAAAATCTAATAAATTCCGAAAGTGGCATGAACTGAGACGGTCACTTTAAATTATGACAGTCCCTGGATCTCTCACATTCTCTGATCATTACTTCTGCCTTTTTAGTCTAAAAATGCAGAAAAGAGCCAAAATGCCATAATTGGAAACTAAAAGCAACGACCCATCCAACCAACATAAATCATTTGGACCTAGAA
Source organism: Peromyscus californicus insignis (assembly GCF_007827085.1). Classification (NCBI taxonomy): domain Eukaryota; kingdom Metazoa; phylum Chordata; class Mammalia; order Rodentia; family Cricetidae; genus Peromyscus; species Peromyscus californicus. The sequence goes on from NW_026294469.1 coordinate 52,855,582, forward strand.
ATAAAATTCATTTTTGAAGAAAGAATTCTGAAGGCTTTCCAAGATAAAAGGGAATTTCTTACTTATAATTTATTCATCAGAAATAAGTTTTTTTTTAAGATATACTTTAAGCTGGGTGGCACACCCCTTTAATCCTAGTGCTTAGGAGGCAGAGGCAGACAGATCTCTGAGTTCGAGTTGGAGGCAAGTCTGGTCTACAGCACAAGTTCCAGGACAGCAAGGACTACACAGAGAAACCCTGTCTCAAAAAAGAAAAAAAAAAAAAGATTTATTTTATCTTACGCTTCTCAGTGCTTTGCCTGCATGCAGGTAAGTGCGTACGTGTGCCTGATGCTGGAGGAAGCCAGAAGCAAGCTCGGATCCCCTGGAACTGAAGTCGTAGATGGCTATGAGCCAAGACGTGGGCACTGGGAACTAAACCCACATCTTCTACTAGAACAACAAGGCTCTTCACTGCTGAGCCAGCTCTCCAGCCTCCCAGAAATAACATTCTAAGGCCAGAAGCCCTAAAACCATTTGAATTCAGAATCAAGACAACTAAAGAGCCAACAGAAAACGAGCCTAGACCCTATCTCGCCCCACTCCCAAGACCAGTTAGATGGCACTCACTGGTCTGGATGGGTAAAAGAGGGGGGGGGGGGACACGACTCAAAGTTGGGTGAGGAAGGGGGTAAGACTGGAGAAGGGGGTTTACAGGAGGAATTGGGGGAGGAGTGACTATGCTCAAAATACATAGTATAAAATGTTCAAAGAATTAATAAAAATATTGTTATAAAAAGTAAAAATATTTTTAAAAATTTTAAAGACCCATTTTCATAATAGTTGGCCCATGCCAATAAGGCTTTAAATGCAGGGGACCTAAAGAGCCTCAAGGGTCTTCATCAACTAACCGGCCAATAAGAAGAAAGGACTAAAATGCAGGTCCCTGTCCACTGTGACCTTGAGATTCAGGGTCATGGACTAGCTATAGGTACCTCATGAACCAACAGTTTTTAACGTCTCCTCACCAACAGTCAATCATGCCAAAGCGAACAAAAAGATAAAACATAAAATGTTTTGTAAACAGGATCTGAATAATTCTTGGCTGTTTTTACACTTCACATTTAAATACATGCGTAGTTATCATCTTACTGAAAATGGAAGGTCCACAAGAACAGGGGCCACATCCAGACTGCACCCTGTTTCACTCCCAGTATCTGTGTGGTGGTTACATAGCTCTGGATGCTCTGCTTTGTTCCCACTCTCCAAGCACCCTCCCATTTGGAGGGGATACCCTGATGTGAGCATTGCAAGGGAGAACACGATGCTCCTCTTTCCTCTCTTCCTAAAGTCCTGGTAGCTAGGACTCTGGTATATGCACCAGGGGACGGACACACACACACACACACACACACACACACACACACACACACACACACACACCGCTAGCTCTTGTAAAGATGGCCATGAAGGGGTGAGATGGGAGCTTTTCTTAGTGGCAGCAACAGAGGTGCAGCTTAAGTAAGGACTTGCCCAGCAGCCCAGGGCTCACTTTTCCTGCTGTGTCCTCCTGGGGTTCTCCTGCATGGCTCTCCTGTAGTTCTCTCAGCTGTCTGGTTTAGTCGACTGAAGTTCTCTCCCTCTTTAGTGTAAGGCAGCCTCTGTTACTTACAAGCAAAACCACTAGTAGGCTGAAAATTGGCACTCAAACATTTCTTAGGTGAAAAGCTCAGCTAAAAGGATCAGTTGCCTATTATAATTTTACATCTAACACTACAATTTCCACTCTCCCACAGCCTAGGTTTTGCACCTACTCAATTTACATTCCAGGTAAGTTATCATACTTAACAATGTCAAGTTCTTGGTACAAGATCCAAGTTAAAAAAAAAAACCTTTAAAAAATATAAACTAGGTTTGCTGTTATTTCCCCCAAGTAGGTTGTGAAACGTCACAGTCTTAACTCACTGTGGATAATGTCACTTAAGTAATAAGGAAAATAACAGAAAGAAAGAAACTTAGAATACTGTCTGGGGAGTTAAAACCAGAAAGGGGGGCGTGAGAGAGAGTTAAATGTTTTCCAAGGGAGCATCTGAAGGTGTGATAAGTGTGTGGATGGGGGAGGAGGCTGGAGGAAGAGAAGGGGAGGAGAGAAGGAAGAAGAGAGAATCTAGCAATGAAGACTTAAACTTTAAATATGGGCTGATATTCACCATGTGCACTGTGGTGGAAGTGGTTCAGTAGCTTAGGGAACAGCTACTTAAAAGACAAAAAGTATTAACACACACACACACACACATACACACACACACACATACACACACACACACACACACACACACACACACACACACACACACACACACACACCAGCTTTCATAGTATGGCTTCTATGGAACCAGGACAGACAACACTTGGTCTGTAAATCCTTACAAATGGCTTCACCCATCCCATCTCCACCTCCCTCAACCGTAAATGTCTCCTTGCCTCCTAAAAGAATCTAAACAGGGAATGTCACAAACTTCCACGTTTATAATTTGAAAAGGCTTGTTGTTCAGGATTACTCCAAGAATTCTACTATTTTGCTATCAATTTACGCCAAGGTAAAAAGAATTTATCACAGTGTGTCCTGATTGGTTTGTGTAAGCACAAACCCCCAAACTAGGTTACCCCAAATTAAAAATCCATTAAACCAACAACTCAAGTGAAGAATAAAGGAAAAGGCCATTTTCTGAAAACTGTGCTTGATCAGCAGGGGATTCAGTGCTAGCCACCCTGCCCCCTTCCTCCACCCCCCACCCCTTACCCCCCCACCCTCCCACCCACCCCCCACTCTCCCACCCCCCATCCCCATGTCTCGTGTTTGATCTCCTGGGAGCTGGTGTGCAACCCTATCCATATAGAGCCTGAGGAGCACATCTCAGGAAAAAAGATCACTAATACTTAAGAGAAGTTTTTAAGAGTGGGCGGGGCGGGGGGAGCCGGAGATGGGGGGGCGAGAGGGGGGCGGGATGAAATACTGAAGGGGCGCTTAATTAACTTCGATATCCTGCATACCCTGTGTGTTTTCTCCATAACGTGATTTCTATTTTTTAAAAAAAATGATGTATAAAAATAAGTTCAAATTATAATGAAAACCCATATACGTGGCTTTCAGTGGAGCGATAAAGAGACATGAAACCTGTATATGGGCTTCCGGTGTGTTTTCCTCCGGTAGACACGGAAGACAAAGGCCTTGGGTCAATGGATTCATCTAACACGTTCTCTGTTGTTGCATTAATTATGCAGCTCCAACTGTACCGGCCCTTTAGCACGTACTCTCCACTCGCGCTCCCGTGTTCTGAGGACACTGGCATTTCTCCCCAGGACACACATTCCTCTCTCAGCCCTGGGACAGGAGGACTGGGCCACCCACTGCCCTGGCGGCTGCCAAGACACAGGGACTTGTTGCTGGTGGCAGATTTTTTTTTTTTTTTTTTCCGCTGCGGGCGCAGAGCCTGGAGTCCGCCACGCTCCCTGGGGCTCCTCGGGTCAGGCGTGGGTGGGGATGGCTGCCCTAGCGCCCCTGAGTCCAGGGAGCCCGCCGGAGGGGAGGGAAGCGCTCCACTGGCTGCAGAGCTCCGAGTCTAGCCTTTCTGCCCGCTGAGGTCGCCGGGTCGAGGGCACCCGAGGGCCCAGCGTCGCTCCTGCCTTCCCCGCAGCCTCCCCACCCCCATTCGGGCCTGGAATCAATAGTGGGCGCTGATTTTTCACAATTGCAGCTGTCTGATTCATCAGTGAATAATTAAATCAGAGGCAGCCAGGCCTGCCTGCCTAGCCTCGGAGTATAGGGGGCCCCTCCTCGATCCCTTCAAACTGGGGGTCAGTGGAAAACTGAGAGGGCGAGATCGGAGGACAGGCCTCTGCCTGCGCCTAAGCTGGGCGAGCTACCTGGCCGGGGAGGTGGGGTGCGCCTTTCTGGATGTAGCTGGGGAGCCAGAGGCAGGTGTGGGGAGCAGGCCTGACTGCTGGGGGAAGCGAGGGAAAGCGGGGCGCTCCACAGAGCCCCCCCCCCCCCGCCCGCGCCCTCGGGTTCGACAGCCCCTTCCTTTTGGCCCCGGGCTGCAGATCCAACCAGCACACTCAGGTCCCTGGCTCCCAGCTGCGGCTGTGATTTGTGCAGACACCCTTCTCAGGCTGACTTTCCGAAGGGACAGGAAACCCACCCTCGGAAAGCGAGTTGCCTTTGAGGAAGATAGAAGCGCCTAGAAACGGCATTGATTTAGACATCAATCCTGACCTACTCCCTCCTCCTCCCCACTGGCTGGGCCGCGTCGCCCCTCCTCGCAAAGGGAACCTTCGGCCAGCCCCAGGGCAGGGCGACCGGACTCGACTGGCTGGCAACCAGACCCGCTCACTCCAGCTCCCGAAGCCTGTACGCCTGCCCCCAGGGTCTCCAACCTACCTCCACAGCCTCAACATCTGCACCTACCATCTCCACGTCCACCCGCCTCCATGACCTGCACACCAGCCCCCACAACCTCACTACCCGCTTCCATGACCTCCAACCCACCCGGCACAGCCTCCAACCACCCTCAGTCTGGAGGCCAGCACCCAGGGCCTCCGTGCCCAGTCCCTACCGTATCAGCCATCCTCTGAAGTCTACCCCCGGGTGTGGGGCCTCTAAGTCCTCACACACACACACCCCGCAGTCATTACACCAAGGCCTTGACACCATCCCCCAGAACCTCGAGACGCCCTCCTCTGTGGTCTCCACACTCACCCCCACGGGCTGGACTCACTTGCCACGTTCTCCATCACCACCTCCAGCCCACTCCGCTCGGTAGGCCCCCACGCTTGGCCCGCCCTAACAGCTGGCCCCCACGTTGGGGCGTCCCTGTCGCCCTGCAAATGCTACTTCCTTGGGGCCAACAGGTTTTCCTCCGGGCCCTCCCCGTCGCAGGGTAGACACTTTGCTCTCTCAATCCCGGGTCTGGAGCTCTCTGGGCAACCCTACCAATTGAGTCCGGCCAGGGAGCGAGGTGGTTCACAGTTGTTAAGTCCCGCTTCTAGAATGGCTATAGGCCCCTGGCCACCTCCAACCCCCGCGGCGGCCAGTCTTGATTTCTTACGCGCGTTTGCAAGCAAAACGATTCAGAATTCGTAAGGTGACATCGAGGCAATTCTGTGGTCATGAAATTCTCCTAAAACAACCTTAAACTACTTTGTGCCTTTTAATAGTCCTTTTAATAGTGTTACCTCGAAAGATCAACTCAGAATGATTTGATTTTTTTTTAATTTCTTTGAGAGCAGATAGTCGAAAAGTCTAAAAAAAAAGTGCGAATTTAATAAACGGACCGAATACACATAAATATTTTTAAACCCCTGTTATACTAGTTTCCGACTAAAAAAATTTATTTTTAAATCGAAAATTCTGTTTCTCAAGTTTCAATTCTGGCCAGTGTCTAAAATACTCTATGCTAAAAATCTTCCCCCGTGGTACCTACACAAATGAAAGATTTTATTAAACTTTTATTTTTACTGAGAAAGTCCTAGGTATTCGTAGTAATAATAAATAATGCTAAGTCCTCAAAAAATGTGATTTCTAGAACAAAAAAAATGGTGGTTTTTAGAAAACAATACATTTTAAAAAGTGGTGCCGTACTTAGTGTCTGCGGGCAACTTAAAAAACGGCTCCACTTTCAAGGAGCTAAATTTGTCCCTTTTAAAACCAACTGCAACTTTTGCCTTTCTTTAGAAAGGACAACAAAAAAGATTTCACGCGCAACTTGACCGGGACAAAGGGACCTCACGCCCGGTCTTCTTTTGTAAGGTGACGAACTGACAAAGGAAAACTTCATGTTCAGCCCACTTGAGTAGTACATCTGGAAACCCTCTTTAAAGAGAAAGTGCCACGGAAGTTACCCACAAACTCCAAACCCAGGCCGCGGGGCTTTGAGGCCAAGGTGACCAGAGAGCCTGAGAACTGAACGTCGTCGGAGAGGGGGGAATTCCTCGTCCGCAGGCTTCAGGTTGCTTTTCTTATAAGTGCCACATAGTTTTAGAGAAAACTAACCTTCTCCCATCTCGGAAAAATGCCACAAGCTCCACCCTCCCCCCCCCCCAAAGAAGTACTCGAGTATTCACAAGTTAGAGCCCTCAACTTCCCATATACCCTCCTTTTTTATTTTTTTTTTATTAATATTATTACGTTTTCTACAAAGAGGAGAAGTGCTTCTCCAAGCGGCTTCAGCAATGTTGGCAGCCTAAAAAAAACAGACCAGGGAAGGGTGTGGGCGGGAATTCCGACCAAGAAAGGTGTGTTGGCAGAGCCTACAGTATCTAGATTCAGCTGTGGTCTGTCCAGCTCCAAGGAGGCTTCACTGCCCACTGCCACTAGAAGTCCTCCAGCCGGGAAGAAAGGGGACTGAGGAGAAAGAGACCGAGATGAGATGGTAACACACAGAGAGAAACTGGGCACCAAACTTTAGCAGTCTCCAAATCTTTGGGGATAGAGAAAGACTAGGGTTGGTTGAACCAGCTCCTGGCTTTCTTTAAAAACTAGGCAGGTGAATCTGCTGGTGTCTCAGCTCAGCTGAAGTCACGATTCTGGTTTTGGCTGCCTCTGCTGAACTGTCAGTCCCTGTAAGCAGGTGCCTATGCTCTTTGGGTTGGTAGCTGTCCCTTCTCACCTGCTCTCAAACATACCCCCCCTCAACACACATACCCCTCCAACTCCACCTTCGAGTCTTAGAGCTGAACCTGTCCCTCTAAGAAAAAGCTTCTCCTGGAACAGGGCTTCTGTAGCTTCAGCTTTTCCCTTAAGAGGCCAGATAAGCTGGAAGAAAAGACTCACAAATACCAGCTCTCTGCCCCCCAAGCAAAGTGTCTTTTGCCAACCTTATGCAGTTAGAGGCAGGCATTTGAAGGATCTGGTCACCTAGAAATACTTTAACACAATCCATAAGAGGAGGCAGGAGTTTTTTCCAAAGGACTAATTTGGCTTCAGCCACTAGAAAACTTTATTATTATTATTATTATTATTATTATTATTATTATTATTATTATTATTATTATTAAATTTCCTAGATCCAGCAGGACATTTTAAAGGTGTCAGTGGCTTTATAGGGTGAGAAGCTGAAGGGGCTTGGGCTGGGCTTCGGCTTTAGTTTTGGTTTTCTTCCTGTGCTCAAGCAGCCCAAGCTTTCAGACAGAAGAAAATTGAAGCTAATGGAGATATCAAACCGAGCCACAATTCTGAAGGCTCCCTCTCTGCCACAAACACCCACGGTGCATCTGCACGTGTAATCACAGAGACTTGCCGGGTCTTCATTACTAGAGACTCTGAGAAAAGGGAAGAAAATTCTCCACCATTAAAAGGAAGCCTCTATTATCACTACTATTATTTGTGTACAGCAACATAAGAATTTCTTTCTCTTCTTGAAATTTCCCCACAATATTAAAACACCATTTGTTGTCCGATTCATATAAACGCTCGAGGCCTTACTGGAAAACCATTACCATTCAATGGCTAGAAAATTGCTCTCCTTCCTTTAAAAAAAAATGAAAGAAAGAAAAAAGAAAAAGGCTGTTGTAGCAGCAGCAGCAGCAGCAGCAACAGCAGCAGCAGCTACACACACAGACAACAAAAACTTTCTCCTGCATAATCCTCCCTCGTACAATGACAAAGAAATGATATTGACTTACCCAGGAATGGATGATGTGTTTGATAAGGGGGGGGGGGTGCTTTTTGTGTGTGAAGATTTCTGTCCCGGAGCTACACAGACAGCTGCAATTCATGGGCGATGCTGATTGCTAGAAAGGCTATGGATTGGCATGGGGTCTGCAGCTCACACACCCTGATCAATACCCCTACACTCACACGCCAGATGGTTTGGGGAAGGGCAAAAATAAAATAGTCCAAAACAGCCCACCACTGTCCCCCCCCCTTTGGTACTGCTCGGATAAACCTAGCTGTAGCACAAATACGTTGGGGCCAACACTAAACCTGGGTATATACTGAGTGTTTGGGTGTTTTTCTAGCCCTGTGTCTTTCCAGACTAGGCTATGGCTGCTGTTGGGTTCTGTTTGTTTTGTTTTTTTTGTTTTGTTTTGTTGTGTTGTGTGTGTTTTAACTTAAAACAAAGCTGTTGGTATCTTATCCAGATTGTATTGATTTAGGGTCTGTTTGTATTTTTTGTGAATAATTTATAGAGTTCCTGTTTTAATTGAGTCTCCCCAGTTTCAATATGAAAAGTACAAGTGAAAACCTGATAGTAAATATTTTTAGTGTTTTCGTGCCATTTCTAACTTAAGCTCTGAATTTTTTTTTCTTCTATCGTGCAAAAATCTAGTCTGTCGGACATTTTTTTTCTATCCTCATTTACATTTCTGATTGTGAAGGCTATCTGACCTGCAGATGTGATATACCGAGAAGTGGATCTCCCTGTCCTAACACAAAGCCTGATACACGTCCCCAGATTCTAACAGAAACGGCTGGGCTGTGTGGGCACTACATTTCCATAGACTATTTGTGAATCAAATGCTGGAGAGGCAGGGAGAGCAGAGTGTAAGTTCACATTAAAAGGCAAACCCCTGACCTAAAGAACTTGTTAAGCTTTGAGCAGAGCATGGGGCTAAACAAGGGATGATTAAAAGGCAGCTCCCCCCTTTTGTTTTATTGGAGACATAATGAGAAAGAAACACCAAAGTATTTCAAAACATTATTTCAAAATCTCATTAGTATTGCTACTGTTAAAATTATCTCAAGGTGGGAAATGAATAGTTTTCCCTTTTTAGAAAGGAAGGGGAGGGACATCTAAAATCCAAGTCAGTAAAAAATGAGGTTGCTAACTAAACAAGAGCTTTCATTATCCCTTTCATTGGGTTCTGGGTTGGTACATAAAACGTCAAAGCTATTAGGAAAACATCGTGGAAAAAAATCTGCTTTAATTTAACCCAATGAAATTATATACAAAGACGACCAATGCGATTTCATCATTTTCCTGAGATCGTCAATATTGATTGAGAGGAGGGGGGTTGGAATGGAGGGAGAGAGGGAGGAGGGAAGAAGCCAGGCAGTGAGAGAAAACGCAGCTCACCTTTCTGTCCTCAGCACAGAAATGCAATTCCCAGGAGCAGAGTTACCTTGGTGGTCTGGTAAATTAGTTTATCATTTTGAAAAATAGTTAAATGGAAATGCATATGCTTAGTGTTCTGTTTGTACGAAGCATCAGCCTAGGGGGTCACTGGCTACTCTTTGAGCCTGAAGCCAGGGCAACAGCAACTGGAAGTTACAGTCAGCATTGGAGTCCATCAGAGAGACCTTTCCCTGCCCTGCCCTGCCCTGCCCTGCCCTGTTGTTTGGGGTCCTGTCACTGAGCACTAGGAGACCAAAGCAGGTTGCTGTCTGGAGAACTTTTGTTTGACAAGGTGTGTGTTTCAAACATTAGCCATTTCGAATTATCCTGTGCCCAACCACCATAGATACAGTGAAGGAAGCAACATGGGAAGAAACCAGAGCAACCGAAAACTGCATTATTTTGTGTGTCTCTTCTGTGACACTCAAGATGTGAACAGCTAGGAAACGAGAGATTTGGCAAAGACTGAGGAGTGCCGCTTTCTTACCCAAGCTTTGGTGTCACAGAGGATGCTATTTGAAAGAATAATTGGCAACATATTGACCAGAGCTCAATAAAGTTGATCTATGAATAACATCACCACCGAACATTCATGGGTGGTGGTAGGGTGTGTCTGTAGTTGGAAAAGAGAGGAGACCCAAAGAAAAGGTCACTTCCAGAAGAACTGTTTTCCAAATGAATTAAACCGTTCTCTAGTCCCAAGAAGGCACATACAGTATTCTGGGCTGTCCTTGTTTCCTTATCAAGTTTTCCCTAACAGCTGGAAATGGTCGGAGGGGGCTGTCTTAAGAAGACCCCCTGCTCTTCTTTTGACAGCTGATCAAAAGAAAATAGGTCACGCTTCTCAAACTTATGTCCACCCTGTCCTTAATTACTGTCTCTTTAAACAAAGGCAACATCTGCGCAACCTCGAGCTCGCTTGAATCTTCGGAGGCAAACGGAGCGCAACCTGCTTTGGAAGAATCTGTTACTTTTAAGGCTTTCAATGCCGGGTGTTGGCCTCTTTGGCTGTCTTCTACAACCCCTCAACCCCCACACAGTTCGCGGAAATTACTACCTCCTCCACTCCGACCTCGCGACCTGGGTTTGTCAAACAACCGGAATTCTAGGAAGACGAAAGTGTACTTTTTAAAGCTACGGCTTTCGAGAGAGAGAGAGAGCGTTCTCCCTCGTAGTCAGTACCCTAGCCCAGGCTCGGAGCTTTTCAGAAACCAGAGTTGAAAATGCAAATGCCAGCGGAGGCAGACCGTTACCTACCTACAGTAGTAACCTAGGGTGGACAGTCCTCTCTAGAATTTGAGATAAGCGGTACGAGTGTGTGTGTGTGTGTGTGTGTGTGTGTGTGTGTGTGTGTGTGTGTGTGTGTGTGTGTGTGTTGATAGAGGAAAGACAACGCCGGTGCAGTCCCCACTATTTTGCATACTCCTTGCCCCCAGGAGAAGTTTGTGGGGCTGTGGATATCAATAATAACAATCTTCGCCCCCAACCCCACGAGTGAGTTCTACACTCTCCCCCGCTTCTTCCCTGCTCTCTGAAGGAGCAAGCATTTGGTCACCTCGAAACCGCAGCTGCTGGAATTTTAGTTTTGTTTTGCAATCTAGTAGGGCCCTTCTGAAGCCTCATAACTGGGAGATTTATGGGCTGGCCAAGTAATTAAATGATGTTATTGTGTTAACTTTGCATGCATTAGGGCTGCTTGCGCCGCCGTCAGTGTGAACCTTCCGCCGCCGCCGCCGCCGCCGCCGCCGCCGGCCGCAGCTCTTAGGCAGCCTAGGCGTTCGAGCTGCTGTTCCCCCCATAGATTATGCACATCCCAGTCTCGGAAATTTACCGTGCATTAGAACACATTAGCGCCTGCATTTTAAAAGCTAGACTGCTAGCTGCCTGCGAGGGGACTCTCGGGAAGTGGCTAGCTAGGAGACGCGCGTTTGTTTTTTTTTTTACCGTTCCACAAGCTTACGGGGAGTGAAGAAAAGCTTTGAGGTGAGACTAAAGAAACCGAAGCAATCAACCCAAATTGTAGCTAGCTGCCCAGGAGAGGCGGAAAGCGGCATCTCTCACATAATCCCCCTTGGTGCCCCGCACTCTTGCTTCTTTCTCTCTTCCCCAGCACCCCCCTTCTCCTCCCTTCTTCTCCTTGACGCTTGGTTCCAGGAGCAAAAAAATGAGGGGGGGGGGGGGGTTGGCGAACCGAGCTGTCAGCCAAACCTGAAACGCTCGGCCCCGCCCCTCCCCATCCATTGGCAGCTGCTCCGAGAAGGTCTGCCTTCCGAGGCCGTTCCTGCCGCGGATTGGTTTCTCTTAATGCCCATCGAGCACGGTCCCGCCCCGGGCCCGGGAGGATAGGTTGGCTGCTCCGGCAAGCGGCAGAGCCCTTCTGGACAGCTCCCGCTCACCCAAACAGAAGACGTCGGCGCCAGAGTGGGCTCGGACATGGCGAGGCAGCGCGCCCGCACAAGCGGCGGGGCCCGGTGATCCCTCCCTCCTTCCCTACCCCCTCCCCTCTCCCGCACGCACGCCCTGTCCGCCCCCACCCCACCCCCACCCCGGGCGCGCCCGCCCGCCCGCAGCCCGGGGCACACACCCGCACGCACGCCCCAGCACACACTCCCGCACTCGCACGCCCGCCCCCCCCGGAGCCCCGTGGCCGAACCACGCCACGCGTGCCTAGCCAGCCCGCCGGCAGCCCCCGCCGCTCCCACCGCCCCCGGGCCCCGATGGACTGAATGAAGGCTGCCTACACCGCCTATCGATGCCTCACCAAAGACCTAGAAGGCTGCGCCATGAACCCGGAGCTGACAATGGAAAGTCTGGGCACTTTGCACGGGCCGGTCGGCGGCGGCAGCGGCGGGGGCGGCGGCGGGGGCGGCGGGGGCGGGGGCGGGGGCCCGGGCCATGAGCAGGAGCTGCTGGCCAGCCCCAGCCCCCACCACGCGGGCCGCGGCGCTGCTGGCTCGCTGCGTGGCCCGCCGCCGCCGCCAACCGCGCATCAGGAGCTGGGCACCGCGGCGGCGGCGGCAGCCGCGGCGTCGCGCTCGGCCATGGTCACCAGTATGGCCTCGATCCTGGACGGCAGCGACTACCGGCCTGAGCTCTCCATCCCGCTGCACCACGCCATGAGTATGTCCTGCGACTCGTCCCCGCCAGGCATGGGCATGAGCAACACCTACACCACGCTGACGCCGCTCCAGCCGCTGCCACCCATCTCCACGGTGTCAGACAAGTTCCACCACCCGCACCCTCACCACCACCCTCACCACCACCATCACCACCACCATCACCATCAGCGTCTGTCGGGCAACGTCAGTGGCAGCTTCACCCTCATGCGCGACGAGCGCGGGCTTCCGTCCATGAACAACCTTTACAGCCCTTACAAGGAGATGCCTAGTATGAGCCAGAGCCTGTCTCCGCTGGCTGCCACCCCGCTGGGCAACGGACTGGGTGGCCTTCACAACGCTCAGCAGAGCCTGCCCAACTATGGTCCGCCGGGCCACGACAAAATGCTCAGCCCCAATTTCGACGCGCACCACACTGCCATGCTGACCCGCGGTGAGCAACACCTGTCCCGAGGCCTGGGCACCCCGCCTGCGGCCATGATGTCTCACCTCAATGGCTTGCACCACCCGGGCCACACTCAGTCCCATGGGCCAGTGCTGGCTCCTAGCCGCGAGCGGCCCCCGTCGTCCTCCTCGGGTTCGCAGGTGGCCACGTCGGGACAGCTGGAGGAGATCAACACCAAAGAGGTGGCCCAGCGTATCACCGCCGAGCTGAAGCGCTACAGCATCCCACAGGCGATCTTCGCACAGAGGGTTCTATGCCGCTCTCAGGGGACTCTCTCCGACCTGCTCCGGAATCCCAAACCCTGGAGTAAACTCAAATCTGGCAGGGAGACCTTCCGCAGGATGTGGAAGTGGCTGCAGGAGCCCGAGTTCCAGCGCATGTCTGCCTTACGCCTGGCAGGTAAGCTCAGGGGCAGCCGGCAGCCAGGCTGCTGGGGAAACAGCCCCCGTGTGCTTGTAGGGCTGGTCTGTGCGCGGGTTCTGGTCTTCAGCTGTGTGCTCCCTTCTCTCCTGTATACGTCCCCTTTCTTCTCTTGCTTTTCCTTCCGTTTTCACTTTCTCGTCTCCCCCTTATTTCTCTTCTCCCCCCCCCCCCCTTTTTTTTTTTTGCTTCTCCTGTTTTCTCACTCATTGCCTCTGAGTTCTCCTTGCCCCCCTCCCTTTCCGCTTATCAGTGTGCTGACCTTTCCCCTCCTCCTACAGTGGGAGGCGGGATCGGGGCTCCTGGTGTCCTCCAGAAGCCCTGTTGTACTTGAACTTTCTTAGGACAACACATTTCCGTGTTCCAGGGTGCCTAGTCTCCTAATGTAGATGCTTTTGACTGTTGGGGGGGGGGGTTCGCTCCTTAGAAAAGTAAAAGTTCTTCACTCCCCTCCTACCCACCAAAGCAGGCGAACTTCTTTGGTCACTGGCAGGAAATACACCCTTGCGGCGCTTGGGAACTAACGGCCAGGATACAATACCGCTTCCAGAACCTATCTGAGGCTTTGGTGTTAGCCCAAGGACTTTATGACCCACCAAAAGAGCGGAGTCTGGCCGACTCCGGTGTCACTGACTACAGGAAAGAGGGTGCAAGGACGAAGGTTGAGGCTGTCACATTCATCGCTTTGGAAAGGAGACACCAGAGTAAGGAGCTCCTTGCCCTACTGGCCTGCAGCCCTTGCTGGGCTACAAGCCTTTGCAAGGGTTTGCTGAGGTTTGACAGGACTCCGAGAGAGAGGTTAAGCTCTCAGAAAGAGGGGCTGAGAAATTAAGATGCGAGTTAGTTAATGCTTCTTGGCCTCGGCAAGCTGTAAGCTCCGCCTTTGCATTAAGCGGGCGCTGATTGTACGCGTCGCGGCGTGGCGGGGAGGGCTAGCAGCCCGCGGCAGGGGACCGGTCAACGCGCGGGTTACATTGTTCTGGAGCGGGCACCAGCTCTCTGTGCCTCCTCTAGCGGCCGAGAGGCGAGGTACAGCCCTCTATTGTTCTAGGAACACTGAAACCTCCGGTGTGGGCGGTGGGTACAAGACCGAAAGACGCAGCCCAGGCTGCGGCTGACTCAGTTGCGGGGCTTTTGTGCGGCACGCAGACCCCTCTTCCAGAGTGCCACGACTGCTCAACCCCCAGGCCTGAACAGCGGACCCAGACGGGCAAGGTGCCCAGACCTCCCACTGGTGAGGACATACAATACCCGGCTGCAAGCCTGGCCTGGCCGGGCCGGGCGACTTCTCAGAAAAGGCTTGGTGCTCTAGAACAATTAGTGTTGGCCTTAGTTTGCATAAAGCCCGCATTGAGGCTCGAGGGGTCTGAATCAGGCCCTCACTGCTCACTAGCGCTCTGGATCTGCTAGCTCAGGTGTCCACTCGGTCCCCCAGGACTTTTGCCGGGTGCATCCTACGGTTGCCTAGCAGGACTAGGTCACTACTTCGGAGGAGGAGGCGTTTCCGCCTCCTTTGGCTACTGTTGGATTTTGTTCACTGCTCAGTAACCTCCCCTATCAATCTAAAAGGGTAAACAAACAAACAAACACAAAAAGAGAAAAACAAAACAAAACAAAAACGGAGATTTGATCCAGAGACCTCCAGTCAAAATCAGTGGGCTGAGGACACTTCTGGAGTTCGAAGTTGACTTTCTCTCTCTCTCTCTCTCTCTCTCTCTCTCTCTCTCTCTCTCTCTCTCTCTCTCTCTCTCTCTCTCTCTCTCTCTCTTCTCCGTGAGTTTATTCTTCATCCTCTCCTACATTTTCCTCAGATTTGCTCCTGGCCCCCAGCAAAGACAAAGCTGTGAGGGCTGGAGGCCTGGCGACAGCTCCCATGGTAGCAACTCTTTGTTTTAGACTCCCCTCTCCCCAATACAGGAAGCGCTAGCTCCAAGGGGTCTCCAGCCTCGGCTGGCTTCCAGCGCTTGGGGGCTAGAAGGAACTTGGCAGCTGCTCTTTGGGGTACAGTGAAAGGCTGGATGACAGCTGTTCTTCTCTGGCCCATCTCGGAGCGCTGCCGCCCCCTCACGCCGGTCGGGCAAAGGACAAGGCTGTTGGAAAAACGCTAGCGTTCTGCCTGTGTAGGTCTTGAAAGTTAAGCCTCTCCTTGTTATGAGATCTTGCTGCAGCCGCAGGAGGAAGAGTGTGGTACCGGGGGCTTTCCGCCTCAAACTCCTGGAGAGTTGCCGGGAGGCTCCTAGAGAGAGGCAAGCCTTCCAGACCACAGACCGTGTAGAGTGATTTTTCGGCGGGGGACGCCGAAGGGGAAGTGCGCTGAGGACCCGGCCTTGCTCAAACATTTAAATGTGAGTCTGTTTTTTATTACCCTAGGTGAAAAGGGACAAGTGCCTTCGCCTTTTTATCTCACCGTTTTATCAGCAACTACAAGTGTGTCGAGTGGTTATTATCACACAGGAGGCTTTTCAGTACGGGGTCAGTAGATCAGTCTCTTCAGACACTGCGGCAAAAGCTGGGGCAAGTAAATAGGCATTATGTGCTCAGTAGAGTAGGGAACAGAAGCACACAGAGGAGAAAAGGGAGGCCTTTTGATTGTTATTGATCGATGGGAAACCCCGCTGGGAAGCAGCCGGGGCCCAGGCCTTTGGGACCCTGGGGTTAAGCAAGCCAGCGACTCCCCGGGATGGCTGTCCCAGCCCAGCACCTACACGATCTGGGGCCACTTCCGGCCACCCATTCACATTATCGTTGTTCATTCTCATTCTCTCTCTCTCTCTCTCTCTCTCTCTCTCTCTCTCTCTCTCTCTCCCCCACCCTTTATCATTTTGAGACCCATCTGGACAGGGATTGGAGGGACTCCAAGTGGAAACCTTGGATTTGGCCACCATATTCAAGCTCTACCTTTAGGTCAAGTACATCCCAGTCACCCGAAGACTAGATCTTCCAGCCTGCCCATGCTGGCACAGCCAAGTCCAGGCTACTCTAGAGAGGACCGGGGAGGATGCTGGGGAAGCTTGGATTGTCCCAACATAGAAGTCAGAGAAAGGAACTCTACCTGCGCTGGGTGGTGAGAACAGCAAGGGGTTGCCACCGGCCCAATCGGCTGGGAGTGGCCCAAGACGGGATCCCGCTGGGCGGTTCTTATTATCCCGGCCTGAGGACAAACTCAGGCAGGTTTGAGCACACTTTCTAGGGCTTTGATCCTCAAGGGCCTTCTGCACCGCGCACAAAAGCAAACTAGGAGGGACCTGGAGAACTGGGGGGGGGGGGGGGGGGGGGGGGGGGGACCTGAGTTCATTGCCAGGTGGAGGAAAACCAAGACTTTAAAGATGAGGCCCCCACCACCACCACCACCACGCAGGAAAACAATAGCGTGGCTGCTATTACTTTCCTAGCTGAGGTTTCTCTGCCTCCTGGGCACCGGCCTCTGAGATTGGCCCTCCGGGAGCCGGGCTCTAGTGCCAACTGCGGGAAGACAATGTGGCCTTCTCCAGAAAGCAGCCCCCCAGACAGTCAGGATGGAGCCCACTCAGTTCAGGTAGTCTAAGACCCTTAACCAGCCCGACGTCGTCGGACCTACTTGGATGGCCGCCGTAGTGGTATGGTCGGAGCATTGACTGGCCTATGGCTTCTGCCCAGGCACACTTTACCTGCGCGTCTCCAGCCGCGAGCTACAGGTATTTAGATGACGCGGGAGAGCGGTTTTTTGCTAAACTGAAGGACTGGAAGAGGGCCTCCACCTTAGAGTTCCTTCGGTTCCCCACCCAGCCTTCCCCACCGTCTTGTTTCTCCAACCCGGGGCCCAGCCCGCCACTCTCAGGGACTTAGTTCCGGGAGGCGAGCCGGGAGGCCAAACCCTACACACGTCCGTGCAGAACAGACTGATCGGTTCGCCTGCTGGCTGATCCGATTAATAACTGAAAAGCTCACTACCGGCGTCCGTCCGTGCTTCAAGTCCCTAGTCCCCAAAGAACGCCTTCCTAACACAGATTGAGAACGGCAGGAGCTTGCGGAGGAGGCGGGACGCGAGGGAGCTGAGTGAATCCGAGCTCCAGGAGAATTCCAGGCCGCCGGGAACGGTGGATTAGAGGGGCCGCGCGTTTATTTTTATTCCAGGCTTTCCACCGTGTGGTTATGTCACTTTCTCAAACAAATGTGTATACGGAGGGAGATCGATGCTGATAATGTTTAGAAGATTAAAAGAGCATTAATGCTGGCAACAATAACGTAAACGTGTGGACCCAGATTTCATTGATCTGGAACCTGATCCGGCGCGTTTCCAGTAAGTCCGACGGCGGCGCAGCGTACTCTTCCCAGAAGAACGCTCGCCAGTGCCCAGGATCCCTGGCGCTCCGGCCACGCCACTTCGCCAGCTGGGGCCAGGTTCTCAGGTCTGACCGCAACTCCTCCCACGAGTAGCCCGCGGAGCCAGCTCCATTCTTGCTAAGGTTTCCTTAGTCTTGCGCTGGACTTCTGAGCCCTCTCCCCCGACCCTGTGCACACACACAATACACTCTCTGCACTCCCTGGAGTGATTCAGTTGGTGGCCGGCGGCAAAAAAGGGTGCTTCGGTTCTCCCTACCCTTGATACCGTGGTCCAACGGGTTCCTGTTCTCTCTCTCTCTCTCTCTCTCTCTCTCTCTCTCTCTCTCTCTCTCTCTCTCTCTCTCTCTCTCTCTCTCTCTCTCTCTCTCATATCAAAACCGTCCTGGAAAGCCCCTTAATTTTGAAATTCGTTCTCGATAGAAGTGACGTGTCTAAAGCTGCCTGTGAACGTCGCGCTTTAGTGATCCGTGTATCCCCCCACCCCACCCCCGGAGCGCGCGCCTCCCCCCAACCCCGTCCTTTACAGGCTTCAACACTGAAAGTCCTACTTGGAGACTTTGCATCGATGTGTTAGTTGGACTGTTAAACTCAGCCTCAGTAACAAACGCCTGGGCTTTACCCACTCAGTATGGCCCGCTCTGTGGTGGCCCAACTGGGTCAGCCAGTGGAAGGAGCTTGTCTTCTGCCTTGAAGTGGCCGCGATCCTGGGCAAGGGATTTTAGGAGAACACCCGCCCCACACTTTACCACCTGACTCTGAGGCCATAAGCTCTTCCATGGTGTGTGTGTGTGTGTGTGTGTGTGTGTGTGTGTGTGTGTGTGTGTGTGTGTGTGTAGGGGAGTTGTTGCTCTGAGACACACTGAATCTGCCAGATTTAAAAAAAAAAACAAAAAAAACACTAGAACTTTTCCTTTTCGTCTAGCGGGGAGGGGGAAGAGCTACACTCATAATCCCTTTCCTTGCAAAATGATGGCTTGCTCTTTGAGAAGAAGCATTGAGGTGAATTTTCTAGAGAGAGGGCAAGAGCTGTTTTAGTTGTTTGTAATTACATGTAATTATGAAAAAACTAATATTTTCCTTCGACGGGGTGTTTTCCTACTTTCTCCAAAAAGGGGTGGGGGAGAGATATAAATCTTGTGTTCTGCTTTGAAATGTGGGAACAAGCAAGCAGTTATTTCTTATCTTTCCACCAGGGGCTTCCCTTAAAACAAGGGAGCCCCCACAGAACACCTTAGTTTTGCAGATCACAAAGTACCCTATTCCCTAAAAGCCATGTGGTCACCAGATACCCTGATAATCATAGATGGAGTGGAAGGCAACTGGCCCACTACCCACAAGCTCTGGAGGGTAGATTCCTCTCCCCCTCTAGGAGAACTGAGTAAGCCTTTGTTGAGTGGGAGTCTTAGATTATCGCCACCCCATTTAGAATCTAAGCAGCAGGATTCCTCATGAGAGGTGTAGGGTGGGGATTAAATTGATTGTTCCACATCCTCTTTGTCCCCATAATGTCTTGGCAGTAGTTCCATTCTTAAGTCAGGACCGTTCAGAGAGCCCAGGACCCTAGATCTGCTTTCCAGGAATTTATTTGATGACCACCTCTCTTTGGCTTCTCTCCGTTTAAAATATCCACTTGCACAGGAAACCAGAGGAATAGAGGAGAGCCCTTGGGAAGAAAATGCTGCATAGTTCAGTAGTTCATAGCTAGTGGTAAGGGTTGTCAGAAAATATCTTTGCAAAAAGTGGTATCATCCTGGGGATCCCTAGAGAAATGAAAGCCTCATAGGAAATGCAGAGAGATCCAGTTTCTGGGTTCTTGCCAAAGGAAGAGAAACAAGGAGGGCGTAAATAGAAATAATTATCTGGATAAATGGCCCTGGGGAAGAGGAGGAGATAGGGGCACCTTTGGACTTCAACTTCATCTGCACACTCTCTGGGTAGTATTTACCTTCACCCTTCTGGGGACTCTTTTCTCCCTGCCGAACTGAGGAGTGCCATTTCCTGCAAAGGAGTAACTCCTCTTCATGGGATGAGTGCAGTCAAAAGAAGTCGTGTGTAGTCCTTCAGTTTGTCTGGTTGGAGGAGACAGAGCAGCTTCCTCCTGGTGAGAGACGATACCACTGCTCTTCAGTCCAGCCTTTCCTTCAACCAACCTCAGCACCCTTGAGGGAGATGTTTCTCAAGTATCAGGCAAAACAGTGATTGTAAAGATCACACCCCGGGTGTGTTGCGGTAGGGAAGTAGGAGGCAGGGAAGTTGACTGGGTATCCCAGACTTGTGATTCCTGGAAGGCACAGAGACAGAGATTGTCTCACTTGGAAAGTAGGATTCCTAGAAGCTGTGGGCACTTGCTATGAATAAAAATCCCACACAGATTTTCCCAGAGGGCCAGGAGGCTCTGCATTCCTCCTTGGTGCCTCTCACCACTTGAGGACCCATTACTCTTTCTGGAAAAAGCAGACTTTGTTTGGGTTGGAAGCACACCTCCAGTGTAATTTAATCAGCATTGGACTTCATCTCCTGTAATCAAATATACATATACTTTCTCCTGGAGGAAGAAAAATAATTTCTCTGTAACTGGTATTGACTTGAAATTGTGTGATTTCTGGAAGGTATCACATTTTTAAAGGGGAAGGTACAATTATGGGGAAAGAACCCACCATATCGGTGGCTTGCCCTGTCATTACTAAGAAGACCCAGTTACCACCTAAGAAGGGGCAAAATGAGCACTTACGGGGCTCAAGTGTTCAGCCTCTCTAGTTGCAGATATCTCAATACAACTTCTGTGCAGCTGGCCTCTTAGATCTATATTGATAGGAAGCTAGATTGACTGGCTCACCAGATCCCAGAATATGAGTTTTATATTTCCTGGACATTCTTTAAGGAACCTGTCTGTCGTGCATCTTGCTCCCCTCTTTGGAGAGGTCACACAGGCAGGGGGTTCTGGATGTGCCAGAAGTCAGTCCTTGCTTGGTGGCTATTACCAGCACATTCCCCGTTCTTCCCTACAGCATCTCCCTAGAGCAGCTTGGTCTCCCCACCTCCTGGGGTGAGGCTTTGGGTTTTGCCCAAGCTGAGTCTGTTAGGGAATCTGTTGTAAACACAGATCCATTGATTTGCATTTGTCAGAGAGTAAAGTTAAACCAGTGAAAAGAGAAGCCCTTACCCTTTTATGCAGGGCCAGGGAAACCTTTCATATTGATCCTATTGATCCAACCTTTCCCTTTAAGGAAACCACATAGTTAAAGACCCTCGTTCAATAGATTTACCCTTCGTGCTTATGATATTCCTCTAAGTGTTCTCATCTAGGATAGCTGGGCATTAAGCCCACATTCCAAGCCAAACAAAAAATGAAAAGGAGGAATGAAAGGGGAGGGAGGGGGTTGGGAGGCAGAATTGTGGAAAGTGAAATTAAATCAGACTGAAATGTATAGTGACACAGCTGGGGATGTTTTGATCATTCTGAGATGACATGCAGAGATAAAGATAAATTAGATGCATTTAGCATCTTCCTCCCCACCCCCACCCCCACCCCGCATTTTCCCACAAATGAAAATCAGTTTCTATGCATAGACTAGCAGTGTCTTAGGAACATCATTTCCTAATGTAAGGTGATTTCAATCAAACCACTAACCTGGCTCATTTAAACTGGTTCGTGTAAAAGCACTATTGTGGCCACAATAATTATTTTGGTTTGTTTGTAGAAAATCAAGACTAGAATTGTCCCTACAAATGCAATATCTTTGACTCCATATAAGACCATGGATACCAAAACCACTTAGGTGGGGCTTAGAGCCACGTGCTCTGATGGAAGCAGTAGAACCCAGCTTAAGAATGGAATACAGGGTTTCCTGCAGAGCAATGTAGTTGAAATGGAAGTTGCTACATATGGCTTAGTGTTCCTCTGGCTTGCAGATATGAAAATGAAAGTCCCTTTGTCCTTTGAACTATTGGCACAATCCCATCCTTTTTTTTTTCCTGGCCCTTTTTGCTCCGTAAGTAACTCCATTCATGATTTTTTTTTTCAATGTGGCACATGGATGATTCTCAATTGGTTATCTCTTAGGTTGTTTTTGTACACTTGTGTTTGTTTTATGTGATTAAAAAATATTAATGATTCCTTAGGTGAGCTAATGTATTTATCTGCTGAGTGAGTTCAAAGGGCAGAGTTCAGCTATGGTTCAGATTAATTGAACAGGAAGCAGTGGGCTCTCTAGGCTGTGCTGGACAAGGACTAGCCCCTGAAACTATCACTCTTAGCAAACACACAATGTCACTGTCCTTATCCTGGAGTCTGATGTAAGGAGGCTCAGATTGACTTGGGTTGCCTGTTTAAAAACCCAAAGCAAGGCACAGCAACTGCAGTAAAACCCCAGAGTCCCCCTCCGGGAAGAAGAGTTTTCTCATTGGCTAATTGCTTTATTGGTAGCCTGACCTGCAGAGCAGCTGCAGGAGCCTGGATGAAGGCTTAGGCCTTGGAATAATGTGATCCATTAGAACAGGGTAAGGCATTTTTTTGTTTACTCAATTGAAGCTCCCTGCAAAGTGCCATTAACCCCATCCCAAATGTGTGTGTGCTGCAAAAGCCAGAGGTCACACTAGTCATCTGCTGGTGGAGCCAGCCTCTGCCCCTAGTCCAAGGGAGAGAGCATCTTGCTGGCTTCGCCCTTCCTCAGAGTTTGGCATAGCCTTTTGGGCCCTTCCAGGGTTTTGACCAGAGCTAATAGTTTCAGCTCTTGTTTACATTTCCCAACTGCTGAATCATGTTATTGCTGATGAAACAGTTTTGATCTGAACGCCAGTGTGTATGCGCATGCGTGAGTGAGTGAGCACACCACACACACACACACACACACACACACACACACACACACACACCCTCCCCCACTAACCCTCTCTATTCTATTTATGTTCCCTCCATTACTGTGCATTACAGTAAATAGAACTGTGCACACAATGCTTTTAGCAGAAATATAGGATGGATACGTTACTTGGATCAAACAGAAGGTACAGATTGGAGCAGGAGCAGAGTTAAGACTTGCCACACAGACAGTCGTAACTACAGTTTCACCTTCTGGGAGTCTCTGATCAGTTGTGTGCCTCACCTCACCTCACCCAAGGTCAAACCCCCTTCCTTCGCTTCCTTTCTGGTATTAGTGTTCCGTTCCTTACCTTCCACCCTGCTGTCTGCTGCAAACACTGCCTTCCTAGTTATAGCATAAGGGGACCTCTCCATGCTCACGGGAGCCTCTAGTCTCTGCTTCTTCTAATGCATTGCCAAGGAGAAACCAAAGAACAGTTCTGCCTGGAGTGAGGTCTTGGCCCGTGGAGCCGTTGCGGTAACGGTAACGCTATCCTGCTCAGCTGGGTGGTGTTTAGGGTGGGGTGGCAGAGAAAACAAGAAGTTCGAGTGAGACAAAAGAGAAGTGGTTACCTGTGGAAGAAGAAAGGCACAGTCCATGGCACCAGGGATGTGCAAAGGCAAAATATTATAAAGGAGACAAAATATTATAAAGAGAGAAGGGGATGTGGTGAGAAGCTAGAACGAGAAAGGCAGAGACCTGAGCCAGTGAGGTAGACTTGAAGCCTAAGGGTGGAGCTGGCTGTAGCTCTGTGAGATGTGACTGTTTCCAAAGTGTCCTCAAATCCACCCCAGCCAGGACCCTCCCTGCACCCCGCCCCGACCCCAGTGCCTGTGGGTGGGTTGCAGCCTCGCACCGACAGAGCTTCAGCACCATGAACAGCACCGCATAGCCGCCCTCCAGCTGCTGTGCCTGGCTGTGGGACCCTCAGCCTGGACCAGAGAGGTGTGCTGGCATGAGGAGGATCATAGCTCCAGCTCTGTAGATTTCTGTGCCCAGATTAAAATAGTGCCTCGTGCTGGATGATTTCTTGGGCAAGAAGATGCTTAAAAACCAAACAAGAAAAACTCACCTTGCCTCCCAAAGAGGGAAGAGCCGAGTGTCTGCAAAAAGACAGAGTGAAGGTTGTCAGGATTTAGCTTTTTTTCCTCCATGTTGTTTTCAAAGTCACCAACTGACGCTCTCAACATGGTTTTTAAGATGTAAGGTTCCTTTGAAGCTCTACGGCTGAGTCTCCCTCTCCTTCCAGGTATGCACACAAACGGATGCTTTGGCTCTCCACCTGCATCCTTCCGGTTTTTGAAAACACAAGCCTCGTCATATTGAGCAGCGTTCTCACAGTAAAATCCGCAGTGATGTTTCAGAGAGACACCAGTTATGAGACACTAACTCATATAAACCTAGAGTCCAGGTTGAGCTGCCCAAGTGTCGCCGGCAATGGGGCTGTGTTTAAGAAGATATTTTCTACCAGATGCTCCCCCACACAAAAAGAGCCAAGAGCCAAGATGTTGAGGCTACCCTGTGGACTTCCCCAAACTAATTAACATGCAAAGCCTTCTTTTGCTTTATTTCAAGGGCCTCCACTTCTGGCCTAATCTATTACTAAGTGGCTATTGGGGAGGCAGAGCCTAGGGACGGAAGAGTGACTCCTTTACAAGAAGGCCAAGGGCAAAATACATGACTTTCTTTTCCTCTGGCAATTCATTTTGAAATTTTAGGTGACGCTTTATGAAGGTATAATCGTCCATATCTATAAACTAGTTTTGAGTACATTCAGAAAGCTGATTAAAGTGGTTTGTTCAAGCTGTGTAATCTCAATTTTCCGACATCCCTTTCTAAGCAGGTATTGGGTTATGCTTTTGAAATCTTTTCTAGTAAAACACAGATAGTCAGCATAGCCCCTTTGAAATCTCTCTCTCTCTCTCTCTCTCTCTCTCTCTCTCTCTCTCTCTCTCTCTCTCTCTTTCGTATTAACACTGCAAGATGTAGTACTGAATTCACTGTCTTTGTAGTGGTCTCAGTAGGGCTTTTAAAATATACTTTGGCAAGATGTCACATAGTAGGGTCTTTTCTATAGTCTTTGACTCTAAACATTAAAAGATACACAGAATAAAATAGCTTCATATCTTTCCAAATCAATGGCCTAACTCTAAGATAGAAATTTTTTCATGGATTCACTGCCTCCTACTGTGTACCAAAGTTCATCTCAGGTCACATTCAAAGTACAAGAGCAGGATTCTTACACCTGATCCCTTTTTCTGAAGAGGGAGAAGTGGTCTCTGTATTGAAGGCTAAATCCTCTGACTTGTTCTTAGCTTCTGGCTCAGGACTCCACCCTTCCTTTACCTCTCCCTTCCAGTTGGCTCCGTCACATCAGCATTTTCCAGCTCCTTACTCCTTTCTACTTTTTAAGATGTGTCCCACCCATCCCACCTTAATCTCTTCCCTCCATTTCTGTAAAGAGGTGTTGTAGCCCCATGTGTCTCTTGCCTGTGTGATTAGCTTCAGCCCCAGCCACTCCGACTTATCCCACTACTGTCTTTGTAACTAAGTTCACATCTCAGTTTAGTATATATATTTTAATTATGTATTATTATCACCTGGTCTCTCTGCACATTGACACTGTTGGCCACCCTCATCCCTAAACCCCCCCCCCCCCCCCCCCCCCCCCGCCGCCGCCACACACACACCGATTTCTAACATGCTTTTCTTCCTCTCCTTCCCTCCTGTTTTCTCCTCCGACATCTGGTTACACCTTCCCAGCCTCCTCTCAAGCCTCCCTGAGTGTGGTGCTTTTCTCTAAGCTGCTTGATTTTCTTTTTCACTCATAATACTCAAAATCGAGGGCCTTTCTTTTTTAATATTCTGATTTCAACTTTAAGATAGAATACAAAATAATGAGCTTCACTGTAACATTTGCATCAATGTATGTCATAACACTTTGTTCTTGTCCGTCTCCTTACCGTCTTCCCTTCCTCCCTCCATGTCTCTTGCAGGCTCTCTTCTTCCCTCCTCAATAGTCCCTTTCACATGACATATGAATACCGGGGATTGGGCGGTCTGGACTCTCACATGGAGAAACCACAGCCCCCTGGAAGCTCAGAGTGTTTATTACTTAGAGTTGGACAGGGAAGAAGGGTTGTTACATACGGCTGAACGTGGAGGTGGGGCTTACAGCGTACAGCTGGATCAAGGAGACAGGTTTAGCTAATCTCAGTATGGGCAGTCTCTACATGGAACAGTCTTCAGGCTATAAATATCCAGCGGGGAGAAAGCCATGGTGGACATTTTCTGCACACACTATCAGCATCCACTCAGAGACCAGAAGGGAAGGCTTTGCCATTTCCCTCTGGACCTCACTGCAGGCGTGGGGAGGCTTTGTCATTTCCCCGTGGGTCTGAGGAGGCGCCGAGATCCTTGACATGGTAGCTCATGTCAACACACACCCACTCAGACCCTCACACACTCAAGGCTTCCAACAGTTCTATTTTCAGTTTATTGGGGGCGGCGGGGGCGGGGGGGCTCCACACTGATTTCTGCTGTGGCCTTGCCAGTTTGTACTCCCATCAGCAGCACAGAAGGGTCCCTGGTCCCCTCTAGCCTCTCTGATATCATGTGTTTCCTTCATGATGGCCATTCTGGGGTGAAATGCATCCACAATGCAGTTTTAATTTGCATTTCCCTGATGGCTAAGGATATTGAACACTTTTCAAATATTAATTGGCCCTTTGTGTTGCTGTACCCTGGAAGAGCTTATCGATGTGGTTAATATCTCCCTATACTGAGGACTTCAGGACTCTCTCCAGCCCTGGGATCTCTCCCTCTCTCTCAAGCTCCAGGAACCTGTTTCCAGCTGCATCAGGACATCTTTGCCTAAATGGCCTCAAACACAATTTATCTTAGAGTGTTTGATTTGATTATCTTTTGGCCTTACTCGGTCATCACCGAATTTGAGACTTTTATTCAGTCTTTGAATAACAATACCGCGTGTACAAACTTTTAATTCAGAAGCCAGAATGTCAGCACAGGTTTCTTCTTTTCCCACCAGTCAACCACAAATTAGCCACGTGGATTACAATGTTTAAATATCTACGTCTGTTGTTCACTTCTGACGTTGGCCCAACTGGAGCTGTCCCCAACGTTAACGTCAGTAACCTCTCCTCTGGTTGGTCTCCAGTGTTACCCTGTGTGATCATCCATGCGCCATGCTTAAATTAGAGGGATTTTTCTGGAATCTGAATCTGACCTCATCTTTAACACCCTTCTTACCTTGAAACAAGTTCCAGGTCCCTGAGTGGAACACACTGCCCTTGTGCATTCTGACCTGTGATCATCTCCTCTCACATCACCATACAGTCACTCACAAACTGCCCTTCCTGTAGCTCCTCAAACATCAGACCAATGTTTGGGCCCAGAGTATTTTTTTCCCCCTTACTTAACCAACTGGAGCCCAACTTGAGGTCTTGGCTCCACAAAATGTTTTCTGGTCTCTAAATTGGGATATCTGTCAGCTGGCCTTCCTGTTGCGTTTGGAACACAGCAGAGGCCACCTGTTAACTTGGTGGTGTGACCCTATTTGATTAAGTTCTTGGGAACAGAAGTTAGGTACAGCATACACTAGGTCAATAAATATTTGTGAATAAATTTCAAAATATTTTATAGGATACTACTTCAGCCCATCATAGATTTCTCCCTGCCCCCAAGTTATTACATAATATCCTGGGGAAAAACTTAACCAGAACTGTCACATCATTTGGAAGTATTGAGTATTCCTCATTAACAAATTCTTATCAATACCCTTTTCCTCCAAAGCTAACACACTAATTTGAGGATTCATTTTAAAAGGAGCGTTAGAGTGAAGTCTTAACCAGGGCTTCAGATTAGAACAGTGAGACAAGGTGTACAAAGGGACAGACACCGGGAAGGGACCTGCTTTCCTGTGGCTGCCCCCACCCCACCCCACCCCCACCCCCCCCGTAACCAGCTCCGGGCAGACAATTCTCCCGCTCATGTGTTATCCTGTGTATCATGCCCACATGTTTGCGTATCTGCTTTCCCGGAATACCTCACTTCTTCTCCATCCTGCCTTGCCTCCTCCATTTTCCCCTAATGAAATCATCCCAGATGAACTGACCTATCTTTCCCTTCATGTCCCTGAACATCTGGATATAGTCATCTGCTCCAAACTGCATAATATAGCTTCTGGACTAATCTTACAATTCTCCCCCACCCCGGGTCTCCCCTTTCTGTGGCGCTAGGGGGAAAGCTATATCCTTGTTACCCATGCCTGCTGTCTGTGGCCACACCCCCAGGAGGCAATGTTTTTCAGATCACTCTGGACTATAAAATCTACTCATTACAGTCATCCTGAGAGTAGGTTGTATATGTCTGCATGTGTCTACCACTGTTCCTTTTCTTTTCTTTTGCATTACTGGGTATTGAACCCATGGCCTTATGCATGTTAGGCAAGCACTCTACAACTGAGCTGTAGTTCCAGCCCCTTTCCCTTTCTAGCAGCTCCTTTCAAATGGGTCTTCTTTTCTAGAAGTGGTGAGATCATTGATAGAAATGTTTGCTTCTGTAATTAAAAGTATATGTCGGTATTACCCCACAGTTGGACATAAGCCAGTCTAATGTGGATAAAATAGTGCTTATAGTAGCTTGGTTACTAGCAAAGGCTGTTCTGCCTCAATACACATCTTAGAGCAGCAGAACCAGCTGCTTGTTTAGCAAATCAGAGAGACTAGTGTGTAAGTCATTTTAATTACCAGTAACCTACATTTATATTAAAATGATCATAACTTGGCATATTGTAAGTTCTTAGACTCTCATTGCCTTAGTTTGTCTAAAAAGAACAAAGCCAGAAGTCACAATTTTCTATTTATAAGCTTAATTTCATTTTTATTTTTATTATATTTTGACGAGCAAATACATAAATAAGACTACAGGAAATCTTTGGGACACAGTAGTTCAACATTTCCAGGATGAATGTAGTTTTGCTGGTACAGTGCTGGACAGGGTAATTAAGAGTGGGAGAAAGTTAACCACATGCGCGTGCACACACACACACACACACACACACACACACACACACACACACACACGGTTAAATATTGGAGACAGGATCTTGCCTGGAAATCACAGGGACCTGCCTGCTTCTGCCTCCACTTCCTAAGTGCTGGTATGGAAGGCATGTGCCACCATGTCCAGCAGCTTCCCCTTCTGACATTTCTGAATTTTAAAGATTTAAGTGCACACATCCACTATTGTATTTACAATATCCATATGGGGCTATAGGGTAGGATTTGCTCTTAACTTTAGTGCAAAATAGTGAAACCAAAACCATTTATTTGCCATGCAATCTTGTCTGGAAGCAGCGTGCTGCACTGTGATCTTTTCTCTTTTTAGTTACGCTCTGATAGCTTTGTATTTGTAAGTGTAACAGACTACAACGAGCAAGAACAGAAGAGGAAGAGGTGCTGAAACTCAAACTTTTTAGTTTTCGTTTGGCATTGTTTGGTTTTTCGAGACAGGGTTCCTTTGTGCATCCCTGGCTGCCCTGGAACTTACTCCACATAGACCAGGCTGGCCTTGACCTCAGAGATCTGCCTGCCTCTGCCTCCCGAGTGCCTCTATCGCCTTGGTTTATCTTTTGATTTTTTTTTTAAGCTGAGTGCATCATTGGGATGCACGATGATTAGGTATGTAAGGTAAACAACTGACTTAAGAGCCTGTCATTTGGGTGCCTGGAATAGCCAAATCAAGCTTCCTTTAATAATGAGGCTGAGAGATGGCAGGCCTGAGCAGAAGAGGAGGCAGTTCTGAGGCCACCCTGGGGGCCTTAGACCCCCCACCTGGGGGAGTGTCAGTGGCTGTCCTCTTTGGTTGGGCACCGGGGCTAGGGTATACTTGGCATCATATCCTTCCTTTTTTTCCCTCTTGCCTCCGCCTTTTGTCTGTCAAAGAGCTGGAAGGACCAGGAGGAGTTGGCGTTGCCGGTCTGGCTCACCACCCCTTCCCAGGAAGTTCTCCATCAAAGGCCTCAGACTGAGGTTTCCATAGGCAGATTCTGGAAAGCCTGTTAAAGGTCAACATGGGAAGTGGGGAGAGGGACAAGTTGGAGGATGAAGGAAGGAAAATTCACATTACAGATTGGTTGACTTTTCCACTGTAAGCCATGCCAGCTCAGGAGCCCAAGTATTCTGTCTCTTTAGAATTCTGAAAACCCGGAGGGTATGAACATACAAACATCCCTTTCCTAGGTGGGAGAGGAGCCCCAGCCGAGGTACCCCTCTCCCAGACTGCTCTCCTGGGAGGAGAGCAAATCCTTCTCCTCCTCCATCCCCCTTCTCCTCCTCCTTTCTTTCTTCCTTCTTCTCCCCTTGCTGATATTAAAAAAAATCATTTCGCGCACACACACACACACACACACACACACACACACACACACACACACGCCATGATATGGGCGGAGGTCAGAGGACAACTTCTGGAATTTGGTTCACTGTCTTCTACCATGTGGGGTCCGGGGCCGTCTTGCCGGTCTTTACTCTGGCTGGTCTTTACTCTGGCTGCTCGTACAGAAGCAGTAAGAGCTGCAGGGTGCAGAGTGTAGTAGTGTAATGAATGAGCTTTGTGTTTGGACTCTTACAGGCTCAGGTATACAACTTTGCCTTTGCATAATTCTAATTCCATCTCCCTGAACCTCAGTTTTCTCCTTTATAAAATGGGTTCACCCTGGGGAGCATATATAAATATCAGACATGATCCATGTAAAGTACCTGTCAGGTAACAGATTGGTTTATCTTCATGGTTTTTCCACAGAATCCCATACCTAGCATAATGACCCAAGAGGCAAGATGTTGAGGGGTAAGAAAGTATATGAAGTACATATTTGATTGAAGGTCTGTTATATTAAATATATGTAACATATCACCTGCAGACTCATGGGACCCAACAATTAATACTTATTTCTCATGTATCTACAGGAACCAGCTAATATAGGCTGGTCCCAGATGGGTTTGCCCATGCTCTATAATGGCAGAGCTAAAATGCTCAAGCAATAACCATCTCTGTCATCCCATCGATGAAAGCAAGTCACATGACTGAGCACAGAGCTAAAGGGGAGCCCATTATTTGGTTCTACTTCTGGATCATACATTTTTTTTTTTAACAGAAAGCAGCATTAAAAAAAAAAAAACTTGAGTGTTTTGTCACGACTCTCCGTGCAGGTGTTAAGGGATGTCTTCCATTAGTAAGCATGCCCCCAGATAACTTTCATTTGCATTTTCTTCTCTGCCTGTCTCTTAATGGTCTGGTACACAGAGGGCTACTTGAGCTGATTTATATGGATGTCAGCTGCTCACACTTGTGCATACTTAATTCAGAGAGGTGATCCCATTGATTTCCAAGACCTGTATCCCAGGACATGGTACTAGCGTAGATATTTCAGCTGCTCTAACTACATTGTCTGAAAACGGGAAACACTTTAAACCTCCACAAGAAGTAATTTTGACGGACATCTCACCGTGCTCTATATTACTCCCATAATTAAATTCTCTTTACTTCTGTTTAAAATTAAATTGGAAAATATTTTTGAGTTCCATTGGGTAAATAATTTTGTTCTGCATACATATGGAATGGCACCTATCGCTGGATACACAGCTCCCCTTTTCCCGGGTGTCCTTGTTTGCTTCTCTGTTGCTGTGTTAAACACTATGTCTGAAAGCAGCCCGGGGAGGCAAGGGTTGATTTGACTCACAGAAAAGCCAGGCCAGGTGCTCAAGGCAGGAACCCAGAGTCGGGAGTTGAAGCAGAGACCACAAGGAACATTGCTTACTAACTTGCTCAGATGCCTTCTTTATGTGGCCCAGGCCACCTGCCCAGAGATGGTCCTGCCCACAGTGGATTGGGTAACCTTCCATCAGTTAGCAATGAAGAAACTATCAATGAAGAGGTCAGTCTAATGGAGGCAGATCCTCAATTGAGAGTCCTTAATCCCCTTTGTCTAGGTTTGTGTCAAGTTGTCAGAAACTAACTAACCAGGGCACCCTGGGTGTGAAGAGGCACCACCTTTAGTACGCAAGAGCTGCCTTGCCATATTAAGCTTGTTTACCTCAGAATTCCACAGTCTTCAGGTTTTGTGACTACTCAGTGCTTAGTGTCGAGAATACAATTTGGAATTTTTTTTCCCCATGGGACTCTCATTTAGTACAAGAGATGTGAATCCCAATGTCCCCCATCTTTGGAAAGGAGACGGAGTAGCCTTGTCTCTGGACCTGCCCTGCTGCTGAGGACAGGCAACATGCTTCTTTTATCCTGGATCTTACCAAGATAACCCTTCCATCCATCCTCTTTGGTGCTAGAAATGTAATTGGGGAGCTGGCATTCCTTAAGCAGTGGATTAATACTCTTAAAACAGTCCCAAAGAAGTGCACTGTTACTTTCCCTTTGGACACTTTAGAATTCATTAGAATAGTCAGTCGTACAGACTCTTCAAGGCTTATTTTATTTATCTCTATGCTTAGATAAGGTACCTTAGTGACTGAATGTATATAATGCTTAGAACAACCAACGTGTAGCAAATGGTTGCTAATTGCTAATATGAATAATATTCATCACTAACCTTGCATAGCATCTCTGAACATCAGCAACAGACTGCCTGAGTGTGTGTGTGTGTGTGTGTGTGTGTGTGTGTGTGTGTGTGTGTGTGTGTGTGTGTTGTGTGGTATTGTCACTGAGAACATGAGCATGGGAGTCAATTCCAGTTTTTCTCAGCCACCATTACTAGCTCTGTAGCCTCAGGCACATCATTCTCCCCTACCCCCCCTAAAGACCTAGGAAATTTTGGTGCCCACTTTAGTTGGAATGCAGATTGAAAGAGGTATTGTGAGGAGGCTCCATGCTGGCACATTCACCTCTGATGTTCTCAGTGAAACATCTGTTTATTACACCTGGTCACATCTGTTCTGAGTAATCTGAGTGTCGCTTACAGTGGTGACATTTCAGATGAATGAGATCTCCAGACTGGACATTACCCCCACTGAATCCACTCTTTACATTCCCAGTGCCCCTTCAATAGTATAGTTATAGCCTTTGGCTAAGTTGATGCTTTGAGTCCAAAAGTCAAATGTGAGCACGGTGGATCCTGCTGAATCCTTACTGACTCGTGCTGGGAAGAAATAAGTCCATTTTGCAAGTATTTTGCCAATTGAACCAAAGTTCTCCACTTGACACATAGAAATTGGTACAGAGACAACAAGGTTCAGTTAATCTTCATGAAGAGTGATTCCAGCATGGGAACTGGGGTCTTAATAGAGAATCACTTTCATCAACACCAAGTGGGCCATGGGGCTTTTGGTGCTTGGGAGAATGGCTTCCTCTTTCACATCTTGGCTGGTTTCAACATGCTCAGACCCTGCCTCTTTACCATGCTGGCCAAATCCATTTCAACTGGTTTTGAAGGGCTCCTGTTTGGGCTCACGCTATAGTCTTTGTTTCCATGTCCACGAATCTCAACAAGAAAAAATACAGCTGTTGCCCCCCCACACACACACACACTACTTTTTTTTTTTTTTTTAAAGCAACAACTAATTTGCTTGTGTAAGATTTTGAAGCCATGGTCTCTGAGTTGTCAATGTTCCCAGCCTGTGTAAACAGTCTCCAGAATCCCTGCCTGACCCCAAATTACTCCCAAGCATTAATTGTCCTGGTGGTTTCATGGCCACATTATTTCATATTCATTAGTGTTTTCATGAAAAATTACAACACTAATTAGAGCGGCTTCCAGTTAATTCACTTGGTGATTCATTACCTCTCTCCTCTCTTGGTGTTCTGCATGTGGTCATCCTAGAGAAAGCATCCGAGAGGTAATTACAGTTGTATTCCCTGAGTGATCGCCTAATGCCATTAGTTCTGATCCACCTGCACAGCCCAGCATCTATGATGGGGTCTGGTTACAGCTGCACCCTGGCCCCTGCCCTGTGGATGTCCAGAGAGAGGAAAGGAGGAAGGGAAGCTCAGAGTGAAGACAGAGTGAAGAGGAGGCATTCAGGACAGCAGAGGGGAGCAGAGCCTCACAAAGGGAAGCCAGGGAGCTTAGGCAGATGACCATCACTAGTTCCTTCTGCAGCCTGGAGTAAGGACAGGGTGATGGGCATCCATGCTTTGAATTTAGCATGTATATAACCAGGCTAAATTTCTCAAAGTTCTGGGGTCCTTTAGTAAGAAGTTTGGGGGCCTATTAGCATGGATGCTATAAAAAAAATAAAGAGAAAATAACTGTTGAAAAAGATGTGGAGAAAGTGGAGGCTTATGCGTGACCAGTAAGAGTGGAAAATGCTGAAGGGGCTCTGGAAGCAGAATGCTAGCTCAGATTAATATTTTGCTTGGAAATGCCACCTCTAGGTCCATACTTTTCCTTTTGTTTTTGTTTTTTTTTGAGACAAGTTTTCTCTGTGTCGCTTTGGTGATTATATTGCAATGGGCGCTCAATTTTTAAAAACTGAAAAATAGAAAACAAAATTCTGTTATAATATTTCTGTTCTGTTTCAGTTTACCTAGGCATAGCATTAAAATCTTGTCCTTGGGGCTGGAGAGATGGCTCAGTGGTTAAGAGCACTCACTGGCTGCTCTTCCAGAGGACCCGGGTTCAATTCCCAGCACTTGAATGGCTGCTCACAGCTGCCTGGAACTCCAGTTCCAGGGGATCCAGTGCCCTCTTTGGCATCTGCAGGCCCTGCATGGACATGGTGCATAGACAGATGTGTAGGCAAGACATCCTTACACATAAAAATAAATAAATAAATAAAACTTTGTCCGTGTGAAAATCCAAACATAAATAGTTTTGATAAAGCCCTCTTTGCATTTCCCCCTTAATCCCCTTCTCTCATTTTACTTCTCTGAGATAACCTTCGTTTGGGCTGCAAGGTGGCTGCCAATCTAGGCATGCATTTATTTGCCTACCTATGTACTTGCGGAAGTTTTATTATATAAGTATGTGTGTGTTGTTTTAATACAAAGGGGTTCACGGAGCCCACATTGTTCTAGGACTCCTCACTTTCATTTCAAAATGTCTATCAGCTTTCCACTCAGAATGAGATCCTCCCAACTTCTGTTTTTAGCATGGTGTACCATAGACTTGGCCATTTCCTTTAGTCATTCTTGTGGTGATGGGCATCTAGACCACCTTTATTATTGTTCATGTTTGAGATAGGGTATTCCCATCTGGCCCAGGCTTGCCTAGAACATATCCTTCTGCCCCAGCTTCCTGGGTGCTGGAATTACAGGTATAGACCCACCATACCAAATGATAAGGCGATCCTTTGGGTTGTTGGTAAATCACTTTGTGTGAACACATTATGTATACCAGTGCAGATGCTTCGGGGGTAGACAGTAAGAGGTGTTCCTCCACGCCTCCCAAAACTGTAGCCATTTTCTATTCTTCTTCATCAATGTGTTAAAGTAGACTTTGTGGTTTCTTTCTGGTTTATTTGTTGCTGCTCATGATTTTTAGTGAAGATGGAAATATTTACATACTTTCCAGCAATATACATTTCCTTTTGACAATGTCCTGTACCCATCCCTTTTTTTCCTCTACTAATCTCTCTCTGTGTCCTTCATATATGCTGCGTACAAATCATTTGTATTTTGCAAAATGTTTTCTCCCATGCTAATTGGTTTTGGTTGCTTGTTTGAGGTTGGTGTTGATTTTGTTCATTTTAGTTTTGATTCTTTGAGATAAGTTTAGGCTGCCCTAGAACTTTCTACATAGGCAAGCTAGGCCTGAAAATCCTCCTGCTTCAGCCTCTAGGGTAGAATTGTAAGTGTCTACCATCATACATGGTTCCACACTATTTTATGAAACCTAATGCATTACTTACAAGTTTCTGTTGCTGCAATAAATCATCATGACCAAGGTGACTTATCGAAGAGTTTATTTGGGCTACAGTTCTAGAAGGTTAGAGGCCATGATGATGGGAAGCATGGCAGCAGGCAGCAGCTTTGGGGCCTGGAGCAGGAAGCTGAATGAGCACATCTTCAAACACAAGCGTGAAGCAGGGAAAACAAACTGGAAATGGCCCCGTCTTTAAATTCTCGAAGCCCTTCCCCAGTCACGTACCTCCTCCAACAAGGCCACGCTTCCAAACCTCCCCAAACAGTGCCAGCAACTGGGGACCAAATCTTCAGGTATGTGAGCCTATCGGGGAACGATCTCATTCAAACTATCACATCCAATAAGGTTTCTTTGAACGTGGTGGTGGTCAAATTTATCTTTCTCTTGTTGATCTATTTCATGTCCTCTTCCCAGGTAATGTTTAAACGTGTGGATCTTTCATGTGTTTCCAGTTTCATTTTGTAAGTGACACAATGTTGACATCATGCTGCTGTCCCTCTCGGATGAGGAGCTGCTCAGTCCAGAACTGCTTTCTGATGGTTCTTTTCTCCCCTGTTACTGGAAATGCCTCTTAATCACACATTAAGTTCCTTTACACACTTGGGCCCTTTCCCATCAATCTTCTCTGTCCTGTGGATATATTGGTTGCTCGGCCAGCATCCTACCTTTAATGACCTTTGCTCGAAGTCTTTAGCTTTGCCAAGGCTTATTTTTCTCCCTATCTTATGTGTCTGTGTTTGTTCGGCCTTCCTTACCCTTCCACTCTTCCAGAAAATTGTAGAGCAGGCTGTAATCTTTAAATGATTTTAATCATCCCGATTGCATATGGGACAAAGTCCCCTTTATCCCAGTCTTAATGTCTTCCTTCAGAAGAAAGAGTTTGAGACTTGCCCTTTCTACTGTTTGGCTAAGGTCATTAGCAGTCACTCATTCCGTTGTGAAGGAGTTATCCTTCTGAAAAGGGATTCTACAAGACACTAATGCAGCAGTCCTCAACCTTCCTAGTGCTGCGACCCTTTAATACAGCTCCTCATGTTGTGGTGACCCCCAACCATAACATTATTTTCATTGCTACTTCATAACTGTAATTTTGCTACTTTTATGAATCGTAATATAAATATCTGATATGCAGGACATCTGAATATGTGACCCCTGTGAAAGGATCATTCAGATCCCAAGGGGTCACAACCCACAGGTTGAGAACAACTGCGCTAATAGGTTGGAAAAGTGACAGGAGAGTTGTTTTATGAGGTACATTTCCAGTGTCAGCAAATGGAGCCTGACCTTCAGTGACACTTGGTAACATGCCGTAGAAACCACACATTATGGATTTTTTTTTTTTTTGGTTTTGGTGGTGGATAAGTGCATAAAATATATTCAATTCTGAATGTAAAACTTTATGTGAAGCTCCGCAGTGTCTGTTCTGAATGCCCATACTAACTGTATGGAAGTTCATTGAGTTGTGTGAATTTAAATTTTACATCTGGTTACTTTTGGTGTGTGGCTTTTATTTATGCTTTTTTAGATAATAAAGTTCATTTAAGAAAGGAAGAAAGAAATAGCAAGCATGCATACATTTACACACACCTCAGAGATGTCCTACCGAAGGAAGCTGGTTCATCTGGTAGCTCTAATTATTCAATGATTGGGGAATTATAGAAGGGGCACTCTGTTCTTACCTATGGGCAGGGTAGGGTCTGTCATACAGAGAAAAGCTTCAAGCAAGGGAATGCCAGTGCTGGCACCTGTGGCTTGGGAATAATGCTGGCATGAACCATGGTGGTGAGGGCCCCTAGGGGCATGTGCTTGTGCTTGGCACAAGCTGCTGAAGGAGAGTCTGTCCAAGAGCAGGCTGCCAGTCATGTGGCCCCCATGGATCACCCTCTGCAGATGCTGTCAAGCTCTCCAGAGGTACATTTCTAACATCAGTCCAGACAGCACCCTACAGGCCCCAGCCTTGCAGCTCTTGAAGAGGAAAGACTTTTACATTTCCGCCATTTTGGTGTATGTGTGATTGACATTTTAACTTGTATTCCTAGATTAGCAATAATTTTTAGTAACTTTTTAGATTCTTATTGGAAACTCCGGTCTCTTCTGTGGAGTGCCTGCTGCAGTCCCTGGCCTATTTTCATATTAGGATGTCTGGGTTTTGCTTATTGATTTCTGGTAGATTTTATATATTCTGGCTTCATACCCTTTGCCAATAAAATGTATGGCAAATATCCATGTTTTTTTCTGCCCTTATTGCTGTGTCCAGTAAACAGACGTTCTTAATTTTAATGGGTCCTAATAGATCATTTTCTTTTGGATTAATACTTACTGAGTCTTAAGAGATCTTCCCCGGGATTATAAGGTATTATCCTGTATTATTTTTCTGAGCATTTCATTTTCACACTTAGATTTGTGATCTGTACAGAACTTGTGTTTTGTAGAAGAAATGAAGGAAAGATTGAGATTACACCTTGCCTCCGATGGGGTGGGGGATGACTCAGTAGGTAAAGCACCTACTGTGTGCGCATAAAGATCTGAGTTAGAATGCCCAGAATCCACAGAAAGCCTGGCACAGCAGCACATGTCTGTCTTCCCAGTGTTCCCACAGTGAGACAGGTGAATCTTGGGAAGCCGGCAGGCATGTTTTGCCATTAATCAAGTATTCATGGGTTCAAACCTTTCTGTGTGCTCTTAGTTCTGTCCTGTGGGTCTAGAGTTATATGCTTTTCCCTTCCCCAAGTGGCACTAGGTACC
Organism: Peromyscus californicus insignis; assembly: GCF_007827085.1. NCBI lineage: Eukaryota > Metazoa > Chordata > Mammalia > Rodentia > Cricetidae > Peromyscus > Peromyscus californicus. The sequence goes on from NW_026294469.1 coordinate 52,893,480, forward strand.
TTACCGAACATCTGGGTAGTGAATACAACACGGCTTTGTCGAGAGCAGCTTGGGCATTCTTTACCTTAGTGCTCCCTGTACATTTTCAAATTAGCTGATTAAATTCCAAAGACTGTCAAGAACAGAGGAAGGAAAGAAGAGAGGGAAGGGCATCGGGATTCTGATTAGAGGTAGCATTGTATTGCTAGACCGATGGAGAAAGAATTGAACTCTCGTCAGCACCAAATCTCCCACTCCAGTTATTTAAATCCGTATGTAGTTCCTCTAAGGAAACAGGAAAGTTTCTGCCAGTGACTTGCACAATACATAGTGTTAGACTGATCCTATGTTCTTACTATGGATAGATAGCATTTCTGACATGTGTATGTGTACATGGCATGTGTGCATGTGCCTGTGTGTATTTGCATGTGTATGGGCATGTGAGTTCAGGTACATGCACACACACACACACACACACACACACACACACACACACACACACACATGTATATGTACATGAGGAAGCTGAAGTAGAGTGTCTGATTTGATTTCATCCCACCTTATATATGGAGGCAGGCTCTCTCAGCTGAACCCAGAGCTCACTGATTTTCCCAGTCAACCTAGCCAGCTTTCTCCAGGGATCTCCATCTCTGCCTCTGCAGGAGACTACCCTGTCCACCTGGCATGTCTGGGGGTGCTGGGGATCTGAACTCTGGTCCCCATGCTTGCACAGCAAATACTTTACTCACTGACCCCCCTCCCTATCCCTGACACATAATACTTTTAATATTCTATGTGTAGCATTGTATCCAGAGACAGTTGATTTTTGTCTACTGTCTAAGAATTTTTTTAATTCTTGTAATAATTTTAACAGTTTGTTTACTCTCTTAGATTTTTTTTTATATAGGTATACTATTGATTTGTGTGTGTGTGTGTGTGTGTGTGTGTGTGTGTGTGTGTGTGTGTGTGTGTTTATCTTGTTACTGGTCATCTTATTGAGCTTCCTTATTAGTCCCAATAATCTGTCTCAGGGGCCCTTGGGTTTTCAAGGTAAAAATGAGATTATCATGAAATGAAGGTTCTATTTCTGTCTGGAGAAAGAGTATAGAGTAGCTGGAAATGCAAGGAGTCTGGAACCAGACTACCCTAATTTCTTTTCTTTTTATTTTTTGAAACATGGTCTCTCTGTAGCCCTGCCTCTCCTGGAACTCACTCTGTAGACCAGGCTGGCCTGGAACTCACAGAGATCCTCCTGCCTCTGCCTCCCTTGTGCTGGGGCTAAAGGCGTGCGCCACATGCCTGGCTGTAGACTACACTAATTTTTATCCCAGTTTTGCTGCTTTCTATGTGTCTATGTGTAATTTGCTTAATTCCCTTGACTGTGGTATCACAAATTATGAGCAGCATCTCATGGAGGAGCTGCAGTGATAGATGAGTTCTTGGCAATAGAAAGAACTGTCAAAGAAAGAGCAGGAACCTGTTCAGCTTCTGCGGTCAGCCAGTTTCACTACCTTCTAAATCTCAGAGTCGTATCTGTTTGTTTGTGTGTGTGTGTGTTTCATTGTAGTGGCTACTTTCCCAACATAGTGTTGGGCAGTAGTGGGGCTTGAAGGCCTCATCTAAAAACACTGAAGCATTTCCGTCTGGTTTCATTGTAGGAATAGGTATGTTTCCATATTTGATATGTCTGACGCAATCAGTGTTCAACTCTGAGAGGTTGTGCTATTTACATAAAAATGGAGACATTAGTGCTGACATCGTCTTTCCAGACCACTGAGATGCGAAAGCAGAGACCTCCCAGCCACCTCCCCATCCACACACCTCCCCACCTCTAGACCCATTAGTGTAAGTTTTCCAGAAAACAAGCTTTGTTATGTCGTAAACCCCCTGAGACTGTTCACGATGAGATCATCACGGAGCATGCTGGCTGTCCACTGTTTGAGAATAGTATCAAATTCCTGAGCTTTTGTGTTTCATTAAACTCCTAGTAACTTGAAGGATGTCTTCAAATTATTTTTCTTTTCAAAGAGAGCAACCAGACTGTGTTCCTCCAGGAAAGACCAGCTGACCTACATAGAAGTCCAGTATCGTGGTTTCTGTCCTTATGCCTCAATGCTACTTACTATCTTCCTTATTTTCCTGCAGTTTTTAAATGTTTATTCTCTTACTGTACACACACACACATACACAAACATAAACACACACGTAACTAAATATATAAGTATATATAAGTATAACTTGCTTAGTCTGTTTAGTGTTGCTTGTATGTATATGATTTCAATACCAACACTTGGTATTGGGTAGCCAGTTAGGAGGCTTGCCCCTGGAGAAGACTATTTCTTTTTCTTTCAGCATTTTGTACTTGCCTATATAGTTCTTTGTCTGTGGGTAGGGCACAATGAGATTTTTCACGTGAGCGTGTCTATTGGTGCTGTACTTCTTCAGGTCTGCTTTAGGCAGCCGTATTGTTGGGAATTCGTGGATGCAGCTTCCCTGTCATTTCTGGGAGACACAAGCTCACAGCAGCCTTCCCGATCCTCTGGCTCTCCCGTTCATTCTGACCCTTCCACAATCTTCCCTGGGCTTTAGGTGCAGGAGTTGAGTTGCAGATTTATCCCCCGGGGCTGGACACCCTGTGATCACCTGTCCTCTGCACTTTCACCAGTTATGGTTCTCTATAATGGTATCCTTCTGTTACAAGGAAAGAGAAGTGTCTTTGGTGAGGGCGAGAGCTCCACTTACCTGTGAGTAGAAGGATAGATATTTAAAATTTGTGCTGGGCGGTGGTGGCACACACCTTTAATCCTAGCACCCAGGAGGCAAGGACAGGCGGATCTCTGTGAGTTCGAAGCCAGCCTGGTCTACAGAGTGAGTTCCAGGACAAGCTCCAAAGCTACAGAGAAACCCTGTCTTGAAAAAACAAAACAAAACAAAAAAAATGTATTTAGAGACTATTCTGGTTTAGTAAAGTGTAAGTCTTAGGTTCTCCCTCTCTGATCCATGACCTTAATAGCCCTGGCTGGCAGACTAGGCTTTTAGTACCAGGCATGTTTTAGCACCAGGCATGATTTCTCTCCTGTTAAGCAAGCCTTAAGTCCAATTAAAGAGTTTTATTTACCACCAAGGTACGAATGCCACTATTACACTCTTTGGGTTATCATGCCGTTCTGGGTATAATTGTGGTTCACAGGCACTGCAACTGGGCAAGGCTATTGGTTGCTTCCCTACCTTGGAAGTCTGCATACCACCTTCTGATATGATGGAAGCTAGTCCTCGGGGTATGCGTGGGAGGGGCTTTCAGGTCATATCCAACTCAGACCTCTGGGTCTTCTGTTCAAAATGCATGGTGTCTTCAGCAATGGAGACTTATCGTCAACCTTGGGGAGGCAATTAAGAGCAACAGCCATAGACTATATTGTTTTGAGAGTCTTTTGTTTTCTCCTGACCAAAACCTCATATCTGTTATCGCAGGGTTTTTTTTTTTTTTTTTTTTTTTTTGGGTAGTATACGGTCATTGAAATGAGTATTATTAGACCAAGTGGGATAACTTCATTTAAATTATGTATATGCGTTTGCATATACAGACTTACATGTATTGTATGTAATTTGGACAAATGCATGGTATGGTTCCTTGTGTATTTTTCGGATTTCTTTGCTGTTATTTTACCCTCCCTGCCACCTCCTTCTGTGTGGACATCCCTCCCTTCACCCCCAGTTATAGTTTTTACTGTGCTAAGTTTCAGCTTACTTTTCGGTCTCTGAAATGATGTGAGTGAGAAGTTGCACCCACCCTGGATCTTCCAGCCATTTGAAATCAGGTGCCCTTCCTGTACTTGTTTCTGAAGCTCCCGGCTTTCTGGGTGGCTTGGAGGAATGCTATCCCTGGCTATCTCGAGCTGTGTAGAGAGCTAGAGATCTGTTCAGGACAGCCCAGGCAGAGTGGATGAACAGCAACTGTGATTTCGAAGAGTGGGTTCTCCAAAGATTATCATTGTAGGCAAATGAGAAACCCTTCCTGGATCACATGGGGGGACAGCTAGATTCTCAAAGTTCTGCCATTCCTTGGCAATGCTTAGGAACAGACGAAATGATGTCACCTCTGGGAGTCGTAGCCTCCTGAACTCATCCAAGTGCTCTCTAAATCCTGACATCTTTGACTTCATGGTTTTAGCAGCCAGGCTAGACCATCTATCTGGCTTTAGCAGCCCAGTTTCCAGTGTTTCTTGTTTCTGCTCTTGGAGCTTCCGCTGAAAGGGAAGCGGAAGCTGAAAGCATACCTCCTCTCAGGGCGAGCTTCCGCGTGCTGCCTCAATGCCGCGGGAGCCAGCTGAGGGTGAAGAGGCAGGCATCTGAGCTCTCTCATTTTGTGAGTCTCAGACCTTCAGTGACTGACTGCAAGTAAAAGATAAGGGCAGGAAACAGAGCTGGTGTTATCCAAAGACTGTCCTTGAGGGATGGGAAGTGAGATCAGCCCCTCTGTGCGGCCTGTCTTTTGCTGGATGAGAAATGAACATTGCTTGCTTATAAGCTGCCCAGCACTCACGTGAAAGCGGAGGATCTGGGCTGTGAAGAAAGAGCAGAAGCTCATCATCTATTGTTGTTCGAATCTTAGATGGTCTCATAATAAAAAAAACCTGGAGGCAGGTATTGGGGTGAACACTGAAAGATCAGAGAAGCAGAGCAAGCCACAGCCAACCTCACCTCGCCAACTCCTCAGTCAATCCTGTTTCCTCAGACTCGAAACCTCTGAGTCCTCACCCAAAAGGAGCTCAGCTGTACTGCTTTAGTTCCTGTCTCCTCATGCCTTACATACCTTTCCCCATCCAGCCATGTCACTTCCTGGGATTAAAGGCTTGTGTGCTTCCCAGCACTGGGATTAAAGGTATGTGCCACCACTGCCTGGCTCTGTTTCCAGTGTGGCCTTGAACTCACAGACATCCAGATGATCTCTGCCGAGTGATAGGATTAAGGGTGTGTGCCACCACTGTCTGGCCTCTATGTCTAATCTAGTGGCTGGCTCTGTCCTCCAATCCCCAGGCAAGTTTATTAGGGTACACAATATATCACTACAACCTATCACCCACATTTTCCCAAAGAGCAGAGGAGGGTAAGCTCAGAAACACCCACATGGTAAGAAATGTGTCCCGGGTTAGTAGCTCAGCTCAAAGCACAGCATAGATATGCATGAGCAGCACCAAGACCCTTTGGTCTCCTGGATCACTGACGTTAAGATCCCTACTGACTAGACTCCAGAATGTTTGTGTGTATACATGTACATGTGTGTGCACACATTTCAAAGCCAGAGATCAACCTTTGGGTGTCATTCCTCAGGTGCCGTACACCTGGTTTTTAAGACAGGGTCAGGCAGAGCCAGGCGGATCTCTGTGAGTTCGAGGCCAGCCTGGTCTCCAAAGCGAGTTCCAGGAAAGGCGCAAAGCTACACAGAGAAACCCTGTCTCGAAAAACCAAAAAAAAAAAAAAAAAAAAAAAAAAAAAAAAAAAAAAAAGACAGGGTCTCCCAGTGGCCTAGAATTCCAAATGTAGTCTAGGCTAGCTGGCCAGCAGGCCTCAGGAACCCACCTGTCTTTGCCTCCTCAGCACTGGGATTGCAAGTGTACACCACCACGCTTTGCTTGTTTTTATGTGGGCTCTGGGAATCAGGCTGGCTCGTGAGCTCACGTTTGCTAGAAAAGCAGCCAGCAGACTATGTGAGCACAGTCTCCCTAACCGAGCCAACTCCTCAGCCCCTCTCCAGCTCCCGTGTTCCTTCTCTTACTCTCTCTCTTCTCTCTTCCTGACTAGCTCCTCTCCCCCCCCCCCCCCCCCCCCCCCCCCCGCCTGTGTTTGCTCTCATAGACTGAGCTGCTGCGGCTCTGAGGTTAGTACCTCGAATGCCTCGCGCGCCAGCGATGATCTGACAAATGTTTGAGGTTCTTCTTCTCGTCAAGGTTTTGCCTAGACCCACAATTAGAAGAGTGTGAGAAGAAGGGACTCGAACAATGATGAACGCCCCGTGGCTATTTTTTGTTGCACACCATTTCTTCTCTTGGCCTCCCAGAGAGATGTTTTTTTTAGATATGGCTGGCTCGGCCACTTCAGTGGATTGGTATCAGGTCTGCAGAGACAGTTTCGAAGGAAAGCCAGCTTCCTCCTTTGAGGCAAAGCCAGTATGCACCCCATCTGACTCTGACTGAGGGTATTGGGAGAAGGGAGGTGGTTAAGAGTTTAGCTTTTGAGAACCAAGTTCACAGTACTGAGTCTGTGGTCATCTGGACTACAGTGCACCTTATTGATGAGCCGGGAACTTCCAAACTATTTATAGTTCCTTAAATTCAGGGAGCACAAAACAATGGAATAAAGATTTTCAAATTGCCCTGTGCCTAAAGTGAGCCCTTCTTTCACCCAGGTGAACTCAACTGGCCCCTGGTAGCCATCGCGACATTTTGGAGCCGCGACACCAAGTCTGCTGTGCGTTAGCCTCTTCTCCCCATGTCCTTTTAGCAGTGTGCTAGCACCTGTCCCTCTGCTGGCCCAAGCAGCCTGCAGGACTGGGGCTTACCAGCACTGATGGCTGACTGAACACTCCATATGTACCAGCCCGGTGTGTGAGTCCTACTCGCTGCCTTGTTGGAGTGCAGGGGATCCCTTTATTCTCTCTCCCTGTAGACTCCTGACTGTGCAAATTAGTTCCAGAGACAGGGTTAGCGTGCTTTTCTGTCTGTGTTGGAGCATCACCTCTGAAAGCAGCAGAAGGGAAGGGAGTTCATTTCCTTTCTCCTTTACTCAGAAGCCCATAGACTGTGCCAAAAACCAAACCAAAACAAAAAACCAGTGGCGCAAATGTTAACTTTCTGCCACTGGCGTTTCCAACCCGGTCTTCCTGGGTCTCTCTCAGGATGTACCCCCTTGCTGAAGGTCACTCTCTCCCCTCTTTGGACAATCCCTGGCTTCAGGCTCTTCAGCTGTAAAGGAAAAGGATTTTCCTGCAAGCTTCAGACCTATAGACTTGGAGACGCTGACAGATCCACACCGGTGATGGTTTCCTTCTCCCTCCTCCACTCTCTGTCCTGGCAAGTTCATAATGAACTCTTCAGGGGGAGTATTTACTGAATTCAAGGTAAATAGAGCGTGGCTGCATGATTTCTTAGGGGCTAACGAGAGCCATCGCGGATAGAATGTATTTGAACATAAATCAGTGACGTTAGGAAACAGCCGTGGTCCAGAGCCTTTTAGGCCCTCTGATACAGGCAAAAAAAAAAAAAAAAAAAGTACACCATGGTCTTATCTTTTGCACGATTCTGGGAAGTAAATGAGAAAATAAGGAAAACAAAATCATAAACTTTTATTTGCCGTTAGCCCCATGGCAAGTTCACGTACTATTTATTGAGTAAGGTGTGGAAAATCATTTGAAATCGTGAATTATAAACTTTTTTTTAAAGTTTCTGAAAATGTGTGTTTATGTCTCTGTATTGAGTGTTTAGCACGTGCGTGCAAGTGCCCACGGAGGTCAGAAGAGAGCCCCCCGAGCTGAGGTGGCAGACCATCCTGGGTGGCTTCCCAATGGTCACTTCCCAGGACTTGCAAATGCCTTTTAACCACAGAATGGTCTCTCCAGCCCTTCAGATCGTGAACTCTAAACCCCCTTTCCTTTTTCTCTGTGAAAGGAAAACAAGAGTCACGTTTACTGAATATCTGTGTACCGAATGAGACAGCTAGCGTCGTGTGTGTGTGTGTGTGTGTGTGTGTGTGTGTGTGTGTGCGCGCGCACATGCGTGCGTACATGTGTATGTGGGAACGTGTGCATGGGTGTGGGAAAGCGAGATGCTGAGTTCAGGTATCAGTTGCTCTCCACCTTGTTTCTTGAGACAGGGGCTCCCACTGAATCAGGAGCTAAGCTGGCTAGCCAATGAGCTCAGGGAATCCTCCTGCCTCTGTCCTCCTAGCAATGGGGGTCATAGACACCACCAATGTGCTTGATTTTTTTTTTTTTTAACTTGGGTGCCGGGGATCCAAACTCAGGTCCTCATGTTTTCACAGCAGGTGTTTTACTGACCGAGTCGTTTCCTCAGCCCACAGTTAGCCTCTTGATGTCCTGGAGTGGTGGGCATGAGAGTCCCCGGTAAGTAAGGAAAGCTAAGGCTGAAGGTAATGCAGGGGCCAGTGAAGAACTGGACGCAGCTGGGTTCTGAGATGAGGCTTCTACCCTGCATTTGACTCACCCCCAGAGCAGAAAGGCAAAGGCTGCTCTTGGCTTTCGTGTCCACCCTCCCTCACCACAATTAGGTTGCATAACATAACCACAGAGCAGGTGGCAGAAGCCAGCATTTATTTCTGTTCAGGAGTCTGTGGCTTGGCCCGGCTGTTTTGCTGATCCAGGCCGCACTTGGCTGATCTCAGCTGTCCTTACTCAAGCATCTGCAGTCAGCTGCTGGGTCAGCTGGGGGTGGGGGGTGATCTAGTATGGTTGGAGTTGGGTCATCCCCTCCCCTCCTACAGCTAGCCTTGGCTTTTGGTAGAGTTCCCAGAGCCTGGAGAAACTTTTCACCTAGGGTGATTGTGCTAAAGCTGGGCCCTTCGTTATCAGCCATCAGGCTCGTTCCCATCACCCAGCCCTGAGCATCTGTGGCTGAAACTGTGTTTTGCTGGTGGAGCCAGGGCTCTCTTACCTTGTCTCAGCTCTCTGTGATGACCTCTATTTTCTTTTTTTATGATGGAATACCTTAGGCTGGGCACTTTGCAAAGGAGAGGGGCACATTTAACTCATTACTGGTGATTCGGTGACACGTAGTGGTGTCATTATGGCTTTGATGAGGACCTGTATAGCAGAAAGCCATAGGGCTGAAGGCTTTATGACAAGTGAGAGGAAAAACAGAGATCAGACAGTGGGGCAGGAAGCTAGAAAGAGACATGTGAGACCAATGGGAATCCTCCAAGAATGACATTAATTACTCTGATGGCACACCTTAATAACCTCAGGCCCTCCCACTAGATCCTGCCTCTTAATTCACTGCACCAAGCATCTATACACTTAAACTTATTAAACAAGTTGTAGCAACCTCTTTGGTGCATGCACTCATGGTTTCAGAGGGGAAAGGGTTAAAAGAAAAAGCCATTTATGAAGACTCTGGGTGTCACCAGATCAACACAGGAAACAATGTTGTACTTGGAGGTGACACATGAGCTGGCGGGGGCGGGGGGCGGGGGTTGGAGGAGGGAGTGCGGCTGCAGGGACAGGAAGGACAGCTAGATTCTTGGAGGACAAGGATGGACAAGACAGTCCTAGAAAAATAAGTGAGAACTGAAGAGAAGCAGAAATGAGTCTAAAAGAAATACAGGAGATCAGAGATGTGGGGACAAACCATCATCCCCAGACACTAGCATCCCCTTGGACCATATTCATCCTGCTGCTGCTTGGGACTGAGGACTTTCTCAGGCCGCTCCCTCCAGCAAATAATTCATGAGCCTCAACTATGACAGTATAATTCTCTCCACACGCATCCCCTAAAGCTGCTAGTACAGGAAGGATGAAAACCCATCTCTTCCTGTTTAATGAGGCTACTACATAGGGGTTCTATTGTTATTTCATATTAATAATTCTGTTGCAGAGCTCCAGGCTTACAGGGGGTCTCAGCCCAATACAAGAAGGGCACACACTGGGGGTCTGAATCAGGTAATGTGGAGCATCTCTGCAGGGGGATTCAAGCCTTGCTTTAGGTCACTTTTACTCCAGCGGGAGGGGAGTTACTGGGGAGGTTGTGACAAGGGAGTTTCCGAGCCTGCAGACTGTCACCCTCAACAAAGAGGGGCCGCTGAACTTGTATGAACTGTGAATGGGAATCCGTACATCTGCTTTACCTTCCTCTAAAACGTGTGGAAAGGAAGTTCAGCCGAGTATCTTGGTACTGACTTTGATTCTGTTGGTCCTCATTTTTTTCTACGTTTTTCATTTCCCTTATGAAAGTGAGATACCAGGGACTATGGAGGTCCAGCCCCTCGATAGTCCCCTCCCAGGGTCTGGGAAGAATCTACAACCAGCTGATAATTAATCTTTGAAGAAAAGAAATGAATCTATGTACACGAAACTCCTTAGTTCATATACTTTATTATTCTGTGTCAGTTACAAGCTTATATTCTGCTCTCATTTTTAGCTCCTTTCTCTACTGTTCCCTCTAAGTTCTATCTTAATTCTCTCATCTTAATTCTGCCTCATCTAGGTCTTTTTCATCTTGCTCTTACCCAGCTAGTACTTCCCCATCTGACTCTTTCTCATCTTCCATCTTGTCCACACGTACTCTCCTTATCCCTCTCCGTTATCCGTCTCTCCATTCTCCACATTCTTCCTAAGTCTCCCAGGAATCCAGTTATAAACCCAAGCAATAGCAAGCCCCTGATCGAGCAAGATCACCAGGCTTGAATTCTACAGGGTCATAAAGGCAGGTAAGAATTTTCCTCAGGCAGTGACCACCAGGCTTCCAGGGTCAAACAGAGGGGTGATAAAAATCACATAGGGGGCAGTAATTGTTAATTATCATTTGCAACCCAAAAGGGAAGTGACTAATGGGGAAATGAATTAACTAAAGGCTAAATCTGGGTAATATCTAAGAAGAGGGATCTTATATGCTCCACTATAGTCTTAAATGTGATTGGTAGAAAATGTTAAAAATCTATAAGTTGCTAGGTCAATGGGAGAAAATAAAACTGCCTTCTTTTTTTCTGTGGCTCCTATCTGTCCAAGCTATCTGCTGTTTTTCTGCAGGGTGGGGGGAAGTGTACTCAGTCGTTAGTGTACAGCTAGATGCCTCTGGTGATAGTTAAAGGGAGATCTAGAACTAGAGGCAAGATTTGGGAAAGGAGGAAGTTAGGCTTAATTGGCACATCCACCAGGCCTTCTCAAACAGGTAGCCTGGATGCTTAAGTCTGTTCTTAGAGAGTACAGAGGTATCTCTGATAAGGTACTTTCCTCCATCTGGAGATGGACCTGGCCGGATGCTGCCAATGATGATAATTACAGGGAGGCTTGAACTAGGGTTCTGGTTGAGCATAGCTGTCAGCGCAGAAGGTTATCTAAATATTCCTAGAGGTGGTTAGGTAAGGAGTTAGAGGTCTATAAAGATAGTAAGGCTGTAAGAAGAGAGGGTCCGACCTAAATTGTGTAAAGCTATTACTTAATGTCCACCAAACCTAAGTGGTGTCTCCTTGTGGAATTTACCTTAAATCAGGAGCCTTGCATGTGGACTGTTATTACTGCTAGTCCTTGAAAGTAGCTAAGGGAGATATCTGATTCCAGAGGAAGCCTTCCCTGAGGCTGTTCTCCAAATACCTTGGGTGTGTTTGTCCAGAGTGATCAATCCACACTGTTAGCTCCTCTTAGGGAAAAGTCAATTGGGAAAACTATGAAGGCACACATGATTTTCATAACAGAATACAGCTGATGAATAACAAGCCAAATAACACCAAAAGTTCCTTGGAATTTGGCTTCCTCTGGAGGAATTCCTTGATCCCTCCAGGTAGTGACTTTGCCATAACCAGCTGAGTTCTTAGGATATATTCCTGCAGCCTGCAGCAGTGACATCCTCTGGCCAGACAAGGACCCTAAAGTTCTAGGACTGTGACAAAGATTACAGGAGGTAAAGGATGTTCAGGTGACCAGGCACGATAGCTCCTGCCTAGAATCCCAGCACTCAGGTGGCAGAGGCAGGAGGGTTGCCACACATTCAAGGATAACCTCGTTGAAATAGCAATCTCCAGGCCAGCCAGAACTACGTGGATCTTATATTAAAAGCAAAACAAGGCAGTGTTCAGATGCTTTGAGAAACTAAAGGCACTGAGCCTATGGGATAGATCAGGAGTCTAGGAGAAGTGTGGTACCCCGAACGACCTCACCAACCTGGACCTGCCTCCTGCACCAGCCTTAAACACACACACACACACACACACACACACACACACACACACACACTCCTGATGCCTTCCACAGATGCAAGTTGTCTCTGGCTTAATAAATTCTGCCTCAGGTTTCTGACCACATTCCTGCACGTTGCCTGTGGTGACCAGTGGGCAAAGTTAAGACCTGAGTATCAGGGGACAGCTGAGACCCCAGAATTCTAGGAGCAGCCCCCACCCCAAGGCAAATGAGACATGGCTGTACCAGGAGTTGGGATGGAGAGATGTGGAAAGAGAATCAGTCAGGAAAGAGTTGATCTCTCCCTCCTGGTTAAGAAGGATCCGCTATGGGGAAGTATCACATCCTGGGCTTTGCAGTGTCTTTCTCTTATCAATATTCCTGGTACCAGCCAGGGGACAAATACAGTGATGACCCAGTGAAAGGCAAGTTGACATGTTGAGATGTGAGAGTTGGCTTGTGCCTGGACCAGAGCCTCCCTTAGAAACAAATGGTTAAAACCTCAGTCTGGTAATGAGCCTGCATTTGTAGGTAGGTAGTTGGCTGTTGCTCTTTGCTATCAGTCACGGCTTATGGACAGACCTGTGGATTCTTGTCTGTCCAAAATTACCAAGCTGAGTCAGTGGAGTTCCTTCTGGAAAGAGGGAAAAGGCGTGGTGGCATGGGTAGGTCACCATGGGTAGGTAAACAGATGATCAACCCCATCTTTGAGGTAGAAAGGGGCTTTAGGACTTCCTTCCGCTCCACACAAGGGGGGGAGTGAGGGGAGAGTCACAAATGGCTTGAAGCTTCCTGCTTCCCACCTGTCTCACTAGCCTGGATTATATCCATTAGCTCACCTATCTTCTCCCTGCTTTTCTTCCTAGAAAAGGGAGGAAGAGAAATGGATCTGTTAGTCAGGATGAGATTGGACCTACTATCCATTGCAAAATTCCCCTCAGGTAGCTGGAAGCTGGACAGGACTGGCCAGCATGAGGCTGTGGCAAGACTCCATCAACACGACCTGTGAACATCTGCTGTTATCTGGGGTCCCTGGCACATTCCTCCGTTGTAGGGAGTCCCTTGGCACTTCCCTAGCCATTCAGAAATGAGTACATATTGACTATAGAGTATAATATCTTAACAATACCTGAACCATTTACAGACTGCTTCTGTCTCTGGGGATAGCTGGCTCTGGGGCTTGTTTTAAGAATACTGAGAATCGCAGCCTCATGCCACCTGTCATTCCATCTGTTGACCTTTTTTTTTTTTTAGGTTTTCAAAGCAGGTAAAACTTTATTTCATTCTGTTTCTGTTTGCTTATTATAATATTTTAATTTACTCTTTGAGAATTTAATATGTCCATGCAATGTATTTCAATCATAAACCTTCCCTATCCCCACTTCCATTTCTTTACAGATGCCCCCCTTTTTATATCTCTCTCCAAACTTCATGTCCTCATTTTTTTTTTATAGCTCATTGAGGCCAATCAACGCTGCCCATATATTCATGGTTGAGGGGCCATCCATTGAAGCATGGTCAACTGATCACACCACTAAAGAAAATTATCTCTTTTTTAAAATTTTATTTATTTATCTATCTATCTATCTATCTATCTATCTATCTATCTATCTATCTATCTATTTATTTTTACAACCCGACCATGGTTTCCCCTCCTTCCTCTCCTCCCAGTCCTTCCCCTCCCCTCCCCTCCCTTCCTCTCCCCTCTACACCTCTATCCACTGCTCCTCCATTTCTATTCAGAGAAGCACAGGCCTCCCATAGATATCAACCAAACATGGCACATCAGGTTGAAGGCTGGACAAGGCAACCCAGTATGAGGAAAATGGTCCCAAAAGCCAGCACAAGAGTCAGAGACAGCTCCTGCCCCCACTGTTAAGAGTCCCATCAGAAGACCAAGCTACATAACTGTCATATATATGCAGACAGACTAGGTCAGGCCCATGTAGGCTCCCTGGTTGTCGGTTCGGTTTCTGTGAGCCCCTATGAGCCCAGGTTAGTTGATTCTGTGGGTTTTCTCACGGTGTCCTTGATCCCTCTGGCTCCCACAATCCTTCCTCCCCATCTTCTGCAGGATTCCCTGAGCTCCACCTAATGTTTGGCTGTGGGTCTCTGCATCTGCTCCCCTCAGTTGCTGGATGAAGCCTCTCTGATGACAATTGGGTTAGGCACCAATCTATGAGTATAGCAGAATATCATTAGGAATCATTTCATTGACTTTTTTTTCTTGGCAGCCATCAGCTGTCAATAGCTCCTCAGCTTGAGATGGGGCTCGAGAGCCCTTTTCCCATCCATGCTGGTATGTTGGCTGGCTCGCACTTGTAAGGGCACCTGCAGCTTCTGTGAATTCATGAGGACAGTTGTGTTATGTCCAGAGACACTGTTTTGCCCTAGTCTTCCCCCCAAGCTCTGGCTCTTAGAATGTTTCTGCTCCCTCTTTTGCTATGTTTTCGGACCCTTGGCTGGGAGGGTCACAATGCCGATGTCCCGTTTATGGCTGAGCACTCCACGGATACGTGCTCTCCACACCTGGACCCCTGACCAGATGACTTTGTGAGTAAAAATCATGAGTTGCCAACTACCAGCTATTGATAATCTGAGCAAGTTCATTATTTTGGCTTTCTTGGCTTGGTATACATTGACTGTAACATTGCATTTACTGATGTGTAATCTGGTGACTCTGGAAGGCAATTGGAAAAGCATAGAAAGAAAGTATTGATCTATTATTTCTCTGCAGTGCTGAACATTTTAAGCATTTAATATTTTTCTAAGTATATAAATCTAATATCTATCTAATCTGTCTGTATCTCACCAAATATAATCTGACAGACCAATGTGGACTTCTCCCACACAGTGTAATCACTGTACTAAAAACACAAACAGAGGCTTATCTGAAGGGTGATCAATATTGGTATGAAAATTGAGGGCTACGTGACTAATCCAGAGAAGGGTGAGTTGACAGAGGACTTCAGCCAATGTTTACAGAAGCTATTTGCTCAGATTTTACCAGGTGATAATTGTGCATCACTATTTATTAAGAATCCTCCAGATGAAGGCTCCACCCCCAGGAGGCTGGGGCAGGGCTGGGATCTGAGAACCCGATGTGGCAGTACCAAGCACTGTGGCCAAGCACATTGTTTCCCACATCTCAGAAAAACCTGTGGGGAGTGTAATGGCAGTACTCCACAGAATCTCTGGAGAGGACTGAACACCGCCCTGCACAGAGGCCCCTCCCCTTGCAAAAGGTGCTGTTCTGTGGAAGGGAAGGAGGAAGCTTGGTCACTTATTTCCTTTTAAAATGACAATCATCCTGCCTGATGTGTCTAGCTCGGAGTTGCTGGGGTTAATCCAATGAGTGGAGACTGGCACTGTGACTTCTTTATTGGACTCAGGAATCCAGGCCCTGAAAGCTTAAGTACTCTGAGGTCTCAAGCTTTAGAAGTGGGAGTCAGAATTTGAACCCGGGCACCTCTAACCCCAGAGCTTTCCATGTAGCAGGTGCTCCTGGAAGATTTTAGGAAGCAAGTAATTCAGACTGAGGCACGTGGACCACTGGGAACAGCATCACCTAGGAGCCTCATGTATAGTGCAGAATCTCCACCCACCATCCAGCCAGGCTGCATCCACACCTGTGTTTGTGAAGTGCTCTTCAGATGACTCGTGCACACCCTAAAGTTCAGAACCACTTTGATAGATGACCCGAAATATGGCGTGAGAGTCTCAGCATGTGCTGAGGACAACCAGACAGGAACCCACATAATCCAACAAGCCATGAGAACCTGGTGGGGCGGGCAGGGGTGGGGGTGAACAAGGAAGTGTGCATGGGGAAGCTATCCAAGGGTGGTGTGGCAGGAAGTCTCAGTGACTGCTGTCTGAAATCACATGGCCCGGGAGCCTCCCCTCATGAGAAAACCACAAACCCTCCAACAGAAAAGTTCTTGTGTGGCTATGCTTTCTTTCAGAAGATAATACAGTTTGTTTCTTTTCCTTCCTTCCTTCCTTCCTTCCTTCCTGCCTGCCTTCCTTCCTGCCTGCCTTCCTTCCTGTCTTTCTTTCTTTCTTTCTTTCTTTCTTTCTTTCTTTCCTTCCTTCCTTCCTTCCTTCCTTCCTTCCTGCCTGCCTTCCTTCCTGCCTGCCTTCCTTCCTGTCTTTCTTTCTTTCTTTCTTTCTTTCTTTCTTTCTTTCTTTCTTTCTTTCTTTCTTTCTTTCTTTCTTTCTTTCCTTCCTTCCTTCCTTCCTTCCTTCCTTCCTTCCTTCCCTCCTCCTCCTTTTTCTTCTTAATGAGAGAAGAACAAATCAGGAGGAAATTATTTACCAAAACTGACATGCTCCAGCAGTTTTTCCATCAGAGGTCCCTCTACTCCGGCAGCCCTTGGAGGGTACACATCTTGTCTACTTCAGGAGTGAGTTTTCTTTGTCTCTGTGTGGAAAGATAGAGAGCATCCACGAGTTAGGTGAGAGGTTCAGTGTCCAGAGGATTTTCCCTTTGAGTGTTGTCCTTGAGTTAACTCCTCTTCAAGTCCATTCCAGTTGCTATGGCAAAATATCATGAGCTATACTGTGGGTGGTACCATCCTTGGGCTGGTGGTCCTGGGTGCTATAAGAAAGCAGGGTGAACAAGCCACGAGGAGCAAGCCACCAAGCAGCACCCCTCCATGGCCTCTGCGCCAGCTCCTGCCTCCAGGTTCGCACCCTGCTTGACTTCCTGCCCTCACTGCTTTTGAGGATGACCCGTTATGTGGAACTGTTAGGGAAATAAAACTCTTCCCTTCCCAAGTTGCTTTTGGTCATGGTGTTTCATCACAGCAACAGAATACTGCCTAAGACAAAATGGTATCAGGAGTTGGATATTGCTGTGACCGAGCTTACCATGTTGATTTCAGAGGGCGGGGAGGACTTTGGCACTTTGGGCTAGAAAAGTCACTGAGTGCTGAGGGCTCAGTGAGATGTTCTGAGGAAGCCTGAAAGATAACAATGTTGAGAGCAGTCAGATAATGGAGGCCTGGCTTGGAGAGTTTCAGAGGGAAGAACCCAGTTCCCTGAGTCAAGATGCCATTTGTCACCACTTGGTGCCAAGTATAACCCATTATCCCTGCTCCAAAGAGTAAGTTAGGAATATCAGACGCAATTGGTCACTGCCTTCTAAGGAGCTGCAGACTAAAGGAGAGGGGCTGATGGGTAGAAAAATGTCCTGGTCACATATGTCATTCACATGTAGCTTCTCACATCTGCTAAATCCAAGCATATGGCAGTAGACATATTTAGGATCCTAAAGGCTGTCATTGCAACTTTGGCTTATTTCTTACCCCTAAGCCCCTCCACTCACACAAACACACACCTGTTTTCCTGTTTTGGCCTCACTTTCAAGTGGCCAAAATAGGCTAAACCGACTTTTCTGAGATTTGTTTGTTTGTTTTCTTTTTAAATGTCTGGATGGACAGGATTCAGGTCAGGATGCTTTCATCTGTCGCCTTGTGTTTCCTCCTATTCACAATGTTTGAAGTTGTGTGAATTGATGCCTTGCTTGTGTGTTTGAAGGGGTGAACTTTAACTCCAGGAGTGACTTCAGCTTAACTGAGAACAGTTCTATTGAATGTGTACAGGGCACCCCCTCACCAACTCTCCCCCTGGTGCGGGGCTTCTTCACCTACGTCACCACACCCAGTTTCAGAGTCACAGAGAGAGAAAGAGGGAGAGGGGGAGAGAGAGAGAGAGAGACAGACAGACAGAGAGACAGAGAGAGTTAAGCATGTACAGAGGGGTGGGAATAAAAGAGAAAAACAAGTTGAGTCAGATCCAAATCAGACTGGAACAGCCAGCCCTGGCTCTCCTTTCTCCCGCTCCCCATTTGCTAACTGAGGCCTTCTATCACCAAGACAAACTGGGTTGGTTTGCTATTGACAGTCGGGTAATCTACACACTAAAACTTAACAGTTTCCACCCCCTCTATGACTTTGCCGATGTTTTCAAAGGATCACCGAATCACCGTTGGGTCCTCACACTGCCACTGACTCCTTTCCCTTTTCTTGTCTTTCCCTCAAGCGTGCAAGCGCAAAGAGCAAGAACCTAACAAAGACAGGAACAACTCCCAGAAGAAATCCCGCCTGGTGTTCACGGACCTCCAACGCCGGACGCTCTTCGCCATCTTCAAGGAGAACAAGCGCCCTTCGAAAGAAATGCAGATCACCATCTCCCAGCAACTCGGGCTGGAGCTGACCACTGTTAGTAACTTCTTCATGAACGCCCGGCGCCGCAGCCTGGAGAAATGGCAAGATGACCTAAGTGCGGGGGGCTCCTCTTCCACCTCCAACACTTGTACCAAAGCATGATCCAAGGACTCTCACCTGGGCACAAGTCACCTCCCAATGAGGACAACAGATACCAAAAAGTAAATCAATAAAAACCAAAAACAGACAAACAAACAAAAAACCAAAAAAAAAAAAAAAATCACAAAGACATCCGATTCTTAGCTGGGGCCCTTCACTGGTGACTTGAAAGCACAATTCTCCTGAAACTTCTATTCTAGCTGTAATCATAGGCCAGGTGTTCATTTTGTTTTGCTTTGTTTTAAATGGCTACAGAGTCCAAGTGCACGCTGAAAATTAATCTCTTTGAACCAGACACTATCCTCTGAGCATGCTAGGCATCCCAGAGATCCAAATGGGGCCTTCTTGGAGGGAGTTAATTACATCAGGGTGTCCACCAAGCTCAGTATTGATGTAAGCATCAACAGTCTCCCATTCAGGCCCAGTCAACCTCTTGTCTCTGTTGCCCATGAGCAATAGTGGGAATTTGGCCTGAGTCAAGACACAGCTTAGGATTCCAAGACACTACATCATGAAAAGAATTAACAACAAGAAAGACCTCATTTGCCTCCCAAGTGCTTAGCTTCTTTATATCACAATACACAAAAGTTCTCAGCCATAACATTACAAAAAAAATAAATCAGAATGGTAATTACTGAGCACAAGTTTTAAATATGAAAATCAATAAAAATCCAAGGACCTGTTTTTTCCAACTCAGGCATCTTTTCACTGGATAGTTTAGAAAGCATTAGGTTGATTTCAGTTTACAATTTTTCTTTTCCTTACCTCCTGGAAATCTCATGTGGTCTTCTGGATCCGTCGAGGGGGGGAAAAGTCAGTTCACTTGAGCTCAAAGTATCAAGCACAACAAAGATAAAACAGAAATAAGGAAGGTTCTGGTTTCAATGCATCCAGCTTGGCAAGGCGGTCTACATCCGTCTTCACCGTTGTGAAGTCATTAGGGAATCATTGGGAATATGGCTTCAAGCACATTTTGCAGTTTGTTACAAATTCTGTTTGTATATAACGCAGATGCACACTCAGGAGGCCAATTTTAACTGTTACAGTACAGGAGCAAATACATCGTTTAAGAAGATCTAGATTTTTTTTAGATCATTGCCATGTCCTTGATTTACCAGTCTACCCAGTTCCTCTTATGTGTGTTCCGACTACCACGCGGTTCATTCTCATCCTTGCTGATTTGTGTTGTCCCTGCCTATTCCCATTGGTGGGGATGTTTCTATTGTTTTCTAGAAAGAAACAGTTTAATAAGCCACATCCTGTCGCCTCTTCCTAAATCTCTTCTGTTGTTGACTCATCCTTGTGAAACAGCCGACTGAATCTGGAGAGAACACAGCACACCAAAGAAGCAGAATACTGCAAACCAAAGACATTTATTACCTGCCATTTTCTAGCCTACAAATACTGTGATTACTTTTAGAGATCAGAACACCTCTGTAACTCCTAGTGGCATGCGGCTCTTGTCTTGGGCTCACCCTCTGGCTGAGCAACCAGCGATACCAATGACATTCACCAAGCATCCAGGCAGTGGATTCGCCACGCCAGCCCTGGTTGTCTCTTTTCCATAGCGAGTGGAAGAGGGCCCACAGAACTCTGGGAGATTACAAAGGTCACTATGTGCATATTTACCAGTGAATGGCCCCAGGTGGGCACCGTGGGGTGTTCAAAGCAAGCCAAACGCTGCAATGATTCTTTACAGACACTTGAGACTGACTTTTGTATGAATTACTTATTGAAACCAAAGAAACTTTTTCTGCACCTACTTCTGCAACAAACGGAACTGTCCCATTAATTGAGTAAATGATTCCATCAATCACTGGAAATCACCAACAAGAAAAGCACGCTAGAATAAAAACAAAACAAAACAAAAAAACACCGAAGACGCACTGTGTTCAAACAGACCTCTTGGGACATTTTTTTTTTTTTTTTTTTTTTTTTGGAAGCAGATTTGAAAGAAAGGGTTGAGACAAGAATCAAAACACAGGAGAGCCTCAGTGGCTGCTGCTTCATTTGACAACTCACTCGGTAATCTTAAAGTTGAAGATTGTCTTTAATTTGTGCCTATGCAGTTTTTCAAAAGAACATGGAACAGAGCAACAGAAACCTCAACAGCTACAATACCAAAGATGAGGATTCTCACACCTTTTGTCTCAGTTCATTACCTTCTTTTGCCTGGCTAAAATACTTATAGCGTCATTGATCTGTACAAAGGTAATTGATTTTGTTTCTCTAAGCAACAAAAGGAAAGGGTCATTCGTTTGATTTGATTGCCTCCCTTTAGTTTTTGCTTTATGGCTTTTTAGTCAACATGGAATCCCCCCCCCCCCGCAAAGTTTCCATGGACCCCAAATTTGAGATGTTGGGATACTGAATGATGTTCCCCTCTCTCTTCAGCAGAGTATGGGAAATACTACTGTTTCTTGAATGTTCATTGCTTCTATGTTCAGAGTCTCATCATTAGGGGAGGGAAGGGAAGCAAGGGTCAGGGGTAGGAGTCTGGGTGATAGGTCCTCTCCAGAGCCACAGAACCAAAGAATTTATGGAGAAATTTACAACCTCATCTTCATGTGACTGCCACATAGTAACAGGGCTTCATTTGGGGGTGGGGAAACATGTAAAAAGAATTGCCAGTTTCTACTTTTCTATTAGCTTTTTAAAAAAAATCAGCTGTAAAGTTGCATTTCTAAAGAAAGATATAAATATATATATATATTAAATGTATGAGTACATATATAAACCAACCTGCATTGGTGATAACCCCAAAATTTTGCTGTCCAATTTCATTCCATCTTTTTGTCATAGGCTCCATTCACTGAGTGTTCAGTTCATAGCTATTGTCATTTTCCATGCCATTCCAGAGTTAATTTGCCACTGTGGTTGTCTGGCAGTATTCATATTTCTATGTCAACTTATGGGAAAGGGTGAAAGTCATGTTTACGTGTTTCTACATGTAACTTGTTGATGAATGGATTCATGATATAAATGAGTTTTAGTTGTATTTAGTCATCTCTATTCTATGCCTCAACCATGATAAGCAAGGTTTCTCTACCAGATTAGCTCAGAGCTACTGCTGCTGCTAGCAGTGAGGAATTCATCTTCTCTCATTGCTGGGAATGCTTAGTGGTCCATTCCCATCCTCTGTGGAGTAGAACACCCAGAAATCCACTTTCCCGTAGATGCCCTATCCATCAGA
The DNA here is from genome assembly GCF_007827085.1 of Peromyscus californicus insignis. Classification (NCBI taxonomy): domain Eukaryota; kingdom Metazoa; phylum Chordata; class Mammalia; order Rodentia; family Cricetidae; genus Peromyscus; species Peromyscus californicus. Next base: position 52,914,880 of record NW_026294469.1, read on the forward strand.
GTAGTCTAGATTCTTCTAAGTGAGCAGACCCACCAGGGACTTCTCATGGGGAAGTCCAGCTCCCTTCGCAATAGGTTGACCAGATGTCCTCAGGGTAGTAATTACCAATCTGTATTGATAAGCTTGAATGCAACCATAGCTGCCACTGGGGTGGGACAGGGTTGTTGGGGGGACATAGCTCAATCCTGGAGAAAAGACACACAGCAGACTGTGGGGAGAGTCCCAGGTTCCTGTCCCTGGAGAGCCACATCATCGGTTGTCCCACTTCTGTACTTGCTCACTGTGGCTGTCCTATATACGGAGTATCATTTCTAGAGAATGTGGCTCTGTGTGATTTTTGTAATCCATCCTGCCTAGAGAATTTTTTTTCACTTTTCCCTTGTTTCTCTCTGTCCCTTGCTTATACTCCTTGGACCCTTGGTCAAATGACCAAGAGAAAGGTATATTTTCCTCTGGAAATTGCTCCCATTTCAGCTTGGTCAGGTGAATTTTAACTTGGGTAAACACTAAATGAGTCCTTAAGGTGAATTGTGGCCAACAGGAATGGTGGTTCTGCTTCAATACAGACTGAGGAACCAAGCATCTTACTTTGGTTGGTGACTGACACTAATTAACAGCATTTGGGTCTCCACATCCTTGAAGATGATGGCATGAAGATAAAAGGCAAGAATTTCCCTCCAAGAACTCTTGGTAAATGTCTCACATATCTCAGATCATATTAAAGAGAATGCTTGCTTTAAAAATGTTACACACACACACACACACACACACACACACACACACACACACACACACATATATGTATATGTGTCTGTACACATATGCCTCAAAATTTTAAGCCGTACAAAGTTTCATTTTGCTAGATAGGTGAAAGGAAAAAAGTACTATACTGAAAAGTTATAGAATTTAATCCAGTGTGTTTTTTTTTCCCCAAAGCCTTTAAATTTTTATTTTAAATTAATAGTTTCAGAAAAATAACTATTTGGACTTGGAGATAGCCTATAATCCACATCCTCAATCCAAGAAAAGTTCCAGCCTGCCTCAGCCATCAGCAACAACTGGACACTGTGAAGTAATAGCTCACAACCCAATTTCACATTCTTGGGGTGACAGAAATCCAAATGCTCAAAGCTACTGAGTCAAAGGTGTTTTTCTTTAAGCCTTTGCATAGCTAAGCTTTTTGTTTTGTTTTGTTTTCAGTGTGATTTTAATAATGGAGATTCAATTCCTTCATTCCCAGAATTCTTTTAAAGGGGAGCCAATAAATTTCTTTTTTTAAAGGACAACAACAACAATAATAAAAATTCGATTCTAGTATTTAAAAGATTTTCCCATAATGTTATAGAGCATTTGGTTTGTGCCACATAGTGGTACAGGCTAGTCTGAGCCAGGAAGGAAAGATCAGGCTTGCATACACAACTCCTGTTTTTCCAAAGGCTCTTGGCAGCTTTGGCTTTGGAAATCCAAACTCAATGTCACTTCAAGATAAAGCAAAATGAAAACTAGGTAGTTAAACCTACTAGACTCACACACACACACACACACACACACACACACACACACACACACACACACACTCACACACACACACTTCCCTAAGGCAAGCAGTTAGTTCCAAAGCCAAATATTAATAACTTAATTTTAAATAAGCAAACACTGTCTATGCTGGGCATCCATGTTTTAGTGCCAGTACATCAAAATTGAGCAGATTTTTAAACAAACAGCCATTATTTAGTAGATACAGAGAGGAACTGTCCCATTAATAATAAAAAAAAAGTCTAGGGATATGTCTGTTAGCTTGATACTATCAAAATATCATGGAAATACACTTTTGGAGGAAATGGGTCTTCAGGAGCTTGTCTAATTGGAATTTTTCAAAATCTACAAACAGACTAAGGTCTCACACACACACACACACAAACACACACACACACACACACACACACACACACACACACACACACACTCACACACACACACTTCCCTAAGGCAAGCAGTTAGTTCCAAAGCCAAATATTAATAACTTAATTTTAAATAAGCAAACACTGTCTATGCTGGGCATCCATGTTTTAGTGCCAGTACATCAAAATTGAGCAGATTTTTAAACAAACAGCCATTATTTAGTAGATACAGAGAGGAACTGTCCCATTAATAATAAAAAAAAAGTCTAGGGATATGTCTGTTAGCTTGATACTATCAAAATATCATGGAAATACACTTTTGGAGGAAATGGGTCTTCAGGAGCTTGTCTAATTGGAATTTTTCAAAATCTACAAACAGACTAAGGTCCAAGATTGTTAGAGAATAATAGAGTCTATTGAAAACTGGGGAAAGTAGATAGCAGCTGTGGTTAGTTAATGTTGACCACATGGCCCAGACACTACTTTGACAGTACCTCTTGTAGATTCCTACCCAATCAGAGCTGACATTTTACTGTCCTGTTGATGCTCTGATTCAAACTTGCTGGCCTAACCAAGTGAGTGGAAAGCAGATGAAGGGATAGAGCCTTTCTGATGGTTGTTTGCAAAGCTGGACAGCTCAACAGTTCTCTGCAGTTTAGCCAACCAGAGAGTCCAGTTGTAAAATAAGCCAAAGTAAATCCCCACTTAAGAGCAGTATCCTACCCAGGTAGTTGCTTGAACTATGGATGCCCTAATTCCTAATTTCTATCTACACTTTGTTTCTTTGCAAGGTAGGGGGCAAGGGTAGGTGGTTGATTGGTTTGTTTTAGAAAGTCCCAAGTACTTGTGAAACAAAAAAATTACGTTCTTAAAATAACATAGGATCTCATATACATAGATACAAAACTTTTCATTAAGGCCCATGGGTTATGCTGGGAGTCCACAGGACCTTAAGCATTCATCAACCTCAATTACCCAAGTAACTAACAGTCATAGGAAAGTGAAAGGTCTAGGTCTAGAGCCCAGGCTCTACCTCTGTGGACTTTCAGTTAGGTTGATTGACATTAACCAGTTTATACTTTTTAGTGGAGAAAAATGTATGTAAGAAAAAAAAATATCACCATAGGCTTGGTCATTCCATGGGAATTTTCCATTTGGTTCCATTTTTAGCAATGGGAATTTTATATGGCATAGACCTTGGTAGATAAGTTTGCCTGACACTTATACTGTCTGTGGGCTTGGATGTATACAGATCTAGATACATATTTCAACATAGATCCTCATAATTAACTTTACATCCACATACATTGCCTAGAGGTGTCTAGATGTGTACATGCAAGTGTGTACAGACACGCTTAATACATATATATATTGTAATCTGTTACAATAAATTTCAAATCATCATGCGACATGTATATGATACTTTGACAATGTACCTTGTCTTATTATTTATTGTAATGCTGAAAACCAAAGTGCAAAAATGTAAGCAAAAGTATCCAACATCATCATTCATCATGATACTTGAAATTACTTTCATTTGGGTCCAGCAAGGACAAACAACTCATAATGGAACATTAGATATTATTTAATTATCTGTGTTAGATGTTTGATGACTTTGGTTGAATAGCTTTATTCTGAGTCTTTCGTAACTAAAGCTAAATCCAAAGACCTGAAAAAGAACAAAAAAGGGGTTGGAGGACTCAGAGTCAAGTCAAATCAATGGCAGACAGTGGGCTCTGGTTTCCATGGTTGAAACAGTGGTGGTATGAGCATGTGGAGATTAACTAATTGGGATGGTGATTTTTTTCCTCATGTTTGTCCCATCAAAGTGATCTGTAATGTGATAAAGCTTTAGAAGTCATACTTTGCTGCTTTATTTTGACTTAGAATATAGAAAGAAATGACCCATTTTGTCCATCAAAAGGAAAAAAAATGAAGACAGCCCATCCTCCACCCCTCAGCTATATTTTCACGTGTCTCTTTCAACTGTGACCCAACAAGCTGTTAATATAATTAATTTATTTAAATTAGTTTCTTGTATACTAGCATGTAGGATTTGGGTAATTATTTAATTCTCTTTCCTTAGTTCGATTTTACTCCTTGTTCTTATTTATCAAGACATAGAGCAGCCGATGCATCTGAGATGCAAAACCTTAGCTGTCCTCCTCTAGTGGAGTCTGCTTCATAAAGCAGTGAACTTCTGTTACAGACAGGGAAGAAACATAGGTTACAAGGAAAATGAAAAACAATCTGGGGGCATTTCCCCTTGCTGGATTAACTTTTGAAATGGTTTAATGGTTATTTAATTATTTAATTTAAGTTCACAGTGCCACTGGGTGCCAGGTGAACTTCACCTCTTAATTACCGGGGCCCTCAGAGCCTTTCTATGGTAACTTATTTATTTAACTTATTCGGCATCTGTGACAGATGCGCTGTATAGTTTGTGTTTGTTATTTAAAACAACAGAGAGCGAGCACTGCGGTCTGTTTGCTGTCAGAACAACAGAGCAGATGTGTGGACAAGCAGTGACCTGCTCAGCTTGAACCTGCTTCAGAACCCTCGAGCTGAGATCCAACTTCACCAGCCCGGATTTCGGGGCTTCTATATGGAAACTGGAAAAATAAATTTAAAAAAAAATCATAAACCAAAAAGAGAGAACCCTTACACTAGCTGCTTCCAAGAAAGAACTCAGTGTGCGTGTAAAGCAACAAAACAAAAAGGGAAAAAAAAAAGCAGAAAAAAAAAAGGAAAAAACGGAAAAACTTTCTATTTGTAGTGAGAACCAAAGAAGGCTACCTCACTGACTTTTTCCATTTGTAATTTTAATCGTGTTGATGACACCAAAGATACCAAAGATTCCTTTCTCTGTGCGGTCTGCATTTTGCTTGTGCTCTTTTATGATTTGAACTCTTCTTTCTGACATATGGTATGTACAGCCACAGCTCAGACACCCCAAAGAAACAATGATGTACACGAAGGGGGCTGCTAACCTGGAGAGGGATATTTTCTGTGTCTCCGGCCTTTGCCTGCTACTCTCCCCCCACTCCCACCTGCTACATGTTCAGGAGGCAAGTCGGGATGCTGCTGTCATTGGATTCTTTAAAGTTCCCGTTCCAATTTGGTGAAGAAGACTGCTTGGAGGTGGTGGCCTACGGGCCTAGTTGTGACCTCTGTTTCCTGGAGCTGTCACAGGGAAAAGTGCCGACCGAGCTAATGCAACTACAGAAATAAGCACTGGCTGGGAGAGCTGGAAGGGACTTTAGAACACATCCAGTCACCACTGCCCACCCTACCATGGCCAGGTTGAAGTAGTTATCTAAGTCCAGTAACCCCAGAGCCAAAGCCAACCCATGCTTCCTGGCTCCAGGTCCTATGTGCTGCCTCTTCTGTGGTGCTCTGCAGGCTCTCCCTGACATTGGTCACACGCTGTCAAGTCGGAAAGTAGTCATTCTTTAATACTTTCATCCTCTAAGAATACTATTCAGGTACCTACACCTTAGATGATATATCCAGAGTCATATATGATCTGTTGCTTAGTAACGTGGCCAGTCTTGAACTTCCAGGGTTCACTCAGGGTGTCTGCCCTGGGAAGCATATGGACCCAGATAGTAAGATGACTTTTGAACCCACCCATTACAAAATTTTGAATAAATAAGCTTGTAATCAGTGGAAGGAGAAAGCACAATCTCGACCCACTGAGTTTAATGGCTATGGCTATTCTGAAGTCAATATTTATCAAGCAAGGGAACTTGATTACCATTTTCGGTAGGATATTTTAGCTGTCAGCTTTTTTGTTTGTTCACTTTTTTCCTTTTACTGGAAAGTGTTCCCATTACACTTCTAAATTAATTTTATTTATAAGTTAAATATAAGCCTTACATTGTTTGATACTAAGATGTATCAAACATCAATGAAAAATATCCCGGTATCAGAAGAATGGATCTACTAGTTTAAATAACGGTTACTTAAAGTTACTTCTCTCCTTTTTTCCTTATCAAAACTTAATTGGTCTCCTTTAAGTTTCTTTAGATTCTATTAAACGACTAAATCACTGTTAAGATCATTCACCAATGTGACTGAAACGTTAGCCAGTGAATCTTTTTCAGCTTTTGGGATTTAGGTACATACCAATTCCTATCTCTAGTCCACAGAGCTCTTTATTGAATACTGTGATTTTACATGTCACATAATAGTTATCACTGAGCTTTTAAAGAGACTATTAGATAAAGCTAAGAAGGGAAGATCAATTAACTCTTCAGTTCCATACACCAACAGAGTATAGCTGATAAAAGAATTTAAAACAGACGTATACACTATGAAACACATAGCCTTTCTCTTTCTCCTTCTTCTTCTTTTTAAAGACAGGGTCTCATGTGGTCCAAGCTAGCCTTAAACTAATTGCATAGATAAGGATGGCTTGAAACTTCCAATTCTCCTGCCTCTGTGTCCCTAGTTGTGGGACTGCAGTTGTGAACCACCACCATGTCCGGCCAGTTGTCTTTTTTCTGAAGTTTGCAAGCTCCATCCTGGTATATGTGGAAATCCTTTCCCACCTAGATAGAGACTAAGATTCCAAGGTCTCCGTATACAAGGCAAACCTGCCAGGCCTTCTTTCCAAGCAGCCTATCACCAAATTCCTAGTGGAAGCAAACTTTCTCAGAAATACCTGGGAGACAACAAATTCACTAAGCATTGGAGTAGTTGTTCCCTGTAAGCAACATCGCCTTCCCCAGCCTTCCTACCACTGAGCCCCTAGGACAGAGAACCTAGAAAGAGCAATGGCAGCCGGAACACAGAAAACATCTCAATTGCCAGACCCTCCCTCTTCGGCGACCCCCCTCACCCCCACCCCGACCCCAGCCTCATGCTTCACTTGCAAAGTGTGACATAACCACAAGGGACGAGTGCCTTGCTTGAACCAAAGCAACGATTTAGCCAGTCTGGACCTCTCTGTGCTTTTTTTAATCCTTCCTGTGAATACCTCAGCTGCAACCGGGCCTCCACACCAGTAAATTGGTGGGCTTACCGTACTGCGGTGCTTTGCAATGCAACCCTGCAAAGAACAAGATTTGTACTAATACCAAAGCTTCTTTCTCGACGTCTCTTCCTTCTGCCTCCCTGTCGTCCCCCTTTTCTAGTCCCTCACGGTTCCAAAGCTTTAATATGAACCTGGGCATGTTGGCAATGCAGACCGCGTAATTCCTTACCGAATTTTCTCAGATATACCTCATAGATAATAGTGTTTAGAGTAATGTTATTATAGCGTATGTAATAAATTATTCACTGTTTTCTTTTGGTAACTGTGATTTAAAAAAAGAAAAAAAGAGAAAAAAAAGCTTTATACAGTTTAGGTTGTGCTTTTGTAATAGATGACAATGTGCGCTTAAAAAGGAAATGTATGTGCTTTTTATTTTTCTTCCCCCCACCCCTTTGGATTTTATTTATTCTGGATTGGGGAAAGACGCAGAATGAGCCCAAAGTTTACAGTTTCATATTTTGCTGAAGAAACAATCTGTGTTCATTTGCTTTGTTGAAAAAAAAAGTTATTTTCTACATTTGTGCTAATTGTTCTGTGTTAACAGTGTAGTATTATAATTAGCAACTGCCAATCAGTGCTATAATTTTATGCATGAGGCTAAAAATTTAGCAGTGTGATGCATTGTGGTCTTACTAGCAACATTTTTCATTTTGTACTAGATCTTCCCCTTTGGTTCAATGGACATTATTTATGCATGGGCGTCTCTCATTTGTTAGCAGTCGTGAACAGTTGTGTATACATTAAACTGTGAAAAATGTACACAGTTTGGCCTCAGACAGTGATAATACTGGTTTTCTTGGGAGATGAAAATACCTTTACATCTGTTGGGATTTCAAAATGAGTCAGATTAAATCAGGCTTGAATTTTATAATGAGAAAGGTCATCCAAGTTGGAGTTCACTTACTTGACCCCCACAAATTGGGACCCTCATAACCCAGATAGATCACTATATCTAAGAGAGTTGAAAATGAGCAGTAGAGAGCAACTCACCTCTGCATTTTTAATTTCCACTAAAAGGAGTTTTAGCTTTATGTTCATGACCTCAGACCTATTGGGCCATGTATACAACAATGCTAATTCATCTAGGTCTCTCTTTCCCGGATTTTCCCGTGGGGACTGGCTTCTTCTAGGATTCTGTCGTCAGTTCCCAGTAGAAATGCATGTAGCGTCCATATCAGTAATTCATCCCTGGCCTTTTGATACACTCTCATGGATAACCCCACCAGTTATTTGGACAAGAATATATGGCCATTCCCTAAACGTTCCCTCATGTGGCCCTGTCATTTTTTCTCCTTAAGGTCAGAAATGACTCTAGATTCCTTTTTACAAAGTTATACCTATATTCTAAAGGGGAGTATAAGAATTTTAAGAACCAATTTAGGAAAACCATCTTGGTTTGAATTCCCCAGTCTTTGAGGTCTCTCTAGCTCAAAAATTATTTTTCAGTCCCAGTGGATTGGGCAAACATATTCTTATATTTGGGTTCTGAGATCCATTCTTGAGTTTCATACCTATTTCCTACACCAGTATGCTCCCCATAAAGCCAAATCAACTGCCAAGTTCCGCAGTTCTGCAGGAGAGAACGAAGATAAGGAAACAATGGTGGGAACACAGCAGTCTGCCGTGCAGAATATTGGAAATCACCAACAGACAGCAGAACGTTGCATGTGTGTCTGTCAGTGAGTATGTTGGAGATGTTCTTTCACTGATGCAAAGGAACGGCCTTATAAGTGGGTTGTGATGATGAAAGCTTTGTAATGTAGTCTTTTTGTTTGTTTGTTTCCTTTTATTAATCTGCCAAAGATGGGAATGGATACAAGAACTTTAAAATCAGCTTTTGTAAGCCAGTTGTTGATTGTAATAGTGTTTAATCTTCCAGAAAGCTTTACATATTCTTCTGCAATAAGTCAAGTCACTATTTGTTTCCCTAAGTTCTCTTCACACTCACAAGCCTGCAAACTGTTCCTTATGATGCAGATGTAATAATATCGTCAACGTTCTAATGTATTTTTGATCCAAAGCAGACAAAGGGGTGTGTGAGACATGAGCATGCCTGGCCTTCTTTACTACAAGCAACACAGGGGTCTGGCTCATTAGAATTTGCCAAGAAGACTTGTCTTATGAAATTTGAGGTATATTTTGTTATGCCGTTTTATTTCCTTTTTTTTAAACTGTGGAAAGTGATACGTTGAATCAAGTATAAGCTGAGTTTTCCAGACAACTGAAGTAGCTACATTGTGAATGTTATTTTGTTATTAAAGGGTTTTTACTCAATCTTTGTGCCAATGAATGTCCTTTTCCTTGGAAACACAAGAACCACGGAATTACTTCTACTTGGCCTGGATTTTCCTCCTGTGGAGGTATGTGGAGCTGGCCTGGGAAATAAATGGTAATGCCTGGGCTTAGAAGGTAGGTTTGGGGCTCTAGGAAGAGATCTCCATGTCTATCAGCTTTAAAGAGACCTAGGTCCAAATTTTCCATCCTCAACCTCTCAGGACCCCAAAACATCTCTAAGAGCCCTTGAGCAAATGCCAACATAAAGTTAGGCCCCAATTCATACAGGAAAGGGAAGAGGGAGAACTTGGTGATCATGCATCATCTGTGAACCGCTAAGTACACACACACACACACACATACACACACACACACACACACACACACACACACACGGGCTCCACTCAGGGGAAGCCTGGGCCTTCACCAAAGGACTTTCTTCCATATTGACTCCTGCAAGGGATTCAGTTATTCACTCAAGCCAGGAGAAGGCACTTGCTATCAGTAGGCTTCCCAGACACCTTCTGCATACCACTTACCTATCATATCTATAATTTGGGGGGCAATGCCTTAAGAATCAAAGGTATGATTTTCTAGTGTTTGATTTCTAAATGATTGTAGCTTCACAATTCTTAGACCTGAAAGCTTGCAGGTGAGAAAAAGATTCCTGGTCTTCCTGTATCTCAGAGGGGCCAGGCAGGTTACTCACATAGTGGATGGTGTTTAGGGGCCGGTTGAACCACAGCAACCAAGCCTACCAGAACCATGGCCCACCAATGCCTGTTTTATTTCTGCTCGAAAGTCCTTTTCAAAAAAGTTGTAGAACGTGGGTTATTCTCCCATTTCCCTTACTTTGGCTACATTTGGCATTTAGCCTGACTCAGTTTTCTATCTAGGACAGGTTCCTTTTCAGATAAGGTCAGGGAGTCTGCTATTGGAGAACAGTTCAGTATATACAGGCTACCTAGCTAACAGATAGTCACATAATTAGAAAACCCTTCCTGAAATGTAAAATACAACCCCCCTTCCCCCACCCAACTGTTTCGCTTTGTGTTACACAAGCCCAAACAGTGTGAGCCAGTAGCCCATCATGAAAGGTTATAAAACACCTGGCTTATTGGATTTCCCAAAACAAGAACACAAGCTTCATCAGGCTTGAGAAGTTTTAGTTAGGTGAGAGCAATTTGGAGCCCAGGGGATATGGCATACTGGCACCATCTTGTTAGGTCGCTTCTAATCACCACCTCCAATCAACAACCCTCTTTTTCTTCTCAGTCCCCCCAAAAAACCGTTCGGTGTCTTCTCTACAGAGCATGATGCCAAAGAATGGCATGGACCAGGGGACTCAGGAACTGACCACCACTCTAGTGCGTTCTTCTCATCCGCATGTTCTCAAAGAAAGCGTTTCCGTGGATTGCAGGAGAAGGAGCCACCCCTCCCAATAATTCTCCCAGGTCAGTGCTTTATTAGCATCGATCTGTGGAATCGTTCTTGCTCAGTGAATTCTTACTGCTCACACCAAAGAGAAGTAAAACCAAGTTCCCATATATTTTCTTTTATCCGGTTTTGTGCGTAGGATCCACCTCTCACATTAGGCCCTGCCCCCCCAACCCCCACCCCCACCCACCCCCACCCCGGATGTTTACTTTTGGTTCAGAAACCACTATTTAATTTCACCTGCTGGCCTGTGTGCCTTTAGCCGTCCCTTCTAGTCTTTTGGTTGCTTTATGGTGGTATTTAAAGGTGACGGTCGTGAAAGAAAGACGAGTAGAGAGAGAATTTGCCCCCACCTCTTTTTAAAGTTCGGAAAAAATGGACGGGATCCGTGACGTCACGGGGGCGTGGCTATGGGGGGGCTCCCTGCTATGGCCCTGGCTGTGCTTCCTGCCCTGGCTGGCCATTCCAGGACTCTACCTCTTTAGTGGAAACCCAACTCCTTGTCATAGATCTTCAGCCAGACTCAGAGAGGCCAAGAGACCCCAGTCATGCGCAAAACCGTTATCTCCGGAAAATTGGAGGTTTTAGTCAACTTCTTTAAGTCCCGTTAATCAACCCCTCTTGTGTTGAAAACCAGGAAACCATACTCCCTCCTACTCTGAAGAAAAGCCCCGGTGCTGACTCTCAGCCTCCTTTCCTCCCTGAGTTATGTTTCCAAGCACGTTATACCCAGGTTTTACCCCAGCTCAGACATACAAAGTCACACGGCGCTGAAATAGTTTCCAGGGTTGGTCAACAGGGTATATATTCGGTGGCTGCCCTGAAATCCTGGTGGGAGTGAGGCTCACGCTTTATTATTGAGAATGAATAATCATCATATTCATCATATGCTCAGCCCTTCGTAAGTCCCCAGTCCTTTCTTTTTGGAAGATTTCTTTGAATGTTGATTGCATTTTCAAGATGGCTCATTTCCCCCACCCTAATGTTTGATCTGCAAGGCTGCTTACACTGGATTATTTCTATTTTTATTCTATCATTAAATGGTAGTGCTGTAAATCCTACAATTAATGTCAAATAAACTGCTTTAATTCATTGATCATGGCTCAGTTGCTGTCTCTCTCTTTCTCTCTCTCTCTCTCTGTGTGTGTGTGTGTGTGTGTGTGTGTGTGTGTGTGTGTGTGTGTGTGTGTGTGTGTTTTCTTCTTCCAGCATGTGGGTTCCAGAGATCAAACTCATGTCCTCCGGCTTGGCTGCAAGTATCTTTACCAGCTGAGTCATCTTGCAGACATTTCTTTTTATTTTGATTGAAAGAACTAAGTATTATTCCTCCTATTGCAGTTTCATAGAGAACAGCAAAGTTGTCCTACCTGGATAAGGACACACAATACATCCTATGATCAACTAACCTGTCATTCTTGTTATCAATCACAAAACACTTAGAGATGCCTGTCAGTTTTCTTATTCTTCACCCATTAAAACATAAGAGATAGCCTGTTCTATCCTGCCTTGCCCTTGTTCAGATGAGATCACATGTGGTAACTCAAAAGGATTGTCACCTATGAAAGAATCAAAACACATAGACAAGCCTACATGGAACTGGGAGGCCTCACAGTGAACCTAGATTCTGCCAAAATATATAACTCACAGTTCTAGTAGTTGCCAGCTTGAGTTGGCCCCAGCTAAGTGGTTCTTTGACCCTGACTATGCTTACTCATGTATCTGCCATCAGTTCTCTGACTGGGATCTGGCTAGACTAGGGTGGCATTAGTTTGGACAACTCTAATTTTTATCTCACAGTTAGCTGGGCTCAGCTGCATTCCAGGATTCAAAGAAAGCTCCAAAAGTTCCTTAGGGCCCAAATGTGAACCTGATAAAGTCACTTCTGCTGTATCCTGTTGACGGAAGGAAACCAACGTCTGTTCCAGATTCATAAGGGAGAAATGGGATAGCTTCACTCCTTAGTGAGAGAAACTGAAAGATCACATTGTCAAGAGAAGAGTCTGATTGTAGCCATGTTTTACAATCCATCACAATCAGTGTTTTTTAAAAGCTCTCCCATAGATTCAAATGCTCAGCTAAGTTTTCAAAGGCCAGCAAAATCTTGTGTTTTCTTGTTTTGTTTTGTTTTTTTACAATACCAACCCTTATCCTTATGGGTCGATTCTCTCAGATGCTGTCATAATGATCATGAACTCACTTTATGAAGATACAATTTACAGCTTTCAGATTTGCAGAGCAGATATCACCTAGTCTGGGCTAATACAGGTTTTTTTAAAAAAAAGCCATCCACAAACCAGAGTGAGTCAGGTACATGTTGACTGGGAAAAGTATCTAGAGAACACATAACCCCTCCTGGCTTATATCAAGACTGAGCCAGATGACCACTGGACCTCTTCCACATCTGCTACACTATGACTCCACAACCCACCACTGTTGCTCAGAATATGAAGCTGTGATTACAGCGGGCATACATCAAGACTGAGGGTCCCTGATCTCTACTGAGACCCTTATATTTTTATATAAAAAAAAGACATTCCAGACCCTGAGAGGTAATGCAACACCTTGGATAACACAGTCATGGAATAAAGACTTACAGCAATTCTTCTGCCTTAGCCTCTTGAATGCTAGGACAGTAGGGGAACACCACTGCACCTTGCTCAACAATTAGTCTTGGCTAATAGAAGAATTTAAAAATGTGTCTGTTGTTCCCATAAAGACCATTCATACAAATTGCCATGAACTGACAGCTTCAATTTGGTCATAACCAACACACGTTCTTTTGGTGGCTAACTGTCGCTGCTCAAAAGCTTTGAGTTGCCACATGTGTTGGCACAACCTGTAATCTAGCACTAGGGAGTCAGAGGCAGGAAGAGCTCAAGTTTGAAGTCCGTTTGGACTACACAGCAAAAGGTGAGGGTTGATAAGCTAGGTCAGTGGGTAAAGGTGCTTGTCAAGCCTGATGACCTGAATTCAATTCCTGGGACCCATATAGCAAAAGGAGAGAACCAACTCCTGCAAGTTGTCCTCTGACTTCCATGTACACCCCATGGAGCACACGCAAACACACATACACATAAAGTTTAAAAAAGAAAAAAAAGGAAAAGAACAAAATAATTCAGATGGGTGTCAACGGATGTTTTCTGTCCCAACTACCCTGTCCCAAATAACCAGCTCAGAGGCTGAATATGAATTATGAATGCTTGACCAGTAGCTCAGGCTTGTTACTAGCTAACTCTTACATTTAAATTAACCCATTCCTATTTATCTATGTATTGTCCCGTGGCTCGTGGCTTTACCTGCCCTCTAGCATGTCTTGCTTCCTGGGCAGCTGGATGGCGTCTCCCTGACTCTGCCCTCCTTCTTCCCATCATTCTCAGTTTGACTTTCCTATCTAACTTCCTGCCCAGCTACCAGCCTGTCAACTTTTTATTAACCAATAAGAGTAATACGTATTTATAGTGTAGAAAAGGATTGTTCCACAGCAGATGGGCAAGATTTATACCTGGTATCGTGAGTCTGCTATGTCAGAAATATAGATGAACATACTTGTGTCTTTACACAATGTCAGAATTTATTCAGTAACAATTCACTAGGTTTCATTGGTGGCTGTTGGCCAAATAGTACCATTTTCCTGGACACCCTGGCTAAAGCAAACACAGGTTCTTTCATTCCAATCTTAATTATTAATATTAGTTCTCAGACCACACATTATACATCCATTGCTAAAATCCCTTCCCTGGGGAAGATATAGACAACACCTCCCCTCCTTCTAAGGTCCTAATGACAAACCATGGTATAACTCCACCAGAGTCCAAACATCTTATTAGGCTTACTTACAGAGCAACGGGTGAGCAGTTACCAGAAGGAACATGGGTGACCTTAACTGCCACACTGGAAGATCTGAACCCAGTGGGGATGATGGCTTTCCCCTGCATAGATGGAGCCCTCTCCCCTCATCCTTTCCCATCTATATTGTTTAGCTCCTCCCACAAGGCCCCAAGTATGTAAGTAAAGCAGAGTTTCTTACAACTGGACAGTGTTAGGTCCCAGAAACCCAGAACAAATGGCTAACTGGTGCCTATTAACATATCAAAGTAGATGCTGGCCAGCTCTCCCAACATCACTCAGTACCAGTGGCTCCTCTCAGCACACCTCACCCCACCCCCTACCCTAAGGCCCTCCCTCAGAGGAGCTGGGCTTCTGCTTCCCTTCTCCAAGCCTGATCCCTACATAACTCAGCTTTTATGGCTGTGCTAGTCTCTTGGCCTCTTGCTCTCTTGGTCCCAGGGAAGCATCTCTTGGTCAACAGCTCCTGTCTTGTTCTCTCCCCATCTCTTCTTTCACGGTCCAATTCAGTCTGCCAGCCATGCTCAGCCTGGACTCTTCCCTCTGCCTGCCTTCTCCCTTATATCTACAATGGGAATCTTCTGCATACTTTAGGAGTTTATTTCATTTTTTCATTCATTGGGTGCTGAAACCTGGGATTGGCATAAATGAGCTCTCTTCCGAAAGACTCTGCCTCTCTAAACCTAGCTGCTGATTTGACTCTTCTAAGGTATATATGTATTATTTGTTGGTGCTGGCTTCTGCTACCCACCATAAATGACTCCAAATTCCAGAGTCAGCCTCTTCAGCCACTTCTTCCCTCCACCTGCTCTAACCATCCATCTCTCCTCACCTACTCAGTAAGAGTCCTCTGGCTGGCTCCTGGAGCCTGCTACACCCTCCAGGGTATCCACCACCAGAGTGCCCACTTCATGAGTGTATGACATTTACCCTGTTCTCCACATCTCCCCCTGGGAGCTGCCTGCTACAGCCCACAGCTTCTCTATGCCCTCGTAGCCTCTACACTATTGGAACCCTCCCTTGGGTGGAGTCCCGGCTTGTTCCTCCTTGTCCCTCATGACTACACTGTTCTCTGTCTCTCAGCTCCATCTTGGAGCTTATTAGACAACCCCCCCCCCCCCAGAGTAGAATGAATTCATGTCACAACCCTTCCTCCTTTTTTTTTTTTTTTTTGTTTTTGTTTTTGTTTTTTTGAGACAGGGTTTCTCTTTGTAGTTTGGAGCCTGTCCTGGATCTTGCTCTGTAGACCAGGCTGTCCTTGAACTCAGAGATCCACCTGTCTCTGCCTCTGGAGTGCTGGGACTAAAGGCATGCACCACCACCGCCCGGCATACCCTTCCTCCTTTTTTCTTCAGACTCATCCCTTCCTCAGACTCAGAGAGTTCGTTAAAGCTTTCTGTCTTGCTGCAAATGGCGTGGCCTCAGTAGAGCTCAATGGCCAAAGATGGCGCATTGGAGTTCCAAGTTCTGGACTGCAATAACTTGTGCCACTGCGTAAGCAAATGATCCCAGAGCTTCTCAGCTCTACGGTTGTTCAACTTTCCACTCTTGAAAATATTTGATTTCTCTGTGCTCTTCACTCAAGAAGTCTATTGTGTAAACAGTCTTTATCTCAAGATTTATAAATGAATTGGATGGTTAAAGAATCTGTAAAATTGGTAACAAAAGTTAGCTTAAAATGTGTAACAAAAAGTTGCTAGTTTAAAAATCTATGCATTGCCGGGTGGTGGTGGCGGTGCTCGCCTTTAATCCCAGCACTCTGGAGGCAGAGCCAGGTAGATCTCTGAGTTCAAGGACAGCCTGGGCTACAGAGCAAGATCCAGGATAGGCACCAAAACTACAAAGAGAAACCCTGTCTCGAAAAACCAAAAAAAAAAAAAAAAATGCATAGGTAACTTTAATTTCCTGCAGCATATTGTATGTGATTCAACTCTTGTAACTTGGATTCAATACTTGTTTAAAAAATAGACCTACTAGAAAACTAGATATTTTAAACAGCAACCATGTAACGTGCCCCCATTTTGGCTGATGACCTCATCAAGATGGAAACAATCATGTGACTGGCAGCTGCTGTGGGATGTTTTTCTGTACACTGTAAATATGTGTTGCTCTGATTGGTTGATAAATAAAGCTGCATTGGCCTGTAGAAGGGCAGGAGAGGTTTAGGCAATGCATTCGAACTGAAGAGGAGACAAAGAAGGATGGAGTCAGAGGAGACACCAGCCCACCTCTGAAGAAGCCACATGCCAGCAGACTGGTAATGCCACAGCCACATGGCAACATATAAATTAATAGAAATTGGTTAAGTTATAAGAACTAGCTAGCAAGCAGCCTGACCCATAGACCATACAGTTTGTAAGTAATATATGCCTCTGTGTGTTTACTTGGGACCAAGCAGCTGCAGGATGCTGATGGGAGAGATTTGTCTGGACAGTAAGGCCAGGCAGGACTGGAGAAACTTCTGGCTACAGGCAGCCATCTTTACTAAAGTTAAAGAGTACATACCATGTGACTTCACCATCATCTTGACCATGTTATATAAAACAACAATTATAGAATTCATCTCTGGTGCATGAGAAGACTTTTTGGAACCTACTACCTATGATGGAACACCTTGCACAGCCTTGAGGCAGGGGGAGGAGCTTGGACCTGCCTCTACTGAATGTACCAGGTTCTGCTGACTCCCCATGGGAGGCTTTACTTTTTTGTAGGAGGGAATAGGGGATGGGTTGGGAGGGGGAGGCTGGAGGAATAGAAGGAGGGAAGAGGGGGATCTTTGATTGGTATGTAAAATGAAAAAATTCTTAATTAAAAAAAAGGGAAAAATAAATAAAAGTTCTTAGTCCTAATGAACTCTCCTTTTATTATTTTGTCTACTTTTCAGACTAAGGAGACAACAACAGTTCTCCAAAATATTTTAGATTAATATAAAGTTTTGTAGGGTTTATAAATTTGTAAGGTTATAAAGATATACTCAGGTGAACAAAAACTGACTTAGAGATGTATATCAAACTACTTATATCCTTGCTAACTGCTCAACACCAAGATTCTAAAAATTTTAAATAAGGGACAACATATGCTTGATAAATAAGGTATATAAATTCCTAAGATCTAATCAGGTTAATAGTAACTGATTTAAGCTTTGGATATTTCTGATAAATTGAGTTATACAAGAAACTGTGATATTCTATAATGGCACACTGTAAAAGGATAAAGATCCCAGTCTCTCTGTATTTATGGTTTAATGCTCTATTTTGGTGCTAAAGAATCTTCAATTAAATCTTCAACTCAAATTTTTAAGGCTCAAACTTATCAGTGATAAAGCTTTGAAATTCTAATTTTATAAAAGCTATTAACTGTTGTAAACTGATAAGGATAATTAAGACTTGCAAGTTAACAGTCAGTTACCTCCTAAAGGATCACCTTCTTTAATGTTCTCAAAACCATGCTTGTAGCCATGCTAAGTTCAAATAATTTACAATGACAAGCTTTATTTAGCCTCCTGAATGTATTTTCAAGGTTAAGCCTTAAGCAACTAACTAAAAACAAGTAAAATTTGTTTAAATCAGGTATACATATAGATAATGGCCCTCAAACTCTTCAGAGATCTGTTGAATGTGGCATTTAAAGGATTTAATGAAAAAGCTTCCCATGATAGACAGAAATTCAAGCTCCTAGATGCAATCCTAAGATCTCCAAAGAAGACTATGGGGCTCAGACAATTCCACTTGAATTGTAGTAATACTAATCAATAGAATTAATGCCCCATGCCTCACCTGCTGCCAGGTGTCTGCCCAAACTGTGGACAAACAGGACACTTTTGGGTTGATTGCCCTACTTTGCCTGACCAAGGTAGGTCAGTTTTCCCAAGTTCCTTCTCCACAGGAAAATCTCTGAAACCTTCTAGGTCTGACAGCCAAAGGCCAATGCTATCCTGGGTAGCAGCTGAAGACTGACTACTTCTACCCCCAATGAAGCCATCAAGACCACAAGAGCCTAGGTTAGCCACCCAGGTAATGATAGGTCTCTGTCATTTCAGTTGACACATAAGCCATTTGGATTATATTTCTTGTTATAATGTATCTTTCTCAGATCTCTGATGATATTGATGGCTAAGTATAGCTTTATGTTAACAGCAGCAGACACCCAGCTCCTCCTGTCAAGGCTGTAGTGGCAGGCTTATTTAGTTCATCTAAAAATCGAGCCTCACTTTTCTAGAGCTACTAGGTCTCCAGCTGAGAAAAGCAGACACAGACACAGTTTACCTTGCTGACAGACTTCAATCTTAATGAGATAAACTCATAAAACAGGTTTCAATGTAACTTTTTTACTATTTCTTTATTTAAAGGAACTTGTTTTGCAATGAATGCTCTCAGTAATTAACCACTTATGTCTCAAGGTAAGACATGAAAAAAAAGTTTAAAGTTTATCTAAAAAGTGTTTTAAGCTGTATAAATGCAAGTTGTAAAGGTCTAAGAAAAATGAGAAATGTTTCAGATTTCTTTCCCTCTCCATGCTATTGTTATACTAAGACTTCAAAAGTTCAGAGTTTTAACATTAATCAGTGGAAATCTGATAACACAATCTCAAATTTTTAAATTCCTTTGGTTGTCTTCTAAGTGTAGACTTAAAAGTGCTTCTCAATCAGGCTAAAAGATCTCTATCCAATCTATATATCCAGCCCTCTGGAAAGAATGTTAGTGCTTTTAATCTAGAATGATTTTTGGGATCCCCAAGCTTTTGCTATAACTCAAAAGTGTGAAGTCTACTGCCTTCTCTACAGTGTGGATTTCAATACAGATTACAAACATATATACAATACAGATATATTAGTGATACTAATATATCTAAAACTTTTATCTCTTTTTGTAAACTTAAAAAAAAATCATGTAAGTTTCAGGGAGTCCACTTGGATCTATCTCTCACAGGACAAATGGACTCTGGATAAGTATGCCTAAGTTTCCCCACCTGTCTATTCCTGAGGCTTTCTCTCTCTCTCTCTCTCTCTCTCTCTCTCTCTCTCTCTCTCTCTCTCTCTCTCTCCTTGTCTTGGGACTCCCTTCCCCCAACTACCAGGGTTCTGAGCCTGGAAGTTTCAAATTACACCCCAAGATTTCTCCCTAAACTCCTTTGTAGTAGGACAGGACCATAGGGTCGAGAAAATTGGCTCAGACCAGTAGCCAAGGCATGCATATAATGTATTCCTTAAGAGCCAACCTGTAATCTGCCTGAGGACCTAGCAACAGTCACTGTCAGAGTTCCTGATCATGCCCAGCCAATGAGGGATGACCACACAGACTGGGTACTGAGAGGAGGGTATATAAGGCCTTCCCTGTTATTGAATAAAAGAGTTTGTTATTTGCTTTCAATGGACTCCCGGTGTCTGTGTCATTGATGCTGCACCTTCTCACCCCCTCCCGCAAGGAAGCTGGTAAGATCCAAGTAATACTCATTAACTTTACCTTCTGTTCCTAGTTTGTATCTGTCCCAGCACATTTCCAATCAACTGCAGACTGCTCCAAAGCTGCTGGCACCAGACCAGTGCTAGTGTTCCTTGGGATCTACATCCCAGATGGCTCCAAAGCAGCCTGAGTCTCACTAGTTCTAGGTGGTCCCACAGAACCTGGGCAGCAAGAAAAACAGATGTCCCCAGCCTGCATTCTTCTCTCCCTTCCCACTTTTGTCTAATATCCCAGCCTTCCTAGGCCCTGACATTGGCACCCCAGTTTCAGCAGGAAGTCATTATAGAAGAGATTATGTTGTCCCTTCATCATCAACCAAAAGCTCCCAGAACTCCTCACCCCACCCCCTACCCTAAACCTCTCCCTCCCAGGAGCTGGGTTTCTGCTTCCCTTCCCCCAGCCTGATCCCTACATAACTCAGCCATTTTGGCTATGCTGGTCTCTTGGCCTCTCGGCCTGGGCCTCCTTTCTGGCTCTTCCCTACCCACTTCTCTCATGGTCCAGTGTAGTCTGCTGGCCATATTCAGCCTGGACTCTTCCCTCTGCCTGCGTTCTCCCTTGTATCTACAATAAAAACTTCTCCATACTTTAGGAGTAGTCATGCCCTCCTCCTTTTATTTCATTTTTCATTCAGTTGGGACTGGAGGCTGGATACTCAGGTGAAGGTCCCACAACCCTCCCACCTCCTCTTTCTAGGAGAAGGTCAATAGTCAACAGTCTGAGCTGCGATGAGCTTTTGCAAGCAGACCCAGTAGAACTCTTGAAGATGGTGGAAGTTTGGCTGGGAGGATGGTTCTGTACAATCACAACTCACACTAAAAAAAAAAAAAAACAACAGTGTGTTTGTGGGTGTTGCAAATAGATGTGTAGGTTGCAGAAAGGCTAAAAAGGTGAGAAAAAAATTTAAAAAGTACAAAATATAGAGGTGGAGGTGAGACAATGAGCCAGACAGAGGTCAGTTGGAGAGGGCTAATGCCACCACTGCTGCTGAGAATCAGGCTACTACAGGCTTGAGTGGCAGATGTCTCATGTATCTGGCATTTCCAATATCTTGGGGTCTCCAACCCAGGCTTCACTGCCACGGCGTCAGACGATGATCTCTCAAAGCTCCTTGTCCTCTCAAGACTTTTACTCAGGGGCTTCCCTGACACAAGTGGCCTGGCCTCAGCAACAATCTGACATGACTATGACCCCTTAACCTTCATGACACTGCCAATTTCAGCTACCAGTTTGGGATGGACCCTGGCCCCCTTGAGCCTCCTTGTCTGCAGCTTTTGTCTGTTGTTACTTTATAGGAACAGAAGGTTTTCAGGCCTTTTCCTTTCACAAGTTGGAAGCTTCAATGGGTGGGGTGTAGCTGGAATTTTCTCCAGTCCTGCCTGGCCCGTGGTCAGGACAAATCTCTCTCACCCACCAGTCCCACAGCTGCTCAGACCCAACCGAGTAAACACACAGAGACTTATATTGCTTACAAGCTGTATGGCCATGACAGGCTTCTTGTTTTCTAATTCTTCTATCTTAAATTAACCCATTTCTATTAATCTATAAGTTGCCACATGGCTTGTGACTTACCGGTATCTTTACATGTTTCTTGTCATGGTGGTGGCTGGCAGGGTCTTCCTCTCTGCCTTCCTGTTCTCTCAATTCTCCTCTCTGTTAGTCCCGCCTATACTTCCTGCCTGGCTACTGGCCAATCAGTGTTTTATTTATCAATCAGTCATCCACAGCAGGTGGGGTCTTGCCCTGAGAGCATTCTTCCCTTTATCCCAATGCAGATTCAGCCTCTACTTAATCTTCTGTATCCTTCAGCACCATCTTTGGCTACAACATTACATTTCCTGGTGCTCTTGTTCTCTTTAAACTGTTCATTTTGTGTTTCCTTCAGCACCACTTGCTCTTTCACATTGCAGACCTACATAGGAGTGATTACTAATAATCACATGACAGACTCAATATTAGGCTTTCTCGGAATCTTCTCAGCTAAAGAAATTAGTGCGTTGCTTTTAGATTTAGCCCCAGGCAGGTTCTTAGGAGCACAAAGCGGACACATTCTTTTCCAAAATACCACAATAAAGGAAGGATTCTAGCCCAGTTGCTAATATTGTTCCCCTATGAAATCTGCCCCTCCTTCCCCCAAAAGTCTGTATTGTTCTTAGCTCTGTCTTGTAGGCTCCTACCCCTGAAACCTTGCTTACAGTATTCAGTATTTTTACAGTATTTTTCTCGTCCAAAGTTCCAAAGGTCTTCCAAATTTCTCCCAGAACCAGCCTGGCCAGGACCATCACAACAACAGCCCACTCCCTGGTGCCACCCTCTGTATTACTTCCTTTACTGTTGTGATAAAATACCACTACCAAGGTAACTTATAGAAAGAAGGGTCCATTTGGACTTATAGGTTCCAGAGGGATAAGTATCCATTTTGACAGGGAAGCCTGGCAGCAAGCAGTAGGCAGAAGCGGAGGGCGCTCACATCCTGAACCATGACTTAGTCACTGTTCTACTGCTGTGAAGAGACACCATGACCAAGGCAACACCTATAAAATAAACATTTAATTGAGGGTTTGCTTGGAGTGTCAAAGACTTAGTTCATCGTCCTCATGGTGGGGAGCACAGCAGCAAGCGTGGCAGGCAGACATGGGGCTGAAAAAGTCGCAGAGAGCTACACCCTGATCCGCAGGCAGCAGGCAGTGAGAGAGACTGAAACTGGGCCTGACATGGGCTTTTAAAACCTCAAAGCCCACCCCCGTGACATACTTCCTTCCACAAAGCCATGCCTCCTAATCTTTCTAATCCTTTCAAAGAGTTCTACTCCCTGGTGACTAAGTATTCAAATATATGAGCTTATGAGGACCATCCTTATTCAAACCACCATAAAACTACAGGCAGGGAACAGAGAAAAGGAGCAAGCAATGGTGACATACTTCCTCCAACAAGGCCACCTCTCAAAGAGTGCCACCAACTGGGGATCAAGTATTCCAATGCCCAAGACTATGGGGACATTCCTCATTTAGAACACTGCACATCAGCACCTGCAGGTTGGTGGCCAAGGCTATTAGAACCTGATATGGATTTCGGCTCTCCTCCAGGTCCCAGCTCATTTTCAGAGATCCCACTTTCCCTTCCCTGTTCCAATTTGATCTTCCTTAATTGGTGCTTATGCTGTTATGGTAGCTTGAATGTATTTGGCCCCCATAAGCTCATAGGGAATGGCACTATTAGGAAGTGTGGCTTTGTTGAAGGAAGTGTGGTCTTGTTGGAGGAGGCTGGATGACACACACCTTTAATCCAGACCTTGAAGCTTGGAGGGCAGACCTTTAATCTGGGCCATACCTTCTGTTGGAAGTGTATCTCTGTGGGGGTAGGCTTTGAGGTCTTTTTCTCAAGCTTCACTCAGTGTGACAGTCAGTTGACTTCCTGTTGTCTGCAAGATGTAGCAATCTCAGCTCCAGCACCACATCTGCCTGCATGCCGCCATAATCCTTGCCATGACGATAATTGACTGAACCTCTGAAACTGTAAGCGAGCCCCCTCAATTAAATGTTTTCTTTATAAGAGTTGCCGTGGTCATGGTGTCTCTTCACAGCAATACAGCTATAGTAAACTAAGACAGATGTCATATCTAAGAAACCTTCCTCTAATCCGAGGTCATGAAGATTTATACCTACACTTTTGTGTTGGTTAATTTCACACATCTATGGTCAAACATCCAGGAAAAGAAGTTTAGAAGAAGAAAATACTTTGAGTTAGTAAAATTCTTGCCATGAAGGCATGAGGACCTGAGTTTGATCCCCAGATGTCATGTTGAAAAAGCCAGGTTGGGCTGGAGAAATGACTCAGCCACTAAAGGGTGAGCTCCAAATTAAAATATAAGAAAAAGTCAGGTGTGGTGATGTGCCCTGTGATCACAGGGTATGGGAGGCAAAGACAGGCAGATCGCTGCGGCTCCCTGGCCAGCCTGCCTCACCTACTTGGTGAGTTCCAGGCCAGTAAGAAATTCTGTCTCAAAAAATAAGGTGTACAGTGCCTGGGGAATGAAACCTGTGGTTGACCTCTGACTTACATGCACAAGTACACCTGCATGTACACACACTCTTACACACACTCTTACACACACACACACACACACACACACACACACACACACACACACACACATACACACACACAACCCTTAATTTGGTTCACTGTTTTGGAAAATTCAGTCCACGGTCAATTGGCCCTGTGCATTTGGGTAGAATATCACGGCAATTGGAGAACGTGGCAGAGGAAGTGTTTTACCTCATAGTTCACTAAAAATAAAGATTGAAGAAAGGACTGAGAACCAGGTATAAACTCTATAGTGACATCCCAGTTCCCTAATTCCTCCCATGTAACCCCACCTACTAAAGTTTCCAGAACCTCCCAAAAGAGCACCTCCAGTGGAAAGAGCAAGCTCTCAAAGTGTGACCTGTGGGGACATTTCATATCCAAACCATAAGAACTTTCTTCTAAACAAACAAAAAAAATTTACTAAAAAAGTTTCTTCTAAAAGTTTTATTTTTGGTATGAGGGGAAGATCTAGCTTTCACATATAGGAAGAAAATTTCCCAAAAAGAAACTATGTCTATGAACAACAAAAACTCCTGGGAGTAGTTTCTGTATCTACAGAAACCGATTGACCCATTGGAATTTCAGAATTGTGGAGAGATTGGAATTTTGTAGGTTCAGACAGAGGTTAATTGCCGCCGTCCCACCACAGCCTGGGTTCAGCTCCTGAAATGAGGAAGGGGCATCCCCTCGAAGAAATGAAGTCATGTCAGACCACCAGATGAGTTTCACACAAGTGGCCAGCCCTGAACAGCTCCAGACATCTTTATTTACACTTCAAAAACCAGCATTTTTTTCCATACTAACAAACATGTTTTTCCCACCCTCCGATGCTAACCTTCAGCAAAAACAAATACATCAAATATGGTTTTTTCCCAACTTTTACATCAAAACATCTTTAAGCCAAAATGACACTTACCATTTTGCTAGTTTGGCCAAATATTGAGCCAGGAATATCCTGTCTTTACGAAACTAAAAGGTGACAAATGTAGACACACATTTTCAAGAGCTGCAATGTTGTTCAAAACTTAACAAAGCATATTTACAGAGATAGGGGTGATTTACCATAAACTGC
Organism: Peromyscus californicus insignis; assembly: GCF_007827085.1. NCBI lineage: Eukaryota > Metazoa > Chordata > Mammalia > Rodentia > Cricetidae > Peromyscus > Peromyscus californicus. The sequence continues at coordinate 52,939,999 of NW_026294469.1, forward strand.
TAACATACAGTTGACTTTTATTACCTCCTATCCTGTCAGCAATGAATCAGAACAGTTCCCAGGATCTGGAGTGACAGCTGATATTTCCTGAAAAGCATCAATTCCCAAAAAGTTTTAGGGGAAAATATTTGAGAAAAAAATGAAGTCCCATGCACGACTGATAAAATGACACTAAAAATAGCCAAGAGAATCGTCAGCATTAAGACAGAGAAGAGAGGGTGTAGCCCGAGTGGTCCAAGTAGTAGTCTGTACTGTCCCAAAGTCCACTGGTCCTTACCAAGTGAGACTGTCCCCCAGGGCTTTGCCTCATCTGGAGACCTGTTTTGTACAAGCACTCATATACTGGTCTGGAAATAGGCCGCATAGCTCCCAACAGCTAGTTATCTTATCTTGGCTAGTGTTAGCCTTCTGAAAGAGCCATGCCTTGCCCTACTCTGAACTAACATGTTGTGATAATACATAAAGACCTCTTAGAAGCTGTTACCTTAGCAGAACACTAGCTTCTGCCAAGCCAAGAGCTAAGGATACCACCAGATAGCATTTTGGGCCTACAGAAAAGCTTCCCCCGGCTCGATATATCTGCCTCTCTGGTATACACACCAATGTATTTTAAACTTGTCTTGATTTATGAATTTCCTTGTTCTGTAACAATAGAAAAACCTCATGAAACTGCTTTCATGGTGGAACATGGAATTTGGGAATAACTTAAATCTGTGTTCACTCACAATAGCTCCAAAATAAACTATTTCTCATTCCCTTTAAGACGAGAGCTCTGATTTTTAGGTCAACATATATTTTAAAACCTATTTGTTCAAAAGGTCATTAAAAAAAAAAACTTTGTTTTCTTGGTTCAGTTATATGCTCTGTCCAACTCTATATAATAAACACACCGAGCTCCCAGGGTGCTGTGGTTTCTCCAGCAGAGAGCACAGGTCACCAACCCCAACTCTCTGTCCATCTTCTCATCTATGTTTGCCTTTTTTTTTTTTTTCATTCTGTCTCTCCCCAGTCAGGTCCAAGTCCCTGCAGACATGCATGGATGCAGCACTGGAGTTTATCTTTTCAACTAATAAAACTGTCCTCTTGGAATAAATATTGGCTTTGCTTGACTTTTAAACCTTTTAGTTCCTTAATTGGTAGAGAAGACAATCCTGTTCCTAGACTGTATCACACACAATTAAACACAACTGTGCTCACTTTGACGAGATTGTCACTCTCTCCTCGTTCTGTGTGTGCCTTCGGCACAGAGGTCTCCATGTGAAGCCTTCACATGGGAAGGGACCATCCTTCTTCTTGCCCACCATTCAGACTATGTTTCCCCATGTTTTCAGGATCTTTAGCTTGAATTTTTCAGATCTTCACAGCACTGTAATTCTACCCTGAGAGGGAAAGCCTATTTTCAGTGAGCAGGAGATGCTCTGCTTCCTTCTGGCACCTAGGAGCTTGCAAGCTTGACCAAGGGAGCAAGACCCTTTGTCTTGGGGAAAAGTGACCTGGCTCTCTTACAACAGAGTCCGAATCCTTAAATCTGCTTTCATCCTCAAAGAGAAAAAAACATAGTTATCAGGTCAATATTGTTCATGTACGTACACACACACACACACACACACACACACACACACACACACACACACAAAGTGTGATCTAGAGCACGAGCTCAGCAAAACTCTCAAGCAGGAAAAGTTCATTACTAAAACCCTCTCGCTTGCCCCTTCAGACTGTCCCCTATGGTCCCCAGACCAACACTGAAGATGTCTTCTGTCCCTCCTGAGCATGGAAACAATCACAGCTAATTAGCAGCTGGGGTAGCCAACTGTGACCAAGACAGGAAGTGTAAATGTAGATGCCAGCCTCTCTCCAGAGGGAGAAAGAAGCTAGGGAGTGTATGTTAGTAACGGCAGTAATTGCTCATCATCTACTTACCTGTTATTTCCTGAGGACTTTGAAAGCTTCCTACCCCTCTGCCTTCACCCTATAGAAAAGGCAGCTATCATTGAACAGCGAAAAATTGATTCTGCCTCTAGGTGTTCGCACTTAGCCAGGGGATCCAGGGGCAGCATTAGATTTGCATTTCTATCGCTCCCTCTCCAGAGCTGATTACAGTACGCAGGACTTCCCAATTGCCCCATTAGTTTTCATAACCACCTCTGGCTTCTTGTGGTCCTAATCAAACTCCATTTTGGAAATGCTAGTCATTGCTTGTGACTTGTGAAAGTTTTTGCTTTCTCCCTGTGAGAAGTTTTAGAAAATGGTTTATTTTCCCCTCTAGGCTTATTTTACTTAGCTGAAGTCACTGGAGACAGCATAAACTTTGCATTTTCATCAGACCGCTTTCAAATGTGCTGGTACTGCAGTTGAATTTCAATGATTCGTTCGATGATTGCAGTAGAGAGTATCAAAACGCCCACTCCCAGAGCTATCCTGTTGGTAGAAGTCCAGACAGCGCGGCACTCACTACCTACTTATCTTCAAGACATGCACTGACTCCTTTTTTCTTTCACAATTACGAGGACTCTCATTTGGGTTCAGCATCTATGTCTGCAACCAAAATCAAACAAACTATTTCAGAGGGGCTAGGGCTAGGGCTAGGGCTCTGCAGGTAAAGTTTGAGTTGTGAATGGTCGTGAACATCTGAAGTCCCAGCACTAGGGATGGAGACAGGGGCTTGCTGGCCAGCCAGTCTAGCTGAAATGATGAGCTCCAGGTTCACAGGAAGACCATGTCTCACAAAAATAAGGTGGAAAAACAATTGAGGAAGACATATTGATATGAACCTCTGACTTCCACATGGGTAAGCACACCTGCCCACATGCATCCAACACACACACACACACACACACACACACACACACACACACACACACACACACACACACAAAGCACACAAAGCACACACGCACGCACGCATACATACACGCATGCATGCACACACACATGCACACACACATACAAATATTTAAGAGAAGAAGTTGATAATCCAACTGGGACTTGAGGAAAACATATATTGTGGTTAAGTAACACTACAAAATAATCATACCCAGCTATGATGCCTATGAAACACAACAATGACCAGCATAGCACCATAACTCTAAGGGTGTTGTGGTAGCATGCACACCTAGGCAGTAACCAACTGCTGTGGATATCGCTCTGTATGCTGTGAATGTGTTGCTCTGATTGGTTAATAAATAAAGTGCTGATTGGCCAGTAGCCAGGTAGGAAGTATAGGCGGGACAAAGAGAGGAGAATTCTGGGAAGTGGAAGGCTGAGTCAGGAGACGCTGCCAGCCACTGCCACCATGAGAAGCAAGATATAAGATACCAGTAAGCCACAAGCCATGCAGCCACTTATAGATTAATAGAAATGGGTTAATTTAAGATATAAGAACTAGATAACAAGAAGCCTGCCATGGCCATACAGTTTATAAGTAATATAAGTCTTTGTGTGTTTATTTGGGTCTGAGTGACTGCAGGCCCCCTGGCAGGACTAGAGAAAACTCCAGTTACAACCAACAGCTCTCTAATTGAAATTAAGACCCACTAGACAAGTGGGAAACCATGTTTGGTTCTAGAAACCTAGCTAGTAAAGTCATGGATTGTGGAGAACCAATAAGCATTACTTTCCTAAACTATCATAACCCCTAACTACATTTGAAATATTTATCCTTAGACCCACAGATAAGTACAGGTCTCACCCCTCATTCAAGACATACCTCCTTGTAACTGACAGAGATCACTACAGAAAAATACAATCAATCAAAATTCAGAGAACCAGTGAATGACCATGTGGTACCTAGCCCCAGTTGATATATCTACAAAATAACTCCTGTACCTAAAGCTCAAGGATCATAACAAAACATGGGGCAGAAAAATTATAAGAGTCAGAGGATCAGGGAGTTTGCTGTGAGATTTTGTTTCCTATCAATGTCAGAGAAGCTACATCCACAAAGGCTCATTAATATGGCTGCCTATTTGGATCTCAACAAGGACAACAACAGCAAACGTGCTAACATGAAAGGGGAAAATCTCATGGGTCCTCAACCCTAGACACAGAGCTACAGGCAACTAAGAAATGCTAAGAGTGGGAGAAATGGTCTCCCCAGGGAAAAGCCTTCAAACGGGTTATCCAATACCAAGTGGTCAGCTCTGAAATCATGCATATACAAGTAGCATTATGTGGACTGAGCAGGTTCTATTTATATAATTGGGAGATATACACAGTGTGTGTGTGTATGTGTGTGTGTGTGTGTGTGTGTGTGTGTGTAACAACAATTAAAAATTTAAAAAAAGAGGCTGTGAATTTGAGAGAGAACAGGAAGGAGGGTGCATGGGAAGGGTTGGAGGAAGGAAAGAGAAAGGAGAAAATGATGTAATTATATTTTCATTTTAAAAATATTTTTGAAGTAATGTAACTGTGTCTTAAGCAAACTCTCCAGGATTTCCATGTCCACTCCCAGCAATGTGGCTTGTGGATCTTCAGGACTAACTCCTGTGCTGGTCAACAGTCACAGAGGAAAGGAACCAACTTCTCCTTGGGTGCCCTAGTTTGGCTCTGTGGTGGATTTTAATTGTTGCAGTTTCCTGCTTTATAGCCCATCTTCTTCAGATTTGACTGGAAATTATCTCACACTGGAATCGAAATGCTTGTCTGTTCTTCGGGATGTTTTGCCTCTTTCTTCTGTTTTCCTTATTTGCCAGTCTCCGGCCATCTGGATTTCTACCCAGCCTAGAACAACGAGCTTACCTCCTTGTGACAGCGTTGCTAAGATCTCCAATCCCCCTGCTTCTGCTGCCTTCCATTCACACACCTCACACCCCCAGCCTGCAGCTCCTTGTAGCATGAATCCTAATTGGTCTTAATAATAGAAACCTGGAGCCAGATATCGGGGTAAATGCTGAAAGATCACAGAAGCAGAGCAGCCGTCCACTGGTTCTTACCTCTATGAAATCCTCAGCTAAAAGGGGTCTGAGCTCCTGTTTCCACACATCTTATATATTTCTCTCTCTGCCCAGCCATATCACTTCCTGTCTCCACCTCCCTAGTGCTGGGATCAAAGGTGTGTGCCACTGCTGCCTGGCTGCGTTTCTGTTTTAGACTGGATCAATCTTGTGTAGCCCAGGGTGGCCTTGAAATTCTGATCTTCCTGCCTCCTCCTCCCAAGTACTGGGATTAAAGGTGTGAGCCACCACTGCCTGGCCTCTATGGTTAACTAGTGGCCAGCTCCACCCTCTGATCCCCAGGCAAGATTTATTTGTTAAAGCACAAACAAAATATCACCACAGTTCCTCTCATTTTTGTCCTCTTCTGACGCACACAAGAGTCCTTGGGCTCAAGCGGAAAGCACACACGTCAGAGTAGTATGTACCAACACTGATTCAGGGGCTCCCAAATCAGCATTCTGCACAGGGGCACAGCGCATTGGTTATTAGCAACTAACTATGCACTCGTTGTGAAGACATACTCAACAGAAAACTTCTTAGAGGAGGAAGGTTTTATTTGTCTCCCAATGGGAGGTCAATCATGGCAGCGAGAGTGTGGTAATGGGTGGCTCTGCAGCATCTGGAACATGTGGTAGGAGTATGCTTTCCCGCTTTCATATTTCCACAGACCCGGATGGTTGCTACAGCCTGCCTCTTGGTGACTCACTTCCTCCAGATATACCATGCTTCCTAAAGGTCCCAAAGTCTCCCCAAATAGCTCCTCCAGCTGAGGACCAAGTGTTCCAAGACATAAGCCTTTGAGAGACATTTCACAGTCAAACCATAGCACAAGGCACGTCTCTTTGTTTGTTATCAGATCCACCTGCTCCCGGCTCCTCAAGCACGCTTGCTCTCCTTGCACCTTGCTTGCTACTCTTACCACATCTGCCCTCACTCTCCACTACACCCCATGCTGGGAGATCTCCCGCCCCACACCTTGTCAGGGTTTATCGTAACCCTTCCAAGATGGCCTCAAACTCACTATGATGTTGGACTTCCTGATCCCCCTGCCTCTCCCTCCCAAGTACCTAAATTACAGGCCCGCCCGACGATGCCCAGTTTATGGGATGCTGTAGGTTGAACCCAGGGCTTTGGGCTTGCTTAGTAAGAACTCTATCCAGCTCTGCTTCTTATTATACTCCACGAATCATCTAAACCAGGAGCTGTGTTTGCTAGTCCTTTCTCATTCGGTGCTGCCTCCATCTTTACAAGTCTGTGCTGTGGGATGTTCTGTATGTTAAATGTGTTGCTCTGATTGGTTAATAAATAAAACACTGATTGGCCAGTAGCCAGGCAGGAAGTATAGGCGGGACAGAGAGAGAGAGAGAGAGAGAGAGAGAGAGAGAGAAAGGAGAATTCTGGGAAGTGGAAGGCTGAGGCAGAGAGATGCTGCCAGCCACTGCCATGAAAAGATGTTAAGATACTGGTAAGCCACAAGCCACGTAGCAACTTATAGATTAATAGAAAGTGAGTTGATTTAAGGTATAAGAACAGTTAGCAAGGGGAGCTGGAGAGATGGCTCAGAGGTTAAGAGCACTGGCTGTTCTTCCAGAGGTCCTGAGTTCAATTCCCAGCAACCACATGGTGGCTCACAGCCATCTATAATGAGATCTGGTGCCCTCTTCTGGCATGCAAGCATACTTGGAGGCAGAATGTTGTATACATAATAAATAAATCTTTAAAAAAAAAAAAAAAAGAACAGTTAGCAAGAAGCCTGCCATGGCCATACAGTTTATAAGTAATATAAGTCTCTGTGTGTTTACTTGGTTGGGTTGGAGCAGCTGCCCAGGACTGGCGGGTGAGAGAGATTTGTACTGACCATGGGCCAGGCAGGAAAACTCTAGCTACAAGTCTGTTTCTATTCTCCTTGTCCTGGATCTCCCCCCTGGCATCAGTATAGCAGGATATGTGTTTTTCTCTGTGTATGAAGGTATTTGAAGCATCAGTTTACTCTTACATCATCACTGCCTGACCCCTCATTCCTCCGTTATCACACTGCATTCCATCAGGATCAGCATCCTCAGAACATCCCCGGAAAGAAGTCCGAATGCCTCTCCCTCCTAGAATAACTGAGCAGCTCTCTTCCATGATGATCATTGCTCGTTATGTGATCCTTGTCACACTACCCTTCCTTCCTCTCTTAAACACCATCCTTTCCCATGACACCTGCATCTCTGACCATGGTTACTCTGTCTTTCCCAGTGCTCATCTTCCTGGAAACAGCCAGAGGGGACCTCCAGTGCAGTCTCACCAAAGGATCATCCACATACTAATAACTCATCAATCTTCATATCTTCTGGGATTCATATAAATATATCTATTTGTCTGTGGATACCTAAGCCACACTTAAAACTCAACTTATCGCTTTCTCCAAAAGTGGCTCTAATTCCTCTTTATAATGAATAGCACTAGGACATAGTACCATCTAATACAAAACCACAAACTTGGAGTCACATGTTTTTCATTGCTTTGTTTCTTAGGATTCTTTATTTTGCTTTGTTTTTGTGAGGTGGTTTTCACCCAGGTCAGGCTGGTCCCAAACTCACCATGTATCCAATGATGGTTTTGAACTTCTGACCCTTCTGCCTCCAACTCCCAAATGATGGAAGCAGAAAAAGTGTATCACCACCCTCATCTGAGACTCATCTTTGACTTTTCTTTTATCTCATTACTAATTGATAACATTTCACTTATATAATGTATCTCAAATCTTCTTATTTTTTCCCATCACTTCTGACTTAGCTCAAGGCTCCATATCCATCATTTCATTATTGAAAATTTAAAACAAAGCCATTTCTTATTTATTTTTTACTTATGTGTGTGTATCTATATGTGCAAGTATGTCTGCTCATAGAGGCCAGAAGACACCAGATCTCCTGGAGTCACGGGTGTTTGTGAGCTGTCCAACATGGATTCTGGGGTTTGAATTCCAGTTCTCATGATAGGGCAGCAAGTGCTCTAACTGCTGAGCATCTCTCTAGATGCCTCACTACCAAATCTTTAAGAAAAAGGTCTCAACTGGGCTTTCTAGTACAACACAGGCGAGTTGACTTCTTAAAGTCCTAAAGAGATGGCTTGTGTAAGGAGGAGGCTACCAGCTTTCATTCAAGGCGAAACTGAAAGTTGACATTACTCACTGAGTGATGATTTGGTAGTAGCCTCCACAGTCGGAAGTTTTGAAGTGGATGGAGAGGAAAGGAAGAGTGTTGTGGAACAATCTTTTTGTACACTGTGAAGATGTGTTGCTCTTACTGGTTTAATAAAGAGCTAAATGGACAATAGTTATGTGGCAACATGTAGATTGATAAAAATAAGTTAAATTAAGGTGTAAGAGCTAGTTAGTAACAAGCCTAAGCTATCAGCTGAGCTTTAAAAGAAGTCTTCGTGTGGTTATTTGGGAGCTGGCTGGTGGGACAGACTATTCTGCCTACAGAAGGGCAGAGAGGTAAGGGGTCTAACTGATCTTACCTCTAAAACTGTCTAGAACTCTCCAGCCCATCACCTACATTGTAGCCAGTTCACTTCTTTTAAATCACTAGTCTATTTCTGTTACTTCTTTACTTAATGAGGTTTGTGGTTCTCCAGTGTTTTTAGGATAAAGTCCGAAGTCTATCATGTCTCTCAAGAAGGCTTTTCTTCATCAAGGATTTGTTTAACTCTCCAGTCTCGCTTCTCACCAGCCTCTCATTATGCAGCCAATCAGAATGGAAGAAGTCCTGCAGGCTCCATCGACGTTTTTGCCTATAGCTCTTCATACATAATCTTCTTTCTGGAATTTCTTGGTCTGAGAAATCCTTGATGACTCACTGGACTGGAAGTCTCTTACATGCCCATCCATGCTGTCCTCTGTTTCTACCTGCCTGAAATCTACTCACTGACTCCCTCCCTCTACCAGGAACTGCTTAGAAGCAAATATTGAATTGTACCCCTTTTTATGTCTCCAGACTCTAGCATGTTTTCTAATATATGGTTAGTTCTCAAAAGTATTTGTTGAATTAAATAAAAGATTAGATGATGCTGAAGACATTTAAAGGGGAATCACAGCCAGTACTTACGGAGAATTTACTACATGTCAGGCTCTACCCTAAACCCTTTAAATGGAGTATCTCATTGAATTATTACCAAAGACCTGCAAGAGAAGGACTATTGTTATCTCCCATCTTACAGATGGCACCCAGGCACTCTGCTAACCTGCCCGATGTCCCACTGGGCTGCAGTCATTAGAAAGATGATTCTGAGAGAGCCCCCAACACAGATTTGCTCCCTATGAAGAGAGCACCATTGTGGAATTATTGGTTACAGATGATGTCACGCTGCTTGCAGCCCCTGTCATCAAGTCCAAACAGCCCCTGAAGAGCACTGAAGGTGCCATCTGAAATTATTTTGCTGAATGACCTCTCTAAGGACCCAGATTTGAGAGAAGCAAAAGCCAGGAAAGCTGGGAATTCGATCAGGGTAATTCTTTCTAAGGTCAAGGGGAGTCGGCCCCAGTTCTAAGCCCCAGTTCATGACAACTAACTTTCCGATTGATTTTTGCTTTTTCCTATCTGAGCTTGGAAATTACTTCCATCACAGAACACTAAATTCACTTTTCTCAGGCTTCACTACCCAAGGGGAAAAAAAATTCTACTTCCAAATTAAAAAGAAGAAAAAAAAATCTTTGTCGCTATGACAGAAACCTCTATGCTCTCCCAAGAGAGTGGGGGTCCTTGCTCTCCCTGCACCCCCCCTCCATGGCTGCTTTGATATTTATAGCCCCAGAGCTTGAATGAGCTAATTTTTCTGTCTATTTGAGGTTCCAGGGTGATTTGATTACAGGTAATTCTGTAAGCTCTCCCTGTTGTTTTTGTGTAGGTATTAGGACTCAGCAGCCACCTCGAACTCACGTCTGATACTCAGTAAGAAATTTTCTGGAAGCCAGGAAGTAATCCTGTTCCCTCCTCTAAGACTTTTTCCTGCCTCTGCTCACTGACCCATTTCTTTCCCTTGCTTACCATCAAATACTAGGAAATACTCTCCCCACAAGTCTCACTCTTTACTCATCTTCTCTCCATTTCCCTAAGTCATCTCCATGTAGAGTCTTGAGGCTATGAACTATTCCTTGGAGCCCTTGACTGTGACCCTTTCCTGCTCTCCAGAGTTCTTGTATTTTGAACCTGGTGTTCAAGGCACGATCTCACCCAGATCCTCTCATGGTGGGTTTTGTTATTTTATGTGTTAATTTTAAATTCTTAATTTTTTTTATAATTTCAATGTATTATTTATTTTTATTATATATCTATATATTATATGGTTTATAATTTTTAAATTTTATTTATGATTATTATTGCACTGTGCATGTGTAGATGCATGTGCACATACGTGTGTGTGTGTGTGTGTGTGTGTGTGTGTGTGCAGTTTCACATGCTACAGTGTGCATGTGGAGGTCAGAGGATGACTTTGCGGAGTCAGTTCTCTTTGTGATACTCAGAGATCAAACTCAGCTCATCAGAATAGAGGGGCTAGCACTTTTGCCTCCCAGGCCATCTTGCCATGTTTTTGTTTTTTTAATGCTTCTGTCCTGCTGGGAAGTCAAACCCACAGCCTTGGGCATGCTAGGATAAATGCTGAGGTGAACGATACCCTCAGTCCTCCGAACCTCTCTATGTGCCTTCTCAATGCCATGTGTTTGCTCATTGCGCTCACTGCTTTGCCTGCCACTGTGATGAAACGCCTGGCGGAAGCAAACTAAGGGAGGAAGAGTTTGTCTGAGCTCACAGTTTCGGGGGCTTTGTCTATCACGGCCAGCTGCACTGTTTCTAGGCTCAGCTTGAGGCTGAACACCATGGCGATGGGAGAAGCAGGTGGAGGGGAGGAGGATACTCGTCTCATGGAGGAAGCAGACAGATGGGAAAGGAACAGGGGAGACAGACAGCCTCCCGTGACAGACCAACTTCTCCCGACGAGGCCCCACCTTCTGTAATTCCACTGTATCCCAGTAGCCTACTCAGATTTCAAATCTGTCAATGAATTAAACCATTCCTTAGGTCAGAACCCTTACGATCTAATTGCTTCTGTCTCCATGTGCCTTAGCAATTTCCTAGGCATCTCTTAGTCTAATTGGGTTGACAACCAAGATTGGTCACCACGGTCCCGATTTTGTCCACTGCCTGGAATACCCTTCAGAACTCATTTACTAAGTAAGGTCTACCAACAGAGGCAGAGCAAGCAGTTCAGATGAATCTTTCTTCAGGAAATGATTAGAAACATGGATGAAATGCAAAACCGGCGTATTAAAAGCATGTCAAAGCCCTGAAGACGTGGTGAGGAACAGCTACCTAAACAAGGCAGCGGGGAGCAGATTGCTTGCTATGGCTTCCGCCCTGCATCTTTTGCTGGTGTGGAAGAGACTGCTACATTGCTGGTCTGTGATTCTGGAAATCTTTCAAAAGCTGAAAGGACCAAAGACAGACAAGTGGGACCCCACTAGTCAATGACAAGCTGGGGACTACAGGACAGTCAGTCAGAGAGCCGATAGCAAACCAGTCCTCAAATGGTCATCTCTCTGTTCAGCCAAGGAAATGGGAAGCCCTGAATTTGCCTTAAGGTTGTTTACCCAGAATACAAGCATTTCCAAGGAGTAGAGCAGAAACCGGCAAACCAACATCCCAGGAAGAAGATAAAATCATGTGAGGTCAATATGTATTTATATAAGCGATTGTTCAAGTCCAACGATCTACATATAACCAAAGAGACAGACTCGCTTTTCAGGATCCAGGAGTCAGCCTTTGACTTTGATAACTCAAGAGTTCATGGTGGATATCAAGAGAAGCCTCTCGTGAATCGAAAAGTATGTAGACCCCCTAACAATAAGGTAGAAAAATGGGGTAATAGTAATCAACTCAAAAGTAGGCTTTAAGACAAATAATGGGAGTGAAGCAGAGGCACAAATTCAAGCTGTTTGCCTTTGAAAGAGATGCTTGGATGTCCCCTTAACAATTAATTTTCTCCCTGTGTGTGCTCATGTTTTATTAAGATTTCTACTGTAATGTGTGTATGCGCACACGCACGTGTGTGTGAACACATACTTGCACGCACCTGTTTGAAAGACTTGCAGATTGGCAAGAGCCTGATGTTGAGAAGTGGGCCCTGCACCTGCAGTTGGAGCTGTGGAGAACTGCTTACCACTGGAGCACACTTTTCTACACCCAAGGCAAAGCCTGATGTCAGTGGTAAGGCAAACCTAGGAGACAGTTTAGTCCCCTGGGATATCCATTTGGTTTGGGCTATGCACATACCCACCTCTTAATAATGCACTCCACAGCCTAGCTCCTTCACCAGTACATACTATGCACATACATCCCTCCCCAAACAATGCATCTAGCAACCTCAGAATCCCTCAAACTCCTGTGTGCACTGGACTACACGTACTCTCATCTCTGAGCAATCATGTGTTTCCCAACCCTTGGTGACATTAAAATTTAGATAGAGTCGGTTCAAGTGTGTTCCCAGTGTATCTAGGCATGAAGACTAGAAAGGCCAATCTAGTCTGAACTGGTTTAAGACTTGCAGGAAGGAAAAACTGTATCCTCTAGTAACCTTTGGAGGAGCATCTTATTCTTTTATGTCCATGTTTAACTGGGCATGTGAATGTTTAAAAACAAATGCACTGTAGGAAACGAAATGTACAGAGGGATAAATAAATGGATATGCAAAAAGAGAACATGGATTTGAGAAAGAGTAAGAGGGGGGTACGTGGAAGGGTTGGAGGGAGGGAAGAGAAGGGAAATGATATGTTATATTATCAAAAACCAAAATATTGTTTAAATTAAAAAGCAGAAGAAAAAAGAGCACACACATTTTGAGATGCAGATGTCAACTTGACTGGCTAGTAAAGGGTCATTTCTGGGTTCTTCTGTGAGGTTGTTTCTGGGAGAGACTGGCATTTGAGTCAGTGGACTCAATGGGGAAGAGCTACCCTCAGTGTGAATGGGAACTGTCTAATTATCTAGAGTCCTGGGAAGAACGAAAAGCCTAGAAAAAGGGGGGATTACTGTCTCTCCTGGAGCTGGGACATCCTTCTCCAGCCTTGAAACAGCACTGCTCCAAGGTCTCCAACCATTGGTCTCCCGGGCTCTTACCAATGCTCTGTTTATCCCTGGATGTACAAGAGCCAACTCTGATAAATCCTGTCTCAAAAAAAAAAAAAAAAGAGAATGTATGACCTAATCTATGAATCCAAGTAGAGTCACCCAAACTCTGCTCCATAGTAACCAGACCCTCCTTCCTTTAGGTCCCATAAAAAGAGCCCAGGCTATCCTCTGGGGCCTCTGAGTGCTCTCATTCATGAGGCCCGCTGCCACCCTTGGCAGTGTATGCTACTATCACGTTGTTCTAAATAACAGTATCTTGATACTTTCACCAATCTGTGTAGATAAGAAACTGGAAACACCATGGCCAGGTCCCAAGCCCCAGTAACATGGGGCATCAGTGACAAGAGCTTCACTTCTCATGGAAAAGCTCTGAGGAGCACCTAGACACTGGGTCCTCTATGGAACTATGCCTCTGAGATTAGAAAGACCACAAACCAAGCGGGGGGGAAAAATAGATTGACTGAGGCAGAGGCGTAGGACCAGAGGCACAAGCCCTGGGCAGTCTAGAGAGCCCTTGATTCCTTCCCCATTCCTAAGGAAATGCAGAGAGTTGCTGTGAGTTTCTCCATTAAGATTTTAAAAGTACCAGTGAAATTTTGCTTCCTCTTGGAGTCCATCTCTTTGACATATATATGTACACACACACACACACACACACACACACACACACACACACACACACACATACACACACACACACACCAGCTCTAACAAGAAGAGTCGCTCTTTCATATAAGCTCCTGTCTCTCTCCATACCATCCCCTGCGAATGTTGATACAATATTTATTAAGGCTTAAATAGCACTGTTAAGTGCACACGCTGATTTAGAATGATGGATTGTGTCATTCGAAGAACAGGAACTCAGCCGCAGGGAAGGGATCCCCAAAGGATAAGTAGATACATCATTAGCTAAAGACTCAAGCTAGCAGATGCCACCAGCAGAAAAGAACTATTTTTTAATTAGCCCTTTCTTTATAGCTATTGTTAACACCGAGTTTTCACAAATATATTTCCAAAAATTTAGATATAAAGTGATATACACAAAGCTAAGACATTCAAATTGTGTAGGCTGCTGTTAAAGGAGCTGTCTGTCCCCACCCAATTCCATATTTCAGAGAGTGTCCTCATAATCTTTTGATTTTAATTGTTCTGTGACGTAACCATCATAATTCTTTTGTTCAGATCAGGTCTGTAGCCCAGGCTGGCCTTGAACCTGAGACCCTCCTGCCTCAGATAACTAGTACACTTCACTATACTAAGCTACCACCATCATTTTGTATAACATGTTGAGATCCCAATTCCTTGACTCACTGACAATAGGTAATATCAAGAAACTTCCATTCTACTGACAGAATTCAGTTTACTTACAGTCACAACCACCTCTGCCTGTTCTTAGTTTTGGTAATTGTATCAACTGTGCTTAATATTTTGAGTAGTTGTCACTATCCTCTCAAGTAAAATACATACCTCTGTACTTTTAAATTATACATACACAACCCTTTGTCTTGATTCCACGGTTTTGTTTTTTTGTTTTGTTTTGTTTTGGTTTTGGTTTTTCAAGACAGGGTTTCTCTGTGTAGCTTTGCGCCTTTCCTGAATCTCGCTCTGTAGACCAAGCTGGCCTCGAACTCACAAAGATCCGCCTGCCTCTACCTCCTGAGTGCTGGGATTAAAGGCGTGCGCCACCACCGCCCGGCACTGATTCCACTGTTTTTACACCCTATCTCTTCTCTCATCTGAAAGTAAAAGGAAGGTTGGCAAGAAGGCTCAACACTCGAGGTGCCTGCTGCCAAGCCTGGAAACCTTCGTTCAGTTCCCTCCTGGGACCCATGGTAGAAGAAGAAAACTAACTCCTAAAACTAAAATGAAGAAAGTTATACCAGAGTTGTTGCCTTCCCCTGTTTCTGTTCACAACTTGCATTCTACCAGTTGGAGCATCTCTCTCTCTCTCTCTCTCTCTCTCTCTCTCTCTCACACACACACACACACACACACACACACACACACACACACACACAAACATATGTACACATATAAATGTAAAAAAAAAATTAAAAGTTAATCTCCATCATGAAGAATTAAAGTGCGTGATCAAGAAGGACCCTTAAAGGGGGATTGAAGGGTTTTTTGTTTGTTTGTTCATTTCACGTATGTGGGTGTTTTGCTGGCATGTATGTCTGTGCACCACATGGGTGCTTGGTGCCCATGAAGGTCAGAAGACGGGTGGAGGTCCCTGAACTGGAGTTACAGATGACTGTGAGCCACCATGTGGGTGCTGGGAATTAAACTCTGGTCCTCTGGAAGAGCAACCAGTGTTCTTAACCACTGAGCCATCTTTCCTGTCCCTTTCTAAGGTTTTTGGTCACCTTTCTGACTCTGGGGTGTGTCTGTTAAACAGAAGCTCACTCTGTCATGCTGTATGATGTCTTTCCTGCTGTGGAACTCTACTGAGAGACTGCACTTTTAAGAAAGTCTCATCACATGCAGCCCCTAGACATTGGACATCTCAGCCCTCAGAACTATGAAAAATAAACTTATCATCTTTTTAAGACACCCAGTCTGTGGCACTCAATTATAGCAACAGAAAATGGGCTTGCACTCTGATCCTACACAAGTACTTCCTGGAAATCGGGACTCAGAAAGGAGTGCTTGGCAGGTCATATCCACGTGTTCAGTCCCTAGGCTGCTCTTGTATTCCAGACTACCAAGGCCTCTGGGTCCATTCCTGGGTCTGAGTTCCCACCTGGCAAGAGAACACATGCCTGCATTGCACTAAAGCCCCAAAGTGCCCAGCATACTCCAGGCCCAAGCCATCTCCAAGGGGCCCTAGGGTCCAGCCGGAGAAGGAGAATGGCAGGAAGCCATAATATATTAAAACGGCGGATTAAAACAAACAAGAGCATTTTGGATCACATTACACATCACTTTCCTCGTGTGTGACAACAGGGGAAAAAAAATCAAAGGCGGCAAAAGACAATTGCTGACCATAATGGTCTAATAACTTGGTGATAAAAGTGCTTGTGGGAGCATCGTGGGAGGAGGCTGCTCCTGGCTCGGGAATCAAAGCTCTGTCCGATCCACAGCAGCGTGCTCAGAGGCATTACTGCTTAAGTGCTCGTTGAGGACTTCCTCAAAACACAGCATGACCGCTGGAGAGTCATAATTAGCCTCAATTGTGGGCCATATTCACACATTGCGCATCATCCTTAAAGATGACAGGGGAAAAAAAAATCACTCAGGGCTAGGGAATGGGTCTTAGCCCTTTCACCACTGGAAAAAAAAATTTTAAAAAGCCCACTTAATAATCTCCTGTCTGAAGACATAGCCTTCTGAATACCTAGTGATATGACTGTTTTGTTTCAAAACAGAAGAAACAAAGTCAGGACAATGGGAAGGCTGTGAACACAAGAAGCCAGGGATTTGCATTACCTCTGCAGACGTAGGGAGAGCCATGGGCAAAGAGAAACAAGGTGTTTTTCTATCCAGGTGAAGCAAAGTCCCAGGGAAGTGGCAGGTGAAGTTAGAGAGACAACACAGAGCTAGCAGACTGTCCAGCTGGGTGTCCACGGTGAGCCCTCTTTTCTGTCTCCCGGAAAGATCGCACGTTCATCGTTCTGTCTTCCCCTTCCCCTCATCTGGCCCTTGGTGGTTGCCCGCTGTGGTCCTTGGCTCACAGGCCTTCCTCCTGGGCACAGTCCTTACGTGAGCCACTGCCTCAGCAGAACCTCCCCAAGCCACAGTTCAGTCCATTCCGATGTTGCACAGCACTGTCTCTCGTCTGGAGACAACCCGTAAGCAGAGACCGAAACTTCTAGGTAAGGCCTCAATTTTTAATTCCTGTTCACTGTTTTTGTTACCATTTGCCTTATACATACACCCAGTCCTGGTAAAAGAAACCAGTTCCTTCCCCATGTTTAGAAGACTTGGGAGAGGTGGGGGAACAGCCTGTGATGTGTGTAGGAGCAGAGACACAGTTATGAAATAGGAAGGTAAACAGAAAGACTTGCGACGCTCCCATTAGTTCAGAACCAAGGTGATCAACCCCAACCGCATCCTCATTCATATTTTCTTAAAGAAAATGATTGTTGTATTTTAAAAACAGTGGTAAGGAGTCACACCATACAACAGGGCCCACATGGGAAGTTTACTGAGGGGAGGGGAGAGAAGGGGGCAGAGACTGGTCCCTGGGGACAAGAGCGAAGAAAGAGAAAGAGAGGGGGCAGAGGGAGAGAGGGGGGGAGTCCTTTCTTAAAGGGAACAGGAACATAGGATGACATCAGGACACTGAGTGGGCGGGGTATTATCTTCTTATTGGCCAGGATTCCAAGAAGTGGGTCTGAATGCCAACAATAATCACCTTGGTGTTCATTTTCTCTTTTCCTTCTCTTGTTAGCCACCAAAGCTCTTGTTGGGTGTTCCAGAGTTTGACACAGGTTCACATAGATATGAAGTCAATCACATTCTATTTTAGTGAGAATGCTAGGTAGTCAGCAAGAGGTGGTTATTCCTATCTTTCAGATTCTAAAGTAAGCACCAGTCATGAAGGAGGCTTCATCTGTCAGTGAGGAGGAGTCATTTGACTGTGCATCTTCTGGTGGTGGGAAATACCTAAGTCCTCATTTCATATCGTAAGACAAAATAAACTCCAAGCATATCGAAATCAGAATACCTTAAATGGGAGAAAATGATCAGAAAATGCAGCTAAATATTTATCTGACCCATGTGTTGAAAGCATAAAACAACACAGGAAGTCACAGAGCAGACTAGCAGATCATCCAAAGATTTTAAACATCTAGATGTAAAAGAATAAAAGCAAACAAAGACTGAAAAAAATATTAGCCACACACCTGACAGGCAAAAGGTTAATATTCTTACTATGTAAGGCCTCTCTACAAATCAATAAGTGACAGAAATAGAAAAAAAAATGGGTGAGGGCTATGAATGGATAATTTACAAAACAGGAAATATGCGTGTATGACCGAGCACATCTAAGAAGCTGTTTAGTCGCAAAAATAACCAAAGAAATGAATCATAAATTCACCAGGTACAGCTTCCTGCTTATCAAACCAGTAAAAAAGAAAAAGAGAAATATCGATAGCAGGAGAGAGCACCGAGGTGAATCGAGAGGGGAATGTGAACATGAGTCCTTCCCCGAGGCAGCCCAGCTGTACTGTACAGCCTGAGTCCTTCCCGGCACAGGCAGCCCGCCTGGCTGGACCGCACAACCTGGAAAAGCACTCACTGCCTGATCTGCTGATTCTTCGTTAAGGACTTTATCCTAGAAAACAATCAGAAATACAGTCTGAGATGTTTGTAAGAGATCTCAGAGAGCAGGTTAGATCAGCACAATATGGAGACAGGGTCAACCAAGAGAGTGGTGTAGACTGTGCTGGATTGCCAGCACCGACTATCAGAAAGACAGAGTAAAGTAATTTTAGTGGCAAGGAGAAACACCTGCTAGGACAGTGTTAAATAAAACCCGCTGGCTGCAAAATTGTGTATAGTATAAGATCTCAGGATCTCAAATGTATGAGCATATGCTTAGGAGAAAAACTGGTAAAGTTAGGTGGTCATCAATGAATAAAATAATAATATATTTTTATTTCTAATTTTGTACAAGAAGCACTGTTTTATAATAAGAAAGAATTTCAGGCAAATCTGTTTTTTTTAATATTAACATCACATTTATTTTAATTTTTAATTTCAAATGTTTAATTGATAAGCCTGGATAGATGGTTCAGCAGATGGAGGCCTTGTGGGCAGGCTTAATGGCTTAAATTTTTGTTTGTTTGTTTGTTTATTCTTTGTGTCTTCCACATCATGCATCTCCATCCCATACATTTCTCTGTCCCTTAGTATCTACCCTCTGCCCTTGCAACCTCCCCTCCAAAATAAGAGAAAATAAAATTTTAGAAAGAAGAAAAAAATCAATCTCGTCATGGAAGCTGCAGTGTGACACAGTGAGTCACACAGTGTACCCTTTTATCCATATATCTTTTCTTACAAGTGTTCACTGCAGAGAGTCATTGGTCTGGTTTGAGGCCTCTGGTTTCTGCTACACTATTGATGCAGGGCCCTCACTGGGACTCCTCTTGGTCATCCTGCTGTTGCCCAGTCTGATAGCTTAAATTTGATCCCAGATCCCACAAGGTGGCAGAAGAGAAAACGATTCTCAAGAGTGGACCTCCACAAACACGCTGGGGCAGGCAAATGCCCCTTCTCCCGCATACATGCGCACAGCAAATAAATAAACAAAAGCTTAAACATAGATTCAATTGACAGTAAAGATTAAACATATCGGATGTGTATAACGTGACATTTCTCTACACACTGCAAATGATTACCACAATCAAAGCAATTGACACAGTCCATCAGCACCGTGCTCGAATCCCAAGACTTACTCATTTCAGAGCTGGAAAGCATGAGCCCTTTCAAGCAGCATCTCCCCCTTCCCTTAGCCTACCCCAGCCCTGCTACCCCTGCTCTGCCTTCTCAGACGCTGCAGAAAAGTAGAAGCCCACAGTATTCGTCAGATTTCTTTCAGGGAGCATAATATCCTCCGGGCTCATCCATGGGGTCTCAAATAAACATTCATACTTTTAATGAAAAAAAAAAAAAAAACCTAGAAAAGTAAGTTACCATGGAATTCAACCTACAGTCCAGTGATTTTCTAACTGCTCCCCGCCCCCACCACCTTCATTACACTTTTTCCTCTCACAGGAGGAAAAACAAAAATAACCCAAACAATTACAAAGTCTGAAAGAATCTAAAATCACTTCTGAATTGGTCAATATATATAATTACGATTACAAGATTATTAGTTAAGAGCCCCAGTTAGTGCTTTGTTCTGCCTTTTCTGCTTAATGTATTTAATATTTAAATCCCCAGGTGTCACTATAACCGACACGCACATCATGTGAGTACTGTGTCAATCTATCCCTGCTGGACATTCTCCAGACTGTTCCCTCTTCATCTTAGACGGACAGTGAAACTCATTTCCCAGGCTCCTTTGCAGTCAGGTGTGACCAAGGACTAGCTTCTTGCTCTGACAATGTAGGTAGAAACACCCTTGCCTCCAGATTTGCGGTTCTGGTTCTGGAAAATGACCTTGCAATTTCCTGCTCTCCCTCTCCTTCCCCAGTCACTGTCAGACGCAGAAGGGAAATGATGGAGCCTCCCAGATGTAGAAACATGGATCCCCGAATGACAGGGGGGAAGAAAGAATCCCTTTCCCCAAGGTCTCACGTTGAACTGTGAAGTGGGCAAGGAATAAACTATCAAATGATGCAAAGCAAAGTCTGAGGCTGTTGAAGCAGTTCTGCTCCAATTGAGACCAAAGCCTTAAGCACCATCTCATCAGACCATACTCTGCTTAATAACAACTTTCCTGTCTCAGATAGTCTTGTTGTTTCTAAATAATTCCATAATCATCGCTGAGCTAGTTACATGTTTTCATTGGCTCCTCCGGCTTAGGCTCACAGAACACATTCCCCAAGGATAATTACCGGGAGGCGGGGGCGGGGAGGATTACCAAAGCATTATCTGGGGAGGATGGACTGTTTCATAGCTCTTGTTTCCCTATGGGCAGACTGCTCTCCAGGAACATGGGACCAATGAGTACAACCTCAGCAGTATCTGCAGGGCCTCCGTCCCCAGCAACAATGAGCTCACTTCTTTTTAGTTTGTTAATGCTATGGCACCCATTAGAAATGCTTTTAAGGAGATTTCACTGAGGGCATTCATACTGCAGTGCTTGGCGGGAGTTCCTCCACTACAAAGTGCATGGCAGATAGTATTTTGACCCCACCAACCCCTCCCTCCTTCACCCTTAGGCAGCTGCAGGGATATTCATACTTCCTGCTTTAAGGAAGTGATGACATCGCAAAATGCAATAAAAAGAATCAAGTTTTCCCTTCTACATTACAAAACAGGGTTCTGGAAGCCCAGCAGAGACAGGGTGTAAAGAGGAGGAGAAGGTCTCGTTGCTTCATAGCCTGGCATTTGAGCACAAGAAGCCTCAGGGCTGGAGGACTCAGGGCAAACAGCTTAGGCATTAATAATAGATTTGGAAGAATACTTGATCGGTCTGAGTCAGGCCACTCTGCCTCAGGCTAGATAAAGTTGCTCTGGACTGAGGCTGTGGAGAATCAGAGGAGGAAATAGCGCTCTAAAGCAGGGGATGCAATAGGAGATGAGAAGGGCGGACAGAAGCCGTGTTCCCTACGCTTTCACACAACCCTAAAGAGGGCTGTGCACGACTCATCTATCTTAAGATTCTAAGACTATGTGGTGAGCACTCTGGATACAGCAGTAACTAGAAAAGTCCTAGGCGGGGCTCCTGTGGAATAGCATGGTGTTGGGGAAACAGAATCAAACAGATAAATGTGCAGTCAGCTCCCTGAATCCCAGTGGGTGCTCTCTGGACTCGGATCCACACCTTCTCCCATGTTTGTCCCCTCACTGCATCCATCTTAAGGCCACTGGAATGCCCCACATCTGTGAAACTGACCACCTAACCAACTAATCAGGAATCAAAAACATTGTGTGTTGATGGACGGGGAGCTCATTTAGATTGAGTATGCGCAGAATTTTACTTACCATTATTACCTACGTACTATAGCCTCACAGGTATTTACAAAGCATTAACATTGTATTATTAGGTGCTAGATGTGACCTAGAAATGAGCTAAGCTGTATGGGAGGTTGTGCACAGATTGTGTGCACGTACAAGACTATTTTACGTGAGACTTGAGCATCTGGGGATTTGCATGTCTGTACAAGATCCTGGAATCACACTTAAATGTGTATATGTGTGGGTGTGTGTCTGTCTGTCTGTCTGTGTGTTTGTGTGTGTGTGCACATGCATGCATTCATACAGACATATATAACATCAGTGGTGGCAAGTGCTTAGAAGACAAATTAAACAGGACAAATGAGGGATGGCAGTGTTTCTTTAAATAATGTCAGGGAAGGCCTTTCTGGACACTGACAGGTGATGTGGGAAAGGAGCCAGGAGCATATTTCAGCAGAGAGCATTTCAGGAAGTGAGAGCAGCAAGCACAAAGGCCTGGAGGAAGCCAGGTGGCTTGGAATATAAGCTCGGTAAGGAGGCCAGTGTGATAGCACCTATGAAAAGGAGAGAAGAGAGCAGGGTACCAGGGAGCAGGCTGTCTGGGCAGAAAGGATGGAGGCAGCCATCACTAATACTGATCTTTCTTTAGGTTTTCATCGAAGTCCCACAGGACTCTGGAGAGCCAAGGAATGAGAGTAGGGTGTCCAGTCCGGGAGAGTGTCAGAGCTGACTTCATAGGAACCTAGCTGCTAGGTCTCCAGTTCTCTGTGGTTGTTAGCCAGCTCCCTTTTCTCTGCTGACCTCTGAGCACTAGCACACAGCCAGCAGTAGCCTTCTCTGGATCCTGTGGGGGTTGCCTACAGGATGCAAAGAAAATCTCAGAGGAGAAGCTGATCTTTGGACCCTTTTACTCCTTTTGGGCCAGGATAGTAGGATGTGGGGAAAGAAACAAGGCGTCAAGACTAACATATACAAGTAACCAATGCCAGAGGAAGAAAGGAACACCCCTTAGGCCCCCAATACAGGCTACATGTGACAAAACAGAGCATGTGCAAAAAGTCCTGTGATCTCCAAACACCAGAAAACAGTGCTGGGTAGGTGACTCGGATACTCGCCGGGCGGTGGTGGTGCACGCCTTTAATCCCAGCACTTGGGAGGCAGAGGCAGGTGGATCTCTGTGAGTTCGAGGCCAGCCTGGGCTGCCAAGTGAGTTCCAGGATAGGCGCAAAGCTACACAGAGAAACCCTGTCTCAAAAAACCAAAAAAAAAAAAAAAAAAAAAAAAAAAAAAAAAAAAAAAAAAAAACCAAAAGGTCATGATACTCTTGAGCTTTATACCTGCACCAGCTCTCTAGTCCAGTTCTATTCTTGGGAGTTCCTTTCTCCTTAATAAATTGTCTCTGTTTCTATCACTCCCCATGTGAAATCCCTGAGAATCCCAGTAGGTGCTCTCATTCACACCTATAATACCTTCTCCCATGTCTGTCCCCTCACTGCAACCTAAGACCACTGGATGGATATGAGCTGAGCTTAGCTAGCTCCCACCCCTTCCTGGAGCTCAAGAAGTGAGAGCAAAGGACCATTGTGCAAAATGACATCTACACTCATTTTAAAGGAACTCTCTGCAGATGTCAGTCGTGGACTAACCTCAACAAGTCTCTACCTGATGAATGGAGCAGAGATTTTCCTTTGTGGCAGCCTCTTACTTGCTTTTGCTCTCTGGCAGGTGAGCACACATACATCTCACTTCCACTCCCGACCCCCAAGAAACACAGGGATCAAGAATCTGGCACCAGCCATAGACAGATGGCTGTTCCAGTTCTAAATGAACTATGGCTTCCAGCCTCCTTTTCATCTCCAAGGCCGTTTGGCATAACCCCATTCATCTGCAGAGACTGTCAACTTCTTTCTCCTGGACTTCTCGTGTGACCTTCATTTTATTCTCTGCTCGTGCCCGAGTGTGGTGGCTGAACTGGATTGATTAAAGTTTTAGCCCTGTCTTGTTTTAATTCAAGAAAGAGTTAAACAGAGCATTTAAATGAACTCGTACCAGCACAGACTGTCAGGATTCTGGACTCTGGTCCCACATTCTTCCCTTAGAAATCTCACTCCCCATTACTGCTGCTGCTCTATCTCCAGACTGGCTTCTGGGTGAAGCTTACCGTTGGTTAAAAATGACATCATCGAGCCAGTGAGAGTAGATTAATGTTCACCTCCATCCATCCATCCATCACTGGAGATCCTGGGTTCATTACGTGTGTGCCAAGCACGATTTCCCTCCATGTCCCATAATTCATCTGTAGGTCTAATGAACCAGTATTGAGTTTGTCAATTTCCCCTAGTTTTTACTAGAAGGGACAGTTCTTTGTTACTCAGTCTTTTTACACTAGAGAGACAGTGTGAACGTGTAGAAAAGAGGAAAGAAAGTCCTGGCCTGGTGACAGAAATGTCAAAGCATTCCCATTCATCATTTCTATTTACAAACACTGTGAAGGGCTCTCACAAAAGCAGGGATGTGGAGCTCACACATTCTGTCTTGAGTCTTCAATCTGATTGCTATTTTTTAGGGAGTCATCTGGGTCTCCTTTCTATTGTTCTACTGTAACTGTTCATGGTTCTTTTATAACAGAGAAGGAGTGTGGGATGAGGCACAGGCATCCAACACCCAGAGTTGAGTCAAAGGCATAAGATCATACCTTTCCCCTACTAAATTCTCAAAGATCCATCCATCCGTCCATCCATCTATGCACACATTCAATCACCCACTTATCTCCTCCATCACTTATTTAATTTAGTAAATATTTATCACTTGCCTTGTATGTGGTAGGTTCTGTGTCAGGTGTTGGGGTTTTTGTTTGATTGTTTGTTGCTTCGGTTTGGTTTGGTTTTAAATAAACCTGGAATTTTGCTCACATTCAGGTAGAGTGTGGCCAAAAAATTAGGACATAACCACTGAAACGCTAGTCCAGGGGCTAAGAATGTGCCCCAGTTGTTAAGAAGAGTGCTTGCCTAACTTTCGTGCATGAGGCCCTGGGTTTGATTTCTAACACTGTAGACAGAAACTGAGTGTGATGTCACACATCTGTAATTCCAGCTCTCAAGAGGTAGAAGCTGGAGGATAAGATGAAGTTCAAGGTCATCCTTGGCTCTACAGCAAATCCAAGGTCAGCCTGACATACATGAGACCATGTCAAAACAGAAAAAAGAAGAGTGTGTGTGTGTGTGTGCTAGTTCATCGTTTATAGCTACCAAGAGAAGGAGCCACACTGAGCCACACCAGGGTGATTCTGGAGGTTGGAGAAGGAAGGGAAAAGCCAGAGCAGAAACCTTTGCTATGGGGACTCACAAGGAAAGATGTATGAGGCAGTGTTGTCGCTGAGCATGTTTGGGAATAGATAATTTGAAGAATTTTCGTGAACTCTGGCTTAAAGGAGTGATCTAGCTGCCCAGAAGCATCTTCTCTAGGTGATTTGGGGCTGGAGGATGTTATCAGAGCTACTTGAACTGGATGAAAGGGTGGTGGATGAGGGTGGAGATGGGCTAGTTTGCATATCAAAGGAGTTCTTGCAAATAAACTGCTTGGTATCTCAAGCATATGCTAAGCCTGGCAGCGACTATTCCTCCCAGGGTCCCAACATGTCAAAGCATCATAAAGTATAGAAAACAAGAGACTAGATTAATACGTAGTGTTTCAGAAAAATGATCATCTATATTTTTAAAGAGCTCACAGACCTCAAAACAAACAATTAGTAGGGTCTGATATCGTGATGACAGGAGGAATTATTCCAGTCACCTTTGGCAATGTCTGCCAAACACACAATCATCTCACTCTTGAGAAATATCCCGCAAATACAAAGGGCTAGGCTTTTCAATAGCCAGATTAGTCATTCATGCTTCTGCTACCCCAAAGGTGGACACCTGGTACTCAGTTCAGCCAGTCAGATGTCCCATTCAGTTAATTAGGGGCTGAGATTCAGAGACCACCCGAATCAAGTGACAGCCTGCCTTTACCATGCAGGCCTATGACCCCAAGTCTGCTCCACAGTCCAGCCATTGAGGAGTTTTTAAGTCAGGGTTCCAATTCAGGCACCTTTCATTAGAGTCTGCTGGTGACATAAGAGGTTTGCTAAGACTGCCTCAACGTTCTTACACCTCAAAACTGAATTGTTTTGGGCTGGTCCCATCTCCCCTCCCCTAACACAACCTCTGAACTGTCTTATTTTGATGTGTACAAGTGATGGTGATGAAATTATTATAGATGGTCTATACATTCACAGACGCATGGAACATGGCATTGTGGGGGTTGGGGGGACATTTTTAATCAATGTTCTCCAACTAAACTTCTAATAAAATGAATGTCCATCAAAAGAAGATGAGCAATGCACCCAAGAAGTCAATACATCGATTAAGCAAGAAATATTTTTAGTGAAGGAGATGAATGGGAGGATAGTGTTTCTAATTTAGCTGAGAGGGGGTTTGGATGTGGCTGTAGGTATATCTAAATATATAAATGTGTATGCACAGTGCGTGCTCTTTGGTTAAGAAGAAGAGGAAGTCTAGCAAGATATGCCAGATGAATGGCACTCTACAGGATCCAAAGAGAAGGCCCTTTTGAGCTAGATTGGTCCAGGAAGACTTTCTGGAGATGGCAAGATTAACCCCATCTTTCAAAGATAAATGAGTTCAAATGAGTGGAGAAAGGAGGCAGGCTATCACAGACCCTTGGATGGACAATCCAATTCTTTGGATTTATGAAGGAGAAGAGAATCTTTCATTGGCTGTGAACAGCTTCTCTTCTAGGAACTCTGCCTCTCCACCCCTATAAATGTTTTCCCTTCATTTCTCCCCCACAAGGCATTGGGATGCTGACAGCTTTCTCACGTGGAGAGACCCTGTCTTGGGGCTCACCCTCAGTTTTCCTCATGAAGATGAGAAAACAAAAGACCTAAATGACCACCAGCTCAAATCCAAACAAACACAAAAACTCAGGAAGGATCCCTGATCCGCTTAGGGACAAGACAGGAAGGTGATTAAGGACATTAGGAGGCTTTGGGCGCATCTCTGCCGCAATGTCACCGTTCCACAGGTACATCAACCCTCAGGCAACCCATATGCCACCTGCCGCCGCCGCGCCAACCCCCGCCCTTTAAAGTAGGCAACAACCTTTGCACATGTTCGCAGACCTTCTCGGGACCTAGTTCTGAATGCCGAGGACTTACACTGTATAAAACCCAGCGATCCTGAAGAACGAGTCCTTCCTTAGTTCTAGCCCTACACACGGGCTAACCTCTCCCTGGCTTGAGAAGTACCAGCTACCTTCCTCTGAGTCTGACTCCTTCACCTCCCCATCCCTTCTTCTATCCCTACCCAGACTCCCTTATTCTCCGGATGCCGTCGACCCTCAAGTGTTTTCTCTAGTAGACCCTGCTCAGGCCTTCAAGCCACAGCTTTGGGTCTAAGCTTCCAGTGACGAGGATCCGCTTTCCTTGGGGATGTTCCGATCTCTACCTATGGGCTTCACTTTTAGATGTGTCCTTTCCTGGAGCTGTGGAGAACGGCTCAGCTGCCAAGTCCACCTGCTCCTTATCCTTTCAGAAGACCTGAGCTTGATTCTCAGTGTTCGTGTCCATTGGCTTACAACCGCCTATAATTCCAGCTCCAGAGGACCCCATACCCTCTTCTGGCCTTCTGTAGGCACTGGCAAACATGTGGTACACACACACACACACACACACACACACACACACACACACACACACACACACACATGAAATACATATTTAAAAAAATATGCCTTTTCCTTCCACTTGAATCAGTTATGAGACTAGCATCTGGGGATAGATGTGTCCAAGTCACCCTACACGGGACTCTGTTTCCCTCTGTGCAATCCACAGTGGACTCTGATTTCTCTCCAAGGCTAGCCCTCCTCGACATTGGGTCCTGTTTATGGACTTAATTTTTTTTTTCCACGCCACAGTTTATCTGTAGCTGAAGGCTTTCAGCCTGGCTTGCCTTCTCTCGCTTCTGCTGCCACGGGCCATTTTCCATGCCACCAGGGAGAGCAATTGTCCTCACAATGCACTTTTGAAAGACCTTGGGAACCTCTGCATAAATCAGTGGAAGTTCATTTACGGTTTGGGAATATTCTGGATCGTTTCTTTGGTGTGAAGGATCCAAAGTCCGTGGCTTCACCGCTCTACCTCACTCAGTTCTTGCAAGGCTTGGCTGCATTTCCTCCACCCCGTTTGCTTGGCTTGGCCCTGTAGTGAGAACCAGGCACAGGAGACTTTTATCATTATTCAAAATAGATCTCTCCTTTCTAATGACATGCTCTTTGGAGGTTTGACTCACAGCCAGCACTTCTTCCCCTTAAAAAAAAAAAAAAAAGCACAAAAGCAGCAAATATAGAGCTCTCCCAAGCCACGGTGGCCGCGGCTCTCAGGTTTCAGCTTTGCTCTGTTGTCCTTCCTGTGAGCCTGAACCCTAAGGTGGCCACACACACAGACCCTCCTTGCAGCCTCTGCCGTCTTAGTGCTGCTCACTGCACCAGATAGGAAAATGAACCTGCTTACGGCGACACAGTAAAACGAGGCCTCACAGACTGTGGCTTTGCAGACTGAGCTTTGCTGGACATTTTTATCCAACATGGCCATACAAAGAAAGACGCAACCAACGTATTCAGCAATCCACCCAGGGTCTAGTCCCAGAGGCTCTTCTGCTTCCCTCTGTATAGAAATTGAGATGAAGATGTGCTAATTCTGGCTTCCTGGCCGCTTGAATTGCCTCTATGCTGCGTCACGTGACCAAGCCTTAAACTCCTGTCCTCTGAGGACCATCAGAATGACACCTTTAGTGTTTGCGCCTTGTTTTATAGCCTCCTGATCTTGTGCCCTTTGGAGTTCAAAGGTCACATCAGGCAGCAGGCCTGGAGGTTTTTGATGTAACCTCTGAACCCCAGCAAACAAAAGAACAGAGGCCCACAGAGACAATCCATCTCAAAATGATCCTATAAAGAATGCAACTCAATCAGCACACAGCATGCAAATCACCTAACATTTTTATGGTGCACCCGGCTAAATCCAAACCTATAGCCATGAGATGGAACACAAACCCCAGGAGCCCAATACATAAATCAAAGCTTGAGAAAAGCAGAGAAATTAGTTTGCAACTGGCTCCGAATGGAAGGGTTTGCAAGAAGTGATTTATAAGTTGTCTTTCCTCCCCTTCTTTGCCCCCTGTACACACTAGCACGTGTGTACACACTACTGATATCACACCACCACCAGGAAATGAGGCTTGTTGGAAGGTTTGCCTGGTAGCTAAGCTTTTTGTGGATAGGTACAGGAGGCTTTTGGATGACCACATGTTTTTTCCTTGGCCACCGGGGCCTTCAGTGATAGGCTGAAAAGCAGAGGCTCTAGGAAGCCATAAGAAAAAGGAGGATTTGGGGATGTAGCTCAGTTGGTGGGATGCTTACGCAGCAATCATGAAGCCTTGGATTTGACATTTCGGACTATATAGACCGGGTGTGTCAGAACATCCCTGTAATCTCAGCACGCTGGGGGTGGAGGCAGGAGGATCAGAACTTCAAGGTTATCTCAGCTACATAGAGTTTGAAGTCAGCCTTAGGTATGTGAGTCTCAAAAGAAAAGGAGGAGGAGGAGGAGGAGGAGGAGGAGGAGGAGGAGGAGGAGGAGGAGGAGGAGATCTTGCTATATATGTGGAAGGGAGGCTCCGAAAATCTCATTCTGCTGAACAGATGTCCCTTCCAGTACTACACAGATTATCCCTCAATTGTCCTTAATACCTAGCACACATGCTCCCAGGGCAAAGGTCAGCCTAACTTCTGAATTGATGAGCCATACTCTTCGAATAGCTGGAGAGCTGAACAGGGCAAACTCCTCTCTTTCACGACAATGCCAATCTGTTTTTGTTTCGTGTCTTAAAAGAAATACTTTAGAGTGTGTATCTAGATCCTTAGGGGAGATGCTGATGACAGGAAATGGGTCTTGAGAATTTTGTCCAATAGTCTGTGTAAGAAAAAGTTCTTCATGGAGACTGAGTATGCAAACAAAATACATGCTGTTGTCTATGACGAACCAGAAGAGTATGTCTGAGACCTAAACCCGAATTGAAGGTGTTACGTTGAGAAAAATTAGCAATTACAAGTACTGACTGCTCTTCCAGAGGACCTGGGTTCAATCCCAAGCACTCACATGGTGGCTCACAACCATCTGTAACTCCAGTTACAGAGGACCAGACACACTCTTCTGGCTTCTGTGGGGACCAGGTAAGCATGTGGTGAACAGACATAAATACAACAAAACACTCACATGCACAAAATAATATTTTTTTAAAAGGTACCATGATTAGTGGGGTACCAGAGTAGTATTAAAAATAGTAAAAATCTTAAAGACTCTTCAGCATCCAAAGCTTGGCTCTGAGTGACCTTAGAAAAAAAAGTCACTTTCTCTTTTGGAAATTTCCTGCCTTCATTCATGCATTCATTTGCACTTGGTTTGGGGGGCAGAGGCTCCTCTGTGCAGGTGCTGTCCAGGTTCCAGGACACACCACTTCCTGTAAGACTTGGTAATCTGTCATATCTGTGTTTCAGGAACACGACGTTTAGACACAAGAGAATGGGTTAAAGGGTTCCTCTCTACCCCTGTCTGTTCACTTGGAGACTCTATTCATCTGTCTCATTCTCAGAGATTGAAAGCCATCTCCTGGAAGAAGCATGTGTTTTTCAGTGATACCCAGGAAACACACCCAAGTTTTTGCAAGTCTTGAAGGTTTTTCTGTGCTGTTTTGGAAGCCTGGTCTCAGGAACACATACGAATTGTGCTACTGCTGATGCAAAGGAAGAGGCTCTGCCCGGTGAAGGCATAGGCCAGTGTGGCTGGAAGGCTGAGAAACTGTTCTGTTTCTTGAAGAAGAAACAAGAAATTGTTGCTTCTTCATATTACAGAAGGGCAGATGTTCAGAAGGGCAGAGGCCAGAGGTGGGGGTGGTAATTTGAATGTAATTGGCCCCCATAAGCTCATAGGGAGTGATACTGTTAGGAGGTGTGGCCTTGTTGAAGTAGGTGTGGCCTTGTTGAAGGAAGTGTGTCACTGTAGGAGGTAGGCTTAGAGGTCTCTTTTGCTTAGGCTTCTCTCAGTGTCACAGTCCACTTCCTGTTGCCTTCTGATCAAGATGTAGTCAGCACCATGTCTGCCTGCATGCCACCATGCTCCCCGCCATGATGATAATGGACTGAACCTCTGAAACTGTAAGCTGCCACCTCAATTAAATGTTTTCCTTTATAAGAGCTGCTGTGGTCATGGTGTCTCTTCACAGCAATTGAAACTCTAAGACAGAGGGGAAGAGAAGGTGAGGGAGTGATGGAGAGATGGCTCAGCCATTAAAGGCTAGGCTCACAATAAAACATATAGGAGAGGTGAGGGGAATGACTCTGGTTAGGACCAACCCATCAGGACCAAAGCCCAGGTTCCTCCTTCTCCAACTCAGGTACCTACATTAAATTCACTATACAACTCCTCTGGCCTTTCCCAGGATCATCCCCACACTTTTCTCAGGCTCTGGAAGGCTCCCATCCCTTGCCCAGGAGGAACCAAGGGATGTGTAGTGTGTGGAAATGGGTCTTGGAAGTAGGCTTAGCAGTAACCAGCACAGGCCTGCAGTACACAGAACCTAGAAACCAGGCTCAACTCCTCACAATTCAGCTGCAATTAGGACAAGTCAGCATAGCTTTCAGAGTTCCGACTCCCCGTCTCTGAACTACAGAGAATGGTATCTATCCACATCTTATAACTCAAAACCCAGGGATGAGACCTATCAGATTTCACAAAGGATTCTGCTACAAAGTCATACTGGATTGTGTAGGTGGGACCAAAATCCAGCAGCAAGTGTTCTTATGCAAAATTAACAGTCATAACACAAACCAGAGGTGGCCATGTAGAGATAAAAGGAGAAGCCAGAGTGATGTAGCTACAAGGTCAAGAACACCTGGAACTACCAGAGTTGTCAGAGGCAAGGAAGATGTGGCGGTTTGAATGGGAATGTCCCCCATAGGCTCAGATGTTTGAATACATGGTCCCCAGTTGGTGGCACTGTTTGGGTAGATTTAGGAGATATGGCCTTGATGGAGGAACTATGTCACTGGACACACTCTGGAGAGTTTAAAGCCACACATCATTTCTAGTTTGCTCTCTCTTCCTGCTTGAAATTCAAGATACAAGCCCTCAGCTACTGCTCCAGCCTGCTGCTTGCGGAAATGCTTTCCAACCATGACAGACTTTTATCTCTCTGGAACCATACATACAAATAAAAACCTCCTTTCTATAAGTTATCTTGGTCATGATGTTTTATCACAGCAACAAAACGTAATGAATACGGTATTTTTACCTAGAGCCTTGGAGAGGAACATGACCCCGCTGACCCCTTCATTTAGATTTTCAGCCCCCAAAACTGTGTGGAACAAACACATGCTGGTTTAAACCATGAACTTTATGGTTCTTTATCACAGCTGTGCTCGGGAACAAAGAGGTGGGAAGTGGGTCTGCCTTCAGAATGGTCAAGTGCATATTTAGGTGTGGGTCTAGATACAACTGATCCCATCTGCAGCTTCATCATAGCCATTCCTGTCAGGTCTGAGGAGTTAGTTTCCTTAACTTCTAGAACCACAAATCTTCCACCACTCCCAGTAAGAGGAACTGAAAGGCCACCTCATAAATTGGCACCAGCTCCAGCTGGAGCCCATATCTTCCATGTTCTTCACCATTAACAGAGCTTCTGGGAATAGAAGGGCCTTGCCTTGTGGAACCCACTTTCTTAAGATGAGTACCCCCAAAGCCTCTTGTACTGATGACTTGGCGTTATTGGAGGAAGTCCTGGAAATGAGAAGGTGAGGTCTACTCAGCCTCTTCCTGTCTCTCTCTTTTGACATCTGACTGCCATGAGGTAAACAACCTCCTCTTCACCATGGCGTTCTGCTTTGTCTCAAACTCATAGTGATGGAGCCAGCCCCCTCTGCAACTCTGAACTGAAATAATCTCTCCTCTTGTGAGCTGATTCTTTCAGGTCTTTGACACAGAAATGAAAAGTCAGACATATACAGCGAGTATGAGCTTGGCAATTATTCTATGACATTCTAGTTTGAGACTAAAATCTCAATGTACTTGGTAAGTGAAGAGCGTGTTGGAGAAAAGTTCTTTGTGTGTCTCTGTGTTTGTGCATGTTTGTGTAGGGGTGTGTGTGTGTGTGTGTGTGTGTGTGTGTGTGTGTGTGTGTGTACAAGCCTGAAATCAACCTTAGATGCCGTTCCTCGGTTTTGGAGACAAGGTCTCTCACTGGGATCTGGACCTAGAGTGGTGAGCCAACAAACTCCAGGAATCTACCTATTCCTGCTTCCCCAACACTGGGCTTACAAGCAAACACCACCACACCCAGCTTTTGACGTGGGTTCTTGGCATCACAGAGGTCCTTATGCTTACGTAGCAACTACTTTACTGAACGAACTATCTTCCCAGAGAAAGCCCAGCCCAAGGAAAGATTTGTTACTTTAGTAAAGTTTTCCTAAAAATCCCTCCTCCTCCCAAGCCTAAGTCCATGTAATAAGAGTGATAAAGCTTCTATTTCCATGGACATTTTTAGGAGCACACTTTGACACAGATGCATATTTGCTCCTGATGAGCCCTTAGACTACGAGACAAAAGTGAACTTCCCCAAAGAGACCCTGCTGGCTCCAAAAAAGAGCATCAACAGGCAGATGGGAGATAAGAATGTCTCTGCACTTCACACCGATGGACTAAACTAGGGTTCCCTGGTTCATTTGATACTGGAAGCCCAGCCTAGGAATGTGGATGGTGGTGTCTACCCATAGCTTCCCTGTACAGATGAGCCAAGATGACAGGTAATCAGGCAACACTCTGAAGAGAAGCACTTACTGCCTTGAGTGACATTGGCATCCACTCATTAGCTATGAACTGGGGGAAAAGATTGTTGTGGGATATTTTTTTTTTTTTTTGGTTTTTCGAGACAGGGTTTCTCTGTGTAGCTTTGCGCCTTTCCTGGAACTCACTTGGTAGCCCAGGCTGGCCTCGAACTCACAGAGATCCGCCTGGCTCTGCCTCCCGAGTGCTGGGATTATAGGCGTGCGCCACCACCGCCCGGCGTTTTTTTTTTTTTTTTTTTTTTTTGGTTTGTTGTGGGATATTTGATCACAGTGTGTGAAGATGTGTCTCTGTTTTTACCTCATCTACCTAAGGCACCTTCTGATTGGTTTAATAAAGAGCTGAACGGCCAATAGCTAGGCAGGGACTTCTGGGCAGAGATCGGAACTCTGGAAAGGAATCTGAGAGGCAGAGATTTGCCAGTGAGGTTCAGAGGAAATAGGACATATGGTATGGAGGAGAGGCTAACAAGCCATGAGACAGATCGTAGATTAATATAAACAGGTTAGTTTAAGTTTTAAGAGCTTGTTGAGAACAAGCCTAAGATAAGGCCAAGCTTTCATACTGATAAGAAGTCTCCATGTCATTATTCAGGAGCTGGCAGTCAAAAAAAGGACCTGATACTTGTTAATATCCTTTACCTGTTATCCCAGTATTCCCAAAATTTTCCAGGCTGAATGTGGGTTACATCCTACTTTGAGATGCTGTAGTTCTGAGTGGCCAGAGATGACCCAGCTTGGAGCTCAGGGGACATTATGCCATTCCTCACAGTCCCGAGGGCTGAAGGCAACCAAGAAGCTCTCAAGTTACTGGGAATTCTACTCAAGTGCAGAGTCAGAAGCTCTGCCTAATGTCATGGGCTTTTCTTCTATCTATTTGATACCTAGTAAGCCCCAAATTTTAAAAAACATAATGGACCTTTGAGCTGTGGAACGAAACCTGGAAAGACAGGAATTCATCAACTGCCTCCAATACTGACAAGAGACAATAGAGGTTTTTAAACATAAAAATGCACAGCCAGATGTGATGTATATCTGGAGTCTCAGTACTCATCAGGCTAAGGCAGGAGAATCACAAGTTTGAGGCTAGCCTTGGTTCTATAACAAAACCAAACACACACACACACACACACACACACACACACACACACACACACACAGAGAGAGAGAGAGAGAGAGAGAGAGAGAGAGAGAGAGAGAGAGAGAGAGAGAGACCAATAATAGAAACTTTGCTAAGAATTTTGATAAATGAAGTCATGATCGTATAAAATTCTCTGGCACACTGCTTCCTCCTATGAACATTACTCCTTGATTACTGAAAACTCCATTGGGATTTTAAAATAAATGCTACCATTTCTTCTACTTTGAGAATGAAGATATCTTTACTCTGCCCTCCATCACAACCCCACCACCTTCGGGTACACACACACACACACACACACACACACACACACAAGCACAATGAACCTGGGAAGGAAGGAAAGATCAGTAATGAGAGAGCCCACTAATGGATTGGCTTAAGCATAGAACAACAGCCCATCACGCTTCTAGAAAATAATCAATCAAGCACTTAATTTTAAACATAAAAGTAAGCTGCCAGGAGACCGTTAATAGATAACCAAATAAATTAACAGTTGTAGGTGGGATTGGAAACCAGGTCAGACTCTACACCCAGCTCTGAGCCCCATGCATATAAAGGGCCTCTTCAGCATGGCACTCGATCTCACACTGTTTCAAAGTGGGAAATCTCCTTTTAGCCAATATCCCTTCTCAGCGGGCTCGTCACTTCAGGGAATTGTCCTTTGTGCGTCTTCCATAAATTTTATAACACCACTGCTTTAAAATATTGATGGGCATCTTGGCCTTCGCCCAGGCCCGCTGTGGATTAGCATGGACATGAAAACCTTCAGGAGGGTAGAAACAGGAAGGAACATGTTCCCTGCTGACCTTCTGTAAGGGGACAATTGTGTTAATACAGTGGTTACCTGAGCCAAGGCATGCCTGGCTGTGATGGACGGCTCAGAGCCCCATGGGGGCAGAAGGGCATTAGGGACACACACAGGCAATGCTTGGGGACCTGCAGATCTGTAAAGGGTAAGTGAAATCAACGCGCAATTTCCCCAAATTTTCCAACCTGAATTTCCAATTTCTCCCAGCATTCAAAATCTTCACAAATTTACTGATGACTGAAGACTGCCAGCATTAGAGTCTTTTATTTCTGCCCACGACACAGCCAGGGCAAGTGAGCAAAGTAAGTGGCAATAAGGAACAGAAAGGGCAAGACAAAAGAATTGATCTCTAGGTTGCTGGAAGCTCTGCCTGTGCACGCAACTTACAGTGTCCTGATTCCAGGCTCCTCATGAATGTTCTTAAAAACCAAAGAAGTCCACCTTCTAGAATAGTCGTCTCTGGAAACTATAGCACTCCACTAGCCAAATTAATAAAAGAAGTCATTAGACTTGTTTTTTAATTGGTCTATTACCATGGACACACGAGCACACAAGTACAGAAGGATGCACACACAGAGACACACACAGACACACATTTCAAACACTGTACAGTTCATCCTTCTGCAAAAAAATCTGCAAGTATACCCTTTGATCCAGAAAACTCACCTTTAGGAATTTTCTTCTGGAAATCATTTGAGGATATACCTAAATTTTTTATTTTTTTTAAATAAAGATGTTTATTGAACCACTGCTTAGTAATAAGTGAAAATGAAAATAATAAGCAGTCTCAGTAACTGAGTCATATTCATGTAATATTGCTGTAGCCATTGAAAAGTGTATTGTAAATATAATGACAAGTGAATTATTATGTCTAGGAGGTATTAGTCAGTGAAATAGGCCTTTGAAGAACAAGAACAATATGAGCATTTTTATAAGTTTAAAGTGTGTATAAAATATATATAAACTCAGGTTTAT
The DNA here is from genome assembly GCF_007827085.1 of Peromyscus californicus insignis. NCBI lineage: Eukaryota > Metazoa > Chordata > Mammalia > Rodentia > Cricetidae > Peromyscus > Peromyscus californicus. Next base: position 52,976,554 of record NW_026294469.1, read on the forward strand.
ATATTTTTAAATTATGACGGGAACATATTCAAATATTCATGGGTACAGTGTGTATAAAGTATGTAAAGCATGTACAAAGTATGTATAAAATTAGACTCATATTTTTACATTATGACCAGGAATGTGTTCAAATATTCATGGGTACAGAGAACTTGATAACAGCCCCATTGCACACACAAAGCCCATTCTAGTCTGAACTGTGGTTTTATACACATCGTCTCAGACGATTTTTCACATCAACCTTTTCAGGAGGTGGGCAGGACAGTTATTTTATAACTCTAAGAAATTTCAAACACACACAAAAAATTGAAGGGAATCGTACAAAGAATGCAGCTCCCCCCTCCCCAAACACACACACGAAGGCCCATAACAACCAGCACCCAGGCCTTTCTGAGGAGGGCTGCCCTGGGTCACCAGCTACAGAAAGGCTGCTCTAAGCTCTCTTGTCACAAGAAAGGATAGAGCTGAACGTTTCCAAAAGCAGCTTCCCTTACTCCTTCTCTAGCTCCCTACCACCCCCAGTAATCTATAGGTTCTCAAGGTTCTGCTCTGTTTAGGAAAGCCAGGCAGTGAAATGGTGGAACATTCAAGAACACATACAAAGAAGGGCCTCTGGTGAGGAACTGAGTCAGTGGGGTGAAGTTAGCTTGGGCTGGCTCATAAAGCCAATATGGCATCTCATCCCAACTCTGTCTGGTGACCTAGAGTAGCTCTAGTGGGGGTATTTACATGATGGAAATCAGTACACACTACAGATCAGGGTGGGTTTTTTTTCTCCCAGAAGGAGTGAGCCAGTTGTTTAACATTTGCTAGGATCCCACTGGAGATCTCAGAAAGGAAAGTCTACACACTGAAACAAAGGCCAACCTACCCAGACTCCTGAGGTACGCAGGAGAAAGCGGACTACGAACATGAGTTAAAATGTGACATCTTATTTAAAAAACTGGTACCTCTGCAGTCTTAGACTGTCAAGTACACCTAGGTTATATCCAAACTTGATGGCTCCAAGGCCACGGTCAAAGTGAGTTCTGGGTACCAGAGGCAGGTGCCTATGTCTGTGTCAGACCACCTCCAGCCTTGTGACCAGGTGAGGCTGCTCAAGTGTAGACCTTGGAGGCTTGTTTGCTCCCATCCTGAAGCTGCCCAGTCCTGGGAGCCCTCCCTCCTGGACAAACATCTCTAGATTTTTCTGGACTTGAGGATGACGTAGCTGGGAGTCCAACATGATGGAGAGACGGTTTGGTTCAGATGGTGTGAATGTGGCTGTGTGTGTGTCCTTAGTCTGGGTGGTGGAGGGAACCCACCGAAGTATTTCAAAAAGAGATTGTACCTCATGCTCCCCAGCTGCTACAAAATGTCTGATCAAGCTCCTGAAGAGACATTTGGCTCTCGGGCAGGTGATGCCAGGTTAACTTTTTCTGCTGGACACCATAATGGCTCAAGCTTGGTACTTGGCCTTGATGGACTATGGAAGAGATCAGGCATAAAACCCTGGAGATATTCCCTAGCTCCAGAGGATCAAGGGATTGCGGTGAAGGACAATGCTGGTTCATGAAACAAAAGAAAGCATCTCAGAAATGCAGGAGTTTCATCTCCTGCAGCAAAGCTGAGAAGTGTGAGGAGGCTGCAGAGTTCTCTAGTTTGGCCATGTTATGGGGGAGGTAAACAGGCTGCTGTCCGGTGCCCTCCACACACGGGCAGTTGAAGCCGGGGACTCATGCCTGAACACCCTGAGCCACACCTCAGCATGTGTGATAGATACAATTCTTTCTCTTCTGTCACGTCACAGGCACGAGGAAGATATAGTAAAATAAACAAGAAGTGATGGGATCTGAATGCTACCTTTTCTCTTACTATTGTTCAACTGGAGGTCATGGGAGAATGCGGCAGCCGGCTATAAGCCAGCGTGAGGGCGTCACTTTCACTCCTTACACCAATGCTTTCAAATAAAGAAAATGAAAAAAAAAATACTTGATATATATCATGAGTTCTCGGGGTGAAATCTATGAAAGCCTCTTCCTCTTGTTCATTTTCTTCAGTGTTGGGGATGGAGTCCAGGGCCTTCCTGGTACCCACCAGGCTCCACTCTACGGCTGAGTTACACTCCAGCCCTCTTGTCGTCACATGATGGGAAGGTGGACATTAGATCACAAGGGAGACTGGAGGGGACAGTCTGAACTGTATGTAGGGAGAAGCAGCCCACTGAGGGTGAATGTCTGGAAACAGGACATCAGAGTGGTAAGTCGCAAGACACAGAAATGGGACCTAAATCCCTGCCCATGGGCTTATAATAAAGGCTCAAACCAAGCTTTATTACAAAACTAACTCTCTCTGTCTCTGTCTCTCTCTCGTGCGTGTGTGTGTGTGTGTGTGTGTGTGTGTGTGTGTGTGTGTGAGTTACACACGTTGTGTCGAAGCACTCATCCATGTGGCCCTGAGGTTGACAACAAGATACCATCCACAACCCTCCACCCTTGGGATTCGTCTGTTTCTGTCCTGTGCCCAGTGTAGCCATATCAGCACACACAGCCATACCTGATTCTGCTATGGGAGTTGGGAATCTGAACCCAGGTTCTCGTGCTTGAGCAGCAAGTGCTGATCAACTGAGCCATCACCCCAGCTCCACCACACAGGTTTTTAATTCCAACATCCAGGGCTGGAGAAATGGCTCAGTGGCCAAAAGTATGTATTATTCTTCTAGAAGACCCAAGTTTGATTCCAAGAACCCATGTCAGGCTGCTTACTGTAACTACAGCTCCGAGCAATCAAACACCTTTGGCCTCTGTGGGAATGCACACACACACACACACACACACACACACACACACACACACACACGCACACACACACTTAAAAATTACAAAAATAAATTCTTAAAAAATAGTTCCAACATTCAATCATAATCGCCTACTATAGACTATGTACTAAAAATGGAGGCTAATAACTCAGCTAAAAACAACCACAAAGTACTATTAAAGAAAAGTGTACAAAACTGATTATCTCAGTATACAATCATTATCTTCAACTTTTCCCTGTGGAAAGGCTTCCACATCAAAGGGAAAAAAAGCATCCCTTCTTCTCCTGGGACCCCAAAATGTTACACCTGTGTTCTCAAGAGGCAAATGCCTCCCAGAATCTCTCTTCACAAGATGCACCACAAGTGGCAGCCACAGCAAGTTCTTATCAAGGGCGTCCAGTTCTCAGCCTAGTGCCATGTAACTTCCCAGTTTCCTAATTTCCCAAAGAAATGCATTTTGAGAAGAGGCACACAGGTGAGCAGCTGGAGGGAACCCCTCAAAGCATCAGAACTTGCCAGGTACCACGGTCTGAGCCAACTGCAGGCATGTTAAAGTAGGCACAAAAAGCTTCAACATAACTGGGGGACACCACTGCCATTTTACCTGGCAGTGATTTGCTTCTTGAGCCAAATCAACTTCTGTTTTAATCTGCTCGGCATACGTACTCAGAAACCTTGTGATCCTGGCCTCTATAAACGGAACTTGGCTATCACTGAAAACCTCCTGGCCTGGGAGGAGTTACAAAGATGAGCCGAGCTCCCAGGGAATCTCAGTGACACCTGGAAGGAGGGCCCTATGAATAACAGTCACAAAGCTATTCTAGGACAGACCCTTAGACAAGTGAAAGCAATGTTCGTGAGTGCCGTACTCTGAGAAATGTCTCCCCCTCTCTTCGTTCAACTGAAAAACAGAAGGACTGTGAGGAAAGACACCCCTACAGTGTCCGCTCTATCTTGTTAATGAACTTCTCCTGCCCTCCAGACTGGGCTGTGCCAGTCTGTGCTGTCTTCAGGATTTGGACAGAGACCTGACAACGAGGCCAGACATGTTTGCACCCATGCACACAGACGCACACTTGTGTTGGTTTCGTTGTGTTGCTATGACAAAATACCATGACAAAGGCAACTCTGTCGAGAAAAGGTTTTATTGGCTTTCAATTGCAGGTCACAGTGCATGATTGAGTGGAAGCCAAGGCAGGGATCACATCCATGGTCGAGAGCAAAGAGTGAATTCTCTCTCTCTCTCTCTCTCTCTCTCTCTCTCTCTCTCTCTCTCTCTCTCTCTCTCTCTCTAATGGCTGCCAGCTTCATAGTTGGCCCTCCAGATGAAGCAACCCAAGTTCAGTCCCTAGGACAGGGGAGCAAACAGTACAGCCTCGGACTGCAGGTGCCACCTGGCCACCCTCACCCTAGCAGGCTGGGGGTCTCTCTGATGGCCCTACTGGGCACTTGGCACAGGATGCCCCTTCGCCCCTCATGGTGTGACAACATAGTTTAGATAAATCTACTCACACCAAGCAAGCACGTACTTTAACTATGGCTTCTTGAATCATAGGCCAAAGTCTGAGAACAGGTTAAAGGGAGAAGCCAAATGCAGGGACTGTATTCTAGATGATCTACTCTACCACGTCAAGAAGAATGGGAAATGCATTTTCAAGATCAGCTGAAAATATAAAAGTTCTACTATTACCTTAGAGCTGTTGACAGGCTTAGCCTGGGCATCTTGGGATGGAAAAACTCACTTTTTCTTCATAAGTGATGGTTGCTGATTTCAGGCATAATGAAAATAGCAAGAGTCCCACGGAAACATTACACTCTGCTCATGGGGTGATGTGAGCAGGCATATGCACTTGGAGGAAGCATTGGGATCAAAAGGCATTGATTTCTACCATCAACACTAACTCAGCCCTGATGTGAGGTTGAAGTTAACAGTGAGTTCACTTCTGAGGCAGACTCCTTCACACAGGTCTGTGGGAGAGCATCCTCCTGGCTTCTAGCAATTCCACCATCGGACTGAACCTTCTCGGCACCCACCGATCTTCTGGATCAGTTGAGAGCCAGGTCTGTACAGATAGCAGCTCAAGACAGCGCCAGCCGTTCATCGCCAATTACCAGGGTGAACATTTGTACTCCAAAGCTGACAAACAGGATAAGAGCTCTCAAAGACTCATCAGTTCTAAAAAGATTTCCATTCTGCCAAACGCTGCCCTGGTATGTGACCCTCACCTATGTATGGTGAACAGTCAAAGGAAACACTTAGGGCTGAAGGTGCCACAGGCAGTGATCCCCAGAACTGCCTCTCAAAGGGCAGTCTGCTCCCAAGTCAGGGCCAGTGATACAATTCCAGACAACTCATTCAAAGTTGGCTTTGGAAACGAGGGGGGGGGGGGGGCGCTTCAGACACCCTAGCAGGGACTTCTGAACTGGTACTTCCAGCCATATCTCCATGCCAACGTGTTTTCATCTGAAAAACTGCTGAAGAGCCAAGACTGATGACAAGCAGGTTCCCTGAAGCGGGGATAATGGCTGTGAGCCTAAGTGCCTGCCTGCCAACAGGGGCCACTAACCCTGAGACGTCCGTCCGTCCATTCACTGCGGGACTCACAGTCGGCTCTAGACCTAATCCCAGGAAGGTGATGAAATGGACACGGGGACATTCCAAAGTACTTTGATCTTTCTCTATCAACTGCCTACTAATGAAGATAAAGCCAAATTAGAAACAAAAAGTAGACGTTACTCCAATTTGAAAGCCACAGTCAGTGTCAGAACAGTCTTAGAGCGAGCAGAAAGCGTGTTTCTTTGCTGGATTATGAAGTAAACCCCCATGTTTAGTCATTTTGAATCAGCTTTAGGAGAGAGCACAAATCAAACAGACTAAAGCCATAGTGTTTATTAATAGTAAATCCTCAGTATAGAATATCTATGTATCCTCCTAATTACTTCCACTTTATGGACTGTTTTTCTATTAAAAAAAAAAAAGCTCAAAGAAATATTCTTTTTGAAGAACAAAGTCTCCAAGAAAGTGATTCTTACAAATCTTTCAAGGATCCCAGCAACTTTGAAATCCATTAAAATCCAAATACAGACTATCAGATTCTGCTCTGACATAATTTTTACACTTTTAGAACAACTTTTCATTACCCATTCAGGCAGCAACAAATGAGGAGGGAAAGTAAGACGAGATGATGGACTATGTTGAAATTCTCAAAGAATCAATATATACAATATCCACAGGAAAAGGCTGGAATAAAATGATAATTATTACATTAGAGTGGTTATTTCTCTTCTCTGTGTTTTACAAATGACCTATTCTATGACTACATCATGTTGTAATAAAAACTTACTAATGAAGAAAATTCAAGGTTATTAGACATAGTCGACTTTATAAAACAATTTTCAAACAAGTGAGCAGAAAATAGGGCACTCAACCAAGGACAGCGCGATGCTACGAGGCTCCTTGGTCCCGTCGAGACCAAATCCATCAGCTGCATTTCCTGGTGGCATGGTCCTTGGAGACGGGAAGCAGACGGAGCCCCACCTTCCCTGAGGCACCATGAACTCAAACTAAGGCACGTACAGCAAAGACTGAATTTCCACACGTTTATTAGGCTTCGTGCCTGGGGAATCTCAGAGCACTTTGAAATGCACACTTGTTTCGGTTTCAGGGGAGGAAAGCGAGACTCTCCCACAGACACCACAGTGGCAATGACTGGCAGGTGCACCGGCAATAGAGGCCATGTTAGTGACCGCACCAACTCACCAGCATTCCGGTACTCGCGGACTTGGGGAAAGAGTAGGGAACATCGTATCTACATGCAGTGCAGGGGATCAAACTGGGAGCCCCATGCATGCTAGGCAGGCATGCAGTCACTAAGCTATGCGCCCTCAGCCCAATTCTTCAACAAATTCTGTTTCACACATTAACTATCTTCACTTCAGCTACATCCATGAGGCTGTAGACATCTCAGTCACCACGGGTAGCACATAGAGGGGACTCGCCATACTATTTTAGGAGGCTGTTTGGGGCAGTAAGTGCAGAATCTGTGTGAGTCTCATAAGATAAAAACTTATAGCTCATTCCTGGAATGTCACAGTAGACACTCCACTCGAGTCAACTGACCCCAGAAAGGGTTGTGAGTGTTCATGGTAAGTGTGTATGAAAACAGAAACCTCAGTAAGAACTTTAGAGTCTGTTCCCCAAGAAACACAACTTTGCCTGTCTGTGATCCTAGCTAGCATTCAGGGAATGAGAGCGGGAGGCCAGCGTGGACTACGTGGGGAAGCAAAAACTAAACTAAACTAAAACAAGGCAAGAAAGAAATCATGGTCTGTGCCCAAAGGCTGTGCACAGGCTGACGTGGCTTCCATCCCCACTGGAGGTGTCTGGAGGTTGTGCATCTGCAAATCCCACGGGTCCTCAGGCAGGGTCACAGCTGCTGGCTGCTGAAGAAGGACTTAGTCTCCCTGCAGACAGGATTTACACAGAGGGGACAGCTCAGAGTCAACTGCGTGGAGCACAGCTTGTTTGACCGGATGTGTGAGTGTACCAGGTCAGCCAAGGCCTGCAAGACACAGAGTAGAGCCATCTGAGGGGAGAAGTCTGCTGGCCCTGAGCGCAAGTCCTCCGCGCATCCCGGGAAAACTGCTCTGGTTGCGGTTTCTTTTCAACGGAGTGGACCAGAACTGGAAAACACAGTCCGTCCTGGAGCAACGTCAGCTCAGGCAGAGTCAAAATGGAGACTTTAGGAAATGGATCTTCCTACCCCACCCACCGCACCTCCTCACTGTAAAGCAGATTTAAAACCAGGCAGCTGTAGGTGGGCAAAATAAGGAGAGTTGGGGCTACCTAAAGGACAAAGGAGGAGAAGGAATTCGCTCTTAGTTTTGTAATTAATTGGAACTCCAAATGTACTAATATGTGAGAAAACCAATATTGCACAGGAGTTTCTCAGAGGACTACTCTGCGCTGTGTTCTACTAAAACGGTTGTAACACTGCGTACCTTAGAGAACAATGGATTTCCATTAAGAGACTCCGCTCTTCTGATGTTTTCCGCTCCACACTGAATCAAAGGAGAAGGGGAAGAAAACACAGACTCGTTTTAGTCTCCTTTCCTCTCCCTCTTCTTCTTCTTCTTCTTTTTTTAAGACACCGAGTGTTACAAAAGAATCAACACGCACACAGCTCATGTCTGACCTCGAGTGGTAGCAGACGGCTCGTGAAGGTCGGTCATGGGGTGGATGGGCAGGCTGACCAGGTTACCGGAAGCCACGCCTCTGTTCCTGTGTTACCCCCACCCCAGCAACCTCGCACAGGTGACAGACATGCTTCCGCACCATGCTTGCAGCCGTACTGGATGGAATTCTCACCGCTGATTCAAGTCCACTTACCACTCTTGCTCTTATTCTGCCTCTCTAAGGCAAGCCTTACAGACTCCATCTAGTCAATGTGGCTGTAATTAAGTAAATTTCCTACTTGCTTTGATCTCAAGTAAGTGCCAAAATGAAGGAAATTCATTTATGGACTCTAAGTCATATTGACTCTAAACTGAATCCAGTGCAGAACTGGGTTTTAAAATAAACTCTTAGAGAGAAAAATCTAAGAAAAAAATCTGGGTATTGTTCAGTACCATTCTTTTCCCATCTTAAATAACAAAACAAACAGCAAGAGATACAGCTACTTATTCTCAGATAATGGAGAACTATGTATGATTTATTCCATAGCCAGGATCTTCTCTTTCCCATCCATGCTGAGACATGGTCAGGATCTATCTTTCACATTGGCATTTAAAGGAGGCGCCCACATAGGAAGCACATTGGTGTTCAGCAAACACCTAGACCTCAACATGGAGGAGGTTCTACTTTAAAAAAAAAAAAATCACAAACCATCCATGGCAGCAGAATAAGCAGCATTAGTAATCAGCGGGGTGTGGGCTAGGAAGACGCAGCAACAATGAATCGTCCACAGAACATTATTGGAAAAGTGAAAGCATTTATAGTCACTTAGCATATGATAGTAAAAATTAAAAAAAAAAGACAACTCAAATGACTATTAATCAAGGATTTGCTAAAAATGGCTATAGGCATTTAATTATACTTACTCACTTATATCCAAAATACGTACTTAAGAAAAGAAAATGGGGATTTAAAAAATATGGATAGAATATCATTTCGCTAAATGCGGAAAAGCCTATTTTAGGGTCAGAGTATGAGCAAGCCCCATTCCTGACCCAGCACCTTCTCAGCACCATCTGAGAACTTTATTATTTTTATCAGCAAAAAGCAAAAAAGCCGTTTCTATTGTGGAAAACATTTTTAACCTTTAAAGTTAGTTGTTTTAAGCATGTTATATTTTCATATCAAAATAATGATAACTACGTGGTTTCTTTTATTTCCTACCGGGATTATTGATCACTAATAATCATCTTGGTTACTAGCTATTAACAGCCTCTGCTTGTAATACGATGAATAGAAACTATCACTCAACACAGATAAAAACTTATGTTCAAATACCCTGTCCTAGGTAAGGCTTATTTTGACCGAGGTCTTTCTAGAATGTATAGAGGTAGGCAAAGTCATGGTAGGGATACAGAGGCATCAATAAATGAAACCCACAGGCAACAATGAAGCCTCATCTTTGCCAATTACAACTTGCCCATAAATTACTAGTGATAAGAACACCGGCTTTCCTTAATTCACCCATGTTTGACTGATGGCCAGCATAGACACACAAATAACAGGAGTTGACAGTGGTCTCCAGTTCTGCCCCTACTCACCCTCCACTCTGCCCCTCACCACCACCCAGTCCCAGAAGGTGTGCAGTGTTCTGTGGAGTCAGATTTCCTTCAGTCACACATGGGGAGGCCATGAGTTCTCATCCAAGATTGGAGGGAGAAAAGGGCTTCCTGAGTCCCCACGTTTCCAACTTCCCACAGAAACACAGCAATAAGTCACTGAAGGGTTCGGGCTAGCCCTCAGAAGCTACAAGATAGGTAAGCAACAGTTTTTCTCCACCCTGCGGGACACGCCACATCCATCTTATGCCAACAGTGGTATTTGTTATTTCAATAGTCAAATTGATCGCAACTTGTTAGCAAACAGCTAATTAAGTGAGTGCATAGACGAGGTCAGTGACATCATAACACACCCCGCTGCTGTTTGCTCTCTGCTTCTCTCTGAAATGTCAGACTCATATGCCCCAAACCCAACCAGAAACAGTATAACAACCCAAGAACCACGGCTGTGGTAAGTGCAGGGAATGAATTATAGACTAATAAACATTTCCGCTCAGAATTGGTGAGATACTCAATTCCTTTTCTTCTAAGAGTTCACCTTCACACAGTACAGTAACTCACACCGAACCAAGTATTAGTTTCAGAGATACTGGGCAACATGACTTGATAAAGGTATAAATGTCCTCTTCTACTGCTAATGTGGAATTAATTTATGAAGTATTACTCAAAATGGTGAGGACTGAGTACATACAAACACACCAAAAGTATTCTTCCTTTCTTTCTCTATGTAGCCCTGGTTGGCTGGAACTCACTAAATACAATACTGGCCTTGAACTCAAAGAAACTGAGATCTGTTTGCCTCTGTCTTCCAGAGCTGGGACTAAAGGAGTGTGCTGTGGATATTGTTCTGTATAAATAAAACACTGATTGGCCAGTGGCCAGGCAGGAAGTATAGGTGGGACAAGGAGAGAGGAGAATTCTGGGAAGCGCAAGGCTGAGGGAGACACTGCCAGCCGCCGCCATGACAAACAGCATGTGAAGATGCCGGTAAGCCACGAGCCATGTGGCAAGGTATAGATTTATAGAAATGAATTAATTTAAGATATAAGAACAGTTAGCAAGAAGCCTGGTACTGCCATACAGTTTGTAAGCAATATAAGTCTCTGTGTTTACTTGGTCGGGTCTGAGCGGCTGTGGGACTGGCGGGTGAGAGAGATTTGTCCTGACTGTGGGCCAGGCAGGAAAACTCTAGCTACAGTAGTGTTCCAACATACCTAGTCCCATAAACAGTAATTTTTTTCAATAGTATAGTTTGATAATTGCAGAAAAAAAATTTCCTGTTAAAACAAGTCATGATGGGACTAAGAAGCCATATGGGCACACTTACCTTCTCCGCTAATACTTGGGAGTATTCAATATCCAGTTCATACAGTGTCTCAATGTGGTCACTGGTAAATGCTATTGGAACCAAAAGGATATTCTTCCGCCCCCTCGCACAAAGCCCTTTGATGGCCTCATCTGTTTGAGGACCCAGCCAGGGTACTGGGCCAACCTAGGAGAAAGGAAGACCAGCGCAGAGATGGAACATTTCTCCTGACAGGTCACTAACATTGCTATCGCCACGCCCCCGCCCCCAACACACATGCAGCACACACATCTGTCCATCCTGGTGAGAGCCCCCCTCACACCTCCTTGAATGGGTTTGAGGATTTTCACACGGAAGCTTGAGTCCTTCCGGAGGCTGGCCCAATAATACAAATAATAGTTTCTTCCATTAAAGCTAAAAGTCAGATAGTAACTGACGGAACTCCACCAGTTGCTCAATTTCCTCTTCTATCTACTGTTTTTGCAGAGTTCTTTCGGCCCACAGCGAGCAGCTGACTTACAGAATAACTTGCTGGCATGGAAGCACCCAAATTCCCATTTACAAATAAGCGATAAAGTAGATTTTCACGAGACGATGGCCTGAAAATGTATGAAAGGTACCTACCTTGGACTGCCAAACCAGTCGGTAGGGGTTGGGGTAACCTAGCTCTTCCATGACTTTGTGGACAGTGGCACCTACTTCTTGGGGATAGGGGTCCCCTCTGTTGACAACCTGCAGTAGTGACAAAGTGATACACAGTCACCAACACTGTGAAGGGTACCAAGAGCCATTGGCTATGCAGCGACAGGATGAACATGAGTCACACCCCTCCCTGGCTGTCCCCTGAACTAATGACATTCGGATCGGAGCGCTGTTAGGAAAGTCCCTTGGTTCCAGTCATTCACTGGCCAGGGACCACTGTATCAGTCAGCTACAAGATCCCAAGGAAGATGCTGTTGGTGGAAGATGGGCAAGGTCTACCCACAGAGATGGTTCTCTTTCCCTCCAGGATGGACAGAGTGCAGAATGGCTGAGCTGATGGTAAACACGGGGAAAAGGCAGAAGGATGCAGTTCCTGGTTCAGAGCACCAGCTCCTCCCACCCGAGGTGATCGATGCCTCCTCCTCCTTCTCTCTCCACCCTTCCCCAACAAGTGACAGCAGACAATTTGTGAACAGTAAGGCGCGTGCTCCCAACAAGAAAGCTAAATACGAACCTTTGAAGATATTCAGCCAACATTTTTATTTTAATTGTTTTCATCTTTTGTGGTGTATTGACTCCCTAACTCCATCACCCTCCATTATGGTGTTTATTACCTCCTGACCCACCGTGCTATTTTCCTTCATATTATGTTAACTGTCTTTTCCTGGTATTGTACAAGGACAAAGGTTTTTGTCTATTCACTTCATCCCCACATCTGATGTGTATAACAGGTGCCCAATAAATACTGTATTGATGAAATGAAATACTAAGAAAATATATTATAACATGACTAGTGACCAAATAATCATTAGAAACACAAATGTAGAAGGGATAAAAGAGATACAAAGTTGCCTTTGGCACTGTATAACAATAACTGCTACAGGCAGGACATCCACTGTAAGGCAGCTCCTTCGATGTTCCAGCATAAACATTCATCTGCCCTCTCTGGAGATTCACTCTGGCACCTTGGGTCTCATCACACCTAGAATGGATCCTTGGAAGGATTTGCACGACACTAGAAAGGAGATGTGATCTCACTGAAATGAAACAGACAGGCTTCCAACGGGAGAAATTCATCTCCAAAGCCATCTATTACTAATGTAGAGGCTGCATGTTCCAGGTGAGTGGCACCTTGACTCTGGTGACCATCAAGGAGCAACATGGTACCCTCCACCTGAGGCTGGTTGGCTCCATTAATCATGTGGTTCAGACTGATCACATGTAAGAAAATGTAATCTCCCACCTCTATGTCTTGGAAAACAGTGTTCATGGGACAGGATTTTAGTTCCGAGCAGATAAAACTGGTACTGAGTCCAAGATCTTTCAAATACCATACGGCACATTAGCATGGTATTGCCATGTTTCCCGAAGTGCAACAGCCATGGTATACGAGATGGCATTTCAGTGACCAACCCAATACAATATGATGAACCAAGGGTCATAAGCTGTATATTCTCTGGTCACACTGTGGTCCCTAGTTTTAGCAAATTTGAGTCCCAGAATGCACAGGTTCCCGCTAAGTCTTGAAGACAGAATTCGGCTTAGTGTGAACGGAGCTGGCTGCACAGCTCAGTATATGGGAACTGCACACTGCCCTCCTTCCATAGAGCAGGCAAAAGCACACTTCTTTTAGCTGATACACTTGTTGGAAATTCTTTTTTTTTTTTTTTCCGGAGCTGAGGATCAAACCCAGGGCCTTGCACTTGCTAGGCAAGCACTCTACCACTGAGCTAAATCCCCAACCCCACAACCCCATTGTTGGAAATTCTTATATCTGAATGAACCTTCCAGTTATCATTTTAAAGAAGGCCATTAATAAGATCTATTTGTAATATTGGGCATTGAATTAACTGCTGGGAGGTTTCAGAAAGTGAGTCTTTGAGCAAGCTAAGGCTGGGATTTTAGAATTCATTCTTGCACTACGCTGGGGACAGAATGGAGCCAGGTACATTTTACACATTTAGAAAGTGAAACAACCCAATCCTTTACCACTAGGTCACCGAACGAAATGTTCTTACTTACAGACATTGGCAGGGAGTGGGCAGAAAACAGAATGACCACCTCGCTTCTCTTCTCCCGTGGAAAATGATCCAGTTCTTTCAGAATGTGGTCTGCAAAGCACTGTGGGAACCCCAAGAATAGGGGAGAAGGTAGTGAGAAGAAAGCAAGAAGGGAAGGAAGGGTCTCAGAAATGAGAGCTATACCAAAAATTTCAGAGTAATCTTCCAAATCTGGAACTCTATCTCTTTTTTAAAAAATGCAAACAGTACAGTCTCTTTGATTTGGTACAGCTTCAGAATGGATGGCAATGGTTTCAGGGGCCTAGGGAATTTGATGGGAAACTTCTAAAGCTCACTAATGGCTCTCTGCAAATGAACGCTGAGGATCTGCTTCCCCTCGGGAAGAGCAGGGCACACTTCCAGATGGAAAGGAAACACAGATGGGAAGGAGAAGTTGTTTTAAGACTCACATTTGCGCTGTTAGCAGGAAAACAGCTTACAGGGTCTTTCTAAATCTCCCTTACTTTGGCTCTCAGGCACATCACATTAAAATACATTAGCCAGAAATAGGAGAGAAATAAGAAAATACTCGTCTATTTTTATGACATCTTTCTTAGGAGTCCAGGATCTGTAGCAAAGCAATCCTCCTCACAAGCTTCATGATGACAGATGACAGGCTGTACAACCCCCATTAAACACGCAGAGGGGGAAAAGATGTGGGGATGGGAGGACTGGCGAGCCATATGTGTGAATGTGGACTAGAATTCAGGTCCTGCTGCCTTCAAACCTCTGTCCACCAGACCAGCTCCTTCTCGGTTCTAGTTGGCACTTGCCGATTCTCGTGGGTAGGTGCTGAAACACCAGATCTAAAGAGACTTTCTTTCATCTTACACTTGAATCATTCCTGGCCATTTGGTTTATAAGGAAAATGTAGCAAAAGACAGAAGTCGGTCAACTGGTAAAGCTGGAATGTGACCGGAAATTAGACAGGACTGGAACATCGGGGTCAAAATAAACTGCTGTGGAATTTTTGCACTGTAGTTATCTTAACAGAACAGTCCTGATCTTAAGGGGTGTGTGTGTGTGTGTGTGTGTGTGTGTGTGTGTGTGTGTGTGCGCGCATGTGTACGTGTTTATCTGCTCTCAGGTAGTTCAGAAAAAAATATCTGCAGACATATACATACATACACATAGAGAGAACATGTAAATGACAGATCAAGTAAAACATGTTAACACGTGAATACAGGTAAAGCATAGACGGCAGTTCATTATGCCATTTTCTAAGATATTCATTTTATGTGTATGGGTGTTTCACCTGCATGTATGTCTATGCACCATGTGCATACTTGGTGCACACAGAAGCCAGAGGAGGCCGTCAGATCTCCTGGGACTGGAGGTACTAATGGTTGTGAGCTGCCACGTGGGTATTGAACTCAAACTGAGGGTCCTCTGGAAGAGCAGGCAGAGCTCTAAACCACTGAGCCATCTCTCCAGCCCTTATTTCTCTTTTAATTACATATATTTGTGTAAGGCGGGGGGCAATAGTGTACAAGTGGGTGAAGGTACCCACAGAATCCAGAAGAGAGAGTCAGGTCCCCTGGAGCTGGAGCTGCAGCCGTTGCGAGCCTGAGGTGGTTGCTGGGAACTGAACTGGGGTAGCGGTATACGCTCTTAGCCAATGAGCCTTCTCCCCAATCACATCATCCTTGTAACTATTTTTGCATGTCCAAATAAAAAATTTAAAGAACAACTTAACAGAAATCATACCAACTTGGAGTTGATGTCTTTGGATATACATCAGTGTTCAGTTATTATTGTAAGTTCCAAACTAGTCCCTAAGAACACTAAGATATTTATCATTCCAGAACTCACAAATTTTGGTAAGTAAATACCTTATTGAACAAAATGGTACCCAGAAAAGATACCTAGAATTTTGTTCGCCTCTCCTTCTTCTCCCTCTCATCTCCATATTGTAAGTGTGATAATATGTGATAAAAACAAAAGCTCTATTTTTATAGTGCTCATGATGTTTAGACAGCAAGACTTCTCAGAAAGGATTATTTGTAGAGAGCAGCCATTGTACATAAAGAAGCCAGTGCAAAGTTTATGTAGGAGCCCGGAACATACATTTACTGCAACTACTCCAACAGCTCGATAAATAGCAGTATTAGAGAATTGGTAATAAAAGGACTATTTTGAGTAACTAGTACTGATAACATGCAGAAATGCGGACTTAAGGCTATATTTTTGTTGAGTTTAGACTAGATTTTTAGGGTTTTGCCCCCCTTCCTTTCATTTCCTCAGCTTGTAAAATTGCAAGGAAGAACACAATTCCTTGGGGCTTGCAAGAGTCACTAAGCCATCTTCAAAACTCAAGCAGCCTGGGCAAATAAGAAGTGCTACTTAACTCACCTAAGCCCATCTGCAGGATTTTCTGTGCACAGACAGCCCCTGTGCAAAATGAAAGCAGCAAGGCCTCTCAGAGCCTTCAATCACACCATCCAGGAGGGCAGATAAATGCCTCTAAAATTCCCTTTCATTTTATGAACAGAGACTTCCTCGGCTAAGAGACCTTGCCATCTTTCTGCTTCCTCCTTTTCAAAGGGCTGAATTTTAATGCAAATCTAATTACTCCCTCGATCAGGGCAGGCAGATGCTGTGCAGACCCCTCTTCCTGTGCCACATGTCAGGGCAGACCTGCAACACCCCTCCTTCCCAGGCACAGCAGCAGCCGCGGCCTTAGGCACTCCAGCTACCCCGGACTGGACCCGGGAGAACAGTGACCGCTGGACACACACACACAGCCCACAGACACCCATCCCCTAGGGGACCTCTTTCCAGTTTTCACTCCAGCACAAGTGTTAACCCTTTCTCTACCCACCCACAGGAAACGGCTCTGGGGAAAGCCAGCCTGATTTTAATGCCGTCTAGCACCATCTAGTGGTCACAGGTTTTAAGTGCTGCCAATCTTTTCAGGTATTTTTGCCAGCGATCACAGAATGATCAAAGAATATAAAATAAATCGAACGATAGTCCGAATCACTTCATATTTCCCTACCTAAATAACTCAAAAGCAGAAACTTCTACAGACTCAAAAACCTATCTTAATGACTCAGGACTTTTTTTTTAAACACCTCCACTCTCATGGTTTTTTAAAAAAAGAATAAAAGCCGGGCAGTGGTGGCGCATGCCTTTAATCCCAGCACTCGGGAGGCAGAGCCAGGCGGATCTCTGTGAGTTCGAGGCCAGCCTGGGCTACCAAGTGAGTTCCAGGAAAGGCGCAAAGCTACACAGGGAAACCCTGTCTCGAAAAACCAAAAAAAAAAAAAAAAGAAGAAAATAATACCAACTCAAAGCTTTTGGTTTTAGAGTCGTAATTTTACCTGATTCTTCTAAATTAAAGTGTTTACTGACAGAATATTACAAAGATAAATGTACAGGAGAAAAGAGAATTTTCCTTTGAGCTATGAGACTTCCCCCATTGAAATGTTTACTTTCATGTGTCCTACTATGTATCTATACAATCTTTACTGTTTAATCCTTTGATATTTTAAAGGATTTAGAAAATGGAGGATGTAAGTTATTTGTTGGTCATCCAATCTAGGTATATAAGTTAAAGGAAATACTATGTATCCATATAATCTTTAATAGTCTTTTGGTCTCTGAAAAATACAAATACCAATGTAAATCTGTAGAAAGAAGAGCCTCACCATCCTACCCTGACGTTTACTGTCACTTTTCATGGTAAGTAAGACATCCAATGGTGTGACTTTCATTCCCAGCATGTAACGTGAGCAAGGACCAGCAAGCTCGGAAAGCATCTCAGACAGAGCAGGCTCACTCGTACCAGACCTGCGGGGACGGAGGCTGCTGGCCGGCGGGCAGGCGGGCGGACGGGCGGGTGGGCGGGCATACACACCTGGATGAGGAGGGGATGTGTGGGCCACCTGTCAATTGTGCTCCACTTCATGGTGGGCTTCCGTCCCACCTCGTTATAGTATCTGTAAATGGCATTTAAGCTGCTGCCTAAAATACAAGGGAGTCATTTAGTAGACACACTCGATTGTGGAGAAAATACAGCACAGACTGGTAAAGGGCAATAATTGTAAGTTCAGGGTAGGCAGCTGTTTCTATACAGAGACCGGGTCTAATTACGATCTTTTCAATACTCTAAAATGCATATAGATTTAACTACCCTGCAAATGAAGATCACTAAAGAGCAATCAATTTCAACAGACCTTCAAAGATTATTGAGGCCATTTCTCCTGAGAGACGTGAGGGCTGCGAGTTTATGAAATATAGGCTATTGTGAATTTGCAGGGACCAAGTCTTAAAATTGAGAGCATGTGAAGAAAAGCTCTCCCATTATGACCGGAATCAGCCCTATTACAGGCAGTGTAGGGGGTGAGAGAGAAAGCCAGAAGTGGGCTGTTATCCCAGCATGCTGATGCTGCTTTGTGTCCTTCTAACACTGCTGTTTTCTGGTATTTTCCTTTAGAGCGGCTTCATTTTCCAAGGTTTTCATGGTGGAATATGCATCATTCTATATCTAGAGCATTTTTGGACATTTTCAGTCAATATTACAAGTTAAATATTTCTCACATTCAAATGAAAGCTGTAAAGCCATCCTTTCTAAAGGTGCAATCAGAGGGTAAGCAGCCTGTCAAGGCGTCTAAAAGCCCTGCATTTAATCAATTCTTACAAAATGTGTCATTCCCCGGAATAAAGTAAACAAACGCTGCCCTCTGGCAGGTAACCTAACAAACGTTGTGTTTCCAAGTGAAAGGGGATTTGATGACAACCCGAAGTCCAGGAGAGGAGCAGCAGGAGGAAGCCAGGAAGCTGACACTGGGGTCAAATCCTGAAGCCCATAAAACCACCCCTAACGGGGCCTCTTACTCAGTCTCACACATAGCAAGTTCCAACATGTCTGTGTGCTACCTGTCACCAGTTTCCTGGGTTCCTTACCATAGGGATCATAGTTAAGTTGCCAGTTTAAAAAGCTTACTCAGGACAGAGCCACAGTTTAACTCATATTGTTTGCTCAGGCTAAGATTCATCTTGCATTAAAAAGAAAAATCAATGGACTCAATTCCAATGAGTAGAAACAGTGATGTAAGAGAATCTAAATTTGAGGGACAAAATAATCTCCATAGAAATCAAAGTATCACATCATATTCACACTGCAGGTCTCACTGCACATTTGGGCATCATTTTCTGGGAGTCACTTTAGCTCCCTTGTGTCACTGGACAACAGTCAATATACTACCGGAAGAAGTAATTAAGAAGGGGGTTATTATAAGTGAGAAAGATGCCACGAGAAATACAGACCACACGGTGTATGTTCAAAAGACACAGTAGCGAAAGGAGACCATTGGCCTCAAAGAATAAATGTGTTTCCTAAAACATTCATAGCTTAGAAGTACAGATGCTTGGTCCTTACACATGCGGTGCACTGGAGAAAAGCCACGTGTGCCCTGAGCCCTGCCCACACAGCTAGACCCATCTGGGAGGGAAGGAGTGCATCTTTTGTATGCCACACCAATAACAACTGTAACTAATCAACTATGGAGAGCAGACATCTGCAAGTCAAGGGACATTTTGCAAAGCAAGATAAAAATACGCCTTGACAATTCTAAGATCTGACTCATTCTCCAATAATATATTAGCAGATATTTTAAACTGTAGATTGCCAAAGTAAATCACAATTCAAACTTCTGGGTGTATGTGAAAGATTGGGCATTTTAACAGGTGCGCGCTCTCTCTCTCTCTCTCTCTCTCTCTCTCTCTCTCTCTCTCTCTCACACACACACACACACACACACACACACACACACACTTGTGTGCCTCAGTATTTAAGGCACACAACACTTGGAATGTTTCCTCCGTAGCCTTTAGTTCCTCCCTATAGGTATAATAACATTAATATTCAAAGGCAAACTGGGAATACAAATGCACTGGCCTAAATCCTTTAGAGAATGCAAATATATTTGTGGGTAATAATAAAGCTTTACCTATAATTAAGAATAGCTTTAATCCCAGCACTCGGGAGGCAGAGCCAGGCGGATCTCTGTGAGTTCAAGGCCAGCCTGGACTACCAAGTGAGTTCCAGTAAAGGCGCAAAGCTACACAGAGAAACCCTATCTCGAAAAAACAAAAAAAAAAACAAACAAACAAACAAACAAAAAAAAAAAGAATAGCAGGGCATGGCAGTACATGCCTTTGATCTCAGCACTCAGAAGGCAGAGGCAGGTGGATCTCTGTGAGTTCAAGGCCAGCCTGGTCTACAGAGTGGGACCTGGCTCAAAAAAAAAAAAAAAAAAGCAAAAAGCAAACAAACAAAAAAGAATATACAGTTTCCCAAGCTTACATTTCATCTTCAGTCAAATGTCCAGAGATCAGCAAGGAGTAACGCATTCCAAAACCCAAGAACACAGCAGTTTATAAAATGTTCATTTGAGTCCCCACGTTGGGTTTTTCTTGGTTTGTTTTGGTTTTGTTTTTTGTTTTGTTTTTTGAGATAGGCTCTTACCATATAACCTTGGCTGGCCTGGAACTCACTCTATGAATCAGGCTGGTCTCAAATACATAGAGAACAGGCCTGCCTCTGCCTGGGATGAGCGGTGTGAGCCACCACACCTGGACAGGATAGATTTTAAATTAACCAGTAACTAACCCATAACTGAAGACAGACACAAAAATGAAATAGCAGTATTTTCCGAATTTCCATATGAATACTTCTGCTTTCAAAATGGAAACAGTCATCCACTTATTCCTTTAATAAGAATTTCAGGGTAGACATAAAAATAAGGTTATGAAACAAACCTAGAAAATGATTAAGGTTCATCGCTGGCCTTTTAACCAACTGTATTAGAGTAGCAACCAAGCGCAGTCACCACCCTCCACAAACCGTTTATAACACTCAGCTGGCAGACCAATCATTCCAGAAGCACACGAAGCATGCGAGTTCAAAGCGACTGACCTGAGCTCTGAAGTGTCAAGAAGACACTTGACCAGATCTGCCATTCAAATTGCAAATTTCTTCAATGGTCAGATTCCTGGGCTAATTCTGCCAGGGCTCTAGCCACCTCAGAGATGTCCTTACCCGTGGTGGAGCAGCTATACTGTGGATACTGTGTGAAAGCAATGGCCCTTTCTAGGCCATCTCTCTCCATCTCTTCAATTGCTTCTTCTGTCAGAGGATGGACGTACCGAAATCCAATATAGTATTTGTGAGGTGCTATTAGGAAACACAAGTGGGAAGGAGAAGGTATTAATCTTTATATGGATTCCTCAGGGTCACCAAACGTAATGTAATGGCCAGAACAATGAACGACTAACCTAATTTTCTACAATGCTGATACGGTGAGCAAGTGAGGATATTCCTGGCATCTTGTCCATCTTTTGGCAGGCACAGGGGCACTTGGTTATTCTCAGAGATCAACAATCCTACCCGCCTACCTTTTATTAATATGATCATCTTTAAAATGCAAGCTTTTATTCTTAATTATCTGCTCTCATCAGACATAAGGAGACTGCAGAAAAGGGAGGGGAAAAAACAACTAGTATCTAGTTGGATGAGGTGGCACAGCCTTTAACCCCAGCCCTCAGGAGGCAGATCTCTGTGAGTCTGAGGCCAGCCTGGTCTATATAGCAAGTTCCAGGCCAGCCAGGGCTACATAGTGAGACCCTGTCTCAAATTTCTTTTTAAAATTTAGTACTCATTCATGACATGTACTGTCTTAATTGAGCAAAGTGGCATATGCATGTTATCCCCAACACTTGGGAAGCAAGAGCAGGAGGCCAAGTTAAGGACCGCTGGGGCTACACAGCAAGTTCAAGGCCAGCCTGAGTTACATAGCTAGACTGTGTCTCAAAACAAACACACAAACGAGGGCTGGAGGATAATTGTAGAACATGATCGTGATCACAGTACACAGGAGCCTTAGGCAGGAAAACTGAGTCAGCCTGATATACAGCACATTCAAGGCCAGTACAAAATATAAAGTGAGACCCTGACTCAGAAAAAAAGAAAGAGAAACAGCCAAGACTTCTGAGAATCACCTTCAGTTAGCCCCGTAGCCCGGAGGAAGCAGGGAAGCACAGAAATGCCTAGAAGGAACAGACAGAGACCAGCTGAGCTGCCTGGAAGAAGCTCAGGCCAGCTGGTGAAGATGTTCTCCAGCCGTTAAGATGTCTGCTATCTGTGCACTGAGCTCCCCAACTTTTGCGAGCTGTCACTCATGATATGGTGGGCTTTAGTGATGTAGCTGTCTTTGGGACATTTCTGTTCCTG
Source organism: Peromyscus californicus insignis (assembly GCF_007827085.1). NCBI lineage: Eukaryota > Metazoa > Chordata > Mammalia > Rodentia > Cricetidae > Peromyscus > Peromyscus californicus. The sequence continues at coordinate 52,998,447 of NW_026294469.1, forward strand.
TAAGTAACTCTTACCCATTCCTGTAAATAACCAGACTGAAATTCACTGGGTTACCACCTTGGACTTTGGTGATAGCCATACTTTGGTCTGCCATCAATTCCCTATCTGGGGTAAGTAGATGCTTGTTCCTGTCTCCCAAAGTGTCGTGTCACACAAGCGGGTAGTGATTTGTCAAAGGATCATGAGTATCAAGGCCCACTAAGGGCTGGGAACTCAAGTAGAGCTTCTGAGATCCAGAGAAACAAAAGGTAGCTCCCAAGAGAAGTGACTGATGCCTGAGTGACAGTCACACAAGTCAGCTCCAATGGGGGGGTATGTGCAGCTAGCCCATAGTCTTCCTGTATGTATCCATCACGTGCTCAGTGCACACACAGACCTGGAGGTTGGATGGATGAATGAAGGACACACAGGTATAGGAATCGATGGGTAAAAGTGTAGGTGAATATGCAGGCAAATGAACAGAGCAAACAGGAGAAAAGACAATTTTATGCCACATTGAGTGAATTAATGACTTGTTAGGCAAGCCACTGAGCTTAGACCCAAAGTTGTGATGAATGAGTACTGGATATTTTAAAAATAAATCTCCCAAGGACAGAATGCTTAATGCTTAACTAATTAAAAAATCACCTTCCCAACAACTTCAAGTATGAAGTCAGTGTCTGATGCTTTGACAGCTTACAAAAGCAGAGAATTAATATCAGAACCCGCCACGTGTAAATTCCTGTCTTTGCATTATATGGACATACAATAAAATGAAAAGACATTTGACAGTAGGTGGGAAAATGCTCTGGGACTCTGTCCAACCAATCTCAGAGACTGAAGCCATAGAAAGTCTGGGCATTCAATAGCCTTTCCATAGTGACCAGAGAAGGAGAAAGTGGAAAGATGGGAAGAATGCATTCCTATCTGTTTTTGTTATTGTTTGTTTGTTTGAGACAGGGTCTCTCTATGTAGTCCTGGAACTCACTATGTAGGCCAGGCTGGCCTCAAACTCACAGAGATCTGCTTGCCTCTGCTCCCAAGTGCTAGGATTAAAGCTGTGCACCGCCTCGAACTCACAAAGATCCGCCTGTCTCTGCCTCCCGAGTGCTGGGATTAAAGGCGTGCGCCACCACAGAGGCCAGCCCGGTCTCCAAAGCGAGATCCATGAAAGGTGCAAAGCTACACAGAGAAACCCTGTCTTGAAAAACCAAAAAAAAAAAAAAAAAAAAAAAAAAAAAAAGGTGTGCACCACTACTCCAGGCTTTCCTGTCGGTTTTCTTTCTCCAGTCTGACATCTGATCGGGCTCTTCATGGGGATGGATGCTATGCTTCATGAGGATAGATGCTACGCTAACATAAAAATCCAAAAGGCTGGCGCCCTTCTAATTCTTCTTTCCATTAAATAATTTGCACATTGGATTCATTACCATGACAAACTGACAACAATCAGAGCATTTATTCTCTACCAAGGAGGAGTGGGTAGAGACAGCTAAGTTGTTCTGCCATGTTTAAAGAGATGCATTGTGGCCTATATAGATGAACTGTACATGAAAAGCCCTGGAGCCACAGCCATGCACACCTGACCATCAGAAGTACAGCTGAACGATTTTCTAAGTGAGATGGTCTCATGAGGGAGTGGGCTCCTTTGTGCAGTGGGACTGGGAGATTCTGAGAACATTTCAAGCTGATGCTCAGCGATGTTTTCTCAGAGAGAACTCTTATGGTCCTGCCTAATAGGCTGTTCTCTTTGAGGGCCCCAGGATCACACTCTTGTCCTGAGTCTGAAGCCATAGAAAGCATTTACAATGAACATATTTTCATACATCCTAACTTGAACTTCTTCTAATTTTAACACTTCTCATTATGCTGGTTGATGTTGTCTCATTGACACAAACTAGAGTCACCTGGGAAGAGGGACCCTCATTTGAGGAACTGCTTGCATTAGACTGGTTTGTGGGAATGTCTGTGGGGCCTTTCCTTGACTGATGATTGATATGGGAGAGCCAAGCTGACGATTGGCGAGCCACCCCTGGGCAGGAGGTCCTGGATGGCATCCCAAAGCAGGTTGAGCAAGCCATGGAAATGAACAGGGCAGCAGCACTCCTCCATGGTCTCTGCTTCCGTGCCTGCCTGCAGGTTCCTGCCTGAGTTCTTGCCTTGGCTTCCCTCAGGGGTGGACTGTTACAGGGAAATATAAAATGAAATAAACCCTTCCCTCCCCAAGCTGCTTCTGGTCAGTACGGTGTCACAGGAATAGAAGGCAAACTGGGACTCTCATACTGGCCCATGCTTTAGTATTACCTGAAACTATGTGTCCTACAGTCACGTGCACCTTGGATGGGAATAAATGCAGCACCTGTAGCTCATTCCTGCATTTAGTGTCTCAGTCTATGCAGAGGTTCTCACAAGTTACCAGATGTGTGCTGTTGAGAGTCAGGCCAACGTGGCAACTCTCTGCCTCACAGTGGTGATGCTGTTGAGTTGAAAGCATGACTGAAGATTGCTCAAGTGACTTACACTCTGAGTTACAGCTAGCTACTCCTCTAAATGCTCATCTAACAGCTGCCCAGCTAGAAGGAACGGCCACGGCAACCGCCTAGCCCATCTTCTGTGGACGGACGGTGTATTGCCTCCTCTTTACAACCCAGCTCAAGGTAACTTTAAACTCCCTTTTGAAACACTGCCCAACTTTTCAGCGTATTTGTGACACTGGAAGTAATTTTAAAAGGGTCTACTACAGTCAGAGGAGAATGTCTGGAGAACTCAGTCAAGCGAGCAGGTATTATATATTATAGATACTCACAAATCAATAGTTGCTGGTACCTGGACCAGGGAAACAGATCAGTAGAAAAAGTGCTGGCAGCACACGCATGAAGACTAGTTCAGAGCCCTGGTATCCACATCAAAAGCTGGGCAAGTCAGGTGGCCAGTTGTAATCCCAGCACATAGGAGGCAGAGGTAAGAGATCCCGGGGCAAGCTGGCTAGCTTAGACTAACTGGATTGGTGAGCTCCGGGTTAAACTGAAAGACCTGCCTCAGTATATAAAGTGGAGAAAAATCGAGGAAGACACAAAACATGTTAACTTTGGGCCTCCACATGCACACGAGCGCACACGCGCACACACACATTACTCATGCAGAGAATCGTCCTGCCTCTGCCTCCTGCGTGCTGGGATTATAGGACTGCACCACCATGCCTGACTCTGACTATCTACTTTAGCAAACCTAGCACTGTAGTAAGAAGAATACACACCTGTGTCAGGTGACAGCTCATCCAGCAGCTTCACCATGCCTTCTCCCTGCTTGGAAGTCCACATCTTGATGGGGGATCCACCTCCGATCCTGCGATACTGCTCTTGAATTTTGGGGGTTCGGCGTTTGGCGATGAATGGCGCCAGCTTACTAAATCATTAAACGTATAAGTAAGAAGGATTTTATTCCACTTTTGTAATCTGAGATACACTTTCTACTAATAAAGAAGACATGAGTAAAAGTTAAGAAGAGCCTAACACGATCAGCTGTTAGGAATACTGCCATGACGTCCCTAACAAGTCAGCATGGACTTGAGAGTTCACCTCTGCACTCCACAGTGCTTGAGGAACACATCCTGAACACTCTGGATACCCGCCCCTGACCTGGATGCTGCTAGATACCAACCTACATGCTGCTTCTGCACCGAACAAGAACTAGGGGGGAAAGTACAGGGAGCATACATTGGTTTCCTGATGCTGGGGACTGAATCTGGGTCCTCATCCATTCAAGGCAAGGACTCTACCATTGAGCTGAAGCTCCAGGACCATCCTGATTTGTTTTTAATTTTGGGACAGACTCTCACCAAGCTACGTCGACCACCCTTGAACTCTCAATGTTGCAGAGCCTGGCCCGGGTACCTACTTCTCCTGCTTCGAGCATCACCAAGCCTCACACAGGGCCCTTTGAAAAGCAATTTTTGTTATGTTTACGATTTGGGGTGTGTGTGTGTATGTGTGTGTGTGTGCAAATGCACATGTGTGTACGCACACTGGCACAAATGTGAAGGTCAGAGGACAACTGGCAGGAGTTGAGTTGGTTCTCTCCTTCTATCATGTGGGTCCCTCCATGGCATGTACACACCCACACATACACTAAATAAACAAAATGTAAAAAGAAAAGTATTGTTTCACGTTATGAAAGGAGTTTCAGTGGAGAAACGTGAAGCTTAAGTTTCAAACAGTTTCTGACACATCTATCAAATATTGGGTACAATCTTAAGTACGTTCTTTAGAAAATAATACGTGGCTCTTACCATATTTTCTTTTCTAAAACAACTACAAATGCTATCATTTATTACAAAAACCATCTCTCAACAGTGACAGAACTGAAGAGATTAGAAAGCAGGGAATCAAACAGGTCTCAGGGATTAAACTCTAAAACTCTTGGGCATCAAAACCTCACTATTGGATGGGAAAGATGGCTTAGCAGTTATGACCATGTACTGTTCTAGCAGAGGACTCGAGTTCTGTTCCCAACACCCATGTTGGGCAGCTCACAACCCACTGTAACTTCCATTCCAAGGGATCTGACACCCTCTTCTGGATTCCTCAGGACTTGTTTCCACACATGCACAGACACACACTTACACACATAACTTAAAATCTTTTTTTTTTTTTTTTTTTTTTTTTGTCTGAGACAGGGTTTCTTCTGTGTAGCCCTGGCTGTCCTGGAACTCATTCTGTAGAGCAGGCTGGACCCAAACTCACAAAGATCTGCCTGACTTTGGTTCCTGAGTGCTGGGATTAAAGGCGTACACCACCACCATCCAGTTTGAAATAAAATCTTAGGGAAAAAAAAAGCCTCTCACTATTGCACAGAAAAATGTAGTTACATGAGTATCCGGTACATTCTGTGCCAAGGCTAAGATAAGTTTATGTATAACTGGACCCAAGACAGTGCCTTCCTACTCTCAAGTGCCCTCAGAACACTTTGTAACCTGCCATTTGCTCTATTTAACCCAAGCTGAGGTGACTGTGACGCTGTGGTTGGGATGGTTTGGAAGGACTCAGAAAAGGTACTCACTCCACACAGTCACCTTCCTAAGACACAAAACAGCTCACCAGCGTCAGCGGCCTTCTGGCACATCACCAAACAGTAAGAAAAAAATGGACAATATAGATTATTTGAAAATAAACGTTTCAATCGTTTCTCAGCTGGCAAGCGAGTTGATAATATTCTAAGACAACAGAGTTTGGGACAAAGGGAGGGAATTCCTGTGACCTGACTTAGCAAGCCAACCAACAAAATGAGTCCATGAATCGGAAGCTGAAATCACTCTTCGCATAATTTATTCTTTACCACAGCTACAATTGCAGTGTCAAACATTGTACTTAATACATATGTATGTATGTATGCCCTTAAGTGTGTGTGCTTGTGTTTGGGAGGCACATGTGTATTTAGGTGCAGATGTGCATGTGTGTGTGTGTGTGTGTGTGTGCATGCGCACACATGTGCTTGATGATGTGTGTATGTAGACCGCAGAATGACCTTGAGCATCGTTCCTCCGCCAACCACCTTTTTAAGTCAGGGACTCTCCCTGGTCTGGGACTCACTGAGCAAGTAGACTAGCTGGTCAGTTTGCCCCAGGGATCTGTGTGTTTCTACTCCCTCAGTGCTGGGGTTACAGCTGCCTTTTAAAACAAACAAACAAACAAACAAACAAACAAACAAACAAGACAGGGGTTCTAGGGATTGAACTCTGAGGCGTCTCCACAGTCCAGCTTGCTCTTAATGTAACAAAATGAAGGTTGATCCTATACGGCTGCATATGTGGGCAGTGAGGTACACAAAACAGAGTTTACTGCCGCACTGTAAACAGTGTCTACCAATGAAGTACAAATTAATATAATCATACAATGCAATTCTAAATGGTCACGAAGAAAATGAGGTAGATCTATATAATATGTTATGAAACAAAATACTTGAACAAAAATCACTAAGTGCCAAATAAGGTGCATTAGTCCGTTCACATCTGTATACTGAAGTGGGGAAGAACATGTACAGGTGCATACACACTCACATGCATGCATTGTTTCCAGCACTTACATCTGGCTAACTGATGCTGGAATTCAAGGTGGTGGGGACGTTTGCTTTTTGGTGTAAATACGTTATTTCCATTTTAGTCATATACATGTATTAATTTTTCATTGCAAAACGTCTTTTGAAAGAAGACTAGAGCAAAGGGGTAGGGAAATAAGAATGAAAGGAAGAGGCGAGAAGCCATAACCCACCCTCAAGGGCAAGGTAGTGACAGGCGTTGCTTCCCGAACGTTAATCAGCAGGTAAGCGCCGAGCACCAACACATCTTTAAAAATCTTGAAAACCTTAAAGTTACCTCAGCTGTGCTGAGACAGCTGTAATTGCCGGGGTTCTGGGAAGGAGAGGGCTCGAGGAGAGAGTTCGCTGACTGTCTCTCCTGCTGCAAGTCTTCCCATACCACTTCCTTCTCCTTTCCAACAGAAGACACGAGTGTTGTCATGACCGACCAGAGCCACACAGAGGACAAATGCACCATGCGTTCGTTCTATTTACACAGTATATCTTACTTTTGAATGGGAAGTGTCATGAGGTCTCGGTCCAAGAAGAGTCTTTGAAGGAAGTCTTGAACTTCTCCGAGGGTTTCGGGGCCCCCCATGTTTAACATTAATATGCCGGTTTTGGGCTTCCTACATAAGGAAAAACAGTTCGTTGGCCACACTTTCATTTGCTCCAGGGCAGATATTTCTTCAGCTGATAAGAACCCACAGGCCCTTTGGTGACATCACAGGGCTGGCTAGCTGCTTGGAGACACAGAGGGCCTCCACTTCTTCACTGACCTGCCTCGGACTCTGACCCTTGCCTCGAGGCTCCAGCCCTGATGTTGGCATTAACTGAACTCAAAACTTCCCTATTATCCTGTCAGTCTTGAACAAAGAGCCAATTCTTCAGGGACAGAGACACAGAAACCTAAAATGATTCAGAGGGCAAAGGATCTGCAAGTGCCGGTGCTTTATGAGTACACAAGGTCAGGCTTTCCACAGATTAAGGTTTCTTTGTATGCTAAAATTAAAGTCCAGTGTTCTTCCTTAAAACACTGTTTGGGGCACCCAGTGCATAAAGCATATACTCAACATAATCTACCACCAAGTAAATTCCGTCACCCGGAGAGTGTTCCCCTTTCAACACTCCAGTGAGTCTACCATTCACTCATCTGCACCCCGTCTCTTCAGTCACACAGGAAGCCATTCTTAACCTAAGCTAAATTATGTCTTAGTACTCTGCTTTCTTTCCCAGCATATGCCACCAGCCCATCTTCAGTGCCCTATCTTAGTGACCCTCCCCCCGACATCTCTTTCATACATGTATTTAATGTGCTTTACTCCCTCACACTCCCACTGAACCTCCTTTTTCTTCCTAAGAAGTCCTGACTTACCGTCATGGGGTTTTAGTTTGTTTGTGACCTACAGAATTCAATCTGGATTCTTTGCATGAGCATGGGTGGGCTATTCACTAGAGATTCAGCACCTCGCTCACCCCTGGCTACACTACTGAAGAAAATGACTCCCTCTGCCCTAGGAACCACTAACTTTAATGGCCAATTACTTTCAGGGAGGGGTGGGCCTCAGGAACCCCTTTACCAACTGTGCTAGAATATTGATGAGCGCAATTTTGAGCTGGTCAATTTGTGTGGATAGGCAATGTGGATGTGAGCTCATGAGTGGAATGGTCATGTCATGCCTGGACAGTCTCACAACATACTTCTCCCTCCTCTCTCATTAACATTATTTCCACCTCCTCCTTCCATTCACTCTTAATAATAATAATAATAAAAAGGCTGAGAAATAACCAGCCCGAAGTTCACCTCAAATACTACTAGGAATGCTTACACCCCCTGCATCAAACCATTTCTTACTAGAGTGACTGATGCTGTACTTGGAGCCCAAAGTAAAGATAAAGTAGGACCACTTTTCACTGTCTTAGGCCAGTGTTTCTCAGCCTCAGCACCACTGGCATTCTGGGTGGAATAATCCTTTACTATAGAGGACTCTCCTACACAATGTAGGGTGTTTGTTAATAGCCCTAGCCTCCACCTACTGGGTGCAGTATTACCTGTTCTGGTTAGGGGTTTTGTTGTTGTTGTTGTTGTTGTTGTTTTGTCAACTTGACCACAAACTAGAGTCACTTGGGAAGAGGGAACCTCACGAGGGAAATTGCCTCTATCACACTGGTCTGTGGGCATGTCTGTGAGACATTTTCTTGATTAATTATTGACGTGGAGTAGTGTGACCACAGGGCAGGTGGTCTCGGAGTATGTAAGTAAGGTAAGCAAACCATGGGGAGCAAGCCAGTAAGCAGCACTCCTCCACGGTCTCTGCTTCAGTTCCTGCCTTGAATTCCTGTCTTGGATTCCCTCGATGTCGGACTGCAACCTGCAAGCCAAATAAACCCTTTCCTCCCCAAGCTGTTTTTGGTCAATGCTTTGTCACAGCGACAGAAACCGAACCAGCATAATTCCTCACCTCAGCTGTGATGACCAAAGATGCCTCCACACCTTAGAGAAAGAAGGTCTAATCCATTTTTACTAAGAGGATTACATCAAGCAATTATACTTAAGATGTTGCAGAACTTTGTGTGTGGATATTCGGTACCTGTGTATGTACACATATGGGGGGTGCATAGACCCAGCAGTGCACGTGGAGAGGCCCGGAGGCTCATGTCTGGTGTCTTCCTCTATTGTTTTCTATTTTATTTTTTGAGACAAGGTCTCTCACTGACCTGGAGCTTATGAATTTAGCTAGACTGGCCGGATAGTGAGCCCTTAGGATTCTCCTGCCCCTGCCCCACCCCCAGCCTTGGGATTACAGACACACAGAGTTGTGTCCAGATTTTATGTGGGTGTAGGGACTTCAACTCATGATTGCTCAGCAGGCCCTTAGCCCAGAACCATCTCCCCAGCCCCTGCAAAACTTTTTCACATAAAAATGCTATAATGACACTAACAGGCCTGTTGACTTTTCGTGCTACCTAAACATGCCAGAGGCAGCACCTGGTGAAACTGCTGTCTCCCTTAATCTCCCTGCTGAGACCACCCATCTTCCCCCAAGTTCTTGTCTTTCGTCCTCAAAAATCTGTGACTCCTAATAAATTAAGTGCATTTTCCCGTGGATTGCTGCCAGTTAGCAGATTACTGGTTAACGAAGCCTAGGCTAAAAGACTTACCTAAGCCACAAAGGGTATCAGTGTGCAAACGGGATTTAGAACTATGCTTTCCATCTATAACACCTGAGCTCAGAACAAGAGTGGCTTTAAAGCGGATGTCACTCGGCCCTGCTCACGTTTTGCAGACCCGTGTTGATTTTATACATGAAAGAGTCGCATATGATTTGAAAATGCCCCAACACACGTTAACGCTTAATTCCAAACTGTGTTGTGCATGATGAGTGCTGCATTAGTCTGCCTCTGCTGTGTTCCCAGTACAAAGTGCGGAGCTTTAATCAAGGGTCTCTGTCTCTCTTCCCCTTCAGACAGACCACACCTGAGACCAAGGTCTCACTGGCCAAGCCTCTCTTTGTTTGAACATCAAAGTAGGCACAGCAACATGTATTTTAAAACCTACTTGGAAAAGTTTAAACACTTTGCATTTGTTATATTCTGGGACTTTTAAAGCACAAAGCTTTTCCTTTGAAATGTGCATAATAGGAACTAAAACTCATCAGTTAGCAAACAGTCACTTTATTCTGTGGCATCTAGACAGCGCTGATGAAAAGAAATAAAAATCTCAGTTCTTCATTAAACCTACAAGATATCAGTGACCCAAAGATCTATGCTACTTCTAGAACAAAAGACAGTAAAAAACAGAATCTGCACCAAATTTACACACACATACACACAAATACACAAACACACACACACACACACACACACACACACACACACACACACACACACACACACAACAGACACAGTCGGAACACAGCTCCACTCTTGGGTTTGTCTTATCTATGGCTGCCTTGACATTGCAGCAGCAAAGGTAAAGAGCAGCAAAGGAGATGTTGTGGCCTAAGAAAACTAAAACTAAAATAAACTAAGAAGCAAACTCCTGAAAAAAGCCTGTGGACTCCTAAGCTAGCCTAGCAGCTGGCCTAGCACTGTAGCCTAGCTCAAGCCAAGCACTACGCCACACCACGTCTTTCAAGACCTTGGCATCAGAATGGTCCCCCAGGATGCTCCTTACTTTAGCATCTCAAATATCCCAAACTAGACCTAACCGATGCCTGGAATGTAGGCTTAGATAAATAAATTGTGATTTACTAAACTACTCTTAAACTCTTTGAGATTGACTGTCAACTTGATAGTCCATAAAATCAGCCAGTAGGCAAACCTTTAGTACGCCTGTGAGGGGATTTTTGGGCTGAGTTAAGTGAGGTGCAAAGATCCACCTTAACTATGGGGGCACCATTCCACGCATCCCAGAGTGAATGAAAAGGAGAAAGTAAAGTGAGCATCAGCATTTATCTCTCTCTGCTTCCAGAGTGCAGATTAAAATGTGACCAGTCACCTCACACTCCTGCCACCATGATGGACTGTACCCTCAAACTATGTGCAAAAATAAAACCTTCTTTATGTTGATTTTATAAGGTATTTTGTCACAGCAACAAGAAAAACAACTAAAACAACATAGAAAATATTTATAAATACATGGTGACAGTAGAAAAATGTAAAATAATATGCATTGTACTGTTTACATGTCAGTAAGTACATACGAGTGGATAATAAAATACTAGATGCTACGATTACTATGACTTTTAAATCCTTCCACCTGAATGTTCTAGTGTTTTATATAAATATTATATAAAGTTACTTAATAGAACCTAAGACATACTTTTATTTAATTGTTAACAATTAATGTAATATTAAGGGCATTTATATTATTGACTTTTGTCACCGCAAAATATAGGAATTGTGGTGGTTTGAAAGAAAATGTCAGCTAAAGGGAGTGGCACTATTAGGAGGTGTGGTTTAGTTGGAGTAGGTGTGGTCTTGTTGAAGGAAGTGCATCACTGGAGGGGTGTCATATATGTTCAAGCCATGCCCAGTGTCTCAGACCACTTCCTGTTGCCTGCAAGCCAAGATGCAGGACACTCAGCTACTTCTCCAGCACCATGTCTGCCTGCACGCCACCTTGTTGCACCATGATGATAATGGACTAAACCACTGAAAATGTAAGCCACCTCAATTAGATGTTTTTCCTTTATAAGAGTTGCTGTGGTCATGGTGTCTTTTTATCACAATAGAGACCCTAAGACAGCAATGAAATATTTTTTCTTCCAGGTTCCTCAGTTCTTCCGCTCACATTAATACTTTTTCCAAGTCTTAAGGAACCACAGAGTACATAAGGTCCCATGTCCTACCTGACATGCCACCAGCTCGAGATGCCTGTGCTTCCTAGCCTAACCACTAACTACGTCTTCAAGGAAGACAGAGCTGAGAGGAAGGGATTTGGAACCCATCCTTAATGCCATATCCTAAATCAACCTCCGTTTCTTAGCCTTCAATCAATAAAATATCACAATCACAATGAAAAATATCAAACACAAAATGAAAACATATCATTTACATGGTGACTGTTCATGGTGGTTTGAGAATGCCCCCCATAATCTGGGGCATTTGAATACGTGGTCCCTAAGTGGTGGCACTGTTTGAATAGGTTTAGCAGGTGTGGCTTTGCTGGAGGAAGTGTGTCACTGGAGTTGGGCTTCAAGGTTCAAAGACTCACACCACTCCCAGTCTGTTCTCTCTACTTCCTGCTTGTAGTTTCAGGTGTGAGCTCTCTGATGCTGCTCCAGCTGCCATGCCTTTGCGACCCTCTGGAACTGTAAGCCCAAGCAAACTCATCTTTGTGTTGTGTTTTATCACAGCAATAGGAAAGTCACTAACACACTGTACAACTCTAGAATGCTGTCTTGTCTGGCAGGAAAGTCATGATGTCACTTAGTCACAGCTACTTTCCTGTATAAAACCTGTTCCTCTGTATGCCCTGAGGGAGTCTGTGGCTTCTGTTGCTGAAGAGAACACTCAGTTACACAATGGCTACCGCCTCTACCCATAAATACCAAGAGTGAAGTACACTCTGTTTCCTTAATAAAGTATAAACCATAGCACGTCATTGGTAATGGTGTTCTTTATGTTAAAAACTAAAAGTAATAATGGTAGAATCTCCCAGAGAAGTTCTTGGTAGGTTAACTACTTTTTATCCTATACAAGGTACACATTTTACAGGTGTAAATATGTCCAGTTCATACACAGATTTTTAGTATGCACACACTTGATTTCATATATGACATATACTAGGGCCACATCCCTTCACGACAGAAGACTATATTTAACTATATGTCCTTTGTTGGTCCTTAAAACCTATTATTTCATAGCTGTTAAAAGGAAATCAAGAAAATAACATCCCTTTGCTAATAAATACATTACATTTTTCCGGTCCCTCTCCCCCTAGGTTGCTTGAACCCACTTGTATTTATCACAACAGAAAACGAGAAGAAAGCCTTATTTGAGCCTAGAGTTACCTCCTTTCTGGTTGAGCTTGAGGTGTTGCAGTTTTGACTTGACGCGCTTTCTCTGTGGTGGCTGCCGCTGCACCCGACTGGCACCTCCATGGCTGACAGACCCTCGAGCCGCCATGCACCACTGTGACAAAATTAAAGTGCTGGCATGAAATCTAGCTGGAAAGTAATTTCTTTTCAAGAGGTCCTCAGGGCATAATTCCTGGCTTTAAATTTTAAAAAGGTGCAATGGCAGGGGTGATTTTCCCAGCATCTCTGCAGGCAGGTAGAAGCACCGAGCACTCCTTTCTCTAGTGGGCCGGGGTGCAGGTTCCCTCCTCCAGGGTAGCTTTATCTTTTCAGAAGCCACACACACCTTCTCACTCTGCCCTGGCTGCAAATTTTGCTCAGATCTCATCCCTAGAACCTCTGCACACTCAGAATATTTCCAACCATGGGGCAGTGCTCAGGAGAGGTGAGGGCATCATAGGGAAGGTGAAGAACTAATTTAGGGTCATTTAGAGTGGAAACTGAGCCAGTCCCCAACTGTGGATCTAATTTCTGGTCTGCAAGTCTTCTGGGTAAAGCATCAGTGACGGGAATCCCAGAATTGTCCTGTGCTCTGACAATGAGAAGGGGGCACACTCTCTTCTGCAGGAATGCACCCACGAGGTGTAGAGTCCCTCAGAGTCCAGTACTCCACATGACAGACCAGGTTCCCAGGGCCCAGAGCTCAAGAATTCCCTCTCCTGTAAGCTAATCCCAGAGTCTATATAGGCTCCTTCCCTGCATCTATCCTCTGGAGGGCAGATGTTGCCATCCATATAAGCAGTTCGTGACCTTCAGGGTGGTCAAGGGGTAGTAGGAAAGAGCTGGTGGGAAGAGAAGCAAGAAAGCTTACGGGTCAACATTCTCCAGGCCTCTTTCCTGCAGGGGTTTAAGAGTTCAAGACTCCATCCTTCCCACAGTAAAATTAAATTGAAACCACATGTTAGTACTGAGGAAGATAATAAGGAACAGTGGTAGCTCCTGTGTGGCCTCCTTCTCCTAATACCAGGTTAGAAACTCATCTGGGACCAATCCTCTTCTGCCTGTATTCTCTTCTAAGTGGCCGGACGAGGGCAAAGTTCAGGCTGGATCACCTACGTGGGACCGAGGGCAAAGTTCAGGCTGGATCACCTACGTCGGACCCATTTCAGCTCTCCACTTCTCACAGTGTGACCTGGGGACCTGGGGTCAGACTACAACCTCATAGAGCCTCAGTTCCCCTCTGTAATATGACGAGTCCTTGCTGGTCAACTCAGAGGGTTGAAACATCAAGAGAAGCCCTCTGCAGCATCTGCCATGTGACAGGGGCTAATATAATGTCAGTATAATAGTTTCATTTGTAAGTTTCTAGAGAAAGCAACTACATCTGCTCTAACTTTCTTTAAATCACCCAAATGGGAACAAAAGAAAAGAGAATGGCATCCCCAGGTCGCCTAGATTTCTTTCTATCCAGATTGTACACACTGGTGCATGTCTGTGACCACAGCACTCAGAGCTGAGGCAGGAGGATCTTTAGTTTGAGACCAGCTGGGGTTTGAGCCAGACCTCGCCTCAAAACCAATAAATAAAAGCAGACCTCGAACTTCCCCAGCAGAGCCCACTCCATGAGCTTACGCTGGGGAAGCCTTACTAAATCAAGGCAGAGTGGAAAGATTGATGTAATAAGTTCAATTTCACTCAAATGAAGTCTCAAAACAACACACACCCCCTTGTTTCACACAAGTTTAATTATGAGCTACATGATGAGATTTAACCAGGTATTCAATCATGTGCAATGTCTCCAAGTCCCTGTACGAATGAGATTCCACCAGATCCTATGGGATATGACTATAGAATTCTAGCTGATGGTCATAAATAAGATTCCTTTCTGTGAACCTAACAAAAGGAAGAAGGGGTAGGACCAGATCCCCCAGCTAGTACATTACGGTTTCCTAGTACAATTTCCAAGCTTCCTGGCTTTTGTCGTGCCCTGGCTTACAAAATTCTTGTCTCCTGTTGAACCAAATTTTGGTCCTGAAGAGGGATCCTTCCTACTGTGACTTAGGATTAACATACCCATCAAGGACATCTCTAAAACGTCCCTCTCTGGCTACTGGGCTATTAGAGATATGGAAGGGCAGGAGGGGCAGGTGGCCAGAGAAGATATCAGGGGAGGTGAGTATGCTCAAAGTGTGATACGCTTGTATGAACATGTCACAGAACAACCCACACAAACTGTACAAATGACATATACTAACTAGAATTAAATAGGTCCTGCACTACCTTAGACACAGGGACTGTGGGAATATGGGGACTTGCTTCCCAGATTTGGCCTGTTATTCTGATTTCTGTTGTTCCAAAAAATTCTAACAAGGAATAGGAAAAGGACTGACACCATCCATCATCCAACACTGTCCTGTAAGTCCACGTCAGGAGAACTTACAAAACCAATGTAATTTCTGAACCATTAAAAATGACAAGATATTGGGGCTGGAGAACTCAGGGTTTAAGAGCACTGGCTGCCCTTGCAGAGGACCCAAGTTCAGTTCCCAGCACCTACATCTGGTATCTTAAGAACACCCGTACCCCAGTTCCAGATTTCACGCCTGGGGTACCTGCATTCACATGCACATATTCCCATAGAGACTCACACAAACATACACACATTTTTTTTTTAATCTTAAAAAAAAATAGAAATTTTACTTTGAGGATATCATGAAAAAAATTTCCATGCATCAAATTAATGCAAGGCTGCTGTTACATATATTGCATAAGAGAAGCAGAAGACATTATGGATTTGTATCTGTATCTTAAACACACAGAAAAAAAATTAAAGATGGGGAGTTGGAGAGATGGCTCAGTGGTTGGCACACTTGCCGCTCTTGCACTCATTAGGTAGTTTGGTTCCTAGCACTTATTAGGTAGCTCATAAACAACTGTACTTCAGCTCCAAGGGGATCTGACCCCTCTGGACTCTGCAGGAATATGTAGTCATATTCACATACCCACACACAGACACATTATTAAAAATAAAAATAATTTTTTAAAAAGATGGAATAGAACAGAAAAGCACTGAATACATAACTATAATTCTACATATTGCAAAATATACAAGGCAAAATAAAAAGTGATTACATGAAAGATAAAAGTTTAACTTCTGCATAAAATCTTAAAAACACAAATTACAAAACCAAAAAAGAAAGTGTGCATAGACATAATAGAATTCTTGAATAAGAAAATACAGAACTGTGTGTGTGTGTGTGTGTGTGTGTGTGTGTGTGTGTGTGTGTGTTGCAGTATATGACATATTAGAGGAAGCATCTTACTACTTCTAAATGAGTAAAAAAAAAAAAAAATATAAAACAGCTTTTTCCAGTTTAATTTCCAGAATTCAACTGCAGAAAATACTCAGTTTTCTCTTAGCTAATAATATTAATCTTTCCCTGTCCACCCAAACGATAAAAGTACTATATAATACCACCTTAAAAACTGGAGTGTGAGAAACTCATCACTAGTCAAAGCGCCAAGACTGAAGTGCTCAGCCACAAACGGTCATATCACAGCCCCTGTCCACAAGAGGCTGAGGGAACACAGCCGAAGAGGAAGCAGGAAGACTGGAAGAGCCAGACACTGTGGAGGACCAGAGCGGAACATTGTATTCTGGACGTACAAGACTTGCACAAGATCAAGTCAGTCAATGTCCCCTCATGCCGTGGGGAGGGGCTCCTGAGCCCTCAGCCCTAGCTAAGGAGCTATTATCAATTGAGGGCTTCTGGAGAGGGAAGAGTTAGGTTCTTTTTAAAGGCATGGCCCCTGATAGGTTGACCATGCTCTAGGGCATTGGTCACAACCCCCTGGGGGGTCAAAAGGCCCTTACACGGGGGTCACTTAAGATCATTGGAAAACACAGATATTTACATTGCAATTCATAACAGTAGCAAAATTACAGTTATAAAGTAGCAATAAAAATAATTTTATGGTTGGGGGTCACCACCACAACATGAGGAACTGTATTAAAGGGTCTCAGCATTAGGAAGGTTGAGAACTACTACTCTAGTGGGTGACTCCATACCCATGGGTGTATGGGCAGCATAAATTAGATTTACCAGTTAAGAGAGAGAGAAGAGAGAAGAGAGAAGAGAGAAGAGAGAAGAGAGAAGAGAGAAGAAGAGAGAGAGAGAGAGAGAGAGAGAGAGAGAGACAGAGACAGAGAGACAGAGAGACAGAGAGAAGAGGAGCAGGAAGCTGAGAGGGGGTGAGTAGTGGGCATGAATCTGGAAGGAGTTAGGGAAAAGAGTTGAGGGTGAATATGATCAAAATACACTGTATGCATATATGAAATTCTCAAGGGATAAAAAAAGTACTTTTTCAAAGCATTGGAGCCTGTAACATAGTTGGAATTGAGATATATTGTGGCTTCTGAATCCTTTCACTTAGTTACTTCTGACTTACACAGAAAATAATTTCAGTTCTCATACTGTTTCATGACCTCCAATCTTGGGTCTGTTAGACTTTATTTGCCACTGGAAAGGATGGTGAAAGAAAAGATGAATAGGTACTTCCTTTACTGGCACTGTCCTTATCTTTAAAGATAACACCTTTTGTTTCCCAGTGTCTTTCGGGAGCTGATCTTCAGTGTACCGTATTTGTCTTGTAACAAAGGCACTCGCAATATCCACCCGAAGTAGGTGCCACACTGACAGATTAGGAAACTCCTTTGAAATAGGTCAGGTCTAGTCACCATTCAAATTCATGAGCGCCTCATTTGGGGTAGTCTACTACATCTGTAACTGAGAGGCTCTACGATGCCTACTTCACCTGCGTCCTAATCTTCACAGCAAATATTAGCGAGTTTGGTGAGGTTGGGACCCTGGCTCAAAGTGTCCTTGCTCAATTCGGTCCAACCAGGTGTGTCCTACCCAGGGCCCCAACAGCTCATCTAGCGGGCACACCCTACATTAATGAGGTGTATCAGCAACACTTGAGATCTCGTTCGTTCCCTAAATATCCCACGAAAACTCTAATCCGGGCCTCCCCAGGGTGGGTCCTTCTACCCAGAAGCCATGGCATTGGCCTGGGCGGAGCAGCAGTGGGCACCGTGATCGCCACCAGCAAGAGAGTAAACTGCAAGGCAGACAGATGCCAGCAGTGATGGTGACAACGACACCCGAGTCTCTAGGTGTCGGGTCCTTCAGAGACCTTCCCTCCCGTAATCACTAAGTCTAGCTACTGCTCGAGCCCCCCCCAGCTGGCCCCTTGAGACTCGAACCCGCGGCCTCCCGGCCGCTCCAAGCGCTCGAGATCGCAGACGCAACCCCACTTACGCGGCTCGCGGAGCAGCGCGCCCGCAGCCCGCAGGGCCGCAGCCATGTTGGCGCCGGCCGAGAGCATTTCCGGGACGGCCAGGGATCCTCTGCGGCGGCGCGACAGCCAGGCCGGGGAGCGCCCACGAGGCAGCGCTCCGCACCCGCGCCCCGCGCATTCCCCGGCCGGCGGGGGCGGGGCCGGCGGGAGGCCCGCCCTGGGGGTGTGGTCGGGGGCGGGGCCTGTAGGCCCGAGTGGCCAGATGCTGCTGGCTGGACCGGCCGAGATAAGGCCAGTGACTGGGAGATCGGCTCCTGCCACCACGGGTCAGCGCACCTGAGGCCCGCTAGGTCTGCGGCGCTGGAGGGCCCTCCGGTCGGATCTGACAACCTGGTCGAAACTGGAACGACAGCCCATGACTCAGCAAAAGACTTTCTGGACGTGTCCATACTGTCCTTAGATGTGCCCATGGTTCCCAGTTTGGTTGCTTTACGACAGTGCAGACCCTTTCCGACTTGTTCCAGAGCAAAAAGAGGGTGTGGGCGTGGGCGTGTGTGTAGCACCTCTTTGTAGCAGATGAAGACAAAGAAGCTATATGTAGCACGAATCTTAAAAGGTTTTATTAATAAAAACAAACCCAGGGCCAGGTATTGGGGTGAACGCTGAAAGATCAGAGAAGCAGAACAAGCCACAGCTACCTCGCCTTGCCAGTTCCTCAGCTGATTCTGTTTTCTCAAACTGGAAGCCTCTGAGTCCTCATCCAAATGGGTCTCAGCTGAACTGCTGCTCAAAAGCCTAAAAGCTTAACCAGCTCTAGTTCCCGGTCCTCACGCCTTATACACCTTTCTGCTTTCTGCCACCACTTCCTGGGATTAAAGGCATGAGTCACCATGCCTGGCTGTTTCCAGTGTGGCTTTGAACTCACAGAGATCCAGATGGATCTCTGCCTCACAAGTGATAGGATTAAAGGCGTGTGTGCCACCATTTTCTGGCCTCTATGTTTGTCTAGTGGCTGTTCTGTTCTCTGACCCCAGATAAGTTTATTAGGCTGTATAATATATTGGGGGACACAATATATCACCATAGCTATAGAGCAATATTGCTGGTGTGAGGGCATTAGGAAGGGGGGAGGTCAGGAAGGCAGATGCAGGTGTGAGGGCTTTAGGAACGGGGGAGGTCAGGAAGGCAGATGCAGACTGGATTAAGAAGGGGCTGAAAATAAGCAGAACAGAGCATTTTGAAAGACTCAGCGTGCACTAAGAAGAGAGAACGGTAGGGTAAGGCTGATGGAAGAAGTCCTCCTGGAGGCTTGGGGTCAGGATGGGAGGGAGGGAAGGAGGAAGGCAGGAGTCCAGATAAACCTGACTTCTAGTTTTCTGTGGCTAAAATCCGAGTTCTTGGCTTTATTAGTTTATTGTGTTTACGAGACAGATGTAAAATGTACATGTATAACAATTCATGTAACTGACAGGGACTTCAAACTCAAGCATGCTCCCTGAGAAAAGAATAGTAAAACTTGTTCTAAACCACCTCCCTGTCCATTCCCCACCCCCACCCGAACCCCCCCAACCCCCACCCCACGCTGAGGACTGAGGACTGAGCCCAGGGTCTCACACATGAGCATGTGGCCTGCCTCTTTTTACATCTCATTTTGAGGCAGGGCTTTATAAGTTGCCAGGGCAGGCCTTGAACTTGCCATCCTCCTGCCTCAGCCTCCCCAGTGGCTGAGATTGCGACACTGAGCCATCAGGCCAAGTCATCTGCCAATTCTTGACTTCGATCTTGACTTCGACGTCAACATGGTATTAGAAACTGCCCTGCAGAGAGACTGGGAGAAACTTAGGGGATAGAAGCAGATAAAGCAGAGACTGGTTTCTCGTGGGGGCTACCTCCTTTCTCGTGAGAAGGTGGAGGTGAGGGAAAATGCCTGAGCAGGGACAAACATCTGGACAAAATGATAACAGAGATGGGAGGACCCAGGACTCTTATAAAATGCCTGCATCGATCCTAACCCCAGACTACCCATTACAAGATGACTTTTATGGATAGCAGTGCTGCCCATCTAAAGCTGGAACTTCTCTAAAGTTCATTTAGAAAATGAACTACAGAGGCTCCACAACACACTTAGAAATGCTGTGCTAGATGATGTAGAGATGGGGTCACAGGTCTACAATGTCTTTTCTGTCACCTCTGGGAAGCCAGCCTGGGTGCTGAGCACTCCTGCTAAGTGGAGATAACAGGGGTTGCTTGGCCTCTCCCAGAAACATGGTGATGATTAGTGATGAGGCAAAATTCCGCCAATCCTCATCAAATCTGCAGCTGAGACAGGCTAAACATATGTGTGACCAGAAAGCAGAAAAGAACAAACAAAATGCTTTATTCTAGACAATGTCATTTCAAAAATTGAATGAGCATCATTCCTTTCATTTTGTTTACAAACTCTGAAAAAACTCACTCAAAATTCTCTGTGTATAAAGCTCCTTGATGCACATACTGTGGATTCATGGGTTTAAAAAAGAAGGCAAAACTTGGGCTGGTGAGAAGCTAGTTCAGCAGGTCCGGTGCTTCCTATGCAAGCCCAACCACCTCCAGTTTCTGGAATCCATGACAGAAGGGAAGCACCAATTCATGAAAGCTGTCCTCTGACCTCCACACATGTACCATAGCAGGAATGAGTGGGAACACACACACACACACACACACACACACACACACACACACACTAAAATTAGAAAACAAGCAACACTTTGTGGTTTTGAGTTGTTCTTCTAATTTGTGTCTAGGCAGGCCCTGAACTCTCGAACCTGTCACCTTCCTGCCTCAGCATCCCTGGTAGCTGGAATTATAGGACTGAGTCACCAGGCTAAGCCCTTTTGCTAATTCTTGACTCTGATAACAAACATATTATTTGAGGTTGCCCTTACATCAAATACAACAGCTTTCCAATGAGTGTTTATTATTATGAAATAAAAACAGATAAAATGTACTTCATGTGAACTCTATTTAAAATCGTGTGGTGGTGGCGCATGCC
This sequence comes from Peromyscus californicus insignis, assembly GCF_007827085.1. Classification (NCBI taxonomy): domain Eukaryota; kingdom Metazoa; phylum Chordata; class Mammalia; order Rodentia; family Cricetidae; genus Peromyscus; species Peromyscus californicus. Next base: position 53,019,354 of record NW_026294469.1, read on the forward strand.
TTTAATCCCAGCACTGGAAAGGCAGAGGTAGGTGGACCTCTGAGTTCAAGGTCAGTCTGGTCCACAGAGCAATTTCCAGGACAGCTAGAGCTGATAGAAAAAAAAAAAAATAGGTGTATTTTGCTTTTTTATTATCTTGAGACTGTCTCCTGCAGCCCACAATGGCTCTGAGCTTACTATGTAGCTGAGATAATCCTGAATTCATTGATCCTCCTGCCTCCACCATTTAAGCACTGGCATATACCACCATACCTGGCTTCAAAAAGTTCCTCCTGAGCATCGTGCACATGCCTTTAATCCCAGCACTCAGAGACAGACAGATCTTTGTGAGTTTAAGGCCAGCCAGGTATACATAGTGATTCCAGGACAGCCAGGGCTATATAGAGAGATCCTGTCTCCAGAAACTAAAAACAAACAAAAAATATAGTTCTTAGATCAGAAGTTGTGAACTCTGAATTCAGGGTTAAAGAAAATTTAAAAAAGCACTCGAAAGGTTAAAGAAATAGGAGATTTACATATATTTGCATATATACATAAATGCTTCTCCTTTCCCATGAGATTTACATATATTTACCTGTTTTTGTGTGTGTGTGTGTGTGTGTGTGTGTGTGTGTGTGTGTGTGTATGCGTATATGCTTCCCCTCTCCCCCAGCTTGTTTTAAGCAAAATTCTATACCAATTCCATTAGCAAACAGAAGGCTGAAAGACACAGGCTTCGTGTTGACCGAGATAAGCAGCACTCGCCACAAGGGAGAAGATTTGTCTGAGCCCCTGCGACTTAATTAGTGGATAAAGCACTTGCCTGTCACAGACAACACTCTGGAGTTCAGCCTGTAGTTCTAAATAAAATGAATTTGTTGGTTTCAGCCCAGCGCTTCAGGGAAGGGGAGACTACCCTAATTCATTATTTGCAGTGATTGGCACCTCTGAGCTACACAAACTAAATTTAGATTACTCGACTTGGTCTCTTTAATCGGAAGAAGACTGGGGGAAGGGATTCCGTGCAAGAGAAACAGTGGTTCCCACGTGACAAATGGCAAGCTCAGCATCATCACTCAGGGAAATCTGAGCCGTTGTCCTCACAATTAAGACCGAAGCCACCGAACCCAGACCCAAACACAGCACGCTTTGACTAAACCGTCTTTACAAGACCACAAGGAGTCTGGAGCCCACTAGTGAGTGCTCACACTTGCTGAGTGTGTCCACAGTGAGAACAGTGCTGCCCCAGGTAATGTGGAGGGAGGATAAAAGTGTGAAAAAGTTCTAAAGGAACTTGTACTTGCATGTAGCTCAATTTATGAGACAAGCATGAAGGCAGGGCGAGAGTCAGACACCGTACATAATCGGTACCCATATGGAACGTTCTAGAAGGTCACTTGGGCAACTGTCTACAACAAAGACAAAGTTATACAACATGAAGCCAGGTGTGGCTAGGGGCCAGGGAGGAAAGCAGAGAAGGCAGAACGCAGAGGTGCTGGCACTGCTGCTTCCTGGAGCACAGGCAGACACGAATTCTGCGAAGGTGAAACTGGGGCAAGAAGAACTCTACAAGTGAAACCCGAGCAGGGGTCCCGGAGCTTGCACGAGCAAGGATGGGGACCCGTCTGAAGCCTCGATCCGTTTCCTTTGTCACTGTGACAAAGTCTCAAAATTTTGCTATTTTTTTTTTCCAACTCTGAAATTTAGAAACCTTTCACTAAGCTGTCAACAGGGCCGCATGCCCCCTGACCTATCTTGGTCTCTCCCCCTCTTCTGGTAGTGACTGGCAGGGCTCTGAATACCTGTTATACTGGAACCGACTACCTCCAAGTTCAATTGTGAGTACACAGGTAAAGACCCCATTTGCAAATAAATACACACATGCAGGACCTAGGAGTTAAGACATCACCTTCTTTTAGGGGGCACGAGGGACTGGTGAGGTCACATGACCTGAGCAGAGTGAGACTGGAGGCGAGGTGAAACCAAGGCTCCTTGATGTAAGAGGCCTTTGCAGGTGATGAAGGATCTCTAACACGGCCTTCTGAATGGTCTCCCCGTCACACTGCGATACACACTTGAGTTCCTAAACGTTCCTTTTCCCAGTAACACAGACAAAATGGGAGCACCTGGACCAAGCACTAAGACACATACCACAAGCCAGGTGGCGGCGGCGGCGGCGGCGGCGGCGGCGGCGGCGGCGGCGGCGGCGCACGCCTTTAATCCCAGCATCCGGAGGCAGAGACAGGCCAGTCTGTATGAGTTCGAGGCCAGCCTGGTCTACAGAGCTAGTTCCAGGACAGCAGCCAAGGCTGTTACACAGAGACCCTGTCTTGAAAACCAACCAAACAAACAAAAAGACACACATACATGACCAAACACATTATTTCCCCCCACGGCTTATAACTTCTTGTGAGCTCCTGTTTGTAAGAGTGCTTTTGCCCCAATTCTCATAGCAGTAAACGGGTGCCCACAGAACCTGTCTGGTTTCCTCGTGCCAGTACCCAGGGGTGTCCTGAGTCTTGGGCAAACTGACGCAAGATTTCTTGGCTTCAGTCTTGCTCTTTGAAGGTGTGTAAAGCTGCATCTCCTCTTCCCAGGGATTTTCATTCCCTCCCAGAAGTATGCACACCATGAGCTTCTTTTGCTATGGGCTAGAGAGCCCACTTTCTGGAAGTCTCTACACAAGAAAAAGGCGTCTCAGCCCCCTTTGCATGGGGCTCTAGCTCCACCCTCGTGCTTTTATGTGGGTATCCTGGAAGCTATGTTTGCCTGTGAACACGCAGAGCAGCACACTTGGGAAGGATGTGTGCACTGTTCTGTATGGATGCTTTGCTTACAGTAATAAGGCCCTATCTCAAAACACAAAGTACAGAAATGATTTTTTTCTTTTCTTCTTTTTTTTTTTTTGGAGCTGAGGATCAAACCCAGGGCCTTGCGCTTGCTAGGCAAGCGCTCTACCACTGAGCTAAATCCCCAACCCAGAAATGATTTTACAAGAGAAGCCTGGAACATGCTGAGCCCGAGGAGACGCTGGGGACAGGCAGGAAGCCCAGGGAAAAGACAGGCCCCGTCCTGTCTTTAACGATTCCTGATTCTTCTAGAAAACGCCTGTCCCCATGAGCACACTGCCCTTGGTAATCATCTAAAGACGGTCCAAAACTAACAGTCCGAGGTCCATTTACTCAATGCTCCACCCCACCCCCATTCTAATAGCTTGCCACCAAAGCAAACATAACAAAGATGGTCTCGAGATCTACCAGGTTTTAGGACCTCTGTGTGACTACACAAAATCCAACAGACCAACTATTTGGATTTTGCAACATCCTGATCTGACTACTGGGGAGACACAGCATTCTTCAGTCCCCAGCCACTTGTCACTTAGACTAGACCCCTTGCCTAAAGATAAAAGGAGCTTGAAAGGCACTGCCTAGAGGTGGTCCTTAGGACCCAAGCTCCTACTGTCTTGGATTTGCTGGCTTACCCAATGAGTCAATTTCCTTCCCAACAACCTGGCCTTGAATCACTAGGCTCTTCCTGAGCAAGTCAACAGACATGGGATGTTAATAGCAGTGGTAAGGAAAGTTAGCCTAGTTCGTGGCTCACACCCACATTAGCCACCAGAAAAAGGAATTACTGATTTTAAAAAAAGGGTTTTCACTGAGTGTCTAGACCCTGCCAATCATTAACTCCATTCACTAAAAACACTCTCTGAAAGGTGATCCTACCCTATCCACAGAGGAGGAAAACACATTTGCAGAGGCCTACTAAGTTGCCTGAGGGCACACAGCCAGGGGCAAGGCTAGTATTTGAACCCAGGTGCTCCATTCCCATGGTGGAGGTTGTTCCATTCTTTCAAAATACAACTCAAAAGATAAAACTCTAACAGGGGCAGGGGCCAGAGAGCACTGTGGAGTTCATGGTCAGTGTCATGAGTTTATCAGAGCTGCCGACCTCAGCTGAGAACCTATGAATGCAGACTCATGGCGGAGCTGGGATGCACCATGGAAATTCTATTCAAAAATCACAGTCCAAGGATAAAGCCTCTCGATTCCCAAGACCCACTCAAACACTACCTACAATCTTTAAGTTTCATACGTTCATTTATATTCATCTTCCTTCCTTGCCAACTTGTTTTTCCCAACAGCTAATGACTGCAGATGCCTCCCATTACTTACTTCATTCTGATTTGTGTGCTCAAATACAGAACTGTGACCTCTGGGTAAAGAGGGGGCTGAGACACACAGATTTAGCCTCTCTTTGGCCCAAACCCCACCAAAATCTCCACAGAGGTCTTAGAATGATGGGGATGGGGGAGGTGCTTTTTGTTTTCAAGCACAAATCAAAAATAAGAAGGAAAGAATACCACAGCAACAGAATTTTACAAGCCAGAGGGCAGATGAATCAATATTTCATGGTTCAGCCAGCCGAAGAAAAACTGAATTGTAAGCTGGCCATTCTAAAATAAGAACCATTCAGATTTAGACAACAGAATCCCCAGTGGCTGGGACTGGCGGCAGCAGGTGCCTTTGGAAGTGGAGATGAGAAAAACATGCTGTAATGAGATGGATTGAAAGTCTGTGAAAGCAGTTGTCAGATGCCCAGGTCCCCACTCTGCAGTGGGGCACAGCTTCCCCCATCACATGGTCAACTGAAGACGAAGACGGCATTCCTGGATGAGTTGCGAAAGTTCTAGGTAAAAGACAGCCCAGGGGACTTTTACAGGAAGATGTAACAAAGATTACCAAGTATGTCGGAATGTCTTTTGGGATTGAATCAATGGAATGAAACCTGATACTAATTGTAAGGAAAACGAAAAGGCACAGAAGGAAAAGCAGTTCCAGATCACTACATAGCCAACAGAAACGACAACTTAACGGAGCTGGAAAGATGGAGACATGAGGGGTGTGGATGGGAAAGTGCAGTTGTTTCCCAGAGAACAGATGACCTCCAAAGCAAAGCAATGAGGGTGTGGTCCAGCAACACGGAGGTCAATTTTAAGTTAAGCTCAACTTTGACAACTTCCATGTCTCGAAGCTGATACGCTACATCAGATGAACTTTCACTCTAGAACCCCATGTCCACACTCATTTAATTCTGATTGAGTCTGCCTAACACCCCCAAAATAAAACACTTCTGCATAAGAGTCACTACATTGAATGATTTCCAGATGTTACGAATTATGGGACCTGAACATCATGGAACCTTTGTTCCTAGGCGGCTTGAAAAACATGCACGTTGCTGACCGCTGAAACAACCCAGCCTTTCCCCAGTGTTCCCATTTCAACTAGAGATGAGCAGGGATCATTAAGGAGTTAGGTATTATAGTAAGAGAGCCTTAAGGTTCATTTTAGAAACCATCAGCATCACCCTAGGCCAGTCTTACTTGGGAAATTTTCAAAAAAAAATATCTTGGCGTCATCCAGAAATCCAGTTTCAGCTAGTGTAAAACCCAGGCACTATTACTTATAAAATCATCAGGTAATTATAATATGCATCCAAGGTTACTCATGAGAGAACTGAATTAATCTCTATATTTAAAAAGATACTTTTAGGAATTGCTACACACAACACGGTGGGAAGGAGATGAAGAGAATTTGAATCACTAAAAATGGTTGAAGGACATTTAAGGGAAACTGAGAAGTCAAGGTGCTTCTTGGCATATTCCACATAATCCTAGCATAAGCTGAAAATACCACAGGTAAAAAGTACACTTTCTACACTTTCTATAATATCAGTGTGTGGCCTAGCCTACTTTAAACATACTCAGAGCACTGAGCTAACAGCCAGGCAAAATCCTCTAACATATGGCATATTATAAAGTATTTAACACCTAAAATTTGTTGACTATTAAAGATGAAAAGCAGAATGCTTTCTAGGCTAATCTTTCATATGACTGCATAATGTCAAACATGGAACTATCCTAAATTGGGCATTATTTGTAATCCAAATTGCTACAGTATTAGCATCTCACTTCTCTGAGCAGGTCTATTACGGAAAGAAGCTTCTGATGTGAACATCAACAGGCTTCTGAAAGGAAGGTCACGAGATGGGAGCCTAGTGGGGAGAGCAGAGCTAGAACCAGAGTGTCTGCAAGCTGGTCCTTGAACAGGAGGAGGGATGGCATTTGTGATCCTTAGGACAGAGCAAGTTACACAATGAGAGAAATGAAGTACCCATAAACGGGGTTTGTGGTCATACTGTTCCTCGGTCCCAGGCCTCCATAACCTGCCGCCCTTACCTCACCTAACTCTGTTTTAGTATTTTAGCTATCAACCTATTTATACAATCAAAATTCAAGCTAACTGAGCCTAACCTCGTCCCCTAAATTTTCATCACCTGCTAAACTGAAGCTAAGTACAGCTTACTGACATTCTTCCAGGTTCTCGATCACAAATGCCTCATTTCCACCTGTCATTTTACTTCCTTGAAAAACAGGAGAAAATTTAATGGATTTAAAACTAACAACAAAAGAGAGCAAAACCAGTTGTAACTAGGACCCAAGCATCTAATTTTAAAAACTCATATTTTTACTATCATGTAACTCTACTAATACTAAATTCAGTATCTAATAATCATGGAAAATAGATTAAAAACCGCCTAAGGTATCAACTGTGAGAAGGAGATGTTCAGCTTTGAGAAAACAAGGCAGAGAAGCGGTTTGACAAGTGTTCGTTTATTGATTGGTGGGAACACAGCCCATCAGAACACATGGCATGCATTGGGAGAGGACCGAATCAACCGTGCACTGTGGCCATCCATAAACCTGCTGGGAGCCTGCCAGGCCGGGCAGATGGTGCCCACCCACGGATGTCACAGGCGTGACTTAGCTACCTAGGGCGGCTAAGATTCCAGGTGTAAATCCTTTTGGAGCGTATTACTTTTTATTACTCAGAATTACTTCAGAAGAGAGAAGCTTAGCCTGCACCCTACTCTTAAACTTAAGACTGAGGAGTTATCGGAATCATTTAAACAACCCATCATCCAAATCACGTTAATGCAAATTTTAACCCAAATCCCCTTTATAAATTTTTCTCTATCAATTCATACCCCTCAGAATCAGAAGCACTGTGTGGATTTAGAAAAGAATAGCAAATGTAAAGGACTATGTATTCAATTCCAGTATCTACAACTGTTGTACTATCCTAGATTTTTAAGTCATATGGCCAATTTCTCCTTTAGATGTTTGCTATAACATGTATATAATAAATTAAATAATTCCAGTGACATTTAAAAGGACAAAAATATAAAGTTGATGGAATATCAGACCATAATTAAAAACTATATAATCATATATGGTTTAATATAGTGATTGTACCCTACAGTACAATAAAATGTCTTCCCAACTAAAGAGTGACATGCCATGTATTTTCTCAAAATTTTGAAATGAGTATTTTTATTAAAGGGACATTGATGTCACTTGATGTTCAAGTCACACCTACTGCTTTTTATGATAATGGGAAGAAAAAACATGAAGACAGAAAAAAGCTACTACACCCAACAGGAAGTCAAGGGATGGTTTTGGATTTTTGTTCTTTTGCAGAGGCAGTCTTATCTTTTCATAAACATTTTCCCTTCCTTGGTGCTCCAGGGGCACTTGGTTATGGCCTGCAGCGCTGGACGAATCGAGGGTACAAGCACACATCTCGGATGTGATACCTGTTCAGAATCCAACTTAGGAATCTTTCCAAGCCCAAGCCATAGCCTCCATGAGGACATGTACCATATTTTCTCTGTTAAATAAATGAGAAGAAAGAGAAAGAATGTATGCTTACTTTAAAACTATAACCAATCATGCTTAAATTACTACAATGAGCTAACTTCCACAATGTAACGGTTAACTCACTGGAGTAATAATTCAAATCCACATGCCTTTATAAACCATGCAGAGAGGATAGCTCAGTACAAAAATACATCAGGGATGTAGAGCCACCCTAAAAGGAAGAGATGATTTCCACCTTTCAAACTAATTACCCTGATTTATCAGAGGAGAATGAAGAATAGTATTAGATATCGGTAGGACCTAATAATGTATTTGAAAACTGCAGCAGGGGCTAGCAAGGTAAGGTAGCTTAGCAGTTAAGAGTACTGGATGTTTTCCCAGAGGGCCTGGGTTCAAATTCCAGCACCCACATGGTAGCTCACTACTAACTGTAATGGCAGCTCCAGAAGAGCTGAAGTCTTCTCCTGGCCTCGGGGGCACTGCATGTGAAGCATACATGTGCACAAAACACCCACACACATCAAAAAAACAAAAACAACCTGCAGTGGATAAAGAACTTTAGTAATGAAACTGACTTATAACTTGGCTAAAGACAAAAACGGCATATCCTGCCGGGCAATGGTAGTGCACACCTTTGATCCCAGCACTCGGGAGGCAGAACCAAGTGGATCTCTCTGAGTTCAAGGCCAGTCTGGTCTACAGAGTGAGATGCAGGACAGGCACCAAAACTACACAGAGAAACCCTGTCTCGAAAAACCAAAAAAACCCAACCAACCAACCAACCAAAACAACAAAAAAGGGCAATATCCAAACGCTACAATGAAGCAAACACAGCTCGCCTGAATACTCATGGACTACCTGGGATTCTGGCCTCCAACGCAATACAATACAATACACTTCAATGTATGCCAAAAGTATCACAGTGAAAAGACTTGAAGAAGTTTAAACAATTGTTCTTACCTGATCTGTGTACCAGTAATAAGGAGCAGGGTCAATTCCTTCCCTTTTATAGCCTTCTAGAATTTCTTCACTATCCCAAGTACGCATGGAGCCACCCACAATCTCACCAACATTGGGCATCAACACATCCACCTTTAAATAGTAAGTCCAAAAGCAAATAAAAAACCATCACAATTACTGCCAGTCTATCAGACATGACTGCAAGGCTTTAAGGAAAACTACAATTAAGCTCCTAACTTGAAAGGAAGCCCCATGACTATGCAAAATTCAAGTATTACTCAAATTCTTTATCAGAAATGTCAACCCTGATCAGGGAAGTAAACTTTTTTTACTTTAATTACTGTTATTCTAGATTTATGAAATACTTGCCATGAGCTATATATATCTCATCCCAAATGACAGTTCCCACCCAGTCCCTTAAAAGAGCAAATTTTCTAATACTCATAGAATCATAAACTGACAGATTCAGTAAGTCGAGGATCCTCAGGACATCGCTGCATATAGAAGGACTTGATCTCCACAGGAAACCGACACAGCAGGATTGGTTCATTAATGGTGTCTGTCATCAGTCTCTCAGGAGCTTCGGGAATATCCTGAGGTTAAACCAGATTTCATTAACATTTAAAACTGCAAACAGAAAGCAGCTCTTCAGCCATCAGTCAGCCCTTGCTATGCTCCTACAGCACAGTAGAGAACGCATAGAGACCTAAAACCCTCAGACATGCATATAGGAACAATTTCTTTTCAAAAGGAATAAAACCTACCAAGGCTATCAAGTGAACTGTAGGAAGACCTGCTTCTTTTAACACAGCCCAGGAAAGGTACTGAGTGCTGCTAGCAAATGACCCCACTGCCCAGACATCTCTCAGCTGTGACAAGATACTGTTCAGTTGGGCTAGAGAGATGGCCCAGAGGTTAAGAGCACTGGAAAGGTCCAGAGTTCAATTCCCAGCAACACATGGTGGCTCCCAACCATCTATACTGAGATCTGGTGCCCTCTTCTGGCATGAAGGAATACATACAGGCATAACACCGTACACATAAATAAATAAATAAACAAACAAACAAGTAAGTAAGTAAGTAAGTAAAAAGGTACTGCTTGGTATCTTGGTCAGTGGCCAGATCCAAGCTGTCAAGTGAGTATGGCCCACTTAGTCGCCAGAGCAGAAGACCATCAGTGTATGCTCCAGGACACCACTGATCTGTAGAATACTGATGACACGCATCTTTAAACTGTTACCTGCACTCCTTTCCTGTCACAAAAATCACTCATTCAATGGTACAAACAGTCATAAAATAAACACCCGACATCAAGTTTCGGTGCTACCTACCATACCTGCAACAACAGTCAAGAAGTATTAGACGGTGACAACCCAAGTGAAGCAGTCCCTCTCCCAAACATCCTTCAGGAAACCACATTCAAACCAAGACGGAAAACTCCTGTCCCAGGAAAAACTGACTGAGAACTGGACAAGACTCATTGATTTAAGAGCTGAAACGGAACTGGGCTCTCACTGGCTCTGGTCCCTGAAGCCCTATGCCCTCATGTATGTGAGACAAGGGTGCATGGGGAACCACCTGATCTCTCAGCCTGCACCTGCCTCCCACACTGGGGGTTCTGTGTCAGGTGAATACACACCTGCAAACTAGTCCCTAGCTCTAGAGCCCTCATGCTGTGGGATGGCAGAAACACATGATATACACTGGCATGCACCAAGGGCTTCCTGTGCCACGGGCCCTTCCCACTTCATCTGGTAGAAGAGGATGTCACTTCAAGGTAGACATGAGGAACATCTGGGTCACTAGCCTTCAGTCACACAGCAGGCTGAGAGAGAAGCCCACCTGGGGGACTGGGACATCTGGGCTCTACAGCTGGTCACTGTTCCACTCAAACACACTAAGTACTAGGGAAAATAAAGTACTTCAAACTTGAGTTCAAAATTACTCTATACCTCATAAAATGAATTTACAAGACAGCAAGAGCAATGTGTGGAGCCCTGGTATGCTGTTTGTTCTCAATATAAATTCCTTCTTAATCCCAAGCCAAACTGCCAAGTAGTAGGTACACACATCTCACCTGTAAACACACACACACACACACACACACACACACACACACACACACACACACACACACACACACACACCAGTGTGCTAGGAATAGTGAAATACACAGGTCTGAATCAGTTATAACTACACTCCCAATGCATGCTCGGCTCCTAGCCAGGGAGGCTCGAGAATGAGTTGGCCAATGAAGGATCACATAAGAGGAAAAGGATGCTGTGTGAAAGAAGGAACGCTAATGTTTTAGAATTGCACAAAAAGGACAGTGTTCTAAAATTCACTTTATCATGAATCCAGATACTCTAAGAGGTAGTTTCTGCTATTACTGTTGACTTGAGGACCAGTCGAAGCACCCAACATCAAGGAACACCATCAACAACCTTATTAAGCACATAACACCCTCCAAAGCAACACGAAAGGGCTACATACGTCTCCAAATTCATAGAGCGTTCCATCTTCTTTCTTTACATCATGCTCCCTCAGCCACTCGATAGCATCTGAATAGTTCATCCGTCTGAAAGGCCGTTTAGGGGGTTTAAAGTTCTAGAGTAAAAAGGAGAAAAAAACTGTGTATAAAGGAAAGCACCCAGACTAAAATGTCTATTAAGAAACAAAAAGGGGGGCTGGAGAGATGGCTCCAGTGGTTAAAATATGGGCTGCTCTTCCAGAGGACCGGGTGTGATTCCTAGCACCCACAAGGCAGCTCACGACCACCTATGACTCTAGTTCCAGAAGTTCCAACATCCTCGTCTGGCTTCCAGATGCACTACATGCATGTGGTGCTCAGACATACAAGCAGGCAAAACACCCATGTACATAAAATAAAAGTGCAAGTAGGGAATAGGAGTCGACACTGGAGACAGCTCAGCAGGTAAAGCCTTTGCCAGGTAAGCTTGATAACTGGGGTCTGCCCCGAGGAACCAAGGAAAAGGTGGAAGCAGAGAACCAACTCCACAGAGCTGTTCCCTGCCTTCCACATCATGTCATGGTATGAGCCGGCCCCCACACACCATAAACATATACAGAATAATAAATTCTTTTAAAAAAAGAAAACAGAGCGAGGCGGTGGTGGAGCACGCCTTTAATCCCAGCACTCGGGAGGCAGAGGCAGTCAGATCTCTGTGAGTTCGAGGCCAGCCTGGTCTACAGAGTGAGATCCAGGACAGGCACCAAAACTACACAGAGAAACCCTGTCTCGATAAAACAAACAAACAAAAAACCCCCCAAAACCAGTCCTCCAGATCATTAATATGAAAGAGAGGAAGAAGTACTTACTGACCGTCTCTTCTATAAGCTAAAATACAGTTACTGGCAATTATTAAGTTTAGGTCTTCAAAACATTACCTATTATTTCAGCTCAGCAAACCTACACAAACTGAGAGTGACTCTGTCCTCTATCAAGACTGGAATCCTTGCACTTCGAGAACACACTGCACCTACCGGGTTGAGGTCATACACGATGCTTGCCACTGGTGACTTTAAGACTCTGTCCACCACGTCACACACGAGGTCCTCTAAGCGGTTCAGGAGGTCCTCAAAGGTCAGGAAGGGACACTCGGCTTCCACGTGAGTGAATCTGAAGAAGAGACACAGCTGAGCACAGCTCTTCTTTTAGACGACGTTCTCTCCAGCAAAGGTCTGGACCTGGGGGAGCTGTCCAGAAAGGAACCAATGCCCTGCTCTCACAACCCTCACTGACTGGTCAAGGAAAAATCAGAGAACGGACTTTGGCTGTGGCTTAAGGAGCCAGCTGCCTTTTCTTGCTTCTTAGGCAGGGTCTTATAGCCCAGGCTGGCCTTGAACTTGATTCTCTTGCCTCCACCTCCCAACTGGGATTACTGGCATGTAACCATGTAACCATGCCCACTACTTTTACGTGGTGCTGTGGACAGAACCCAGTGCCTTATATAGGCTAAGCATTCACTCTATCAGCTGAACTTCATCCCCAGCCCGAAGCGCTGCTTAGGTAGGACAATTTCATACTCAGCCAGGTGCCTCCGTGTTCTCGACTGTTCGGCCCTGTATGACTGGGCAATACAGAAAACATCCCCCAGGGCCGGAAGGCAGGTCTCCAGGTACAACTGGGAAGACTGGGTCAAAAAGGCTTCTTCCCCAAAATAGTCGAGCTTGAAGAGTGTGGCCCCCCCTTCCACCTGCGTCTGCACCAGTGTCGGCGTGGTAACCTGTGAGGGTGAGAAAGAGCAAACAGGTCTGCTGTGGCCGTCCCTCCTCCAAACAGCACAGGGAATCACTTGCAAAAGATGACCTGTAACAGGCACTTACTTCACAGTACCCCCTGTCGAAGAAGTGATCCCGAAAGCACCTGGTGATCATGGAGCGTGCTTTCAAGATTTTGGACATGTTCTCTCCTCGGATCATCATGTGCCGGTTGTTGAGCTGGACATCTACATCAGACTCCTCATTGATCAGGTTGTCAGCCCCTCCAGCTGGGGCCAGCCCCACCAGTTCCCAGAAGTCACAGCTCAGCTCATGGCCTCCTGGAGCCTGTGGTTTTAAAAAGCAGAGGGGAAAAGCAGAGGAAGTGAGGACAGACACTAAACTGACAGTACTGAAGATCTTCTGCCCAAATTTTCAGTAAGGTTATTTTAAGAACATCGTTAGTAGTTTCAGCCTCCAAAATTAGAGACCAAGTAATTCAATGTTAAAATTTTACATTTACTTCTTTCCATGTAAACACACAGACAGACAGACAGACAGACACACACACACACACACACACACACACACACACACACACACACACACACTTTATAAACAAGACACATACTAAGAATTAAATCACCTCTAAATCCAGAACCTGGAGTAATCACTTACAACTATTAGCATCATGGTTTATTTCCCTAGCATTTGCCCAAACAGTTAGTCAACACACTTATTCATATTCCAAAACTTCAATGTGGAGCTTAAGAGCTAGTTCAGCGGCTAAGAGTGCACACTGCCCTTCCAGAACTGAGTCCAGTTCCCAGCACCTATGGAGTGGCTCCCGACCACCCTTAACTCCAACTGCAGAGGGTCTGACACCTCTGGCTTCCGAGGGAGTCTGCACTCGTGTGCACACAGCACACACCAACACACACATATACATAACTGAAGTAATAAAAAATAAAGTCTTAAATTTAAATGGCAAAGTTTTACTAAAAGCCGCTTATCTATTTGTCTACTTGGAAAAAGATAATCAAAATTTCCCCTACTGACTCCACACAGTAATTCCTCCTAAAAGCCTCAGCTCACGGAACATGTAATTATCTTGTTGCCAGACACTGGACAGCAAGGAACACCATGACAACCACTCCATTTGCAATTACATCACTTCAAGGACAGCTCGGCGAACTTCACTCAGACACTCCTTTCTATGACAGGGCAGGCTTTTCCATGAACTCTGAGACCAGGAGTCTTTGCTCCCTCTTGTGGTTAATATGCTACATTTGTAGGTTTCTTTCCTAGGCAACAATTACGACAGTCGTTATTCGAATTGTAATTACTGACAGGTAACTGTTAGTAGAATGGGTTATCTGTCCTTAGTTAAAGCACAAATATATCCTTATGTTCATTTTTTTCTCTTTCTTTCTGCTTTCTTTTTTAAAACAAACTACCAATTCCTGTTCAAAGGGTTTCAGTTTAGACCAGTGTTTTCTGAAATTCTGAGTGCGCAAGCTTTTAGTTTTTATTCCTACCTCACTGAAGTTATCTCCATACCCACAGCAAAGTGGCTCCACAACTAACCCGGAGGATTAGGAAGGAATGAAGTTGAAAAGCTAAGTTCCTTTTTGTTTTTTTGAGGCAGGGTCTCACTATGTAGCTCTGGCTGTCCTGGAATTCACTATGTAGAGTACACTGACTTCAAATTCACAGAAATCGATCTGCCTCTGTGTGCTGGAATCAAAAAGGATGTGGGCCACGACATTATTTTGATTTGATTGTGAGTCCTGCTCCCTCTCAAAGTCACACTGACGTTTACTTGCTAGTGCAGCAGCAAGGGCAGGTGTTCAGGTCGGAGACCCTGTGAATGAGCTCCATCAGTACCTCAGAGGTGAGTAAACTGCTAGTGATCACGAGACCAGATTTGTCACACACACAAGCCAGTTCAGCCCCACCCCAATCTACTGAATGCATTCTTTAGCCTTGATGTATTCAGTAGTGGGATGTCACAGCAAGAAAGCTGTCACCAGAAGTAGCCCCTCTATCGTGGGACTCCCCAACCTCCAGAACTACAGGAAATTTTCCTTTTTTTTTTTTTTTTTTCATAAATTTCCCAGTCCATGAGACTCTGTTACAGCTACAAAAAGCAGACTAAGACGAAAATGTTAGCATACATATTTTACTGGAAAAGGACACTACAGTACTTCACACTTGTGTATTTATATGCCAAACACCAAAGGCACCAATAAAGACATTGGAAAACAAACTAGTAAATAAATACCCATTGCTTCACTCCCTGAGTTCGCCTCACTCACCTGCTTGCCCTTGGGAGTTAGGTTTAAGGTTCCGTACACTGCCACACTGCTCTCCGTGGACAACACCACTCCATTGTAACACTGGCACTGCAAAGATGTCAAAGGTCACACTAGGCTATATGCTGATACTCAATATTCTAATGCAGTTAAGGGAATTATTCACAAACAAGTTCTTTGGTCAAGTATTTATGAAGTCAGGATTAAGACAGAAAGAGAGAGAGAGAGAGAGAGAGAGAGAGAGAAAGAGAGAGAGAGAGAGAGAGAGAGAGAGAGAGAGAGAGAGCACACAAGCACTATTTTTGGAGGAGGCAGTAGTATCAATGTATCCATGCACCACATAATGTTTCTATTAGCAACGGAGCGGTACCTGTTCCCTACTAGGTAACTCATGTTACCTACCGATATCATAGCAAAATACACCCTGATAGTGCTCAATGAGATAGCTTACTGATGTATTTCTTAGACTGTGGTGCTATCATTCAGTAACAGATGGCTAGATAAAAACATATTTAAGTCCCTTTCCATGCCATGAATACATAAGCATAGAAGACACTGGTCCCATTTCACACCCACACAGTTCACCTGACTAACACGGACAGAGACCCTCTACACTATGATGACCAGCACATGCCGAAGTCATCAGGAGAAAAGTGATGGGCAATCTGACAACCGTGGGACAAGGCTGCTTACACCTAAAGCTACTAATCACAAAGACAAATGAGCATCATGTGCCTCTTGACATACCCAGAATAGAGCTCTGCACATGAAGTAGTCACGTGAGGGACAAAAACAAACAAACAAACAAAAATCGAACACCATCAGCCCCAACTTCCGTTACCAGACAGCGCAGCCGGAAGCACATTAGTGACACCATGGCAGGAATTAACCAAGCTCCTAATGGGAGACGCCCCAGAACTTCCGGGTTTTCCTCCCACAAATAAACTGGGAGCAGCAAGAAAGATAATGAGCCACAAGGGGTCCCTGTTAAGAATATGACATCCAGGGAAAAAGCCAGGACCCTCCATAAACTGGTGGTCACTCAGGCCAGGCCACAGACTCTCTACACTGTTCTGTTTTCTTATTTCAGAAATTTTTCATAGCAAAAAACCTTCTCTCTAGCTTTGCTAAAGTGTAATCAGAATTCTTTACATTTATGATACACGATGGTTTTGACATGGGTATCCATGTTAATACAGTAAAAATTTAAATTTAAAATTCTCTAACTTACAATAATGGACCCTATTCAACACAATCTTTCAGTCATATGTAAGATAAAAACTTACCAAGTCATCTGACAGGACACATTGAAGATAGCCCGTACCATCTCGCAACACCAGAAACATCAAATTCTTTCCTAGAAATGAGAGACAAAAATTCAGCCCTGGTACCTCATAATCCTCCCACGTAAAAGCAGCCCCAAGGTCAGTCATCGAAGTTCAGACCTCTCCAGGCCCTCTTCCTTTGACCTCCGCCCCCAAGCCTGGTCTCTGTGCACTTTATGTTCTAACCATACATGATCCGCAAGATCCACACTATTGTGGGACAGCAAGTCAGTCCAGAAAAAAGGTCAGGATGAAGTCAATTATAAAAATCAAAACTAAGATGCTGGGCTGAGGAGACAGTATGTGGTTAAAGTTCTTGCCTTTAAGTGTGAGGAGATTTCAGATCCCAGACCCCACGTAAATACCACGCCAGGTGGGTGTGGTACTTCTTCCCCCGTAATCTCAGTCTCCTTAGAAGAGACAGTGAGTCTCCGAGCAAGCTGGTTAGCTAGACCAGCTGTATAGGTGAGCTCTGGTTTGAGTGAGAGACCCTGCCTCAAACACACATGATGGAAGAGAGATCCTAGATAGTTTTAGATATCAATCTCAGGCCTCCACATACATGTCCAAACATATGTGTGCCACACACATTCAAACATGGATTCACACACAACGCACGGGAGGGGGTGGGAAACCAACTAGAATACTAACCTAAAAAATAAGATTAAAACAGACACACACACACTCACACATCTGTGATCACATTCCATTTCAGGCAGGGTCTGTCCTTATAACACAAACCTTGTTTCTCATTAAATAATTAAATTTCAATTTGAGGATGATGTACTTATTATACATCTCTGATCACTGTGATTACTAACAGTTCAAGTAATATCTAAATAATGTTCAAACTTTCATAGTCATATTACATGGGAACAAATCTAAGCTATAAATTACTACATCATTTAAAAGGACAGTATACCAAAAACCCAAACAAACCCGGAGAAATGTTTTTATGTCGTTCTTCATCTAAGACCAGGTTTATTTAAGATTGAAAAGAGGGAAAGAAAAACTACCCCACTCACCTTGCCTACGTAACCTGTGGACCCAGCCAAACACCTTCACTCTTTGGCCTCTATATCCTTCTAATGCACAAATCTTTACCTGTCGAATTTAAATGACAACTATCTGAATCATGTCATTTATGACATAGCAACATTTTCACTATTATTACATAGATACATAGATTGTAGTAAAGTGTTAAAAACAATCACTGCTGGGTGTGCTAGTAGATACATTTGATCCCAGCACTTACAAAGCAAAGCTAGGTGGATTTTTATGAATTCTAAGCCAGCAAGGGATATATAGGAAGACCTTTGTCAAAAAAGAAACAACAACAACAAAAAAACCCAAACCAACAAACCAATCAAACAAAAAACACCCCCACCACAACAATTAATAAAAAACCAAAACCAAAAAAAAAAAAAAAAAAAAAAAATCACAAATACAAAATTGTGGGCTGTCATTTTGCGTGTTCAGAATCAAATACCTTACTATGCTGGATTTAAAAAAAGAAGTCCTTTTCTTTTTTTTTGGTTTTTTCGAGACAGGGTTTCTCTGTGTAGTTTTGGTGCCTGTTTTGGAACTCGTTCTGTAGCCCAGGCTGGCCTTGAACGCACAGAGATCCGCCTATCTCTGCCTCCTGAGTGCTGGGATTAAAGGCGTGTGCCACCACCACCGCCCGGCAAGAAGTCCTTTTCTATTAGTGTAAAATTGACAATGAGAGATACCTAAAACTGTTTCAGAAACTATTGAAGAAAATCAGTTAATAAATGAATTCAGTTTGTCACAAGCGATGTGCCTGTCCCCCACAGCCTCTCAAGTCGCTCTGCACACTCACACACCAGGAAACTAAGACAGAGAGGAAAATGCAAAGAGGAACTGGGTGGTGCGTGGAAGTAGTAGAAGGTGACAGACACTTAGCCAGCGAGAACATTAATGGAGCCAAGCCAACTCACTTCTGGGTCAGCCATCTATGTGGGTTCCACAAAAAAAGCAGGGGCAACTTTCTTTCAAAGAATCATAAATGCTTCTTATGTATTTGTAAAACTTACAAAAATCACAGATTTCAACCTTTCCACTTTTGGGTGAGGAAACTGATACCACAGAAGGCAAAATCATTTGCCTCAAACTACCCAGCAAAGCCAGGTGGTACTCCACATCTGATGCCCATCAGTCAGAGCAGAATCTACTCATCACACAATTTCTAACTCCAGCAACAAAATGAACTTCTAAAAGCCAACCTCAGCACTCAGAACACTGTGTCTCTATTCCCCCCAAAAGAAAGACAAAACCATTAGAACAAAAGATGAGTATGCCTTGCAAACACAGAAGCATCTCGGATACAGCCACACCCACAGCACCAGAAATGACAGACACTTACACATGCCGGCTCCGGCAGGCTCGGGTCATTTTTAATGATAATTTTCTTTGCTTCCTCCAGGTTCTTTTCTCTTCGTAAGTTATCTTCTGCCTGATTTTAAAAACAATGCAATTAGTAAACATAGTTTTGGGTGTAGTTAACTATAAAAATGTGCACAGTGGCCAATTCATTAGTCACCTCTTTCTTCTCCCGAGAATCATTCTTCATCTGTTCCCTGTGCCACATCTTTTTAATGTTCTTCATCTGTGACTTAGAAATGACATCCCACCGCTAGAGAGGGACAGAGCATAAAGATATGTATCATCTTCAACACCTCTATGTGCACAGAAAAACTTATCATTCACAAAACATGATCCCAAAAGGTGTTGGCACACCCTACCTCGTTTTCCTTTTGTGAATCCACATAAATGGTGGGAAATGGCTCTTTTCCAACTGTCATCAAAGCCTTGGGGAGAGGGAGAGAGAGAAAAGATTTCGTTAATATTATACAAAGCTTAGTAACCAAAGCCACACCTGGATTATGAATCTGAGTATGACCAGGAGCCTAGAAAAGTATCAAGACCCAACAGGCAACAGGATGACTGGCTGAACCTTCTTCAGAAGGAGCTGACTCTAAGAACATCCAGGTCACACTACAGAAAACCCCAACCAGTTCATGCACACAGTAAGCGGCCTCCCGTGAAAGCAGGGTCAACCGGACACAGGGACAAACACAGCCATGCCAGCAAGAGGCAGCAGAGGGCAAAAAACCCCTTCGCAAACAATATCTGAAAGGCTAGTGACCTGTAAAATATCAAAGGAAGGACCTAAGACAGGCAGGTCTGAAACTCTTTCAACAGAATACCAGCCAAGTTACAAAGAAGGCTAAGCTCCATTTAATTTGAAAAATTCTTAGGAGGCTATATATTCTTTTCTCACCAATATTGGTATATTAGTCATTACTGTATTTCACTTGTGTTTTAAGTTAATATAAAAAATGAATTTAAAAAATGCTTGTTATGTTTTTACTAATTTAGTGTGTATGTATGTGTGTGTGGGGTGGTGGTGGTGGTGGTGGTGGTGGTGGTGGTCAGAAGACAATTAGGAGAATTCAGCTCCCTCTTTCCAACATGTGGGTCCCAGGGACTGAACTCAGGCTGTCAAGCCTGGCAGAGTCACCTTTACCCACTGAGTCATCTCAATGGCCCCCCAAAACTAATTTTGAACAGGGTCTCTAGCTCAGACCAGTCTTGACCTTGCTGAGTGCTGAGGGTGACCTTGAACTCCTGATCCTCCTACCTTTACTCTCCAAGTGCTGGAATTATAGGCTCAAGGTAAAGAGCCGTATCTTAGGAACCTCAAGCACTGTCCGAAAAATTTCCAGTGACTACATCAAAAAGGAAAAGAAATGTCTTCTCTCTGGAGATAAAATCTCAAGTTTATAAAACCTGACCTCGGGGATCCTACCAAGCGTCTAGTCTCTGCCTGTTTAGCCCCCATTAGGTCTATTGAGCTGTCCTGCTCCGGCTGCTCTTTGAGTCACATGTCCTCAACTGTCTGGTCCCATTCTTCAGCGAAAGGCTAGGGGCCATAAAGTTACAAAGGACAGTCACTGGGTGTATAAACAGCTAGGCCTGGGAGGAGACATTAACAACAGTTATTTAGGATTAGTTAAGACTCGCCCCCCCCCCCCCCCCCCCCCCCCCCCCCCCCCGTGCATACTAAATGACAACGTCCCCCACATACATAAAAAGAACAAAAGGAGGAATGCTCAAATGCCTGGAAAATCTCCACCCATTCCCAGAAGACACACTGAGCACTCCATAACTCCTTCATCCTCCTCCCCCACATTCTAAACCACCCAACCCCCAAGACCCGAGGAGCTAGCTTGCGAGTTTACCTCCCACTTCTACTATTTGTCACCTTTTTTTCCTTCACTGTTCCAAAACCAGGGGCAACAGAAACCTTAACCTTCTGGTGTGACTTAGTCCACCTCGCTGCCGGCTATACAGCAGCGAGGGATGTGCGAAGCTTCTAAAAACAGCAAGAGCTTCACAGTGAATTATCATAGGATTATAGTCTCGTACCACATCAATGATGGACTGCATGGTCAACCATGGCCCCATCAGAGCATAGTGGGAAGGATCACTGTGGCGGCCTACATTTTTTTGTAAGGACTCTCTACCTCTCATTAACACACAGTTGCATCTGCAGAGCCCTCGGAATTCGCTTCTTTCCTGACTGTGTGTACACTGATATTCACTTTTTTATGTCAGGATGAAAAGAGCCTATCATTCCATAACAGAAGGGCATACCCTGGAACTGCAACATTCCTCTTCGGAGGTCACCTAAAGTGTTCTTGGTTTTGGAAAGTCACAGGAGACGTCTCAATTGAAAAAGACTTCCCTCTTAAAAGTTAAAAAACAAGACCCTGGCATGACATATTAAAGTATGACCTGGCCTGACCTAAAGAGAAAACACTTCCAGGTTAAGAAGATTTGATGACTGATATTATCAGGCATCTATAAAAACAAGAGATGGCCAGATACAGATGCATAAAAAGAGGAGTGTCAGGGTCTTGCTCTTCCAAAGAGGAAACATCTAACCTCCCCACTTAGAGGGTAGCTAAATTCCAACATTCTGGCTCAACAGGTCTGTCAGTGAAAAATAGCGTGGTGGGGACACTTTGGACCACACCTTAACCTGATGGAGTTAGTTGTGAGCTGAAGAACTCCTGAGACAAGTGTAACAGTCCACTCAGAATGAGCTAACCTCACAGGATGCTCCTAGGCCCCGAAACAACAGTACATCGTGGCATTTTTGTCTTCAACTTTCAGGGTCACGAGTCTGCTTTGAGAAGTGGTCCATGGATAGGTTGCTGATATGTCAAGTCTTTTGAGTCTCAAGGTCAAGATGATCTCTGTACCATGATAAATAAATACATCAAGAGATCTCTCTTTAGACTCAACCAGGCATGAGTTCAGTGTGATTCAGAGGTAACTTTTACTGTTACAAGAGCTGAAAAACAGACAATCTGACGAATTAGAGAGAAAAAGTCCAGAGATGAAAACCTTGGAGAAAAGGAAAGTACCAGCTTTAAATGTTCAAAAAGAAGTTTGGGCTTTGATCTAACACTATTAAATCAACATGTTGTACACACCCTCTACTTTCCCTTTTGGGAGATTCTTTTCAAACGCTAGCATCTGAAATAAAACTATTGGGCTGGGGAGATGGCTCAGTGGTAAAGGTGACTGCCACTAGGCATGACGACCTGGGTTTGAGTTTGGTACCCAGCATTCACATGGGGGTGGGGGTGGGGGGGGGGGGGGTGGGACAGAACAAATGGCTCGGGTTATCTTGGGGTTCCATATCTATGCAGAGGCACACAAATACTGCGCTCCCCCACCCCATGAACAAAGGCAGTATTTTCTTTTTAAAGGATGAATGAAATGTAATTCTTGACAAGTCATTCATCACCAACAGCCATTACTAAACGTGGAGCGGTTGCCCTAATGAGGTTACCTTCAGGCCTGTTTTAAATGGTTTCTCCTTGGTTCCATCTCCCGTTGCATCATTTCCTTCTCGATCAGAGACATACAGCTCTGCTGTTTTTTAAAAGATGAAAAGTTACTCATCATTCACCACTAACTCTCAGTCACTTTACAATGCGGCTGCTTTATCCATTTTCTATCTTTGGAAACTGAAAAAGCATCTGATCCGTAAAAATTCCCATGGTCCAAAAGAAATCAAGGTATTATTTTTTCAAATCTCCCTTTTTAATACTATCCCACCTCCTAACACAATGAATTATAAATCTGACTTTTCTAAGTGAACTTTTTCATCGTTTTAATCTGTTAGCCCTTCTCTTTACTTGACCGTACAAACAATAAAGCCGGAGCTTTAAAATTCATCCTATCTTGATTAGATGCTGCACCTGAAAAGCCAGAGTGACCTGGGGAGAATTTATTTCACCTTCCTGTGCTTATTCTTTATCTATAAAACAAGGAAACCAACAGACATCTTACAGGGCTGTACGTACTGAGAATGAAAGAGAACAAGATGTGAATCAGGCAGCCCAGTAAACAGTGCACAGACAGCAAATGAAAACGTCGTTCCCTCTGCTTTCCAAAACAAACTCAAAACTCTGAGGTTAATCCGCAGAGGGCCTCACAACTGCTAAGTCTAGTTGTGACATCAACTCGGTGTCTAAAACCTCTATTTTTTACTGCTGCAAATCTCAGCAGAAAAAAAAAAAATGAGGCTGTGCCAAAAATAATTAAAAGTCTTAAATCTTTCCCAGAAGATCAGCTGGAGAAACTGCCTATTTGAAGGTTTCACCAGGTCGGAACGCCTTGCAGAGCCCCAGTCTCGGCGGAATCACGAGACTTTCGCAGCAGGGCAGGGCCAGAGAGGCGGTGGCCGAGGGACCCACAGGGCTGAATCAGAACCGGACCTGGGCCACCGAGTCCGGTGCCCAGGTGGCCCAGGTCTGAGGGTCTGGTGCGAAGGGCCAGAATCCCCCAAATATCTGGGAGTGCAGCCACGCTGCGCCAAGCACTAAAGGGAGTTCGGGAACTCAGCCGGAACATTTCCGTACCGGACCACAAGCCGGGCCTCACTCACCTAGTACCATCCCTGCGGTCGCCCTGATCACCTCCGAGGACATCGACTCTGCACCCCCACCGCCGCCTGGTCACCCCAGCGTGCACAGGCTTCCTTGACTGAGGCGTTGCATCATACCACCTAGAGCAGGCGTCGCGGATATGAGTCAGCGGAACGTCGGGCACCCATTGGCTACCGGAGGTGGGCAAGCGACTCAGAGGCCGCCATGTTTGGTCAGGGAACAGAACACTTCCGGTTCGGAGACGCTGGGCGGGGTGCGGCGTTCTCTGGGCTCCGGAGGCGGAACTGGGTCTCCCAGGGTTGGGTAGTACAGTTGAGGTCAAGCTCCCCGCGTTCCTGGCTTTGCGCCTAGCTGTACGCATTGCAGGTTCTGTTTCAACCACTATGGGAAAAGGATTTTGGTTGGGTTTGTTTTATTTTTTAGATTTTTTTTTATGTGTATGAGTGTTTTGTCGGCATGTATGTACGTGCACCAGGTGCGTCCCTTGTAAAAGAAAAGTCATCGCATCCCTTGGAACCGGAGTTATGGATGGTTGTTAGCTGAGAAGCGAACCCAGGTCCTTCGTAAGAGCAACGAGTGCGCTTAACCGCTGAGCCCCCTAAAATATACTTAAAAAAAAGAAGAAGAAGAAAATATGATGAGCGGGCCATCTACCTGCTTCCCCAATAGAACAACAGTTTATATAGCATTAATTGCGTTAGTTGATGTACTAATCCACAGATGATTTAAAATATGCAAGAGGATTTATGTAGTTTTATTGCAGACACTGTGCTATTCGATATAAGGCGTCCGCTAGTTCATTATTTGCAGGGGGCGTGTTAACAATCTCCTAGGTCACCAGTCGGTTTATGCGTATCGCGTCTGGCCAGGATCGGTTTAGCGCTGGAGTTCAGGAAGCGCTTGGTTAACTCTCCTAGACAGTCTCATTTAATCAGATCTTCCAGAAGCTGACGTTTCCTTGATGCATGGCTGAGAGTCACTTCCAGGAACAGGCTGGAATTTGCCAGCGCCCTTTATCGACGGAATTGTGTAATTAGTGGCATTGTTCAGGCTGTGGCCAGTTTAAGGGCGCTCTGTTCTTCTGGTCACCGTGTTCCCGCTCTGTTCTCCGGATTGTTCTGTTATCTCTACCGGGTCCATTTGGTTTGCCGTGCACGGTTAAAGGGTTTGTCTGTTTTTAACATTCACCATTGTCACCCGCTTAGGTTCAGGGCATACGAATCCGACGTCGCCATGTTGACTCCGGGCAGCTTCCGGGTTCCTCTCCTGGGTCCTGTCAAACCCACTGATGTCTTCCAGGAGAGTTCATGTGCATTCACTATTTTGCTCCACAAAACAAATTTTGAAGCGAGAAGAGGGACAAATCACTGTGAGTTCTTCTTACCCGGTCCCAGCCTGAGACGGGGTGTAGTGTATGGAAAATGTAAGTAATGTGTAAAATCTGTAACCGCAGATGACAGTGGAGATATCACTATGAGACTATTATTTAAGGAACTGAAGATTCAACTTCCCTCTCGAATTGGAGAGTGAAATTTAAGCAGAAGTTAGTTCGTTAGTTCCTGGAGACCTTTTTCTTCGGCAATCCCCAAGCTGCTTCAAGTTCGTGAGCTCCTTGTCTATGATCAGCCAGGAGCAATAAGAAATAAAATCATTTAAAAACTAATATCTCATTAAGGAGGACGAATTTGAGCCATTGGGACCCCGAAGCCAGATACACTTGAAAATAACACTACTCTTACAGTTTTCTGGTTCTGTGACCTTGATCCAGACCCCAACCTCCTGAATCTTGGATATTTCCCCTGTAAAATGATAAGAACACATGTCTCAAAAAGCAAAGATTAAGAGTGACCGAGTATATAAAAATGCCTACTATGTGTTTGACATCCACACTAATCTGAATTAGGAAGTGACATTTGGTACTCTTTCGTTCCCTGATCCTGAGTGAATTAAACCTTCAACCTAATTTCTGAGGGTTCTGGTGGACTCCTCACTCTCCTCACCATCCCTCAACATCCCCACCAAAAGCTACAGAGAAACCTTGTCTCAACAAACCAACCAACCAACCAACCAAATAAACAAACAAAAAACCAGTTTGTCAAAGAGGCTCCTGTTTTCTTCTTCCTGGGACCTTTGGTCATGATGGGGGACAGGGCTGACGGGAGTATTGTCACAGTCATGTGGGTATGAGGGAAAGCCCCACATTGTGTCCACACGGCCCAACCCTATCCTCAGGTCCAATAAAGACCAGTCATAATCTGCAAAGCGGCAGAGCATAGCATTTTGCACCCACCACAGTCATTTTTGCATCAGTAGTGTGTGTGTGTGTGTGTCTAGTTTCATGTGCCGGGCCATGTCGTTCAATCTCAAGAAAGAGTAGTCACACAGATGACACTGGAAGGGCCAGTGGCCTGCGTGCATGTGTGCATGTGTGCATGTAATAATGGCTGGGAAGCTGTCTGAGCATGTGGATTCCAGCTGCAGCTCTCCTGGTTGTAGTAGTTACCAGTCCTTCCTACTTGGTGGGTTCCGGGCCAGTGAGAGATCCTAACTTTAAAAAAGAAAAGGAAAAAAAAATAAAAAGCATCTGAGTAACAGCAACCCAGGCTCTCCTCTGGCCTCCACAAAGACACGCACCTCCCCACGTATGAACATGTACAAACACACATGAAAAGAAAAAAAAAGAAAGAAGAGGGCGTGAAGGAAGGTAAAGTGGTGGGGGGTGGGAGTGGAGGGGGATCTTTAATGTGAAGAGAAATAAATACCTCCTGATGAGTCATGGTGATGGATTTAAAAAAAAACACAGTGGGAAGTGGGGATATGAGCAACATGCAAAAACAAATATGTATAAAATGTCAAAGTGAAACCCATTATTTGTATACCAACTAAATTTAAAGATAACCTTTTAAAGATATGGGGGCAGGGAGGCTCAATGGTTAAGAGCACTGACTGTATTACAGAGGACCCGGGCTGGTGGCTCACAACAATCTGTAACTCCAGTTGCAGGGGATCAGACAGTTTTCTTCTAGCCTCCATGGACAACCTCACACACACAGATGATACATAGTTATACATGCAGGTAAAACACTTATATGCATAAAAATGAACAAATTTTCAAATAAAACAACCCAGGGACACTGTGCTAAACTCAAGGTAGGTTCCTTACTCCAGAAGATCAGCCTGTGGTCTCCTGTTGGGAAGGTGATTAATCTTCCTCAGGCTCCTGATACTTTCCAATCACAGGAATCATTATGGAACGTTGCTGTAAACCCTGGAAGGTCTGTTTGCTTCTTTTCATGAGGGGATTAAAGACACTGCATCCTTGTGCAGCTAAGGTGAGAGGAATCCATTGTGTAACATCAGGAATCAATTCTCCCAGGGGAGGAAAATCAACCTCTAGCTTAGAGGTCAATTTGCCCATCAAGAGTCATCTACAGTTTCATTACCAAACAGTGCTGCCCCGCCAAACTGCATAATGATAAACTGTCTATGAAAATAGGATGGAGGGCGGGTTCTGGGGATCCCCACTTATTTACAGCTTCTTTGTTTCAGTTTGTTTGACCAATGTAAACACTCTGTGCCCAGTGATATACTTTTTAATAACGTAAAGAACGGTTTATTTTTGGCTTTTCAAGGCAGGGTTTCTCTGTGTAGCCCTGGCTGTCCTGGAATTTGCTCTGTAGACTGGGCTGTCCTGGAACTCAGAGATCCTCCTTTCTCTGCCTCCTGAGTGCTGGGACTAAAGTCATGTGCCACCACCACCTGGCATACAAAGAACTATTTCTAAAATTAGAGTGTTAGTTTCCATTTCTGGAGAATTCACAACAAAATTTGAGTGCTGTGGGATAATGCTCTTGTACACTGTAAAGATTTGTCACTCGAATTGGTTTAATAAAATGCCGGTTGGTCAGTAGCCAGGCAGGAAGTGTAGGCAGGGAGAGCAGACCAGGAGAATGCTGGGAAGAGGAAGGGCAGAGTTAGGAGTTGCCAGCCAGACGAAAGGAAGCAAGATGAGAATGTTGAACTGAGAAAAGGTACCAAGCCACATGGCTAAACATAGACAAGAGTTATGGGTTAATTTAAGTGTAAGAGCTAGTCAGTGATAAGCCTGAGCTAATGGCCGAGCAGTTATAATTAATATAAGCTTCTGTATGGTGATTTGGGAAGCGGCAGCTGGGTATTTGGGAGTTGTTGGCAGAACAGAAACTTCTGCCAATATTTGAGTACTACAAACATTTAAAAAAAACATGCACCCGGAAGAACTCTTGAAATTTCACCACATTTTTCCAAGACTGGGCTATTTTTAGGGTGGTTTGTTTGTTTATTTGTTTGTTTGTTGTTTGTTTGGCTTGCAGAGAAAACGCTTTCACGGAACCAAGATGTTGGAATCAAGATACCCCCTGCACAGCTGCCCCTCAAGATACCCCCTGCACAGCTGCCACTCAAGATACCCCCTGCACAGCTGCCACTGAGAACAGTGGAGGCAGCAAAGAAGATATTGCATTTTGGTGTTGGTGAGCAAGAAAGAAGATGGTCTTTGCCCCCTTCCAACCCCAATAACTTAAACTACCAGAGCAGCCACTTCAAGATGCTTGTCTTGGTTAGTGGACCAGGAGATGAATACTTGAGTCAGATAGATGCTTTGGACCCGTGGGATAAACATAGGGCCCTCGACATCCTGAAGCTTCGGGACCAACCACTTACATAGCTATAAGCCCAAGTTTGAGCATCCCCTGCAACTCTCCAGTGGGTTGGAACTCATGCTCTTCCTGCCTTAGCATCCTGACTGCCTTTCGGATTACAGGCTTGTGCCGCCACACCCAGTTTACCCCAAAGAGCTGACCTATAACGAAGGATTTACTTTGGCTTATAGTTTCACTTAGACCTGTCACTTTGGGCCTGTGGTGACGCAATCATGATGGGACTATGTGGTGGAACAGAACCCGGGAAGAAAACATGAGAGGAATATGGGGTCCCCACATCTCCTTCGAGGCCATTTCCTTAGTGACCTAACTTCCTCCCAGTGTTTTCCACTTCGTAAAGATTGCACCACCTCAGAAGAGTGCCACAGGCTGGGGACCAAGCCTTTAACACATGGGTGTTAGAGACATTTCAGATCCCACCGGTAACACCTTCCAACTTCATTTTTCTTTCTTGCAAGTCTTTGCATTTCCAGATGAGATTTAGAATCAGCATGAACTTTTTAGGAAATCTATGGGATTTAGGTTGGGATTACATTGCTCCTGTCCATCAGCCCCACCCCACCTGCTTTCACTTGAAAGGAAGCCAGCTATCTATCTACCCACCCACCCACCCACCCACCCACCCATCCATCTATCTAGACAGGGGCTCATGTGGCCTAGGTTGGCCTTGACCTCACTATGTAGCTAAGGATAACCTTGAAGTTTTAGTCCTGCTACCTCTACCACAGTCATTTGCTACCACAATTGGATTTTTGTTTGGTTGTTGTTGGTTTTCGTTGTTATGTTTTTAAGACAAGGTCTCACTATGTAGCACCGGCTGGCCTAGAATTTGCTATGTAGATCAGGCTGACCCCAAACTCACAGAGATCTAGTTGCCTCTATTGAAATTAAAAGTATGTGCAATATGTGGAGTTTCTCTGTGTCTTGGCAGTTGCTCCCAAATAACCACACAGAAACTTCTTATCAATTATAAATGCTCAGCCAATAGTTTAGGCTTGTTACTAGCTAACTCTTACAACTTAAATTAACCCATTTATATTAATCTACATTTTGCCACATGGCGTTACCTCTCTTTCATCTTGCACGTCCTGTTTTCCTTTCCATGTCTAGCTAGTGACTCCTCTGACTCCGCCCTTCTTCTTCCCAGTGTCCTTAGTCTAGTTCTGGCACCCAACCTTATCCTGTCCAGCTATTGACCAGTCAATTTCTTTATTAAACCAATCACAGTGACATATATTCACACAGTATAAAGGAATATTCCACAGTGGGCCACCATGCCTGGCCATATACCAGGGTGTTTATTCCAGGGCTAGGAGCTCAGGGCTTCATGCAAGCGAGGCAAGCATTCTACCAACTTGAACTATAATCCCAGCCCCTATTTTCATTTAAATTCATTACAGGCAAAGTTTAATTCAAAAACATTTCATTATCCTCAAGAGCCTCCTGTAGCCATTTTGGTGGTTAATCGTATTCTATCTTTGCTAGGCTGTGGTGCCTGCTTGGTCAAACAAGTGTAGACATTGCTTTGAAGGTGTATACAGATATTTAGATCTTTCTATTGAGGTCCACCAAGAGTAAAGAATTATGCTTGCAGCTTTCAGATTGAGCATTGCAATGTCAAGCTCCTGCCAAAATTTCAGTATGCAGCCTGCTGGCACTAAGCACGTATAGGCCACCACTATTGTATAAGCTAATTCCTTAAAATTTGTTGCTTTCTAGGCTGTGACTATTGCACACATCAACTAACAGCAGCTGTGGTTAACTGTAGAAGACCAAGCCAATCAAAAGTTCAGCACGGATCGGGGAGGGTCCCCAAGCCCCTATCCCTGTTGGAGGAGCTACTGGAAGTTGATGGCTGCTGCAGGAAGGAGAGTCACTGTCCTTTGGGGACTTGGCTGTTGGTAGGATGCTCATGCCCCAGCGGATGGCTGTATTTCCATGCACTGTGTGGTATATGGGTAGCACTAATTAGACTCGGGGAGTTATTGATAACAATAATAATAAAAAGAAAGACATGAAGTTGGAAGGGAGATAGGGTCGAGGCACTAGAGGGGGTTGGAGGGCGATAGTGATGGACGGATATGATCAAAATACAGTGTATACATGTATGGATTTTTCAAAGAACAAAAATATCATTTGTAAAAAAGCTTTGTTGACCACCCCTCCCCCTTACATACACATGTGTTCTCTGCTCTCCCACTTCCACCCCTGCCTGACAGTGGCTTCCTCCATTTAAGGTGTATCAAAGTTCACCCTTGTTATAGCATGGATCAGTATGTCATTTCTTTTGTGGCCAAATTGTACATTACCATAGATAGATAGATAGGTAGATAGATAGATAGATAGATAGATAGATAGATAGATAGATATAGATAGATACATATATCTATACATATATCATATCATATCATATCTATTGATTCCTCCACTGCTGATGCAGTGTCTGATGCTGATGTTGTTTCTACCTCTGGGCTGCTAAGAACACTGGTTTGTGTTTGCTTGAGTGCCTGTTTCTAATACAGTCGAGGATGTATCTCAGAGCGGACTTGCTGAGTCAAAGTCAAACTGTCTTCCCCAGCAATTATACTACTTTCCATGTCCCCCAGAAGGATGGAGATTTCAGTTTCTCCATTTTCTCTTAGCATCATGACTATGCTACTGAGTGTGAGGTGGGATTTCATTTTGCTTATTCATCTATTCGAGGTAGGATTTCCCCATTTAATGTTGGCCTCAAATTCACCATGCTGCTGAGAGTGATCCTTCTGCTCATGCCTGCCTTCATATTGATTTTTATTTTTGAGTGGCTAAGCTATCTTTCCATATGCTTATCAACCATTTACACAGACACTCGAAGTAACTGCTCCAGAAAATAATTTTCCCTTTTTATCCGTATGGGTGTTTTCCCTGCAAGGATGTCTATATACCACTTCTATGCCTGGTGCCTTTGGAAGCCAGAAGAGGGCTTTGGATCCCCTGGAGCTGGAGCTACAGATGGCTGTGAGCTCTCATGTGGGTGCTGGGATTCAAACCCGGGTCCCCTGGAAGAGCAGCCAGTGCTCTTAACCACCGAGCCATAGCTCTAGCTCCCTAGAAAATTATTCTGCCGTGCTTTGTTTTGGGAATTCCAACTTCCACCTCCCCACCAGAGATTTACTTCAATGTCTCGACAGGCCTTTTTGTTTTACCACTGCATCAAAAATTTTATTGCACGCATAACTTGCTAGCAGATTCTGACAGGCATTTTAGAAGCCATTTTGTAGTGTTCTAAAGCTTCGTGCCCATCACAGGAAGGCAGTGCCTCTCGAAACATATTTAGATTCCATTAGGGTCCATTTTGTTATCACATTGCCAACTCTCAGGGGTCATTTTCTCTCCATCAAATGTCATTCCACAGCAGCTCTGCTATAGGATGTGACCAAGTAGTACCATTAGGTGGTGCTGTTGGGTTGAAAATATTCCAACCAACTCTATTGTGGCTTTGCTAGCCTTCAGTTTTGCAGGCTGCTCAGAAATCTTCTCTGAGGAAGCTAATGCCTGCCCCTCTCCTCTCACCCCACACACCCACAGCCTGACACCCTCTCATCACCCACTGCTAATCATGCCTCCCAAAGAAGTCCTCACCCAGGGAATCTCCTCCCTGATGACATAACCAAGCTTTGCTGGTTGAGACACATCATCTCTTCCTTTCATGTCCTACCCATTGCCCACTACCCAAGTCATCACACTTAATCCTTGCCCCAGCTCATACACAGCTCTCCCCCTTTAGCTTCCTCACTCATTCCCACTCGCTCATGTTTCTGCCAGCTATCTGGCATGAACTTCCAGAGTAGCAGCTCACTTCTCCTTTCTGTTATTCTCCTTCCAAGGAGTTGAGGGAAAGTGGTCCGGAAGAGCCTTTGTCTCACCATCAAAGCCATTTCCTCTTCCTTGAAAGTCTAATCACCTTCCTCAGCCACATCTTCTCTAGCATTTTGCACCATCTCTAACATTCCTCACTGTCAGCAAAGCCCTAAATTCTTTCAGGAACCACCACAGGACTAGATTCATCTGTCACGTACTCCACACTTAAAAGCGAAGCAAAACAAACCAAAACCAAAACCAAGAAATAGGAGCCAGGAATGTAATTCAACAGAGTGCTTTGCCAGCATGCACAAAGCCTCATGCCCAACAATGAACGAATGCAGACGTGGTGGCACATGCTGGTAGCATCAGCATTGAGAGGTGGTGACAGGAGGCTGGAAGTTCAAGGTCATCCTCGACTCTTCAAGGCATTCAAGTAGCCTGGGGTTTATGAAAGCCTATCTTACAAAGGCAATAAAACACAAAATGTAGGGGTTAAAGAGATAGCCATGAAGAACACTTGCTTTTCTTCCAGAGGATCTGCGTTAGGTTTCCAGCATCCACTGCAGGCAGCTCCAGCTCCAGGAGATCTGATACTTTTTTCTGGCCTCTACAGGCACCCGTACATATATGGCATACACATACCACCACCAACAACAACAACAACCCAACTTGGAAAAAACATTTTACAGCTGGAAAGTACAGCTCAGTAGAGAGTATTTGCTTAGCATACATGAGGCCCTGGGTTCAAACCCCAGCCCTGCAATTAAAAAAACACAAAATACATACATAAATATACATATATAAAATTACACTTTCCAAATATTTTACTAAAGCATTTATTTTTTTAAACAAAAATATACATTAAATCTCAGATTTACAGCATATAGAAATAATTTATGATTTGCATTTTAAAATTATTAATATTGCACCCAACAGTGTAAGTCTTTGACACATATGCATTGTCAACCTTTCCCACCATTCAAAAAAAAGTGAAACTTGAAACTGACAAAATTCACAAGCTAAATTTTCTGTAAAAAAAAAAAAAGAGAGAGAGAGAAACATACAATTCTTCTTATTTACAAGGTAAAGTTGTAAACTTTCAGAAATTTACCTCCATAGGATAGGCATACATTCTTTCATTATACCTAGACAATGCATTATAAAATTACAATTAAATTGTCCTGTCCTGTGTACAGAAGATGAACTATACACATGATTTCCTCTTGGGAGTTCACAGACTGATATAAACATTTGCAAGTTGAAAAAAATAACCTACTGCAACCCATCTATATCTTGACTAGAGTTGGAAAACTGTTTTGTGAGAAATAAAAACGAGAAGAGTCCATGAAAAAAAATTAAGTTACCTTTTCAAGGATATTTTCCTTAATTACCCAATTTTTTTCAAAATAAAAAATACTGTTCTTTTGTCTTAGACATAAGACAGATATGCCAGCCTGAGGCTCCTGAAAGACTCGCATACAATACTTTGTAGGAAGGGGCATACACAAACATTTTCTTTTTAACAGACGGCTCTGTAAAATAGTGCCAAACGTATCATCAGTGCCCTCTCTGGCCTTTTGGTTTGTTTGCTTAAACTTATCTGTTTTGAACAGGAGACCTCCCCTTCACTTCCAGGAAACACAGAGGAAAGTCCGCCCGCCACCCGCAAAGGCTTCCTACCGGGTACATCCAATCTCCAGACATTGTGACAGACAATTTGTACAAAGCTCTCACTAGAGAACCAAGCAATGGAATCATTCACGCGAATGCGTACACACAACCTCATAACGTTTTAAGGAAATTTACAATTTTTGTGTTGGGCCACACTCATAGTTCCCCTTAGCTGGGTACGGCCACAGGCAGCAGTCTGAATACATCTTTTTAGACTTTGTACAATGTCGCTCTTACCTCTTCTGTGTAGTAGTAGGACTTTCCCACCAGTTAACAGTCAAGCCCCGATGACAAAGTGTGTCTGCCCCCTAATGCATCCAGTGGCTCGTAAGAGCTAACGTGGTGTCTTCTAGAAGAATCCGCAACTAAATTTTCAGTAGGCAATTTCCTGTTCTTTTCCAAATAGTTAATTTTAATTGGTCCATAATTGTGCATATTTATGGGACACCATGTGATATTTCTTCCTTTTGGTACTGAGATGGGACCTGAGGCCCTGGCTCTACCACCAAGCCACAAGGCAGCCCGCCATGGGGTATGTGTATACCGCACAACGCTGACATCCGGGTTTGCCCCTTTCTTCAAACAGTATCACTTCTTTGTGTTGAAAACATTCCAATCCCTTTTATCTAGCGTCTCAGAAATATATATTCCATTATCATTATCCATTGTCCTCTACTGCGCAACAAAGGCCACAACTGATTTCTCTTATCTAAATGGAACTTACTTAATTCTAGTTGATACCGTCTTCGGCTTTTAAAAGTCAATTTTGGAAAATTAAAGTGGGGAGTCAAACCACTTGGTACTGCGGGGAAATGCTAAAACATGAAATAGTAAAATTATGTAATGCGTTACTCAACCCGGTAGTAAATCAGAGCCAGAACGAAACTTTGCACTTAAGCATTCAATCAAGGAAACTTGTTTCAAATTTTATAACTTGGTGTAAAGCAACATGAAGCCAATCACCAGCTCTGAAAATGTCACCAAACCACTTTGTGTCAGGTGATAAACACGACGAATCTTTTGTTACTACATTCATACATTAAAAACAGACTTTTTTTTTAACAAAGTGACAAGCCGCGGGAAGTGCATCAAAAAGAATCCATGTTTGAGGCCACAGATAGGACAGCGTCGTTGTAATTTTATAGTGCCGTAGTATCCTTGCAGCTGAAATGGAGACTTCTCTAAATTCTGTTGTCCTCGATTGAGCCTGAATTAAGACGTTCCCTTTGAACCTCAGCAGACATAGTCGGCTGAATAAAATAGGTGGTGGCATGGCTCAACCCTAGAAGTTTGTTATTAAGGTTATTGTCCTCTGTGACAAGTTCAGTTTGTTTGTTTGTTTTAAAAAAAGGTCCTGAGTCATTAAAAAAAAAAAAAAAAAAGACATTTCCCCCAGCGCTCAGCTCTCCACTGTGCGTCTGTACTCAGCGGTGCCTTCTGCGATGATGGCATCCAGGGGCGAGCGCTTCTTGCGGATGCTGCGGCCAGAGGAGATGAGGTCCGCGTAGCCCCTCTGGTGCGAGAAGGCATAGGCCGAGCGCCTGGAAGATGCTCCCCTCCGGAACACGTTCTGCGGCCGTTTCCACTGCTCTTCAGCCTTCAAGCGCTTCCGATGCTTCTGGATCTGGGTAAAGGAGACCATGAAAAGAAAGGTCTGAGATACAGAGGATGCCTGGCCAATAGGAACTGGACAGAAGCTAGTTCCGGCTGAGAGGCTGCACACCCCTATGCACGAACAAACGTCCGACTTCTTTCATCCCGCAGGTAGAAACTGGAAAACTATGGTCAGGCATGGTGGCCCATGAATTTAATTCTTGTATTCAAAAGGTAGAAGTGGCCGGTCAGCGGTGGCACATGCCTTTAATCCCAGTAGAGCCGTGAGTTCGAGGCCAGCCTGGTCTAGAGAGCGAGACCCAGGACAGGCACACCAAAAAGAAAGAAAGAAAGAGAGAGAGAGAGAGAGAGAGAGAGAGAGAGAGAGAGAGAGAGAGAGAGAGAGAGAGAGAGAGAGAGAGAGAAAGGAAGAAAGAAAGGAAGAAAGAAAGAAAGAAAGAAAAGAAAGAAAGAAAGAAAGAAAAAGAAAGAAAGAAAGAAAGAAAGAAAGGTATCTTGGAGGTCAGCCTGGTCTATATTGCAAGTTCCAGGAAAATCAAGTCCCTTACTTTCCCTAAAGTTAGTTTCTGTCAACTTGACACAATCTAGAGTCTTTTGAGAAGAAATGTTAATTAGGAAAATGTCTCTATCAGATTGGCCTGTAAGCAAATCCATGGGGCATTTTCTTGATTAATGGTTGATATGGGAGGGCCCGGCCCACTGAGAGTTCCACCTCTGAGCAAATGATCCTGGGTAGTGAAAGGAAGCAGGCTGAGCAAGCCATGGGGAACAAGGCAGTGAGCAGCACTGTTTCTGCTTTAGTTTCTGACTCCAGGTTCCTGCTTAAGCTCCTGCCCTGACTTCCCACAGTGATAGACTGTGACCTAGGTAGGAGCTGTCAGCTGAAATGAACCTGTTCTTCCCAAGTGGCTTTCAGTCCATGGTGTTTATCAGAACAACAGAAAACAATAGAATAGCACTCTTTGTGAGTCCCGGGGCAGACTGGTATGTGTTGAAGATAAACCCTCTACAGGTTTTTCCTGCATGTTAGGGCATATTCTCTCTCTCTCTCTCTCTCTCTCTCTCTCTCTCTCTCTCTCTCTCTCTCTCTCTCTCTCTCTCTCTCTCTCTCTCTCTGTGTGTGTGTGTGTGTGTGTGTGTATGTGCATACACATGGCTATGGAGGCTAGAGATGGATGTCTGGTGTCTTCCTCAATCACTTCCACCTTAATTTTTGAAGTAGGATTTCTCAAGGAACCAATCCTGGAGCTCATAGATTCAGCTACACTGGCTGGTCAGTAAGTGCCGGGAATCCTCCTGTCTCCACCTCCCTAGCTCCGGCATTACAGGTGCAGGGTGCCAAGGTGAAGTTGTTCATGTGTGTGCTGCAACCCGAACTCAAGTCCTCATGCTCGCTCGCCCTGTAAGCACTTTACCAACGGGCCCCAATCTCCTCTTATTTCCTGGTCCCTGTCAACTGTCAGTGTTCTCCTGGGCACTAAAGGGAGCTTGCCCAACACCCACGTCTCGCCTTTCTATAGGACAGTGATTTATACAGATAGGTACTCCTCCCCCTGTAGTAACATCCCTCATAAGACACGAAGCTTCTTTCCTGACTGGGTATTAGTTCAACAAAGCATGCAGCCTAATTCTGACAAATGAGACCTGAGAAAGGTGCGTGTGTTGAAGTTCCCAGGGTCCTGAAGGAAAGGATGGAAGCCTCCTCTTTCCCCCTGTTTATCAATGTGCCAGATGTGATGCCAGCAACGGCCGTGGCCATCTTCTAGCACAAGATGAAACTCATACTGAAGACATTCCCCTCAGGAGAACGATGGAAAAGCAACACTAAATAGCTCAACCAACCGGCCCTGAAGTCTGCTAGGCATTTTGCAAGGGGAGATGACATGTTGTTTTGGGGACATTGATTGTGTGATAGGAGAGAATACTTTGCTTTAAATAAGGGGGGAGGGGGGGACCCAACCCATTTGCATGGCAAAGGGTTAAGATAATTGTAAAAACGGAAAGGACAAAACATGCTACGCTGTATGGACAAATGCTGGAAAGTTCACTGTCCTTTAAGATGGAATTAAAGAGAAATGGTAAAACAATGGAATTCTGGTCAGACTTTGCACAAACTGAGAAACCTGCAGGAAAGGCAGTATTGGGAAATGCTTTGGTTCCCGGAAGGGACACTCAGGTAGGAGAGGAGGTCTGTATCTTTACATACCTTGTCACTTTCTGATGGCCAAATGGTCATTGACAAGAAACGGATGGCAACGACGGGCAATAAGCACACCGCCACGGTCAGGATGATGGTCAACCAAATATACGGCTGTCTCAGGGCATTGGAAGCCGTACCTGGAAAGAACATGGCGGTGATGTACAGAGGCACTCGTATCCTAAGGGCACAGTTCGCCTTCCATACAGTCGAGCAGACAACCTAGGCTTTATAACCAGACTTACTTCCACAAACTGCTCCAGAAATGGCCAGTTTTCTGTTTTCATTTTTGAGACAGGGTCTCCCCCTGGGGCCCTCAGAGGGCCAAGACAGCAGGTGTGATCCACCACACTGAATCATGAATTAAAGCCAAGACCCAGCAAAGCCAAATAAAAGGGTCAGTTGTTTACTACAAGAAGATACACAAGAACAAAATGGGGGAAGATGCTTTTAGTAATGCTGCACCAATAAACAATGGAAAATTGGAGCTGGGATGTAGCTCACAGGTAGATCATGTGCCGAGCAAGCACCAGGCTCTGGGATCATTCGGCAGTAGAGACTTCCAAAAAAAAAAAAAAACAAAACCCAAAAAACAAAAACAAAAAAACAGTTTCTAGCTTCTAGTTTTGTCTGGAAACTCCACACATTTGTCCCAAATATTGGCAGCCCACAGTGTTTTACATCGGCCATGCCATTTAGTCTACTCTGAGAGGTGGGAGCTGCCGTCCTTGCCACATCAGGAAACTGAGTTGAGAACTTAGCAAGTCTGCCCAAGAAAAACAGAGCTAGTCACGGCAGCCCCAAGATCAAAACCCATCTGTGACTGGAGCCATGCTTTCTCCAGAAAATTGCTGGTTTATTGTCTAGTCTCTTACCTCAGAAGTAGCAATTTGGTTTTATAAACAGGTGATCTTATACATTTCTCCAACAGCAACCACCTAGAGCCCAATTAATCACAATACTTTCTGTATCTATATGAGTTTACAAAATTAATTTTTTAAAATGTAAACTTTTATTTCTTAAAATTGGCACACAAGGTATTGGATATCACTATGGCATTTTTGACACAAAGTGTGCTTTAGTAGTCTCCCTCCCCCTTACCTCCCCACTGCCATTCTTAATCTCCCACCAGAACCTCTTCCCCCTCCCCCTGGTATCTTTGGCGCTTTCATATCCCATGTGTCCGTCTGTTCATCTTCCACCCTCTTTGTTATCTGTTTCTACCCTCTCATTCTCCTTCCCAGTTTTAAAAGTTTTACTCATATTTACACACATGTATACAAACAGTCTTCGTTTTTAAACTACTAAATATAAATCAGATTTAAAAATACTTCACATGGGAATATTCTAAGTAAGCATTAAAAGAGTAAGAAAAAACAAAACAAAATCATGAAAATTAGCCAGGTGGTGGCGGCGCAATTTTGATTATATTCAAACTCCACTCCTCTACCTCTTTCCAGATCAATCCCCCCAACAACAACAACTTCTTCTTCTTCTTCTTCTTCTCCTTCTCCTCCTCCTCCTCCTCCTCCTCCTCCTTCTTTTTAAATAACCCACTAAGTCCGCTTTGTGCTACCCATATACTCAAGAGTCGGGCATTTATTAGAGCATGACAGATCTACCAGGGGTGACATTGTTAAAGAAACCTACTCTCTCTTCCTCAGAAGCCATTAACTGTCGCCTGTTAAAGGCAGAGAGCTCATGAACCCCTTCCCTCTCCATGCTGAAATACGGACTGGCTTGATCTTGGGCAGGTAACCAGAGCTATGTGTAGTGAGTTCAAGTTCAAGCGTCCAGCAGTCCTGTTTGATCCAGAAGACACGGTTTTCCTCCCTGACCTCTGGCTCTTTTTAAAAATATATGTATAGTTATTTTTAAATCTGATGTATACGGGTGATTTGCCTGCCTGTGCACTATGGGCATGTCTGGTGCCTTTGGAAGTCAGAAGAGGGCATCAGGTTCCCTGGAATTAGAATTACAGATGGTTGTGAGTCACCATGTGGGTACTGGGACTCAAACTCAGGTCCTCTGGAAGAGCAACCAGTGCTCTTACCTGCTGCGCCATCTCCCCAGCCCCAACCTCCGGAGCTTAAGCTGTATGTTTTATATAGTTATAATCATTAGTCTTCTCACTTTTGTTTATCATTCATTGAACTGCTGTTCCGCATACATATTTCGAAAGATGGACCCAACTTTTGAGTTCTAGGTCTCCATGGTATTACTATTTTATCATTTGATTAGTTAATTTAATATTCTTTTTGACCTATTTCTAGCCCCCCCCATTTAAAAAATAAATTAAAACTGTCATAGTAATGCAGTTTTTGTACAAGGAATCTTAAAGTAGAAATAACTGGTCAAAATGCATGAAGAGTTTTATAATTCATTGTGCATTTTCAGATAGCATTTTGAAAAGATTAAATTACATTACAGTTCTTTCAGCAAGACATATGCACTCAAATTTTCATAGCTATCAATATTAGGTATTGTGGGGTGGAGGAAAGGCTTTACTTAGCTGCTGTTGCCTCCTCTTTTCACCTCTTCTTTTA
The DNA here is from genome assembly GCF_007827085.1 of Peromyscus californicus insignis. Taxonomy (NCBI): domain Eukaryota; kingdom Metazoa; phylum Chordata; class Mammalia; order Rodentia; family Cricetidae; genus Peromyscus; species Peromyscus californicus. The sequence continues at coordinate 53,059,431 of NW_026294469.1, forward strand.
AAGGCAGAGTCTTGCTATGTAGCGCAGCTGGTCCAAAGCTCACTATACAGGCCAGGCCAGCCTTGAACTTGGAGCGTTCTTCCTCTGTCCTCATGAGATGGGTTAAATGCATACGCCACCATTTCTAGCAATTTAATCTTTGATTTAATTTTTTTGTTATTTTTTTAAAAAATATGTCTTATTTATTATTTTTATTGGATATAATGTAAATTTCGTTTTACTTTTTTAATTGAAAATAGATTTTTTCATATAATATATTCTGATTAAGGTTTCCCCTCCCCCAACTCCTCCCAGCTCCTCCCTACCGCCCCACCCACTGAAATCCACACCATTTCTTTTCCCTCTCTCATTAGAATACAAACAGGCATCTAGAAATAAAATAAAATAAAAACAAGCAAACCAGAATAGGTCAAAACAAACAAGGGAAAAAGAAAGAGCCCCAGAAAAAAGCCCAAGAAACGCATGTTCATATATACAGAAATTTCATGAAAACACAAAACTACAAAAAGGATCTGTAAGGTTAAAAAGAAAAAAGCCCAGATAAAGCATTGTGATACAAAGAACCTCCAAAAATGCCATTGAATTCATTTAGTGTTGGTCACCTACTGCTGGGCATAAAATTATGTTTTAAAATTGTGTAATTTTGTGTGTTTGTGTGTGTGTGTGTGTGTGTGTGTGTGTGTGTGTGTGTGTGTGTGTTGCCTGAAGAGGCCAGAAGGGGACATGGATCCTCTGGAAATGGAGTTACAGCAATTAGGAGGCACCCAATGTGGGGTGTTAGGAACTAACTGATCTTGGGTTCTCTATAAGTATGTGCTCTTAACCGCTGAGCCATCTCTCCAGTCCTGCCTTTTCTTCTTTAAAGAAGCTTAGTTGATTTTTATGTTTATTTTGTGTGTGTGTGTGTGTGTGTGTATGTGAGTGTATGTATGAATGTGTGTGAGTGTGTGAGCATGTGTGTGTGTGACTGTGAGTGTATGGGTGTATGTGTGAGTGTGTGAGCGTGTGTGTATGTAGGAGTATGTGTAAATATGTAAGTGTGAGTGTATGTGTGAGTGTGTGAGCATGTGTATAAGTGTCAATGTGAACACAGTTTGCAGGTGGAGGTCAGAGGACCACTTGTTTCAGGAGTTAATTCTCTCCTTCCACCATGTGAGCCCCACAGATTGCGACAGGCTTGGTGGCAGGCACCGTTATTAACCTGCTGATTCATCTCGATGGCCCAAGCCTTTTAATCTTCCTGCTATCGATTTAACAGATACACGGTTATATCTTAATATGACTTTAGCTTGCTTAGACCCTTCCAAACAGCTACTTCCATCCATTCCTGTTAGAATATTAATTTTTACTAGCAAAAAATTTTTGTACTTACCCGGTAATTACGTCAGAACGTAAGCTGATGTCATTGATCTACACTTACTTTTGGAATCTGAGAAATACCAACCTGTGAACTGAAATGCGGACGGAAAGAGAACATGTATCCCCGCACTATGGAAATCAAACATGATGCCAAAGTACAGCGCAATGCTTCCAAAAATTGAAAAAGCATTCACAAAAGTCCAGTAAGAAGTATCCAAGCCAATCTGTCGGGAAACCAGAGAAAAACAGCACTCATTTGGGGAATGTAGCAGGAAAAGAAAGCATCTAAGAATTCTGAAAACGGAACTTGGCGATTTGGGTCTGATTTGGTTTGAACAGTAAACAACCCGAAACCAAACCATCCTTGGCTTTGCAAGCAAGAAAGAGGAACTATTCGAAGATGAGAGACAGGAAGAACAGTCTTATTTTTTAAAGGGACAGAGGCTAGGTACAGGTAACAACAGATATAGGATGTAGGCAAGGAAAGCTACATACCTGGAAATTGACCGTTATTACTAGAGCTGAGGCCACTGTGACGGCAAAGGACTGGTAGTCTGAAGGTGCCTCTCCATCCTGTCCAACTGTTTGCAGATAAGCGCCAAGTGGTATGAAGAAGAGGACCATGGATGTTAAGACCCCATGCAGCAAACTGACGAAGAATCTCTTATAGTTGAATAGCAGGTCCCTCTGTCCCACTACATACAACCCAGGGAATCGGAGACTCAGTTTGTCACTCACGTCCTTAAAGAGAAAACAAAATCAGAATGACGTGTTGTCTATGAGGTCCAAGACGTTGGTGTGTCACAGTTTGCATCTCGTATCTCACATACAGCTGACACTTGCCCTTGTGTTTTTGGAAGGCAAGCAGGGATCCAGATCAGCATTTCTGTGTGCGGAGGTCAACCGTGCAGCTTTAGCTTACCAGCATTTGATGTTTACAGAGAGTAGCAATGGGGACTCTGTCCCGGTACTAGCAAAGGCAATCAATTAATAATGTCAAAAAAATGTGTGGAGAATAGTTTTTAACCTCCTGAGATCATGTATTTGTATTATTACAAAATCTAAAGGAAGAAAATTCACATCGAAACTGGCAAATTAACCCTTAATTACCCCCATTTATTTATTATTAATTATCCATTTCCTAGGAATTGCTTGTCAGATAAAATGTGATTTAGGAATTAAATACATCAACTTTGGAAAGTGTTGAAATTTACTTTTTAAATCAATAAGTTGTCAATAAAAAAACAAAACAAAACAAAAACTCTGGATTCTCAGGTGTCTGAACAGCCAGATGTCTGAAAGAAACATATAAGCACTCTTGCCTACAACAAGTTACAGAAATTCTTTTCTTAGCAGAACATAAAGCAGTTATTGTTGCTTGACAGGTGTGCTAGGGTTTACTCAGGGTGAGTAAAGCTAGAAGAATGCATTGATGTATTTGCTGGAATCTCCCTGGCAGTGGATGGATCCATCCAGAGCACCCCAGCCCGTGGTTCCTACCTGGTCAAGCAGCCCCATGAGGAGCACAGGCAGACTGGAGTACAGCACATTGTAGAGGGTGATAAACCAGTCCTCATACGCCGTCTGCAAAGGGAGAAGAGAGGCTCTGTGTCATGCACAAAGACAGACTGCAGGTCTGCTTTCTCCAAGTGGGGACCCCATCCTGAAGAGAAAGCATCCCTCAGCCACCCCTGTACAAAACACGAGTTAGTCTATGCAGTGGGTAGCACCACAGACCTTTCCATGGCAACAATCCCCTCCCCTCCTCTCCTTAAATGTATGCATGAGAACACTACAAGAAGGTTTTGCTAAAAGACTCTATCCTGATGGGTAATGCTAAAAAAGTCAGTGTTCATTAAAAACAAGATTTTATATTTTGTGTTATGTGTGTGCATCTGTGTATGGGTATGTGTACATGAGTGTAAGTGCCACAAATGTCAGAAGAGGGCTTTGAGTCCTCTGGAATGAGAGCTACAGGTAGTGCGAACCACCTGACAATGGGTACTGGGAACCAAATTCTGGTCCTCTGTAGGAACAGTAAGTCCTCTTAACTTTGAGACATCTCTCCAGCCACGGTCATCAGTATTGAAATCCCTTGTGAGTGCATTAGAATTCTGAAACTCAGTTGGAATATTTAAAACTGTTTAATACTTAAAAAAGAATATGAGAACTAGTTCATAAGGGCTGGCAAGGTGGCTCAGCAGGCAAAGGGCCTGCCACAAAAGCCTGGTGACCTGAGTTTTGATCCCTGGTGCCCAGGTAAAGATGGAAGGAGAGAACTGACCCTACAAAGTTGTTTATCTGACCTCTACATAGGCACCGTGGTATGTGTGCACCTACACACACACACACACACACACACACACACACACACACACACACACACACACACAGATGCACATACAATCAACCAATTAGTAAAATGCCTAAAAGAACTAGCATTTTGTTCGTGCAAAAGTTCTACTGAACAAATAGTTTTAAAGGAATAATGTTCCATTACCTGTGCCGAGTAGCCATTGAAGAAGGAGTACCAGAAATGAACTAAAGTAAATGCAAAGTTCTTGTAAAAGAAGTATCGGAGGAACTTGCACATCCTTATGTAAGACCACCGGCCATGGACCAGCAGCAACCTCTGTAGATATCTGAACTGAGCAAAAGAATAGTCACTGGACATGACAGCTTGCATTCCTTCTTGTCCACTTATTCCAACACCAATGTGGGCAGCTATGGGGCAGAGGGAAAAGAAGGGCGGGGTCAGACACTGCTTCTAAATCCAAGCCTTGAGCAACTCAAGACTTTCCACAGCAAAACAAAAACAAAAGCTCTTGCCCACCCCGCCCACCCCATACTTGTCAGAGGGACAGGTATGCTAGACCAAGCACAGGCGGGACTCCATAAATACTTGTGACAGGATCTCAGGTGGGTGGTGAATTCCATTTGGATTATCTGCCCAATACATCAGCCATCTCTTCCACCTACAGGGTGAGCCCCAGGCACCCTCATGGGCCACAGATGAGTCAGCTGCACGTCACTTATGGTAGATATTGCAAAACTAGCCTTGTCAACCTCCATTCTCCCTTGGTTGTAAGTAGAGAAGGCAGGAGGACAACCTGGCATACTTTCCCAGACAACTGTAGTTGGTCTCGTTGGGGCCCACTGTTTAGATCCACTCATGACTAGGAAACTGAGGTGACCTGGAGTCTAGATTTTTTTCTCCCCTTTTTGATATTTCTGTAGCAGAGTTCATATCCACTTTCGGCTGCCCAGATACTGATAGGCAACCACGAAGGCTTGTCAATTGAGAAGCACTTCAGAGGGATCTAAAAGGTAGAAGCTCCTCTAGTGAGTGGTCCAGAGGCTACAGATTCAGCCTAGAAACTTCTTCAGTCCATTAAAAGCTTTTGAAGGCCCCTATAGCCCTTAACAAGCTAGCTGAGAGAAAACTTAGGTTTGGACCAGTCCATCTCTCCTTTTGGGATCCTGGAATTAGCAAGGAGGTGTGCTAGTGTCTAGAATTTTATCATGTAAATTATTAAGTGTGGAATGGATTTCTTTTTTTCTGAAGGTCTCTGAGAGCGTAAGAAAGACAGACAGGCAGGCAGACAGACAGACCAACAGGCATTGGGTTCCTCATGTAATTTTAGGTCCTGATTCCAATGTCTTTCTGAAGCCTGGCTTCTTAGCCACAGTGAGACATCTTTACATTTTTTTGTTTGCTTGTTTGTTTTAATTGATTTTATTTTGAGCTTTTGTGTCATGTAGCTCATATGCTGGTCTCTAACTCACTATGTAGCTGAGGATGGCTTTGAACTCCCAATCCACCTGCCTGGTGGAGTTCTGCTCTCCCATGTCTGGTTTATGTGGTGCTGTGGATGTCACCCATGGTTTTGGGCACAATAGGCAAGGACTCTGCAAACTGACCTACATTCTCAACCCCTTTATATATTTTTAAATTAATTTTTTTCTTAAGCCAGCTTTATCTTCTAACATTCCTAATTAAAATAATTTTAACTGAAATCAATTTTTAAAGGCCCACTGTAGCTTTAACACACACACACACACATACACACACACACACACACACACACACACACACATACACACACACACACACAGAGAGAGAGGCACCCATGCACACACACATGCACTGAGGAGGAAAAGATTTCCAGAACTTTGTTAATCCATCTAATAGTCATTAAATACATTTTCAAGTTAGATAATCTGGAATTTTGTCCAGGTCTTAAAAATTAACATAAACAATGACAGTGAGGTCTTTTAGAGAAAATGTGTTGGAGAACACAGCCATCACTCCGACCTCAAGAAGTGACTTCACACTCTACAGTTTCCAAATAGAAAGAAGCTTCAAAAATCCAGCCCCAATTTTGAGGCCAAAGTATGTAAAATTTAAAACATAACTATAGGAAGTTAGTTGTCCAGGCCTATGTTTTATTTATACTTTGTAGCTCTAACAGAGTGGAGTGGAGGAGAGGGAATGGAAGGGGAAGGGAGGGAAGGGGAGGGGAAGGGAGGAAGAATAAGTGATCCCATTTAGTGATTTACAACCCTTTTCAAAACACATAAATAGTGCTTACAAGCAGTTGTGGCTGCCAAACTGCTTTCCTACCAAACCACGGCCTCTTTCCTCTCTGAACTGGCAACAGAGAGAAATGTTGAGATTCCCAGTGGTCTGCCAAGACCTGTGGAAGAGGCACTCTGTCTTAGGCCCCGGTCTGCAGTCCTTTAACTTTTCCATGGAGCAGTGTGTGAAACCGAACACAGCTCACAGGGTAACTGAGGTCAAACAAACTCTAAGGCAATACTGTTTCCCCCTAAAATCTAAAACACAACCTAGTACTGTTGTTTTGCTAAAAGATGGTGCTTTCGAATTGCCTTCTAAATAATTGTGTTTATTCCCATAGATTGGTGCTGCTCTCAACCTTGGTCACACACACACACACACACACACACACACACACACACACACACACACTCATGCCCCCACACATACACATGCATACATGCCCACACACATACACATGCACATATGCGTGCACATACACGCACACACTAAATAAGTAAATGAAAATTTTAAAATAAAAGTTTAAAGTAACTTCAGAAAAATGGGCTCACATGAGGTTTACTTATGTTCCCTTGCTTTGCCCTCTCGAAGGCAGATGGCCAACCCAGGAAGGAAACTTTGGAAGGCTCCATCATTAATAAAACGACAAGTCTGTAAGGCCCCTAACCTTCCAGGACATCGAGAGGTCTACATCATAACTGAAAAAACTCACGTTTGAGTTATTCCTTTGACACAAGTGGTTACAGTCATGTCAGGGTACATGACGGGGAAAATAATCCAGAGCTGGCCACAGAGGAAGGAGCGATCTACTCAGAGCAGGCAGTGGCATCTGTGTGGTGGGCTGGGCACAGAGCAGACAGCGGAGGGGGATGAAACTGTCAGTGGGAACAGACAGGCGTGTTGATAAAAAGCAAGAAGACATACGTTGGAAGGCTCTTAGCACATACCAAGGAGGAAAAGAGAAGACTCTGAGGAAAGAAAGAGATGGTTTGTGAGTCATAAAACAGGCTGGATTAAAATCTGGCCGTATGTGATGTGCTGAAGTTCCCCAGCACAACAGGTCATGCATGTATGTGTATAGTCACGTCATAATTCACCTTAACCGCAACAAGGCGATATTGCAGAGTTAGAGGACAGAGAAGGTACTTTACTTGTTTCAGATGAGAAAATGGGTCTGAGATGAAGCCCCAGCTGACGCGGGAGTTTGGTAGTAAGAAGAGAAGCCTCAGGTCAAGACAGCTTGGGTGCTTTCATAACATTATAGAACTTGAAAATCCATAATTTGAAAATCTAAAGTGCTCCAGTGTGAGAAGACAGCTGAGCAGCATTCAAAAAGTGAAATCCATGCAATTTTTCCCCAAATGGAATATCTCCAAAACCTGGAACACTTTGGCTAGAAGATAATCCACCTATGTTACCTAATAGTACTATAGGCAGAAAAAAAAGGAACCAGGAATGGACGCACGGGTGAGGACCAGAGGTCTGGTCCGCATGCTCTAACTTCTGTGTAAACATGTCTCTGCATGACAGTCCTTCAGTGGTGAGTAGCTAGGATCCTCCAACTGGAGAAAAGATCATGGACTGTGCTAGGGAGAACAAGACCGTGAGATTGTGGTAGAATGTTTTCTTCAGGACTCAGGTAAGAAAGAATAATATCCACAAAAATGAATACCAGAGTTAGCAGTTCATGCTGAGTGCAGCAAAATCTCTTGCAAAATTTATTACATATCAAGGGTTTTTATTGCATTAAGAAAAAAAATCAATTTTAATTTCAGTGCTCCTTAGTTTTTAATCAGGATGGAAACAACAGTTAAAAATATTAAGTTTTTTGATAAGCCCTTAAAAATACAGGAAAGGAGCCATCCCGAGGGAAAAAAAAAAGCCACACTGCACATAAAAGAAACTATAATTTTCCCAGCTACAGCTCATCTCCTCCTATACGTTCAGCGAGTCCCATACCTGCTGGACATACTGCAGGCTTCCTGAGGGTAAGTCAAGGCAGGGCATGACTAAATGCCTTCAGGATTATGTGTCTTATGATGCCTCAGCCATGGGACCTGAAGACACAACCCCCCTCCTGTTCCTACCACGTCTGTCCAGCAAGGTGGGGTGCCACAGGCCACTCACACACAACTCACTTTTGATCATGTTCACGTCATTGGCCCCGTCTCCAATGGCCAGTGTGATGGCCTTCTTGTACCTCTTCACCAGATCGACCACCATGGCCTTCTGCTTGGGGGTCACGCGGCAGCAGATGACAGCGCTGCACTCACAGGCCAGGTCCACAAAGTTCTTCTGTCTCTGCTCCTTCTTCTCTTCCAGCCTTCTCTTACTCTGGGTCCGCATCCGCCTCTCTTCCTCTGTCCTGGGGAACTTCAGCTTTAGGATGTTACCTCTCTTGGTCTTTTTCTCTAGAAGGATCTCATTCTGTGACATCGGAGGGAGAGAACATCACCAATCACTTTAGATTTTACACCAAGAGGACCACTCCCAAGACTCAAGTCATGGGAGCTTTAACATTGATTATTTAGCTTTTGATTAAAAAAAAAAAAGACTTACAATAAGCATATAGAAAATATGCGTATCTCTAAGGGAAAAGTGGAAATGACCCACTTGTCAAAATACCTGAATAACCAATTTCACCATTTTGCTCTAATCCCTTCCAGATATCCTCTAACATTAAGACTCAAACTTAGAAAAATCACACTTGTTTTTATAGACTAAGACTTTTAGATTGATAGGCAGTTAGTATGCAAAGCCATCAAGAATGGTCCCAACGGACTTGTTTGAGTGACAGGTGAGGACTCACTACTGATACGCACCAACCAAGAGCCAGTGATGATTAAGGCACGGTTTTCTCCAGGTGGAAAAAAAGGTTCATACGCAGGGGGTACAAATTTCGAAGAGACGCCACCTCTGTTTCTCTGATTCTCCATCCTCGTGTGAAGAAGAGAACTATGGGAAAATAAATTGAAGTACATAAAACATACAACCATAAAAGGCACTAGATTGTAATTTATTTTATTTTATTTTTTGAGACAGGGTCTCACTATGTATCCCTGATAGGCCTGGAGCTCACTATGTAGACCAGCTGGCCTTGAACTCACCAATCCCCCTGCCTCTGCCTCCCAAATGCTGGGATTAAAGGCATGCACCACCACACCTGGCTCTAGACTTTAATTTTGACATCACTTTTTAAAAAATCATGTTACAAAAGTACCCAGCATGACATTTATCACATTGCTGAATGTGTAGCTCAGTAGTGTCCAAACTAGTCACATGTTGTAGAGCCAATCTGTCTTGGGAAGCTCACTTGTTTTGTGACTGGCTCAATGTCACTGATGTCTTCAAGGTCACCAGTACTAGACCCTATGCTATACTTTCTTTCCTTGTGAAAGGTGAGTGATATTCCATTGTATGGATATGTTGAGTTTTTGTTTATCCAATTCATACCTTAATGGACACATGGGTTGCTTCTGCCTCTTGGCTATTGAGAACAGCGCTCTATATACATGTGGTTGGGCATATATTTTTTTTTTCAAAATCCTGCTTTCCATTCTTCTGAGTAGGTACCCAGGGTAGGACTACTGAACAATATGAAAATTCTATTTTGAATGCTCTCAAGGAAGGCCCATACTGTGGCCAGGTGCTTTTCACTCCATCAACCCACACCAGTGTTCCGATCCCTCAGAGCCTCCCCAGAAGTTAACAGTCACATACATTTCATCCCACTGACGCACACAGAGTCTTGATCCTCTTAGCCTCACTGGCATTTGTTATTTTATTTTTTTTCTTTCTTTTCTGGTCATCCAGAAAGAAATCATATTCTGTGACTTTGATTTGCATGTTCCTGACAATTCATGATGCTGATCGCTTCAGTATGGCCCTTAGCCACAGTGCCTCCACTGTGAAGAAATGTCTAAGTGTTGGCTCCTCGACCGTAGGGGCACCATGTCCTTGGTACTTTACCATTTGTCAAAGACCCAAATAATGATGCGGGTAACATAAGCAAGAGAAGGGACGCAGTCTTGATGTGACTTTCCCCACTCTACTGTATGACAGAAAAGAAGCTGATTTCCACATACTCAAAATTATATCTGCTTTTCAAAATTCTCAGTGCTTGATTTTTTTTAAGATTTATTTTTATATTTAGTTATGAAAAGTATGTGTCTGTGTGAACGTTTGTCACATATATGTGGGTGCCTGAGCTGCCTGACATGGGTGCTGGGAGCCGAACTTGGGTCCTCGGCCAGAGCAGGATGTACTCTTAACTGCTGAGCCACTGCTCTAGCCTTCTTATTGCTTTAAACCAAAAAATTATTATAATGCTTCCATCTGATGGGAAAGTGAGTCATGGCGTTTTAGAGTGGAAGGGGCCAATCTCCTCGTGTTACAAATCAGAAAATGAAGGGAGAAGGAGACGATGTGATTTTACTTGCAGGGAGTCCATGGGAAATCTAGTATAAGGATTCAGGTCTCCACACCCAGCCTGTGGCTTTCTCCATTCAACACACACCACCATCATTCTTCATTTTCAGAAGCAGGTTTCTCGACCTTGGCACTATTGGGATCTTGAACCAGATAACTCTCCATCCTATGTGGCCACTTATTATAGAATATATAATTTCTATAAGGTTTAACGTATCCTTGGCTTCTGCCCACTAGAACCTGATAGGACCTTCTTCCCCTGTGACACTCATCAATGATATTTTCAGACACTACCACTGATGCCTGAAAGGTGAAAATCAATCCTAATTCGAACCACTGCTCCCAGGCCGGTGAGATGACTCAGTGGGCCAAGATGTTTGCTGTACAAGCCTGAAATTCTTCCCCTAGAACCCATGTAACAGTGGAAGGAGAGAACTGACTCTAAAAAGTTGTCCTCTGACCTCCACATATGTGCCATGGCATGCACAATAAAACAAACAAACAAACAAACAAATAAATAAATAAAACTTAGAAGCACTGTCAAGAGGATTGGGTATTTATTAACTTCCACATCATTTTAATTCTCACTTTCAAGCTCAAAAATAAGTGAGTACATAGGTCATTAAAAGATTGGAGCAGAACATGAAGTTGCCTATGCAAACCATTTGATAGGAACCATCATTTCAAAGAACCATCTAGAAAGATGGCTCATCTCTCTATAAATGGAAAGCTGGCTGAGAGAATGTTCATAAAATCTGATGTTTGTATAAACTTCTTGTTTAGTTTGGCTTAGGCCCAATCTGACACTTTCAAAAGAGAGATCGGAAAATTAAGTCCCCCCACCCCATGTATAAAAAGTAAATAAAACCATATGGTACTTAACCAAATTGCTTGCAATTAAAAACTACTTAAGTAAACACGCTTATTGGTATTTAAAAAAACTTGCCAATTCAAAGAGGCATGGTTTATGTGCTTTTATCGAGGCAGAAGTGATTTATATCACAAAGCTAGTAGCAGCAGATTGCCTAATGCACTGGAATGGCTTGCAGAGTTGACTGCATTCGGAAGGCCCATCAACTCCATCCTGTGCTAGGACACACAACAGATGTGTATTAACAGCTTAATTTGACTTTGGCCATTAGACAAGACTGTGATTAAAAAAAAAACAACTTGAGGAATAAATGGAACGATTAAGCTAGCAGTAAACGCATCACAGGAAGTGTATAGCTTGTAACAAGACTGCGCCTTTACATTACACGTTTCCAGGTCTGCTGCAACTGATTAGGGGCCAATGAATGGCCTAGCACAAGCCAAGGCTTGAAATACCAAGTGTGCTCTCTTTAGAGACTGCCAATAAATGACCTATCTACACGATATAACGCACTAACACTTTCATTCTGGGACAACTTTTATTTTTCTCTTTTAAGTCTGTTTCAAAAGATGAAGTCCCTAGAAAAGGGATATACACATAATTCATATTAATTTGCTGGCAATGGGGCTCAGGAGGTGGTTCAGTGAGCAGTGACTGCCATACGGGCTTGAAGACCTGAGTTTGGGTGCCCAGTACCCATGCCGAAGGCTGAGTATGGCTGTCTCACTTTTTTCCAATAGACAAATAAGGACATTTTCTAAAGAATAAAGAAAAATGGCTCCTTACAGTTCTTGGCTTCCTCTAAGGCTGAAATATGTATAAAATGAGCTGAACTATGGTAGCATGGGATTATCTATTTCATTTGAACATGAAAAAGAGACTCAAGTACATACCCTAGCTCCAATTTCTCCCTATTTTCTGCCTTCTGCATCTAGTCTTGACTTGGTTTTTTTAAAAAAATCAATCAACAAAAAAACTCAAGCTACTATATGCTCTCACACTGGAGGCTCAGTACTTACCTATTTCCTCCCATAGTGGTACTTACTCTACATCTTCCCATAGCGGGTACTTACTTTATGTCTGCCCACAGTGGGTACTCACTTTACATCCATCCATAGTGAGTACTTATTTTATATCCTTCCATAGTGAGTACTTACTTTACATCCTTCCATAGTGAGTACTTATTTTACATCCTTCCACAGTGAGTACTTATTTTACATCCTCCTATAGTGGGTACTTACTTTATGTGTGCCCACAGTGGGTACTTACTTTATATCCTCTCCATAGCAGATAGTAGTATCTTCTGTAAGAAGTTCACAGGCAAAACCTATGTTTTCTGCCGTTTCTACAACAGATTAAAATTAAGCCAACTGTTATTTCTACTTGTCTAAACCATGTTGAGTATCCCTTATCTGAAATGCTTGGGACCAGAAGTGTTTGAGATTTGGGACTTTGGAGTGTGCACACACATATACATGATATCTGGAGGATGGAATGTAAGTCTAAACATGAAGTCACTTGTATTCCAGATGAACCTTACACACAGCCTGAGGGCAACTTTATATAAATCACTTATACAACTTTATACAAATCACATGTGTTTTGACCATGACCTGTGTATCATAAGGTCAGGTGACATTGTATCAAGGCTCAAAGAATTTCAGATTTTAAGCATTTGAGGTATTCCTTGATGGCATTTTCAATTCATGATCCTAACCACATTCAACCAAATATGCTGTTTTTCTGTAGTAATATATAGAAACCACACAAAAAAGAAAAATTTTTCTCTGTAATGAAATAAGTTGGAGTCAAAGTCTAGTTTGAGATACTCTTAATAATCAAGTGTACTATGTTATCAACCCAGAAGTTGGTTGTATAATGAATCAATGTCCATTAAAATACTAAACATTCAGATCCTGTGGCTTAATCATGAGGCTAAGGGTTGGGCAAGGATGACTGATTCTGTGAACTCTCACATGGGGCTGCTACTAAAGACATCCTGTCGTTCTTTCCATTAGCATCCATTTGGTGTTTGTCAAAGGCCAGGGTTGTGCTTCTCTTGGGAGAGTGTTGGAGCAAGAGACAGTAATTTCCCAAGGAAGGCTTGGAGGACAAGGCACCAACACTGAACAATGACTCACCCAGTTCTAAGTTTAAATGCCAAACAATTTCCTAGCACATAAAATATTTGTCATAATTTTCAAGACATCAGATAGGCAGGGAAACCAAAGCTGCTGTGGCAACATTTTGCATTGTTTTAGTCTATGTTCAACAAATGGAAGAGTGCTGGAGAGAAAGCAGAGACAGGGGCATGGCCTTTCCAGGATAGGAGCTCACTTCTGGCTGGAGGGATAAGACAAAACTAGGCTTAAATCCCAAGAAGCAAGCTCTGCTGCTGAGAGAGATCAGGGAAGGAGATGGTCTGTGTGGGCTGGACCAGGAGGAGGGGTTTTAAAAGGAGGGAGCACCTCCATTCCCACAGGGTGGGAAGTCTACGAAGGTCATCTTAGGCAAAGGAATAGCAGCTATAAATCTTGTGACTTAACCGACACCCCCCTACATGATGGATTACCCTTTTTGTCTCCTGTAAGCACCCAGATCTTAATGTCAGCTTTTGCAAGTTTTGAAATGGTTTCTGGAACTCCATCCTGTAGCTTGTCTTCAATAGCTGTGGCTCCCAAGAGCTGGAATAGATATTAAAAAAATAGCATATCAAAAGTGTCTTTAGAGGCAGTTTGACTAGTCTAAAGAAGGAGCATAATCATGTAAAGAGGACTAGTGCTCTGATGGTGATGGCTGGTACCACTATCAAAGGCTTGCACAATTGATGCAAGCCAAAACATTCAAAAAATGTGCTTCTTCAGGGTTTAATTTACCAAGGCAGAAAGAGCAAGTACAGACGCTGGGCGTGGGGCCTCACCCTGAAAAATCTAGCACTAAAGAGGCAGAGGTAGAAGGCTGACTCATAAGTTAGAGGCTAGCCTGGGCTACATGCTGAGTTCTCTCTCAAAACAGAAAAGTGCAAGCACAAAAAGATGTTAAAGTCCCACTTTCATTGTGTTTGGGGCTGTGCAAATATAAGCCTCTTTCTCAAGCTAAAGGCGGTACTACCCTTTGGTTGATTATTTCCCATTAATATAAATTCAAGAAAACCATGTATGACTTTCAAAACATTTTAATTGTTTTGATTACCACAATTCAAATTAAATTGCCTTAGTAATTCTCCCAACGAAGTCACTAAATGCTAGGTGCTTTTGCCATTTTAATAGGAAATGAAATGTCTTTACTGCTATGACTTCAAGGTCAAGCTGAGCCACACAGTGAGTGCTAGCACAGCCAGGCCAGTGTAGCAAGAAGCCTGCACTACACCCCCACCCGAAAGAAACACAGACAGAAAGGAAGGAAGGAAGGAAGGAAGGAAGGAAGGAAGGAAGGAAGGAAAGAACGAAAGAAAGAAAGAAAGAAAGAAAGAAAGAAAAAGAAAGAAAGAAAAAGAAAGGAAGGAAGGAAGGAAGAAAGAAAGGAAAAAGAAAAGAAAAAGAAAAAAGGTGTTTTCTCTTTTGGTTTTTGTTCTGTGTTATCAAATTTTATTCTGTTTGCTGAACAAGAAAAATTCAAAATGATGTAGCTATTTGTACCAACTGTACCCATCAAAGAATTATCTCTAAACCATTATATCAATGGCGCAATAAAACACAAATTTTAATTTGTTCAGAATGTCAAAGAGAAAGTTATTAATGCTGAACTCACAATCAAGTCCTTCTCAATCTCTTCATACACTTTATCCAAAGCTTCATCCCGGTTGGTTGAGGCCACACTGGCAGCCATAAACTTTTTATTCCATTCTGCAAATTCTTTTTCTTCAATTTCCTTGTAGCACAGGCACAGGGTTCTGAGAGTTTCACTAGCAAAGACCTGTTTTATTTACAAGATAAAATCCACCCACGCAAAGAATAGTTACCTTCCAGAAGATTCATTTTTAAAATTACATTCATACTTACATTTATACTGTGTGTGTGTGTGGTGTGTGTGTGTGTGTATGTAGTATGTGTGTATATGTGGTGTGTGTGTGTTTGTGTGGTGTGTGTGTATGTGGTGTGTGTGTGTATGTGGAGAATGTGTGTGTTTGTGTGTGATGTGTGTATATGTGGTGTGTATGTGTGTGTGGTGTATGTGTTTATAGTGTGTGTGTGGTGTGTATGTGTGTGTGATGTATGTGTTTATAGTGTGTGTGTGTGTGTATGTGGTGTGTTTGTGTGTGTGTGTGTGTGTGTGTGTGTGTGTGTGTGGCAGCTACAGACTAAGTAGTCTACAACAAAGGCATCCGAGCTCAGTGACCCAACACTTCCCTCCGTTACCCTGACATATAGAAATGCTCTTTTTCCTTCACTCTATACCTAGAATTTGGTAAAACTCTTGGTGACCACAGAGATATTAAGCCTACACTTCAAGGTGCTGGCTGCTTGTTCAAGCTCCCTAGAAGCCATTAATAATGAGCCATGATTCCCTTGTATCGGCCCTGAAGACCTGGATGCTAAGGAAGGACTTCACCATCATCGTCTGGGACGTCGGCAGCAAGAGCAGGACTACCACCCATCATGTTCCGACTTGGGGGTTCCCAGCCCATGACAGTGAAGCAAGGGAGGGTTAACTACCAGCAAGCAGAGCTCTCATGTGGCTGGAGAGACAGTCCAGAAGGCAAGAGAGGAATCTCCAGCAGCAAGAGCCAAAGTGAGACTTACATCCAGGGCATCCTGTGTTTCCTGCTTCGTAGGATTCATCCGATGGAGCCTTTCATAAATCACAGTGTCAGCGCCCTTACAGTACAGCCTGATACTCCCTTCTGGGGTTCTCACTGGCAGCAAGGGGAGGAAAGGCAACATAAAGTGAGGTTGGTTTCTTAATATATATATTTAAAAAAACCTACATTTATCACGTGAATTGAAGTGTTGCCCTCAACAAAGTTGGCCAGCGGCTACCCGAATTGAATGCAGCATAGAAATACGAAAACATTCGTTCACAGTCAGCTCAGTTTTCTGTGTTGTTTTAACAAGTATTTGTAGGCTCCATACTACGTGCGATGTCTTCCATAGAATTTTCTTTGTCCACACTAACTGATAGCAATCTTCCTTACCATTTACTGCCTCTAACAAGGCTCCTGTGACCACTTTCTTAATATTGTTCAACCTGTACAGCAATATAAGCACAGGATATGCTCCATCGCTAACTACATTTTAAGTTCTCTGCGGTAGGTGCCAGGCTTGAGTACCAGTCCATATTGGTTGGGCACCCAGAAAGCACTGAGTAAACCGTAACTTCACTCGTTAAAAACTCAGCATTCCAGTGAGAAAGTTTATGGACACATCAAAGCCAAGCAACAGCTAACATCACCATCTGTGAGACGAAACATCAGGTGCCTTTGAAGGGTGGCCTTTTGAGAAGGGCACAGTGTCACTACGTAGGTTTGTCTTGCCAACAATGTGTGACCAGGATATAAACATTAGGGGTCAATAGACAAACCCAGAATAGGGACGTTCTATAGTAAAATTGGCCTTTGATTTTTGAAAATGCCAATATATGAAAGATCCAGAAAAGGATGAAGAATTGTTTTATTTTTAAATTCAGAATCATGATTATCTAATTCAATGTTTGATCTCTGAGCCCAAAACTCATACAAATGGAAGGAGGAAGATGGAGACAAAGAGGAGCAGACTAAATCATGAGAGAGAGTTCCTGGTAAGATCTGAAAATGTTTGCAGGTCAGTGCCATAGAGGGCAGGTGATAATGCTGTATCAGTGCAAGTTTCTAACTCTGATCACTCACATACATCTAAGGTTCTTGTTGGGAGGGAATAGCTCTAATGTGTATATGGGAAAGGAATATTGGACCTGTAATTTACTTTCAAGTAGTTCATGTATCTATCATGAAACTGTAGACAATGTTAAAAAAAAAAACAATGGATATTAGAGAAAACACAAAAGCACCCCAACCATCCTTGTAATTTTCCCATAGGTCGGAAATTGTTTCAAATGACTTAGAGAAAGAAATTTAACTCTCGAACGAGATCCTCATCTTCACCAGGTGGCCTGTTGAGAGCCTAGACTGGAGGTAAGGTTGGGACTCATGGACACAGGCAGCCTTTCCTGCTGAGGCCTCCCTTCCTGGCCTCAGGCAGAGAAGTGCTGGGAGGGGACCCAAAATTAAAGGAGACCAGGTCGGGGCAGCATTGTTGGGTGTGCTTCTGCCATGACAGACTACAGCTCAAGGCCTAACGGCTACAGAATGTCAAAAGTATTTACAGGATTCAGGAAGGTCACAGTGAATGTTGGCAGAGTGAAGAACAGAGAAAAACCAGTTTCAGTAAATCCAGACAGTGGTCCATCCGTCCTCATTTACTCAAGCATCACTAATAAGATGGAAAAAAGGCACATATCGTTGAAGGAGTCATAGAGACCCACCGATGATAGACATCCGCTTCCGGTCACTGTTGAAGTCCAAAATGGCGAGCACACTGTAGGTCCTTTCTGTGCCCAGTTCACTGACAGTGATAGTGTTCTGCGTCCTGGCGAGGAAGGCAAAGCCAAAGTTCCTGGCGGCGTTTACCAAGGCGCCTTCATCAGGAGAGGCCGCCTGGTAGTTGATCTGGCCTGAGGAGGGAAGCAAGAGAGAAATGCCAGAAGAGCTGTGGACTAGGCTTGAGAGTCATGCCTGAGCGCTGTACTGAGGGTCCTCTGCACAGCCAAGCACATCGTATAGAGAGCAAGTCATAACAAGATGTCATAAACTTTAAATTTCCTTCAAAATGGAAAGTGGTAATAGAAACTGCAAATAAAACTGCTCTAAAATGGGTGTGTGAGGAGAAGATTCTCAGAATTCCACCGTCTAGAGGAGAACACTGCTAACATTTCACTGTCCCCTCAGGACTCTGCAATGTGACTGCAGTTCTAATATACTGGGTGGATATTTATGACCTGATTTTTTTTTTAGTGTCATGTTTTGAGGCTGTTGGCATATCTTTAAAGATTCTTCACAAATATTATTTTACTGAGTATAAAACTGTTATTCTCTTCTCTCATGGGCATTTGGTTTCTTTCCAAAATTTCTGGCCCACAAAAATAAAATAGCTGCAGTCACTGAGTGTGCGTGTAAATAACATGTGCATGTTTTATAAACCTGGGTGTTCACTATAAGGACCCATTTACTGAGCTGTACAATGTGTATATGTCTGTCCTATGTTAGACTTAAAAGCATTTCCACAGCCAGATGAAGTTTTCAGAACAAGGCACTTAGTTTTCCAACCAGAATGCAGAGCACAGGTGTGCTGACAGCACCTCTCCCTTCAGTCACTGTGTTCCTCAGGCTGCTTCAGTTCACACCAGCCTGCCTCCTCAGCCTCCAGAGCAGCTGGAACTAGAGACACCACTGTGCCTGCTTATGCCAGTACTACTCACTTTCCAATTAGTAATTAAAGATGGCACTATCCAGAAAGCCTTGCACCGGAGTGCTTGGATATATCTATATCCAAGCACTCTATAAAGACCCAAATGCCAGGACTGGGTGCTATGTAAGCAGCCCTGAGAACAAAGCACCTCCCTTCAACATTTTAACTTAGCTGGAACATAAACATCTTCCATAATATTGACAGAGAAAGGAGACAAAATAATGAAAGGCAAAGTCTCCATGGTTTGGACAATCCTAACTTCAACCCAGACCTTGATGTTTTGATTGCCAAAGGAAAAGTGTTCCAGTTGTGGAATCACAGACTTGGCAACTAACGGAGAAGGGAAGAACACCTGAAGCTCGATCCAACCCTCCTTTTCCATCTGCAGGAAAAATTCGGAGGAACAAACACCCCTCTGAAGGAAACTTACTTTAACTGCACACCTGGAGAGATGGCTCCAGCTACTTCTTGTTCTTCCAGAGGACCTGAGTTCAGATCCCAGCACCCACATCAGGTGGCTCACAGCATCTTAACACCAGTTCTGGAGGATCCAATGCCCTCTTCTGACCTCTGTGGGCACTGTATTCTCTCTCTCTCTCTCTCTCTCTCTCTCTCCCTTCCTTCCCTACCTTTCTCAATTAAAAATTACACACACACACACACACACACACACACACACACACTCGAGTGCACACATCATCTCACATCTCTCATGGTCTCCATTTTCTAGCTGCTTCTGATTGACAACACTACCACAGACCTTCCAGTCACCAGCTTCAGAGAGGCCTCCCACCCTTTCACCACTTCAAATTCTTAAAGGGGATGCTTCCGGCATTCATGACTTTCTCGTTCTTTGTGAGCATCTCACAATAGTAGAACACCCCCATCCTGACCCCAGAGTTCCCGTAGTATCACATCTAGGGATGCTAACGTCTCCTGTGAACACTAGATTAAAGAGCACCAGGGGAGACAGGCTCCACGGCATTTTTGAACTCTGCCCTCCTGCAGCCTCTACGGGAACAGTCTCTATGACTTCAAGGTTCCCATCCCAGTGGCACCATTCACTCTTCTTCTAGTCATTCATTAAAAAGCACTAACCTGGGCATTGCTTTGAAGGGATGTTGTAGATTTAACAGTAGGTCCTGATCAACCGACTTTAAAAAAGAGATCGTTACCAGGGATGTAGCTCAGTGCTGGAGTACCTGCCTAACATTCGCTAGGCTCGCTCCTCCACACTGTAGCGAAAGAAGAAACAAACAACTCCCAACCGAAAACCAAACAAACAGAACACCCAGGTGTTCTGCAGTTAACTAGGTGATCTTAGAAAGGATGCAATTTGCTTGGGAAGAGAGAGCCTGGCTTTGAAAATGAACCAATTCACAAGAACCGAGAGCAAAGAGCAACCCCAGCTGTAAGCTCACAGAGAAATGGGGACATCGGACCTGTAACTACAAGGAACTGAATCTTGCTTGGCCCAATCCCATGAGCTTGGAAGAAGACACTGAGCGCCATGTGAGATCATGGCCCCATTGTGATCGTAGTGAGATGCTGAGCAGAGAAGCCAGTCATGTGACATAAAATGTCTGACCTCAAGAATTAGGAGATAGGAAGCAGATGTTTCAAGCTGCCTTTGCTGCAATAACTGGTTACAGAGAAAGAGAAAACTCATGGAAGTATCACCACCCAGCATGTCTTCTGAAGACGTCAAATGTCTAGGGCCATGCATATAAAAAGATTTCTTCCAGCCGGGCGGTGGTGGCGCACGCCTTTAATCCCAGCACTCGGGAGGCAGAGCCAGGCGGATCTCTGTGAGTTCGAGGCCAGCCTGGTCTCCAAAGCGAGTTCCAGGAAAGGCGCAAAGCTACACAGAGAAACCCTGTCTCGAAAAACCAAAAAAAAAAAAAAAAAAAAAAGATTTCTTCCTCTTCGTACAACGATAATTTTAAAAAGTCAGTTTCCATTATTCTGTGGTGCTAGGAATCAAACCCAAGGCCTTGCACATGTCAAGCAAGTAACTCTCTCACTGGGTTATATTCTTACCTTCCATTATCCTCATAAAAGAGAGACAGAAGAAGGTAGCCAAAGAGACAGCCATATGGTGAAAGACTACACTGAACTGACCCCTGCTGGATGACCTCAGGACGCTTTCTACATCTGAATCTGTTTATCACAAAATTTAGAGGTACGGTCCTTAAGATCCCTTCCAAAGAACCCTCGTATGGTTCTCTCGTGGATCAAAATCCAATTTCCTCTCTAATATCCTGCACCTCAAAATACTACTTGTCTTGGTTCTTAGTGGCTTTTATTTGTCATTTGCTGGACATAGACAACTGCTTGGGATGTTCAACCCTCCAACTCAGCTGACTGTGGAGCAAATAGCTGCAGGATTACGCTGGAGGGAACTTTGAAGATCCACCCTTCATCCAGCATGTTGAGGAAAATGGTGGCCGGATAGGGACTAAACCAGGACTGACTCACCTCTGGTACACACTCCAAAGGCTTTGCCTGCCAGTCCAGGGGGGGACAAGGAAACAGACTGTACAATTAGTGTACATTTGTCTAAGGCCCAGTTAACTCCTGAAGTATCACCACACATTCAAAGAGGAAGCCTACCAAAGAATCACGACCGAAGAGAACAAGGGTGCTTCAAAAGGTCCTACATTATTCTTGTTAGGAAAGTCAGATTTGCTTGGTTAATCAGACTCTGAACCCCGCTTTGGCAATTTTCTCCTTCTGCTATCCCTCACTCTGCCACAGACAACCCCTCCCCCAAACCCCTCCCGTCTGAACTGTGCTATTCTGCTTTCCTGAACTATTCATTTCAGCCTTGGAGAATGGATTTCTTTGAAACTTGCTGAGAGATATTTTTACACATATGCCTTCTCAGGCGTGTTTGATATCACGGCATGTGACACATCAATGCTGGGACTCCATCCGGAGGCACTTTCCTGTTCTGTAGGGACTGAAGTAAAAAGAGCATGGAATGAGGTGGATGAGTGACGTGCGGGCGGACGCTGCATTGGAGCCACAGCCAAAGCATTCCTCTCACACTTTCCACAGTCCATTTGTCTATCTAGAGAACTAGAGAGTTTATGTCCACACACGGTACAATAACTAGCTTTTGTTGACACTGGACAGATTTCCTCTGACAAAGCAGGCACAAGCTGCATTTAGAATTCTGCAAAAGAACCCAGACTCCTTGGGGCTCACTCGTGAATTCTCATTAATTTTGCTCCATCAAATGAGAAAGGCACCATAAGGAGGCCCAGGCTTTAGCTGACCTAACTCAAGTTCGAAAGATTTTAATCTAGAGAACAAAGGCAGACATATGAAAGAATTTTGTAGACCATAATGCTTAAGTTTAGCATCCATTCATGATGCAGATCTAAGGTCTGATTATACATTCCCAATGAACATTTGTTCAAGGAAAAGATTTAGGTTATTTTATTCAATAGCCAACCACTTAAAAACCATTTTTTTATTATTATTATTAATTATTATTATTACATTGTATGTGTTGTGTATGTATGTGTTGTGCATGATACAGTACACATATGGAGGACAGAGAACAACTTGTGGGAGTTTTCTCCTGCCATGTGGGTCCTGGGGATCAAATCCAGGTCATCAGGCTTGGCAGCACCTGCTGAGCCACTTCACCAGATCACCAACCACATCTTCTAACAGAACTTCACTTACAGAGTGATAACCCATTCCGAGCTATAATTAAATCAATTACTTTAAGAAGTAAGAAATTTCTCTGGAGCTGTGAGAAGCATTTGTCTAGCACACAAGCACTTTTCCAGCCCAGCCCCACACCAAAATGAAATGAAATAAAATAATTTAAAAAACAACAATAAGGTGTTTTATGCTTTGCTACTTTACACAATCTAGTGTCAGGGCTCACAAATGGCCATTGAGTGTGTGTGTGTGTGATGGACTTAGCATTTGTTACACTTGAGTCACAAGATGAGTCACCTGCCAACTCCAAGACTGGCCTCCAGTGTCTGAGACATCAGAGGAACACTCACCGTCAATTCTGTCCACCATGACAGTATGGCAGATAGAAAGCAGGAAGAAGAACTGCCGGACTTCTGGCTCCTTCCCTGACTGGATTTGCTCGATCAGATAATGGTCATAGAATGCAAGCTTTCCATCCGCAAATGTATTCCAGCTAAAATCCACTAGCTGAGAGAAATGGAGAGAGAAAAAAAAATGCAATTGGTGAAAAACATACATATTAGGGCCAGCAGGATGGCCCACGGGGTAAAAGCACTTGCTACCAACAAGCCCGACAACTTGAGTGTGATACGGAAACCTGGGATCCCCAGATTAGAAGGAAGGAATCAATTCCTCCTGCAAGCTGCTCTCTAGCCACCACACGTGCACTGTGGCAGCACACATGTGTACATGCATACACACACATACACGCAGAAGTGTTTTAAAAATCCGTATCAATCATTGATATTACCTCTGCTTTGTAGCTAAGTTTTTCATTACGTCAAAATCACCTTGAGATTTTAGCACATTCCTTTTTTACTTATATTTTTTTTTATTATTATCTTTGAGTGTTTTGCCTACATGTATGCATGTGGACCATATGCATGCCTGGTGCCCATAGAGGCCAGAAGAGGGTTTGAAGGCATCTGATCCTTTGGAACTGGAGTTGCCCATGGTTGTGAAGTGCTGTGTGGGTGCTGGAACTAAACCTGGGTCCTCTGAAAAGAGCATCAACTGCTCTTACCTGCTAAAACACCCACTTTCTTGTCCTAAGCCTTAGGAAGCTTTTGCTTAAAGCAAAAGTCACACTACAGGGGGCTGAATTGTGTCTCTGTCCCAGGTATGCTGACACCCCAACCTACAGTGACTGCCAGTTTCTTTATTTGGAAACGTGGTCTGCAAATGTAATCAAGTTAAGATGAAGTCACATGGTTTAGGATGGAAGGACAGGTGTCCTTGTAAGAGACAAATACAGAGAGAGCCAAACACATGAGGAGAAAGAACTCCACGTACAAGAGAAGCAGAGACTAGCCTGCTGCCTACAAGCCAGGATCACTGGAAACTACCGGAGGCTAGGGGAGAAACTATGAAGGAGCCTCCTCTAGAACTTTCGGAGGGACCAACGTCTGGATTCCACTCTCCAGAACTGTGGGGAGATAAGTTCTGCTGTTTCATGCCCCTGTCTGCGGTCACTCAACCCAGCAGCCCAAGGTAGCAAATATACGGCAGACGGCTGCCCTGTGTGGACCACTCACCTCTATTTTGCTATGACTGTGCTGAGAAGCATCCCGATGGTCTCCTAAGAAACAAACAGGACAGAACAAGTTGAGTCTGTGTGTGCACAGTCCTTCCTCCTACCTGGATCTGCAAACACAGTTGTAGTGTCTGATGTTGCCGTCATCCTTGGTTTTGGATGGTTCTGGGGTAAAGAATCATTTTTCAGAGTTGTAAAAAATGAAAAATAGAATAATAGGCCCTCAATGGCTTATACCTATAAGCCAAGTACTTGATAGGCTAAAATAGGAAAATCGCCATGAGTTAAGGCTAGCCTGGGCTATAGGGTGAAATATAAACTAACTAACTAAATACATAAATACATTCAATGAATGAAGAATATTTGGTAGAAACCATTATGTGGCCTGCAAAGGTTAAAATATTTACTATCTGGCTCTACATGGAAAAAGGTGCCCAAAATACGGGTGCCTGTTCCACTCTACTCCTTTGGGACCAGAATGGTGTCCTTTGACGTGCTTTAGTCTACCATCGCCATAGTGACAAATCCCTCAAGCCCATAGTGTCCCATCTTCCTCAATGCTGGGTAAACTTATAGACACTACACATTTTTTTTTTCTAAAGGGGGAAAATGTGCATGTGTGTATTTCTTGAAAAAAATTAAAAGTTTAAAAAAAAACCCTGTATTTTAAGGCAACATTAATTTCAATACTATTCATGTGTGTGGAGAATGTTTCAGAAAAATAGGCTGGAAGTCAACTATAAACTATTGTAATCATTTTTTGCTGTACAGCTTGGTGACAAGGTGCAGTTACGTTATGCAGCTATCACCGTTATCTACCTACCTCTAGACGTCTTAATCTTGCTTACTGAACGCTCTAGCATTACACACTAACTTAACAATACTCTCCTTTGTCCCAGTGACTTTGACTATTCTAAGTACAATCATACAGCACTTGCTTTTGTGAGCTTATATCACTTAAGCTAATGTCCTGAGGGCTCATTCATGTTGTAGCACATTTTGTTCATCTCTTCGTTCATTAATAGACAAGTGGGCTATTCCTACCCTTTGCCAAATGTGAATAAAGTTACCATGAACATGAGTAAACATGTATCTCCTTGGGTATCTCCTTTTCAAATCTTTTGAGCACAATACATTCCTAGACACAGAATTGCTAGACCATGTGGTAATTCAGCTTTTAATTGCTTGAAGGGTGTTTATTTCTAACTATTGATTTTGCTCTCTCTCTCTCTCTCTCTCTCTCTCTCTCTCTCTCTCTCTCTCTCTCTCTGTGTGTGTGTGTGTGTGTGTGTCTGTCTGTCTGTCTGTCCTCAATAGTGCCCATAATGTTTCTTTGGCAATCGGACTCCACACAGGGAGGACACAAACAACCATAGGAACGTAGACTCTGCTCCAGACATCACCCAGGGAATGCTGTTTCTACCCCTATTCAACAGCCAACCATGCCTATTATTTCAGGCCCAAAACCTAACTGATCCTAGTAAGTGAAAGAATGTCTCTGGAGTTGCTCTGCAGAAAAACGATGTGCTCCGACGTCCCGCCTCCGCCAGCCTCACACTCACCGTAGATTTGCCCGTTAATGCAGCACTTTTTGAAGGTCATGATATTTTGCGTGAGTGTCCCCGTCTTATCAGAGAAGATATAATGAATCTGCCCTAGCTGCTCATTCAGTGTGGTGGTCCTCGCTTTTGCAGGAGTGTCCTTCTCAGCATAGTACATCTGCAGGTCCCAGTTGATGAAATGACTCTGTCCCAAACGGATGACTTCCACGCTAGGAGGACAGAAGAAGGTTTCAACGGTGAGCAGAGAGGGGATTGGCTGGGGATAGAGTCTGACCTCCCTGTGCATGTGCGAGTGAGCTGCTTATCTGCCGCTTTGGTTTCTAAGTTAGCGTCCACTCCTGTGATGGCTAATCATTCCTTTAAAACAGACTTTATTTTTAAGTATGTGTGTGTGTGTGATTTGTGTGTGTCTGTGTGGTGTGGGGTGTGTGTGTGTCTTTGTATGGGTATGTGCATATGAAAGCAAGTGCTCTCAAGGACGGACACAGGTGTCCAGTCTTCCTGGAGCTGAAGTTACAGAAGACTGTGAGTCACCCAACTCAGGGGCTGGGAACCAAACTCAGAGCATTATGTTCTCTTAACTGCTAAGCCATCTCACCAGCCCCATGGTGGTTAATCTTGATTGACCATTTGACAGGATTTTATAATTCCCTAGGAGACACACCTCTTATTGTGTTCCTAAGACAGGTTTACCTGAGGTGGGACAGCCCCATATGATGGGCTGGGGTCTCCAGACTGAACAAAAAGGAGAAAGCGAACTGGATATCAGCATCCCTCTCTGTTTCCTGAGTGCGTATGTGACCCGCTGCCTCACACTCCTACCACCATGCTTTCCCCAGCATGACAGACCATGTACCCGCTAACCCGGAACCCAAAGAAATCCTTCCTTATTTAAGCTTCTTTTATCAGACACATTATTACACCAATGAGAATAGCAACTGTTATTACCCTCTTCCCCCACTGCCCTTAGAGTGAAACCTACTCTTCAACGCAATAGTACTAAGGTGGGGCTTTTCTGTGATGGTTCGGTCCTAATGGCGAAGGGCTCACAAATGGCGCTCACATCTGCCTTAAAGAAGCCTGAGGGAGCTCGTTTGCGCCCTTTTGCCATGAGATAACGTAAGAAGGGGCCACCTGTGACACAAGTACGGGTTCTCACCACTTAGCAAGGACTCTGCCCTTTCTCATCGACTCCCCAGCCTCCTGAACTATGAAGAATCAAGTTCTGGTCTGTTAAAGTCACCCAGCTTAAAAGCCACTCTGCGCTCCCCTGACCAAACCTATGACTCTCCAGCTTCAGGGTCAGTGGTGTCCCCTCACGAAACCTCATCAGTGTCATTTCCTACTCACTCTTGGGCACTTCAGCCACAGCTAAGGAACTCTGCACTCAGAACACACAGCCCAGTGGGAACAGTCACAGTAACACTATGGCCAGAACCAGGGATACAGTCAATACACTCACTTCCTCACTGCCCCTCATACCTAGGAACAATTGGGATGGCCAAGTTCACCTATACAAAGAGAATTAACATCCGCTAGGTGACATACCGTCATGTCTCCAATGAGTCAAGTCTTTTTGGCCATTAGCACTTTAGTTGCTTACCACACTGGGGAAAAGCATATCCGCTTTCTAAATTCTTAGAAATGACACAATGTCCAAAAGGAGATATCCTGAGAGGATCATGTTGATTTTAAAACTCAGATGTAAGGCTGTTTGCGCACCCGGCAACTGCACCATTGGTTAACTCATGGCTGTACAAGTCCTATAGGTGGGAATAAGTTCCTTAGAAGTGGCAGTCCTACTTGGTGCTGAACACTGAGAACAAAGCAGATGAACCCCCTGCCCTGAAGCAGACAAACTAAAATAATCCAGCAAATGTAAACCCTCAAGGGATGCGCATTCTATGTAGAAAAATCAAAGCAGGGAACAGGGGATAAAGACGAATAAGAAGGAGATGTGAGCATTTAGATCAGGTGAGGTAGAGGCCAGGGAGACAAGGTAATGCATGAGCCAAGGCCTGAAGGAAATGAAAGGGTGCAGGCAGAGTCAGGTGTGGTAGGACATGCATGTAGTCCCAGGACTTGGGTGGCAGAGGCAGAGGGTTGCCACAAGGTCAAGGCCAGCCTCCTCTGAACAATGAGCTCCAGGCCAGGAATACAAAGAAAGACCCAATCATAACAACACACAGCAATGGGGAGATCACTCCATCGGTAAAGTGTTTGCTATACAAACTTGAGCACCCAAGTCTGATTCCTCAGCTCCCACATAAAAGAAGAATATAGCAATTTAAGCCTACAGTCCATCACTGGGAGGAGGCAGGAGGATCTCCAGTGCTTCCCCATCAACCATTCTAGCCTAGCTGGTGAACTTCAGGTTCAGTGAGAGAGCCTGTCTTAAAAAGTACTGTGAAGAGCAATGTATGGTATGCTGGTGTGCTTGCTCGTGCATGTGCATCTGAAGGTCACAAGTCAACATCAAGGGTCTTTCTCTATGGCTCTCCACCTTATATTTTGAGATAGTGTCTCTCACTGAACCTGGAGCTCACCATTTTGGCAAGACTTGCTGGGCAGTGAGCCACAAGGATCTGCCTGTCTCCATGTACCCTACCACTACATCCCTCCCTGAAGCACTGGGGTTACAGGACACACACCAGCATGTCCAGCTCTCATGTGGGTGCTGAGGATCCAAACTCATCTTCTTGCTTTTGCCATGAGCACTTTACCCACTGAGGCATCCATCTCCTTAGCACTGCCATCTTGGTTCGCCATCTTGGTTTCTGTTAAAGTGGCCATTGAACAGATGGCAGCCCAAGGATTTACTTCCTACACAGAGAATACCAGTAACTACCATGTAATAAAATGAAAATAAAAACAAATGCACATGCAATAAAATTTAAATTAAGTAAAAACTTCCAATGACACGAGTGTGAGAGATCCCGGGTGCCTCCGGGTTCTTGGTCACTGGGGTAATAACTGACTGGTTGATTATTCTATGCATTACAAGGCACAGTCCCAAAAGTCCCAAATCCAACTGGTCAATAACCATGAACTTTGATATGAGAGGAAGAAGAAAGAGGAGAAGGAGGGATAATTACAGAGCAGACAGCTCTGACCTTGACCTTTATTGGGTTTGGCACTGCACAGAGAAACAGCGTTTTAGAGAGGCTGAGGGAAAGCAGGGGACACCTTTCCTACCAAGAGGAAGCAACAGGAAGCAGGAAGCCGACGGATGAGCAAAGCTGGAGCAATCGTAGTAAAGAAGGTTCTGTTGAGAGAACAGAGGCTCTGGAAAAGGAAGAACGTCCCACGGCATCCCGAATCTCCACTTTCTCCCAGACTCTTTGTGAACCCTGTGCTTTGGAACCCACTGGGAAGGGCTCACCAAGCAAATGACTGTCACCTTTGACTGTGGACCATCACTGGCCTTATCTGCACAGGGGACAAGATAAAGTGCCTGGCACAGAGGAGATACTCAAAGTTCACATGCCCTTCTCCTACCTCGCTCTCAGTTCCAAAATGAAACTTATTTTCTTCTTCCTTTTGACCTTTGAAACAGTTATTGCTAAACATGAAGGTGCTTCATTGGGAAAAACGTACTACACTCTTGCCTGGAAGCAGGAGGCCAAGGGGAGGCCAGGCTTACCTGACATAGAGAGAGATGGGCACCATGGTGTTCAGCACAATGATGTAGCCCCAGAAGTTCAGGAAACCCCGGTAGGAGGGTGTGGCATTTTCTCCGTCATAGAGGTACCAGGAATAATTGCCAACTTGGGCTTCCCAATAAGCGTGGCCAATGGCAAGGCCAGCAGAAACCAGGATGAGTACAATAAAGATCTAGAAGACAGACATGCATTGTGAAGCAGGATTTCCAACTCCATACCTTTCAAAGATTCTAATAACATTATTTAGCACTTTACATACATATGACCTTTTAATGAACTGTAAAAACATTACTCTTAAAAAAAACAAGACTGAGGGGTTGGGGATTTAGCTCAGTGGTAAAACACTTGTCTAGCAAGTGCAAGGCCCTGGGTTCGGTCCTCAGCTCCAGAAAAAATTAAAAAAAAAAAAAAAAAACAAGACTGTAAGGATGCTTTAAAAGTCCACAAGGAGCCGGACGGTGGGGGCGCATGCCTTTAATCCCAGCACTCGGGAGGCAGAGTCAGGCGGATCTCTGTGAGTTCGGGGCCAGCCTGGGCTACCACGTGAGTTCCAGGAAAGGCGCAAAGCTACACAGAGAAACCCTGTCTTGAAAAACCAAAAAAAAAAAAAAAAAAATCCATAAGGTTGTGACTGACTGCTTTATATTTACAAGGCTAGGTTTTCTTCACAAAATCATCTTTCAAAAGAGGAGCTAATGTCTTATCCTTAAAGTCATTTATATGACAGGGCAGCCTCATAACTATTACTACTTCAAACAGTGCATATCGTTTGGGAAGATACCCTAGCATGAAGCAACTTCAAAGAACACTGTGTCGAGAGAATCATAGAAAATACTGGATGGAAATTGTTTTGTTTCAATTTTTTGAAAAAGAGTCTCATATAGTTCATGTACCCCTTGACCTCTCTATATACTTGGGGATGACTATAGCCATTCTGACCTACCTGCCTCTACTTCTAGGAATAAAGGAATGTGCCATTATACTCTGTTTATGAGGTGGTAGGGATCCAACCCAGGGCTTCATTCATGCTAGGCAAATTCTCTACCAACTGAGCTATATTGCTTTCCCTGTTTTGTTTTCTGAGATAGGTCTTACTGTGTAACCCAGGCAGGCTCTGAACTCTCAAGCTTGTTTTAGTAGCCAAATGCTATGAATATAGGGATGGGCCACCATCTCCTTCTATTTTGTTTTTTGTTTTTTTTGTTTGTTTGTTTGCTTTTAAGAAAGGTGAGGAAATGTCCCCCATATTTGGGTATTCATACAGGTTCAATGCTATAGGAGCTGTGTGACATTGTAAATGCAATGATTTGAAGGATGAACTATCTCCTAGGCTCATGTATTTAAACACTTGGCCCCCAGTTGGAAGTACAGTTTGAGAAGGTTGTGAAAGCTTTAAGAGGTGGAGCCTTGATGGAGGAAAAATATCATTGAGGGGTGGGCCTTGAGGTTCTAGAGCTTGGTTCCACTTCCTGTTCCCTGTCTCTGGTTCCTGACTGTCGGGCCCACCTTACTCCTCTTTGGTTAAGTGATGTCTTCCCATGGGACAGACTTTATTTAGTGGGAACCAGAGCCAATAAAACCCCTTTTCCCTCTAAGTTGCTTTTGGTCATGGTATTTGTCATAGCAACAGAAAGGTAACTAATACAGCTCACAAGATTATCTGAGGTACAATAGGTGCCATGTGACGGAGTTGAGAAGCGTATGTTTTTGGAACAAAAAATTCAAGCCAGCCTCCCTGTCTCAATTTCTTTTTTCAATTTTCCTAGCAATATTTATATATTCGCAGGAGTAATAAAATTTCCAGGGAAAACGTGAAGTTCTGAACACAGACTCTCAAAGTACCTCCTTGAAACGAATGGTCCCAGAAGAGAGAGAACAATCTGTGAGTGCTCTCATTGTGATGGTTACAATGGCACTGGATATAAATATTCCAAATCCAACTAATGTTTTTATGAAATTGGGGGTGGGAGGGTTGGTCTTCGGATTGTTTTATTACTTCTTGTGGCTGTAAGTATGTACACACTTGAACAAACTGTAACTACACATTCTGAAGCGTTTATGCATTCAGGTTGAGCTAAATATTGGAAATGCAATTCTCAGTGTGTGTAGAATAGAGTTAACAGTGCAGGCCTAAGCCCACTCTCCTTGGGAGGTGGCTTCCAAGATCGGCCTCTGGCTGGCATATGGAAACTAAGGTTTGGGGAGGATTTCCCAGCTCCTTATGTCTGATTCTGCTATAATAGTGGTTCTCAACCTTCCGAATGCTGTGACCTTTTAATACAGTTCCTCGTGTTTTGGTGACCCCCAACCATACAATTATTCTCTTTGCTACTTCATAACTGTAACTTTGCTATGGTTATGAATCATATCATAAATATCTGATATGCAACCCCTGTGAAATGATCATATGACCTCCCCAAAGGGGTCTTGACCCCATAGGTTGAGAACCACTGCCCTATAAGAACAGATCAGTGTGCCTGTTTGTGCAGACAACACCATTTATGCTGACTACCTGTATTCCTACAGGAAATCTGGAATCTGAAGCATGGTGGGCAAGTGGAGCCTACACACCTAGCCCCCAGTTAAAAGAGTCTCTAAGAAACTTCAATGGAGACAACAGGGCACGCACACAGTCACACACTGTTGCTGAGGGAACTGAGTGCCTATCTGGTGTGATTCCATGTGAGGTCTAGACAAATTTCCTCTAGATTTCGTCTCATGAGCCTTCTGTTCATCTTGTTTTGTAACCTTGGGCTGCGGCAAGACACAGGTGTGAGCACCCATATATCCAAACCCCATGGATCCGCCTAATCTTGAGCCTGGGTACGGCTTTGAAGACCCTCAACAAGCCTTATTTTTAGCCTTGCCTTAGGTTGGTGGGTGTGCAAGCTCACATGTATATGAGAGCGCATGAGTGCATGTGCACACACACACAGACACATCTGCATTTATGATAACTACTACTATGGAAACTAACAACAATAGAATCCACTTTACAGTTCCTAGAATTTTAACACTCCTGGCTAATAGAGGGGAGATATTTTAAAGAGAAATGTCTGTGCCCACCCCTTTGGCTATCAGTCTATTGAGACAATGGTCTGCAAGTAATTGGAATTTTCCCAGGAATCTAATGCTGGGCAAAGGAAAAGGCTAAAGCCTGACCAGCCAGAGGATTGGAACTGGAGTTCAAACAATGATGGGTCAGTGTTGGGTGGGACCCCAACCTAACCAAGGCTGCTTCCTTTTGGACACTTCCTTCCCTCTAGTTGAGATTAAACCTCATGCCATGACCCTGACAACAGGCTTGGAATTCTTGTCCCAGTGTGGCCACGCCGAGGAAATTTCCTTTCTCTGTTTCTGACTAGTACTTGCCTGTTTCATTGACCTAATGAGGTTGGATGGCCAAGCCCAGCTTGTTGGGGATGCCAGGACCTGGGTTCTGACCCTAACAACTCAGTAAGGGCCCCATGGTAGTGTCCCTGGTTCTTAAGTAGTCAATAACCAATCATGAAAACACCTGGGGACAGCCTCTGAATTTTTTCTCCTCGATGGGGCTGTCCTGCTTGAAGTATGAAATTTCTCAGAAAAGGCATGGGACTCCCTTTACATCCATCCTACTAGGCTTGGTGTATCCAGGCCTCTTTGCATTCCATATAAAGTTGTAAGATTGCCTTGCGTTAGAAAAACATACATCAAAATTATTGTAAAAGACAGCAGTCTCATCTAATCTCTCATCTACTAGAATGAAAAATAAATACCGTGTACACCATGTAGTTCATCAAGTAATCAATTTTCGTTCTTTTAAATCTGGTTTTCCCACTATTCTTCATTATCTTAGTGTCAGCACCTAAAAATAGAAAATTCAACGTGATGAATAGTTAAAAAATTCGACTGATAAGCATGTCAATAAAATTACTTTCTGTGATTTTTGATAGAAAAAGAACAGAAAAGCACTTCCTACCCCTCATTCTCTACAAACATGTCTGAGTCATGGTTTAGCTATACAGTCCTAGTTAGCTGGAATATCAGTCCTCCTGCATCAGCCTCCTGAGGGCTGGGATGTCAAGCCTGGACAGCTCAGCTCTTTCTTGAAATCATAAGAACAAAAAGCACATTTGGGAAGTACCTGCAAAGATGACCAAGCCATGGCAGACATCGGTGTTCCTGATCACACAGCCACGTAACAGGATTTTATCAGCATCCAAAGGAAAGCTCCGTTTCCTCCAAAATAGCGTTCCCGTGAACTTGTCTAGCCGGTTGTTGGGTTCTTCACATTCGATGAAACCTTTTTCAAAAGGCGTGATTCACATAGTCAGTCAAATACAAAAGACCCAGGCTTACCCAATGGACGCCAAATAAAACAACTAGAATTTAAAACAAGTGAGGTAGTTCTGTACAAACCGTCAAATGCTGCCAAGTTCTCTTCTCTTTGGAGATACTGGTCTGTGATTTCGAGGGCCATTTTGAACTTCAAATTGGTTTCTCTACAGGGAAGGGGAGGCAGGCAGAATTAAAGGAACACAATTTGGAGCTCAAAAGAACAAAAAAGAAAATTCCATAAAGTAACATCAGGCCTGTCTGGGAGTGACTGAAGCTTAACTGTTAACACGTTCTTTTTTCAAACTCTAATTGTAAGTTTAGATGGGGCAATCTGATGCTAGAGCAAGATTATAAACCTAAAGTGTGCCACTGTGCCACTTAAGACGAAGTACCCACAGCCTTCTCTTCAAATGAACTCTCACCCCCAACCTGGTCTACAATGTGCTGCCACACTACAATGGTATGCAAAACAGACCCAGTGCAGACACCCTGCTCAGCACCTCCTGTCCACGTACTTTCTGGAGCAGGCAATTGGAAGTGTTTCTGGAAGGCAGCACTATCTAGGAAAGGAGGTGGCGGGAATACATAGGCTGCCCAGACCACAAGGCTGCTCCAAGCACAGCACAAAGGAAGACAAGTGTTAGCGCTCCATGGGGGGCAGGCAGGCACATCCCCTTAGGAGAGCCAGGCTGTGAGTCACACAAGAGTCTCCACTCATTAGGAAGCTGACTGGTGAGCCCAGCTCCACCATTCGGTTATGACAAGGCACGACGGGACTTTCTGTCTCTGGAAAACTTCAGAATTTCCCAGCATTTGGAATACGAGCGATGTCACTGCAGAGAATGGACAATCGACTGGCTGATCTACAGAGCCAGGGAAGGCTAGATGTCCATCCCTGTGACTCTAGACCCCCATAAAGCAGTGGGTCCATATCTGGGTTATGAGAAACAAGGGCCACAAGGAACAGAGCTCTGATTGTCCCTTACTGTGTGACCTTAGCCAGGCTACTTCACCTCCCTGGGCCTCAGCTTCCTCACGGAGTAATAATTAGATAGTTGCTCAAAAGATTAAATATCTGCATGCAATTAAGAACTCAATAAATCTACCAAAAATGGCTCAAAAAACAGCACTTTATTCTAAAACTGATAAGCGAGTTAAAAATTGTCTATTGACAAAGAATCTAGTCTCATTTCTGAAGATATAACAGAGTCCATGGTCATCTGTGAGTCTGATCACTGCTCAGCTGTGATCTTGATGGGAGGCAGAGAACAGCCTTTATAGTGAGCACTCCATTTTATAGAAAAAAGGATTCGGTTCACTCTGGACAGTCAGATTGCCAACAAGTGGCTGAGGCAAAGGTCAAGTCTCGGGGTTTCCTACCCAGAATATGCAATGCACGTTTCCTTCCAGGCCACCTTTGACGTAGGTCCACCTAAGACACACTCACCCATCGAGCTCAGCCGTTTCTACATAGCAGAGGCTGTTGGGCTCTGAGCTGGACAGCAGCAGAATGTCAGCCTGCCCAAAACAAAAGACACCTATCACGCAGGGTCCCCAAAGTGGAAGGAACATGGGTGGGGTGGGGGATGGGGTGGGTACGCATGAGGAGAATAAGAGAAGCAGAAGTTGTTCGCTTACGGGAATAAAATCATTCTTCTTCAAACGAAGGACGTCTCCGACTTGGATGTCTTTCCACTTGATGATTTTGAACCTAAGCATCAAAAATAACAACAATTTGGGTTTTTAAGTTTCCGGCCAAGAAATTATCATTCTTCCTGGGTGTAAAGGTTCTGGAAAAAAATGTGCAGATTACAGGAAAGTGTTTGCTACAAGTTCTCCCTTTCACAAGAGTTCTTGATGTCACAAGAGTCACCGTACCCTGCTTGGGAGGCAATGGCAGAGGGACTTTGCTGTGTTCTTTCTCCCCTACCCAACAGAAGGAAGAACCCACCAGGTGGCACTTCCACATAGTGGGGACAGTGGCCACCCCTCTCTTTATGCTCAGGGCTTGCTGTCCCTCCCTGGGTTGGTTTTTTGGTTTTGTTTTTTTTTTTCTTCCCCTGTGTCACTCATCACTTGCTTAGTGCTAGTACAAGGACAGGAATGCATGATTCCCCCACAGGCCACCAAGAATCCCCAATGGCCTTAAAGCTGGGCTCCTCTCATTCTTTAAATTCCACAGGCTTTTCTCCTTTCTAAGGAATCCATGTTCACAAAGCATCAAACTATAACACTCAGGCCCAAAGGCTTGCGCACGCACACAAAAGGTGTACTACTAAGTCATGGCTTCGGAAACCCCGGCTTACTATTTCATCTGAGGTCCCGTAACCATGGGGGTTGGCAAATGTTTGGCAACAGTAACAGATTTATGAACACACAACAACTCAAAAACCAAAATCAAATGTTTAATGAGCCTGAAGTGTTTCTGGGAGTGCTTATCCAAGCTGTATCACAGGACTTCACTGCAGCCATGGTTCTGTATAAACACTGGCCGGGATGCCTTGGCCCAGGTTTGAGAACAGTACCTGTCACAGAGTGTGGTGTTTACACTGTACACACAGTGCTTTCTGTTCTTATGGAGACATAACTTTTTTTTTTTTTTTTTTTTGAGACAGGGTTTCTCTGTGTAGCCCTGGCTATCCTGGAACTCAATCTGTAGACCAGGCTGGCCTTGAACTCACAGGGATCTGCCTGTCTCTGCCTCCCAAGTGCTGGGATTAAAGGTGTGTACCACCATGCCTGGCTGAGACATAACTCTTTAACTGTGGGAAACAAAGATTTTAATATTTCCTGTCATATTCCTCAGAAAGATAGTACATCTTTGTATTACATTAGGATGCTTGATTTTAATAATTGCTGGAAGGGAATTGTTGAGAGCAAAATATGACAGATATGATGAAAATGCCATAATGAAGTTCATTACTTTATATGATATCCTAAAAAATAAATAAAAAATTTGCTGGTTTTGAGTTGCTTACTTTAATTTTGTTTAAAAAAAAAAGTAAATTCTGGGCCGGGCGGTGGTGGCGCACGCCTTTAATCCCAGCACTCAGGAGGCAGAGCCAGGTGGATCTCTGTGAGTTCGAGGCCAGCCTGGGCTACCAAGCGAGTCCCAGGAAAGGCGCAAAGCTACACAGAGAAACCCTGTCTCGAAAAACGGAAAAAAAAAAACAAACAAACAAACAAAAAAAAAAAAAGTAAATTCTGGCTTGGGGTTGGAATACAATTTGCAACAATTTCTTCAGTGGCTATAAATTCACTCTGCCATTTGTACTGTGTATTTGTATGGAGCAGAGGTGCCAGTAACAACAATTTACAGAAAATGTTGACTAGCTCTGAAAAGTCCCAAAGCTGTTCTAGGTCCTGCAATGTCAAATGTTCAGCCAAGACTTAATTCTTTATAAAAAATACACAAGCACATTCACCCCATTAGTATGAAAATGTACTTTCATCCTTAATAAAAGGCAAAGAATTATATTGACACCAAAGAACTGATCTAAAATGATTTTTATGATTTATTATCAGACAATCATAGATTTATATCTATTTTTTTGTTGTTGTTGTTTTTTGAGACAGGGTTTCTCTGTGTAGTTTTGCGCCTTTCCTGGAACTCACTTTGGAGACCAGGCTGGCCTCGAACTCACAGAGATCCGCCTGCCTCTGCCTCCCAAGTGCTGGGATTAAAGGCATGTGCCACCACCGCCTGGCTATATCTATATTTTATATACCCACATACCTGAGGCTTCATAAAAATTTCTCAGGCAAAAAAGGAGTCATGAGCAGCAAAAGTGTCAGATGTGTTTTGTTATTGGCTGTGACAACCTTACAGGATTCAGCAAGCCAATTTCTGACACAGACATTTAATTACTATGTTGTCCTCTCATGTGCTCACAAACGACAGAAAACTTGAAATTTAAAATACATTTTAAGTATTTGCTAATATCAAGTTTCTCCAGTTCGTAAGAATTTAAATCCCCAATGCCAGAACTTTTACGAATAATCTTAGCTTATCATTCAGTAACTGCAGCTTGGTGATAGAGTGCCGGTTTAGGTTTGTATAAGGTCCTGAGTTCAAGCTCCAGCACCAAAAACAATAATAAAAGTAAAACATAAACAAAAAACAAAACATAAAGTGAAGAGAAATTTATACTTAATTTATATTTCAATATTTCTTACATCATGATTTAGGAATGTATGTGTTAATCCCAAATTACAAAGGGACTTAGCAACTTTATGTCCCAACTCTGGGAACAGCAGAGGCCATTCTGGTGGGCTCTCTGAGTGATGTGACAGTTTTCCTGGAGGTGGCTTCTAGGTCCTACCTCACTGATGGCCCTCATTCTTACAGGTTCCACTGTACAAGCTGCCAGGGCCATGGAGCTGCTGGAGATGCTCCTCAGCCCAAGTTCAAGGCAAAGCCTGTGTGCGTGCGTGCGTGCGTGCGTGCGTGCGTGCATGCATGCATGCGTGTGTATTTCTCAGGATGGTACTCAGAGCCTCAGGCATAGTAGACAAGTGCTCTACTCTGAACTCCCTCCCTAGCCTCAGGGCTACTCATTACCAACATCACGGATGCACACTAAACTGTCAGGTGGGATGGCAAAGAATCTTACCCTCTCTTCACAATATTGACTCTAGGGGATTTCAGAGGTGACTTCCAGCCCAGAATCCATTTATTTACAGGAAAAAAAAAAAAACCTGTGTCAACATTTACAACTTGGTGGCACCTATTTTGAACTAAGCACAGTAGATGTGTGGCTGTAAATTGGGTTCCTTTCCTAATTGTGGACACATTAAACAGTCTCTTGAGTTGGGCCTTCATTCCCATTTTTAGCACTTGACTTTGGACTCATTCCTTGAGGACCTTGCTCATAAAACAACTCATTACTGCTCCCTCAGTTGGTTGACTTGGCCAGAGTTGACTGCATTCTGTGTTTCTTCAACAAGAGTCTATTGAATACTTTCTGCATATGAGATGCAGGACATAGTCTGGACCAGGAGATGGGACACCTACCCAAATAATTCTAATACAATTTATGTCATAAAAGAAATGAGCACTAAATGTTCTGAAAATGGAGATGGGGGAGAAATCACTTTAGGTGGCAAACTAGGGAAGGTATGGGGACATCCTGTATGAGGAAATCCCTGAAGGGGACACATTTGGGAATGGTCGAAGTAGAAGCAGCACATTGGAGGCAGCAGGCTCGTGGAAGTGCTAGGTAGTCTGGGAGCACAAGCCCAATCAGCAACTACATATAATCCAATTTGGGTATAGCTACACCGCCCTGAAGGGGAGGTAACATCTCTCTTTATCAGAGATGACTCACTATTAAAATACAAATGTACTGGGCTGAAGAGATGCCTCAGTCAGTACAGTGCTTGCAATGAAGTCTTTGAGGACCTGAGTTCGATCCCCAGAGCCAGGAATGACAGTACGTGCTTGTAATCGTAGTGCTAGGGGGGTGGAGCTAGGCAGACCCCGGGCTTGCTTGCCAGCCCGTCTAACTGAATTGGTGAGCCCCAGAACCTTGAGAGACATGATTTCAAAAAGGGAGGCAGAAGCATCTGTGGGAAGATGCCCAACATTGACTTCTGGCACCCTGTGCACATGCACTCATGTCCACACACACACACACACACACACACACACAAAAAAAAAAAAAAAAAAAAAAAGCTAATGTGCCATAGACTTCTAGGCTCTAATAGAATTATCTTTCAGTACGCCTCTAGACATATTTATGCATGAAATCTTTGTAGCTAAATTAAAAATGGATACCTGCCATCCTTAATGACTTCACATGTCCTATTGTTGATTTCCTTGTCCATTTTGTGGCGAGCCTTGGGAAGGAAGATGAGGAAGTATTATTTGAATCATCTCAAAATATAAAGCACCAATGATGAATGTTAGTAAGGTCAGAACAATAAGAAGAAGGTGGCTTGAGAAGTCCTTACCACATCATCTACCAGGTCTTTGACTGCTGTGATGCCCAGCACCAGAAGTAGGGGTACCAGTGTGGTATACCATGCCAGGGTAGAGATTTGAGGAATTGCCTAAAAGAAAAGGAAAAGCTTGCATACACATGTTCCCATGAAAACATACCTAACTTACAGGTAGTGGAGACCTGATTTTAAGTTTGCTAATCCTAATGTCTATCATTGAACAAGTCTACATACTGGAGCATGTCAAGGAAAGGACATTTAAGAACCAATCTGCTGGCTCTCTCTGGCTTCTGAACAGTCTGGCAGACAGTGGCCCCAGAAATTATCTCATTGTGGCTTTAACTAGGCATCAAAGGGAGACATCTAAACCGTTGTGTAAAAATTCAAAGTAGGGCTGGATGGTGGTGGTTGGACACCTTTTATTCCAGCACTCAGGAGGCTGAGGCAGGTAAATCTCTGTGAGTTTGAGGCCAGCCTGGTCTACAAAGTGAGTTTCAGAACAGCCAGGACTGTTACACAGAGAAATCCTGTGTGGAAAAAGAAAAAATCAAAGCAGGTGGCATGGGGAGAGAGCAGCCCCTAACTCTGAGCTGCAATGTGTCCAGCCAGTTACTGTGGGTCTTTCAATGCAACAAAAGATGGCAATAGATATGACTGCTTCTGAAGGCAACTGATCGGGCAAAGCTCCCATCATGGTCCTTGCTGCTGGCTCAGGCAACAAAGCAATCTCCTTTGTTGGATCAAGATACTATCTCAGGTGCAAGGGATATGTCTTTAATAAAGATCTGTCAGAAACTTGCTGATCTTTGGACCACATCTGGTTCTTTGATGTTAAGCTCCCAGGTTCAGCCCTGTTCAGCTCTACACATTCAGGCTTTCAGATTTTGGGCAAGTTACTTTACTACACTAAGCCTCAGCTCTTTTCTGCAAGATGGAGTATGTGCTGGTGTTTACCTCACAGAGAGCAAGTAAGCGGGCAAACAGCCTGTCTGTTGCTGTCACCTTAATGCAGATTGCTGTGTCTTAAGAGAAAGTAAATGTGCCGCAGCTTTATAACGAGCATGTAAATCTGCCTTCTTCCTTCTAGAAGTCGATGAAGGGAAAGTAGTCCACTGACCACAGAGAAACCTAACATGATTTGAAGTGTACACCTGGACACTTGCCCGGTGACACACCCTTTCCGATCAAGTTATCAGGCTTTTTGTCTGCCAACATCTGTTGAGTAGCCACTTCTTCCTCGTGTGTTTGCTCTGTCTATACTTTCTGCTCCGCATACCCTACATCCCTCTCAGATGCACATCCGCTACATGTTAGAGCTTCATTCGTAAATCGCAGTTGTGTTTTCCCATCCAACCCTTGTGATAAAGGATCTGATAAAGCCAACTGCCTAAGTTATCTTTATAACCCACATATCAGGTACTAAAGGTCGATTCTGAGCACTAACTAAAACGTGGAGAGACCCTTGATTATAGTAACCGTTTCTATACAGATAAAAGTCTAACGCTCCAGATAAGGACTCCTTGGCTTAAAAAAAAAGCATTTTCTTTCTAATGTAAAACCAATTCACCAAAATAACTTACAAGCTTTATGAACAAATTATCAATAAAAAGTCAATAGTATCCTTATGGAAAAACAGATGACTAAGTAAAAAGAAGATAAATATAAAACAAGCAACAAAAATCCAATTAATTTTAAGGTACAAATACTTTTATAAATATTTTAGTTTTATTTACTTTAGGGATACAGTTTATCACTCACATCAGTACAAAATCAGTTTTCTGAAAACAGAGTTAGACCATGTCTGTTGGTTCAGGACTGTTATCCTAGATACTTAGGATGCTGAGGCAGGAAGATTACAAGTTCAAGGCCTGCCTGGGTGAGTAGATGAGATTCTGCCTCAAACTGAAAAAGTGGAAAAGAGGGCTGGGGATGTAGCCCAGGGGTAGAACAGGTATGAGGCTCAAAGTTCAACCCCCATATCTGAAACAAAAATGCAAAACAGAATCAGAATAATATCTGCCTCATTTATTTTCTTAACTCACTGAGCTGGTTCTGCACATGAGGCACAGATCCCTTATGTAGAAAGCCCTGATATAAATATAAAACACGTTAGAGATTGTCTGCTTGCTGCACACCTACAGCGTACATCACTGACCACAGAGTCAAGGCATCAAAGGGCATTACCTGCAAGATAAGAAGGATCAGGAAATAGAAATTGGCTGCTCGCTTAAATTGTTCAAACAAATTCATGGGTAGAAAGGTAAGTCCGTTGTACTTGTATGTTTTAATTGCATTATTCTGTTGGGGGAAAAAAAAGAATTATTCTAAATGGTACCATACAACAAGTACACCCACCTGCCCAAATGACTATTTCCCACAGCCTGTCAAAGCCCAGGGCCAAAATTTCCAGAAGAATGCCGAGATTTTCTTAAAGTATTTCATTCTAGCCAGGCTTGGGATGACTTTAAGAGTCTAGATCACAAGACACAGGCACCAGACTGTGACTTTATGGATCCTGCTAACACACTTCTTGAGCCACAGGACCTCTTAGAACTTGGGGCAAAGATTGATGTCAACATGAACAGAGCAAGAAAGTACCTTTTATTAAGGGAAGATGAAGGCCACTGTGTCCAAAAGAGCAAAAGCCATTTTGCAGGTTGATTGTGTCCTCCAAAATGTATACTAACCCCTCACTCTAATGCCTTTTAACAAGATCTTACTTGTCTATGGGGTCCTGGCAGGTGAAATCCAGATGACTTCACAGTGGATCAGGGTGAGTGCTAAGCTAAGAACTGGAGCCTTTATAGGAAGGTGGGGGGAAGTGGATACAGAGACACAGGGAGAAGATAGAAGCAAGGATTGGAATGATATATTTACAAGCCAAAGAATGGTAAGACTTGTGGGCAAGCACCAGATGTTGGGCCAGCCATGGATCTGGTCCTGAGATTCTCCATAAGGAACCTATCTTGTCAGCCTCTTGACTCTGAACTTCCAACTTCCCAAACTATTAGAAAATAAAGTTCTGCTTCCTAAGCCACAAGCTGTGGTACTCTAACGGTCCGCAGGAGAAAAGAGAGTCTAAGAATAAGCACCTACACCCTTCTCTTTGGCTATCAAACTATTGAAACAGTGGTCCCCAAGAAACTGAAAATGTCTCAACACTCTCATGTTGGGAGAAAAAAAAAAGCCAGAGGAGGAATTTCTTTCCTGGAAAGAGATTTCACATAGTTATGACAATTTGTCAGATCACCTTGTAGATCTGACTAGACCATCGCGATGATGGTGGACAGCTTAGTTATGCACACTTCTCATGCTCCAGTTATCTTTAACCTCGCAGAAGGGTCTGGAAGATGGAATTGGGAAGTCACTGATGGCTTTAATTGTTACTCTTTTCAATGTGGCCACAAGGAATAAATGCGTTTCTCTGTGCTTTTAACTAATACTTGTCTGTATTAGTTAATACAGACAAGTTAATAACCCTGTCTTATAGGGTTATTGATTTTTATTTATGTGTATGAATGTTTTGACTGTGTGTATATGTACCACATGCATGCCTGGTCCTTGCAGAGGCCAGAAGAGGGTGCCATACTCCTAGGAATTAGAGTTATAGAGGGTTGTGAGCTGCCATGTGGGTCCTGGGAACCAAACCTGGGTCCTCTGCAAAAGCAAGTGCTCTTAACCACTGAGCCATCTCTCCGGCTCTACTGATCTATATGCTTTATCATGTTTTAAAGAAATAAGCAATTTTTTAGGTGAAAATCTCTCTGATATCTCTAAATCCATTCGAGGCAGAATCAACTTGTTACTTTCAAAGAAAGGCTTTCAGGGATGGTGTTTTATAATTTTCATAAAATATTTTAGCAAGAACTTCACCACTACACAGGGGACGTTTCCATTAATATAATTCTATTTTGTTTCAAGTCACACCTAACAACCTTCAGGGTAGTTAAATGTTAATAAAAGTGACATTCTGTAGAATAGGGGAGGGTTATCAATAGCCCCAGGCTAGTAATTACCTAGGTGGAAGATACTGTTTGAAGCTGAGAAGCATGACTTGACTAGGCAAACTTGGGCTAGTATAAAAACAATTCTGTCATTAACTTACCGCATATTTGCTCTCCTTAATACAAAAGAACTTGGTGTTCATAAAATGAGGTTGTTCATGGAACTTCCGGTCATTTGCTTTGACTTGCCAGGTGCAATCTTTAAAAGAGAAAGAGAGAAAAATTGTAAGTAGAGGGTCACTGGGAAGGAATCAAATTGAAGGGAGGTCTGTAGAGTGGGTCCTAATCCACTGTGTGTGTGATGGCCTCGTCACAGAGGCCATTGGGATACTAGCAAGGAAGGAGAATGGTGGGAAGTCATCTGTGGAAGATGGAAATCTACCATCATAGAGCTTTGAGGGGGACCTGTGATGGCCAATCTTCATTGTCAATTTGGGTTGACAATGGGGTCCAGAATCACACAGGAGATAGAGCTCATGGTGAGCCTGTGTGTGGAATTATCTTGATTACATTAACTGAAGTAGCAGATCCACCTTAACTGTGAACACACCAGATGGGCTCAGGTCCTAACCTGAATAAGGAGGAGAAAGGGAGCCAAACACAGGTGTTCATCTCCACCTGCCTCCTAATGAGTGTGGCTGTATCTTGAATGGCTGCCTCAACCTCCTAGTGCCAGGACTTCTCTGCGTGATGGATTGTACCCTTGAACTCTGAGCCAAAATAAACTCCCTTTTCATTAAGTTCCCTTTGTTTAGGTATTTTATCACAATAGGAAAAGTAAATAAGACAGATTCCAACCTCACAATCCTTAGAAAGAATCAAGCCTGCCAACAGCTTCATTTAGACTAGGGGCCAATGAGAGTACATGTCAGATGTTTAAATGACCACTTGTAGTCCTATCAAGTTGTGTTTTGAGTGGTTGCTCATGTTCTAAAAGAGCAATCTATCTCTAAACATGACTAAAACAAAAACACCAAAGATCTAGAAGTTCACAGATATATTAAATTTTCAATTTCATTGACTTGGTTTCTAATATTTACATTTTTAAAAACATTTAGTGAATGAGTAAGTCACAAGAAGGGTATCACCTCACCCCACACTTCAGAGTCATGGTCATGGATTGGCGTTGTGCATGCCTTTCCCTGGTGACTAACGCCTGTCACCTTCCCAAGTTCATTTCATGTGGTTGCTATGTCTGAACTCCAGGAAATTTTAGAAAGTCCATAGTATCTCTGATGCTGAGGAGGGAGAACATTCTTTTCCAACAGCTGTCTCTCTAAACACCTCTTTATTCCCACTATACCATAATGCTAACTAGATTTTCCCTAGGGTGGATCCCTTTGGTCACTGACAGAGTGACTCCATGGTTTCCAACTCTGCTGAAACCTGTACAGATAGATATATCTTTGGGCACTAATCTCTCCAACTGAAGTGGTCAATTTTAATTGCCAGCTTGACACACTCTAG
Organism: Peromyscus californicus insignis; assembly: GCF_007827085.1. Lineage (NCBI taxonomy): Eukaryota > Metazoa > Chordata > Mammalia > Rodentia > Cricetidae > Peromyscus > Peromyscus californicus. Next base: position 53,104,316 of record NW_026294469.1, read on the forward strand.
AATTACCTGTGAAGAGAGTTTCAACAAGGACTGGATAGATCAGTTTGGTCTGTGGGTATATTTATGCGGGGGGTGTCTTTATTAGACTAATGTCCACTGTAGGTGGCAACATTCCCTGAATCTGAGTCTTGGACTGTATAAGAATGGAGAAAGGTATCTGAGTAAGGAGCACACATGCATCCATTTCTCTGTGCTCTTGGCTGTGGATGTGATCTGACCAGCTGTTTTAAGTTCCTGTCACCTTGAGTTCCCTGCTATGATGGACTGTAACCTGGAATTGTGAGCAAATACAAGTCACATATTTGCTCTCCTTAATATGAAATAACTTCATGTTGATAAAATGAGGTTGGTTGTGGGACCTTCAATCATTTGCTTTTACTTGCCATGTGCAATCCTTAAAAGGGAAAGACAAAAAAACAGTATGTAGAAACCCAGGTCATTGTTTTGTGTCAGGGCATCTTGATCACATCACAGAAGGGAGACAAGCCACCGTTCTTCCCACCCTGTGGCCAATGTCACTCCTAAGCCTACTAGAGGCTCTTGGTGCCAAGTACATCCCGATCTCCCCAAAGTCCTGTAGCTGTAGGACTCCACACCTTTGCTACAAATACAGGCATGTCCATGGGTGAGCACAGCTGGAACAGCCTAAATTCTGATGAGGTTCTTCATGGTAGCCTCATGAGATGCATGTATCTTCCCCTGTAGCCCACGATACCTTTTCCACCTGCTTGGAGGGACGCACAGCTTCACAGGAAGCTAATGAGTGGCAAGCTTCTTGGATAGTTAATGTTTCTCATAGTCATAGCCAGAGTCAAGACAGGGAAGACTGGGTCACTCTGAAGTTGTTGGAGACTTGTGGCTGCCTCCTCCAGTGGCTTATTCATGCTCAGCATAGCCAATGGCTGGTTGGGCCAACAGCATGACTTCCAGCAATAGACTTGAGGACCATATTTTCCTTGTGGCCTCAGTTGTACACTGGCCATGCCTACTCTTGTGCCAGTATGGACAGAATTGCTCAGACACTGATGGCTGTGTGATTATAGCCATCCCTCCAGAAGAGTGTCCCCTCTGGACATGGGGAACAAGCCAGTGCACTGCTCATTGACAGCTGTCATTTGGCTACTCTGTCTTTGAATATTGAAAATCACAATCCTTAGGTAGAAGGTGTGAATGTAACTAGCCATCACATTCTAGGCAGAGTTACCCCAATCGAATCCCCATTTATATGGCAGCTTTTAACCTTTCAAACCCTCAGTGACATGTCCTTTATCAGTGCCACTCCCAAAGAACACAGTTGATTCCATCTTCTGTCTGCTGCCCCTTTGGCCAGAGCCACTCCATGGGTCTTCAAGTGATGGAGCTGACCCTGACCCTAGAGCAGAGGTAAGAAAGACACTTTGAGACATACGAATGAACATATTCTCATGAGGCTAGACAGAAGTTAGACCTCCCTCCTTCACACTCATCCTACATTGTAGCCAAGCCAGTCAGAGGGACAGCAGTGACCATTGCTATTCTATCTATACTTTACTGTGGGTACTGTGTCCTCCTCCCTGCCCAGACTGGTTTCCAGGGGAGCCTGGAACATGCCAAGCTTGTCCTTGAATTCTTCGCAGGTCCTCCATGTGTTCCAAACACATTAGCACCAAAAGTATCTTCAGAATGAATTGGAAATGCTAAATTCATAGTTCAGCTTGCTCCCTGTCTATATCAATTGGCGCCCTATTGCTGAAGCCCAGCACTCAGTGAAAATTTAGGCTCAAGGGACCTTCCAACACAGAGGTGACTTCAGTTGGCCATGAGACTGCATCTCCTGTGTTTTGTCTTGCTCCTCCACACTGGGCTCCTACTGCCCTCTATTACATCAGCTTTATAGATACCATGTTCCATTCTCTGTGTGTGTTGGGCATGGTGCTTAGGGGTTAACATCTATATTTCATAGCTCAGGACATTGAGGCATTGGTAGGATCAGCAAGAGGACCAGTGGCATAAGACTCAGAATCTAGCTGATCTCTCTGAGCTTCCAGTATAGCCTGCCCCCCACCTTGCTTTGCTGGCTAGGCCCTTCTTTTGGAACACAATCTCTATACCGCTCTGCCAGCAAGAGCCAACTTGGGAAGATCATTTATGAGACCACGGTCACCTTTCCTCTATTACCACAGCACACAGACCTGCTTGGTCTCCTAATATGAAGGCGCAAATGTGTTGCTGCCATGAAAGCTCAAAACATGGATGTCATCAGTTAGGAGTTAGGCCAAAGGCGGCATCCCCCAGCCTTGGATTCTTCATCAACCTGAAGGGAGATGACCTTTCTTTGAGCGGCACACAAGTGGGTGGGTCCAATTTTGATAAAAATAACAATGAGTGTGACATGCCATTTTTAGAAGGGGAAATAGAGACAAGAAAATCTATGAGTAAGGGATCATAAAACGCTCAACCATGCAGCAATTGCAAAAATCAAAGTCGTACTTAAGAAAACACTTCGTCTTTTTCAGTGACTCACTTTTCATCGTCCTACTCCTTGGGAAACACAGATACTAGTATAAGAGATCAAGTGCAGGCTGCCAGAGGATGCAAATAATGAACTTGATTACATTTTTGAAAATCACAATACCATTACTGAGCGTTTCCCTGTGTGGTTTGCCTGCCACTCATCAGGTAATCATAAGTGTGGTGTTATGACAAGTGGAAATGTTCCTGGCATCTCCCAAGCTCAAGAGCAATTTCATCAAAAGGGAAAATGGAAGTGGAAGTACAAAACAATCCATGAGCACTGTGATAAGATCTGCAATCAGAACACTTCTTCCCCACTCAAGGGAAAGTAGCAAAAAAAAAAAAAGGGGGGGGCATGTTTCTTAGGATAATCTTGAATCCATTCCATTTGTAGCAATTTGCAGATGTACCTGCTTATTTTATTATTTTTTAAAGGGATTTATTCATTTTTATTGTATGTGTATTAATGTTTGTCTGCATGTATGTATATGCACCACATGCATGCCTGGTGCCCACTGAAGCTAGAAGAGACATTGGGCTTCTCCCTGGAATTGGAGTTACAGACAGTTGTAAACTGCCATGTGGATACTGGAGATTCAACCTGGGTCCTCTGCAAGAAGCAGAGTGCTCTTAACTGCTAAGCCAACTCTCCGGCGCCTACTGCTTTATTCTCTTTTTTTGTTTTGTTTGATTTTTTTGAGACAGAGTTTCTTTGTATAGTTTCGGTGCCTGTCCTGGAACTCGCTCTGTAGACCAGGCTGGCCTCGAACTCACAGAGATCCGCCTGCCTCTGCCTCCTGAGTGCTGGGATTAAAGGCGTGCGCCACCACCGTCCAGCTTTACTGTTTTATTCTTTAAGACAGGGTCTTACGACGTGGCCCAAGCTGGCCAGGAGCTCATTATCATCCTGCCTCAGCCTTCTGAGAGCTGGGGTACAGTTGTGTGTACCACACCTGGTGACACATGCTTTAAAGGTTTTGTTTGAGCTTACTGAAGACCTGACACATTCCAGGCACCGGTATTCCACGGCACTGCTGAGAACGATCGCCCTACACTTATTCCAGGACGGGAAGAGAAGCTGACAGGGATCCCACAGAAGAAAGAAAAGGTCAGTGTGAAGGACTGAACCCCAGTCTCAGAAACACCCAGGAGGGGTGTGTAAGAGGGGTGCACACCTTCAGTTGCAGCAGTTACCGGGGATGCTGGGACAGGAAGACCAAAAGGTACAAGCCCAGGGCTGGAGAGATGGCTCAGTTCAGAGCACAGTAACTCATGCAGAAGACCTGAACTCAGTTCCCAGCGCTCAGATAATGGTTCACAATCATCCATAACTCTAATTTCAGGGAATTCAAAGCAACCTTCTGATCTCTGTGGGCACCAGGGACACATGTGGTGTGCATACACACATGCAGGCAGAACACCCATACGCATAAAATAAAATAAATAAATCTTTAAAAATAAAAAAAAGTTACACAGGCCAGCCTGGGCTATACAGAGATACCCTGTTAAAAAAGACAAAACAAAACAAAACAAAAACCAAAAATGAGCCAACCAACTAAACAACCACAAGGCAAACCAGCAAAAGAGCCTAGAAAGAAAGAATAAGGCATTCTGAGAATGAGCTGCACAGAATGAGATTTCCCGCCTTCCCCTGGTGTGTTGGGTCCAGCCCCACCCCACCCAAGAAAGCAGCTTCCTTATCCCCTCCCCTAGCCTGTTTTCATGTGTAAGCTGTAAACCAAGGACAATTTCCAACTCCCCATAGAAGCAGTTAGGGTTGCCAGAGATTACCGTAGTCTCTTATTTTATGTGTGTGATCAATATGTTGAGGGGCCTGGAGAAAATGCCTCGTGTGTTTGTATCTGAAGTTTAGCTACAAGAGCTCCTCAACGCTCCTTCAGAAACCTGCCTGTAGTCAAGGCTCTTGGTTGGCCTGTATGGATAAACATATTGGCGTCTCTTTATCTTTGGAGATTTGAGCAGTATTACAACCAAAGACCATAAAAAGATCTGAAGATGGTGGTCTATGGTCAGATTTCAAATACTTACAGAAAACACTTGAAATACCTCTCTTCCAACACCCTTAATAAATAAATATTTATTTATGCTAGCTTTTGCAAAAATTAATGTGGCCATGAGCATTTAGAAACATAGTCAGAGAAATGCTCAGAGATTGAGAGTGCTTCTTGTTCTTGCAGAGGACCTGGGTTCAGTCCACAGCACCCATAGATGGCTGACAATCATCTCTAACTCCAGTTCTAGGTGATCTGGCGACCTCTTCTGACTTTGTAGGCATTGCACAAACACGGTGCACACACGTACATGCAAGTTCATATACTCATACACATAAAACTAAAAAATCAGAGAACACTTACGAATGTGGTTTGAAATGCTGTGCTAATGTGCATGCCTTTAGGAAGGCTAGCAAAGCAATACTTGGAGGTGTTTGCCTTTGGGATACATTTTACTATACACTTACACCACAATAGTAAGTTTCAGTCAAAGAAAGCCCCTTGTCCCACTTGCCAGAATAGGAATAATGACAAAGTAAAGAGGAGAAAGTATAAACTTATCAGCAACTACATCAAAATACATCTATGTATGCTAGAAAAATACTCAACCAGAGTTGCAGCAACAAACCAACCAGGCACATGTCTGGGATGCATGTAACATCAGCCACATGTGGATCAGTATCACGCCACGCTCCGCTAAAGGCTTGTGTCACTGATACATCTGAGCACAGCTACGTGATGTCCAGAGTGTTCCCACAGATGCCAAGTGCTTTGATGAGTGCCATCTGGCAGAGGGACTGAGCATCCTCTTTGCTGTTTTGAATTCTCATTTACAAAACCACCAACAACCAAAAAGCCTGGATCAGTTGCTGCAAGCTGTGACAGACGCAGGAGACTAGGAACATCAAAATCTTAGAATTGTAATATGAAGAGATGGTTTATCTACCATCCCAGAGAAACAGGGTACAGGACACAGGCAGGCATGTCACATAAAAATAAAATGCAGACAGTTCTTTCACAGGAGAAAAGACCCTGGAGCTAATCAAAGAGAAATGCAGTCCACAGAGGTACCATTCTTTATCTTCTAATTTTGGCAAGGAATAAAGAATCTAATGACACGGAGTTAAAAAGAGTAAAGAATTGGTCCTGTGGATAGATAGCCTCTGTGGAGGGCAGTTTGACCACGTCTCAAAATCTGGTACGCAGTGCACTGTAGCATGCTCCAACTTCTAGAAGTCACCCTCTGTGCATGAACTACTTTGCAGGGGAAAGATGGAATGGTGCAGAGCTTCTGAATACAGCCAAATTTTCCAAGGATTAGGAAGAAGCCAAACCCTTTCTAGGAGCAGTTGGTTAAACATCCACATAATAAAAGCCTAAGTTAAGAGTAAAAACAAAATGAAACAAATGAGGTGACTTCATATGGATGATAGGGAAATTCTCCACATCACATGGTCAACTGACAAAGGCAGAGGGCATCTGTTATATTATGCTATGAGATACACAGAAGCAATGCATGGTATGACCATACGCACACACATATCCCTGGGTACATAGAGCAACAGGTGTGTAAGTGTTTGTGCATATACATGTGTGCACTATGTACTTCTGGAAGGATCTATGAGAAACTTGGAAGAGCAAGTTTCTTTCCCAAAAAGGAAAATTCATGGCTAAGGAAGAGCCAAAGATGTGGGATTTATTTTCACTCTCTACCCATGCAAATGTGGATTCAATTTACATATATTACCATTAAAATATGCATGTGATTCTATTACTTCTCTCAATTTATGTAAAAGCAATATACAGGTTGTTTAATTTTTTTTTTTTTTTTTTTTTTGGTTTTTTCAAAACAGGATTTCTCTTTGTAGCTTTGGAGCCTGTCCTGGATCTCACTCTGTAGACCAGGCTGGCTTTGAACTCACAGAGATCCATCTGCCTCTGCCTCCTGAGTGCTGGGATTAAAGGTGTGTGCCACCACCGCCCAGCAGGTTGTTTAATGTTTATAGTCATTATGCTGCTCTTGTATACTATTGTATACAATAGTATACTAATGTATACTATTACATATGCCATTTGTATATATAAATTCTAAAGGCAATGGGGTTATGGGTAAGGACAAATATGAAGTGGAGTACATGGGGCCAGAGTTACAGTTCAGTGGTAGAGTGCTTACCTAGCATGTGTGAGTCCCTAACATTGGGGGTGGGAGGGGGAAATACTAGAAAAGATGAAAATTGGGCATAGCCATGGAAGTAAGTATAAATACATCTTTATGTTTTTGAATAAGAATACATATTGTATAGATCCATATAGATAAACAGAAAGTTTAAAAGCACGTGGAACTAAACGACAGTATTTAAAGACGTGGATTCAGAGAGCAAAACAGGAAAGAGGAAGGGACTCGTGGCTGTGAAAATAGGGTTGAGGCCAGCAAGATGTCTCCGAGGACAAAGATGCCTGCTGCCAAGCATGACCACCTGAGTTGAGCCCTAGGCCCACACAGTGGAAGACAGGAATTGACTCCTACAAGTTGTCCTTTGACTGTCACATGTAGGCCTCGGCACACATGTGCTCTCACACACATACACACACCCTCCTCTCGCACACACAATCAATCAATCAATCAATCCATAAATGTGATAAAAAAATTTTAAAGGAAAGGATGGAGTTTCCCTCTGAGCAGGGAGGAAGGGAAGAAATGTAAGCTCTCCCGGTGGTCAGCCATACGCTCATGCTTGACATGGGGACGGTGCCACATGTTCACGGAATAACTGTTTAGCCAGGTACTTGTGTTCTCTGTGGTTTTTCAGAACTGGAAAACATACAAAAAGAAAGACACCAAAGTCAGATGTGCACCAGATGTGTTTGCTTGCGCGATCCCAGCGCTCGAGAGGCAGAGGCGGAAGGATGGTGGCAGGGTTAAGTCCTGCCTGGTCTATCTATTTAGCAAGTTCAGGGTTAGCCAGGGCTACATAGTCACACCTTGTCTCGAAACAAAAACAAACAAACAAAGACCAAAACAAAAAACTCAAAAACAGAAAACAAAACCGAACCTGAAAAGGAAGAAAGGCAGGCAGGCAGATAAACAGAAAGGAAAAGCAGAGACAGAAGGAAAGTGGCCTCAGCTCTGACGGCCAGAAGAAACGGGCACAGGTGACGGAACTTCCCTAATGTCAACTTAACAGTGCCACCAAGCCACATTCTTCTGAAGGGCTCTGACTGTGTGCCTAGGAGGGAGGAAAAGTGACCCAGGGTGGGAGATGGGGGCGTTAAGAGAAGACAGCCCTGTCCTCTCTATGCAGGAAGGGCTCCAGCCTCGCTCAGGTCTCTGAGCCCAACTATGGTCCTTCTGCTCCAGTGTGGGCCTGGCAAAGCAGCTGTTCTGCCAACAGGCCGCAAGGGGTGGAAGAGGAGATGCCCCTCAGGTCACAGAATGATCCTCACCCAGGAAGGTGTGGAACTTGTCTCCTCATTTTCCTAAACCAGGTTCACCTCTATCGACAACCACAGTCTCTGAAGTTGTGGATGGATGAAGATCAGATTGGCTAGAGTAGTGACCACAGCTGTAATTCTGGGAGCGAGGGTCCCAGACCACCAGCAGCCACACATGGTACTTGTTAGAAATGTCAGCTCTTAGGCCCCACCCCAGAGCCATGGCAGTGGAAACTGTAGACGGAGCTTAGTGGTGTTTCTCACAAGTTATATATGTGAATCTTCTGGACATACAAATTCAGAAAGCAGGGATATTGTGTGAGTCAGATCCAAAGAGAAACATCTGTGGATCAAGCTTGATCTCAACCTCCAAAAGCCTGACTGTTTCAGCCAAAGTAGGGAACACAGAGATACCTAAATACCCAGACAATAAGATGAACACGTACTAAACGTAATGATGGATACTTGGTGGTGGTGGGAAGTCTAGCCCAGCCAGGGTGTGGTAGGAACACATTTCGGAACAGATGTTCCTTGTATTGACTATTCTGTGTCTGGTTTGGCTTTGGTCTTTTGAGGTGGGGTCTTTCCACGTTGGCTCAGCTAACTCTGAATTTATCACCCTTCCTTTTTAACCTCTGGACTACGTGAGCCACCACCCAGGCTCATGATCCTTAGAAGCTCATAATTATGCCAGTAAAGGAAGAGGAAAAAGGTCCAAGGGTATTTGAGGGAAACAGGATGTTATTAGCAAGAACCGACAGCTGGAAAAGCCTGGCCTCAGCCCACATATGAACATCTGGGCACTGCAGGACCACAGAGTGACTCAGGGAGGGACCAGCTAGGACCCAGCAGATGGTGGGGCCTGGAACTCCGTGGCAAGACCACAGACATCTATCAGAGGGCTTCAGAGGGGAAACTGACAGGGTCCAGTTGAACTTGACATCAGTCACACAAGCACTAAGATGTACTTGAAGGGAACAAGACTAAAGTCAGAAGACCAGGGCCATCATTAAAGGTAGCACGAACAAGGCCCCCCCAGAGCTATGGTCTTAGAAATAGAGGAAATAGCTTCAAGAGCTACCTTGCTCTTTCTGCAGTAGAGCCAGAAAGAATAAAAAATAAGGACAAACTAGACTCAGAGGTCTGAGCAGCACACAGCCTTGGAAAGGCAGGAAAGTCACCCAACACAAAACCCTACACTTAAACACTTAAGCATTATGCAGTTCAGTGTGTGTGTTTATGTGTGTGTGTGTGTGTGTGTGTGTGTGTGTGTGTGTGTGTGTGTGTGTGTGTGATTTAAAAAAAACCAACTAGACTGTGCAGTTCTGGAGCATGAACTTTTGTGACAATGTTGTCTGTGGCCACACTGCCCTGATCACCACCAGATCCTCTATGATTTCAGAAGCTAAGCAGGGTCCGGCATGGTTAGTACTTGAATGGGAGATGACAGTGTTATACCTGGGGCCAGGGAGATGTCTCAGCAGGTAAAGGTCCTTGCCACCAAGCCTGATGGCATGAGTTTTATCCCAGGGCTCACAGATGGAAGGAGAAAACCAGTTCCCACAAGCCGTCCTCTGACAGTGTGTGCGCCCCCGCCCCACACGTTCACACACATTAATAAACACAGACACACAAATAGACAAAATTATTTTAAAGAAAACAACATGGCTGATAGAGTGTGGGGAGATGGGTCTAGCTGAGGGCTTGTGCCTCTCATGTTGGTTTACCCCATGATCAGAGAAGGAAAGTCAAGTAGGTAGTATGAAATTCTCACACGTGAATATGTAAAGAATAAAAAAAAATACATCTAATTTGGTGGAGTTTCCTCAGATCTTCAGGTTTCCATGGGCCAGCTTTATCTGTATTTGGGATCCAAGTAAAAATTAATTAAGGTCCCTTATACTCCTGCATCTTTAGTTACAGATCCCTCATGCAGGTGTTCCTGTCAGCAGCTATCCAGCTGTGCCAGTTTCATGAACATTACATCCATTCTAAATTTCTGCCAAGAGCAGAGATATATCTTCCCTGTGAGCTTATGTTCTTGACTAGCAAGCATTCCACCTTAAATATTGCTCATCTATTGACTATTAAATATTCCACCTTAAATATCGTCCATCCAGTGATTAAACATTTCGCCACAAATACTGTCTGCTAAATGGCCATTTTGGACTAGAACAGAATTCTGAACAAAGTTACAAGTCAGAAGAAAGTTTTAATGAAATACAGTTTATGGCTATTATTTTTTCAGACAGGTCTCATTATTGATGCCTGGCTGGTCTGGAATTCACCATATAGACTCGGCTGGCTGTGAAGTTACGGAGATCCTCCTGCCTCTGTCTACCAAGTGCTGAGATAAAGGTGTGAGCCACCACCATGCCTGGCCTATAACTGTATACTTTTGAATACAGAAGAGCAAACCGACCAGACAGAGCGGCTGGCTGCAATATGATGAAAGGGGCTGCCAGCTGTGGGTAAGACCAATCCACACCAAGTGCCAGGACGAGGGCTCGTGGGGAGTCCATGTGTAGTACAGTACTTCTCCATGATAAGAGCGGCAGGGAGAAGAAGGGGTACGACCACAGACCACAGAGAGGCAGCCACAGAAGGGAGCCTCTGCTTATCTTGCCCTATTATTTTCAGCCTGAGAAGCTCCCAAGGCCTTCAAGGGTGGCATGTACACTAGCCAAACATGGCTGCCTGACCCCATTCTCCATCACTCAGGCTCCAAGGATTCTGTTCAGTGCCTGGAACCCTAGCTCCTCTGAAGCCTTCATTCTTTAGGAATCACTGCTGCCTTGTTCTGGAGCATGCTGGAGCCAGTCACCTGCCTCATTCTGGAGCATGCTGGAGCCAGTCACCTGCCTCATTCTGGAGCATGCAGGGCGCCAGTCACCTGCCTCATTCTGGAGCATGCAGGGCGCCAGTCACCTGCCTCATTCTGGAGCATGCAGGGCGCCAGTCACCTGCCTCATCCTGGAGCATGCTGGAGCCAGTCACCTGCCTCATTCTGGAGCATGCTGAAGCCAGTCACCTGTCTCATTCTGGAGCATGCTGGAGCCAGTCACCTGCCTCATTCTGGAGCATGCTGGAGCCAGTCACCTGCCTAATTCTAGAGCATGCTGGGAGCCAGTCACCTGTCTCATTCGGAGCATGCTGGAGCCAGTCACCTGTCTCATTCTAGAGCATGCTGGGAGGCAGTCACCTGCCTCATTCTGGAGCATGCTGGAGCCAGTCACCTGCCTAATTCTGGAGCATGCTGGAGCCAGTCACCTGCCTAATTCTGGAGCATGCTGGGAGCCAGTCACCTGCCTCATTCTGGAGCATGCTGGAGCCAGTCACCTGCCTCATTCTGGAGCATGCAGGGAGCCAGTCACCTGTCTCATTCAGGTGAGCTGATCTCCAGGAAGCCTTTGGTACACAGAGATTTCTCTGGTAGAGCTCAGCTTGACCCCTATGCTGATCCATACTGATGCACTCACAAACTCCCCTTTTCACATGCCAGCATAGGGCGGGGGGCTAGAACTAGGTCAGACTAGAAAGATGGGACCCCAGGCCACAACAGCATCCCTGATTGGCTAGCAGATATCTACTATCTCCAACCATTCATCTCAGTTTGTGAATTTTCCCAGGATAGGTGCTGAATAGGAGAGGAGGCGAGTGTGTAGTTTTCCTGTGGCACCACAGGCTGGATTTCAGTTCCTCCATGCACCACCATCATGACTTCCCTTCCTGCCATACCCCCTGCATGTGATCTCCATGTGAGCACTTCTCCTCTGACCAACTCCTCATCTTTCAGATGACATGTGGGTATCATGGGGGAAGCAAGCCCCCAGGATCCATCAGGGACAGATTCCCTGCTACAGGTCAATCCATCAAAAGACAAGTCACTACCTAAACAACACTTTTGAGGGCTTTGGTGTTAGGCCTGTCATTGTGTGCGTGTGTGTGTGTGTGTGTGTGTGTGTGTGTGTGTGTGTGTGTGTGTGTGTTGGTGGCCTTCTCATGGGAGTCTATGTGAAAGCAAAAGCTTCAGAGTAGAAGAGGCGGAGAAGACCCCAAATAACAAAACACTCCCTATATGAGGAAGTGGTCCCCAGGAAAGCAGCGTGTGTGGGGAGGGAGGGTGTTAGTCTTAAGTGACCCTGTAGCTTTAGTCTGGGAAACCAGGAGAAGTCAAACACCCTGAAGGAAAGAGGAAGGGTCAAGATGAAGATCTGATAATAGAAAACTTGAGCTGAGGGTGAGGGGGAAGGCAGTTTGGATTTAAAGAGAGAGAAAGAAAGGTGACAGTGACTTCCAGGAGGTGACAATGGCTGATATTTATTGGGCACTTACGCCTAAAGTCCTTCACATTTATTTCTGATTTAATTCTCACAATCACCATAGAGAACTGGTCCTGACATCTAACCTATTTTACAGATAAGGGCCCTAAAGCACACGGAGGCAAAGTCCTTTCCTTGAGGCCAGACAATTAGAAAAGAGTGAAGTCAACACTTAGGGCTACACAGCTTGAGTCTGGGGTCTTCCCTCTCGACCACGCGCTTGGCCTTCTCGGGGACACGCACTGGGGCCTATTACATAAGCATCTTTTATTTGTGTTTTAAAAATCACTTTATCTATTTGTGTGTGTGTGTGTGTGTGTGTGTGTGTGTGTGTGTGTGTGTGTATGTGTGTGTGTGTGTGTATTCATGTGCCACAGCATGTCAGAGGACAAGTGAGGGGGTCTGTTTACTCTTGCCACAAGTGGGTTTTGGCAAATACCTTAACCTGCTGAACTGACCCTATGATGTGGGTGGAAAGGCTTAGTTTGTCACAGGCATTTACAGTCATGGACAGCAACATGCAAAGAATGGAAAGGGAGAGGGGCAGAAGGAGGAAGATGAGGATTTTCTGAGGGGCGGGGGGGGGGGGAGGTGTTAGAAAGCTCTGGAGGTGGGAAGATGATGGTTGGGACCAAGCTCAGTGGGCCTGGTGACCTTTAAGAAAGCATTATCTGTAGCGGCAGGGAGCCCACAGAGGGGAAGAACCCAGTGGGATGGGAGGGTGTGATAGATGATAGTGGTTTCTAGAAACTTGGCCGTGAGAACTGGAGCCTGGAGCGTCCCATGCAGAAGGTGGAGTTTAGTTGGAATGTGGCCTGAGGCATAGATGCTGTGTAGCTGGGGCAGCTGTCAGAGCTGGAAGGCAAGACAGCTTTTACTAGATAAGTAAGTCAGCTATAAAGGAGGCAGGAGGCGGTGTTCACACCCTATTCCTAGACTCAGAAAGCCTAAATTTGCATCAACCCAGAAATTCTCTCCAGAGCATCTTCTTTCCCGAGGCTCTCTCTGAGGCACTTCCAGAAGGGAAAGAATTATTACCCAAAGAGTTGGTCTGGGGACATCAGGACTACTAAGCTGGTCGGCTAAAACCCAGCATCCTGCAGCCAAGGAATGGTAGAAATCTCTGGCTCCACAAAGTTAAATTGTTTTCCGCTTTTGCTAACGAAGAAGCCGAAACCTCAGAAGGAATAAGAGTTCCCATCTTTCCAGTATCAGAGGCGACCAAGGCCTGGCTGGGGTCCTGACACTCTGTCCCCCAGAATCTGGTGTCCTCATGCATTCATCAGCAAGCATCCACTGGCTGCTGTCTACGCTTGCCCAAAGTGAACAAGAATGAACCTCAGTGAGCAATGCGAGCTTATCTCCCCTCCTGGCACATTCTAGCAGCCGTTAGCACTCGTTCCCCATTTCTGCAGCGCACAAGAACGGCTCTTCAAAGAAAAGGAGCTTTCAATGGGTCTCTTAAAACCCTTGTTTAACATGAGTTTAACACGAAGGCTTGGGCAGCTGCGGCATTCTCTTGATTCCAAACAAGAAAGCAGACTGTGTGACCATGATGTCATTAAAGAAATAACCTTGGCTCATGCACACTGAGGTGCTGGTCCACTGGAGTCGGGCTGTGGTGCCACTCGGCTCCCTGGAGGGTCACAGTTTACTCATGTGTCCTTAAGAACTGAATTGTTTGTGGTAAATAACCCATGAGGTACAATGTCAAGGAAGACAGATGGGAGTTTAAAAACAAAACCACAACAGAAAAGGAAGGTCAGAGTTACATTAATGTGATTGAGAAAATGCCCTAGAAAGAACTGAAAAAAAAGGGGGAGGAGCAGAGATGAGGAAGGGAAGAGGGGGAGCTGGCCAGTTGTAGGGGTGCAGGGCAGCCATGAAATGGCCACAGAGAGGTCTGGCATCTACTGAAGGTCCCTTTGTGCTTACAAAGGGCAGACAGGTTTTACAATTCACAGGTAAAGTCATCTGAAAGAAGTTTTGAAAAATGAGAACCAATAAAAATCCCCCTAGAAATACAAACCAGACTATGAAAAACCAAGAACCAGAGAGATGGCTCGGTAGGTAGAGGCAACTGAGTGAGTCTGGCCATCTGAGCTCAACCCCTGGACCCATGTGGGAGAACGAGAGAACTGAGTACCAGAAGTAATTCTCTGACCTCCCCACGTATGCTGTAGGATGAATGTGCATCATATCACATCATATCACACACACACACACACACACACACACCACACACACACACACACACACACCACACACACACACACACACACACACACACCACATGCACACAAATACACATACCCCACGTACACACACCACACACACACAAACACACACACCATGTGGACACACATGTACACATACCCACACGAACACACACCACACCAATACACACACACACACACACACACCACATGCACACAAATACACATACCCCCCCCCCCACACCAATATACACACACCACACACACACACACACACACACACACACACACCATGTGGACACACATGTACACATACCCCATGCACACACACCACACCAATACACACACACACACACACACACACACACACACACACACCACATGCACACAAATACACATACCCCACGCACACACACCACACCAATATACACACACACCACACACACACACACACACAAACACACACCATGTGGACACACATGTACACATACCCCACACACACACACCACACCAATACACACACACACACACACACACACACACACACACACACACACACCACATGCACACAAATACACATACCCCCCCACACACCACACCAATATACACACACACCACACACACACACACACACACACACACACAAACACACACACCATGTGGACACACATGTACACATACCCCATGCACACACACCACACCAATGCACACACACACACACACACACACACACACACACACACACCACATGCACACAAATACACATACCCCACGCACACACACCACACCAATATACACACACACCACACACACACACACACACAAACACACACCATGTGGACACACATGTACACATACCCCACGCACACACACCACACCAATACACACACACACACACACACACCACATGCACACAAATACACATACCCCCCCACACACACCACACCAATACACACACACATACCACACACACACACACATACCACACACACACATACATGCATACATACATACACACATACCACACACATACACTAAATGTTAAAACAATTTTTATTTCTAGAAGACCAAGCTCCATCAATGCCCATAGAACAAGGAAAGGAGTCTATGGAAAAGATTATCCGTCATCAAATGATCAGTAAAGGGTTCTAACCACCACAAAGGACAGGCTGAGTTGGAAAAAACCAGAGGAGATGTTTGCAGCCCTGATGTGCTTTCCCAACATTTCTGTGGGCATCCGACCCCAGTCCCTTCACTGGACCATTTATCTGATTGTGTGGCCCCAGGCACAAACTGCAAGCATTTGCCCTTCACCCTACAGATACCAAACTCCTGCCAACTCCCAAGATATCTATCTACACACCACAGACTCCGAGACTCGGATACCAGGCTAGGCAGCAGGGGAAGGAATGAGGAAGAAGCATGTTTTTATTCACACGGGGCAATCAGCTAGAACTCCCTGTGAACTTGTCCGGCTACTTCAGCTTTGTCCCCCGTTCCGCCAGTACCAGTTTGGACCTGTTGAAACGAGAGGCCACCTTCCTGTTCGGGTCAGTGTGATTTCATCTTAATTTCGATCAAGATTCCGAGTTTCAGACTTTCTGCTTGGGGCAGCAAGTCCATTGTGCATGAGTGTAAAATGATGGGGAGATCCCACAGATCCAACCCATTTAAGTGATGGGAAAGCGGGAGAGCTGGTAACCCACAGGAGCAGATGGCCTCCCTGGGTCTCAGAGGCTGTGGTGGGAGAGGCCTCTTTCAATCCCTTTGTACACAGACGTGGACACACACACACACACACACACACACACACACACACACACACACACATCCCTGAGACGGCACTCCACCACAGTTGGTGAGTAGGGGATGGGGAGTGACCCAGTCTCACTAGAATTAGGAAGAAATACCATTATAGAAGTGGGATCACAGGCTCACCCCTTTATTTTCTTTGATTGGACACAGGATCTTGCTCGGTATGTAGCCCAGGCTGACCTGGGACTGACTGGCTTTGGGTTTGTGATTCTCCTACCTCAGCCTCTTGAGTTCTGGGATTATAGATATGTGCTGCTACCCCCAGCATCTGTTACTTTCTACAGGTGAGAACTGCTGGGGGTGGGGCTGGGGAGGCTTAAATAGGTACAGACCACAAAAAAGGAAAGTCGGGGCCAGAGAGTGGCAGAGGAGAAAACAAGGGCTTGTGGGAAACCTGGAGGGTGAAGTGGGCAAGACTTCAGGGGAAGCAGAGGTTCTTGTGCTGAGCTGGGAGACCATCTGGAAGGCCGGAAGTCACAGCGAGGCACACTCAGCCATGAAAAACTGTTCCTCCTCCTATCATCTGGGCAGCCAGAGAGGGAAAGAAAATTAATCTGAATCCCAGAGAAGCCTGGGTTCCAAAGACCCAGTTTTTTTCAGGAGCAGACAAGCCACAAAAGAAGATCACATTTGCTTATCAGGGTGGGGCAAGCAGCAGAAATCAATAAAGCCACAGGACAAAGTATAAGGATGAAAGTAAGCCACATTCTGCAGCCCCAAGTGACCACTGTCCACAGCCACTTTACAGACAGAGTAGAGCAGTTGCCACAAGGACTGTGTGGCCTGCAAAGCCTGAAATGTTTCCTGTCTGTCCTTCCATGTGAAAAGCTCCCCATCTGCATGCCTGTGTCTGAAGCTGGCCTGGTTCAGGCAAGAGGCATAGGCTGCTGCAGATTGGCCCCTCGTGGCAAGTAGAGACCCATTAAAAAATTCCTCACAATACCAACACACATTGCCTACAGGTCATGGAGAAATCAGGTTGGGACTGAACAGGAAGCTTCCTCCCTGCTGGCTAGCTCTCTTAATACTAGAAGGTGCTCTGAAGGCTGCTGGGTAGGGAAAGCCTTCCATAGTCTTACTCAGCTGTGAACTCTGAACTGCAATAATGGCCAGCGTGGCAAGATGGGACCAAGAGCGTAATAGTGGTGTGAATGTTGTGCTGGTAACCAACCACTTTCTGCTCGAATTTAAGGCCCAACTCCACAGATGGAAATGTGTGTCTAGAACTCCACAGATGGAAATGTGTGTCTAGAACTGCAAATCGAACCAAGAACCATTGGTTGAAGCGTTTACAGCCTACAGGGGTGAACTTATTATTATTATTATTTTCCCGAATGGACACAGTGATGAAACTGTTTTCTAAATCTGTATCTCTTTACCCATTGTTTAGTGCAGCTCCCTCAGCTCATTAGAGATGTTTCAGGCAATGGATGGCAGTTAGTGCAGAAATTTACCACTGGTCCAAATGCAGTTGTAGAGGGTAGCTGTTCCAGCTTTGACCTTGAAGCACTGCCCCTAGTGAGGCAGCAGGTAACTGCCACACCTGCCTATGACCTGGCCCTGGGGTGTGGCCAAGACCGGAGCCCTCAAGACCTGAGATGCATATATGCCAGCTCTCTTGGCTCCTTGTGATTCTGGATGCTGGATTGCAGACCAAGTCAGAGTTCTCCAGAGACCCATGCTGGACTGCACCTCACCTCTCCCAGATCCTGTAACCAACTCCTTTATTGGTTGTAAGTTACCCTGAAATAAACCTCTTTTAACTACCAGATAAACTATATGGAATTGCCTCATTAATTGCTGCTAAATGCAGTGAATAGTGTTCATCCACAAATGTGACATCCATATCACATTCCTCCCCAAAGCTCAGGGATCACCAAGGAAGAGATGGCAGAAAGATTGGAAAAGTCAGAGGTTGGAAAGGACCAGAGCAAAAAGAATCTTCTAGATTTGACAGGACCAAGGTGCTCATTAACGCCCAGCAGCTATGGCTGCTGGCGCAGGGTCAAGCCAGTCCAAATTCAAGCAAGGAATGGGAATGGATTTAGAAGCTCCTGCCCTTAACTGAGGAGCTGCAAACAGCTGATGACTTCTGAGGAATAGAGAGTCAGTTTTCTTTAAGGGTGATTCCTGGTAGATCGACCAACCATGCATGCGCCAGTGGATGGCACCATGCCCAGTGGTATGTGGATAGCACAAGTTGGAGTGACAGGGTTATTAAATTGAAGAAAAAGAAGATATAAAACTGAGGGAGTAGGGAACTGGGGGTAGAACTGGGAGGAACTGAAAGAAGGAACTGGGGGTAAATATAGTTAAAATGCATTGTATAAAATTCTCAAAGAATTAATAAAACAAACATGCAAACATAATCAACATAAATTCTTTCTGGAGGGCCAAAGTAACTGAAGAAAAGGTATAGGGACTTCAAGGTCCCCTAAAAGTGACAGGAAGCAATAGAAAGAACAAGTTGATGAGGACTAGAAGAGGCTCAGAGTTATGTCCTGATCCCCCCAAATGTACAGCTGATGAGATATTCCAACACCACTCCTCCAAAAGGTCCTTGACTCTGAGAGCTCTTTGGGAAGCTGCCCTCACTGTGTGATCCCCTTGACCTCTGATGAGCAGAGGAAAAAAAAATAATTTAAAAGAGTGGTACCCACAGGCTGAAGATTCACCAAAGCACATTTATTTCAGCACAGTGTAAAAACAGCACGTGGATATTGCTCTTGTGAATCTATTTGTGGGCCGTGAGCCAACACACATTGACACATAAGTGTATGGTGTATGATCAATGGGTGTGCGTGGGCAGGTGTGCAGAGGCCAGGGGAAGACATCAGGTGTCTTACTCAGTCACTCTCTGCCTTACTTCCTTGAGACAAAGTCTCTTACTGAACCTGGAGCTAGGCTAGCAGCCAGCAAGCCCCCAGCTCCTCTGCCCAATATTGAACTAGGGTTACAGGCATGCGAGTGGCCATACTCTGCTTTTTATGAGGGTGCTGTGGATTTGAACTCAAGTCCTAATGTTTATGCAGCAAAGTGAGCCATCTCCCCAGCCTCAGGTATAAATTCTTAATGGATCCACATCAGTTCCTACACACATGTGTATCACATATCCATCCACTGGTTATTACTGACTTTATGCTGACAATTTAGCAAGGCAAATCTTTTAAATAAAAAACGTGTTTATTATTATGATTGGCATGTATACTTTTTAGATTCCTGAAGCAAGCCGATTCTTCCTACACACAGTTCCATTTTAAAATATATGCACTAGCCAAACCTTCTAATTTCGTGACAGAACTTGTCAAATATGTTCTCCCAGCCTTACCACATGGGGAATGATGGGTCTTGCTCAGTCCCATCCTAGGAGGGCGTCAAAGAAGGAAGATACCCTCCTGGACCACACAAAATGGACCAGTCAACTTTGGTACATTTCCCATGGCCCATAAAGCATCCACACAGATACAGCACCAGCAGGCCCTTCACCCAGTCACCTTTCCGGAATGTTTCCCTCTTGTCCTCTACTTCTCTGTTCATACGGTTCTGTTCGGGTTCAAGTGCAGGCCCCTGATCATCGAGTTCATCTTCAGTTTCATCATCACTATAGGGAACCACTTCATCGTTGGGCTGGGAGTCCTCATCAAACGTTGTTTCTGAGTCTCTTTCTGAGGTCATTCTGCCGGCAGATTGGAACTACCTGGAGAGAAAGGGAAGAGGCAAGAGTGAATGGGGACTTTCCTAGGTTGGGCTATATATCTTGCTGCACCCTGTCCTAAGACCCCTTTTCCAGAACACCTCCTCACCGACATGCCAATTATCCACAAATAATGATCTGAAAGTTTAACTAGATATGCAATGAGAACAAACACATTATCAGCAAAGTGCTGGACAAGGACTAGGGAACAAAGGAGACGAGGGACATGACTCAGTTTATAAAGGCAAGAGCATGGAGACCTAAGGAGGACAACCACTGCCACTTCTGGTCCCCTCGTATGTACATGTACCTGCACCTACACATGTACCCACATATAATACACACAAAGAAAAAAAATGTAACCATAAGACTCAATCTCTCTCAATCCTACTTTCTTTCTGGAAGGCCACACAAATCTTAAAGTAATATTTCAAATTGTTCAACTCTACCCAGCATAATAAATTTAGGGGGGTCATAATGTTAAAATAAAAATGAAATAGACTAAACAGTAATGAAGAATGATTCACGTAGCAAGAGTAAGTGCTCTCTGGTTAAAAAAAAGGCTTTATAGTACCAAGAATCACATGTTTATTTGCATTATATTAATATGTATTCATGGAATTTTATGTCTTACTTTAGATTGTTGGAAGGGCTGGAACACCACTGCCTCAAGAGGACTATTTCCTGAATGCTGATACTTTGAGCCTTTAATCAGTGGCACACTTTAAATATAACCTTAGACCAAGTTTTCAGGGAGCAAACACTCCTTCGATCTCCTACCCCCTACCACCACCACTTTCTCTACCTAGAATCTGTGAGTATGTCATTACATAAAGTGAGTACACCAGGAACAAGGACACCCTGGGCTATATTTACATTGGGAAAATATTGACACAAATTCCTCAGGTTACTTGAAGACAGTCATATAACCTGACATTTACCTATGTGTCACTCTGTCATGTGCTTAGCATTGTGAGAAGCAGCCCACATTCACTTAGTATTAATTGTACACCTGACCCTGGACTAAGGGTTCTAGAAACACTGCTCCTTTGAAAGTTTCATAGCACCTTGATGAAAGTGTTATTGCTAGTTCTCTATGGAGAAGAAACCAAAATCCTGAACATTAAAAACATTGGGATTAAAACAATTGCTTTCCAAGAACTAGCTCTTAGACTCTACCTCTGTGGTATAGCTTATTATGTACTTTTTTCCCCCTGTTTTTCTGAGACAGAGTTTCTCTGTGTATCCCTAGCTGTCCTGGAACTCACTCTGTAGACCAGGCTGGCCTCGAACTCAGAGAGATCTGCCTACCTTTGTCTCCCAACTGATGGGATTAAAGGCATGGCCACCATCAGCCAGCTGCTTATTATGTACTTTAATTGGGTACAAATTATTTGCAGAGGAACTCTTTATATGAGTGCATGTTTTACACAAAGCCCAGCATCTTAGATACCTAGACTAGTATTTACACCAACAGGTATAAAAAAATTTCAAATTTTATGTGGAGATTTTTGTCTAGTGTGGCTTAAAACAATAAAAACCAGAAGCAAGCCAGTGTCTATCTAAAGAGTGTCAATTATACAAATAAATCAGGGTCCTGCTTCTGTGGAATAGTGGATATCAATATAGACCGTGACGAGCAGAGAAAGTATTGAGTGATGCCACAATGCACTGTGGGGGAAAGATGAGCTACAAGTCCATATATGCAGAATAGTTATTCACACAAATGTCAACACCTGGCATGCACCATTTTAAGTATGAAGGTTGGGGCTGGAGAAAAGGCTCAGTGGTTAAGGGCCCTGTCTTCCCTTCCAGAAGATCCAAGTTTGGTTCCTAGACTCTACATCGGGTAACTCACAGCTTCCTGTTACTCCAGCTCCAGGGAATCAGATGCCCTCTTCTGGCCTCCAAGGGAACCCTCAAGCATGTCTTCATATACACATAAATAGCTAAAAATAAATCTGTAAGTGGATGATGCATGCCAAGTATTCAAGTTGGCAGAACACTTATAGCAACAACTTCGTAAACATTAGCTGGTACTGCTGTTAGCGATTATTTTCATCACTAGATAAGTGTTATTTACAACAGCAAATAGAAGGGCCCATCTAGACTTCAAGCACTTCCTAGCCCCAAATTATCTCTAAAATGTACCCATCTCTCATTGGGAAGTAAAACTTGGAGACTACCATTTCCCTTAAAAACGGAGTCTGCTTGGTATGGTCAAGCATGGGCATGACCCTTTCCTCTCTGGGTCCACTCAGCATGCTTTCTTCCTTCTTTGGTACACATGTCAATGGCCAGTGGACACACCAGCTCTTGGTTTGGGTTGGTTTGATGTTCACTGTGGAGTTCGTGTTTCTTCGTTTTAGATTTCTGTAGGTTTATCAATGCCTAGGATGTTACTTGTACTTATTTGGTTTTACACTACAGTAACATCTATGCTTTAGTTAGTACAGAAGCATAATATGCTCTCTCTTCTGGGTGAGCTACCCACTCCTGTATCATTACTAATCAACTTGTACATGGCAATGGTTGAAGTGGAAACATTTGTTATATCTCACCACCTAAAAATGTTTCTAGATGGTGGTTTCCCACTTTTTAGTATTTTACACACTCCCTGAAGGAGAGTTTGGTCCTGACTGACACTCAGCAGCTAAACTTCAGTCCCCTCCTCTGTAAGATGGGATAACAATATCCACATCACAGGGCTGCTCAGTTTCTTAACCAAACACACCTTCGCTGCCTCAGTGCCTTTGATCATGTTCTTCCTGCTGCTGAAATGCTCTCCCCTTGGTCTAAGCATGAGCAGTTCTCACTCTTTAGACTATAACATCAAAGTCCCCATCTGCTGATGACACAAAACAGGAGGGTACCTGTCCACCTCTGCTGCTACCATTATCATTTGTTTCTGCCTTGCATTTTCACAGTTATGAACACACAGGAACCTGACTAGACCACAGTCTACAGGAACCCAGAGCCACGTATCTGACATTCGAAGATCTGGAGACAAAGAGTGCTTTGAGAAGTTCCTGCTATCAACATCCTTGGCTATCACCCCCTCCCCCTAGTTCATTCCTACTACCTGGTATCAGATTCCAACAATACTGGATGAAGGCTCAAAGTTTGAAGCTCAGTAAAGAGGAAAACAAATCAACAAAACAGCCAAGTTCACGAGCCCAGCAAGATGGAGCTCTTTCAGAGACTGGTTCCTTCAAGACCTTAGCATGCATAGTAAATACAGCAGGGTGTCTAGTAAGGTTCTGAAGACACTGCATGGAAGGACCAACCTTTCGTGCTCATCACAATATCCCAGGCCAGGTTCACTGTGTGCCACAGAGGATGCAATTTGGCTCTGTCCTTATAGGGCTAGTAGTCTAGACAGCAGTTGGTAAATTATAGCCCAGGGGCTCGGGTTGGCACCTTGCCTGTTTTCTTCAAGTCCTATTAAAACATCTTTGCTCATTCATCTAGATATTATTGTGTACGGCTACATCAGTACTATAGGAGACGTGCAAACTACAGTATTCACTATGGAGATGATGAGGACTTGAATCCTAAAGTATTTATTCTCTGGCCCTTTATAGAATAAGTCTGCTGACCCTGAAACTGTAATGAAAGCAAATAAGGTCAATAAAACAACTGGTCAACATTGAATGTCCAAAGCCAAATAAAATTCACAATGAACTGGGTAAATAGCACACACTTTGGGAATGTGAAATAAACTACCAGGTGAAGTGGTGGGAAAGGTCCTTTAATAACAAGAGTTGCCATTTTGATTTGGGGGGTATTATTTCCCTCACTATTTCACAGGTGTGTAAACCAGAAAAGATGTACAACAGACAGCTAACAGGATGGCACACTAGCATCTCCCCTTGAAGTGAGGATGCTGTGGTTGTGAACCTTCCTGCATACCCATGACCAAATAAGACGGCAAGGCGGTATTTTTATTAACAAGCATTGGTCTTGGACTCACATATAGAAGTCAGAGGACAACTTCAGGAGTCAGTTCTCTCCTTCTATCACGTGACTTCTAGGGATAGAACTCAGCTTGTCAGCTTTGAAGGCAAGCATTCTTAACCAATGAGCTCATCTGGTTAGCTCTCAAGATGGCATTTCCCCCCCTTAATCTGTATATTACAATCATAGACTAAAAGGAAAAACCGAGCTTGGTGTGGTGACACACACCTGTCACCTCAGCATCTGTGAGGTAGAGACAGAGGCTCAAGAGTTCAAGGCCAAGGAGCTGACTTAGTTGACACAGGACTTGCCAAGCAAGTTCAAGGACTTGAGTGCAGATCCTCGGTATACATGTTAAAATCTAGTCCAATACAAGAGTGAGCTCCTAGATTCCCAGTGCTGGAGAGGCAGACACAAGCAGATACCTGGGGCTCACTGGTTAAGCCAGTCTAGCCAAATTAATTAGTTCTAGGTTCACCGAGAGGCCCTGTCCCACAAAAGAAGATGGAGAGCAAATGAACACACACAGGAACATGTGCACACAGAAAGAGTTCAAGGCCAGTTTGGGCTGCTACATAGTGCTTGAGGCTAATCTACACTATGTGGAACTTAGTTTAAAAAGCAAACAAAAAGGCTAAAGATGTATAGATAGAGTGCTTGCCTAACAAGCAAGACCACATAAATGGGTGTGATGGCATACAACTCTAATCCAAGCACTGAGGAGGCGAGGGCAAGGGGATCAATAATTCAGGGGCAGCTTCAGCTAGAGCAGTGAGGGCCAGCCTGTGCCTTATGGGACCCTGTCTCAAATACACACACACACACACACACACACACACACACACACACACACACACACAAGGGAAGAATGGAAACAACAAATAACATAATTTATATTTTGTTTTTTAACTCATCAATAAGCTGTAGCATTCAAAGGATTTTCTGGACACCTATCCTTAGAAACTACCCTCAGCTTAGCTGTAAGGAGCCATTAAATCATTTACAGTCTTTTGGGCAGGCTTCATATTGCTACGTCAATACATCACTGTTTAAAATGCACACTATATGCACCTTAAAAGGGAAGATTGTGGGCTGTAGAGATGGCTCAGCTGTTAAAGGCTAGGCTCACAACCAAAAATACAAGGGAAGGTTGGTTGATTTCAGCATTGTAATAAATAGTATGATTTTATAAAATCAATGTTACTGCACATTGGAAAAAATTAATCTTCCTGACTAGTAATACACACTGACTTAATTAAGATCAAATCTACCTAAATCCTCCTCCTGCTCCTTGGAATTCTTATTCCAGATACCAACAGGACAGGCAGAGATGTGGCAAAAAGTCACCATCTCAAGGGACTGAATGGTTAGAACAGTGGTAGAGTGTTTAAATCCTGATGCACTGGTTCCCACAGAATGAAGGATACCCAACTGGCATGACAGGAAGTATATGGCATGTCCACTTTCAAAAGGCAAGGCTCAGTGTGAGATGTCCTGGATCTCCAATAGGCCATCTGGAAATAGCTGAGTGTCGGGGAATGGAGACAGATGCTGTGGACCACACCACAGTAAATATATTCCTGGGCCGAGTACTGATCTTCAGGTTTATGCCATAGCCCTCCCTCCCCACCACCATCCTCCACCCCATGCCAGAATGGGGGCTAGGCTCAGTGGTACATGGCTGTAATCCCAGCACTTAAGGCTAAGGCTAACACAGATTTGAGCCTAGCCTGGGCTAAACTGTGAGGGCTTTTTCAAGAAAAAAAAAAAGGAAGACCAGAAGGGAGGGGAGAAGACAGAGTGTCAGGGAGGGAAGGAAGGAGCATGGGCCTGGATTCAGACTTCAGCTCCAGTATTCACCAGCTTGTAACTCAGTGCATAATTTAACATTTTGGAAGGTCACATTTCCCATAGAAAAGGGGAGCGGACAATGTTGTCTTTCAAATGCTGTAAGAGTTAATGTAGATAACTAATGCTTGTGAAACCCCAGGGAGTATGAATGCTAAATTCCATTCCCTGCTTTTCCTTGTTCTTGAAGGATAAAGACTTCCAAGACAAAGCCCAAATCTACCACAAAAGGCTCAGTCTCTTAGCACCATGCGGCTTCCTGAGAGAGGGACCTTAGTATGTCTGGTGGTGCAGGCCTACCAGATGCTGTGGTTTAGATAGGGTTTTCATTTCCCCAAGGACGCATGTGTGGGAGAGCCTGGGACCATTAAGAGTCTGGGTCTAGCAGGAGCACTGGGTCCTCATATAGGACTAAAGTTAGCTCTCTGAAGAGGATTGTTGGGAAGGCCTGAGTCTGGGCCACCCAGCCTCTCTCTGGCTTCCTACTTGAGATACAAACATTGACATCACATGAGTCATCAACAGTGTGATCCACCATGAACTCATGTGATCACTGGGGAGCCTCCAGCAGAACCTGCACCTTGCCATTTGGACTTTAAACCTGTCTACCTTATAAGTTAGCCTGACTCAGAGTATTACATCATTGTAATAGAAAGTTGACTGTGAACAGGTTTCTGTGTACCCTTAATGCTCAGGACTTTCTTTGGGAGTTTCTGTCTCCCTTATCTTCTTCATGTGGGAAGTACCCCCAAGATGAACTTGCCTTCCTCAGGGACAGACTTCTTCCTCTCACCTGGAATGGCCCTTGCTGGTTACTTGACTCTGTACTTGCCTGCAGACCTGCTGTGGTAGTTTGATTGAGAATGGCCCCATAGGCTCATACGTTTTAATATGTGGTCCCCAGTTGGTGGAACTGTTTGGCTCGAATTAAGAGGTGTGACCTGGTTGGAGGAGGTATGTCACTGGAAGCACATCACTGGGGGTGGATGCCATTCCCTGTGTCTTTCTCCTTCTCTCTACCTCCTAGGTCTGAGCTCTCAGCTCTTCCTGCCACCATGCCTTTGTTCTACCGTCAAGGACTCTGACCTTCTAAAACCATACGCCCAAATGAAACACTTTCTTCTATAAGTCGTCATGGTGTCTCATCACAGCAATAGAAAAGTAACTAAGACACCTGCAGAAAACAAAAAGAGAGGCAGGGGTCGGGGGCTGGGGGGAGTGGGGAGGTCGGGAGCTGGGAGAGTGGGGGTTTGGGGCTGGGGGAGTAGGAGGGTGGGGACTGAGAGCTACACTGATACCAGGACTTGTTTTCCAGATTTTCCACGTGTCTCTGTGAATTATCCAGCCATTGAGGTCACAAAGCCCAGAAGGCAGGAGGGCTAAACAACAGGATTTCTATAGTCACCCCTCTAACAGCCCAGCACTCAAGCACTTGACTACGACACCTGTGGTGTGAATAAATGGATAAAATCACTACTGTTTACAGGGGAGGAGGGGCTGAAGGGCAGAAAAGGAAACCGAGACAGGAGAAATTAGTATTGTGCCTTCATGATGAAAATCCCCTGGAGTTGACTTAATAAAAACAGGAATTTCTGATGCTATCATGGGCATCTAGATTTAAATAGGGGAAAAACAGGCACAAACCAAAATCAAGTTTCACCAGCACTAGACAAAATGGGCTGTGCGCATTCATAGTAGTGATGGGAACCTAGATGCAGGGAAGGTCCATGGCCCCACTCGATTACATTGTTGTTGTAGAACTTGGTTCGTGTCCAGGGAGACCCAAGCTCAGACAGGAAGACTCAGAACATTCATTTTTTTTTTACTTACTCACAGTTGTCTTTCTCATGGATTAAAAAATAAAGCTTTCAGAAAGAAAAGGTCTCCTTTTTTCTTGTTTTAAAACAGGGGGAATAGTTGCGACAGTCCTACTCCACAGCCCTAGCTGGCCTGAAGCTCACTGTGTAGCCCAGGGTTGGCTTCACTTGGTTACCAAAGATAGTAGTGCTGATTGCTTAACATAACATTCATCACGATATATAAGTACACACTTTGTATTTTTGTGTCCTACGCCACGTGTTCTTTGTCATGTGTTCTTTTCTAAAGAGGATGGATTTTATCTCAAAACGCACAGCCTAAGATGGTCTCCAAAGACCCTACTTGCTGGTGCCCACACCTGTATAATCCCTTCTCTCTGACTGGGAGATGGACATGATGCCTTGCCTCCAAACAATAGGATATAGCAACAGGTGATGGAAAGTCATTGTTATTATCGGGTTAGGAAACCAGTGCCCTCCTTCTTGCCCAGTAACTTTTTACCCTTCCTGGCTTTGATGGAGCAGCCACCCTATGGAGATGCTCAGGAGCAAGAAATGAAGTAGGCATCACCAACAGCCAGCAAGTACTGGAATCCCCAAGGAAATGCAGTAGGCCAACAGCCATGTGAACTTGTAGCCACGCCCTTCCGTAGTCTTGCCTTCAAGTGAGACCCTAGGTCAAGATGGTACCTTCACTGCAGTCTTGTGAGACACCTTGAGTCAGAGGATTCAGCTAAGCTCTACCAGACACCTGTCCATAACCTGGGAGATGGTTGACCTGTGTTTGCTTAAATGGCCACATTTGGGAGTAAAGTGTCACGCAGCCATGAAAACACAGGCTATTAAATCTTGACAGTCACAGCTCCCCAATAGGGTGCCTAGTTGGTCAATATTATTCCTGAGTCATTCCCAAGAAGAGTCTTGGGTTAGTCTCACATCTGTCATGGTGATAAAACACTCTGACCAAATGCGGCTTCAGCAGAAGAAGGGATTCATTTGGCTCACGGTTCCATGTCACGGTCCATTATTTCAGGGAAGTCAAGAAAGGAACTTAAAATATCATATCACATGCAGAACAGGGAGAAGAAACATCTGGATCTTTGCCTACTTGCTTTCATTTAGTATTCTCCTGTCCTATAGAGCTCAAGGCCACATTCATACAGAAAGGCATTACTCACATCAATTAACAACCAAGATAGCCCCCGTAGACATGTGCACAGGCTGACTTGATCTAGACAATTCAAATGAACCTCTCTTCTCACGTGATTCTAGGCTGTGGCAAGTTGCCATTTAAAACTAACCATCAGCCAAGCATGGTGGTGCATGACTTTAATCTCAGAACCCAAGAGGAAGGCAGATCTCTGAGCTTGAGGCTCTTCTGGTCTAGAGAGAGAGAGTTCCAAGACAGCCAATGCCACACAGAGAAGCCCTGTCTTGAAAAACCAAAGAAAATTAATTAATTAGTTAATGAAACAGCATCACAAGCCTTCATCAACAGGGAAGTAGAAACCTCTTTTTATCCCGGTGAGCCAGGACACATATTATACTCTGTTTGGAATATGTCTAACATTCTTGAAAGTAGACGCTGACAAGCCTATTGACAGACATAATTAGACAAGGAATCACATGAGGCAACGGTAATAAAATAGATCTAAGATAGAGATTAAAATTAAACTTTATGCTATTAGGAAAACAATCTGACTACAGTTACCAGCACACACAGGATTGCATTTATTTTCTTTCCAAGCCAAAGCCCAGGAACCTAGAAGCCAAAAGGGCTAACATAAAACAAAGACACCATGACATCACCACTGTGGAGACAATTCAGCCACAATCCTCACTCACGATAAAAAGGCTTCTCTGTGCTGGAGCTGCATCTCATTGCTCAGAAGCCCACCCCTGATCTGGTTCAATTTCCTACTCTCACCCTGAGTCACAGCTGTGGAAAAAATGGGTGTGGAAATCCTGCACACTCAGGCCTTTCACAGAAGACAGGTTGTCTTCACCCCCTGGGTGCAGTGGGAGGAGTCTTTGCCCAGGTCTGTCATTGGTTCCCCTCCATACCCTTATACTGACGATTCTTCTTGGGTAGCCTCTGACAGTTCGCCAAGTGTCATCCCACTTGCATTGACTCCTGTAGCTGTGTTGGAAATATTCTGAGGCACGTTGCTAGGCGTTAGCACGGTTATTCTACTGATGAGATAAGGGCAGTGCCAAGTAACTTGCCAAAGGTGACTGAGCTCCTAGTGGTAGGGCCCTCCGGACTTCCGTCCTCTCCCCACAGACCCGAGTTGTGCAGTACAGGGTGACACAGTGAGCAGAGAGGGGTGGCTGCAATGCAAGCTCTGCCCAGGAAGTACTGGAGCTTCTCAACCACACAAGGACTCCAAGCCTCAACGGTTAGTCAGCTTTCTGTTACTATGACGAAATGCCTGAGAGAATTAACTGAGGAAGAAGAAAGGTTTGCTTCCACCCACAGTGATCAGCTTGCTTCTTTTGGACCCGGGGTGAGCAGAACGTTGTGGTGGCGATACAGGGTAGAGGAGGTTCATTTACCTCATGGCAGCCAGGAAGTGAAAGAGACAGACAGGAAGAAAATGTGGTCCCGCCAGGAGGTGGTGGTGCACGCCTTTGATCCCAGCACCAGGGAGGCAGAGCCAGGCGGATCTCTGTGAGTTCGAGGCCAGCCTGGTCTACAGAGTGAGATCCAGAACAGACACCAAAACTACATGGAGAAACCCTGTCTCGAAAGAGAGAGAGAGAGAGAGAGAGAGAGAGAGAGAGAGAGAGAGAGAGAGAGAGAGAGAGAGAGAGAGAGAGAGAATGTGGTCCCAATATCCCTTTCAGGACACAGTCACAAAGGCCTAACTTCCTTCTACAGGGCTCCACCTTCTAAAGTTTCAACCATTTCCCAATACTGCCACAGGCTGGGGAACCAAGCCTTCCGCATACCAGCTTTTGAGAGAAATTCAAGAGCCAAACTACAGCCCTACACAGAGCATCATGAGACACAAGGAAGGCCGAGGCAAAAGAAATGAAGGACATAACAAAAACGCACCAGACTTTCCAACCTGCAGCAGGCATGTCCCCTGCCATCGAGCTAGAAGAGCTAAAATGCTTTCCCTTTTACATGCTGTATGCTGATGGCTACTTCCTCGGTATTTGAGCTGGACAACATGGGAGTCACAGAAGTGCTGAGGAACTCGGTAGGAAGGAGGAGCAGGAGGATTTTTTAGGAATGAGGATGAACCAGCACAGAAAGGCAGAGGCAGGAAAGTACAGTGGAAAGGCCAGGTATCCGCCTCGGGCGAGAGCCAGAGGAGGTTCAGAGGTTGGCTGGAATCACCTCCCATGTGGCCTTGATGATGCCTCACTTCGGGGATGGGCTGCCAAGGGCGGGAATTGGATCCTCCTCCCATCACCCATCTGCTAGGGCTGGCTGAGGGTGGGGAAGGCAGGCCGGCAGGGCACGTGTTCAAATCACAGGACGCTGAACAGCCCCTGGTCCCAGATTTTTCGTCTGTAACAGTTAATAATTATTACTAATGACCTGATCAGCCGAAACATTCAGTGTGGGAAGCTGACTCTGTAACAAAAGGGAACAAGGCCCAAGCTAGGGTGGTGGCAGCTAGAAAAAAAAAATGTGTTTAAAAATCAAGACAGGGTGGGGCCGCCATTCCTTTGTCTGGGAAACTAAGGAGGAAAAGTATACAAAAGACTAGACCTGCTTCCCAGAAGGCAATGGTGTTAAACTTCTCCCAAATGTTTATTTTGGAGACTCAGCCTCAATCCAGGACGCACTTTTATGACAAATGATAAAAGTTATCTGGAGAAAAGCACTTTGGCTTTGTCCTTCTGACTAGGCACGACGGTTTCATTTTTTAAATGTGTTACTAAGTGCCACTGAAATTAGGTTCTAAAATCATATTCCTGTTTCAATAATAGAAAGTCCAAGGGAGGTTCTAATTGGCAGCCATAGGGAAGAAAGACCTCCGGGGGCGAACGGAGCCGTGGAGTTTGCTAAACTGTGATGTTGGAAGTCACTGAGCCGCGAGTACACTAGAAAGATGTAATCATTGGCATGGATTTCCAAGCATAAGCTGTAACACTTTCCATCTGCACAGAGAGCGTTTACACTCCCCATCCAGGTTCAACAGGAACAGCTTGTTTCAATAAAAGGGCAGACGTGGTATGTAAACAGGAATAACAAACAGACAAGGAAAAGATTCTTCTCGCTAGTAATGACAGGAAGGCAAGCTAATGACCACAAGGGACACCGTTTTATGCTGAATATTGAACAATGCTGTCCAGTGCTGGCTTAGGTAAAGATGAAAACTCTCTCTCTCTCTCAGGTAAAGATGAAAACTCTCTCTCTCTGTCTCTCTCTCTCTGTCTCTCTCTCTCTGTCTCTCTCTCTCTCTCTGTCTCTCTCTCTCTTCTCTGTCTCTGTCTCTGTCTCTCTGTCTCTCTCTCTCTCTCACACCGGGCTATTCACAATGAAATCTGCACCTCCCTTATGTAAAACAATACAATGCTCTTTTATCAAGAACCCTAAAGATATATTTGCACCAAGAATGTCATTCAGAGACACTTCTAACAGTTCGACAAAAGAACTCAACTCGTGTGAAGTATTTTTTGTTGGTGGAAAAGCAGGAGAAGAAGCAAGCCACTTGGAAGTTGCATAGGTTATGAGCCCAGATGCCCATGGACGCTAGAGGCGTTGGATCCCTCTGCAGATGGAGTTACAGTCTTTTGTGAGCTGCCTAGCATGGGTGCTGGGAACAAAACTCAGGTCCTCTCCAATATCAGTACACACTCAACTCCTACTCCCAGTAGTTTTCTTTTTCATTAGTATATATTAATTATACATAATAATGAGTTCACTATGACATTTTTCGTGTTTGTGTATAATATCCTTGGGTCATATTGACCTCCCATTACCCTCTCTTGTCTCCTTCCTCTTCCCAGCCAGCCTCTCTTCTATTGTCATACATTTATGTGTGTGACTCAGTTTACCTGGAGTTGCTTACATGGGCATAGGTGATAGGTTATTCATAGGGGCGCTGCCAACTGACCAGTGGCTAAACCACTGAAGAGAATCTCTCTCCCTCTCCCTGAAAACATTAATTACCAATAGCTCCTTGGGAAAGGACAGGTGTTTAGACACTTATTATTTTTAAATAGTCATTAACAATTACAGCAGTCGAAATACAGGAAATGCTTACTAGTATTAAATTTGGGGTCGGGGGGAGGTAAAGCCCAAAGTTGTGTTGCATGACTGTATCTTTTTGAATAATACATGTGTGGTGAGAAACTGGGTGACTTCTCCAGGGTCACATAGTGAGATTTCAAATAGGTCTGTTTGTCCCCTAAACCCTCATAGTCCACCATAGGGTTTGTGGCAGTTTGAATATAATTGGTCCTCATAAACTCATAGGGAATGGCATTATTAGAAGGTGAGACTCTGTTGGGAGTAGGTGTGGCCTTGTTGGAAGAAGTGTGTCACTGGGAGAGGGTAGCTTAGCTCAAGTGAAGCTTCACTCAAGCTTCACTCAGCATGACACTGAAACCACTTCCTATCGCCTGTGGGTCAAGACGTAGGACTCTCACCTCCTTCTCCAGCACCACGTCTGCCTGCATGCCACCATGTCCCACCATAATGATAATGGACTAAACCTCTGAAAATGTAAGGGAACCACCTCAATTAAATGGTTTTCCTTTGTAAGAATGGCCGTGGTCACGGTGTCTCCTCACAGCAATAGAAACCCTAACTAAGCCAGTGCTTTTCTTGGCAAGAGCAAAGTCCTCCCAGAGTATTAGGATCATATGCTCACCCAGACTCTCTTAGCATCATCCTCTTTGCAAACAAATACTGAAGTAGAAACCGTAGTAGAGGAGGTTAACAACAGCATCTAGAGATGGCCTCTGTGTTCAGATCGTGGCTGGCTTGCAGGTCGGCGAGGGAGAAAAGAGACTTTGTGTTCTGTACTGCACCTTCCTGGTGCATTCGGGAGCATCGGAGTCTCCCTCCAAGGATCACAAGCTATAGAAACCCAATCTGTACCAGCTCTTCCTCCCCGAGACCTTGCTGGTCCAATGAGGAACCTAAACCATTGACCTCCACTCAATGACTGTGCTGTGTTCGACCCCCCGAGCTGGGGGGAGGGGTGCTCATCAGCCAGCCAGCCTAGTTGACTCGGTAAGTAACAAGAGCAAGTAAGAATCTCTGTTGCAAAAATTGGGAGTGGGGAATGATGGATGGCTCAGTGGGTCAAGGTACTAGCCTTCAGCTCGGATAGTCTAAGTTCCATTCCCAGGACCTCCATGGTAGAGAGAAAGACACCTACAGATTGTCCTCTAATCTCCACACACACATAATGGTACTTGCGTAACCTCTACACACACACACACACACACACACACACACACACACACACACACACACACAAATAAATAAATAAATGTAATACAATTATTTTTACAAGGTAGATGGAGCCTGAGGGATAACATCTGAGGATGTTCACTGCCCGCCTTCTTTCTCTCTCACATACACAGAGTTACCATTTTTTTTCCTTAGTGATCCCACCCAACTTTCTTTAGTGTCTCACATCCAAACTGTGGCTTAAAACTGAAAACACAGATACACATAGAACGTAAATGACCACTGACCATCAACACGGCAAGCACAATCGTGTAGGTCCTTGAGGCCTCTCTGAGATGCTCATGGGGCCTTGTCTGTGGACCTCATTTCTCTCTTCGATCAAAAGTTAGCACCTTCAGAAATTCCAGATCCTGGACGTCTAAGGGATGAGGGCCACATCTGATAGGCATTGCCACCTCGTCTGCTGTACCTGACTCCGTTTCGATTACAGTTGCATCTCCAACAGCAGGATCCACACCTTAGCTTCCACACCTGATCCCACTGCAAACGCAGAGTTGGCTTTGTGTGTCTCTTAGAAATACTTTGATTTGAAAGAGCTACCGAGTCTCCTACCCATCCTAACCAGGCTTTTAGGTTTGGAGCAACTAACAGGAATGTTTCTAAGTGTCTCCTGTGCATTTGACAGACTGAAGGGGTTTGGTAATGCTTCCAAGAGAGAGCTTCCCAAGCTCTCGATATTCTCCTGTGATGGAGTATTGAGCATTGTCACAGGGTTGACTGCATAGTCTATGCATCAGGCTCTGCACTGTGCTTGACATGAATTATCTTATTTAGTTTAGAAGGGATCAGAATTAGTGTCTCCATTTTACAGATAAGAAACTAACATTACAAGAGGGCCAAGTCTTTGCTCAAGGACATACAGTTGATCATGGTATGCAGTTCCTTGTCAGAGCCTATGATTTTAATCACTACATTTGCCGCTTTAATTGTACCTAATGATACCACTTTGGAGTAAGCTATATAAAATATGATTAATCCATTTTATAGCTTGGAAGACAAGCAACCCAGAGACACACAGTTGTATCTGTGTTAGGGGTAGAAATGCTTCCCAGTGACCCTGACACTTCCCCATTTCTCCCCTCAAGGGTTTACCTGTTCAGAACTGAGGAAGAGGTGAGACTATAAAGGGGTTGTCAGGTGTTTCATGGGCACGTGCGCAACTCCCTGGAGAAGTCTCTCCACTAGGCTTAGTCACAGCTTGGGTTCAACCACGTGTAAGGTTCTTCAAATGAGAAAATTGCTAAAGTGAACACCAGAGTCCGTCGCCTGAGCACACAAGACCCTGCCACAAAAACTAAAACAGACCAAGAAAGAAGAAAAAGAAATAAGGTTGAAACGGATGTAATCAGGTAAAGATGAGGTCATTATGATGGGATGTGATCCAGGATGGCAGGACTGGATAGACAGACACAGAGTAAACTTGTGAAGACTGGAATGATGCAGCACAAGCCAACCAAATCATCGGGGTGTACCAATGCCCCAGCCTTGAGAACCGACACAGTACGTTTTCATTGCTGAGGCCGCTCAGTTGCCTGCTTCTCGGAGGCCTCAAAAATACACACACAGCTCCAGTGTGTCACTTCCAATTTCAAGACGCTTTAAAAATGTCTCAATTCCAGCTAGCGGAGGATGTGACAGCTACAGGTTTGTCTGTCAGTCTGGGTCCCTGGATTGGGAGTCCACTTTCCCCCACGGCTGTGTACCCAGATGGAAACGCTCCCAGCTCGTCTAATGCTACAACAAGGTCTAAACAACGATGCTTTCTTCTCTCTCTTTTAACGAACTGATGCCGAAACATGTTTCCCCCCTTAGACGTGTTATTGTAGGAAATAGTGGAAAAAGTAATATTTAGTGTGAATAATGACTGGTTACTCAAATCCAGATGACAAATGCAGGAATTGCACAGGCACGAATTCTGATTTGCATTTTCAGAGAAAATATGTACCCATAAAACTAGCCGATATTTGTTAAAATGGCTTCCAAATATTTGGAGATCTCAAAGACTTGCCAATTCAATCAGTTTCTATCCCACTTCTTAAAAAAAAACACACACACACACACAAAATACAAAACATGGTCATAGCAAAAAAAAAATGCAAGTTTATTCTAGAATTTTCTTCTACTGTGGTAGTTCTTCCTGTCAATCAGTATCTACTTCCCCTTTAAATTTCTGTGTGCTGCTTTGGGGAGGCAATTATATGGAGTGATGAGGGCTTGCCTTTGATGTAGCAGTGCCAAACCTCAACTCAGAAGTATAGGGAGAATATATAGTTTTTTAAACTCTGAAGGAATCTGTAATCATGTATAATATGTTTGACTTTGGTTTTTATTCTTTCATACTCCCCTGTCTCCACAGACAGACCCAGCACTCAGCTGGGTTAAAAATGAATATGACTTTCTTGAAGGTAACTAAAACAACAAAGAAGAGTCATTGGTGGGGGAGCAGATTTGAGACAGGGTTTCTCTGTGTCATTCTGATGAACCTGGAACTTGCTCTGCAGAGCAGGCTGGCCTCGAACTCAGATTCTCCTGCCTCTGCCTCCAGAGTGCTGGAATTAAAGGCCACCACTGCCTAGCTGAAAAGTTATTTCTTTAACCCTCTTGTTATCCTAAAATGATTCAGAACGCTGATCCTACTATTACTAATGCCATTACATAAGTCTTTATAATATTGTAGAATGTGAAACTGACTTAAAATACTGCTTCCCCACCACCCAATGAATTTGATTCTGGTGAAGGCATGCAATAGAATTCTAAACTGAGTCAGAAAACTCGGCCTTTCTTTTATTTAGGAGACATGGCTCATTATCATTGTCTGTAGATAGGGAGGAGTCAGGCCCTGGCAGGATTGTCTGGAGGTCTGTGTTCTCCTGCCAACACAAGGACTATCCACCTGTGGTGGGTAGCCATCCCAGCTCTGACCTCGAAGTCCTGCCCCTAGTGTGGCAACAAGTAACTGCCACACCTGCCTACGACCTGCCCCTGAGGCGTGGCCGAGAGGAGACCTCTTAAGATCTGAGATACATACGTGCTTGCTCTCTAGACACCTTGTGATCCTGGATGCTGGATTTCAGAGTTCTCCAGAGACCCATGCTGGACTGCACCTCCTCCTCCCCCCATCCTGTAACCGACCCCTTATTGGCTGTAAGCTACCCCTGAAATAAACCTCTTTTAATTACCAGATGAACTATGTGGAATTGTCTCGTTAATTGCTGTTATATCCACCTACCTCCACTCTGATATGTAAATCCCCAGCCATCCATTAAAAAAAAAAAAATCAGTGCCAGGGAGCTGGACAGATGGGCTCAGAGATTAAGAGCACTTGTTCTTGCAAAGGACATGGGTATGATGCCCAGCACCCATGTGGCAGTTCACAACTGTCCATAATTCCAGTTCCAGAGAATCTAAGGTGGTCTTCTGACCTCCAAGAAAACCAGGCAGCATATGGTACACAGACATGCATGTGAGCAAAACATTCATACACATGAAATAAATAAATCTTTTGAAAAATATTTTTAAAAAGTCAGTACCAGGAATATATGCTTAACAAGGAGGAACTCCAATTAGTCTGAACTTGATATTTCTATATATTAATCCCTTTGATTGCACAGAGTCCTTTTTTGAAAGCAAGTTAGAAAATGGAATTAGTATAAGAACAGAAAGAAAAGAATTGGTTGTGTGGTGCACACCTACAGCTCATGTACTCCAGAAGTGAATGCAGGAGGATCAAGAATTCCAAGCCAGCCTTGGCTATATACAGAAAGTTTAAAGCCATTCTATATGACTAGCTACATGAGACCTGGACTCAAAAAATAAAAAAGATAAACAGAAGAATCTCAAAAAGGGTTTAAGTATTCCATGTAGCAGGACACAGGAGCCAGAAATAAATCCAAGGTGACTGCATACTATGTAAATCAAGGAAACAGCTGAAAAAGCCCTCCAATGTCTCATGGATTTGAACTTCATATATACATATTTAATTAAAATATTTTCAAAGCATGTTTTAAAAGCATACAAATAAATTGTGGCCTAAACTTGTGATGGCATGCCTTCAAATACTGTAGTTGTTACTCCTACTTTCTGGGTATATTCATCAGTGAACAGCTGATCTACTCAAGACCCAAAGCTGGTGTTTGGGATACAAAGAAGGCCACCTCATAGTTCTCCTCCACTAGAATCTGTGTAGTAAGACCATCTTGGCTGACACCTCACCCCATGCACAGAACCTTTCTTTATGCATCTTGAAGAGCTGTCCATAATGACTTTCTAGCTTAGTTTTATAGACTATATCATACCTGAAGACAACAAAGGTGTAGTGGATTCATGCAGCTCACTGGGCACATATGTACATGTATCTCTGTATCATGTGAGGATCTAAATATTCTGAAGGCTACCGACAAGTTTGAAAGTTACTTATACTAGCATAAGAATCATTCAGAATGGTTTAAATTTTGCTATCTAGCTCAAATACAATTATTCTGAAGTCAGAATCAAAGAGTCTCAGGAAATGGCTATTGTTGGTCAAGTGGGAATCTGTGGAACTTGGGTATTGTCTAAAAGCTACAGATTGCCCATTTCTGTTATGCACCATTATGGAAACTTCCATAATAGCTTCACATTTGCTTAAAAAACTTGGAGAGACAATATCTGCTCAGCCCTGCCTACTGAAGGCTATACCCTGGCTTCTGCTACCCTCTGACCACCCACCAGCACTCTCAAAGGGCAACAAGGCTCTTCAATTCATTTTCTGGATCCTCAGATTTCCATGTAATGACTTGTCATTTGCATGCCAACAGCTCTCTGCCTGATCAATTCTTTGCTTTCTTTCTTTCTTTTTCTTTTTTTAATTATAAATGCTCAGTCAGTAGCTCAGGCTTATTACTAACTAGCTGTTATAACTTAAATTAACCCATTTATATTAATCTACATTCTGCCATGTGGCATTACCTCTTTTATCTTGCACCTCCTGTTTCCTTTCTGTGTCTCTCTGGCAACTCCTCTTGCCCTGCCCAATTTTACTATGTTAAAGTTAAAAACTTTCCTTTTTATTTAGACAAGAAGGGGGAAATGCTGTGAAATAATCCTTCTGTACATTGTTTAAATTATGCTGTGATTGGTTTAATAAAGAAGCTGACTGGTCAATAGCTGGACAGAATAAGGTTAGGTGGGAAAATTCTTTTCTTTCTTGTACTGTGGTTGTCACAGCCTGAGACTAAGAGCTGTGTGTATCCCACTATTCTTCCCAATAGAGCATCTAGACATGGGCAGATTATTTGGAGACAGGTGAAGAGCTAGGCAGGAGCTAAAAATCTCTGCTCATCTGCTTAATCACCTGCAGGACTTAGGACAAAATGTCCTTATTAAATCTCCAGCTGCTCATTTATGAGACATGGTGCTTGCTCTGTGGGGTCCTTAGGAAACTCAATCTTGACCCCATGGAAAATTAACAAAATAAATAGAACCTGATACTCGGATATCTGCTGTGGGAGGAATCAAGTGATGAATACAATCAAAGAAGACGTAAGACATGATACCAGAGAGTTCATAACATTTTCTCTTTCAGTAGACCTTAGTTTATTGTGAACTATTTATTGTAAGCTTAGATTACTTGGTAGTTTTCAAGCAAAATGGGGTCAGAAAATCGAATAGTAGCCTTTATATTATACTTCCCTCCTATCAAAACCCTTGATCTAGTTGACGTCACTGAAAAGCAATGGTTTGATTGACATTTGATTCTCTGCAATGTCTCTACTCTGTTGAGCCAAAGACATCAATAAAGAACTTTTGAGTTTAGAATTCAGTGGTGTATCCTGTTCTTGGAGCTCTTGACATACAGAGAAAACCAAACAACCAGGTCTTGAGCTCTACCCAAACCCTGTCATCATGCTATGAGCCCGCTGTGAGAGCTTTCTGAAAATCGTGGCCATCTAAGTCTCCCTATACATGTCCTATACAAATCAGCCTCCAGGCTACAAAAGAGTAAAGCACCCAGAAGACTCTAGTTAAAACAGATCGAACAGGGTCACTCTTGCATCATTGAGGGGAAAGTTGCAGCTAGTGACCCAGTTACTGAAGCTGGATTTTTGCTTTCCTCAAAGTCTGCTTAGCAAGCGACCTTTCATAGTTACATCAAGGACCGAAAAAGTGAAACACGTCGAATTTCAAAACCAGATTAAACAGAAAGAGGCATTGACTCTGTTTGCTTTGGGGGAGGGGAGAAAGTGGGTAGAGGCACAATATGGATGAACAGAGTTTGGCCATGGCCATGGCTAAGGGAGGGCAGATACTGCTGTTTTTAATTTTCTCCATGTCTGAAGTCTTCCTGCATTTAAGCACTGAAACACACCATTTTCAGCATACATGACCCTATCAATATTAGATCACCATACATGGCACATGTGTATTTCTCATGACACAAGCTTAGAAAGTGCCACATGCTTTGTGTAGCCACAGACTTACCTTGAGAAACTGGGTATTAAATAATAGAGCTGTTCATAAAGAACTAAAAAAAGGTTCTCTCCTTTTTTTTTTTTTTTAAAGTAAGCCACATCCGAACATTTCACAAAGTGTAAACATCACAGGAAGCAGCAGTGTTTGCAAACCAGGGTTACTTGAGCCATGTGGTTCCCAGGAAGCACATTCGCACTTTGAGCCAGCTGGAACCTTCTGCGTGGCCTTGATGTTGTATGCGGTTCATTTTCTGTTGACCATTCACTTCAACTCACACACTGTTCCCACTTTTTATCACATGAAACTCCACCCCAAAACGTGACATATAAATGATCACTGGACCAGACTGAGGCTGAGAAGGGGCTCTGTGGATGTCTCAAGGTCACACGGTGGCCTGTGTTATGAGTCTGAATCTGGAACCAAGTCCAAGCTCTTTCATTTCCCAGGGTCAGCATGATAGCCCCCGAGCAAAGAAATACAGGCCCCAGAAAGCTGTGTGGTCCCAAGAGAACTGGCATTGCTATCCTCCATTTCCATCTCCAAAATGAGCAAATGATAATGTCCTCCCTCACCCCGGACCCCTCTCTCTCTATCCTTTTTGACAGGCTCACTCATTAGCCCAGGCTGGGCTGTTATCCTGGATGCCTCTGCCTCTGCTTCTTGAGCACTAGAATTACATGTGTTCACCATCAGACTCAGCACAATACACCTGCCTCTTGCTGTTGAAAGGGAGAAATGAGAGGGAATGATCTGATGCACGTGAAGCTCATGAGATAGAGATGCATTCAAAGAGAGGTGCAGTTAATATCAGCTCTTGCTGTTCTTACACGGGAGGAGTGGACACCAGGAGAGACAAACCAAATGCCAATCGACACCTTAGAATGGCTAAGTTACTCCAGCCCGCACTGGGCTCAAATGGCCCTGCGCCTGTTGAATCATTAATAGCCAAGGGAATGCCTCACTGGTAACCTGTGTGCTCTAGCTGCAGGAAAGTGTCACCCTAGTAGTGAGAGAGACATTAAATATTTCAGGTGAGCAGCTGCTCAGAACAAAGCTGCCTTTGGCAGATCCATTACTACCTCCTTTAGATCTCTGCAATGTGTCAGAAAACCTAGACTCAAGAACTTAACGTGTAACACCAGCAATGCATCTTAAGAGTATCTTCGCACAATAAACTCATTTTCAGAAAGACAAAGTATTATTTTTTAGCACTAGAAACTGGCTTTACATGTGACACCTCTGCCATGATATACTGTATGGACCTTGCCAGTGTGAGACACACTACACCGGCCAGATAAAAATAGTCCTTGGTTGTTTATCAACAAAGTGTAATTGTAAATAGGAGAACGCAGTGCTGAATGTGTTTATATATTCATGCAGCACATTCCTATAAGGACTGCCTTACAGAGCTGTCTTTGGCCAGCATCCATTTATAGATTAAAATTCATATATTATATAATCACGTTCACATTTGGGGTGTAAAGATTTTTATAAAGAAACTGGACTGTCCAGTTTTTTTATCCAGCTGAGAAAAAAAAGTCTTTGATATCATATCCCATGATTTGGCAACTTCACATCCATGACTTAATCGAGCTCATTTTTGATTATCTGCATGTTTAATGATTGATTAATTCATTATCTGCTGCTCTCAAGCCAGGGACCCTCCCTGGTCAGGTGTTCGCCTCACCTGTTTACACAGGCCAGCTCCCAAAGGGAAGTTGAACTCCTAGCTCCTTAGAAGGCTGACAGAGGTAAACATCTAACCCCTTGCACACCATAGTGAATCCTGCATTTTCCCGGATCTCTGGAGTCACAACAGCACTGTTTGAATCTTACCTATCTCCAGCTATGATAGAACAGAAGGCACTTCCAGGTACAGACAACTACATGGGACTCACAGGTGCCCAGATGCTGTCTCTGCCTCACACAGGGGCCTTGCACTCGAGTGTGCGTGTATACGGGCGTGAACACACACACACACACACACACACACACACACACACACACACACACACACATCACCTGGCAGGTGAACAAAACCTGCAG
Organism: Peromyscus californicus insignis; assembly: GCF_007827085.1. NCBI lineage: Eukaryota > Metazoa > Chordata > Mammalia > Rodentia > Cricetidae > Peromyscus > Peromyscus californicus. Next base: position 53,146,860 of record NW_026294469.1, read on the forward strand.
CTGCATACCGTAATCTCACCAAAGTGTTTCTTATCTAAGTTTTAACTTCAGTTAAAAATCTTGTCAAAGAGAGCAGGACATGTCTGTATAAATATGACTAAAATAACATCATAGACATGTATGACATTGACAACAAAGAAAAAACTTATTTTCAAAAGTAACATGGCATGGGAGTAGGGCGCTGAGGCTGGAGAGATGGCACAGAGGTTAAGAACACTTGCTGCTCTTCCAGGGCACCTGGGTTAGATTCTCAGCATCTACATGGTAGCTCACAACCATCTGTAACTCCATTTCCAGGATATCTAATGCCCTTTTTTGGGTCTACACAAATGTGTACAGACATGCATGCAAGCAAAGCACCCATACAGATAAAATACAATATTTGGAAATATAAAATAGGGGGTGGAGCAAGCTGGCTTGGTGTGTAAAAATAATCACTGCCAAGCCTGATGACCTTATTCAATTCCCAGGACCCTCGTCATGAAAGGAGAAAACCAACTCCCTCAGCTTGTCCTCTGATTTCCACATACCCAAACTGCACACAAAAACATGCATAATCAATCAATGTAATTTTAGAAGCCTTATAAAAATAAATAATATGGGAACTTAATTACCATCAAGTAATGTTGTTTTGAAATATACACATATATGGACGCATCAGTCATATTTCAGAAATGATATGAATTCCATAGAAATATAGCCATCCTAATGCCATCAGTCCCAAAACACAGTCTGCTCAGTTTGAAAACGAGAATCCAGATGTCAAAATATTCTTAAATTGGGAACTTCGGCATCACTCACTCATGGCAGCCATCCCTGGAAGCTAAGGCAGGGCTGTACTGGAGAGACCACGAGCTTCTGCAGCCAGCCTGAATTTTCCTCAGTCCTGTCAGGGATCTAAATTTAGGAAGCCCAGACAAGCACCATTACTGTTCTCAACTGAAAGTCAAAGAACCAGGCATCTAGGGAGTGAAAAACAATGTCTTGATGTCATACAACCAGTAGGTAGCAGCTAGAATTGCAGTTGAGCTCTGTTTTGCCCCCAAATTGGTGGTGTTGGTGCCCACACTTTGTGGCTTATTTGTCCTCTACTAGTAAGAGAACACACACACACACACACACACACACACACACACACACACACACACACTGGTAATTTTCAAAGTCTATCTGCAAGAGAGAAGGTGCCTTCTAGATCACTGTAGTGAACACAGGGTATGTGGAGTTAGCATGTGGGTAATAACTACAAATAGCCACAAGTTCTTGCAAAGGTAAGAGAACAGGAAGAACTATGTAACCAGACCATTTCCACATTAGAAGTTCTGAGAGGAAAAAAAAAGGATCATTCTCTTAGATTCACCTGCTGTTAATATTTTCTTATTTGTTTTATACTTATATGCATGTGTAATATATGCATATACACATACATATTACACACACACACACACACACACACACACACACACACACACACACACAAACAAACACACAGAAATACAGGCCCCATTCTGGCTGCCCTGTCCTGTGTGATCTGTCCAGCACACACATTTGCATATTCCTCCCCTGGACCACCTGGGGTTTAGGTTAAGTCAAGTCACACCCTTCTATGCCTAAATACTTCCAGGTAGTCTCTTCCATTCTTTTATATAAGCATGGTATAATTACCAACTTTAGCCAATTCAACATGGTATGATAACATTAATAAGACCTCTACTTTGTCCTGTACCCAATAATGCCATCTGTATTGCTAATTTCCTTTAGTACAAGATCCATTCTATAATTGGGTATTTCTTCAATTGGCTACACTGTTTCATCTTTACCTTTTTTTACAACTTACACAAATATTTAATTTTATATTCACTTCAATATAGTAGCTTTACTGTTTCATCTTTAATTTTTTTTTACAGCTTCCACAAATATTTAATTTTACATTCACTCGAATACAGTAGCTTCATCCTCTTTTTCTTTTTTTTTTTTTTTTGGTTTTTCGAGACAGGGTTTCTCTGTGTAGCTTTGTGCCTTTCCTGGAACTCGCTTTGGAGACCAGGCTGGCCTCGAACTCACAGAGATCCGCCTGGCTCTGCCTCCTGAGTGCTGGAATTAGAGGCATGCGCCACCACCGCCCGGCCATCCTCTTTTTCTTTTCTTCAATGTACTGGGGATCAAACCCAGGGTGTTCATTATACTAGACAATAAATACACCGCCACTGAGCCACACCCAAGCCCTTTCTTCATTTTTTAATTTTTAAATTATATTTACTTATTTTTATTTATGTATGCACATGGAGGTCAGAGGAAAACTTGCAGAAGTCAGTTTTCTCCTCCCACCATGTGGGTTCCAGGGATCAGGCTCAGGTCCTCAGGCCTGGTGGCAAGCACCTTTACCCACTGAGCCATCCATCCGGCCCCACATTCTTCCTTATTTTTTTAAAAAATCATTTTTATTTATGTGTATGTATGTGTATGTGCCCATATGTGCAGGAGCCCATAGAAGCCAGAAGGGGGCACTAGGGGGCATTGGGACCCCTGGAGCTAGAATCACAGGTGGTTGTGAGTCACCTGACATGGGTGCTGAACTCTTGTCCTCTCAAGAGCAGTACATGCTCTTAACAACTGAGCCCTCTCTCTGCCTCCAGAATTGCCTATTACATGTGGCATCCATCGGTGGCTCTCTCCTGAGCCAATCTTTATTACCAAGGCTACAGAGGATGACTACCCAACCCAAACACCCTTCCACATTCATCAGCTTGGACCACACACTGGAAGCACAATCCCCTTCTTCCCATGTATTTATTCAGCTCTTGTCCATCACTATGAATGTACATGTTTCCACTTTTTCTTATGGTTTATAATCCCTTATGGCCCATGGGTGTTCCAACCAACCCAGGTTTGGTCAGTAAGAGTTCCTTTAAGGTGCGCCCTATAACAGATTGTCATCATTCTTTGAGAATTTCTGTACTTTGGGACACTAACAAGATTTTCCAGCCTCCAGTTATACCCCCAGCCCTGTGTTCTGTTCTTGATCTAGGTGTGCCTTGTTCTTTAAAAAGGAAAACGATAATAGAAGACAGGATCTCAGTGAGAGATGTACCTACTGTTAGTGGCAGTCTGTTTAGTTAGGGTCTCTACTGCTGTGATGAAACACCATGACCAAAAAGCAAGTTGGCTTACGCTTTCACATTTCTGTTCATCACTGAAGGAAGTCAGGACAAGAGCTGATGCAGAGGCCATGGAGGGGTGCTGCTTACCGGCTTGCTTCCCATGCTCAGCCTGCTTTCTTATAGAACCCGGGACCACCAGCCCAGGGATGGCACCACCTACCATGGGCTGGGCCCTCCCCAATGGATCACTAATTGGTAAATGCTTTACAGCTGGATCTCATGGAGGCATTCCCTCAGCTGAGGCTCCTTCCTCTCTGATGACTCTAGCTTGTGTCAAGTTGACACACAAAACCAGCTAGTACAAAGCACATTCCTTCTTCACCCTGTGGTGAGCAGAGTTAAGTACTATATGCAGATATACAGATGTGCTGTGTATGAACATATATTTGGAACGCTTTTATACATACATATTTACAGAAATGAGTTCACAACTGTACTTAAATTCCAACTGATCTCTACAACATCCTCTTACCCCTCTCCTACTTTGTGTCTTATTCAATGAGATCCTTGGCTCCCCCAAACCAACCTCATCTGGTCAGTACTAAAATGGATTTAATTTTTTTTTTCAAATTGCTTTACCAATATTACTATGTAACATCCTAAAACAGTTGGTATTTCTTTGCAATTCTCCCTTGTCACTTGGACTAGCTATTTTTCTCACCACTGTGACTCAACACTCATCCTGGCTAGTTTTTATGTCAACTCATATAAGCTAGGGTCACCTGGGAAGAGGAAATCTCAACTGAGAAAATGTCTCAACAGACTGGCCTGTTGGAAGCCTGTGGGAAAATTTTCGTGACTGATGTTCGATGTGGATGTGGCAGAGGCCAGCTGACTGTGGGTGGTCCTACCCCTGGGTTCTATAAGAAAGCAGGCTGAGCAAGCCATGAGGAAGAGCCAGTAGGCAGCATGTCTATGTGGCCTCTGCTTCAGGTCCTGCCTGCAGGCTCCTGCTTGAGTTAATCACCACGATTTCTCTTCCTGATGGACTGTAGGCTGTAAGATGAAATAAACTCTCTGCTTCCTTCCCAGATTGCTTTAGGTCATGGCAGTTATCACAGCAATAGAAACCTAACTAGACCACCACCCAACAGAAGCAAACTGAAGGGGAAAGGCTTACTCAGGCCCATGGGTTAGTGAATAGGCTCCATCATGGCTAGGAATACATGGCGCCTGGAGTGACTAGAGATGCATGGCAGTAGGAATCACGTATAGCGTGTCACATCTTCATGGATCGGGCAGAACTTGGGTCCAAACAGGATCAGGTTCCAACAACCAAGGCCAGTCCCTAGCAGCCTCCAGCAGTCAGCTAGGACCTATGTCTCCACAGGTCCCATGACTTCCCCCAAACAGTGCCACTGACTGTACAAATAGGTTCATTTACTTCCCTTTGCTTTTAGCTTTGGGGTCTCCCCTTTCTATTCTCATTGATTTAGGCCATCTTTTGTTGTTGTTGTTGTTGTTTGTTGTTTGTTTGTTTGTTTGTTTTTTTGGGACAGGGTTTTTTTGTGTAGTTTTGGTGCCTGTCCTGGATTTCGCTCTATAGACAAGGCTGGCCTCGAACTCACAGAGATCCACCTGGCTCTGCCTCCCAGTGCTGTGATTAAAGGTGTGAGCCACCACCGCCCGGCAGATTTAGGCCATCTTTTAAATGTGGAACAATAATGCTCCCCATGAAACCAAAGATGTGCAAAGAAAAGGACCTAGAAAAGCGGTCCTTCTCATCCTACCTCTGGATCCCACCCGTTCTGTGTGGAGACTGACGGCCCTGTTCATCCTTCCTGTGTTTTATATGAAGGCCAGCAGAGAAGTGGGTTTTTTTCTTATGTCTGCTTCACAAATACAGATCATACACACTCTCTACACTTCCCTTTTCTCAGTTAACTTCCGGAAATCACTAGATGCCATTGTTTGAAGAACTGTTTATGAGAAGAAAGTGTCTATGTCTATAGATATCATTTTCTTTATACACAGTCTTGCTTTGAATCTCTGCCTAGCTTGAGACACTCAATCCTCCTGCCTTGCCCTCCAGAGTGCTCAGATTAGAAGCATGCACCACCATGCCATTTTAGAAATACTTTTTAAAGAAATCTATAAATCCCACCATATTTTGCTCCCACCCCTTCTCTGTTCTCCAAGAAATAAGTCCTCACCTACACTTCCATATGATTCAAGTCTAGCTTTCCTTCAAGGGTTCAAGTTAGCCAAGACTGATATTATATTACTAAGAATTTACTAACCAGGGCCCTTCCCCAGGAAACATTTCTATCAGAGGTGGAGAACGTTTTATGATATGATACGCAATAACAACAGCTAAGTAAATATTCACATGCAGGGAATAGAGTAAAAGGATCATTCAGTGAACCTTTACCCCCTGACAGATAATTGGCAAGCCATATCAAGTGGTCATAAAAGGAACCAGGCAGGGAAAAAGCCAACTGGATGTCTCAGCTCAGAATCATCGACCTGTCCTGCTGGTAACTCGCTCCCAGCCCTGCCCTGCCCTGCCCTTTACAATCCAGCCACAGTTCAGGGCCGTTTGCTCCCATTCTTCCACACTTCCCCACACAGAGGAGAGTTGTCTGGAGGGCCTCTCAATTTGTCACCAGCACCCAACCAAGTTCAAAGGTGCCAGCAAAGGGCAAACATTCTAAACCCCTTAACGCCAACAAGAAGGGGGAAGATGCTGTGATACTAGGTTTTTCTTAATCTCTCCCATACACGAAATTCCCAGGGAAATAAACAGCTAAAATTTATCTACCCAGACCATTGAGTGATATATATATATATATATATATATATATATATATATATATATATATATATATATATATATAATGAGATTGGGTCTCCTTGTATAGCCCACGGTAGCTTCAAAGTTGTCATCCTCCTGCCTCTACTCCTCGAGTGCAGGGATTACAGATGTGTACCACCACCCCATGTGGTTCCAGAGTGGTTTTAATCAGCCCCAGGCACAGTGGGAGAAAGCTGAGTGATGAATTCAGGAATAATGATACCATAATTAACCAAGTCTTTTCATAAACATCATCACCCCGGAGTAACACAGAGACAGAGGCGAGGCCAGAGTGGCTTCTGTCTCCATGACTGTTGGTTAAGTTTGCATCTAAAACACCCCCAAAGGCATGTGGTAAAGGTTCTGCCGTCGGCTGGTGGGCATTTGGGGAATGATCGGCTCACGAGGACTCCGATGCGTTCATAACCTGATGGCATCTTTTTGAAGGTGGTGGCTTACTTCTTTGCTCCTCTCCTCTCTTCCCTCCTCCCTTTTCTCTCTTCCCTCCTCCCTCGCCCCCTCTCTCATCCTCCCTCTCTCCTTCCATTTCTTCTTCCTTTCCTCTTCCTCCATCCACCATGACATCAGCAGCCATAGATGACCTGTTTTGTTCCCTGTGATCTGTGGCCTTGTCTCAGGCCCAAATTAATGGAGGCAAGTGAGCAGAAGTAAATTGTTCCTTCTTTAATATTTTTTCCCGCTCGAGTGATTTGTTACTTTACTATTTTTTTTTCCCCTCTTGAGTGTTTTGTTACCTGAGCGATAGAAAACTGACCGACACATTTTCGGAGGACAGGCAGAGGAAAAGTCCTGATCCCAGGTCCTTGCCTAGCAACAGGGGCTGTCAGCTCCAGCAATGTCTGAGGAGACTCCTCCCATGAACAGTCTATCACCACCCTTCCCTTCCCTTTAGACTTCCCTAAACGGAACACTGGTCTCCATTGAGGGGAAGCCAGTGGCTTCCACAAAAGCCAGCCCGGAGGCATGCCCATCTGGACTTTGCTCCCATGCAGCTCACTGTGCCGCAGCGTGTGACAGGAAAATACAGCTACCCGATCCCCTCCTCTTTGTTCACCAAGGGGAACAAACCGGTGAAATCCAAACTTGGAAGGTCCAAAAACTGTGTCTAGAAAAGGAACATAGGCCCCACAGAAACAGAAATAAGCCACATTCTCCAAGTCAGTACTTGGATTCAAACTCTAAAAAGAACAGTTAAAAGGGCCACTTTGAAATGACACCCTAGGAACACCATTACTGAACATCTTTGCTAAAAGTACACCGAGTCACAGAATATTGTCCCCTCCACTGGCAGGCGATACTCCAAAGAGGATTTCTCAAAGTAAGAGGGACAAAGGACTAGGACCTGGGCATGGCGGCATACCTGCCATGGAGTTTGAGGCCACCAGGTCCACACAGGGAGACCTTGGAGAGAGGGGTACAGAGAGGGAGGGAGGGAAGGGCGGGAGGCGTATCCCTGAAGGAACAGCAGTAGTCTAGCATTCCTCCTGAACCAGGCCACACTCCTGGCTGTGCTCCGGTTATCACAGTCTCTGAGGGCTCTTGACCTGACCGCTGGTTCTAAAGGGTGACCACACAAGGTCACAGTGGACTGCGGAGCCTGGGCCTCCCTGCACATGGCCTGGGCAGGGCGCTTCTGTTTCCATGTGTCTCCTAAGGACGACTGAGGCCCCTTCCGGCACCCAATTTCAATTCTACGAGGCTCCCTCCCTCCCTCCATTTCTTCTCTCTCCCTCCCTCCCTCCCTCCCTCCCTCCCTATTTTCTTTCTTTTTCTATCCTTTAAAAGTCAATAGGCCAGGGTTTTGTTGGTTAGTTTGCTTGTTTTTTGTAGTTTCAGTTTACAAAAAAATCTTAAGAAGTACAGAGGATTCCCCTATGTCTTAACTAGGGTTTCTATTGCTATGATGAAACACGACAACCAAAAGCAAGTTGGGGAAGACAGGGTTTGTTTGGCTTTACACTTCCACATTGTAGTACATCACCGAAGGAAGTCAAGACAGGAACCCAAACAGGGCCGGAACCTGGAGGCAGGAGCTGATGCAGAGGCCATGGAGGAGTGCTGCTTACAGGCTTGCTCAACCTGCTTTCTTATAGAACCCAGGACCACCAGCCCAGGGATAGCATCACCCACAATGGACTGGGCCCTCCCCATCACTCACAAATTAAGAAAACGTCCTACAGATAGATTTTATGGGAACATTTTCTCAATTGAGATTCCCTCCTTTCAGGTAACTCTAGCTTCGATCAAGTTGACATAAATGTAGCCACCACCTCCTGTGGCCTGTGGCCCCTCCCTTAGTATTCCCTATCAATGGCAGCCCGAGTTACTATAATTACTACAACTGATGGGTCGATTATTAACTAAAGCCCGTGGTTGACAGTGGGTTTTGCCAGTGATGTTATACATTCTGCAGTTTGACAAATCTGTAGTGACTGTGTATTTTCCCACTAAAGAACACGGTGCACAGAGGGGTGGGGTATCCGGAAAGACAGTAGGAGTGAGGAGAAGGCTATTTATGCCAACTGATCCTAAAGTGAGCATAAGCCAGAACTGCTCACATTGAGCAACAGTAAGATGGCCAAATATCAAAGACAGGAAAACATGCTTTTTTCCCCCTATTCTGATTTTCCCTATGAACACATAAATACGCTTTCTCTGTTGTTTAAACTTCCAAACTCGTAACTGTTCCCTGATGATGTAATGTTCTTCCAGAACACAATGAGTCACAGATTCTGTGGCTTTGTAGCCTCATGTAGTACTTTTTTTTTTTTTGTAGTATAGTTTAAAAGATGGAAGCCAGATGTCGACAGAGATTACAACTCATTATCTTGAGAAAATGAACACCTCAGGTTCCATTAAAATCAGAGATTAATGAAATGAGACGAACTGAGAAAAAGGCAGCTTCCTGAACATACATGTCTGCAGCTTCCTAGCTATTTCCACGGCCTACATTCCCAAAATGGGATCATTATCCAAAACTCTCTCGAGATAGAGCTCCACGTCTACAAGTAATATCAGAGCTAGTGGCAACATTTGAACATTCACGTTTTTACATGCATTTTATACACATTTCAATTTTGTTAGAATCAAATGAAATCAACAAAATAAATACCACTGGCTTTGTTTCTTTCAGTATGATGGAGTACTGTGTAATAGGTACTCACTCTACAGGTTTTCAGTAAACCAAGAAATGTTTTGAAGAGGATTTGGAGACCTTTACCTTCCTGTGACATTACCCTTGAATGAAACTTTCTCCTCCAAGTGTCTAGTTGTCAAAAAATGGAAGCTACATGCTGGTGAAGATGTGGCAAAAGTTGGAGCCCTTGCTCACTGCTGATGGGAATCTGAAACAGTATGGACATTATGGAAAACCGGTGAGAGTTCCAGGGAAAAATTAAGCATAGACTTGTCACATCATCTCTCAGCCCCACTTAGAGGGAGGCACTCACCCTCAAACCTGGAGCAGTGAGCAGAGCAGATACTCGTTCACCCATGTTTTGAGCAGCATTGTTCACAATCACCAAACAACAGAGACAACCAAAGGTCTACCGGATGACTCGATAGGAAAGTGTAGGGTATATGCAACGACATACTGTTCCGTCTCCAAAAAGGAATCTCCTAAGCAAGCTATAACACAGGTAATCAAAGACACTATAGAAAACCAAACAAGCAAGCCACCAAAGGGCAGATACGGCAGAGTCCACCTCCACGAGGATCCAGAGACAGAAAGTCGAATGACCACTGTTGAGGACTAAGGATGGGACAGAGAAGCTGCTCCCGGGATACGGAGTTTCAAATTAGAGAAAACAAAAAAATGTTCTGTGATGGTGACAGTCGTACAACAGTGAGAACACACTTCATACCACTGAACCACACACTTCGAGTTATTTAAATGGGGGCCAGAGAGAAGGCTGAGCACCGAAGAGCACTGGCTCCCCTTCTAGAGGACCCGGGTTCAATCCTCAGCACCAACATGGCAGCCCACAGCCATCTGTTCCAGGGGATCCAACACTTCTGGTCTCTTTGGGCACTGGACACATGTGGTACACAGACATGCATGCCAGCAAAACATCCTACACAGAAAATAAAAAATTTAAATGAATTGATTTTATATTATGCATTTATTACCACACGATGATTTTAGTTATTTGTTTGCAGGTATCGGTACAATTTTATTTAGTTAGTTTTTGAGACAGAGTCTCACTATGTGTCCCTGGTTGGCCTGGAACTTGCTATGTGGACCTGGCTGGCATTTGTTTTTACGGCACGGTTTCACTGTGGATCCCAGGCTATCCTAGAACTTATTATTTCCAGGTTCAGCCAAGGTTGCAGGCCTCTATCACCACACTGGCTCAATAATATATAAGCATTTTTAAAGTTAGTTGTTTTTGCCATTTCTAGAGAAAAGAGATGAGATTAACATTGATTTTAGCATTTTAAAAAAATATCCAGATCAGAGAGGCTGCTTAAAAAGTAACAGATTTTCTGCCTACATGTGTTCCTGAGCATCTGTTCCCCGAGTCCAGGCTGCATGTGACTGGCTAGGGATAGGGCAGCAGACAGGAGTCATAACCCCCACCTTCATGGCTTAGGGGCAGGCAAGGTCAATGGTTCTCAAACATTTATGTACCTCAGAACCCACTGGGAGGCTTTTAAATGTAAATTACTGGACCCTTTCCCTTAGCAGTTTGGATTCAGAAGTTCAGGGATGAGCCTGGGAATGCCCACGTCTGACAAGTCCTTGTGTAATGCAGATGTTACTGCCCCCAAACCACCCTTTGGGACGTTCCTGTGGACTGGAAGGATGGCTCAGCTGGTACAGGCTAGGCTCACAGTGAAAACTATAAGAGAAGTTCTGATGTAGCGGGAAATGTGAGTAAAGGAAGAAGTAGCCATGACGGGGATTCATTTGGAGATGTATCCCAGCCCAGAACCCATCTGTCCCCAGCAGAGGTGTCATGGGGACCGAGATCTGAACTGAGATAAGCATGCGGGAGGGAGCCTGGCAGAGGAAAAGACAGGCATTTCAGACATCGGGCACAGTGCTTGCAAAGGTCTAGAAAGGAGACCACATAGCCCTTGTTCTGGGAGCTGAGTCTTTCCAAGTCAGGGGAGCTTGAGGGTGACGGGGAACGCTATGACTGAGGTAAGAGACAGGTGAAGCAGGTCATGAAGGGCTTTAAGGAGATTAGGCTTTACCCAAGGACAAAGGGGAGCCAGGTTCCGTCAGCCTCTAATGTGGTGGCGCACGCCTTTAATCCCAGCACTCGGGAGGCAGAGCCAGGCGGATCTCTGTGAGTTCAAGGCCAGCCTGGTCTCCAAAGCGAGTTCCAGGAAAGGCGCAAAGCTACACAGAGAAACCCTGTCTCGAAAAACCAAAAAAAAAAAAAAAAAAAAAAACACCGAAGGACTAGAGCTAGGCTATCCCTGGGAAAGCCCAGGGCCTGAGGAGCTTAGGAAGGTGACATGCTCGCCTGATTCTAGAATCAGGTAAATGTAAGTTCTGGGTTTCCATAAACTCCCCTGTGGCTCGAGCTGTGCACTCTTCTAGGCAAGGCCTGTGGTACTGTCCAGCGCAGTAGCCACTAGCCACGCGGGGCTGTGTTAACATAATTAGCAGAGACTCAGTTAAAAGCCAGTTTCTCAGCTGCATTGGCACATTTCAAGGGCTTAGCAGCCATGTGTGGCTAGCGGCTACACACAGGACACTTTACCACCTAAGCCCTACTGGATAGTTCTGGTTCAGGGAGTGGCGGTTACAGGGTTGGAGCCAAGGCTCCTCCGGCATTTTGGGTTTAGTATATGAAAGCTGAAAGCAATAGGTTTTCACATATACATAGACACAATACAACACGTACTCCTATACTTATAAGAAAAAAGTCTAAAGCTAATTATCAATTCCTCATTCTCTCTCTCTCTCTCTCTCTCTCTCTCTCTCTCTCTCTCTCTCTCCAAATATCTTCATCCATCTTTTATAAGGAAAGACACTCTTTCAAGCCACTAAGAAAAATCCTAGAATCTTACTTTTTCTGCAAAGCTATCCCCAAATCCTAAAAATAGCTGCCCACATGAATTGAGAGAGGAAAAACATATCTCAGATTAAACTTCTAAAAGGCCGTGTTTATTGCCCATGTGCTAGCTAAGCTTTTAAAGCTTTCTCTTGTGCATTTAACTTGCCCGAGTTAGTGTGCAGGGCTGACATTACATTAGCCAATCCTCACTCCCAAGTTCTAAATATAAAGGGCAAGAAATGGTAGCATGCCAAGCCGGGAACAAGCCCTGCGCCAAGGACACAAGTGGACATTGATGCAAGGAGGAAATGAGTTATGTGGAACACACACCCAAGAGGAAAGTTTCACCGTGGGCTTACCACAAGCAGCTATCATTCTGACCAGTTCCAAAGCCCAAGAAGCAAAAGTGGGTGACGGTTCCTACAGACAACTACTCAGACATGGGTTTGCCATCCCAGTCCCCCAGGAAGGGAAGGAAGGGAGGGTCCTAATAGAGAGAGCCTGCTCTTCACCCTTCCTGAAGAATCCAGTGGGTAGACTCCCAGAAAGTAGCATGGGCTGTCCTCCACAGGCTGTGTGCTCCGGTCCTGATGGTGAAGGACAGGTGGCTTTGGGAGGTATAGACAGAGGCAGGCCGGAAACAGCTTCCTAATTCAAAAGACTCTAGACTAGGCAGGTTAAGGGGAAGGAAAGTTCAACAAGAAAGAAGATCCAGTGTCTGCATTGGTCAACCCCAACCCCCATCCCCACGACCAATGAGCAGGGCCCGACCACGCCATCCCCCCTTCCCCACAGCCTTGTGTCCTGCCTGCTTCTAGACTCTTCACTCCTCAGTGCCTGTCTCCTCCTGAGTCCGCCCTGCCAGGACCTCAGCATCTAATCAGTTCTCCCCATCACGACTGTGTACAAGCTACCCAACAAGCAGAACACGAAAAGACAACTGGCAGGAGCAACTTAGCATCTTGCCATCACTAGAGATGTGGACTTCAACTTCTTAGCAGAAGGAGGGAGGGGCCGAGTGACGGCTGCAGCCGACAAGACAATTAACGCGGGAAATCTTGGATCACAGCAAAACAGAGCTGTTTCTGGTGGAGACAAAAATAAATGAATAAAGCTATTTCTGGTGGGGATGAAACGCCTACTTTACAAGTTAGGGCAGCCTTCCCTCCCTCATTCAGGGGGTTTTATTAAGCTCCATACTGGCTAGCTGGCACTCAGGAATGGTGCAGCATATTATTACCACCCAATCCCCCTCCTTCTGCCTCTTTTTAATTCTCAAATGACAGGACCTGACCAAATTTCCCTTAGGCAAGCTTCCAAAAGACAGGCAGAAGAGCTGTTTTTAGACAAGTGTAATTCAAAAGCCAATTGCCATTTCCTGGCTGAAAAGTGATGAGTTTCCTCAGGGCTGAGATACATTCAGTCCATATAAGGAGATAGTATGCTCCTGGGAGAGCCTCGGGTCCAAATCTTACTGTGACCCCGATCTACCAAACTGATGAGCTGCTCCGAATGCACTCAATTTTCAAAGAAAAGAATAGTAACAAAAATAGCAGAGTCAGTGGCACCCACTTTTAGTCCCAGCACTCAGGAGGCAGAAGCAGGTGGATCTCTGTAAGTTTAAGGTCAGTCTGGTCTATATAGTGAGTTCCAGGACAGGCAAGTCTCATGAGCAAAACAGTAACAACAAAAGAATATTAACAAACAAGATAAACGAGCTCCAGTAAGTTCATGGGCATGCTTAGCAGTGTGGTTGGAACAAGGAGGAAACAAATAAACAATACCCATATTCCTAATGTCAGGCATCACAGCTTGAAGCAAAGAACCTCAGGAGAAACTTCTAGAAAGAAACCAGAGTTCTATCCCAGCACAGAGGCACAGCAGTCTGACCTTACAGTCAGTTCTCACTGCAAAGGTCATGGCAGCTAGTAATAGGAGCTATTATCCCAGCATATGAGGAACTGAGGCAGGAGGATCACAAGTTAGAGGTCAGCCTGGGCTACAGCGGGGGAAGCCCTATCTCAAAAGACAAATAAACAAACAAAAAGTCCAGTCTTCAGCACCACAGGACATTTGGCAAGCACATGGTGTGACATCGATTTACTTGAACCTACCTACTGGGTACTTAAGCTCCTCTAAAGTGATGCAAAATCCAAAAGCAAACCCCAAACCAAAGCCTTCTCAAGCCTAGCTTAAAGTCCTTACATCAGTGCTTGACAAGAGAACTCTTATAAAGCCTCTCAGAGGCAAACGTCCAGCGTTCCTCTACTACCCCCCCAAATCAATGTGATAGGCAAGTGGTCATCATGTGAGAAGTTTACAGAGACACAGAAAGGATGAAGACTATACAGTCTATAAATAATAGGTAAGTATATAAAGTGTCTAGAGATAACTATATAGAGATAAATCTATAAAGGATAAGCTATAAGTAGTATAAATATATAAAGATACATATATGAAAGGTAAATTATATAAAGTATGTCTAAAGTAAAGATAAATATATAAAAGATATAAATTATACATTGAAAGTACCCGTATTTAAAAATTTTAAAGTCTCTATAGCTAAATATGTAAAGACAAATGGAATGTGAGCCAAATCCTCATGCACCCGGAGTCTATATGCGAAGAGTGGCCAATACGCACCATGTCTAGAAAGAATGTAGAAGAGAGTCTGGGCAGACACACCCTAGGAGCACAAGGTGGACAACATGGGCTTGCTCCCAGAGTGGCTGAAGTGTAATTAATTGTGGGTAAAAATGATGATAGTGAGAAGAGGGGCCTGGAAAGTGAGCCAGCCAAGGCTCGGAACGTGCTAAGGGCTAGAAGCACTCGTAACTTGGGTGTTGAAGCAATTGGGAGCCATGAGAGTCTTCCCCTGATTGAGACTAACACTTCTTGCCTATTAGATAGGTTATCAGCTGCTAGTGAGCAACACAGCCTTGGCCTTTATGGGTCTTAAATCCTTAACACTAAGGGAAGACCTGTACCTAGCTCAAGTATATTTATTTTATTTTTTATTGTGTGTATATGTATGTGTGCATGAACGAGGGCATGGGTGCTTGCGTGTATGTGTGTGTGTGTGTGTGTGTACATGCATTTGTGTGTATGTGTACATGTGCCCTCAGAGGAAGATGTTGGATAGCCCCTGAACTGGAGTTACAGACAGTTGTAAACCTTCCAATGTAGGTTCTAGGAGACCAAAAATGGACTCCGGTCCTCTGCAAGAGCGGGATGCACTCTTAACCCCTAAGCCATCTCTCAAACCCCAAGGAAATATTTATTTACGCTGTGATTAAGAAGTAACAGGAAAATGAGGACCCAAAGCACGAGGAAAGAATCTTAGAAGATTCCCTGGGACAAGCAAGTCACATGTGGATGTCTGAAGCCTTTTAGAGGTGAGAGAGGCAGGGGCATGAGGATGACTAGGAATTCTCTGTGCAAAGAGCCTGAGGCCGTCCAAACTGGCACTGTCCTAATCAGACACGCATTTTGAAAATGATCACCCTGACCAGCCACTCCAGACGAGGAGTGTTAATCTGTGGCTAAAACAAGACTGAAAGTTCCCCTTGCCCTCTGCAGGTAGGATGCAGCAAGAGAGCAACAGGGCATGGCAGGCAGACACCTTTCCCAGATCATTCCATGGGGCTAGAATAGGGCATAAAGATCCCTGTTTCTAGAGTTAAGGGAGCATTCTCCAGCTGAACGTTGTGAGTTCTGAGACTTCCTCCTCTCCCTGAGTGAGCCTTTGGTGTCCCCATTCTGTATACACAGGGCATTTTATTAGAGGAGGGTGGTTCCTGCTGTGCCCACATTCCCAAAGGAAGATCATTTTAAAACTACTTCCTCCATTCAGTAGGAGGCAACACTATCCTTCCACGTGCTCCAGACAAACATTCAGAGCTGTGTGCACTTCCTTCTACCCTTCTCCTGCCCACTAGCTCTGCCTTCCGATGGTTCCAGAATTTAAGCCTAACTCTGTCTTGCTCCTCACCTGGGTAAAGCTCAGGTATCTCATATGGCATCAAGATAGCTTTTACTCTCTTCCCTCTGTCCTCATCATCTGTAGTCCAACTTCAGCACGGAAGGCACGGGACTCTTCCAGGATGGAAAGTGGATGGGATATGCCCCTGCCCAAAGCCCTGCCATAGTTGCATTTCTCTCTAGGACAGCCTAGAGTCTACCCGCTCTTCCCCACTCATCCCCTTCACCCACACTCCCGCTGATCCCACCACAAGTTCCTCCTGCTTGGTTTGAGAAGCCTCTGGCTTGTTGGTTTCTTGGGGCTCTGTAACATCAGTCCCTGAACCCACTTTCCCAAGTGACCACAGGGTGCTCAACGTCTCCCAATCCCATAACCTTACTACAAACAACACTTTTAAGGAACCCTATCTTGATTATCCCTTCTGTACATTAATCTCTATTTATTTGTTTGTTTGTATGTTTGTTTATGGTTTTTTGAGACAGGGTTTCTCTGTGTAGCTTTGGAGCTTGTCCTGGAACTCACTCTGTAGACCAGGTTGGCCTCGAACTCACAGAGATCCGCCTGCCTTTGCCTCCCGAGTACTGGGATTAAAGGCGTGCACCACCACCTCCCAGCTATTCATCTCTTTTTTTTTCTTTTGTTTTTTAAAGTTATTCTCTCCCGCCTCCATCCCCATGTATGTTTTAGGGGAATGGATGTGTGGATATAGAGGCCAGAGGTCAACAAGTGGCTTAATTGCTTTCCAACTTATTTTTGGAGGCAAGGTTTCTCATTGAGCCTAGGGCTGACTCAGCTAGGCTGATTGGCCAGCAGGTCCCAGGGACCCTCCTGTTTCCACCGCCATAGCACTGGGATTATAGGGATGTGATGCCATGGCTTCTGGGGACCTAACGCAGGCGCTCCTGCTTACATAGCAAGCGTGTTACTACAGCATTACTTCCCACCCTCTACCAAACTTAAAATGCCTTGATGATCTGTCTCTCCCCCTGCAGGATGCACACTTTTGGAGGTTAAGACTTTGCTTCTGTTTACCCTTCAGATGCATACCCAGGCCAAGAAGAGACCCCAAACACAGCAAACATCAGAATATTTGCCCACTGGCTGAAAGGTCACCTTATTAAGGCCTCCCCTAGCAACCAGAATCAATTCACCAGTCCTGGCCTCTTTTCTATCTCTTACATTATTCCTCTCACAGCATCTATCATTAATAGTTGGGTAATTTACCTTCTATGGTATTGGGATTGAACCCAGGGCCTTGTGTATCCTGGGCAAGTGCTCTACCACTGAGCTACACCTACTATGGTGTGTTTCTGCTATCTGTCCACATGAAACTGAACATTAGCTGTTGTATTCAGAATGTCTAGGGATGACTAAAGGGTAGGAACTCAAATAGTTGGAAAGGGAGAGGAAGTGGTGGGGGGAAGGAGTACAGGGGGGAAGGAAAAAAGGGAGGGAGTAGAGAGGAGGGGGAGTAGAAAGAGGAGGAAGGAAAGAAGGGGAGAGGAAGGGAAGGGAGAGAAAAATTCTTACTCTGTATTAACAGGATTATAAATGAGTGTCCCCAAAATAGAAACGAATACACATGATTATCTGGTTCTATAATAAGAGTCTGTCAGGCATGGAGCAAATTAAGCAATCACTTCAGACATGTCCACTCCTATGTTGCTGCAGCCGAATCAGAGCAGTAGACAGGCCCTGGAATGCCATCAAAGGAAGCGTGAGTCACTGAAAAACAGCGGTTGTTATTATTTGCAGGCTGCTTTCTTCTAGAGTTTTCTGAACAATAAGGAAAAGGGATTGGTTGAGCTTACTTCGTTATATCAAACCAGGTGAGTATACTCGAAGGTTCAATTCGACTGAGAAATGATACTGAACACTGGGAAACAAAACTGCCATTTGTAATCACCAAGGGCCACCCAGGTACGCCTTCCCTCCAGCGTGGCTGGGGCGGCACACCACCTACAATTATAAAGGTAATGATTTCCATAAAGATACCACCTCAGTTCTTCTGTTACTTTCTCCTTGGGCATTTATTAGTTTTCATACACCACATGGCGAAGCTCTGCCATTCTTGAGTCATTTTAATAATCAGGCTTAATTATCTTCCCTTTGTAGAAAGTAAAGCAAGCCAGAAGAGAGTAGAAGGTGCGGCGTGAGTCTCTGGGCCAGTCAGAGAGAGGCCAAGTCCTGATTTGGCAGCCCAGGGTATGCCAACATGGTTGACACCAGAAGACCTACGTTCCCTCTTTATCTTCTCATTCTCCGCTAACCGGAGTCACTTTAGGTCTTTACAGGTGACCAGAAGATAGTCACAAGAAAACCAATACAATGGGGTGCTTGGGTTGTGGTTCAGAACTCAAATCCTTGCCTAGCATGAGCAAGGCCCTAGCACACCACCCCCTGTAATACAAAAGTAAGCAATTTTTCATTAATACCGAGGGCTCTCTGCCTTTTGTTTTTCGAGGTAGGGTCTCTCACATAGACCAGGTTGGCCTCAAACTCTCTATAGAGCTAAGGATGGCCTTGAACTCCTGATCTTTTTACAGAAGTTGCTCAAAAGCAGGGCCCAAACCAGCGAGGAACAGCTAGCTTCCTTTTTTGACTCCACTCCAGCCCTGGGAGGCTACATGTTACCTGCTTTTCTGTGGATGGTCTTCCAGTTGTTTCCTCTATGTATCTCCTTATGTAGTAATCTGAGAGCAGAATCCAATATGAGAAACTACCCAGACTTCAGTCTGTTCCGTAGCTGCCAGACTCCAGAAAAGGGCAAAAGTGACTATCATGGTCCACTCTCATTTCCTTGGGGAGCATCTAGACAGATTTAGAGATGTAAAGACTGCCTTTAGAAGTTTAGCCCACAGACGTGGGATGGCTGCAGACCTTGGGCAAAGGAGGTGGGTAGGCAGGGTGAGAAGGATGATAAAGAGACATTATTTCATTTCCCACTTCCAGCCTCTGAAGGGTGTACCATTCCATGTATTGCTTATACTAAACATTAGGCTAGATGACGTGCCATGCACCTATAATTCTAGCACTCAGAAGGCTGAAGCAGGAAGATAAATTGAGGCTAACCTTGGCTGGACAGCAAGACATAGACAGACAGGTGATAGATAAAACTTATGCAAACAAAAACAAATAACACGAGATTAAAAACTGAAGGTCAGAAACTGTTTTTGTTGGAACCCTTTATCAGGAAATAATAAGGGGCCACAGTGTTGCATCTTAGCTGAGAGTGATAATTGGCATCTGAAGAGCTTGTAGCCAGTCCGGGAACTCTCCAAAGGTGGGGGACCCTTCAGTTTTCCTGTTAATCTTTGACCTGAAATTAGTTATCGATGGCTGACTAACAAAATTTCCCTAAATGAGAAATTCATATGTCAGTTTCAGGAACGGACACAGAAAGCTGGGCGTAGCCCAGGGTACAGTCAAGGTACTGTCTGGGTGGCAGTCACGTGAAGGTTCAATCAGGGAGGCTCCAATTACAAGCTTACCCTCTGGGCTGTCGTCAGGATTCAGTTCCTCATGGACACCTGGCTGGAGGCCACTCCAGTCTTTGCCACATCATCCCTCCCATATGGCAGATCCAATATGGCAGCTGGCTTCTCTCAGACAAAGAGTGCCAGGGGAATTGAGAAAGAGAAATGGCTTCCTTTCTATAGCCTATCTTCAGAGGAATTGCTAACGCATAAGAGAGACATTTCAGGGGCAAACTCCTATATCAATGTCCCTTCCCTTATATTTGGCTAAAAGGCTGTTGTACAGGCTGAGCATGCCCTCATCACATATCTGTATACATGTGCTCCATGACTTTTAACTAAATGTGCTCTCTATTGCATTCCTTAACTGGGCATCTTGGGGAAGGGCCAACCCCTACATGAACATGTGTGGGGTCCCTGAGTGAAATCCCTCACTTCCTCTATTGAGAGAGAGCATTGCTTTGGAAATACCCCTGTGTTCTCTTGCCTATTGAAGGCAATAGATATTTCTCTTCTCTTTGATGCCACAGCTGTGCTTGTTGTGACTTTGTATTCATCCAGCTATAAATCGATTGTTTTAGATTATAATGTGACCCCTCCACTCTGGCCACAGTCTCTTCATGAGACTGGCTCACTAGGTCTAACCTCCGCTCATTTCAAGATTACCCAGAAACACAAGAAACCACAGAAGCATGAGCCAGTAGACTCTTTATCAGAATCCAAATTTGGTCAAGGAGGCTTCAAAGAACAAGCCTGAGAGGTCTGGGAGTAAAACAAAAGCCAGAGAAATTACATAAGGATCGTCAGATGCTTTAGTGGGGCCCAAATATGGTCAAAAGGAGTCCGAGAAGACTTTTCTGGAACAACTCTAAGAAGTCTAGCAGAGAAAAGAAAACCACAGAGAAATCACGTCACCCAAACTGGTTTCCGGAGGTGCAGAAACTCACGGACTGGGAGGTTGCTGAGAGGCAAAGTTAAATCTAAGCTCGATTGTGAAATTTGGAATCAGCAGTAGCTAGGGCCTCGTGTTCACTTTTTAAATCTCGGCAATGTTGGACATGGCGTTACTATTTCCTGTTGTGGCAATGAGTAATAAACCTCAATTTGTATAATAAAAGGAAATATTTGAGAGTAATGTTAAACTTTTTCTGCTGAATCTACTATAAATATTGGCATCAGAAGCCAGATAAAGCAGCAACTAACTAAAACCCTTGCTTATGGTTCTCATAACATAATGATCACTATAAATCTTAAATTTCACAAGGGCTGGAGAAGATGGTTCTCAGTGGGTTAAAAGCACTTTCCAATAAGCCCAATAAACCTGAGTTCCATCCCTGGGACCCACACAAAAGGAGAAAACATAATCCTAGTTGTCCAGCTTCCACACGCATATATATTTGCTTATACTTCCTTTGCCCCCCATACACACAGGCCAAATAGGTAAACACAGTTAAAGATTTCACAAGTTTGTCTGTAAATGTAAATTTGTTTTGGTAGATGTCAATAAGCATAGAGAAAATTTTTTAAAGCTGAAGTTGGAAAGGCCAGACTAAAGATAATTTTTAAATCTATTACACACTAGTATAAGTCCTTGAAAATGCTAAAATAGATTTAACATGTGAAAGTTCTTACTGCAAATGCAGCCAAAGGTTTTATAGGACGGGCTGGATTTGACAAAGACGCAGTGTGTCTGGCTCCCGGCTCCCTCTGCACAGCTGTGAAGAATATCCTGTTGTATGTTTACATATATTCATGCTTCGGGAATTTAACAATTAAAGCTGTGATGGGCTGGCTTCCGCTGCAGAGCCGGTGGGAGAAGAAAAAAAATCAGCAGCTTCTGGGAAGATGTAGGGAGGGGAAATCACAATGACTTGGCAAAGGGGGATTCTGGAGTTTGCCAGTTCTACTCAAAGCCAGAGGGATTTTGTATCAACTCCAAGAAATATGATTGCTTGATCTTTTACTGTTCACAGCTCTCAGAATCTCTTAATTGGCTTTAGCCAGAAGGGATTATCTGGTAGAAATAATATTGTACATAATATGGGGAAATTTGTGTTTATCTTATGGATGGATTCATCCAAACAGAGGGAAGAAGTGGGTCCAGATTTCTTCCTCGAGTTCATTTCCCAGCCTACCCAGGCTCCTTTGCACCCTAAGTGATTATGAAATGACTTCCAAGTGGTCAAGAGTCCAATCTCAACAGCCACACCCCTGATTTTACGTGATTCATACTGATGACTACTTCCTTCTCTCGGCGATGTCTCTGACCTGTCGCACTATGGCCTGGGAGATGCTGACGGCCCAAAGGATGATTTGGGGTCAGCCAGCTATTTACAGGCCATAAAAACAGGCTTGAAGACACAACCACAGCTGGTTAGATAGGAATAATCTCTGAGAACATCAGAAGGCAGGCCTCTGAGTACAGCCACCTGCTTGAAGTCACCTGGGAAACCTCAGGAAGAGAAGAACTTCTCTTCTGGGAACTTCTGCTTCTATCTATCTGTCTGTCTATCTATCTATCTATCTATCTATCTATCTATCATCATCATCCATCCATCTACCTACCTACCTACCTACCTACCTACCTACCAGTTTGTTTTTTGGTTTTCTGAGACAAAATTTTTCATATAGCCCAAGCTGGCTTCAAACTCACTATGTGGCCAAAGTTGGTTTTGAATTCCTGGTCCTCCTGCCTCCCTCTGCCTCCCAAGTACTCAGATTATACACATGAGACATGACTATGCCCAGTGACTTCAATTTTATTTTACTTATTTTAAAATGTATTTATTTATTTATTTACTGTGTGCATGTGTGTCTCTCTATGTGTATGCGTGTGGGTGTACCTGTGACAATGGACACATGGGGACAACTTGAGGAAATTGGTTCTTTCCTTCTACCGTGTACATCCTGGGGATCGAACCCAGGTCTTCAGCAAGCGCTTTTAGCCACTGAGTCATCTCACTCGCCCAATTTCTTCCATTTTAAAAGCTCCTAAGGTGACTTCAAAGGACAGTGGACAGCACTGGACTCCTGGCTTGCTTAGTTGAGGTATCATGTGAAGTTCTGGTCTTGCCAACAAGTGGTAACTCTGTGTTTATTCATGAGACTGGATTGTGTCCACCTGGAGAGTTGCGGTCCATTTGGTCTATACTACCACATAGTTAAAACCATCCAGCAGCAGTAGAGCAGAAGAGGGACGAGCACAGTGTGGGAGGGGACTCCTTTCACTGAAGTGCCCTGTGAGGAGTATAAGGAAACCATGCTTGGGCCAGAAGCCTGTGAGAAGGAGCCATGCTGAGGAAGCTGGGGGATAAAACAACCATGTGAAAGTCCTGGTACAGGAAACGATTTGTCATGCTCCAAATACTGAAGCTGCAGAGGATAAAGACGCAACTAGGAAGAAGGGAGGGATAGGAGTAAGCTGGGTAAGCACAGCAGAGGAGGTGGCTATCCTCATCCTGCAATACTAAAAGGTTTTCCTCTAGGTGTAGAAAAGTCCCGGGATCTGAGTGGTTCACTTGGAGGGAGTGGGGTGAAATGTGTGCATCAGTCAGGATGCTATTGCAGCAATCCCAAGGAGGAAGGAGGCCGGCTTGAATGGAGCAGGTACCAGTGGACATAGAGGTAGCCGATTGGCGTCAAAACCATTTGGACATAGAAGCTGCAAAGGGCATTGGGTTGCAAAGAGAGTTACGGATAATTTAGAATAATTCAAGTCCGGGTTTCTGGCTTAAGCATCAGCTAGAGAGTCATTATCTTCCAAAATTGTCAGAGTTCAATTCTCCATAGGCTAGGCTTGGGATGCCAGGGGGTGTGATGGATCAGTGACAGTATTACCTTGATGAGATTAAGAAACACCATGGAAACACACCTCTGGGCATGAATACTGTGGTGTTTCCAGATTTCACTGGGAAAGGAAGATCCACCCTGAACATGGGATGTACCATTTCATGGGCCGGGGTCCAAGTGTAAAAGCAAGTGAATACCGGTGTTTCTCTAGCTCTCTCTGCTTCCTGGCTGTAGATACAATGTTATAGCTACCTCACAGTCCTGCACCATGCCTTCCTGGGCATGATGGTAAAATTAGAAGCAAAACACCACCTTCCTCCTTAAGGTGCCTCTTGACAGGTCCAAAGGGGCCAGGGATAGGAGCAAGAGGTATCTGGGACTGCACCCTAGGGACCCCAATACTAGAAGAGAATTCCTATCTGTGTGTCAGAATAAGAGTTCTCAACCCAGGGCTGTGGAGAGATGGCTCAGCCTTTAAAGGCTAGGCTCACAACCAAAAATATAAGAGTTCTCAACCCAACACCACTGCAATTTTGAGTAGGGTGCTTCAGTGTTGGGGGTGTGGCATGGGGAGTCCATACACTATAGAATGTTTATCAGTATCTCTGGCCTCTACTAATAGAGTCTACTCACATTCCCTGAGTTGTGATGGCCTGACATATTCCTTGAGGGCAAAATTTACTCATATGAGGTTGGGGACATGATACCAGTAATCCTTGATAAACCTCAATCTAAAAGGATTTACAGCAAAATAAAGATAATTTATATAAATTACTCCAATGTTCTTATGGACAAGCACGTAAAATTGATTGACTGAAGTCAGATCAAGCACTGAGCTTCACTTTGTCCCATCCCATTACAGTTAGACTGGCTCCAAGATAACTGTATGACCTTACAACTCTTTGTCCTTTGTCTTCTGACAGTAAGACGCTCGCAACGGGGAGGGATAGAGCTGTCTTCATCCCTGCTTGCAAATGTTCCATAGTTCAGAATTAGACCGATCTAAGAATTTCCAAATACTACTTGTCAAGAGATCCATAACCCAGACCAGGATGTCAAAAGAATCCAATTTCCCAGAATGGGAACGAACTTTTGGAAAGAGAGAAAGGAAGGGAGGCAGTGCCAAGTTGTGGCATTTGCAAAGCGCAGCCATTGGAGTGACAAGCGGTCCTGGGCCAACCCACGTAGGTGCCAGAAACTGAACTCGGGTCCTCTGAAGAGCTGCACGCTAACCACTGAGCTACGTTCCCCTCCCCTACGAAAGACATTTTCATAAGCCAATATTTTGCTGCTTCAATGTCAACTCTGCCACAAGGACTGGCCTGAAGATTTTGGATGAGTAGGCCTCTGGGGTCACATCCAGACACAGCAAGGACACCTTTGTTAAAATCCTTTACTTCTGTCACATTGAGCAGCTGAGTAGCAGGAAAGATGTGGCTGTAATTGTGTGTCAATGGGAGCAGCCCAATACCTTTAAAGTATTCACTCCAAGTCTTAACTTACAGAAATGTTATGGGGTTTTGCCAGTGCTGTTTGGCTGGGTTGTTTTATTATTTTATTTTGTTTTTGTTGTTGTTGTTGAGACAAGGTCTCACTACGTAGCCCCAGCTGATCTGGTACTTATTAAGTACAGTCAGGCAGCCTCAAACTCATAGCGATTGCCCTGTCTCAAGCTCTAGAGTGCTGGGACCATAAGTATGCACCACAGCCAGTTTTATGCTCTGTATCTTGCCACAATTTACAAAAAGAGACAGAGAACAGGCCCAAGAGGGTCTCCTGGAGGAGGCTGTCCTTGAAGGAGGAGAAGGCCACAGTCAGGGTAAAGAATGTTGCAGTCAACCAGGACAGTATGTGCCAAGACCCTGCTGGGGAGGAACTTAGGGCTATGTTCTGGGATCTGTGAATAGTGAGAGTAGAATTGGGATAAAGGGGCACAGGTCTGGGAAACGTGGATAGAGCAGGCCAAACCAAGATGTAAAGGACCTGATAGAAGCCATTATCAGATTTTTAAGTAGAGGTACATGACTTGATTTCTGTCTTCAGCTGATAAGCCAGACCACGGCGCTGAGAATGGGCAGGGATGGAAACAAGACTGGAAGGGGGGAGGCCAGTTAGGATGCTACCACAGGGTCAGAGCTCCTGGAGGCTTGAACCAGGAAAGCAGGGTGGGGTGAGAAGTGGAGGGTAAGAGCTGTCTCTTCTCAATAGACTCTTGGTCTTAGTGACAGGTTAGATCTGAGGACCTAAAAGATGTTCCTGATGACTGACTTCTGACTCAAATGGTTCATGACAGTGTTACTTAGGCAGACAAGTGGGTTTAAAAGATAGAGAATCTTACTTTGGGCCTGTTCAGTTTGCTCTCCTGGGACACAAGAACATGGCCAAGGTCACACTTTGATGGAGCCACAAGCCGAGGCTGGAGATACATTTTTGGAGAACATCAAATTTGGTTTGAGTGCTCCAAGGATACACCAAGAAAACCCATGAAAGCACTTCTTGACACTGTGATGCTCCTTGACACTGTGATGCTCCCTGACACTGTGATGCTCTTTGACACTGTGGTACCCCCTGACACTGTGGTGCCCCCTGACACTGTGGTGACCCCTGACATTGTGGTGCTCCTTGACATTGCAGCAATCCTTGACATTGTGGCAATCCTTGACACTGCCATCAGCCTTGGACACTGGACTGATACTTGTGAAATATGCATATAATTTTTGAGCAACAAAGTGTGCAAAGTGAAGCAAAAATGCACAAGTCTTGTCTTATGGACAGAGATGAGGATAAGTGAAGGCTGGGTTCCCAGACATGTCTCAAAATAGTTCTCATCTGCAAGACTCTTCCTTCTACACAAATTCCTTTCTCCTGAGGCAAATAATCTACTGTTACTACAGATTATAACTACAATATCAACCTGTTTCATACCTCCTTTGTACAAAAATTTGTTTTGAAATAAGGCCTCACTCTGAGAGGCAGACTAACCTCCAACTTGGGGCAATTCTCCTGCCTCTGCCTCTAGAGTGCTCGGATTACAGGTGGGCATCATCTCAGTATTTTGTTTATATTTACTCTTCTTTCCCAATCCCAGTGGCTCCACAGCCAAGGAACACCATGCTTGCCTTGTTCATGAGCTGACACAAGGTTTGGCGTACGGGGTAGAGGTGGGTCAGGGGTGGATGGCTGGAAGGAATGGCTCTTCTTGTAGCATTGGTGTTCTTGGATGACTTGTGGATCAACTTCTGCCAATGTTTCCTGTGCTCCATCCCCTTTTCTGAACACACTCCTTTCTCACCAACCTGGGAACACACACTGGTGGTAAACACAGGTCCTCTGAACAAGGCCAGATGGACATATTTCTGAGGAGTTGACTTTAGACTCTAACCAGCCATCTCAGCACAGCTCATTAAGTATGTGGTGCTTAGAAACTCACACTTCTTCTGCAGCTCAGGCTTAGCACAGACGTTATCTTTGACCCCTCCTCTTCTGCTACACACTTACCTACCTACACACACACACACACACACACACACACACACACACACACACACACACACGCAGGCAATGCATGCATGCACACACACTGATCTGCCCAGAAATCCTATCCTATTGCCTTTCAATCTATCAAGATAAAACTTACATCTGCATCCATATAGCTACACCTCATTAATCCCATTCTCTCTCTCTCTCTCTCTCTCTCTCTCTCTCTCTCTCTCTCTCTCTCTCTCTCTCTCACTCTCACTCTCACTCTCACTCTCACTCTCACTCTCACTCTCACTCTCACTCTCTCTCTCACATCTAATCATTATGGCTTCTATCACACCTTGCAGATATAGCCCTACTGCCTGGTTTCTTGGCTTAGGACCTTCCATCCTGGTCTGGTCTATAAACAGCAACCTGACTGACCCAGGTCAGATCACACCCCTTCAGTGAGTGACATGCTGCACTGATCCTCTATCTCATACAAGCCAAAGCCAAAGTCCTTACAAAGCCTGGCAGGCCCTGCAAAGTCTTCCTCTAGCCCTTGACTGTCACCTTCACATTGCTAGTTTGTTTTCTCATTTTTGCTTATTTCGATAGGCTTCTGCTTATAGTGCAGACCCGCTTAAAAGTCATAGCCTCTCGCCTCCGTCAAATGCAGGCACACAGGCGAGTGAGGCGTTACAGGTGGACGTAGCTCCATCTGGCTCATCACTTTCTCTCTCCCTCTCTACTCACTCATTCACTCCCACAGTACCATTTTTTTTTTATCAGACCAGCCAGGCACTCCTTCTTCAAGACCTCTGCCCTGCACTATATGACCCCTGCCCCCTGCCTCAGACACTCCATAGGTCCTCCTCTCCCTTCTCCCCTCAAGTCTTTGCTCACGGGTCACCTTCTCGGTAAGGGCACTCCACTTTCAATGGTAACTCATGTCCCTGCCAGCCTTTTCTCCTGTTATCACAAAGCAGGTATCTTGGTGTGCAATATATAATCACCCTATTTGTTATATATACTTAACAACTACCATCTGTCACCTCTTGAATTCAAGTTCCCGAAGGACACGTTCCTCTGATAATTCACTGACACATGGCCAAGGCTTGGCACACATGGCCAAGGCTTGGCACACATGGCCAAGGCTTGGCACACAGACCTGTGGGGTGTTGGACTCACCCACTGATTCTGTGGGGTCTCTAAACTTTGTACACATCCAAGAGGCTTCTCTGGGAGATGACGCAGGAGACAGAAAGCTCCAATCACAGAACTTCAGTTACTGAAGTCAAAACGCAAGAAACAGGACTAATTTGTCCCTAAAGCTTAGCCAAACTCGTCCTGTCTCAATGCCCTGGTCTCGATGATCTTAAAGACCTATGACATGTTAGATGCACATAGCTCCCTGTAAAGTGGTTTGACAGTCTCATACTAGAATTTTCACATTTCCCTCTTTCTAAGTGTTCATTTATTCGGTTTTCTTGAGACAGGCTCCCATGTAGCCTGGGATAGGTAGCTGAAGCTAGCCTTGAACTTGATCTTCTTGCCTCCCCCCTCAATACTAGGATTACAGGCACACACAACACAGAGATAAATTCACTCACTAACCCCACTCTCACGTTTATGCTAAGGACTGAACCCAAGGCCTTGTATGTGCTAGGCAAGTGCTCTTCCACTGAGCAACATACACATACCCCCTTATCCCCCCCCCCTTTTTTAGGAAAGACTCTTGCTATATAGCTCAGGTTGGTCTAAAACTTGTGATTCTCCTCCTCCCTCAGCCTCCTTGAATGCTGGGATTATAGGCACTCAGGACCATGCCTGACCCATCTGAACATCTTCTTAGGGTCAGTAGATGAGCAGTTGGTGACTTGTCATACTTTACAATACAAATGACCCTCTGCCTTAGAGCTTTTACTGAAGGCTGCCCATTCCACCCAAAGGTAGAAAACAATCTGACACTTGAATATTCAATTAAAAGATTTTTTTTTTTAAATCGAGTGATTTTTTAAAAAATCTTGTTTCAATTGGTGAAGGAAGCTAGGATTCTTTTCTCCACCCAGAATGTCATGTCTAACAGACAATTTCGGTCATGGTGCCGCAGATCCTGAGCTTGGATACCCAGGATGGCATAGAGTGCAGTCAACCACAGCGCCCCAGCAGGCCAGCTGGGAGACAATAGCAAATAACCTTTGTTTAGAAAGGGCAGCTGTAGATTTCAGGGAGAAGGGGGTGGCTGTTACCTTGCATCTTTGATATCACTCCCTGCACCCTAGGATATCCCCACAGTGATTCTGGAGGGAAGCATGGCACTCATGTGCCATGTCCTCAGCCTTACTTAGGAAGAAAGATTTTTACCAAGCAAGCACTCCAAAGCCTACATGAATAAACAAGAACATAAACAAGCCCACAGCAACATTATTCACAAGTCAGAGGTGGAGACAATCCAAATACGATGGATTTATCAAATGGCTTAGGTGGGTAAACACACTGTGGAGACGGATAATGGAGTATTAGTCCCCCTAACAGCAGAAAACAGCCATACTGTGGATGAACCCAGAAGCCACGATGCTTAAAAAAAATAAGCCAGCCACAGAAGGATAAGTATGATTATACTCGACATCAGATGCCATAGACTAGTCAGGTTCAAGGTGACAGGAAGTGGAATAGAGACAGGGGCTCTGGGATAGGGAGACATGGAAAGAGTTGTGTGAGACACTGAACAACTTTATGGACTGATGTTGGTGTTTGCTACACCATAATAAGGATGTATTTAGTGCCACTGATCCACACTCTGAAGGTGGCTAACATGGCCACATTGGATGTTTTGTACATTTAACCATTTTCTAAAATGTCCATGAAATCAGTTTTTGCACTATGAAGGAGATCACAAAGGTCCCTTTTTCTCCCAAAGTCATCCTGCTACCAAAAGCAGGAGTTCATCTAATCCTGTCTCTGCAGCCTACCCCGCTGCCCCGTTACGCATGATTTCCATGTGGAGTCACAAGTTCTAGAAGTTTGTTGTCAGCCGCTCATTCAAGCCTTCGAAGACCCATGCGCTCAGTTTCCAATGCAAAGACAAGGCCAGTGTTTCCCAACAGGAAGTGGACAGCACCCATGCCATCTCACTGGGGAGTGACTATTTAAAGCACATGAGCGGTCTCAATATCCACTTTCTCATGGAGAATGGAGATGGAGCACAGAGGTCTCAGCTCACTGGGTCCCAAGAGGGCAAAGTAAGAGTACGTGTACATCACAGCACATTTGATCAAATTAATCACGTATCCAACTCATGGGCACATGTCCTCAGGAGCAAGGTAGACTGCCAGGGGGTATGTGGGGATAACATCTGGTGTCAGAGAATCTCTGTTTGGGATTTTCTAGCTCAACTCAGTGTGGGTGAAGATTAGAAAACTGATTTCAAACACAGCCTACCCTAAATCAAACAGACCTCAACTCTGGTGGAACAAAAGCCACTCAGTAAAGAAACAAAGCCATAAAACAACAGTCCTGCAAATAGAGAGCCAGGCTACCAGGCAAAGGTCAGGCACTATACATACACAGTGCAGAAGCTAACTCCTCAGCCGTGTTAGTAGGGAGGGAATAGCCTTCACCATTGACAGTATTTAGGGCAGTCTTCCCCCAGGAGTCCAGTCCTTGGCCCAGCATGACACCTCCGCTATCATGGCCAGGCCCAGCTCTCACACTTGAAAGGCTAGACTTGGAGATTGATGATAAACCATGCCCACAGAGCTGGAAGAGTCCCCACACAGCCATCCAGACCTCAAACCTAAGACCACCCTCTTCCCATGTAGGGACAGTGTCCAGAGCAGGAGAGAGAACCTGGTCGACTCTCCCCCCCCCCCCCCGGCACCAGATTTATCTATCTGTCTGTCTATCTATCTATCTATCTATCTATCTATCTATCTATCTATCTGTTTGGTTTGTTTTTTGAGACAGGGTTTCACTGTGTAGAACCTGGTCAACTCTTTTTTTTCAGATTTATTTATTTATTTGGTTGGTTGGTTGGTTGGTTGGTCAGTTGGTTAGTTGACTGGTTTTTCAAGACAGGGTTTCACTGTGTAGACCCAGCTGTCCTGGAACTCATTATTTTTATTTTGTGTATGTGTGTTTTTGCCTGTTTGTGCACCACATGCATGCAGTACCCTTGGTGGCCAGAAAAGAGCATCGGATCACCTGAGTGAAGTTACAGAGGCTTGTGAACTGCCATGCCCATGCTCTGAACCAAACTTGGGCCCTCTGCAAGTACAGCAAGCGCTCTTAGCTGTCCATCTCTCCACTCCTGACCAGATCTCTTATCACAAAAGAAAACTAACTCAGACTCTTAATAAACCTGACAGTCTTCCCTAAAACAGGGAGGTAATCCATTGGCACAATTGAACGTGAATGAATGAATGAGGGTGCATGAAGTTTTCCCTAGCAATACATACCCTGGCTCCACAAACCACGAGGTTCACACACTACTCAGTATTAAACTGGGAGTAAAAAGGAGGAAGGAGATGAGTGATAAGCAAAACCCAGGGGTACAGAAGGCATTCTAGTGTGCTGAGTGTCCCAAGAGCCTCTGCTGGGCAGGAGGAGGGAAGCACCCAGTTGAGTGCATCTGGAGTCCCTGTGGCTGTCACTGACTGAACTC
Source organism: Peromyscus californicus insignis (assembly GCF_007827085.1). Classification (NCBI taxonomy): domain Eukaryota; kingdom Metazoa; phylum Chordata; class Mammalia; order Rodentia; family Cricetidae; genus Peromyscus; species Peromyscus californicus. The sequence goes on from NW_026294469.1 coordinate 53,178,219, forward strand.
ATCCTCCTGAAAGGTTAGAGGTCAAATGAGCTCCCTAGTCATGAAAGCACTCCAGAACAATGACAAGGATTTGAAGCCTTAGAAACTTTCTTTCCATGTCCAGGTGCAGATGGGCACCTGTGTTTGCTAAACAAATGCTAACATGTAAAATGAATCCTGTGTCCCTCCCCCTCCCCTCCACAGCCCAGGAGAAAGGTGATGGATGGAAGAACACCACACCCAGAGCACCAGCAACCGCACAGCTATGCCAATGACCGACCACCCTTTCTTAAGCGCTCTGCTTTCCCAAATGCGTCATTTGAAACTCATTACATCACACCGTTTACAGGCGAAGAGGCCCGGCTGCCATAAGTTTCCTGGGTTATGCAGCTGGGGAGCAATGGAGTAGTATAGACACCAACCTGGGTCCGAGGCAGTAGAAGTCAGCATCTCTGCTTTACAACTGCTTCCGGACTCTTTCCTGGGACCAGTTATCAAAATAGTCCCCACTATTTTGGGCAGGTTGGGTGATAATTTATTTAAAAGTGCAGTTCACTCAGAAGTGTCAGGAGGCTTACTAATCTGTGCCTAAGTGTGAGCTGATAAGTCCCCTCGTTTCTAGGAATAAAAATGAGAAAGAAGGCATATATACCACAATCATGTATATACACATAGGCATCTTTTCTATAATCATCCTTCATAAAACTAGGGCCTTATTGACATGGAGAGCTACAAAAGGTCTTAGATTTGGCATTGCTTTTAGGTGGGCCCTGGGATGGGATTCAGGAATAGAACAGGTGATAGGCTGAAAAAGATAAACTGTTTGTGTATGTGTCTTAATTCAACCTCTTTGGGAAGCAAGTTAATTGTTACATTAAAAAAAAACTATTAACAAACACTGGATCTAATAGAATGACATAAAAATCACACACACACACACACACACACACACACACACACACACACACAAAGTCTCTCAAGATATCCAAAGGACCCCCCCCCCAACACACACACACAAAGAAAACTTCCTAGGAGATAAATCTAGAAGCAGATATAGAGGCAAATTCTAAAAGCAAGTTCTTAAACCTTAAAGGTCTTCTTGGTAGGAGCCCAGGTCAGGAATGGACCCAGCAAAACTTGTACTTGCCCCTAGAGAGCCAGTTCCTCTGTATCCGAAGGTCCAAAGGTTTCTCTAACCAACTGAAAATGAAAGAGCAAAGCCCACAGGAGAATTAAAAGCTCTCTGGAGTTATAAAGATCGATCGCCTGTGGGCCATGAGTATTGCTTCAGAAAAGCTAACACATAATTTAAACTAGTAAGACGATAAAATGTTAATATACCTAATGTGCCTCTTTACATGTTCAGACTCCAGTATCAAGTGATTATAATGTGTAAATACCAAATACTAGCGCCCCTGGTGCTGGCTTTCTAAAGCCTTGCCAAAGGCCGGGAGAAAAACTCGGTGGTAAGTACTTGGTTAGCTTATCCCCAGCTCTGCAAAAATGAAGAATTACATAATAAAATAAGCCAGGTGTGGGGGTACACTCATTTCAGCACTTGGGAAGCCAAGGAGGGGGTGGGGATCAGGAATTCAAGGTCACTGTCAGCTACTAGCAAGCTTGAGGACAATATAAACAAAGGAGACCCTGCCTGAAGATAACCATGATAATAAAGACAGATAATGAAAAATAAAAACAGCATTCTTCTAATAAAGAAAATAAAACAACACTCGAATGTCGACTTTTTGTAAAGGACACACATGTCCTCTCCCTTCTTGCCAACCTTCCCCCACCCCCCCAAAAAAAAAGTTAGTCTCTTTCCCCCTTAACAGATAGATGAGCAAACTGGCAATGCAATTAGTGATATGCCTGAAATCGGCTGGACTCTAAAAACCATGTATTTCCTACTACCCTTCGCTTTAAAGCAGGGGAGAAGAGGGACAGGAAGGTGAGATTGAGGCCGGCCACTCAGGCTGCTCAGGTGTTGCTTTCCCTCAGCTCCAAGATCCCAACACCTGAAGTGAGTGAGGCTGACCATGGAGCTAGCCCTGATCTTGACTTATATCCAAAGATTTACCATCTTCAACAGAAAAGGAAAATCCCCCCAAGTTCCCTCACTAGGAAGAGATAACAAGTAATCTTGGGTATGAATTGTCCTTAAAATAAAAATCAGAAAGAGAGTTTGAAGGTGGCGGGCACGGAGCTGGCATGGATGTCAGATGTGTTGGTTGGTATTAAGTAAGCCACCCGAGTGTTTTGGCCCCTCTTGGGGCCCTACCCAAAGAACCAGTGAAAATTATCCAAGTACAGCTATTAGAAGATGAGAAAAAGAACACGGCGTTACGGATTCTCACTCAAAAGAACAAGGAAGTCTCTACATAAAGAAAACCATTAGCAGCTTCAGAGGAGTAATTGTAGGCAGATGTGACTGCTCCCCAGAAATTAATCAGCTAATAACCACTCATCATCCTTTGCACAGTCTATGCATTTGTAATAGGGTTTAATAAGGTCTTAACAAAAGACAGAGTAATGAATGGCACTTTAGACCTAACACGAGGGTACTGCTTAGACGGTGAAAACCAGAGAGCTTTGACCTCATGCTTTGTGTGGTTTTCCTCTTTTGATACGGACCTCTATTTACTATCCATGGAGGCCTTGAAACATCATACATCCTTTAATAGGCTTTCTTCCTCGAGGCAGTGAGCCTTCCCCCGTGACCAAGGAGTGCATGGTGTCTTCCCATACTTCACTGGTGTTATCTGGTTTAATTTTCTAGGTGGTTAAGGGGAAGAATTTCGAAGGCAACACGACTAGAAAGATGGGAGGGAATCTTTTCTTCACTCCAACAGAGCGCGCCATTTGCGGAGCGTGGGGGACTCCACAGAGCTAGCCACCAGAGAAGGGCTAGAAGAAGAGGAATGGCCTAAAGCACCGAGTGCAGGCCTAGGGGTCCAGTGAGGTTGCTGGGACTCAAATGGAGCCTTTGCTTTCCTGTGCTGCATCCTCCTGGAACCCTGGTGCTCTTCCCAGAGCAGTCTAGAGATCTACGTTCTAAGCCTCTAGGGGCAGAGACATACACGCCTACAACTCCCTCGGAGGAGCTGGCCAGACATTTCTTTCACTTTGGGCTGAGAGAGTTAGCCAAGAGATGATTTAAAGTACCAGCCCCGTTCCATGCCACATCTTCCGCCTCCTGCCGCGTTTTCCTTCAACAAGCGCCCAGAAGTGACAGCTCCAGGCGTCAAACTGGGGATTAAGGACAGCCAGCCAGCCGGCGGCAGTGCGTCGGAGCTAGTGAGCACGACCCCACAGTCACCCGGAAAACTGTTTCCCCCCACTCCTCCTTCACCGATGCCCACAGAAAGAGCTTTGGAGGCAATGGGCCTCACCCCCTCCATCCTTCCCAGCAGGTGCGCCGCGGCCAGAAACATTCCTCCCTAAGGTCATTTTCGGGCGCACTGGATCGCCTTTGCCCTAAACCTGTCAGTGGAAGATTCCCAGAAGGGCGGTGGTCCTCGCGTGACAGCCAGCGACACTCTTCAAAGATCCCCAATCCGTTCTTGGTTTAACTCTGGGATCTTAACTCCAGACATGTGTGTCGCAAACCAATGAAAAATATGACAAAATACCCAAACAGCTCCCGGGAGATTCCCCACCTCCCTACCCCCAACAGGTGAAAACCTTAAAGAACTGGGAATCATCGCTCAGCTTGTCAACCGTGGACCGTGGCGGGGGCAGAGGCTTCCTGTACCGGCCCCCCTCCCCTGCCCCCCAAATACCACTTGTCCAGGCTCAGGGGCCCGAAGGCTCAGACAGCTGCTGCCACCGCATCGCGGATGCGTGGATTCCACTAGCCCGTGGACCACCAAAGGAGCCAGGGGACCCTGCCGGGCTGGTTGGATCCGGGAGGTCGGGGAACACCAGCGCCTCGCCCCTCTTACCTAGTGCTCACTGGGCCCCGGCTGGGGCATCCGCGGGGTGCGCGCCGCTCCAAGGCTTGTGCGCACCTGGCCGCCTCCCGCCCGGCCCCAGCGCTGCGGCTGCGCTAGCGCTGCATGGCAGGCACACAGGGGCTGGCCGGGGGCCCCGGGAAGCCTGTCCAGTTGGCCGCGACTCCTCCGGCTCTCGTGGCTCGCCAAGGGCTCCCCGCCTTCCCCCGTCCCGCGTCAGTGCGCCCTTCCTCGGCGGCCGTCCTTTTCCCTCCGCTCTGCCCGACCGGACAAACTGGTTTCTCTGCTCCAGGGAGGAGCCTCTCGCCTCCCCCTGGCAGCGGCCGTGGCCGCGCGCGGCTTGGGGACCAAGCTGGAGCTGGGGCCGGGGGCGGGCCCCGCCGTCTGCCCTCCCTCGATCCCTCCCCCGGGTGGAGAGGGGCTGGGCAGCCCGGCCTGGGGTTGGCTTACGCAGCCCTGCTCTAGTGCGACGTCCTAGGGCCCCAGAGGCAGGTGGCCACCCCTGACCGTGACCGATCTTAGTCTATCCTGTGACCCTACCTTTTCAGCCGCAGTTGGCTCCCCGGGTCACTCTTGCTCCCTGCTTCACAGTCGCGCACCCCACGAGCCTCGCGTCACTTTCCCGCCCACTGTGGGCTTGGCTGCAGGCCGGGGTCGGTGACCCGGCCAGCCTGGAAAGCTGGCGGGGTTAGTGAGAGCCGGGGACCTGAACTCCTTCGGTAAGAAGAGCCGCTCTCGCTCGGGGCCAAGTCACGTTTCGGGATCAGTCACCAAAGGCGGCGGAACAGATGGCGCTAAGACTTGTAAGACTTCGAGAAACTAATTGCAGCAAGCACACGTTCTGCTGAGTCGCACACGTTTAGGACCTTGGGACCAGAAGGAGCGATGGTGTAACTGGCCAACCGTGTTATGGTTGCAAGATTCAGACCTGCGTGCAGCATTGCTGGCGGCTGTTTGGAGTGTGAATGGCACCTATGTGAGGTGCTGTTCCTTTAGGCTCTCAGAGCTTACCTAACTACCGAGTCGATTCGCTGGGGTCACAAGGGGGGCAAGCAAAGGTCTACAGGAGCATTTATTTAAAAGGTAGCTGGGGTAGGGCGCTTGCCTGCGTTTAACTGTTAACTCTCAGCACTCCCCTCCCATCCCTAAATCTAAACAACGCACCTCATAAAACCACCTTACAATTTCCTTTGCAAAATAATTCTGTAACGTAAGAACAATAAACTAGCTTGTGTTTTTATTTAATTTAAAAACTTTAATCTTTCAATCTCATTGTAAATTACATCCTTTGGGCAATGTAACAAACAAAACAAAAAACCCAACCATAGAATCACGTATATAGAGCATAGGGAAGACAACCGTGGAGGTCTCTGTTCTCCTCTTTTCCTTCCTCCTCTCGAGCGCTTAAATATGAAGCACGAACTACCTCTTACCTCTGCTTAAAAAGCTCACTAACCTTGTTGGATTCATGGCTTTCATAGTCAAGGACCCAACTTTACCTAAGTGAGGGTCCCTAAAGGGGAACTCTTCAAGTTGCTGATGGCAGTGTGGAGTTTCTCTGCTGCCACTGACAATCATGATAAGCTTTATGGGAAAAAAAAAAAAAAAAAAACAACTGAAAAGGACTTGCAGGAAAGCTGGCTTTCAACCTAGATGAGACACTGGATGAAAGTCTGTTTTGTCTGGAAACCATCAGGTGAGGGGAGAACATGTTCAGAGTGCTGGTCCTCCTGCAAGCCCTTATACCTTGGGGAGGAGGGTCTCGGGGAGCCGATGTTGCTGATGAAGGAGTCCTCACCTTGAAATCCTGGCTTTCATCCTCTCTGACAGAACCATTTCAATGCATTTGGTCAACCACTGCAAGTGTCTCGTGCATGTAACAAGGATCAATTTTGAAATCTGCCTAGCTCCACTCCATTGCCCACAACAGCCTAAAGGGTTCCCTTAATCTCTTAGAGACTTGGACTTAGAAGAAAGTACACCCTTGCCTTCAACACAGAAACTAATTTCAGGCTGAGCCAACATGAAGTGGTCAGGTTTTATTAAAAATGGAAAGAGGTTCTGGGTGGCGGTGGTGCACGCCTTTAATCCCAGCACTCGGGAGGCAGAGCCAAGCAGATCTCTGTTAAGTTCGAGGCCAGCCTGGTCTGCAGAGCAAGATCCAGGACAGGCACCAAAACTACATGGAGAAACCCTGTCTCAACAAACCAAATAAAATAAAATAAAAATGGAAAGAGGGGCTGGAGAGATGGCAGTGTTTAAGAGCACTGACTGCTTTCCAGAGAACCCTGGTTAGATTCCCAGCACCCAAATGGTGGCTCACAACTCCGGTTCCAAGGAATCTGATGCCCTCTTCTGGCCTCATGGGCACTGTACATACTTAGTGCACAGACATGCAGGCAGGCAAGATACCCATACATGTAAAATAAAGGTTAACAAATTTTTAATGGGAAAAAAAAAAAAACACTGAGGAAAGTGATAAAACACACCTGAGCATGGCTATGTGCTTCCCAATAAGCTGCAGTTAATTAAGGATATTTTAACGGTGACCTTAAACATGGAAGCTTTAAAAAGAGAGCAAGAGAGATGTCCAGAGAACAATAAGACATAACCCCCAAGTGTGTGTATGGGCTTCTCAATGAGAGTTACAATTAAGTTACAGCAGTGCCTATATATGCCCTTTTGGTGGCTCTCCAGATAAATCTCAAAGGATTGATATGAATACCCGATATGCACACTTTTTCTTCTCTTTTTAGTAAGTGAGGCTGTCTCAGGTGATGCCTTGGATGGGATTATTATCTGATGAAGAAAACATAGGAGCCACTAGGGTTGAACAAGGATTTAGAGGATGTTCTCTTTTATCAAAAAGGGCGTGTGTGTGTGTGTGTGTGTGTGTGTGTGTGTGTGTGTGTGTGTGTGTGTGTTTGATTCCTAGAAACTTGTAAGTTCATAGCAGGAAAGGGAGAAAGGCTTAAACAGTATAGTTGCTGGAATCCTAGCTTTTCAGCTGGCCAGAGGCTCTTCAGCTAGATGCTGGGGTGAGGGTCCTTTCCTTTCCATCTTCCTCATAATTTCCCCCTGTCTTCCCATCTTTCCTCAGGCTCTGGTAGCATTGAACAAGTATGCTGTGTTGTTTAGAACTCTCACCCCGCAACCAGGGCCTGCACTGAGCACACTGAAGGTGGTGGGGGGCAGGGTGATGAAAACAGACCGGTAAGGCTTTCCAGTTCTTGCCTTGGTAAATCACACTTCTTCCTACCCTTTGTACATCACCGTGTACCCGCAAGGGGACAGTGGCAGGAGAACCAGCTCGATTTGACCGAAAAATCCTTTTCTAGAATAGTTCTTTTTTCTACAAGGTAAAAATTTAGGGGTGAAATATCATCTTAAAAGGAGATGAAACCACCTGAATTCACTCTACTAGCTCCAGGAGGCATTTAAGTTCATGTATTCTCAACAACAGACAGGTACAGAGGCCACACTGAGCACAATCAAGATGAACTCAGCTGGAAGGTGACTTCTATACAACCATGCTCCAGAATTTTATTTTTGGAGGGAGGGTATCGGCAGGGTGAAGGAACCTGTACCCAGCATGTTAAGACAACATGCTTTAAGCATAGATACCTTCGTGTAAACTTATCTTTGCAATGCCTAGTGGCAGAAACGTCAAACACCTGCCTATTTCCTTTAAATGGTATTTTGAACAGCAGATACACATGACACATTCTTTTTTTTTCTTTTTATACATATGTATTTGTTGTGAGGGATGAGGCAGAGGACCACACACAGCAAGCTTGCATGTGGAGGCCAGAGGACAGCTTGCCAGAATCGGTTCTCTCTTTCCACCATGTGGGTCCCAGGGACTGAAGTCGGGTTGTCAGGATTGGCAGCGAGTGCTTTCAACCAGCTGAGACATCTCGCCAGCCCTAGATGATATGTTCTGTTGTCTTCTCTGGCACAAATAAAGTTCTATTACTTCCTGAGTTATAAAACTTCCTGCTTCCTTTCGAATTTCTTGGCCCCTCCCCATCTCCTCGTTCTTCTCAACAGAAAACTAGAAATTAGCTAACTAAATGTGTCTCAGTTATTTTGGTGATTGTAGGGAGGCACAGAATGCATGAGATGAGAATATTAGGTCCGGGTGTATAGCAGGAATCTTAGAAGGTCTTATTAATAAAACCAAACCTGAGGCCAGTTATTGGGGTGAATGCAGAGAAGCAGAACAAGCCACAGCTACCTCACCTTGCCAGTTCCTCAGCTGATCCTGTTTCCTCAAACTGGAAGCTTCTGAGTCCTCATCCAAAATGAATCTCAGCTGAACTGCTGCTCGAAAGCCTGAAAGCTTAACCAGGCCAAATGCTTCTAGTTTCTGGGCTTCACGCCTTATATACCTTTCCTTTCTACCATCACTCCCTGGGATTAAAGGCTCGCTCTCTGGGATTAAAGGCATGAGTCACCATGCTTGGCTGTATCCTTGAACAGATGGATTTCTGCCTCTAGAATGCTAGGATTAAAGGCATGTGCTACCACTGCCTATCCTCTATGTTTAATATTGTGGCTGTCCTGTTCTCTGACCCCAGATAAGTTTATTAGCATGCACAATATTTTGGGGAACACAATACCACCACATGGGTGTGTTATTCAAATCTCCTTCTGAAAAGCTTCCCATGGTCTGGCTTTCACAGAACCAGAAGGTGCTATGCAAGCAGCCAATGGAGGGGCACAACCAATAGTTCCATTCAGCTGTGATGCCTGCGAACCACAACACTAACCAGCAAGAGATCTCAAGGTGAAACCGTGGTACTCATTATCTTGGTGGCAACCCAACAGTTGTCTAATTGGACTTAAGGCCTGCTCAACAGGAAGAAGACTATGCCTGTTTCTAGAAACCCAGTCAGCTACCTGGGCCTAAGGAGGTCATGGATCTTAGAGGAGAACTTCCTAAGTGACACTTTATTAGACCAGCGTAATGCTTGACTACATTCTAAATACTTATCCTTATACCACAGGTAAGTGTGGCTCTTACCTTTCATCCAAGGAGCCTCTCTTTGCAGTAGATGGAGACCATCACAGAAAACCACAACTGGCCATGAGGCAGAGAGAAGTGGTCATAACACAGGGATCAACAGATCATGGGGAACTCAGTCCCAATGAATTACGACACAACTCTTACACCTAAATCTCAGGAAACATTGCACAAGGCGGGGAGGAACGAGTGTAAGAGCCAGGGGCCCAGGAAGTCTGCCGGGTATGTGATATTTAATCTGTGCACCCCCAATAAAGTTTATCTGAAAATCAGAGGAAAAAGCCAGCCACTGTAGTAAACATAGAGGTCAGGCAGTGGTAGCACATGCCTTTAATCCTATCACTCGGGAGGCAGAGATCCGTCTGGAGATCTGTGAGTTCAAGGCTACACTGGGAACAGAGCCAGGCGTGGTGGTGCATACCTTTAATCCCAGCACTAACCATAAAGGTCTGGAGGTCTGGACAGACAGACAGGAAATGACAGAGCTAGGCAGAAAGAGGAAGTGATGTAGCTGGGTGGGGAGAGGAAATGAGAGGGCAGAACAAATAGACATACAGGTGAGGTTATACAGGAAGTATATAGGTCTCTTTGGAAGCTGCGGAGTTGGTGAGGTGAGATTAGCGGTGACTTTTCATATTCCTCTGATCTCTCAGGTTTTAACCCCTATATCTGGATCTGGGTTTTTTATTAATAAGACCATTTAGCACTTTGTCTTACAGCTGGGAGAACATGTCTCCTAGAAAGACAGAGATGCTACATCCAAGATACCTAAAAAATATGGCTGCCCAAACAAGACATAAACAATGACCAAACAGACGTGCTCATAGAGAGTGGAGAAATCTCTCGGGACCCACCTGTAGACAAAGAACTACAAACAACTAATGACTGCTAAGAGAGAGAGAATTGGTCTCTTGCAGGGATGAGCCCCCTAATGAGTTGTCCAATGCTCCAGGGGTGAGCCCCTTAATTGACTACCTAAAGCAAAATGGTCACCCCTGAAATAATATACACACAACACTAAACAGACTCAGCAGCTTATATTTATCTATTTATGCATGTAAACATGCATATGCATATATAACAACAATAATAAAAAAAAGAGGCCATCTGTTTGAGAGGAGAGGAAACGCTAGGGGAAGACATGGGTGGGGATGGAGGCAGGAAAGGCAAAGAGGGAGGTGATGTAATTATATTTAAATTAAAAATTAAAGATAAAAAACCAATTAGTATTTAAAAATCGGCCTCCTTTCCTTTCATGTTCGTGATTGTGTGTGTAGTATTCATCTATATTTCTTTCCTATAAGGAAGAGATTTTAAAAAATTGTGAGTGCCTATTTATATAGACACTTGATGAACGTTACGCTGACCTAGTGTTGATAACATAACACTAGTTAAACTTAATTGGTATAATTAATTTACATAGCCAAGTAGCCGTTTTTCAGGGCTGGAGGTGTGGCTCGGTGATAGAGCCCTTGCCTAATACATGTCATGCTCTGAGATCCACCTACCCCAAAGCAAAGCAAAAAACTCCAGGTTGTCTTATGATCATTGTTATTACATGTTGCCATGTTCTCTCACATTTATCTGTTTATCTATGTGATGGTGATGGTGGTGGTAGTGGTGGTGGCAGGCTGTGTGTGTGTGTGTGTGTGTGTGTGTGTGTGTGTGTGTGTGTGTGTGTGTGTATTTAGGCCATGGCATGCATGAGGAAGCCAGAAGAAAAGAGTTTCTTCTTTCCTTCTACTGTGTAGGTCCCAGGGATTGAACTCAGGTCCTCAGACTTCATGGCAAGCACTTTTACCTGATGAACCATCTTGCCTGCCCTGTTACAATGCTCTCATACAGTTTTAAGAAATCTGTCATCTTAGGGTCCATTTTCATCACTTCCCACTGATGAGTGAAAACACCTTTGTAAGTGGACGTTTTCCTGTCCCAACCACCTGGTTCCAAATAACCGACTTAGAGGCTAACTATGACTTATAAATGCTTAGACGATGCCTCTGACTTTTTACTAGCTAGCTCTTACACTTAAATTAACCAGTATTTCTTATTTACCCTTTGCCACATGGCTCATGACTTGTTACCTCATTTTCTACATGGCCTGTTCCCTCCGCGGCTGGCGGCTGGCTGGAATCTCCCCTGACTCCTCCTTTCTTCCTCCCAGAGTTCTCTGGGTCTAGCTGTCCCACCTGTACTTCCTGCCTGGCTACCAGCATGTACGGTGATATTTTATTTGTGCTGAAATGTGATTTTATTTGTATGTTAATAAATAAAGTTGCCTGGGGGTCAGAGCTAATAGCAAGCCATTTAGCAGAAGTCTGGCAGTGGTAGCACACGCCCTTAATACGATCACATGGCAGGCAGAGTCTGTGTGTTCAAGGACATAACCAGCTTGGAGAAACACGCCTTTAATCTTAATACCAACCATAGAGACATGGAGGTCTGTATAGACAAGCAGTGACGAGGAGGTCATGTGGTTGAGTTTACAACCAATGACAAGGCAGAACAAGTCAATAAAAAATACAGACACACGGGAAGTAGGTCTCTTTCTCAGGGGAAGGATGGCAGCGGGTGGTAAGAAGGTGGTCTCAGCTCTTGGCTATTGCTCTCTGATCTCTGGGCTTTTAACTCTGCATTTGGCTCTGTGTTTCTTATTTAATAAGACCGTTTAGAATTACATCTACATGCCTGTCAGCTTTTTATTAACCAGTGAGAGTAAGTAATACATATTCACAGCACACCTTGATCTTTCCAACTTCATCTTTTATTATTGTTAGAATTCCCAGCCATTCCCCCGGCTACATGACCTTTCATGAGCTGTCCAGTAGCCAGGCAAGATGCTTAGTAATCTTAGGGCCTTACATCCTACCTAATCCATGCACTGCGTGGTCATGTAATCTATGCACAAAAGTATGTAAGCCCATATGTGCATGTGCGGAGCAATGGGGAGGGGAGACCTATAAAAGCAGGTTCCACCCATTCTTTCCCTCTCTTCTTGAATGGTCATTCCACAGGCCTATGCACACCCCGTCTATTCCCTTAATAAACTCTTATAGTGGGTTTTGTTTACCTCATGGCTTTTCTCGCACAATAAACAGCGCTGCTTAAATAACATTGCACCGCTTAACATTGCACCACTTAATAAATAACAATTATGCCTAGCCTAAAATTGAAGTCCTCCTCATGATAAATGGCTGGATTCTGAATAATACTTGCTATATTCCCCTCTGCTGGGAAGGGCATCCCACCATCCTTCACATCCCAGGTCTGAGATGGCTTCCTCTAGTGTCCCCTAGAGGGAAGTTCCAAAGGCACTTCACACATCCTCCAGGGAAAGCCTCCCTTCCCATCCTGCACTGCACTGTGGGCCCCTTGAGATCCATGACAGGTCTTCCTCTTGTCTAGAGCGTCAGTGTGGTATTCTGTGTGGTCAGAGAGTTATTAATTCTCCTAGGATGAAGGAATGGTTGCTGTTGTTGAGTAATATTTTTATCTTGCTAATGGTTTCTTTAATCATCTGCTGGTTTGGGCTATTTTTTCATTTACCAGATTGGCCTCTGGAATCAATTACCACCCACCACTATGTGAAGGCATTTTAGAGGTCCTATCTCATTCCAGTTCCTGTTAGTTCACTGGTGATTTGCCCCCCTTCGCTTCGTTCTAGATAGAACTGACGTTCCCAGTTTGGCTTTGTGTGACTAGAACTGGAACACAAGGAAGACTTGCTGCCATCATTGGAACAGTTCAGAAAAAGGCATCCAGGAGCTTCTGAAAGAAGTGTGTGCATGAGAACACCGCCTTTTCTATTTTCCTAAACGCACAGTCTGATGACTGATTGGCTTTCCTATCTACAGAAAGGCAAATTAAGGGGAAAGTAAAACAGTAGGGTCTGGAGAGATGTCTCAGCAATTAAGAGTCCTTACTGCTCCTCTTGATGAGGACCCCAATTCAGTTCCCAGCACCCACAAGTTGCCTCACAACTGCCTGTAATTTCAGTTCCAGGCAATACCTCACCTTCTTCTGACTTCTGTGGGCACCAGGTACTCATTTGATGGACACACATAGATGCAGGCAAGACACACATACACATAAAAAGAAATAACTCTTTAGAAAGAACAGGAAGCCATTTTTTCACTTGTCCACATTGGCAACATTTGGGATTTTTTGTTTGTTTGATTGATTGATTGGTTTGGTTTTTAAGTTTAGTATTATTCTAAAGATAGCGAAAGAAATCAGGTTCAGTGGGACACACCTGCAAGCCCAGAACTCAGGAGTCAAAGGCAGAAAGGTCATGGCTAGTTCAAGGTCAGCCTTGTCTGTGCAGGAGGTTCTCGGCCAGTCAGAGCTATGTGGTGAGACCCTATCTCAATAAAGTAAAATTTAAATACATAAATATATAATAACAAATAAGTAAAAATAAAAATAGCAAAGGAAAAATTAATGCAAACTTAAATTCAGTTTCTCCTCTTGTACTTTTAGCACAGATCAGACTTAACACCAACTGTGTGGGTCTCACCCCCCAATATCAAATAAGCTATCAGTTCTGTAGCGGATATCAGTCAGATGTCCCCTAATCCAGTTCAGTTCTGACAGTGTATGGGAGCTCGGTCCCTGAGATACCTCCACATACTCTTAGTTTTACCCGTGCTTCTGACCAGGCCCTAGTAAATCAGGGGGCTCACAACTCATTCTTCGAGTTCCATTGAGTTCACTTAAACAGATTTCAGAGGTAACTCAAATTGACTGGTTTATTATAGAGGATATTATTAATAGAAATGATACAAAGAAAGAGATACATAGGGCAAGGTGAGCGGGGAGGGTCTTAGGGCACTCTCCAGGAGCCTCCATGGGTTCTGCTATCTAGCAAATCTATGAGCCCTGTCCTTTTGGGATCTTATGGAGACCTCTGAATAAGCAGAACTGGACAACTGTGTAGAAAGGTGACTGGATAAAAGGGTGCATGCTGATGCTAATGCAGACGGAGAAGCCCAGCCAGACCTGTCCGTCCACAGTCTTCTTGGCATCTCTGTGATGTACGCCTTCCTCCCAGCCATGGCCCTGGGTTCCTGTTTGCATCAAGGAGTGGAAGGGTCTCATGTCTACGGTCGCCCCAGGCCAGTCTGTAGAGCCAGCTGTAAGACAGAAATGTAGGGGGAGGTTAGTTTCTATGACCCAAGTTGGCAGAGCAAAATTGTAATTTTAATGGTTTGCTTTGGGCGAAAAGTTAAGAGCCAGAAACCATGGATGACAACAGAACACATACTCGTAAATCATATATATGTAATATAGATATGCATACATACATATATATAATTGCTACATGTTTGTGATATATGTCATAGTATACCACACATTGCCCATGTGTGTGAGAGAGCAAGCATTTGTATAGTATTGACAGCCATCTTAGTTTGCTTTCTATTGCTGAGATTAAACACTGACAAAAACCAACTTTGGAGGGAAAGTTTTATTTGGCTCATACAGCCTGATTAAATTCCATCATTGAGGCAAGTCAAGGCGGGAACCCAAGCAGGAGAAGAGGCAGGAACTATGGGGAAAATACTTATTGCTTGTCTTCAGGCACACATTCACTGTGTGCCTTCTACTTCCCAGGTCAACCTGGTTGTGTGATGCTGTTCATGGGAAGACAAGAGCAAATATCTCCTCATCCCAGAGAGAGAGCCAATGACATTCCAACAGGAGCAGAAATGACTCAAGACAGATGCATCACCAAAGCCCACACCAGCATTGGTGACGGCTCACAAAAGCTGGGAAAACTGGACCATACTGCACAACCTGCAGGTAACTCTACAGGTTGGAGAGCATCATTTCCAGGTGGCTCAATTGGACCGAGCCTATTCCAGACAGCTCAGCTTGTTTAAGAGTCTTCTAGGCAGCTTGTGTTGTCTCTAAGTAATACTTACTTCCTATATATGCTTGGGGATAGAGGAGGCCTAGTGAGCCTCCTCAGTTTTAGGGACTTCCTGAGCGATTTTGAGGGTTTAGTTCATGGGTTTAATGAGCAAGATGGAATATTTCACTTCCCCTTAGAACAGTGGTTCTCAACCTGTGGTTCAGGACTACTTTGGGGTTGAATGACCCTTTCACAGGGTTTGCATATCAGATATTCAAATTATGATTCACAACAGTAGCAAAATCACAGTAACAAAGTATCAACAAAAATAATTTTGTGGTTGGGCATCACCACCACATGAGGAACTGTATTAAAGGGTCACAGCAGTAGGAAGGTTGAGAACCACTGCCTTGGAAATCTTGTTGTTTCACAAACATTCTTTGTCTTAACAAGCTTCTCTCCAAAAAGGAAGGCTTTAATCTAAGAGGAAACTGCCACACAGCATACCTTCCCAGAGGTGGGACCACCGCTGGGCTCTCCACATCAATTAGTTCAGAAAACGCCCCCACAGACACGTGCACAGGCCAGTCAGAGAGAGAGAATTCCTCGACTGAGGTTCCTTCTTCCCAGAAATGTCTAGGTTTATGTCAAGCAGACGAAAACTAATCATTGTAACAGGTACATAAATCATGTAACTTATTTGGAAGAAAGGTAAGAAACAAATATCAAAAGTTCAACATGTCCCAAAAGTTAATCCCAAGAATCAGTTGAACATGTATGCATAAGTGAATGGACACATATGTTCACTGTGTCATGTTGGTTTTTCATTGTCAGAGACCTCAATGCCCATTTTATAGGGGTTCCATCTACATAATGATATGCCAATTCAGCATTTTGTATACTAGGAAGATCTAGTGATACTGATGTTTGTTCCATCTCCAAGATATATTGTTATATGATAATGCCAAGTACAGAAAGTATGTGTTTAAATAAAAATATTTGTTAAGTGTTTATTGTTTCTGCTTATATAAAATAAATATGTGCATTATGTAATATACATTAAAGCATCAACTGTGAGGCTGGAGAGTGACTCAGTGGGGAAGAGCACTTATAGTTCTAGCAAATGACCTGGATTGTAGAATATTATTTTAAGATGTGTTACATTTGTTTTTGCTGTGGAACATTTGTTTCATGATACAAAGATGTGTTGCATTCTTTTATGTTGCATTTGTTTAACTCTGTGAAGCTGTGTTACTGTGCCTGTCTAAAACACCTGATTGGTCTAATAAAGAGCTAAATGGCCAATAGTAAGGCAGGAGAAAGGATAGGCAGGGCTGGCAGGCAGAGAGAATAAATAGGAGGATAAGAGCAAGAGAAGAAGGAGGAGGATTCCAGGAGCCAGCCTCCCAATTACACAGCAAGCCACAGAATAAGGACAGAAAAGATACACAGAAATAGAGAAAGGTAAAAGCCAGAGGCAAAAGGTAGACAGGATAATTTAAGTTAAGAAAACCTGGCTAGAAACAAGTCAAGCTAAGGCTAGGCATTCATAAGAAAGAATAAGCCTCCGTGTGTGTGTGTGTGTGTGTGTGTGTGTGTGTGTGTGTGTGTGTGTGTGTGTGATTTATTTGCATGAGCTGGGTGGTGGGCCCTCAAAGAGTAAAAGAGCTAAGAGTCAAAAACAACCAACTATAGACCTGGCTTGATTCCCAGGACCCACATAGTGGCTCCAGTTCTGGGGGGATCCAGCTCCCTCTACAGGCATCAGGCACACATGTGGTACATGCCCTCCCCCAGGCAAAATACTCATATACAGAAAATAATAAAATAAATCTTAAGTTGTTTAAAATAAAAACCAAAACATCCTATGTAATGTTATATATGTATTATGGAGAGAGAGACTGAAAGAATAAATAAGAAATTGATAGCAGTACTCATCTTTATGAAGGAAACTAATTTTTCATCTATATATTTGTTCAGTTAAAACTTTTTCTCACCATGCTGCCTTAAAACCTTTTAAATATTAATTTTGGCAATGTAATATGTATATACTCACACAGCATTACAGAGTTTCTGATGGGAAACAGTCCACCACCAAGCCTTGTGGTCAAATGGTATTGAGGAAATCATTTTTTCAGCTCTGTTGGTTCTTACATTTATTTTCACATATGAATAATGTGCTTATATATGTCTTTAGACATCATGGATTTCCAATCATAGAACTGAGTGACGTATCCCACTCATGACGACTGATAAGCACACATTCTTCCTCTCTCTCCTGTGGGTAGTGGAAGAAGTCCTGAAAGAGTGAAATCCTGAGTGAATGTGTGCTGTTGATATGGGCACACCTATTCTAAGGACCCCAATGCCTTAGACCCATGGGAAATGGCAAAGCCTTTCTCATAGTCAGTGTGTGGATGCTGAGAGGATGTTCAGAAAGTGTCCACCATAACTTTCTCTCCACCCTGCACCCAACATGTTTACAGCCTCAAGACCTTTTCACAGAGTTCTTCATTAGCTAAACCATTCCTGGATTTACCTGTATACCACAAACCCCGACCCCTTGCCTATCTGTGTGCAATAACCTGCTTCCTGTTCAGCTATATGCACTTGTCTACCCGTGCAACTGTGTGTAATAAACACTGAGATTCCTGGGTGCTGTGACTTATTTTGAGAGCTCAGGTCACCTGATCCCAGCTTTTCTATGTCTATGTGTCTGTCCTTTCTTCTTTCCCTTATCACCCCTAGTCAGGGTTCCAGGATGCAAGGCATGCAAAGATGCTGCACTCTCCGTTTTCCAACAATTAGAGTGATATATACAATTAGATCAGTATTCGTGATCACTTTCGTTAGGAGTATGAAAATACTAATCCATGGCTAATCCGTGGAGTGTATTATAATTGCATTTTCTTTCTCATAAAGGTTTGCACTTTACCTTGAGTAAAAATTGCCCCCTTTTTTTTATTTATTTTACCTTTTAGGATTTTGTCATTAATTAGTCACAAAATTCCTCATCTAATCATACATTTTTTTCTTAGTATATCAAACATGGAATTTATCACTTTACATTTGGTTCTCTTGAGACTGACTTTCAGTTATGGCCTCCTGTCTTCCTGCTGTACATAGAGTGCTATACAGGATCCTTCGCCTTCCTCTGGCAATTCCTACCTCTCTCCTTCTCACCCTTGCTGTGTTTATTAATTCTGATGGGGGTGCACTTGAAAGAGGGAACTTGAGGCAACATTTCTGAGGCCTGCTATGTTGCTTATGATATCTTTTACTGGAGACAACAGTGTTCTCAAGTGCTTATGAGATCACTATTGTTAGCAACATTTCATTAGTGTTTTAAAATTTTGCATTTATTCATTTTGTGTGTGTGTGTGTCTCTGTGTATGGGTATGGGCATGAATGTGAAGGTCCCAGAACAACTTGGCTGAATTAGTTCTCTTTCTCCACCATGTGGAGTTCTGGGGATCAAATTCAGGTCATTATCCACCAAGCCATCTTGCCGGCCCAAATATTATTTTTTATTAGTATTTCTATTATTATTACTATTGTCTCATCTCCAACTCTGAGTTCTAGTCCTGGTTAGTGGCTCCAGGATGTGATCAGGTCCCGGGAACTTATCATTCCTTTTCTCTACTTTTGTGATGATGACAGGAGTGGCATCTAGTGTGGAAGGCTGGGAGACAGAGGATACAACCTTTTCAGCATCTATTAGGGAACTGATCTCTGTCAACATGGAAGAAAAAGCTGGGAGCATGGCAGCCTAGATAGCGCTTGTCATGCATTGTGCATATTTGGAAATGTCTTAGTTCTATCTTTAAATTTTGACTGGAAATAGAATTCTAGACCAGAAAGAATTTTGTCCTCAGAATTCTGAAGGCTAAATTCCACTGTATGATAGATAGATTCTGATGTTGCAGCAGATGAGTGATGATACTCTGATTCTCAACCCTTTGCATGTGGCTGTTGTAGTTAACAGTGACTGTCAACTTGACAGGCTCTAGAATCACCTAGTGTCTTGGTTATACTAAATGTTACTTAGTTATACTTACTTATACCTAGTGTCTTATACTTCCAACATACAATGGCACAGGATATACATTACCATTCCAAAACATAGGGAAGGGAGCATTTTGAGGAAATACTGGACCAAAGAAAGACTGAAAAGCACCTGGGTAAACTCCATACTCTGCATCTCCACATCTGGTGTCAAAACGCTCTTCAGATCTCCAACTCCTCTCAACTTTGTTGACTGCAACACACTTCTTTCTCTTGGGCTGGTTCTGCTCTCTATTAGCAGCTCTCCTTGGCAGATATCCTACCGTTCTGGCATATCCAACATTTTGGGGTCTCCAAGGCAATCCAGACTTTGACTTCACAGCTTCCTGAAATGGCACCCTGACACATGCCTGCCTCAGTGGTTTTCTTTAGGTACAGAGGCAAATTCCATAACCTCTTTTTTCTATCCTTAACTCTAAAGCCAGAATCACATGGCCGAAGCTGCCAAGTTCTGCTGCTTGCTGGAGCTGGAACATGCCCCTCCTTGTTCAATTACATCTTTACCAGCTTTCTATCTTCCCTAGTTTCCTTCACTGCCTAAGCTTGGCTGTCCTGAAACTGGATATGTAGACCAGGCTGGTTTCAAACTAAAAGATCCCCCAGCCTCTGCCTTCCAAGTGCTGGGATTAAAGATGTGCACTACCATACCCAGCTCTAAATTTTTCTTTAATTCCTTTTCACAAGTTGGAAATTTAGCTGGGTGAGATCTTCCCCTGAGGTTACCACTCCCTTTATCCAATTTCTTAATTTGTTTATTTCCTTGAATATAGGACTTAGCTCCATTCCATTTCCTGGTGCTCCTTTTCTCCTCAAATATTTTCCCTGTTCAGCTTGCTCCTTTTCACTATTTATTCTCATTAGAGTCAACACTAGTAACCACACAACAGAGTCTATACTAGGCTGTTTTGAAATTTCCTCTGACAAGGGAATTAATCCAAAACTCTTCACTTTAGCTTCCGGCACTTTTCAGACAAGGGCAAAAAGCAGTCACATTCTTCACCAAAATATAACAAAAAAATTTTGTTTCTAGGCAGCATACTGAAATTCTTCCCTGAAACCTTTTGAGCCATCAATGAGTTCAAATCATTATCAGCACCACTGTCTTCCATGTTCCTATGAGTATGGCCCATTAAGCAGTGCTTAAAGCATTCCACTGCTTTCCTAACCCAAAGTACCAAAGTCCAAATTCCTGCAAACTTAAACATGGTCTGGCCTATCATGGCAATACTGCAGTCCCTGGTATCAATTTCTGTCTTAGTTAAGGTTTCTGTTGCTATGAAGAGACGCCACGACCATGACAACTCTTATAAAGGAAAAACATTTCATTGCAGTAGCTTACATTTTCAGAGGTTTAGTCCATTATCATCATGGTGCAACATGGTAGCATGCAGGTAGACATGATGCAGGAGAAGTAGCTGAGAGTCCTGCATCTTGACTCACAGGTAGTGGTCTGTCTCACTGGGAGTGGTTTGAGCACATATGAGATCTCAAGGCCTACCTCTACAGTGACACACTTCCTTGAAGAAGACCACACCTCCTAAAAGTGCCACTCCCTGTGGGGGCCATTCAAACCACCATACCCAGGAAACAAAATCTTGAAAGTAAGCAATACCATTCCCTGGGGTGGGGCTCCAGATTGAACAGAAAAGAGATAACAAGTTTATCAGAGTCTCTCTCTCTCTCTCTCTCTCTCTCTCTCTCTCTCTCTCTCTCTCTCTCTCTCTCTCTCTCTGCTTCCTGACAGCAGAGGAAATATGGCCAGTTACCCCATACTCCCAGAACCATGCCTTCTACATCACAACAGACTGTCTCTCCTCAGACTGTGAGCCACATCACACCCTTCCTCCCCTAGATGCTTCTGCTCTGGTTTTGGGTCACAGCAATTAAAAAGCAATTCATACAGTGACTACCTTCCTACTGCCTGGAAGCTTTTCCTCTGACTCTAAAATTTTACTGAAATGGGGCCTCAGGATGGGTATGTATTAAAATTTCAAAGCAAAATTATTTTTACACTGAATATTTTAAGAACACCAAAAAGGTTAGTGTTTCTCAGTTCCGTTTACTTCTGTCCAACTGCAGTGAGCCCAAGACGACCTTGAGAGCAGAGACACACCTCTCAGGCTGTCTCCCTTTGGAATTATCTATGTTTTCTGGAGTTTTAGACTTAGCAGCTACCACCAGGTACCTGGCCCTAACTTCTCTCCCTCTCATTTTCAGAGTTAAACTCATCAGAAAACATTGCTTACCTCTGAAGGCAAGCAGCTAGTCTGATGAATTAGTTCACAGCAGGTGGTGACAACTCACAACACCTCAGGAGCTTTCCTTAACCACACATATGGACATTTGCTCACATTTTCCAAGGCAGGAATTACAAAGGAGTAAGGGATGATCCATCCATCGTTCTGAATTTTTTAGCAGTCAGCTCTCCTTGCCTAGTCCAATTATGACCCCTCTTGTCAGTTCCGGTTAGAGTTGGTTGAAACACTTCCCATAGCTTTATCCAAAGCTACTGGGGAAAGGAGTCATACAAAACTCACCTTCTTTTTCTTAGTTGTGGAACAATTCCCAGGAGCTAATTTGATGTATGTTTAACATATCTTAGTACTATGATGAACTGTTTGTGCTTGAAATGCAGCTTGACAGTCCCCAGTCCCCAGATGACCAGGAATTGCTTCTTAAAGAGCACTTGGTTCTGTTCTTTCTCTTGACGGCACATGACTGTCATGTTTTTAGAGATGCTTCCTTTTTCTTTATTGTAAAAAGTGTCTTCCATACATATATACAACAGAGTGTGACCGTAGCCACCCCACTCCCCCATTCAGCTCTTCTCTTCAGCCCCCAATGCAGCCTCCTCCCCCCAACCTCATTTGCATCTTTGTTTTATCTTCTTCTAACCCAGTCCAGTTGGCGCTGCCCATATGTACTTCCATGCCGAGTCTCCACGGGAGCATGGGAACTCCACCCGTGGCCACACCCTCAAATGTTCCTTTATCTTTTCCCTGGGGAATAGGACTTAACTAGTACTGCAGACTTGAGTCTCCAGCAAGGTACAACCATCTCTCCTGTGCTTCTCTGGCCTGGCTCCTCAGCTCAGAGCACAGAGTGTGGTGATATTGTGTCCCCCAATATATTGTGCACCCTAATAAACATATCTGGGGTCAGATAACAGAACAGCCACTAGACAGACATAGAGGCCAAAAAATGGTGGCACACATACACCTTTAATCCTGTCACTTGGAAGGCAGAGATCCATCCGGATCTCTACGAGTTCAAGGCCACACTGGAAACAGCCAGGCGTGGTGGCACACATCTTTAATACCAGGCAGTGATGGCAGGAATCAGAAAAGATATATAAGCCGTGAGGACCAGGAACTAGAGGCTTTTAAGCTTTTAGGCTTTTAGCAGCAGTTCAGCTGAGATCCATTAGGATGAGGACCCAGAGGCTTCCAGTTTGAGGAAAGAGGATGGGCTGAGAAGTTGGTGAGGTGAGGTTAGCTGTGGCTTCTTCTGCTTCTCTGATCTTTCAGAATTCACCCCAATACCTGGCCCTGGGTTTGTTTTTATTAATAAGACCTTTTAAGATTCATCTACAACAGAGTGCCCCAAAGTCCACCCCAAGGAAGCCAGACAATCCCTCGAAACCACCTCGTGAGCACACACAGGTCTAGTACACACTAGGAGCCTGTTTCTTCTTCCAGCAACCAAATGTGGCTCTTTCTACCAGCTTCCACACTCTTGGACCAGACACTGCTGTCCCAGCTCTGTGGGCCTTCAAAGTAGAGAAATCTGTCCTTTTGTCTGCAAGGATCAAGAACAGGTTATTTTGGGAGAAATGCCTTGAAGTCTTCTACTTCATACTCTGCCAAGAGGGTCCAGAGCCTGGGCATGTGGGCTCTATATCTTACCTAGGGCCTTGGGAATTGACTGTTGTTCTTTAAGAACACCTGGCACTGAGCCATTTATAAAGAACCAAAGGTTATTTGGGCCCATGCTTCTTGTGGAGGCTGGAGAGTTTGGGTTGGGCTACTGCACCTGGTGAGGGCCTCATGCTTCTTCAGCTCTTGGCTGGAGGCACCACCAAGCAGTCCTAAGGGAAAGAGGAGAGAACAATGGGAGACAGGTTTGTTATAATGATCGTTCTGAAGCTAGCGAAGCCATCTTGAGTGAACCACAATAGCCTTCCAGAGGGTAGAGCACTAATGCCTTCCTGAGGGTAGAGCACCGCAACCCATCCAAACACTCTCGAAGGCCCCACCGTCTCTTTATAGCAGCACACTGCCAAATTTCAGTACAAAGCTGCACATAGTGGTACAGAGCTTAATCCCAGGAGAGCAAGAGGGCCTCAAACTCAAGCTCCCTCCCAAAATCAATAGGAATCGTGGCAGAGACAAATCACATCCTAATCTCGGGACAGAGCATTTAGAAATCAAGAACAGTACATGTCCAAAGGTATCTAACAAATAAGACCTTTATTGACTGTATCTAGAAGAAATTTAACTTCTGGCTTATTAAGAATTTGCTCAGACATCAAAATCACTGCTTTAATTCTTCCTCTAGGATGAAGACATTTTAAATATTTTCACATGTCAAGAATTCTTTCCAAGGCTTCTATATGTTAATGGAATGAAATTTCAATTCCATCTTTTAAAATACATATATGCATGCTCAAGCGTAACTCAGGGAGCAGCACTTGCATGAGGCCCTCCCTGTGTTTGATCCCTAGCACCACGGCATGTTCTCTTCCTGCTTCCCCCTCCCCACTCTCTAAAGTCTGCTTCATTCTAAATCCACTGAAAATCCACTTGTATTCAAGTCTAAACGATCTATGACACTTGCCTATGAAACATGTGACCAAGAAGTGCTCCAATTCCATCTGTGAGTCTCAGCTTACTATGCTTCCCGGAGCCCAGCACTTACGTCCTAGGCAAGCATATTCTCTATGACTCACTTGAAGTCAATTCATTTCAAACACTGTGGTTGATTGAATGCTGGCAGATAACAATCACTTGGGAGCGGTGGCTTGCATGCTTTCTTTTTACCTTTCTTTCTTCTTACGTCCTTCCTTCCTTCCTTCCTTCCTTCCTTCCTTCCTTCCTTCCTTCCTTCCTTCCTTTCCTTCCTTCCTTCCTTTTTCTTTTCATAGGGTCACACTACTTAGTCCAGGCTGATTTAGAATTTGAGATCCCCCTGTCTCCAGAGTGCTGGTATTATAGGTGTGTGTCATTGAGCCTGGCAGCAACAGTGGTTTTTAAAACACTTTTATATTCAATCTTTGGTTGGTGATTTAAAATCTTCAATGCCTAAAAACAGAAGAAACGTGTGAAATAGTCATTGGAGAAATGAGTGTGTTTGCAGCCATGAGCGTCCCCAGGGGTGAGTTTTTCATAAACACAATGACACTTAAATGTTAAGACCCTTCTAAGGCCTGGGCCTGTTTTTATGTTCTTCTGTTTTGTTTTTTGAGACAGGTTTCTCTGTGTAGCCCTGGCTGTACTTGCTTTGTAGACCAGGCTGGCCTCAAACTCAGGGATCTGCCTGACTCTAGTTCTATGTTCTTAAGTTTGTAAATTCTTTTTCTTTCCTGGCAGAACTCCCTCTTCCCCATTTCTGTAATCCTTGGTCTCGGTGAAAGTTGGTTTCATACTTGCTGCAGAGTCCCACCCCCTATTGCCCTTCTCTCCTCCCCTCCCCACCCCTCTCCTCCCCTCCCCCTCCTCTCTTCTTTTCTCTTCTCTCAGGCACCCTTGACCTCATAGGATGAACATGGAAACAATCTGCAGGTTGGCACGATTCTGAAAATAGGCCCCGATACAGGTCTGAGGCACGGGCCTGCTTCCAGCTGCTGCCATGCTGGAACCATTATCCACCTCACACCGAGGTCTCTGTCCAAACCAATTGATGTTCCTATACCCCTCCCCTCACCCCAAACAAGGGCCCACCCTACACTTTCACAACAGTTTACAATCCTGGGCTTGTCCCTTCTCTCCAGAAACCTTCTGGCATCCCACAACTTCCCAGGCCCTGCTGGAGTTCTGGTTCTCACAGAGGACCTCAGGGGCCTCCTGTGGCCCATGCCTATGCTTCCCCGGTCTCCTCTCACATTAGACAAAAGCAATGGCAGGTTGTAGCCCTGTGTGGTATCATTTCTTCAGTGGCTTTGTTTTAAACAGAAACTACTGTTCTGCCTGATGGTGGAGCTCTTAAGTGACTCTCCAGGTAGCAGGGTCAAGTATGCAGAGCAGAGGTCCCTGCCAGGTCCTGAAGCTGGAGTTCTTTCAGAGTTCCTTGAGGTACCAGCAGCCACTGTCTATTGTTCTGAGGCGAGAGACACCCTGCCCCCAGCCCCCAGGCCTAGCATCATGGGCACAAGGGAAAATTTGACTCACTTGGAATGTCATCTGTACTACACAGCTGTCCAATGGGAATCGTGGCAGTGGTGGAACTGTCCTTGCCTGCCATGACATCTGTTCCACACTCCTTCTCTGGTCACAACCCCAGTGTTATTAGAAACAAGACTGTGCTTAGCTAAAGAATCACACATCCGTATCTCTGGCTAGTTGAATATGATCGCATGGCCAAGTTCTGACCAATGAGATAGGTGTAAGCAGAATGTTCCAGAAGATTTCAAGAGTACTCTAAAAGTAAGAAATACATCCTTTTCCTTCCTCTCTCATGTCAGCAATGTGAGCATGGCACCTGCTGAGCTGGCAGCCATCTTGGATCTGAGGGGACTTTAAACATCAAGCCAGTGCTATGGAGACAGTACCAGAGATAAACAGGTGCACCTAGTGACATCATGGTCCCCTCCATCAGCCCAGACTACCTCCTGCTATGCTTACTTTCTGTGGAAGAAAAAATTCATATGTTTAAGCCACTGCGGCCTCAGGACAGCTGCCTTACTTTTAAAACACCAGGGAGTGTGGCTGGTCCCAGGTCAGGGTAAATGCTTCTTAGCAACTGAGGACACCAAACAACCTGTAACAGATGGTGAGCATTAAGAACACTTGGAGCTTAAGGGAAACCAGATGAGGCCAGAAAGCACCCTGATTTCCAGATAGAATGATGTGTGCATTTTACACACACACACACACACACACACACACACACACACACACACACACACACACACGCTGGTGCGCTAATGTGTGCACTATAATTATATACTTAATAAGGACCTACCCAAGACAGCATTCATGCAAGCCCTGCTTCCCAGAGAGGCAGACAATGCACAGTGCCCTTCCCACCCACTGCTTCACTGTCCATGGTCAGATGTCCTCCATCAATAGCAGTCGAAAATATTCTCATAGTACAATAAGGAATTATATTTGGAGAGCAAGAGAGACAGAGACCACATTTACATAACTTTTATTATAGACATTATTAACATGATTATTATTATTAGTTATTAACATAATTCTGTTTTATTATTACCTATTGCTGTTAGTCTCTTACAGTGCCTAATTTATGTATTAAGCATTACCAAAAACATGCAGAGAAATACCAGTGTATACATAGTTTA